>NC_066617.1:120165821-121365821 GCF_025201925.1 Gopherus flavomarginatus
GGACTAAAAAGAAGTAAGGCTCCATGCAGCCGGAGTCTTTCATTGTTAAGTGGTCCTTCTGCAATCAGTTTATTCAGTGCATTTGTATCTCAGGGAGAGTCTGCCTCCAGGAACATAGTTAAGACTCCATTAGTTTGTTATTGCTTTCACTTGCTTTCCATTTTAGAACTAAAATTAATAGTTGGTATCCCTTTAAATTAATGGCAAATGACAATGGCTTTTTTTCTGTCTTCCTTGCCCCTTCTCTTCTGCTTTTGAACTCTCTTCCCAACCTTGCCATGATTTGTGGCCACTCTGCTGACACCCTTCACTTTCTATGATGAGGACTTTTAATGAAAAGGAGAAGTTAAAAGCTCTTGTGGGAAGCAGGGCATGAATCATTGAATCATAGAAATGTAGGGCTGGAAGGGACCTGAAGAGGTCATCTAGTCAGGCCCCTGTGCTGAGGTAGGACCAAATATACCTAGACCATCGCTGACAGGTATTTTGTCTAACCTATTCTTAAAATCCTCCAGTGACAGGGATTCCACAACCTCCTTTGGGAGCCTATTCTAGTGCTTAACCACCCTTATAGTTAGAAAGGGTTTCCTAATAGCTATCTTAAATCTCCCTTGCTGTAAACGTAGCAATTTATTTCTTGTCCTACCCTCAGTGGACATGGAGAACAATTGATCATCATCCACTTTATAACAGCCCTTCACATATTTGAAGACTTATCATTACTCTCCTTAGCCTTCTATTCGCTAGACTAAACAAGCAAAGTGTTTCACATAGGAAAAAAAAAATCAAATCCACAACTACAAAATGGGAAATAACTGTCTAGGTGGTTGTGCTGCTGAAAAAGATCTGGGGGGTTAGAGTAGATGACAAATTGAATGTGAATCAACAATGTGATGCTGTTGCAAAAAAGGCTAATATCATGCTGGTGTGTAACAACAGGAGTGTCATATGGGGGACCCAGGAAGTCACTGTGTCACTCAGCTTGGCACTGATGAGGCCTCAACTGCAGTATTGTGTCCAGTTCTGGGTGCCAAACTTTAGGAAGGATGTGGACAAATTACAGAGCATCCAGAGGAGAATGATAAGCCTTTGGTGAGGCACAGTGTTGGTCAAGACATGGGGAGAAGCTTGCACTGCTGTTATGCTTTCACAAAGAGTAAGACTGGTAGGAAGCTAACATATGCCAAACCAGATTAGGCCACTGGTTTAATCAAGGAAGGTATTCTGCTTCCAGCAGTGCCTAATACATAATGTTTCTGAAGAAGTCATCCCTTCCTCCACCCACTCATTTTCACAGCCTGTTGTGCAGTGATAGACGTAGGAGAAAAGATCCTTCCAGATCCTTGCAGGCAGACAAATTACTTCACTTACTTTAGCATTCTAAATGAGAGGCTTATATCTTGCTTCCCTTTCAGTCAGGATGAATTCCATTGTAGTAATCTTCTAGGGGACATGGTCATGCTGGGCTTTCAGCCTTGTATCTACACTATGGTGGTCTGATCTGGAGCTGTGATGTCAAAGAGAGCACTAATTGAAAAAGCAAAGTAAAAATTTGGCATAAACTTCTGTATTTGACAGTGTCCCTTTAAATCACATACGCAGCATCACTGAAGGTGTATTTTGGATTGCACAAATCATTCATAAAACATATGAATATATATGGTCTTATTTTTATTAACCCCTTTTAAATGATGCCTTGCAGACTAGCCTATCAAAGAAATGATGATGATGAGGAAGAAGCTGCCAGAGAACGCCGTCGACGGGCTCGACAGGAGAGGCTGCGGCAAAAGGAAGATGATGATCTAACAGGACAAGTGACAGAGAAATCAGAAGTTAATGCCCAGAACAGGTAAGCTTCTTCTCTGTTGGTTTTGTATAAATGAATTCGCAGAGTTTTCAGTCCAGGGAACGGATATATTTAGAGCATATACTTCAAGTTTTAGAAATTAAGATCTAGAGTCTGCCAATCTTACTTTGAATAAGACCTTACTCTGTGGGAAGTCCCACTGGTATCAAAGGAACTGCATGGAGGTGAAGGTACTACTCATGGTGAGTAAAGGTGGAAGAATTGGGCCTTACGTATTTCTATCATTAGAATATATCTTTGTAAATAAATAAAATCCCAGCAAACCTACAATTATAATAAGATGTTTGTTCATAACCTTTTCAGGGATCAGTAATATTTGTTATTGCATCAAGCTCATAGGTCAAATCCAGACCTCAAGCTGAAATTCACCTCCACTAGCTCCCATGCCTGGCAGATAGAACCCTCCGTGCTGAGCAGGGGAAAGTTGGGAAAAAAGAGTTGTTCTTGTTCATGGATGCTCACCTTTTTCCTGTGCAAAGCAAAAACATCTGGAAAGGGAAAAAATGAATATAGAAAAAGAACAATACCACAGAGGTTTGAAAGAGCCTAGATCTGTCGGGGGACTGGCAATGGAATCCAGTACTGGTACTGATGGCTAGTCAATGGCATGTATGAAATTAGGTTGGTGGACTCAATCCACTTCCTGGTGGACCAGTGTATATATCACAATTGCATTTTTCACTAATTGCTCCCTCACTTGCAGGCAGCCTCAGCACAGGCCATTTGTACAGAACTGGGGCATAGGTGGGCATGCCTAGCTGTCATAGCTGGGCTCGTGGCCACCAGCCAAGGATGGCCATGAGGTGGAGTGGGTGAGCAGGGATCAGAGTAACCGCTAGAGCTGGGATTGGTAAGCAAGAGTCAGAGTCAGGCTGGGGTCGGAGACCAGAAGTAGTACCAGGATGGAATCAGGAGGCAGAGTTAAGGTCAGGCTCAGGCTGGGGTCAGAGACAGGAGATCAGGAAACAAGGTGCTCTCCTAAGTCACAGCTGACCAAAAGTCCATGCTGTTGCCTAGATAATTTCCAGGGGCACCCTCCAGGATTAAATAGTGTGCTTGGCCAATCAGAGTGCTACAATGTGATGTCACTCTAGACAGTGCTCCTTGGATAGGGTGCTGTATGCTTCCTAGTGAGAAACAATGTCAGCTGCCCCAAGCTCTGGGTACTTGGGTTCTAGTCCCATGGATCCTTATACCATCACTGGAAAGAAACAGCCACCTCCCCATTAGTAGAGATGTTCTCATTGAAATACCTGTGTGTTTTGCTTGAGTAAGGACCTCAGACTTTGGTCCTATATTAAGAGCTTTTAATTAATGAGACTTCATGTTAAGGGAAAGAGCTAGCAGCTTTATTGAACACATCAAGCCAAGATGAAGGTCTCCACAGAACAAAACCCAAATACTCCTGTCTCTAGTTCAGTTGTTCCAAGACTCCAGGGACCAATCTAATGCCTACTGAAGTCAATGGAAGTCTCCCATTGACTTTAATAGGTGTGGGATCAAGTCCCTACTCAGGAGCATGGAGGAAAAGCTTTCTCAGTCATCATTATTATGAAACACCAAATTCGTAAAAGGCGGAAATACCATAATTATCCCTGGCATTGTTTTGATAAATCTTTAAAGTATCTAACCTATCCCATTCTAGAGCCATGTGATAATGTTAATGTATTGTATTTCTGGAAAATAAATAAGCAAATGCTTTGTTATGGTGCTTGATTAATGCAAAGTTATCACTTCTGTACAGTGTGGCAGAAGAGGAGACCAAACGTTCTACAACAACACTAACAAACACTCAAGGGGAAGGGGAAGATGATGCTGCATTCTTGGAGAGATTGGCAAGAAGGGAGGAAAGACGCCAAAAGCGTCTCCAGGAAGCCCTGGACCGTCAAAAGGAGTTTGACTCAACAGCCACAGACGAGGGCTTGTCACTACCAAGCGAGAGAGAGATAAACAATGTGGAAGAAAACGAGACCGTGGGGAAAGAGGAAAAGATTGAAACCCGCCGAGGACGTTACGAGATTGACGAAGCCGAAACTGTCACTACGTCATACCAGAGGAACAACTGGAGGCAAGATGAAGAAGAAGAAGAAAAGAAAGAAGAAAAAGATAAGGAGGAGGTGCAGGAGGAAAAGCCAGAGCAGAGAACCATAGAGGAAAATCAGGTAGAAGTAACAATAGAAAAGAAAACAATAGACAAAGAAGAGGGGCCGGTGGTATTAGAAGTAAAATCCCTAGATGTCAATGTAGAGGAACACAAAGCAGAGAATGATATGAGTGTCCTACTGGTAGGGGAGCCCAGGGCAGGAGTGGGGGCCATAAATCTAACTGTAGTTCTAGATCATGAGAAGCTTAGGAATGAAGAAGAGGAAAAGGCTGAGGAAGAAAAGAAGAGAACAGAGGAAAGGGAAAGGCTTGAGGCAGAAGAGAGGGAGAGGGTTAAGGCAGAGGAACAAAAAAAAGCTGAAGAAGAAAAAGCTAGAATTGAAGCAGAAGAGAAAAGAGCAGCCCAGGAAAAAGAAAGGATTGAGGCAGAAGAGAGGGAGAGGATTCAGGCAGAGGAGAAGAAGAGAGCAGCTGAAGAAAGGGAGAGGGCAAAGGTAGAGGAGGAGAAGAAGAGAGCAGCTGAAGAAAGGGAGAGGGCAAAGGTAGAGGAGGAGAAGAAGAGAGCAGCTGAAGAAAGGGAGAGGGCTAAGGCAGAGGAGGAGAAGAAGAGAGCAGCTGAAGAAAGGGAGAGGGCTAAGGCAGAGGAGGAGAAGAAGAGAGCAGCTGAAGAAAGGGAGAGGGCTAAGGCAGAGGAGGAGAAGAAGAAAGCAGAAGTAAAGGAGAGGGCTAAGGCAGAGGAGAAGAAGAAAGCAGAAGAAAGGGAGAGGGCTAAGGCAGAGGAGAAGAAGAAAGCAGAAGAAAGGGAGAGGGCTAAGGCAGAGGAGAAGAAGAGAGCAGCTGAAGAAAAGGCTAAGCTAGAAGAGGCGAAATTAAAGGCAAAACAAAAGGTAGAAGAGAAAAAAATTGAAGACAAAAAAGTAGAAGATAAACAGGTAAAAGAGAAGAAAATAGAAGAAAAACAGGTAAAAGAGAAGAAGGTGCAAGAGGAAAAACCTCAAACAGTGTCTCTAAGAAAACAGGTACAGTAAACATTTTGCACCAAACGGATGATGCCTGTGATTTGTGAGAAATGTAATGCAAGACAAAAAATTGGACTGGAATTTACTCACAATTCTGTTCCTGTGTTTAAACTACTAACTCTGTTCCATCAATATTTGATTTCCTTTTTACTAAAGCTTCTTGCTTCTACTTATCAATAATGCAATGCATGTCACACTTACGCTTCCCCACCCTGGCTCTGAGATCCTGCAAAGGAAAACCTTGCATGTCAAGATCTCCGCTGCCTTTTCCTGTTGCTTAAAGCCAGCCTAGTGCAATAACATCCGAGGGATGGAAAAGCGCAATTCAACACAGGAGATACGTGGGCACCTGGGAAACACTGTGTGAAGAACGCTGACTAGAAATGTATGTTGTTTGAAGCAAACACAGCTGGGGGCGCTCTCTGCTGGGACATGTGAACAGTGGCACGCGAGGGAGAAGTAAGCGCAAAAGTCCAGAGGGGGTATGGGAGCACAGTCCCTTGCGAGGGGAAGAGCAAGCACAGCTGCACACGGAGATGCGGGCACGGCAGCACAAGACGGGTATGTGAGCACAGCTTTGGCAAATGGGAGTGGACAGGGCTTGTTGTAGAGTGACATTTTCATCTTAAAAATAAAAAGGGGGAAGAAAAAGAGGTTAAAGTGGAAGCTAAAAAAGAAAAGTTACCAGACGAGAAACCTCAACCCACCTTCAGAAAACAGCAGGTAATTATGATCTACAAAAATTGGTGCTATACGGAAATGTTCAGGAATTTAAACAAATTCAGCATGAGCCGTTAGCATGAAGGCCCGAAGCAGCAAACCACTTAAGCACATGCTCCACGTTAAGCAGTTGGATGGTCTCATTGATGTCAGTACAAATGGGACGATTCAGATGCTCAGTGTTAAGCATATGGTTAAGTATTTTGCTAACTGGGTCCTTAGGACCAAATCCTGTTTACCTTACTTAACATGAGTACCCCAGTTACTTCAATGGGACTCACTCAAGTAAGTGATGCAAGCAAGATTTGGGCCCTGGAGATGAATTTCTCAGGATTGTACCAACTAATCATCCTTCCCTGGTTTCCTCTACTTTACTATAAACTTTACTCTTGTGACTGAGACCTACTTTCATAATATTCATGGATCCTTCCAGGTCCCTTTGGCCACTTAACTGATCTAACTAATGATTTTTCTTCCCCCAAATAATCCAGTGCCTAATGATATAAACCTTGCAGACCCAAGATTCTTTTTTTGTTTTTAAGAGAAATTCTACAAAATTTACTGCATTGCATTTCTACTGTAAACACAGGAGCTGGTGCCATGGTGTTTTACTGTATGGTAAGTAAATAAGGTTGGGAACCATTTACTCCTCAGATTTGTAATTGGCAAACAGGGAGAGGTGCTTAGTATTTGTGCAGTGGACCCGCTTTTGGCACAATTTTGCAAGGTGCTGAGTGCTTCAACTTCCAGGGCCTTGCAGGATTGTGCCTCTTTGGGCTCAAGCACATCCATGTGGTATAAAGTAAGCCATAGCCCTGCTGGATGGATATTTAGTAAAGGTGGAATGACCTGTCTGTGTATCTGCTTGGAGAACCTGAAGGCAAGTCCTGCTGCTGCTGTAAATCAGTGCAGCTCCATTGAAGTTGCCGATTTACACCTGCTGAGGATTTGGCCCAATATCTTGGGTGTAGAAAAGCAGCTAGTGGAACTCGGCATATTACAGGTGATTATCCCACCCTGAGGATCAGGCTTGATAGCAAATGGTGCTACAGACTTTTCTGGAGTGCAGTGCCCAGTTTCAGATACCTCAACTGAAGATGGACATAGGTGAGATTGAAAAGATCCAGAGAGGGCAATGAAGAGAGTAGAAAAATGTTTGTAATTCATATAAGGAGAGATTGGTAAAACTAGGATAATTTAGCCTGCAAAGGAGAATAGTTAAAGGACTCTTTGTGTTGATACTTACGAACTAAACAGTCACTCTGATTGCCTCATAAAACCGAGCAAAGAGTTACTCAATGAAATGAGGGCAAGATTGGGAGTGACCAAAAGATATTACAAACCGATGACAGTTCATTAGAGTGAGTGAACAGAATTGATTGTCTCTGACTAGTTCCTAGAAGTTAGGAGTCCACATCTTCAAGCCACTACTGTTACTACTAGCAATAATAGGCTTGGCTGCTGGTAATCACAGCGTCCAGGCCAAAGAATGCGTGTAAAGCAAATAGAAGGAAAATATTCCTTCGCAACAAGGAGTCAACCTGTGGAATTTACCACCGCACAAAAACAGATCATACTGGAGATTCTTTTTAAAAGGGACTGGATAAATATATGACCAATCATGTCAATTTCACTTGGCCTAGCTACATTTTTGTCCTGCACAGTGCTGAGTGCCCTCAATTCCCATTGAAGTTAATGGGAGCTGAAGATGCTCAGCATCTCACAGGACCCCCATGAGTATAGGCTGCAAGAGCGAACCCTTAAAGATAATGGCCAACATTCTCAAAAGGGATTAGAGATTTTGCATTCCTCAGTTTTTGGGTGCTCAACTTGAAACACCTTTAAAACACCTCATTTTTGGAATGTGCTAAGCACCCACCTCCCAAAAGGTATCTCGAATTGAACACCAAACCAAAGTCATTAGTCCCTTTTGAAAATCTTGGCCATCTCTTTTTGGCTTAGGACAAGAATGGTGTTCTCACTACAGCAAAAAGGTCAAGATGAGCAGCCTTTCAGTACACGCCTGCCATGACAGTGATACACAAAATTCAACAAAGCCTGTGTTTTGACAAGTTATGTAGTTATTAATAGAGTTGAGAGACTGTAAGGCTGACTAGATCTGGGGGCATTCTTCTCCTCGCTCTGTTACCTCAGATTTATGCCTAATGTACCTGTGTTACACCAGTGCACGTCCACTATAAGTGAGATCAGAATTTGGCCCTCACAGTGTAGGTTTCACTCAGATTAGCAATCAAAAGTCTAGCCTCTTCTTTGAACTGTCCCAACTGGTCTGGAAAGTTCAGCAGAACAAGTTTTCTCATGACATGAGACTCCTGGTATTTCCTGCTTCCGGTTTGGCTAGACATGCTGCAAACGTAGCCTTTTCTCATGATATATAGGTATCTCTACTTTGATAGAGATGGGCTCCAGACCTAAACCTTAGGATACCTCTACACTGCAGCTGGGCATGCACTTTCCAGCTTGGGTAGACAGATAGATGGTAGCTCTTCTTGAGCTAGTTCACTAAAAATAGCAACGTAGCCAATGGTAGCACAGGCAGCAGCTTGGGCACATACCCAAGGGGTCTGTGCAGGTTTCTACTCAAGTGGCTAGCCTGAGCTGCCACCCATGCTACCCTTCTAATTTTAGCACACTAGTGAGTCTCTGTCTGCCTGAGCTGGGAATCATGCTTCCAGCTACCGCCTAGATATAACCACAGATGCCCACAGTTATTGGGGGGCTTTCCAAAATTGAACCCAAATCAGGAACCAAAATTTGCACTCTTTATAATTGACAGAACCAAAACTATGAGGTGTTCAAACTCTGGGTGGAAATGTTGTATCTTAAGTTCTAATTTACTTTTCTAGCAGGAACCTGGAGATGGAGAGATGTGCGAAAATAAAAATAGCTGAACAATTTACAAACCTCCAAAAAAATTCCAGTCATGTTCAATTTAATTTTGGGGTCAAGATCTGTGGGGGAGATGGGCGGTGTTTTTTGAAGATACTATCACAGATCTGATCTAATTCCACTAGAGTCAATAGGAGCCTTTCTGTCCATTTCAATGTGAGATGGATTGATCCCTAATTCACTGAAATGTGTAAGCATGCAAAAATGTTTACATCTGTCACTTTTAGGGTGCACTGCTATGAAAGGAGCTGTTCCTGCTTCGGTTGAAGTCAAAGGCTATTTTGCCATTAAAATTAATAGGAGCAGGATTGGGCCCTAAATCCTTGAAGTGTTTCTCTGATAACCTATTTTAGCTTCCCTTTTTTTTTTGAGTCAAAAAGCCCAGTTGTGTTTATTATTTGTGTGTGTCCCTGCCCCCTTCCCTCACCCCCCACACTTGGTAAAAAACCATAATCCTTTAAATCAAATCCTATTAGTCCATGAAAAGGTATTGCCTAGCCTGTTAATTCTAAAAGTATATTTTTTAATATTAATTTTCTTAGCAATTTCAATTAAGATGTAAGATACACCACCTGTCCCAGCTGAGACTGCAGCTAAGGCAGCTGACATACTGGGTTTTTAATGAGACTTTGAAGGGACTTGATGAAAATCTCACAAAAGGAAATTCTGCCCTTTCAAAATCCCAACGCAGAAGTCCTGGCGTTTGAAATCCTGAAACAATCAACACCACAGGTCTCTAAATCACTCAGAAAGGGATTGAGTAGTGCAGGGGATTGCTAATGAGAGCCAGAGCTTTCCACTGTTATTACATCACTGGTTCAAATCTTGCCCCCATTGGGAGTGACCAAAAGACATTACAAGCTGATGACTATTCATTAGAATGAGTTAACAGGAATGATTGTCGCTGACTAGTTCCTAGAAGGTAGGAGTTCACATCTTCAAAGCCACTACTGTTGCCACTAGCAATAATAGGCTTGGCTACTGCTAGTCCTGGCATCAAGGCCAAAGAATGCATGATCGTGGAAACTGAATTCCCCTCTTACCTATTAAAGTGATTCCACTTAGTCGTAACTGAGGGTATGTCTATACTGCACAAAAAGGTGTGTTTTGAACTTGGCTTACTGAACTGGGGTTCAAATAGCAGTGAAGATCCCATCAACTCAGCTTCTAACTCAGGTTAGCAGCTCAGGTTTAACCCCAGACTCCACTATGGGCTTCAATTCGAGCTGCTAAACTGAGTTAACAATGAAGACACGACAACTTGACTTTTAACTTGGGTTAGCAGCTGAAGTAAAACCTATAGGGGAGCCTGGGATTGAAGCTGAGCTGCTAGCACAGGCTAAAAGATGAGTTGCTGTGTCTCCCCCCCACACACACACACTTGCAGCCAACACCACATGATAGCTGTCACTTGTGGTCCTGGCATTGTATGAACAATATTTAATGCCAGCCACAGGCAGAAGAGGTCTTAGGGGTTCAAACAGGGCTGGCCCACAACATTTTGGCACCTGAAGTGGGGAGCTCAAATAAGACCCCCAGACCTCCTCACTTGGGCCAAAACTTTGAAAGGTCTCAATTCTGCCTTCCTCCAGCACAGCACTCCACCATCTCTGTGCATCTAGAGCGGAGAGGATACTTATGCACCAGCAACAGACACAATTTTCTACACTCTGGGTCCTAGTGTGGCCCCCCTAATCTAGCACCTGAGGCAGCCGCCTCAGTTCGCCTCACAGTAAGGCCAGCCCTGAGTTCAAGCTGCGCAGTCATGTCAGGTGCTTTATGAGCCCCCGCCTTCCCCTGAGGCTCCTGCTTTTGAAAAGTGGGAGGGGATGCCTTGGAGGTGGGGCTATTGAATGGTGCATTGAGCAGACGGAGGATAGAAATAGCGCAGAGGTTTGAGCTTTTTCACTGGACGCAGCTTAGCGTACATTTTTTTTAAAAAGTGTCCTAGAATAGGACTGTGTACGATTTGTTTTTCTCTTCAGTGATCAGATGAAGGGCAGTAGGATGCAGAGGAATATAAGTTCAGTTTGCTAAAGGTTTACAGACATTGTCCAAATAAATGATATTTAGGCTGCCCACCAGAGTGTTTCCCAAATATGGCAAGGCTAATAGTGAAAAAAGAGATCTTCCTTGGGTTAACATTGGTATTTTCCTCCACTGCTATTCAAAGCTTGTTTTGGCTGCTGTCTAGCTAATTTCCTTAGTGGGAATAATTCTGTCCACAGAACAGAAGAACTGAAATCAATTGCCATATCCTGCACTTTCCATTAGCATCCAACCATAACTCAGCATGCTGGGGTCAGGCCATCAGTGGCAATAATAAATAATTTTCAGCCCAGAATATTCTGGGTGGGGATTAGAGAGCAAAACTAGTGCATAGTGATTCTGGATCTTAGTCAGACTTATGTCGGACAAAGGCTTGTAGGGGAAGAGGGGAATCTTGCCTTAATGTTTTCAGAGACAACACCAGCTTCTTCATAGGAGTAAGAGCTTCACATCCGATAGTATCCTCCTCCACTAGTCACTGTTTAAACTGGGGTACAGGTGATAACCCCAGTTACATATTTATCAAAGCAAATATTGCTAAGCAACATAATTTTTAACTACTTGACTATTGCAAACTATACTTGTAATAGCTGGGTAGTATGCACCTGCTGTGACACTGAAAGTCCTAGGAACATCCGTATAGCACATACCTCCTGTGCTGTTGAATGTATTAGCTACATCCACATGGCATGCATTTGCTTTGTGCAAATCAGTTTAAGATTATATTATTTCTATTACAGTAGTGCCTAGGGCCTCAACCAGGGATTAAGGCCCCATTGAACTAGACACTATGCAAACAAAGACAATCCCTGCCCCAGAGAGCTCAGTCTCCGATTTGGACAATACACAACAGGTGAATCAACAGACACATGATCAGGAAGGGGATGGTGGGCAAGGTAGTGGTAGAGACTGGCTTGATTGCATAAGAAGGTAAGGATGCTTGAGATATCCAAGGCTGCAGCAGATTTGCACACAATATAGATGAATTGAGCTGCTCATGTATTTAACATAGCTCAGAAGGCAAGGTGGTTGCAGGCCATATTTTAGAACCTGACAGGCTATTCCTGCCATAGAACATTTGAAGACAGTTGCTCAGATGCCCGTTGACAGTGGGAAATTTGTTTTCCTTTTCAGTCATCTGCACTGTCTAATGATGATTTTCTTGTTTTGTTTTTGGTTGTACGCTTTCTAATATCTCCTGAGCAGATCAAAGACGACAAGGCTAATAAGGACAAAGCACCTAAAGAGGAGGTGAAACCTGTCTGGGATCGTAAGAAGGGATTTCCTGAACCAAAGCCACAGAACGGAGAGCGTTTCCAGGAACTTACTACTCACAAACTTAAACATACTGAGAATATTTTTAGGTAAGATACACATTAACACTAGATTTGTTTATATCAGAGTAGAGCTGTGGGGCTTGTTGCCTTTTATGGGTCTCTGTTAGCGTACTTTTAGCTGTGTAGTACAAGACAAACTTCCAACATCACTGAAGGTTGTAATATTCAGTGGCTCCTTAGAAATAAATTCAGGATCTCAAGCTATTTTGTAGTGGACTCCTACCCACTTCACTGTAGTGGGGAAATGAGAAACTCATAGCAGAGTAGTAAACAATAGGCAAACAACTCACCCCCTCCGTGGGGATCAGCAATTTGTTTTTACCCTACTCCTATCATCTACTAAACATTTCTTAAGGAACTTCTTCTTTTCATAGTCTGCATTATGAACCAAGAGCTGTGCTTTTATACCCTAGTGGCACAGGTACCTGACTCTGAGTGAGATAACCCATTGCCAATTACACACCTGCTTTTAATTACATCCTATATAACCAGCTAGAAGCAGCCTTGCCTCCCTAGGGTAACTCTTTCAAGAGTTGATCTTTTGGTTGGTTGCTTTGGTGAGCCTTGAAGCTAATGATTTCTGCACAAAAGAGTGATTATTTGGTGGAGTGAAAACTACATCCAGCCAAAGTGTTCTGCCTTTTTAAGAAAAATCTTAATGTGGTTTAGCTAGACAAGAACATAAAACTGTCTGTGAGGCTTCTGCTACAGTTGGAAATCTAAAGGTAACTGGTTGGTGGGGAGAGATTTGGAAAGGCTCATCTCTGCTAGAAAGTGGGGCAGCAAGGGGGAGTAAAAGCAAAGAAGTGAATTGGACAAAAGTTACTAGTCGTCATCTAGTTCACTGTTGTGCATCCTAGCATTTCCCTAAGGGTTCCTATGGGGAAACAAACTTTTTCAAAGGTGAAATGATTCAAAACCTCCTATAACTAGGTTGTCATATAACATAGGGATGGATATAGCAGGACATGAGTCCTGTTAGTAATTGTTCTGTATACTCAGGTCAAATCATCACTAACATGAGTTCTGTTTCTAACATAGGTATTTAACTTTTTTCACATGCTTTATTTCTTGTTAGAGCAAGGACTTCTTTGAAAAACTTCAAAGGGGGTTTCTGCACTTTATCTATCTTTCTTTCTTTTCTCCTCCCCACGCCAGAGGGAGAAAAAGTTTGATGTTCAGTCATAGGGTTTTAGTTTGGGACTACCTGTACTCTCATTGTTTATAAACAAGATGGTAACAAGAGATTGAGAGACTCATAAGATAAGTCTAAATGGCAACGATGGGAAATAAAACTCCTTAAGACCAACTGAGAAATTGGAGGCCAAAGAGACATAGTCTGTCCCATCTTTGTCTCTGTTGCTGACAGAATAGTTAGAAAACTTTATCTTTGTGGTTTCCCTTTTGCACCTGCCCTTCCTCCCCACTCTCATATGGGAGTGCAAAAATCCTAAACATGATATAATGCATTTTTTACATTGTTCTGTCATTTTTTGTCTCTCACAAACCATTCTATTTCTCCTTCTGTGTGAAGGCTGACAGTTGGCTTCTTTATCTTAGCACCAAACAGGCACTTCTGAAAGCTCTTCTTCGGTCTAGGATCTCAGTACTGATTTCTTGATGTTGGCAGCAAGGGCCTGAGATTCCCAGAATGTGCTGAAAGCGAAGAGGCAGGGGAAAAAAATATGAAGAGGATGACTGTCAATTATTGTTCCCTACTAGAGAATATGCAGAAACACCAGAGGAAATCCTCCATAGTGTATATTAATAAAAGAAGATAGAAATAGCCTGTGGATGTACGTGATTAGGAGATAAACAGTTCTTTTCAGTAAGAAAGACAAACGTGTCCTTGTTTGGACAAAATATTCACCCACACCTTCCAAACAATGAAGAAAAAATTGCTTAAGGCTAAATTCTACTCTCAACTATACCAGTAGAAACCTGGAATATGTCTGTCGACTTCAGTGACTTTACTCTGTATTTGCCCAGAGGTAATTGGAGGCAGAAACTGATCCATATCACTGAGGGAAAGCTTAACTTTTGCACTGTTGGCTCTTGTGGCATTTAATTGTGCAACAGTGTGGTTTCATAGCTGTAGTATTTAGGATCTCCTTTTTCTTGGGTGTAGAACAGGGAAGAAAATAAAAACAATATAAATGCCTACTTGCCCTTTCTATTGGAGGTATCAGCATGATACTTAAAGTATTGACCCCTTTGTCTGGTGTATTAATAAATACATTTCAAGGAGCAAACACTTAAACACTGATGTGGTAATTACATACATCAGTGGTGCTATTTGACACTCTGACAAAAATATGTACCTCTTGTGGGTAATATGAATGTACTATTTTTTTAAATGTCTTTGATTATAAGAGCTGGTTGGAAAATGTCTGGCTTGGTTTTGTTTTGGGTTTTTTGTCCCCCTGTGGAAAAAGTCAATGAAAAATCTAGTTCTGGGTTTATGAAAAATAAAAAACTCACACAGAAAACTTCAGCCAAGTTTTTGACCAGACCTGATATATATGCAAGTTAGCAAGAGTCCAAGATAACAATTGGTATTACATTATTGAGGCTTCTTGTGTTGAAAATATTGATGGAATGATAAGAATATTCCTCCTACCCCAGTAAATTGAAGACTAATGCCCTAGCAACGTGTTTTAGCTCTCTTTAAAGAGATTTGTCAAACACTTTATATAATCCCTTAGAGAAGACATTTGTCTGAGAAATCAAAGGATTATTTGTCTCTTTTATTACACAGAATATAGTGTTTGTTTTGGATATGTATATGTTTCACTTCTCTCAGCCTTAAATATTTATTTATTGCTTTTCATTGGATCCCTGAATTTGTTTTCTGCATAGATTAGTTAAGTATTATGCTTTTAGAAGCTGGAACATATCCCTGTAGGTAATATCCTTACATATTTGCACCATGTAATTGAGAATAAGTGTGTATATACTATGGAGCTGGGACTAAAAAGAAATAGATCTTGAATTTAAAAAAAAAATAGACATGAAACTTTCAAGTTCATGAGTTAAGCTCTCTCTAGAAAGGGGGTGAGACACATCTGTCTTAAGTTCTGAGGCAATATGATACAAAAACTACCCTTCCAAGCATGTGGGACCCTTTGGCCCCCGGTGTCAGGGGAAGGCAGAGATGTGCCTCTAGGCTTCCCAGCCTCCTTCAGACGCTGATGAAACCTGCTGAGGGTAGTACGTGCTCTGTGAGGAACAAAAGATCTTGTCAAGAGATGTATGTGTGTGTGTGTGTATCAGGTTCCTATGTTGCTGCCTAGTTGAGTGGTAACGAATGATCCAAACTGGCAAAGGAAAACCTGTGGCATGTTAACCTGCGTCTCAATTCTTTCTCAGCCGCTCTGGCATGAAAGCAACTACAAATACTGAGGATGGTAAGCCGGTGTCCCAGGCTGAAGCTGGCAAACGACTAGAGGAGCTGCGCCGTCGCCGAGGCGAAAATGAGAGCGAGGAGTTTGAGAAGTTAAAGGAGAAGCAACAGGAGGCAGCCGTGGAGCTGGAGGAACTGAAGAAAAAGCGTGAGGAGCGTCGGAAGATCCTTGAGGAAGAGGAACAGAGGAGGAAGCAGGAGGAGGCTGAGAGAAAAGCCAGAGAGGAGGTAATGGTGTAGTAATAAAACCATGAGATCCAAAGTTAGACTCTGTTCTGCTTCACTTGCTCGTATTGGTCTTTCATTACATCAGGGGCCGGCAGCCTTTCAGAAGCGGTGTGCCGAGTCTTCATTTATTCACTCTAATTTAAGGTTTCATGTGTCAGTCATACATTTTAATGTTTTTAGAAGGTCCCTTTCTATAAATCTCTAATACATACAACAATAGTTTAGTTATATAAAGTAAATAAGTTTTTTTTTTTAAATGTTTAAGAAACTTCATTTAAAATTAAAATAAAACCAGAGCCTCCCAGACCAGTGGCCAGGACCCGGGCAGTGTGAGTGCCACTGAAAATCAGCTTGTGTGCCGCATGTTGCCTACCCCTGCATTGCATGATCACACAGTGCTGGGCGGTGAGGCATACTCTTGGGCAAATAATCAAGGGGACTGCACAAGGAGAAAGGCTTTGCTTAACCTGTGTATGGGTGGCATTTTAGGCCCTGGGATAGTAGCTCGGCTCGGGTCCAGACTCTCAAAGGTATTTAGTCTCCTATCTTACATTGAAAACAATGGGAGCTAGGAGCCGAAATAATTTTGAGGATCTGGGTTTCAATATCTAAGGCAATGTTGTGTGAAAGTTTTAATTTTCCTAATGTCAGCCAACTTGGAAGGCCCCAAACTAGACTATTTTATTCCTGGATCTTCTATTGTTAACGGACTGTGTTACCTTGGGCATATGGCTTTATCTCTTTGCCCTTGCTTCCGCTCTGTCCCTTTGCCTGTCTCATCTATTTAGACTGTAACCTCATCAGGGCAGGGGTTGGCTCTTTCTGTGTGACTGTACCTAGCGCAGTGTGGCCCCAGTTTACGTTGGGAACTCTAGGTGTTACAATACAAATGCTTAACAGATAAAGATCTTTTCAGTTTTCTCCGTCAGATTCCTCCTTTTGGGAGCCCTACCACCCTTACACTAAGTTTTTCTTCTCTACTACCCACTAAGGTTGACAGAGGCTACAAAATTGGGTCTTTCATCACCCATTTGTACAATGCTGTGTGATGGCACATGCTAATGGATGGTAAAGCTGCACTGTTTCTGTCACCTTCAGTCTCAGCTGCAAGTACACAATATTTGGTATTACATGATCATATACACAGGTGTGCTAGTAAGATCCTGATCTAATCCTGGTGCAAAAGGAGATAGCACCAACAAGGGACATTCTTGTCCCCTGCAAGCCAGTGGTAAAACCCTCATCTCACAAGTGGGACCATAATATCATCCATGGTTGTCTTGAGAATCTTAACTCTGACTTTCTTATTTCCCGTGCATACAAAATATTGGATGCAATGTTGCAGCAACAAAGGCTTTTGTTTATTGTGGGTGGTTTTTTGGCACATATCGTAAATTACAGAAATCTTGTTTCTGTCTAGGGAGGGAGAGATGAGACTAACATAGATGTTTGTTTTCTGCAAATGGGATTAAATGCTGGTTTTATGATGGACTGAATCTCATTAGAAATCTTTGACTCATTTAAAATTAATACCGAAAAATACATCTGCTTAATAGGGCTACGAGTAACTGCTCTCTAGTTCAACTGATGTCTTACAAAATAAAAATCCACATTATCTCTGCAGAGTAATAGCCCTTCTTAGGCTGTATATGATGCTTTTCATCTTCAGCACATTGGGCATATATTAATCTCCACCATCCACATGAGATAGCTAAGTATTCATCTCTGTGCCACAGTTCCCCATTTATAAAGAGGAGGAGAAGTGACTTGCATGAGGCTAAAGAAGGATTCAGTCTTGGAGGTGGGATGGGACCTTGGGAGTTCTTGGGTCTGTTTTCTGGCAACTAGGAAGTTCCTCTCTGTTTTCAAGGGAATAAATTCCATTCTACCATCAATATCCTGACTTAGAGATGTGTTAAGTATGTCTTTCAATAACATTTTTTTAAGTCAAGTGTAACAGTCTTAAAAGTTAACATTCAACTTCTAAAGTCTCAGTCCTTTAATGAAAAACAGCATTTTTCATAATGAACTGCTGTCTCTCATTACATACTGGGCCATGACAGTACACTTTAAGGAGGAAATGTATTTGGGGCAGGGGTAAATTAAGATCGTATAGATTAACACACACACTTGATACTATGGTTGCCTAGTGCACCACAGATACATTATAAATAGCTAGAACTAAAATAGGTCACTGACATTTCTGGCTGGTGTAAGGATTTGTGTTCTCCATGAATCCTGTAAATTTCTGCAGGAGTTTAAGCGATCTGAGGTTGATGTAGTCTCTTGAAGGAAACACGTGTTTAGCTATGTGTTCATACTGTCTTAGGAGGAGAAGAGGAGGCTGAAAGAAGACATTGAGAGGAGAAGGGCTGAAGCTGCTGAAAAACGTCAGAAGATGCCAGAAGATGGTTTGTCAGATGACAAGAAGCCATTTAAGTGTTTCACTCCTAAGGGTTCATCTCTCAAGGTAACTTCTGCACTAAGTCTATAAATGAAAATAGAACAGGGACTCAAGCTAAAATCCCAAATACAAACATGCCAAAATTTTGGGAACACTTTAAATCTGAACAAGGATCCCAATTTGAATTTTGCAACTGGACCTTAGCCAAAACCGTGAATCCAAAGACCTTCAAACCTTGTAATGTATGAAATCTAGGTCAAGACTTTGCAGTATGAGCCCCTCTCTAGAAAGCTAGTGAGTTCTGTATGTATATTGCCTAGAATGCAGGGTAGCCATTGTTCTTGATAATCAGGATATCTAAAGAGAGGTCTTTCTGATGTCCTAAGGAGGATATCACTTTGGAAAATGTTTGTGTTCTCAGTGTCAAACTAACTTCAGTGATGTGTAGTTAGAGAAACTGGAGAGGAATCAGAAATGGACTCTTCCTTTCTACTTCCTCAGTTCTCTTCCTCCCTAACATTTATGAAGAACATATGGCCAAAGAGGACTCATCTTGCTACATGCTTATACTGTATATTAAATCTATTTACCAGTGGGTGAAACTCTCCCCAGAACAGAGGGCTACCATAAATCCAATCCACCACATAGACTATCAGGGTTGGAAGGGACCTCAGGAGGTCATCTAGTCCAACCCCCTTGCTCAAAGCACGACCAATCCCCAGGCAGATTTTTGGCCCAGTTCCCTATGTGGCCCCTACAAGGATTGAACTCACAACCCTGGGTTTAGCAAGTCAATGCTCAAGCCACTGAGCTATCCCTCCCCCTCACAAGCCCCAGCTACAAGTTGTTGGGCTCAATAATGTAGGTTTTTGTAGCAGGGAAGAATAACTACTTCTACAGCAAGAATTACTCTCTGTGGCTTGTGTTATGCAGGAGGTCAAACTAGATGACCACAGTGGTTCCTTCAGGCCTTTAACTATATGGGTGACTCCTGACCTCCTACTGAAATCAATGGGAATGTTGCCATTGACTTCAGTGGAGGCAGGTATTCATCCTATGAACTTGTACTGCCCGTTGCATAAGGAAGGGGTGAACTCAAAGGTTTATGACCTGTCTCAGATCCTCAGCAGGATTTCCATTGAGAGCAATGGCGACAGCAGGGCCCCTGCAGCTCTCAGCTGTGGTGGGTGCTTCCCCTCCAGCAGGGCTTGGGCTCTAATGCCCCCTCTTGGGCTTCTGTCAGCCCCCCCTCCTCTCTCCCATTATTTTTAGTAAAAGTCTGACGGGTCACAGGCTTCCATGAATTTTTGTTTATTGCCGGCAACCTGTCAGTGACATTTACTAAAAATAACTGTGACACAATCTCTTAACCTTAGTTATAAGTTACTAAAGAGTTTATCAGTAGTTATGGCACTAGCAGCTTCTTTCTAAGCCTCCAGCTGCTAGAAGTCAAGACCATTGTGCATGTTCCTCCTGTCTGAACTTTTTCCTTTGCGCGCTAAAATGTCTGGACTTCTATGAAATGCATTTTAGGTTTCTAGCTGACAAATGGCATGATTTTTTTTTCCCTCTCGGTTTGAGAGAGTTTTGAAAGTGTTTACTGGAGAAATTTTTAATAGAGTTAGATGCAGCTTCTAGTCTTCAAAAGCTTTTCTGGTAAAGCTACATGGGGAAAAAAAATCTTTGGTAGACAGCTTAAGCTTTCCGAAATTTAATAAATTTCAAAGACTATATTTAGGGGGAGATAAAAGCTGTGGTCTCAGTGGTGGGAGAGGATTGATGACTGTAAAAGTTCACAAGAGCAACTGTGCTAACTTTGCAGGAATTGTTCTTATTCAAAATATATATCGGTGATGCTCCCTGAACATACCAATTCTGGCTTCCATGGGCAGCCATATATCTGCTGAATACAGCTGAAATTAGCCTCCTAAACTGTTGGCCTACATCACCTTATTGGCTTCCTGGGCTCCACAACTGAGGTTTGGGTAGGTTTATGTGCATGTTCTGTAGGGTTCACTAGATCATTTTTTGACCAGGATTTTCCTTCACCCTCATTGCTCTTGCTTTTATTCTGACCTAAAGTTCATTTTTTCCACAAAGGAATTTTTTGATTGAGGAGAGGGAGAAGACTTGTTGAACTAGGACCTGGTGCACATCAATAAGTAAGAAAGAGGCAGGAAAGGGGTATGGCATGGTGCCATTTTATGAACGGTGCATTTATCTATCAGGCAAAGGGCTGACTAGAGAGACATAAAGACCAACAGCATTTACAGACTCTGAGTAAGACATGCAGTCCAATGTCATTTGTTACTTTTTTGTGTGTGTGTGGATTCATATCTATAAAGACCACTCTGATCTAGCATACCACAGACCGTCACCCAGTAATACCTGTTGATGATAACAATTAAACCAAAGTATATCAGTGAAACCTGAGGTCCGCTGCTTCAAGAACACAACAGGGGCATCAAGGTTGCCATCACTGGCAAATGAAGGGAGCTAGGGAACACCTGAGGAACAGGAACCTGATGTGTAGGTAGGAGCAGAGTTATGCATGGCCTTTTAGGCAAGGAAACCTAGTTTGTAGTTAATATGGAGAGTGAGGGGAGTCAAGAAAGGGAATTAAAGAGCAGTGTGTTCAGGACTTCTTAGCAGCTGTGTTTTTAGGAAAATGACCATGACCCTGGGGAAACTGAGGTGGGTGTAGAATGGAGTCCCTCAGATGAGAACACATGGGTTGGATTCTTTTCTGTATGACAGTGAGGTGGAAAAATGCAAAGAGAATGCAGGCAGAATCCTCTTGGGCTCAGAGACAGTGGAGAGGCTGCTTGCTTTTCCTTCTGTTAGGGGTTGCTGTGACTACTTCAGGCCCTGGTGGGCCATCTTCCTCTTCCCTTTGGGGCTTCCTGCGAGGGCACAGGGGTGCACAAAAAAGCTCTGCTTCTCCTGTACAGCACCTTCTGCACTGAGGTCCTTCACAGTTTAGCTGGCACAAATGGGCTGCAGCAGAGGGGTGAACTGTCCTGCATGATGCTGCTTTGTTGTTTTTCTTCCCTTCAAGCCTGTTCCTGAGGGGTATTGGGAAGAACTGTAGAACTGTCCTTTCCCTTCCTAAAGCAAATGAAGGGCAAAAGACTTGGAAAACAAAGTCTCCTCCGGGCCGTGAACCCCACCCCCGCAGTCTGAATCTTCAGTTGGGCAGGAAAACAAAACCAGTTTGGAGCTGAAATGGGAGGAACTCCAGCTCGCAGCCTGGGTGTGGGTGGGAGCAATGACAGAACTGTGGAGTCTTGAAAGCTCTCCAGCTCCTAGCTGAAGATCTCATGTGGGGGATAAGAGGATTCAGAGAAAGCTGGCTGCCACAGAAAAGCCACTTTGACTGCAGAGCCAGGATGTGTGACCTTGCAGGACCTGAGATTTTTTTTTTTTAAGACATATCTTTGCTTACCACACTATTGCTTATTTAGGCAATATCTAAGCAACCGAGCACTGACTGGGAGGAATTAGATCCCACACAGCTCCTGACTTTGATGAGATGGCCTGCCCATATATTTATTGGTATTGTGAGATTCAAGTTTAAAGAAAAATATTTTTTAAAGAACCTCTCCTCTAAGTTTACCCTCCTCCTCCCCAAATATTTCCCTCTTAATATGAGGAGAGCCTGTGGCTTAAACTCATCACTCAAGTAAGTCACCTGAGTTACCCTGAGGATGCACAGGTGACTTCAATAGAAAGCAAGATGGGTGCCTACTGGGGCCATGGTGTATGCTAGTGCTCAAAGAGTCTAAGGGCAGGCTCTTTTCTCCAGAGAGCCAGAACCAAAGTGGAACAGAGTGGCTAGATTCCTACCGCTGGGTACTGTACATTAGCTAATGCTATATGGGACACAATTTTTCTGACCCTCCCCCCTGAACTGTTACACTTTTTAAAAACAATATTTCTATTGTCATATCACCTGAGGTGGCTTGATAACATTTATTACACAGTTTAAGAGTCTACTAAACGGTTATTAAGATAATTAAATGCACATAAAATGGACAACCCATTCTTGGGAATATTTAGTTGGTGATCTGTTCCTAAATGTTGTGTAGATGTATGGGGTCAAATCCAGCATTAACCTATATCTCATAGCATCCTGTTCATGTCCTGGGGCTGAACAGATGGCAGTGACAGCAGAATTTGTTTCATAGGCCTTAGGTTGCATCTCTAGCCTCATTTAATACATTTAGCAACTTCTTTGCACAACTATGATAGAAAAACCCCATAGCCTCCAAGCTTGCTCATACAGGACAGCTTCAAGGAAAGGAAATGCATAAGCATGGTCACACCCTAGAAAAATCCTCATCCAGCTCAGTTGAATCATGTATTGCCCTTCATCTGCCTGCGCAGCTCCCATTAACTAAGGTCCTGATCCTGCAAAACGCTACTTTAATTATATGAGTAGTCCCATGATGCCTCACATCAGTCAAGTTTAAGTGGGTGCAAAAATATCAGATCAGGTCCCCAGTTGCTATATTGTTGGTCCGTTACTAAGGCTGTAGGCCCCTAATACTGACATATGGAGATTATTCTTAAATTTGACTTGCAGGGACTGGATTCCTTGAGACAGAAGGCTGGGTTCTTCCCCATCTGGTAGTTTAGCTGGAGATTAGCATCTTTGATTTCTTGAAGCCCCTGCTTGCTTTTGTGATATGTTCTGGGTGGTGTTCCTCTTAAAAAAACCAGAGTCAAAGCCATTTAAAAACCCCATACAGGCTTTTGTTTAGTGTTTGGTCTCAAATACAGGAAACGTTAGGAGAGTTTCTGCCATTCAGTTAACAATCTTGCTTTTTCCTATTTATTTTACAGATCTATTTTGTAATTTTGTTTAGTGTACGTGCCTAATATTCCTCCTCATATGCATGTAGCTTGCTTAGTGTGTGCAGTGGATTGAGTAGCCTAGTCCTCTGCATGTTGCCATGTTCAGTTTGGTCTAAGTACATTGAAAGGTGTGTGGGTTTGGTTTTTTTTTCCTGCATGCAACAATAATGAAAACTGTGGGCTCTTGCTGAGCAGAGTTCCAAGGCAGATTCTCATGCAGGAGTGAGGAAACCTCATTAACGACCATTTTATTCTTCAGGCTGAAAAGGCCTTGTCTGTCCCGAGGGATCCCTGCTAACTCTGTTCCTGTCCCCCTTGCCCTCTGCAGGAGCCTTGCTTGCCTCCCTCTCTTGAGCTGCACTCCCTGGTATCCTATCAAGTGCAGACAGAGCCTTCCCGTGTACTGAGTGTACAGTCACTTCCCACCTCTTTGCTACTCCTCCATTCAATGATTGTTCCGCCCCTCTCCCCTCTTTGCCAAATTCTTCATTCAGGCTGGCCAAGATGGGGCACAGTTGCAGCTGTGAAGCAGGACACACCAAGATTGGAGAACTAGGTAACTGCTTGAAGAGGTGTTCGGGGCTGCAGTGGATAGGATCCACCTTCTCCCCTTAGTGAGCACAGGGAAGCTCTAGAAAACAACCAGTCTAGCTGGGAAAACACCATTAAAATTGGTCCCTTTCCTGAGGGACATCTCAGCCAGGGATCCAATGTCATCATGCTTCTAAGTTAGAAGAGTCTATAAACCACACATTAGCTAGCTACTTTGGACCCTGCTCCTGCAAGCTGTTCTGCATAGAACATCCCCTTGCCTGCATGCAGGGGACCCACTGATGTTGCTGAGGGAGGGGGCTGTTGCGCAGAGCTTATGAGAAAATAGAGGCCTCAGTCTGCATAGTGTGTGGGTGTATATAACAATGTCCTTTAGAAGTGCTATTCAGAGCACACTTATCTAGAGCTGAATGCAATGAGAAAATACAGACCTCTTTCAATAACCGAACAGAACCATGTTCAAGATCTGTTCAGACCATATTGCCTTTATAGGAACTAAAAACTAAGCCCACATGACCTTAGTATTTATAAACATTTATCCTTTCAGCAGTTTCCCATAACCAAAAATATGACTCCAAAATGAGATTCATTGCTGGTGGGCAACACTTTAATCTTTTTCTTTATGCACTGTATAATGGTTGGAAAGAACTGATATGTTTAAGTTAATATTACAGATCTATCTATTCCATTTTAACCACATTCTTTCCATGGCCATGTCAATTGCCTTACTTTTGGGTCAAGACTCCTTTCCAAAGACAGCAGAGGAAAAATCCGAGGAACGTGGAGAATCTTCTCCTGGCTGATGTGTTGCTGCCACTGTGTGGCTGGATAAAGAATCATCCATACAGTATGTCTAGTGGCAGAATAAAGCAGATCTCTCTCTTCAGGAATTTATTTAGATCTGAGACATGGGCAAGCAATTCTCGTCCATCTTTTGAGATCAATTACTGGGAATTGTGGAATTTCCAAGTGTTTGAACTTAAGCCATGCTATGAGGTTAGAGATTTTTATACTGCTATGAGGAGGGAGGATGCAGGGGAGAACTTAGAACCATTTAAGTAAACGGTCTTAAGTTAGTTGTCATTTCTTTTACTTTGAAGATGCAAGCGCTGCAGTATTCGCCACTAATGACTTGGAAATAGTACATAGTAATATTGTGGATTTACCAGTAACCCAAATTCTGGGATAACTGAGGGTCAGCTATATCTTCTGTTTATGCAGTTGCTCCTGTATGGAGCTGCAGAGCTGACTGCAGGGTAGGGCAGGGTCCAGTTGAGTACTGACAGGGAGAAGTAAAAGGAGGTGAAATTGTTGGAGCTGACTCCATTAACTACATCATCTCTGCCAGACCTCCTCCAGCCCAGACTTCAGAGCAGATCTTGTCTCGTATGACTTCATTAAGCTTTTTGTAGAGGTGCAGTCCCTCTGACCTGAAATTATCTGGAGTTTAGGATGTTTCCCCGGAGACCTCCATGGTTCACCTGTTTTAGAGATAATGTTTGTACTTCACAGTCCAAGAGACACAGACAAGGCTTTCATCTCGGGGGCCAAAAGACCAAACACATAAAGGCTATGATCAAGGGTCTTGAACTTACACTTGATCTTAGCGCTGAGGAGCCGAGAAGCGATACTACACTGTTTCCCTGTACAGAGAATAGAGAGGAACTGTAGTATGAAAGACAACATTGCAGTTGGTAAATGTTGACTCAGTGGTGATGGTGCTGTCAGAAACAAAGTATGCTTTGATCGATAATTTGAGTCCAAAAATCAATTTACTTGTCCTCATTAAAATGTATGGGATAGAGTTACACTGCTCAGCTCCAAACCTGGCCTACTCTTGAAAATGTGTTTAATTTGCCTCTTTCTCTGCAGCTTTTTGAGGGGTGGATGAATCTGGCATATAATATGACTCTAATCTCCCAACCCCCTTAGTGACCTGTACATCCTCCCTTCCCCTCACTCCTGCTGCATTGGGGACTTACTTTTGTAAATGTATCATCTTGGGAAGCACTGAAGGACATGAAGGAGGTAAATGTATTATCCTGCATAATTCCCCCACACCTGCAAGTTTGTTTCATAATAGGGTTCTGAATAGTAAAATTCTCCGTGTTGCTGCAGTGATTTGAATTTGAAGCTGATTGTCTTCTGTTGTTTGGAGCTGCGTGTCGCTACAGGCCTTTAAACTTGTATTGGGCTGCAGGCTTTGCAGATAAATAGTTACACCACTTCTATCTTTCTATTTCTAGATAGAAGAACGAGCAGAGTTTTTGAACAAATCCGCTCAGAAGAGGTAAAGCAATAAACTGTGTAATAGACTAAATCAAAGCAGCAAAGTGTTTGAATTGTAGTAATCACTTCTGTTTTCTCCCCTTCAAACAGTGGTGCTAAACCCACTCACTCTGCAGCAATTGTCTCCAAGATTGACAGCAGACTTGAGCAATACACTAGTGCAATTGAGGTAAGTTATTACCAAATTTATATGAACCCAATTGGTTATGGTGGTTGGGGAGCAGGCCTTAATCAGTCAAGGCTGTAGTATCCGAGAAAAGCAGGGAGCTTCATCACAGAGCTGCTTCTGATGAGGCTTCAGAACAAAGTGGTTCATACAAGGTTTGAATAAACATTCAGAGGTTTATCTGACTCAAATCTCAGAATTGTAACCTCTGTTGCTACTAAATATTCTGTCTTCTGTCTCTAACCTTAGTGGCTGTTAACTTGTAGTACTTTCCAGATGAGTCCCAAACAGTGCTACTAACCTTTAATGAATTGAGCCTCAGCATTCCTGTGTGTTGGGTACCCACCTGTTTTCCTCAACAACCCATCTGTTAGATGAGGCAGAGAGGAATTACTTGTCCAAGGTGTCTCAGCAGCTCTCCGGTAGAGTCAGGAACAGAACCCACATCTCTGAACTTCCAGCTGTGTAGTCTAACCATAAGACTGTGCTTCCCTCTTCATTGCTTGTAGCACGTCCTATTCATTAGGCCGGATGGTGGGCAGCACTACATAGGATGTAGTGAGCCTTGTCACGTGATAATGTTAAATCAGTCTTGCATCTAGCACTGAGCTTAATGAGGATAAACAAAACAGTAGTTCCTAACTTACTCTCCCTCCTGAGTTTCCACCTAGAACTATATACCCAGTCCTTATTTCCCTTTTCCACTTGACTGCTGTTAGTTTTAAAGAATCAGTACATATCTGTCTTACAAATCCACTCTGACCCTTTTGTCCTTATGTAAGACACACTCTCCGAGCATGCAGACTTTGGTTCGACTCCTCAAAGTGTGAATGGGTGAGGGTGGGGCTGTGGCCTCATCCATCTGTAGCAGCTAGTGGAGCTCATCCCATGCAGCAGGGAGATCAGGCTGTGCCATTTCAAAGGGTACAGCAGTGGCTGTGATCCCAGACACACTGGATCGGCTTGTCAACTAGTGTAAATGGTGTTGCTCCACTGACTTCAATAGAGCTATGTTGGTCTAGACCATCTGAGGATCTGGTCCTTAGGACATAAAGCTTGGACATTGCTCTACAAGGGAAGGGAGGTACTGCACAGCTCTCCACCAATGTTACCTGTGCTTTCCTGCCATAGTCTGGCCCTTAACTTCTGGTGCTGGACTTCCCTTACAGTTAGAGACACAAGGCAACGCCTTCAGCCTCTACCTGTCAAAACCGTCCACTCTCCCAAATCCCTATTCTACCATACTTGTGAATGTTGCCAACAAAGAGGGAATTTTTTGACTTCCGTTTTGGTAACCTTGCAGAAGTCACACCTTGCAGAAATGCTCAACTGTTGGGCCTTTGTGATAAACGTCAGTTATAGGGTTAACCTGCCACTACAAGACAGAGCAGGTTGGACACACTGGATGGTGTATCAGTCCTTTACAGCTGCTTTCTTGTTTATTTGTGCTGCAGCCAGAGGCAAATCTGCAGAAGGAAGGGGACAAATGGTTTCAAAGAGTTACAAGCCAAATGAAACTATGGGTCAGCTGTAAGCACTACTCTATAAACCTCTATACCATTGGCCACAGCTTGCCACAAACCTTGTAAATCCATGTGTGCAAAATCTGCATGAATGATAGGCCAGTTCATGAGGAGTGCACTGACTTGCACAACAGCATTTCAGACAAGTGAGGCTCTTTGCTAAGAGTCTATCTTTAATTTGCATAATCCATCAATGGAACTTCATTGAGTTTTAAAAATATACGTATCCAGTATTCTCCACTAACGCCCCAGAACTCTAAAACACATTCAGCACCAGGGTCTTAGTTCTGAGCACTAACTAGCATCTGTCTATTGCAGGGCACAAAGACTGCAAAACCTGCTAAGCCAGCACCCTCTGACCTTCCAGTCCCAGCTGAGGGTGTCCGTAATATCAAAAGCATGTGGGAGAAAGGGAATGTCTTCTCATCACCCTCTGGGCCAGGGACACCAAATAAGGTACATATTCCTATTTTGCAGGTTTATATAGAAGTACACCAAGGACTTTCCTTATATCATTACTTACATGAGTAAACCTTACTCCTGTGAGCAGTCTTGCTGAAGTCAAAGTCAGATGGTGCTCAGCATCTTGAAGAACTGGATCCTCAAAGACCCAGCTACCCATATAGCCTACAGCAGTGGTCACCAACCGGTAAATCGTGATCGACTGGTCCATCATGGAGCCTCTGATAGTGGATCTCAGTCAGTCACTGAGACTGAGATCCACTGTCAGAGGTGCCATGATCGACCAGTTGATCATGATAGGGTTGCCAATCCTCCTGCAGCCAAACCAGGATATCGGCCTTCTGCCCTGTTCCCACGCTGCTCCCGGAAGTGGCTGGCATGTCTGGCAGTGGCTCCCATTGGCTGGGACTGCAGGGAATGGGAGCTGTCATAGCAGTGCCTGCAAGCAAAGGCAGTGCACAGAGCCACTTGCCCCTTCTCCCCCGCTCCAGGAGCTGCTGCCAGATATGCTGGCCACTTCCGGGAGCAGCACGGGGATAGGGCAGGCAAAAAGCCTGCCTTAGCCCCATGGAGCCGCCTGAGGTAAGCGGCGCCTGGCCGGAACCCAGACCCCTCCTGCACCCTGATCCCAGTCTGAGCCCCATCCCATACCTCCTCCCAGAGCCTGAACCCCAGTCCCCTCCCAGAATCTGCACCTGCAGCCCCTCCTGTACCTCAACTTCTGGCCCCAGCCCAGAGCCCCCTCCTGCACTCCAGCCCCCTCGCAGAGTCCGCACCCTGCACCTCAACCTGCTGCCCCAGCCCTAAGCCCCCTTCTGGAGCCAGCACTGCACACCCCTCATGCACCTCAATCACCTGCCCCAGCCCTAAGCCCCCTCCTGCACCCAAAGTCCCTCTCAGAGCCCCCATCCTGAGTCCCCTCTTGCACCCCAGCTCCTTGCCCCAGGCTCAGCCCAGAAACCTTCCCACACCCCAAACACCTCAGCCCCAGCCTGGAGCCCACAACCCCTCCCATACCCCAACCCCCTGTCCCAGCCCAGTGAAAGTGTGTGACGTGGGGGAGAGCAAGCGACAGAGAGGGGAATGGAGTGAGTGAGGCAGGGTCTTGGGGAAGGGTGTTTGGGTTTGTGTAATTACTGTTTTTACATTTTCTTTGAAGTAGCTCCTGGGTTGCACTTAAATTCAAAAAGTGGTCTGGTGCTTATAAAGGTTGGAGACCACTGGCCTGCAGAATAACAGTAAGACTATTACAGTAGGACTAAGAGGGAAACTTATTGGGATAATAGGGTTAGTTAAGAGAGACTCACTGAAACATCATACTTTGACATCTTACACAGCTGTAACTGGGGGGCTTAAGCCATGTACAAGAAAGTTCGGAGTTGTGATGTTTTTATTAGGTCAAATTCTACTAGTAAAGTTACTCAGGTTTTTTTAAAAGCATCGCTGGAATATTTAAGGTTCATATCTTGTCTGTAAGTTCATAGGCCAACATTTCCTTCTCACAAGTCAATGTGAGTCGAAAGCACTCCTGAAAATCAGGCTGTGTGTCTAAATATGAATTTAAGCACTTAACTATACGCACCAATGTTTGAAAACTTTTGACCATATGTTTTAAGAAATTCTATTAACTGTGGGTGATTTAGGTGTGACTTTTATTGCACTGTATTTCAAAATTCCAGTTTTTTAAAAAAACTGGATGAAATAATTTCCTAGTCATTCGTCTGTTTAGGCTGAAGATCTCGTTTTTAGAATTTGGAGTGGGGGCAGAAGCAGCACTGGATGCTCAGGGATCGATGAAAGCTTTATGAATGCTATCCAGAGGGTCAGTCACATGATTACTCTCTTTGCCAGCTGAAGGCTGTATCTCAACCAGAAATAGTCTCTAAGGGAAATTCTTATTAACCATGGGTTTTCCTTTTTTTTAAAGCCCTAATCATAGAGCCCTTAGACACAAGTACTCTAAAAAAGCTGATTTGAAAATGACTGCTTTGCAGGAAACAGCTGGACTGAAGGTTGGGGTGTCCAGTCGTATCAATGAATGGTTAACTAAGACCCCAGACACCAACAAATCACCTGCTCCGAAACCTTCTGTAAGTAAAACTGCAGTAACTGGCTTCTGAATGATGAGTTTGCATTTGTCAGTGGGAGAGAGATAGGAAGTAAATATGGTAGGCCAGGAAGTAGATGGCTCCTTGGAAGGAATGGTGGTGCATTCTCTTTCCTCAGAGGCTTGACCTGATAGAAGCACTAAAGTTGAGAATTTATGGATGACTGTAAGCGAGACTCGCCAGGGCCCGACCCTCCCGGATGAGGAGGGGAGCCACACTGGTCTCGACTTGTCATCTGTGGGTCTCGGTCTCGGGACTGTCGTCCACCGCGCGGGTAGTCGGTCCCTGTGGATAGGACGGGGCAGTGGTACAGTCAGTGAGGGCCCGGCCCTGGATTCGGGCGGGCACCAACACACAGTTGATTAAGAGCTCAGGCCGCCTGCTGCAAGGCTGAGCAACAATATACAGTCAGTTCGGGGCTCAGACCCTCTGCTGCAGTAACAATACACAGTTATCCCAGCTCCGGCCCTTTGGTTCAGGGCGGGCTGGCCGGAGTGTGGGTTGCTCGGGCCCTTTGGGACAGGGCCGAGCAGTGGCACAGGCAAAGGGGGCCCAGCCCTTAGTTCGGGCGGGGCATCAAACACAGTTATAACAGCTCTGGCCCTTTGGAGCAGGGCAGAGCAGTGGCAAAGTCAGAGGGGGCCCAGCCCTTAGTTCGGGCGGGGCACCAAACACAGTTATAGAGGCTCAGATCCTCTTGCGTCAGGGTTAGGCAAACACACAGTAGGCCTAATGGCTTCCTCAGGCCAGGGGGAGGGGGATTCTGCCACCCGGCTACGGGTGGCAGGGGGAACACAGGCCCACCCACTCCACTGCGTTCCAGCCCGGGACCCTAGTAGCGGTGATCACCGCTGCAGGTGGTCAGTGGGGATCCTGACCACAACACACTGCCATGGGTATCGGGAGGTCTGCAGCCTGACTTGGGTCGGCTGCTCCCGGGCTACTTCCAGTATCCCCCTCCGAGCCTACCTGGTTCGTGGGATCAGCTTCAGGGACGTCCCACCACATCGGCTCCTCACGGCCAGGGCTGGGCGGTAGGTCCGGCAGCTCCTCTGGGAAGTCCGGCCAGGCCTGTTCTGGGGGGTCCTCGGGGCCGCAACAAGGGCGGGGCGGCTCCGGCAGCTCCTCGTCATAGCGGGGAGGTTCTGGCCAGTCCGGACACTGGCCTGCGGCCTCAGCAGCTTCCCAGTCAGGAGCTCCCGCGGACAGGTCTGCTCCTGACGGTGGCTGGGCTCCAGCTGAGGGCTGGCTTTTATTCTTCCGGGTCGCTGCTTGACCCTCTGGGGGGCCGGACTTCCGCTTCAAGGCCCAACCCCTATGGATGATTGACGGGGATCAACCCTCCCGGATGAGGAGGGGAGCCACACTGCCTCGTTACAATGACGTTATCAGAACAGCTCTCACCATCAAGCTGGTGTGTCCTTGGAAACTGCATGGATGGATGCGCTACAAAAATTGTGAGGGGTCATGTTACAGAGGAGAATGTTAACTTGGAGCTTCAGGTGTTGCACCATGAATCTGTAAACAAACAGTCATGACCTGTTGATGAAATATTTGATGGTTTGCCTCCAAGAGGAACTGGCAAAGTATTGAAATGCCCAAACTGTCAGTATCCTAAAGGTACCTTGGTGTAAATGAGACTCGGATCCTAAAGTGGTAAATATACAAGTAGCACATCAGGCTGTTATGTTTAAACTGCACCTGTGGTGTTTGACTATATGCTGCCGGACCATATAGCTTTCGGCTAATCTGAAGGAGAGGAGCAGCGGAGCTGTGGAAAGCTTTCATGTCCCTGGATCTGCCTCCTTGCTGTCCCTCAGCCCCCAAATCAGTGAAAGCTGCAAGTGTCTCCTCCTTGTTGCCATAGTAATCCCTAATGTAGTAACTCCAGGAGCCGCTACTACATGGCTACAGACCACTATCCCAAGTGTCTTTATTGCTCACCTCTCCTGTAAGAAGCACCTGGTCCAGACCACTGATGGCTGTCTTCACTCTAAGCTTCACAGAACTTTCTATTCAGTTGAGAACAAGGGCAGCAAGCTACAAATGAAGGAGGAAGGAAAAATAAGTCCTTCAGCCACAGCCAAGTGGGGCAGGGGAAACAAGATAAGAGGGGTTTCAGGGAGGAAGAACAGAAATAGACAATTCCAGTCCCTGCATTAGGAGATAATGACACGTATTGTAAGGCATGGCAGGGCTAAGGCCTCCATTGGATCATATTCAATGATTTCTCTTATTTTGGTACTTTATAAAAAGAGTCTGTTGTGCACATTGTGTGGTATGTTCAGTACAAGTCCAATTGCTTTCCACATCACTGCTAGCATAGCATGTGCTTTTGATTTACACCTGTGTTGCCTTCAGTAGGGTTGCTTGGAGTTGAGTGGTTGCCCTTAAAGCTCAGTATTTGCTAATGGTTACATGGTAACTGAGTTTAGCAGTGTCTGAATAGAAAATAATGGTGGTAGCTATTTAACAGTGACCATGGTAAATTGGCACAGAATCTGGTTCTTGTTTTTTGGATTTTGTTTCTTTTCTCTAAGCTGAGCATTAATAAACAATGCAGAACTAACCACTCCTTTCCTCAATCACATCTTTCTCTCTCTCAGCGGATTGTTCTCTTTCCTTTCAATATCTCTGTTTGTGTGGACTTCTGCAGATGCCTTCCTTCCTTCTATCCTTTTTGGATTTGGGGTCTCTTTGCTAAACTGGTCAGGTAAATCATTTCAAAATTCTTTCAAGGTATGATATGAATGTAAACCCAAATCCCTTAATGCTATTAGGATAAGCCAAGGGGAAATCGAGACTGTCTCAATTCCCAAACCATCTTTTTCTCTCCCTCTTGCACACCAGGATCTGGCTGTCTTTATTTCATCTCCTTAAATTCCTCCAAAATGAAGTTGAGAGGACTAGGCACGTGTAGACGTGTGCCATCAGTATTTTTGCGCTGGTCTTTTGGAGATTGAAATATGCTCAGCTGTTATCATAGCCACTTGCTATATTGTTCTTGCTTGGGTGCAGTTTTAATGCACCCAACACTGTGCCAGACCACACCCCAGAGAAGTCAGACTATAAACTGCTTGCTGCTGTTTAGTACCTGGGAGCTCTTCCTTCCTATTGCAGAGATCCTTGTGCACAGCAAGCATGTCTGCACTGGGGATGGCAAGAAGGATGCTGGGAACAACGTAGAACTTACACCTTTCATGAGGTGCTGAAGGTTTATTTTTCCCTGGTGGGTGAGTCTCACTGCCTGTTATCCTGGCACTTCAACTCCATGCTATGGATTTAGAGGCTGTAGTTAGAATTCAAATAGACATAAAGAATGGTTTATGGCTAAGGGTTGGATCGCAAAATATTTACTTGAGAATGCAAAGGAGGAGCTGTTCTGTTTGTGCACAGTGTCCTCTATTACTGAGTGAGACTATGTAGTTTGTTTACCTTTAAAAAAAAAAACACCTCATTTGTCTATATAGAATTATCTATACTTTTGCTAGACCACATGTTCCATGATGCACTGCATCTTGGGAGATGTGGGCCAGCCAAGGAACTCATACCATGGAAGAGTAGGGGGGCGTGAAATGTCCAAATTACAATTCCCATGAAGTACTTAGGCATCTTGGGCAGATTTATTGTAATGTTGAGCTTCTTCTAAATGGTAAAATGTTTTGGTTCTGTGCAATCAATTGCAATATTTCAATTCAGCTCAAACCTACCTGAGACTTAATATTTCCTCCCCAACAGAAAACTGAAACTTTTCACCAAAATTGAAATTTTTCAGGGGAAAAATTTCACACACCAACCTTTACTGTCCCTTTGTGTGACTATATTACAATAAGATCCATCTTAGCAGAACCATAGATTGACTTAGGTAAAATTTTGTATTACAGGGATACGTATATTGGAAGATCATGTAAAGTGTCGTGTATCTTGTTACTTGATGAAAAATGCTGTGTGCTTAAGTTATTTCCCCTGTACTTGTGTAAAAAGAAAAAAATTACACACAGCATTGGGGCTGGGCAGTGACCTCTGTTTTTTTAAGGTATCACAGGAGATCAACTACTAGCTTATAACTGCTGGGTAACCAGTCCTCTGGTTTGGAAGTGAAAAATACATATTTGCTTTTTACCACTTTCAATTTTTTTCTACTTTGTATAGTATTTTAACACAGAAGTAGAAAGCATATAAGTAACTTATGAGTAAAGATACTGCAGGCCAAGTTCTGCTTTCGGTTATTGTACATCTGTGAAAACACATTATGAATGGGGCTTACGCAGGCATAATATATGAATATTTCTGTGGGAAGTTACAATACAGCCTTTACTCCACTTAAATAAAACAAATCTGAACTAGGTTTTTATTTTTTTTTTCTATTCTTTGACTCCTCAAAAAATAGGATTTAAGACCAGGAGATGTATCCAACAAACGTAATCTCTGGGAGAAGCAGTCCAATGAAAAGGCGACCTCTCCTTCTAAGGTAATACCTCTTCTATCCATTGTAGAGAGAACAAAGACTCTGAGTGAGACTTTCTGAAGGCAAAGTGTCTAACTCTGATTAGCATTCAGTCGAAGTTGGGCATCTAATTTCCCTTTGTGCCTTTTGAAAGTCTCCCCCTTTTGTCTATAGTATTAGAGAAAATTCATCCATTAATGTTCAGTGAGTGAAAAAGGCCTATGTACCACACAGTTCAAAATAGGAACTAAGTATGTGGTGCATAGACCTTGTGTTGGCCCTTTCCACAGAGATGAATTTCTTTCCACTCTAATGTGGTTTTCCTACATTCCAGCTTTCTTTAATGATCAATTTATTATGGATTTTTTTTTTTTTGCACTGCAGGTAACAGCTATGGGGAAAAAGTCAGAGACTAATGGTAAGTGTTGTAATTTGTACTGTACATTAAATGGAAGCGTTTGCACATTTCATACAGATGCACCCAGCTTTTAAAATTATGCCATTAATGGTGGCACACAAGAAATAACTTTTTTGAAAGGAAAAGGAAGAATTAATTGCTTCAAATCATAATTTGACAAATATTTTTGGGTAATGAGCACAAATCTTCCTTTTGGGATGGCTGTTCTCTAGCCCTATTTGCAAAGCATTGTGTGAATAATACATCTCGTGTGTTTTCTGTAGCTGCAGAGATCCATTTGAACTGTTTGAGGCCCAAAGGATAAGACTGTCATTTTACTAACACTCCCAGGTGTCAAACATCTGGGAATAATCCTTTCAAGGTCTACAAATGGTTTTAATCAAAACTAGTTTAAAAAAAACCCCAAAATGCTGAGTGAGGCTAGTGTTGCAATATTATTCCACTGGAAATGGAAACCCTGAGGACTGAAAACAAATCCATAGGATGACTCTGAACAGTACCATCAGCCACGGGTGAAGTCTCGTGACAAATCAACATGCAGTCACTTGTTGACTCTTAAATTTTGATCTCATGAGTTGCTGAGTGCCCTCCATGCCCCAGACTTGAATTGGAGTGGAGTTCAAATGCTCTCAGCATCAGGCCGTCTCTTGCTGCATCAGTGCCTGGGTACCTTCTCACAGCATAAACTACATTTGGTATTTCCATTTTGACCCTATTTGAATCACAAGTTTAAAATAAATTGTCTGAGAGCTATGCTGTGGCTGTGCTGAAGGGAATTAGCAAAACCTCTGCTAGCTCTTCTGTACAGGTGATACTTGTATTCCAAAGCTCTCCAAGGAAAACCAGGTGGAGGAAATGAGCCTGTGTGGAAGAGGAGTGAGGGAAGAAATGCTCTATTAAGTAATTAAAATTGATCAGAAGCTCATTCAATAGGAGTCCCTTAAATCTGTGATCCGTATTGGGAACAAAACAATCGGTCTGTGAAAACAGACTTAAATGGGGGGAAATAGTGTCCTTTCTGTGGGCTTTTCTCATCAGTCCAGTATTAGAAATCCGTCTTAGAATAACACCTGCAATGTTTGCAAAGCTCTGGAAGATAAAATGCATTATATACACACTAACCTTCATATCACTCCTATTAGGTGGGTCTTATTCTTATTACAGTGAAATTAAGATGGGGCTTTTCACAATTGCTTAGTGTTGGCCTCTCTCTACTCCCATGGAAATCAATGGCAATTTTACCATTGACTTCCCTGGTAGCAGAGCTAGGCCAGCACTGAGCAGTTTGGGCAATACCAACCTAAATGGTTTACCCAAAGCCATGTGTGGAGAGACGGTCAATGTAAAGAACAGGGATGGAACTCCTGAGTGCCAGTCTCCCCGTCCTCAGATTTAGTAGGCCATGCTTTCAACACTTGTAGAATAATTTCCTTGTTCCTGGGGATTGGAATATAGTGGTTGAACAGAAGTGCTGAGGCAATCTGTCTAGGAACAGGAGCTGCAGACAAATGATTCAGGAAATGCTGTAGGAAGAACATGATGTATAATTCTCCTTGGAAGGGTCACTATGCTCCCTGCACCTGCTCCAGAGGCGAGCAAGTGTCTGTATGAGATCCTGTCCATCCACCCTTGGGGCCATGGAGCACCTCTGTGTGCTCTAGCTAGCCACGCAGCCTAGTAGTAGGTGTGTGTTGTCTTGCTCCTTAGCAGGTGCTCTGAGGTGAAAGGGTTTGAGGCAAGTTGATTCAGAACAGCCCCCTCTATATTGCTAGAGATGCATCTGATTTCAAGCAATCTTTAATCATTCTCTCTTTCAGCAGGGTTGAGACAATTTGAGAAAGAACCCTAGGAGGCTACTAAAGATGCTGGACCAACTCATTTTGAAAAAGTGCTAAATTGTCCTTTTTATATTTATGTTTATTTACCAAAACGTCTTTTTTTGCATTATCCCAGTTAAAACCATGTATATTAGCACTGTATTTAATAATCAGTCTAGATACTCATCATAATAGTACTGCCTTTGCACAAGAGCCTTTATTCCTAAAGAAACCCATGCTGTGAAATACTCTCCTACTGATAGTCATGACTATGTATCTGAACAATAATTTCAACTGGCGTAAGAGGTCAACCCCCAAATGCATGCAAAGTTGAATTACTTCAGAAAAGTGTGCAGTAAACCCATAAAAACAGTGGTTACTTTTGGAATACAGAAGTCTTTTTCTGCACTTTAGACTAAGGCATGGAAAAAATCTTTAGTTGACAATGTAATATTTTCTGTAAGTTGCCATGTCATAAATACTGCATCAATAACTTGTTTAAATTTATTGTTTTATACTTTTAAGTATCAATTTTTTCATTCTAGTTTAAGTTAATACCTTTAATTTGGATGATTGTTAGCTGACAGCGGTACTGATACTCTATTTTTGTTAGTGATTAGTAATTGATTGCAATATATACACATAGCTTTACAAAGTTTAGCTTTAAGGCACTACTAATGGTAGACTGCTTTAATACATGTTAAAGTATTATATTTAGTAATGAATGCACATAATTAGCCGGTATCACAGCTTTTAAAAGTCATACACTTTTCTATAGTAAGATTTCATAATTTTGCCATTAGAGGTATGGCAAGATGAGTATTAAATTTTTTTAAAATGTAAGATGCCCAGTAATGGGTAATTAAAAAAGAAAACTATAGTTTTAAAGAGGGGAAAATAAGGGTATAGAGGATCAAAAGTAGGTCACTTGTATAAAACATCCTAGTTTAATTTATGTAAAACTACCATCATTAAAAATTTAACACAGTTGGAGCTGAAATGACTGTACACTAAATCTTGCCATTCATCAGTGCCGTATATTAAGTCCACCTAACTACTCAAAGTGAAGTAAGCCTCTAATTATGGTGTTTAACTATCTCCCAAAGCTCTTATTTACAGATGTGGTGTTTGATTTGTATATAGTAAACACAATGCTATAAGTCAGCTTGGTTTGAATTTACATGCCATAAGGTTTAGTATTTACATCCTACAGTATATGGGTGGAATAAACTAGTTAACTGAAGTAGCCCTAAAATGCTTAACAGCTTTCTGCATTGGAACTACAGAGAACTACTCCTTCATCACTACTTTTATTTACAGCATGTTTTTTGTAGCAGCTGACTTTTTTTTAATTAAAGGGGAGAACATCATATTTCAATCCAAAGATGATCTCCTCTGCTTAGCTGAAACATCTTGTTTACATATTGAGATGCACTTGGCTATCTGTAGGGGGCAAAACTGTGCAAACAATGGCTGCCATTGTTTCTGAATTCTCATGTTTTTTGTCTTGGGTTTTTGTAAACACTTTTCTCTGAATCTTTCAAATACATTTGATAGCTGCAATAAAAATGACTTGTTCAAAAAATATACTCTGAAACTGCACCAATAATAAATGGAATATTTCCATCAACAGTCCCTGTTTGTGTAATGATTTAGAATGCATCATTTGTAAGTGGGAAAGTGGTGTTTTGACATAATGCTAATGCATTGCCAAAATGCAGCAAGGTGAAACTCACAAATCTATCAGAGATGTGTACATATAGTAGACTGACAATCTTCTCAACCTGTGATGTAAAAGTTCAGTGGTTTGTTTGTTGAATGAATCTCTTAGCAAAAATGCCTGAAATGGAAAACTTATGATAAAGTGGAGTAGAACACACCTACAATAAGTATTGATTTAATTGTGCAGTCCCTTGCTATCTTGCTTTGAAAAGCATTTTGTATATGAAACTGGAGTTGTTCCTGCTTCAAAAATTGGGATTGTGGCTGTGTAGATGATCCTTCTGAAGCCCCATGGGGCCCTTGATACAGAAGATGAAGAATCAATAAGCTGCAGAATTTTTTTCCTCTGTGACCTCAAGGTGCTCTCATAGCCAATTTGATAGGCTCCTAGCACAAACTTCAAATTCTAAGCAGCATCAAAAGAATGTGAGAGACCCTACTCTAGGGGGAATTTAGAGCCCCAGGAAGATTCAATTGCAGGCACTCTTATCTTATCTTGAGTCACTGAAAAAAGATGCCCTAACACTGTAACCAGAACATCTCAGTTGTAAAGTAATAGTTCCCTCTTCATGGTCATTCTAAAAGTATATGCTCTTTTATGGAGGAGTGTGCTAGTCAGAGTAAACTAACCCCTCCCCCGCCCCCGACCCAGGTTAATTGGGTAACTAATCTTATGTAGGGAAGCCATTTACCTCCAATTCTCCAAAAAGCAGCTAAAGATGCAGTTTGTGCATTAGAGATGACTGTTAATGGCTTAACACAGGGGAGGAGCTAAGTGAGGCCAGACAGACTGAAAAGCACTCTCCAGTCCTTCAGGATGAAAATGATACTGGTATTTTAACTGGGGGTGCTGCTTACTGAGATTTTTGAATAGGAAGCTGGTGTCATGTATAGGAAACACTTTCTGTGTGGCATGCAGTGAGAGCTTGGGACAGATTTTGACCATGGTTATGGCAGTGCAAGGAGAGCTTGTAGTAGCACAACCAGTTTCTTGCAATATGGGGTACTAGGTAACAAGTGACCCATAGCTGGAAAGGCACTAGAACAAGGGCAGGCAAACTTTTTGGCCTGAGGGCTGCATTGGGTTTTGGAAATTGTATGGAGGACTGGTTAGGGAGGCTGTGCCTCCCTAAACAGCCAGGCATAGCCTGGCCCCTACCCCCATCCCCCCCTTGCTTCTTGCCCCTTGACAGCCCCCCCGGGACTCCTGCCCTATCCAACCTCTCCATTCCCTGATGGCCCCCCTGGGACCCCATCCCATCCACTCCCTGTCCCTTGCCACCCAATCCAACCCCTCCCTCTTCCTGACTCCCCACTCTTCCCCCTGACCACTACCCCAAACTCCCCTGCCTTCTAGCCAACCCCCCTGTCCCCTTACTGTGATGCCTGGAGCACTGGTGGAATGGGATGTATGTTTGCTCCAGACCAGGGGTTGGCAACCTTTCAGAAGTGGTGTACCAAGTCTTCATTTATTCACTCTAATTTAAGGTTTTGCATGCCAGTAATACATTAACATTTTTAGGTCTCTTTCTATAAGTCTATAATATATAACTAAACTATTGTATGTAAAGTAAATAAGGTTTTTAAAATGTTTAATAACCTTCATTTAAAATTAAATTGAAATGCAGAGCCCCCCATAGGAGTGGACAAGACCCAGGCAGTGTGAGTGCCCCTGAAAATCAGCTCACGTGCTGCCTTCAGCACGCGTGCCATAGGTTGCTGACCCCCTGCCCTAGACCCATAACATTCTTCAATCAGGATAGCTTTGTACTTATTCATGCTGACAGTGCAGGGTTCAAAACCCGACTAGGTGAGGATAGGGAGGAGGAAGGGGATTTTTTTCCTCTGCAACTGTAAAACAATCTAGGCAATTTCTCAAGTACTTTTAGATTGTAAAGTCAAGTACTTAAGTTAGCTATATCACCTACTCTTCCACAGGACCCATTGCCACATGGCACACATGGGGGGGGGGTGAGTGGCAGAGGCAGAATTAAGGTTGCACAAACAAGCTCTAACATTTTTACTTAAATTATTTCTTCCAAGTAATATTACACAAGTAAACACCAACAGACCCCATCAAGGGTGGGCAGGATCAAATCTCAGGAGGTTAGTACATGAGCCTCTACTATAGGAGCTAAAAGCCAACTGACTGTTAGGGATTAATAAGTCTGCTCTACAGCCTTAACTAAGTGGTCTCAATGCCACTAGATGGGACAGGCCACTGCATCCAGGTGGTTTGTGGGTTACAATGGCTCTTGCAAGCTTCATTTACAGCAGCTAGCACCTCCTAGGGGAATAGCTAGCTAAAGCCAATAGGTTCAGTAAACTTAAAATGACTATTGCTTCCACAGCACCCAAATCTCCATAGGATTTTTTTTTTAAATCCTGATCTGTAGAAGTGTCTGTGAAAACAGGTGTTGTCTGGTTTCTCTACCACTGCCACACTAAGCATTGCAGCCATTCTTCCCTTAGTCCTCAAATTATTTTCTGCTTTATGGACTCTACTTGCTTTAGGTCACCTGTGATCTAGTTAATGCATTTGTACACCTACCTTGATAGAACATGACCCGATAGAACATGGTAAAGCAGTGCTCCGGGGGATGGGTGCGGGGTGTAGCTGCACGCTCCAGTGGATCAAAGCAAGTTTGATATAACACACAGTTTCACCCATAATGTGGTAAAATATAATGCTGTCCTCGGGAGCCAAAATATCAGGGTAGAGGTGTATTTTGAAAAATTGCAAGTTTAGTGGGCTACATTCTACTCAAATGCTTTCTCCACATTTACCCTAAAGGTTTATATTTTAGAGATCCAGGATTTGTCTAAAAAGTACTTCTGTGATCAATGAGCATTATAACAATCTAGCTTTGTGTCCAAGACATCCAGCACTACGAGACACGCTCCCATGCACACCCCACAGCTCCTACAATTCTAGTCACTAAGATATTTCTTCCTCCCCCTTTATGCTTAGTTATACATGGATCAGGTTTGTCATAGAGCCACTTCCACTGCTGAACTAGTGTGTTGGGACCTCAAAGTTGAATGGGGTTGCCAGGGCTGGCTTAGGTTTACTGGGGCATGGACCTACCCATGGCTGAAGCCAAAGGACTGAGATTATAGGCCCCCTGCCTGGGGCTGAAGCCCTTGAGCTTCAGATTTGGGCCCCTGCGCAGAACAGTGGGGCTTGGGTAGGCTTAGGCTTTGGTTCCCTCCTCCTAGGGTTGTGAAGTAATTTTTGTTTTCAGAAAGGCATCGCGCTGCAATGAAGGTTGAGAACCACTGCACTAGCCTACTGGTGCACCATTTAGGAAAGTGAACTTTACACTCATTCAAATAATTGTACTCAGAATTGTTTAATGTCTTAGATACAGTAGGCACAGGATAGTTATCCAGCTGGAACAATCAGACAACAGGCATACATTTATCTATAAAGAGTTACATAGTTAATACAGCATCCCTTAATACACTGACTTATTGTACTAACCTGCCTTGAACTCCTCAAGTGACTAGATGGGAAGTGGAGTTTAAATATACAAGTAAACGAGAGGAATAAAAGTTAACTTTTTTTGGGTAGTGTTGCAAAAAGCAGTACCTCCAACCCTTTGATAAAAAGACAACCCATCCCAATGTGTTAAATATTTGTTTAGCTTTTATATTCCTACCTTCCTCCAATCCCTGTATATGGTAGTAAAAGTAGGGCAGACAATAGCTGAAGGACACAATTGGTATAGAAGAACAAATCAGAGCAGAAGAGGCTCCAACTCTAATAGCCAGAGACGCCAAGGAAACACCAGCTTTAATAATCTTCTTTATATGGATATTCCTTGTGATTGACAGCACTAAAAAAAAAAAAAAGTGGGTGTTACTGAGTATTCAAAGTAACTACACACGTCCTTCTCTAAGGAACATAGGTGGGTATGATAGTGCATAGGTAGATGTTCATCAAGCAGGTCCCTACTGTATGCATTAAAAGCATTCTGAACCTCCCGGACATTCCTTCCATAGCACTTCTACCTTAGTCAGAGGAACATTGCTTGCTGGAGCAATCATTAAATTTAGGTATTTGGAACATATGGACAAAAACCTGCTAAAGAAATGACTATGTAGGGATTATCTTCCTCTTGACATCAGTCATTCCAAGGCCTGGTCTACATTACCGGGTTAGGTCAATGCAAGATGCCTTGTCTCAACCTAGCTGTAGAGGTGCCTTCACTTATGTCAGTGGGAGTGAAATTTAAGCGCCTCTCTGCCAATTTAACACCACAACCTCCCCACGCAGTGTACATGGACGATCAATGTAGTGTCAGTGTAGACACGGCATTGCCTTTGTTGACTGTTGCTGGCTTTCAAGAGCCATCTCCCACACTGACAATACAAACGCTGCTAGGGAGCATGCACAGTGCTGACAGAGTCAAGTATGCACACACACAAGCAATGTAATAGCCACTGCAGTGGCTGTATGCTGATGTAAGCTATATTGACATAATTTTGCAGTGCAGACAGAGTCTAAGGTTTGTCTAATTATCCAAAGCCCATGATTTAAAATCTGGGGTCCTGCCTGCTTTCCCTGCCTTGCCTTTAAAAGCAACAGTAAGCAGTGACTGGGATTTTTGGCATTCTGTAGGATTCAGAAGAAAAGCAAAGCAACCTACAAGAGCATTTCAACGACCCTCCAATTCCTGTTAAAGCTGAGGATGGTTTCCATCTCCTCATTAGTCAATTCAAAGTCAAACACCTGAAAGGAAAGTGTTTTCAGTTAGGTCTGTAAGCAGCTGGAAATTAAGTGCACCTAAAGTAAAGATAAGGCAGCTATGACTTTGGGGTGAATTGTACCCCCTATTGGATGACCAAAAATCCCACTGAAGCATATACCCTCACTTCAGGTAGAGTGGAATACTTAGCGCGCACGCACGCACACACGCACGCACAAAATCCTTTCATCTGTAACTGCTCATATGACATCAGGCTTCCAGAAGTTCAACCCAGAACAACTAAAATGAAGACCCATGACTTTGGCCTTAGAATCTAAGGTGTCTCTTTCCATTGCATGTTGCCGGAGTACCTCTTTACTCCTATGAGTATTTCCACTGAAGTCAGTGGGCTGCTGGGTGAGCAGGTCTAGTCCAAGGATGACGACTTGTGTGGCACCTACTCACTTATTGTCCCACTGACTTCAAGGGCAGTCCTCAGGTGAGTAACTTCTCTCCACTGTGAGAAAGAGAACATAACATAAGAACGGCCATACCGGGTCAGACCAAAGGTCCATCTAGCCCAGTATCTGTCTGCCGACAGTGGCCAATGCCAGGTGCCCCAGAGGGAGTGAAGCTAACAGGCAATGATCAAGTAATCGCTCTCCTGCCATCCATATCCATCCTCTGATGACCAGTTCCACAAGTTGACTGTGTGAAGAACTTCCTTTTATTTGTTTTAAACCTGCTACCTATTAATTTCATTTGGTGACCCCTAGTTCTTATTTACTTATTCCCATAATACAACTTTTCCTTATCCACTTTCTCAACATCACTCATGATTTTATATACCTCTATCATATCCCCCCTTAGTCTCCTCTTTTCCAAGCTGAAGAGTCCTAGCCTCTTTAATTTTTCCTCATATGGGACCCTCTCCAAACCCCTAATCATTTTAGTTGCCCTTTTCTGAACCTTTTCTAGTGCTAGACTATCTTTTTTGAGGTGAGGAGACCACATCTGCACACAGTGTTCAAGATGTGGGCGTACCATGGATTTATATAAGGGCAATAATATATTCTCCGTCTTATTCTCTATCCCCTTTTTAATGATTCCTAACATCTTGTTTGCTTTTTTGACCGCCTCTGCACACTGCATGGACATCTTCAGAGAACTGTCCAAGATGACGCCAAGATCTTTTTCCTGACTCGTCGTAGCTAAATTAGCCCCCATCATCTTGTACGTATAGTTGAGGTTATTTTTTCCAGTGTGCATCACTTTACATTTATCCACATTCAATTTCATTTGCCATTTTGTTGCCCAATCACTTAGTTTTGTGAGATCTTTTTGAAGTTCTTCACAATCTGCTTTGGTCTTAACTATCTTGAGTAGTTTAGTATCATCAGCAGACTGCCACCTCACTGTTTACCCCTGTCTCCAGATCATTTATGAATAAATTGAATAGGATTGGTCCTAGGACTGACCCTTGGGGAACACCACTAGTTACCCCTATCCATTCTGAGAATTTACCATTAATTCCTACCCTTTGTTCCCTATCTTTTAGCCAATTCTCAATCCATGAAAGGACCTTCCCTTTTATCCCATGACAGCTTAATTTACATAAGAGCCTTTGGTGAGAGACCTTGTCAAAGCCTTTCGGGAAATCTAAGTACACTATGTCCACTGGATCCCCCTTGTCCACATGTTTGTTGACCCCTTCAAAGAACTCTAATAGATTAGTAAGACATGATTTCCCTTTACAGAAACCATGTTGACTATTGCTCAACAGTTTATGTTTTTCTATGTGTCTGACAATTTCATTCTTAACTATTGTTTCGACTAATTTGCCCGGTACTGACGTTAAACTTACCTGTCTGTAATTGCCGGGATCACCTCTAGAGCCCTTTTTAAATATTGGCGTTACATTAGCTAACTTCCAGTCATTGGGGACCGAAGCCGATTTAAAGGACAGGTTACAAACCTTAGTTAATAGTTCCGCAACTTCACATCTGAGTTCTTTCAGAACTCTTGGGTGAATGCCATCTGGTCCCGGTGACTTGTTAATGTTGAGTTTATCAATTTATTCCAAAACCTCCTCTAGTGACACTTCAATCTGTGACAGTTCCTCAGATTTGTCACCTACAAAAGCCAGTTCAGGTTTGGGAATCTCCCTAACATCCTCAGCTGTGAAGACTGAAGCAAAGAATCCATTTAGTTTCTCCGCAATGACTTTATCGTCTTTAAGCGCTCCTTTTGTATTTTGATTGTCAAGGGGCCCCACTGGTTGTTTAGCAGGCTTCCTGCTTCTGATGTACTTAAAAAACATTTTGTTATTACCTTTGGAGTTTTTGGCTAGCGGTTCTTCAAACTCCTCTTTGGCTTTTCTTATTACATTCTTGCACTTAGAAAGGAGCATAAACACTGCCAAATTATTTGCCTCACTACGATTTGACTTCCACTTTTTAAAGGAAGTCTTTTTATCTCTCACTGCTTCTTTTACATGGTTGTTAAGCCACGGTGGCTCTTTTTAATTCTTTTACTGTGTTTCTTAATTTGGGGTAGACATTGAAGTTGGGCCTCTATTATGGTGTCTCTAAAAAGTGCCCATGCAACTTGCAGGGATTTCACTTTAGTCACTGTACCTTTTAACTTTTATTTAACTAACCCCTCATTTTAGTATAGTTCCCCCTTTTGAAATTAAATGCCACAGTGTTGGGCTGTTGAGGTGTTCTTCCCACCACAGGGATGTTGAATGTTATTGTATTATGGTCACTATTTCCAAGCGGTCCTGCTATAGTTACCTCTTGGCGCACGTCCAGACTAACCCGCAGCATCGGCGGGTTAAAATCGATTGCTCGGGGATCGATATATCGTGTCTAGTCTGGATGCGATGTATCGATCCCCGAGCGCGCTTACATCGATTCCGGAACTCCATCAACCCGAACGGAGTTCCGGAATCGACACGGAGAGCCGCGGACATCGATGCCGCGCTGTCCAGACGGGTGAGTACCTCGATTTTAGAAATTCGACTTCAGCTACGTTATTCCCGTAGCTGAAGTTGCGTATCTAAAATCGATTTTAATACCTAGTCTGGACGTGGCCTTGGACCAGCTCCTGCACTCTACTCAGGATTAAATCTAGAGTTGCCTCTCCCCTTGTGGGTTCCCATACCAGCTGCTCCATAAAGCAGTCATTTAAAGTATTGAGAAATTTTCTCTCTGCATTTCGTCCTGAAGTGAAATGTTCCCAGTCAATATGGAGATAATTGAAATCCCCCACAATTAGTGGGTTCTTAATTTTGATAGCCTCTCTAATTTCCCTTAGCATTTCATCATCACTATTACTGTCCTGGTCAGGTGGTCGATAACAGATCCCTAATGTTATATTTTTATTAGAGCATGAAATTTCTATCCATAGCGATTCTATGGAACATGTGGATTCGCTTAAAATTTTTACTTCATTTGAATTTACATTTTCTTTCACATATAGTGCCACTCCTCCCCCTGCACGACCTGTTCTGTCCTTCCGATATATTTTGTACCCTGGAATGATTGTGTCCCATTGATTGCTCTTAGTCCACCAGGTTTCTGTGATGCCTATTACATCAATATCCTCCTTTATTACAAGGCACTCTAGTTCATCCATCTTATTATTTAGACTTCTAGCATTTGAGTAAAAGCACTTTAAAAACTTGTCCTTGTTTATTTGTCTGCCCTTTTCTGATGTGCCAGATTCTTTTTTATGTGACTGTTTATCATCTGATCTGGCCCTTACATTATCCTCTTCTGTCCTTTGTTCCTGACTATAACCTGGAGATTCTCTACCAACAGACTCTCCCCTAAGAGAAGTCTGTGTCCGATCCACATGCTCCTTTGCTGCAGTCGGCTTTCCCCCATCTCCTAGTTTAAAAACTGCTCTACAACCTTTTTAATGTTTAGTTCCAGCAGCCTGGTTCCAGGCTTGTAGGTAGACTATGGCCCCTTAGCAAAGCTATGCAGTTTTCCCTCTCAGAGTTAACATGATCAGACCCATCTCCTGTTAAGATTTGCTGGGATTTCCCCTCCCTTATAATAAATGTAAACATTGATATAGCCATACCTGTTTCAGGATAGCAGTCCCCCAACAGTGATCAGTGCTAGATGCTTCAGAAGAAGGTGCAAGGAAGCCAATGGTGGAAAATTAGGGAATAACCTTCCCCTAGAAGACTTCTTTTCAACTCCCATCAATTATTAGTAGCATTATACCCCGAAGCATAAGTGATTATAGTGCTAATGCATTTTTAGCCTGTCCTGTACAACTGATGATGTTTTAGGCAGCCAGAATGCTTGAGCCTACTAAGGTTTTGGTGTCAGGGATTTGTTGTGGCACAGCATTCCACCATTCATTTATGCATTGTATAAGTTATGCCTGTCACATTCTTGTATTAGGTGCTCGCACCAACTGATCTTTATTATATCAACCATTGTAGTGCCATAATATCCCTTTTTAAGTCCTCTCCTCTCTAAACTAAATAGGCCTAATCTTTTCACACATTTGACCATATATTTTTAAGTCTACTCATATTAAATTACTTAGAGGTAATGCATCCCAGAGGGTAGACCACAGATTTATTCCCAGCTTTGCCATTAGCCTACTGGGTGACCTGGGGCAAGTCCCTTCATCACTCACAGTTTCCCCATCTATAAACAGGTGGATAATGAGTCTGACCACTCTTGCAAAGCATTTTGAGATCTACTGCTGAAAAGCACAATATAAGAAGTAGGTATTAAGTTTAACTCTAGCTGTGTAGGAGTAGAATTAAAGCTTAAAATTAAGAGACTTGGAAATGTGGTATGACAAATAAGATGTGAGAGTTTAATTCACTTTGTTCCTAGTTTTAAATTTAACAAAAATGCAAGTCCACTTTAATTTTCACACAAAGCATGAAGTACTGAATGCTGAAATACTGAAAGATCTTTCCACCTCTCTGCCCCTCCTCTTGCTCCCATCAAATGTAATTTGGGTTAATGAGAAAATATGAAGATGTAATGGACAGGTGTAGCAATAGTCTTATTTGAAACCTTACCTTAAAGTTCTCCTCAATACGGTGTGGTTTGTCAGACTTGGGAATGACTGCCACATTCCTCTGGATGTGAAACCGGATCAGAACCTGAGAATAAAGAACCGGAATTCTGATGACACTGAAGCTACCAGTACTAGTAAAGCTCGTCAAGGGCTTTTTGGAGGGTTTGTTTGTTTTTTCTGTGGGGTGGAGGGGGCGGGGGCAAGGAGTGTATTGTTCTAAATAAAAGTTTTCTAGAAATGTAGCACTTCTTTTTTTCTGGGGTTACAAACCAATTCCAGTTTCTGCAAAATGTATTCATTGTTCAGAAGTATTCCTCAGGTGGTTTGTGCAAACAAATTGCATCCAGTAGTGTGTTTGCAAGCTGCTCAAGTCAACTATGACTTGCTTGCAATGTCATTGTTTCTGCTCCCTGCTTGGGCAAGAAGTTTTTGGAAAAGAGGACGCCCTCAGTGACTCCCATGGCCTGTGTTATACAGGGGTTCAGATGATCTTAGAGGCCCCTTCTGGTCTTCAGAACTGAACAAGGAACAGCTAAGGCTCCCAGCTTAGACGTCTTCAGCCGAAAAAAGGGATGAATTTTTCAGGAAGCATTTTTTGGAAAAAAAAAAAAATAAATAAATTCACCCTGTTTTTCAAACTACTTTATGATTGGTACCTGACAACTGCTGACTGCGTGTGAGTGTGAGGATCTGTCTGAAGAGTCATTCTCTCAAACATTCTTACAAGCAAAAAAACAACAAAAAACAAAACCACCAACCACACATTTGTAAAAGTATTTGTGAACAGCCAATACTAAGAAGTACAAACATTGTCAAATTAAGCAGCCATGAGAAGTTTTCCTCAACTGTTCACAAAAACATTGAATTCTGGAAAACAAACACCTGCCAGCTTTAGTCAATAGCAAAACATTGAGGCATCCATGAAAAATAATTTAGCCGGGTCAAAGATTCATAGGGTAATTTGGCTGAAGCACATCAGATTTTTTCCACAGCCCCTTTCCATCAAGTTCATATGATCAACATGGCACTTTCTGGAGAACACGCAAAGGCCCATCTCTAAGGCTGGTCAGCAATAATCTGTGCTAATGACAGTCCTTCGTGTTCCCAGACTGAACAGTTTGTTCTGACAATGCCTCTCCTTCAAAACTGAGTTACATTCTAAAGAGTCACTGTGTAAAGACGGCAGAGTATCTGTGGAAGAGTGCAATGTTGATGCAAGGCAAATTTATTACAAAGGAGGCAACGTGCACTGTGCTGTGACTCTTATGTACCTGAGCAGAGGTTTTGTTGTGTTTAGCAGCAATCTCTTTAATCTTAGGGTCCTCTAGAAGAATAGGGTCCTCTGGCTTGGCCCTATTTAAAAAAAAAAAAAACAAAAAAAAAAACAAACACCAAATGGATAAGAACAGTCAGTAGGTTAATTGTAGACTATCATCCCTTGCAGGAAACAGGATATATTTCACAGGAGGATTTGCAATATAGCAACAGAAATACATATCAGTTGTAACTGCATTGGTCATTCAACTTTCTTCAATGATTTGAGACAGACATACATACTCTAAAATGCTTCCGAGAAGAGAGGCTGCCAAGCATTCTTACCATGGCCTGTCAGGAGAGCCAAGGGGACTGTATGCGGTCACAGAGATCCCTTTGGATTGGCAATACTCAATCAGCTTCTTCTGGGTAAGGTATGGGTGGCACTCAATCTGCAAGCACAAGGACACACAGGTTCACCCAGCGGCAGACTGCACTGCTAGCATCTCCTGTGCTCCAGAGAACACAGACCCTAGGACTACCTTTGGAGCCACTCATATGCCTATGGTAGAAAGAAGTCTTGTAGAACATCATACACACTAAAAATTTACATGCCTTGCTATTCATTATTATTTGCACTACAACACTATCTAGAGCAGAGGTTCTCAATCTGTGGGTTGGGACTCCAAAATGTGTCTTAACCCCTTTTTAATGGGGTCACCAGGGCTGGCATTAGCCTTGCTGGGGCCTGATGCCAAAGCCCAAGCTCCTCCGCCTAGGGCCAAAGCCAAAGCCCAAGAGTGGCAGGTCTCAGACTATAGGCCCCCAACTGGGGCTGAAGTCCTTGGGCTTCGGCTTTGGCCCCCTGCCTGGGCAGCAGAGCTCAGGCTTAGGCTCTGGCCCTCCCACCTGGGGCTGCGGGACTCAAGTGGACTCAGGCTTCAGTCCACCTTCCTGAGGCCGTGTAATAATTTTTGTTGTCAGAAGGGGATCGCAGTGCAATGAAGTTTGAGAACCCCTGACCACAGGCCTGAACCTATATCAGAGCCACATGGTGCTAGGTTCTGTAAAACACAGTAGCAGTCCTGAAGCGCTTTGAGTCCAAATAGACAAGTACTATTATCCCCATTTGTAAAATGGGGATACAAGGGTAAGTGACTTGCCCAAGGTCATGAAGGAAGTCTGCAGCAGACCAGGATCTACGAAGTCGCTGTTCAGTGAATTAACCACAAAGTTGTTCTTCCTTCTTTTATAATGATGATGATTATAGAAAACCTGGTAATAGTCTACATCCCCATCACACAAAAGTTACTCTCCCATGGTGAGCAGAATTTTGCTAGGGCAAGTATATGTGTAATGCTTTAACTATACTGTATATGGGCAACACAGCAGTGTAATTGTCATCATAGAAACCAGAACTTGGAGATTTCCCAACTTGTTGCTTTAACGCCTTGTAAATTTACATTAATATAGTTTTGAATCTCCTCTCATATACTGATTACATATTCAAATAATGCAGCCTGTAAAGCATGCATATACTTCTACAAGAGCAGTGAATCATTTTAAAGTACTTCTTAGATTGTAAATACTTCAGGGCAGAATCTGTGTCTTTTTAAGGTATATGTAATACACCCACCAAAGTGGGAAGCTAATCCTGATTGGGACGTTTGGATACTCCAGCTACATAATATTAGACAACAATATTATTAAAAAACTGTTTTAAAGCAATTTGTTTTACGTTCATGTTTAAAAAAGGTGTTAGGCAAAGTCAAACGGCTTATTAGGCTCCATAAATAAAGAGCCAAATGGAGTAGTTATCAAATCCTTTATCCTGCCTTCTGAAGTCACAGGAAACTGGCTGACCAAGACCCCACCACACCTTCAAAGGTAAAAAGGAAAAGCCTTTGGCCTGATCATGCCAGGTCTTACCTCGTGCAGGTAGTCCCATTGGTGTCAACGGCACTGTTTACATGAGTATGGATTCCCATGTTTATTCATGCTTATAGATTACGCTGCAGGTGCTGGTGTTAACTTGGCACGTTTAACTGGCAATCTCAATGGTCATACAAACTTTATGGTTACAATGCTGTGTCTACAAATACAGCCCCTCCCCGCTATGCTTAGACCATGCTAAAGTTACACATTCAGCCAAACAAGTCATTTAATAAAGCCGTAAATGGTTGGGGGAAAAAAATTATATGGGAACACTTCCCAATCATACTGCAGAACCATGACATGAGACAAGGATAACAATAAAACTGGAGGTATAGCTTTAAGACTCTGAAATGCTCATGAATGCTATTGCCGTGTACTGCATTAAACAGAGGAAAGTTCAGCAGCTATAGTTTAAAGCCAGAAATCTGTTTTTTTTTTGTTTTTTTTGCAGGGGGCACCTTGGAAAAAAACTGCACAAGACTGGGAAAAATATAAATCAACTCTAGTGGGCTTAAATCTGTGGGTATATTTTGTAGGCTCAAATGTATCATAGTGTTCTCCAACTTCTTGATGTTTAAGATATCTGTCATGGACAGGCTGGCCCTTTAAAGGGGAGTTGGGTTCTGCCTAGTCTGTGAGGTAGCAGTTAACTAACTCCCTCATGATCTTGATCTGGTGACTTAATTACAACTATTGATCCCAGCTGTGAGTGAAAGGGTCTGAGAGAACTACACAGGACAGAGAACTCAGTTAAGGGAGCTTCCTGTTGGTAGGAAGGGCTCGATGAAGGCAGGTTGAAGCAGGAAGGTCCCTGGGAGAAGGAGGAGTGAGGAAACCTGATGCAAAGAAAAGCCTTAAGGGGAAAAGTCCTACGTGGCAGTGCTTAGTTTATGAAACATAGAACACCATGGAGTCTGAAAGTAGGGCAAAGGGAGGGACCTGCAATATAGCCCAAAAGGGGCAGAACTACCATTTGTTTAGCTATGTATCTGGATTTTCAGTTTGTCCTTTCATTACCTGGAAAGGGACAGAACTTAAGAGGTAACTGGGCTGGGCCACAGAAGATGCAGATAGAAATAGATCAGGCCATTGCAGGGCAAAAAAGTGACCACCAGAGGGTGCTAGAGATGAAGACCCCTGCAATGTCAGGCTCGAATACCTCGGGGTGCTATGATGATGAGTGAAACCACTTGCAGCATTTCATGGTGTTGTGAACAGTTTCATATTCTGCACATGCTGCTACAAGGTATATCAGGTTAGTCCAGATACCACATGACTAGTGGGATGCAAGTTAGGATTGTCATTCAACAGTAATACCCACTCACTGTAAAGTAATGGCAACAGACATTCCTGAGTTTTCAGTATTTTGCTGAATTCCAGATTCCTTAAGTTCAGTGCAAGCATACGTAGCCCAGCCTTTACACTATGTTCAGCAGAAACCAGCAGGAATAAATACTTTACCTGGTTGTTGGCAGGCTTGAATTTTAAACCAGGTTTAGTTAAGAGTCTCTCAATCTGTTTGTGGTTAAAGTTGGAGATTCCAATGGCTTTCACCAGACCTGCATCCACCAGCTCTTCCATAGCCTAATGGACAAAGTAATCCAGTCATGTGCTGGAGCTAGTACTACTGCCAGCTTAGTCTTTTTCCTTTACCACAGTAACTGATAAACCAATAGGGAGGTCAGACTAGAGCAGAGTGGGCAAACTTTTTGGCCCGAGGGCCACATCTGGGTATGGAAGTGCCATAGCAGGCCATGAAAGCTCATGAAATTGGGGGTTAGGATGCGGGAGGGGGTGAGGGCTCCGGCTGGGGACAGAAATGAGGAGTTCAGGGTCTGGATTGGGATTGAGGGGTTCGGAGGGTAGAAGAGGGAATAGGGATGGAGCAAGGGGTTGGGGTGCAAGCTCCGGGTGGCGCTTACCTCAAGCAGCTCCCAGAAGAATCGGCATGTCCCCATTCTGCTCTTACACGGAGGCGCGGACAGGCGGCTCTGCACACTCCCCTGTCTGCAGATGCCGCCCCTGCTGTGGTGGTAGCGCTTGGACGGGGGCAGCATGCGGAGCCCTCTGCCTGCCCCTATGCGTAGGAGCCAGAAGGGAGACATGCTGGCTGCTTCCAGGAGCCATGCAGAGTGGGGCAAGTCCCTGACCATGCTCCCTGGCTGGAGTGCTGGAGCGGAGCAAGCCCTGGACCCCACTTCCCAGGGGGAGCTTGAGGGCCGGATTATAATGTCTGGAGGGCCTGATGCAGTCCCTGAGCTGTAGTTTGCCCACCCCGGGACTAAATGATCTTATGGTCATGTCTGGCCTTAAAATCTTTGCATCTATGAATTGACTGTTCATGTTAAGCATGTCTGTTCCCCAGAGTCCATCCCACCATCACATCCAGTCCAGCCCACCTTTTCCTCATGAAAGCCAAACCTCATCCTTTTAGGACACTGTCTTTTTATGCCATCTTATAGGAGCAATGAGGTTAATAAATCACTCTGTTTTTGACCCGACAGGAAAAGACATGAAAAGCACAGACCTGAGCCTCACAGGTAGGCAATCACATTGTTCTTTTTCACAATATTCAGCTTACCATTATGGAGGAAATGGCATTCTCAGAGCCACTACATCTCCTAGGCTGTGGGTAACAGCAACAGACATAGAATCATGCCACTCAAATGGAGTAAGGAGTAGATAGTTCTCAATAAAGAACATTTGGAAACCTTAAATTCCTAGCAATGCAAAGACCCTGTGAGCAGCCCAGAGTTGAATACATTTCTCCAACACTGCAGCCCCCACCATTCCTAGCATGTAGCCTTCTGCTCAACTTCTGGTGTGTAAGCACAAAGAGGGAATTTTTACCTCCCATGTGTCCAGAATATCAGTGTTACTGGGGACAACCATACCGTTGTCATCTACAGGACGCATCTCCTCACCAGCCTGTCATATCAAGACAAAGTTTAAAGAGATTTATTTTCAGATCTGGAATACCCAAATTCTACCAGCAAGACAAAATGGGTACATAGGCCCCAGTTCAAAAAGGAACTTAAGCACATGCAAAACTTTAAAACGATGTGCTTAAAATTATGTGCATATTGAAGTACCTTGCTGAATCAGGGCCATACTACATATAGTGACTTCAGTTGGGGCTAATAAAGGGGAAATAGTAACCTTTGTTCACGTAATTAGCTTTTGTTCACGTAATTAGCTTAAGTCTAAAGAGAGGAGAGGGAAGTTCCTCATTCTTTATGTAAGAAATTTCATTCCAGCCTTGGCATTCATCCCAAAAAACTATGGTTAATTCTGTGACTTGCTTCATCTTCCACTGATAATCACTCTAAATAGATCAATAATTAAGAACATAAGAATGGCCATACTGGGTCAGACCAAAGGTCCATCTAGCCCAGCATCCTTTCTTCCAGCAGTGGCCAATGCCAAATGTCCCAAAGTGAATGAACTGAACAGTTAATCACCAAGTGATCCATGCCCTGTCACCCATTCCCAGCTTCTGGCAAAAAGAGGCTAAGGACACCATTCCTGCCCATCTCGGCTAATAGCTATTGATGGACCTATTCTCCATGAACTTATCTTGTTCTTTCTCCCAAAACAGGAATCCACACAACACTGCCCCTGCAGCTGAAGAAGCCTGGATGTGAAATACCCTACTCCAAACTTATGCATTCTATGTTGTAAAGTTACAGTTCTGCTATTCCTTAGAGAAAAAAGTATAGCATGCAGCCACCAGAACTCCTAAAGAGCTAATTGACAGCTAAATACCCATATGCACAGGAGTATAGCCTTGCTTTTTCCATGTAGGTGACCTGCACTGGAGCACTTGTTGGTTGCTCCCAAAGTCTCTGGAGGCTTGGAATGCTGTGGAAGCAACATCTATAGATGCCGCCTTCTCCTCATCTTCACCCCTCTTCTGCCAGAGAAGTGGCTTCACATTTCTCTATATAGTGTAACATTTAGATAAATAAAGCATGGCAAAGAGGCATTCCAGAAGGAGGCTAGTCCTCCTTCGCTGACTAGATGGTGGCCATGGTCTAGCATCTGAGCACTCAAGGATTCTTACAGGATGATGAGGAGAAAAGAACTAGAGGAGACTTGCTACCTTGAATCCCATAGGAAAATGAATAAGGTAGAGGTCCAGGTAATCCAGTTTCAGTGCAGCAAGGCTTTTCTGGCATGCCCCCTTCACAAGGGATCTCTCATGAAAAGTGCACCACAGCTGCAAGGAAAAAACCATGCATGACAGTTACTCTGAAACCTCAGAGAATCCCCCTGACCAGAGAGAGGCTATGTTATATCTACTAGAAGCAGATCTGAGAGCATTACCCCTTCTGCTTACATGGCTTATGCCAAGGACAGATCTATGTGTCTTGCTGCTAAAATTGTAAATCACAGATTAAAATAGAGGCCAAACTCAAAATACAGTATTAGCACAAAGCAACTAGAATTTGTCTTTATCAAAAGGAATTGAAAGAATAAAAAGTTTCCTGCCATGTGTCCCCCAGATGGGAAAAACTGCATGTATTTTGGCAAGCCCACATTTTCAAGGTGATTAAAGTTGTCAGTATGGCCTATTGATCTTTATAACCTAATTCCAAAGCTCAGATACAAGGAGAGAATTGTCATACGGTATTAGGAAACTTCAATAAATCCCCAATAAGCCATACATCACTGTCCTGAACCCAAACTAGAGCTGGTTGTAACTTGTCTTGTATTTAAAATATTTTGATGGAAAAACTGGTTTTGACCAAAATTAAAAGTTGAAAAAAATGTTATTTTGGTCAAAATTTCCATTTTTTTAAATTGAAAACTAGAAACAAAAAATTCCTAGTAACAATGTCCATCTTCTAGTATGGTGGTTTTGGTTTTTTACCACCCAATAACCTTCTCCACCACAAAAGACCCCAAAACAAAACAAAAATAACCAACATTTTGTTTTTTTGACAAACTTTCTCCAGAAAATTAAAATACAAATACCCACAAATTTCCTGCTCTACTAAAACTGGTTTTAGGAAGAGGAACAAATTCAGAGATGAGTACAGAGGTGATCTAAGTTGGTTTAGCTCATATGTAAGTGGGCCAGAAGAAAAAAAAAAGTAGAGCAATTAAAGCAATTAACTAGAAAAGGAAAAGTTATAATAGGCCCCCAACTTTAAATTACACCTTATTCCAGGTTTTCATTGCATTTCGTTTCATTTCATTTGTTCCACCAATTTAGGCTTCCTTATGCATCAGCGAGTAGGTCTTAAAAAAAGTTAACTTAAGCATTGCCTCTGAATTTGACCTAGAGACTTTAAATTCTAGTTTTTCCTACCAGGCTTCTTGGGGGAAAAAGCCTTAAAATAGCAAAGACTCAAAATATACAGATCAGGAGAAATTAACATGATCATGGTGTACACGCTACCCTTCTCTGAGTTGTCAATATGCTCTCAGGACTGTTGTTCTCCCATTGCAAATAATGGATGAACTTTATGGAAGATCCTGTTCCAGACAACAGAATTACAAGAATCCCATTTTCCTTGCTTTTACCCCTCTCCATGACTCGCTAGAAAGACAGAAGCATAAAACTGATAGCATGGGTGAAGAGGATTATTCCCTTGGTCTTTTTACCCCTGGAGCATTGGCTTTCTGTTGAGCTCTATCTCTCTCCATGTAGCCAACTGATTTGCCCCAGGACCTCATGATACAATTCCTGTAGCCAGGGTTGTACCTTACTGACAACAAAAAGATCTTCCCGTTTCACAACCCCTTCCTTGATTTTCTGCTGTATCCCATCCCCTATTTCACTCTCATTCTTGTACAAATAGGCACAGTCGAAGTGGCGGTATCCAATGTCGATGGCAAACTTCACTGCTTCTTCCACCTTCCCTGGAGGAGCCTGAAAACAAAACGAACACCTGTAAAATGCCAACATTTCCAGATAGGAGAGTGGCTCAAACTGACCACAGAGGGGGTGTGCTAATCCAATGGCATGCAAACTAAATCAGACTGCTCACCATTCTGTATGTGCTTCTGTACCTGGGAATTTAATCTGTGATCTGTATTTATACCAAACATAAAACTACTCAGGGTTTTGTTGTATGGGACGGAATCCAGAGGAGAATGTGAAACACAAAGCAAGAGTGATTTTGAGAACCCCAGCTGGAAGGGTCAGTTTCTAGTTTGAAAACAGTGTTGGATTCCTGGCTCTATAACTATATCCAGGCTACACAACCACCATCAGATCTATGTATGGGGGTAGCTCTTGCCTTCCTGCCCCACTCTCTCTACCTTCTCTGATCCGCCCCCCACCCCTACACACACCAACCAGGATAGCTTTGTGGGGACACCCCTTTGCTACTGGCAAGCCTAGCCCACATCAGCCACCCTCTCTATCAGTTAGGACAGCTTTTTGGGGGGAGGTTGCTCCTTTAAGTACCCCCACAACCCTCTCCTCACATGCACTACCAGGTAGCAGAAGCCTAAGATGGTACTGTGTCTAACACAAGCCCTAGATGGAATCTTGCAAAAATACTGTTCCCCATTCCCCACAGTCCATGCACATGTTCCTGGAGTCATGGGAGTGAAAGGTGGTTGCGGGGAGGACTTGCCTAACAGTTCTCTCTTCTGGATGCACAGCCTGGATATTTTTATTAGTTGCATTGGAGTTAATGGGCACTGTGTGGGGCTGAATTCCCTAGATGGATCTGAAACCCTCAAATCCAAATGCTGCTGGGCTTCTTTGGTTATTTTCTCCCCAACTGTGTAACTTTGCATAGTATATGCTCAGGGCTCGATAAATGATACATATAATAAGACTATTCAGTGCTGTACTTTCTTTACTGCAAGTGCATAAAGACTGCCCTTGGAACGGATGAGAAGGTAGAAAGTTTTTTTTCCTCTGTCCTTGTGATGAACTAGGAACGTTCTTAATGTTTTCTCTAAATACTGTGTTGGTGCCTCAGTGTCCCCTCTGCAGTTCTTAAGTATCTAGGTAGTGGAATAAGGGTTTGTAATTGCTGCAGAGCAAAGGGCCAGTGCACCTAAATCCCTGACACTGTCTCCTTAAAACTGCTGGCCTGGGCCCCTCCTCTGCAAAGGTGCCAACTGAAGGTGTTAGAAACAAAGGGATCAGGTGACCTCCTGCCCTGGGAAAGGAAGTGAGCAGAGGAGGAGGGGCTGGATGGGGCTGTTAGTCTGGAGCTTGCTGGGGACAAGGAGTGAAGTGCAGACGTGGGGGTCTGGCTCATTGCCCCCCAGAATGGACCCAGCTGAAGGGTCCGGTTCTCTGTACCTACAAGCTCTGTTTTAGACCGTGCTCCTGTCATCGAATAAACCTCTGTTTAACTGGCTGGCTGAGAGTCATGTCTGACTGCAAAGTGGGGGTGCAGGACCCTGTGGCTTCCCCAGGACCCCGCTGGGGCGGACTCACTGTGGGAAGCGCACGGCGGGCAGTCTGCTCTGAGGGAGAGGACGCTCCCCAAAGTCCTGACCGGCTTTGTGGGGAGCAGTTCCAGAGCATCGCCCAAGGACTCTGTGACAGTCCTCATTTCAAATTTTGTCTAATCAAATTTGAGATCAACAGAAATGGCAGGTGGTCTACACGTTTCAGGATCAAACGCAGAAAAACAGGTTCTCCTTTAGCTCAGTCAATAAATTTGCCTCTTTGACCTGCAAAGATTCATTCAGCTGCTTGCTGGAATGGATTCCTTACAAATAAAACACAGTTATCTAATGAAGATAACCAGATGGTATAGGTTATCTGTTCTGTATTCACAGAAAGGTTATTTGGCAGTTACTTGCTTATTGTTGCCCCAATATACCCATGCCATAGCTCTTTTTATAATCTCTACGATATGTATTTCCAAGCTTCTTCATAGTACAGACCACATTTTAATGCAGAGATTCTCTTGGGGACTCTCCCCTCGCCTCACAAGCTTTGCAATCATATGGATCAATCTCCCTTCCCACTGTCTACTTCATAATCACCCCGTGGTAAACAGCACTTGCTTAAGTAGAAAGTGAATACTAGAAAAGTCTGTAATATTTTTAACTTCTTTTAACATGATCCAGCAGGTGGAACAAGGACATGTGTGACCAGACAGTTATCCACAGCGGAGAACCTCTGCTCTACATGTTGATAAGTTATGCAGCTGAAAACAACAGATACTGGGCAGAGATGATAGAATTCAAAAATTCTGAATGTTCCTACAGTAATGTTAACTTTGTCTCTGCATTACTGTACATCTAAAGAGGGTCTTTCATCACATGAACACACAACACAGAGCAGTGCAGAATACTGGCTATCAATACAATATACATAGAAACTGCAACTATTTTCCTATAACTATGAGCTCTTTTTTACTGTGCATAAAACTGTTCTAAAACAATGTACATACTGGGTGATCTTCACTTGTCCTCTGTGTGGTTACATTGCCAGCTTTAACGTTGTTTTACTAGATTTTTGTACATAAAACACACTCCCCTGGTAAGAGTGATTCTTGTAATTGCAGTTCCAATTTGTCACATCTAAGGCCAGAAAGAACCATTATAATCAACTTTGTATTTAAGTAAAATACACCCCAAAATTTGCTGCCAGAGACCCTTTGGAAACCTGAATTTTTAAAGAGTCTTTTATGAAGATGTGTTGTCTCACTGCTGGCTACATTTTAGTCAGCGTCAGTAACTCTTAAACCAACATTTTATGCTCACAAGTAGCTCAGGATCCAGGCATCTAGAACAAAGCCCAATTCCTACAACTGCTGCTTTATTAGCCTTTTATTGACATTGTTAGAACAGCAGCTGAAACGCGGCTAGGCTCCTAAATCCATATAAGGCCCAGGCACTGAGCGCAATAAAACCAAACACCTACCAGGAAGTTGGACTTCACAATGCCATCCAGATCTTGCTAGCAACAGAAACAAACATAGCTTGCAAAGGGGTAACTAACCGGCCTGTGCTGCTGCTGCTGCCGCCGCCCCTGGCATTGCAGGAAGCCCCGAGGAAAAGAAACTCCTGCCTCTTGCACAGCCGCAGCTGGAAACTTTGGCCGCACTTGTAAAGGGAGAAACAAAAGCCACGAGCCGAGCGCTTCCTAAGGCAGAGAGCAGCTGCAATGTACCCGGCGTGCCAGGCCCTGGATCCCGTCCCACCCTTTGCAATTACCTGCCAGGTGCCCAGCCCCAGGATGGGCATCTTGGCCTTGGTGCTCAGTTGCACGTAGGTCGCCATGATTCCCGCTCTCCGAGTCTCTGCGGACCAGGCCCCCGGGCTTTGCTCCCGCGGAGCCTCTTTGATAGGCTTGGCCACGCCTCAGCCGCTGGGAATGAGCAGCACTGGCGGACAGGGCTGTGAGCAGGGCGGGGCCCGGGCCGGAGGCACGCGAAGCTAAGCGCCTGGCGCTGGGGCAGGTCTCTCCTTACAGCATGAGTCGCTGTCTGCAGCCGCCCCGCTGTCTGCACGGCCCAGCTCTTCGCGGGAGTTTCCCACACAGAACAGGCGCCTCTCGCCGTCTCTCCAGGCGCTGTGCGGACCCAGTCAGTGCGAGCAGCGCCTGGTTATCGGCGGGGAAGGGCCGAGGCAGCGGCTCCCCGCTCTCCACGTGGTAGTTAGACCAGCTGATTGTTCTGGCCTGCTCAGGGTTTGGCTTTATTTCTGGAATAGGGTAACCAAGGTCTCTGTAAAAAAAGGTCCCCGCCTAAATCCGTAGTTCGGTAAATGAACAAGCAGCCTAATTATCTGAAAGCTCTTGAGTATGCAGCAGTTCCCAAGGGCGAGTTGTGGGCCCTGGACAGCTCTGACAATCAGGCCCCACGGGTCTCAAACTAGGCCCCTGAAGTACACAAGCAAGGTGCCAAGTCTAAAAATATGCATCTTAGATGATCTCTGCTTCATTTCCCCATCTAAAATAGGGAAGAGCCTGACCTGCCTGAGTGGGCTATTGTGAGGCTCCGTTAATGTTTCTGAGGTGCTTTGAGATCCTACGATGGAAGCAGCAATTGAAATTGGTGTGGCTACTTCCACCTTTTCATGCTCTCTGTATGTATAAATATCTTCTGTCTGCGTGTTCCATTCTATGCATCTGATGAAGTGTGCTGTAGCCCACGAAAGCTTATGGTCAAATAAATTTGTTAGTTGCTAAGGTGCCACAAGTACTCCTGTTCTTTTATCAATAGAAATGTTATTGAACTACACATTCAGATCACACTGCTAGGGTGACCAGGTGCCTTGATTTTACAGGGACAGTCCTGATATTTGGGGCTTTGTATTATATAGGTGCTGATTATCCCCCACCCCCATCCTGATTTTTCACCCTTGCTATCTGGTCACCCTACACTGTGCGTTCTAGGGCTTTGTGTTCCAGGACTCCAGCCCTGTTCATGAAAGACCTTTTGGGTAAAAGGTCATATCTAACACTGACCTATTATATGGGGAGTGGCTAAACTTACTGACCCTCTGAGCCACATGTGACACTTCAGAAGTTCGAGAGCTGGGAGGCACCTGCCAGGGCTTGGGGTAGGGTGATCAGGTCGCAAGAGTGAAATATCAGGACACATTGGGCAAGCGTGAAGGGGGGGAGAGGACGACAATGACAGACACAGGTGCACATAGCCATGAGAGGGGGCCCTAGGAAGCTGCGAGAGGGGTTGTACGGCCCTTGCTGCAGCCTGCACCACAGGGCAAGGACACCTATTGAATTCAATGAGAATTTTGCTTGTGAATTGATGTACCTAGTTCTGAGATTATAAAGCCAGAAGGGATCCGGTGATCACCTGGTCTCACCGCCTAGCACAGACATAGAACTTTCCCAAAATAATTCCTAGAGGATAGCTTTTAGAAAAAGCTTTTAGAAAAACACCATGACCGTTAGTATATTGTTACTCGTTAATTACTCTCACCATTGAAAAGGTATGCCTTATATCTAGTGTGAATTTGTCTAGCTGCAACTTCCAACCGTTGACTCATGCTCTACCTTTCTCTTCTAGACTGAAGTGCCCATAATTAACTATTTGTTCCCCATGTAGATACTTACAGTCTATAACCAAGTCACTTCTTAACCTTCTTTTTGTTAAGCTAAACAGATTGATGTCCTTGAGGTGATCACTATAAGGCATATTTTATAGTCCTTTAATCAATCTTGTGACTTTTCTGTGAACACTCTCCAGTTTATCAATATCCTTCTTAAATTGTGCACACCAGAACTGGACACAGTATTCCAGCAGTGGTTGCACTAATGCCAAATACAGAGATAAAATAACCTCTCTACTCCTGCTTGAGATTCCCCTATTTAGACATCTGGTCACCCTATTTCTGTATACATTGCCCCAGGTGTTTTTGTAAAAATCAAAACTGAACTGCCCCAGAAATTCTGTCATGTGGAATCATCGTGAAACTCACATGGCTCCAACTCTGCCAATGAACCTTTAGATCCACTGCACAGATTTCTGCCACTTGAGCTAATGGAGTAAGTGATGGCAGAGGCAGTAGGTTGTCATCCTATATGTTATAGATTAGCTCTATAAGGGGATGAGACACATTTTTTGCCACTGGGTTTCACAGATATCTGCTGATAGAAGAGAAACTGTGAAACTCAGGAATCCTGGGTCTATTCCAGGCTCCTGAATGGAGTGGTCTCTAGTAGTCAAAGACCCTTCTTCCCCGTCCCCTCCAATCTATGTTTATTCCAGGGGTAGGCCACCTATGGCACGCGTGCCAAAGGCGGCACATGAGCTGATTTTCAGTGGCACTCATACTGCCTGGGTCGTGGCTGCTGGTCTGGGGGACTCTGCATTTTAATTTAATTTGAAATGAAGCTTCTTAAACATTTAAAAAACCTTATTTACTTTACATACAACAATAATTTAGTTATATATTATAGACTTATAGAAAGAGACCTTCTAAAAACGTTAAAATGTATTACTGGCACGTGAAACCTTAAATCTGAGTGAATAAATGAAGACTCTGCACACCACTTCTGAAAGGTTGCTTACCCCTGGTCTATCCTATTGCTGTCTAACCCACCCCAGCTCATCTAATTTCAACTGCCCCCCACTACCGCTCTGGATTCCTTGTCCCAGTTTCTTGGTCCTATCTCACTCTCCTCTCTCCCCGCCCCCATCCCTCAGATGAGATGTTCGTTCCAGACTGGCAAAATTATAACAGTTCCCAACATATCAACACTTCCCATTCTAAATTTTTGGTTGCTTAACTATAGGCTAGCTCTGCCTACAACAAAGCATATTCAGAACCTCTGATTAAAGGGCTTATAAGTGTAGCAACCTCCATCATAGCTAGTCACCAAAGATTGAACCCGAGCCATCCAGACGTAAAAGCATGAGCTTCTACTACTTGAGTTCAAGATATAACTCCCTTAGCTGGTAGCTATACAGGTATCCTCTAAAAATCCACCAGAGGAGGGCACAGAACACATGTTGGACAGTGAATTACAAAAGTGCCAAATATTATTATTAGACCTGCAGTACTTTTCACAATGAACATCAGCAGGGGATAAACTGGGAGTTTAAGAATATTTGGAAAACAATTTTAGAATAACATTCAGTGCTGTGGTTTAAAAGAAAAAAAAACCTGTTAAAACTCATAATTTAGCAGCATTCAGTGTTTGAAAAAAAACAACTAGGAGCTATGGGATACAAGTTAAGAATGTTGAAACAGGAAGATGTTATGCTTAGTTACCACTTGGGCAAGGCTGCCTCCTGTGTAATACTTGCAAGATTTCACTGTGATGTTTTACAATATATAGCAGCGCAATGCTGATTCCATTGATATTGTTGAGCAATTCATGCTGATTTTATTTCAGTCCACATGTTAATAGTTTTGAATACTGTAGATCACAATTTTCAGCTCAGTTGGTCTGAACATGCAGAACTTTAAAATTGCTATGCTCTAAACTGTATATTAATTACAATTTTATAAACCTGCTTGTCAGACAACTGTGTGCCACAAGACAATTCAGTGTGAATCACAGAAATGTAGGACTGGAAGGGACATCAACAGGTCATCTAGTCAAATCCCTGCACTGAGGCAGGACTGAGTAATAACAACCAGACCATCCTTGACAGGTGTTTGTCTAACCTTGTAAAAAACTCCAGTGACTACTATTCCATAACCTCTCTAGGTGATTTGTCCAGTGCTTAACTACCTTTACAGTTAGGAAGTTTTTCCTAATGTCTAACCTAAATATCCCTTGCTACAATTTAAGCCCATTGCTTCTTTTCCTGCATGTCCTGAGTGGGACGGGGGTGGGTCCAGGCAGTGGGATTGCGGGGAGGAAGGTTGAGGGAGTCGGTGGGTGTGTGGGGATGGACCGGGGGAAGGAGGGTGGAGGAACTGAGGGAGACAGGACTGGGACTGGGAGAGTCGAGGAGGGGGCTGAGGGGGACGGGACAGCACTGGGATGGGGGGAGTAGGGTAGGGGCTGAGGGGAGCATGAATAGGACAGGGTAGAGAGAGCTGTGTAGAGTGGGGCGGGGCGGGGCAGGGTTGGGGAGAGGGACAGGGTCTGGAGGGGATGAGACAGGGGAGCAGGACTGGAATGGGAGGAAGTTGAGGGAGTGGGACAGCAGGGGGAGTGATTGGAGTGGGATGATGGGGGAGGCTGAAGAAGAGATTTGGGATAGGGTAAGGCTGAGGGCAGTGGGTTGGGGGGAGCAGGGGGACTGTGGGGGAGGCTGTTGGAACGGGGGCAGGGACTGAGGGCAGTGGGTTCGGGGTGGGAGGTACAGGGGGGACTGCGGGGGAGGCTGAGGGAACAGGGTCAGGGTGGGGGCTGAGGGCAGTGGGTTGGGTCTACACTGGCACCTCTCAGCATTGCTGTGCCGGGCGGCAGACCTGCACCAATGCAACCCTGGCGATGGAAGAGTCCTCAGTGGAAATGCAGACTTCATATCATAGACCCTCCTCGTCACTTCAAACCTGGCGCTGCTCTGGTCAGTCGCTAGGCTCTTGTCACTTTCAAACCCATGCAGGGTATCTCGGTCTTTTTCAGTTCTCAGGTTAAGAAAAGCCTCTGCATTTTGTGAGGGCTTCAGCATTCACTTTCCTACTTGGCAAACTGTCTGCCTGACACATTGCTCCCAAGGCATTCATCTTTATTCGTAATTGGCAGGTCCATCAGATTAACGAGCAACACAGGGGGAAGCAACACAATGATGTCATGGATTTTTAATTTTTCAAACCTCTTTGGCTTCAACAGGGATAACAGCAAATCTGGACAGAGCAGATGGGTGTCAGGATGGGTTTGGGTATTTATTTATTTATTTATTTATTTATTTATTAAGTGAAAATGTTTGGGTCTGAGCAAAGGCTGCAAACTTCCCTTTGGAAACCTCTGCTGATCTTTTGCTCCAGGGGCTAAGGACAGCCTGGAAACTGGGACAGATTTCCACATCTATGCAGGGTGAGATGATCTGGGGGAGGGGAGGGACTGTGGGGGAGGCAGAGGGAACAGAGTTGGGGGGCTGAGGGCAGTGGATTGAAGGTGGGGGGCACAGGGGGGTTCCGGGGGAGGCTAAGGAACAAGGTCAGGGTAGGGGCTGAGGGCAGTGGGTCTGAGGGGAGCCCCCCCCAGAGGGACCTGCCAGGGGGCCAGGTGAGCCTAGCAGTGCTTACCTGGAGCGGCTCCCAGGAAGCATCCAGCAGGCGGGTCCCTCCCAGTCCCTCTGGCTCCTTCCTCGGATCGGGTTGGGTCCTGCCGGCCGGGCGGCGGACCCTGTGAGCTGGCGCTGCCGCACCGGGAGCTCAGCTGCGCGCTGCCTCAAGGCCCAGGGAGGAAAGGTGAGTGGTGCCGGCAGTGCCGGCTTGCTGCAGTCCCCCTCATATGGGGTGACCAGATGTCCCAACCAATGTAAGGTTGGGACGCAGGACTAGTCCCCTAAAATAGGGACTGTCTCAATAATATCTGGATGTCTGGTCACCCTAGCTTGGGGCCTCAGCCCTCTGGGGAGGGCGTTTCAGGGTCTCAGCTCAATTCCAAGCCCCAGCAGGTGTACCCTGTGGGGCTGAAGCCCTGAGATCCCCTCCCCCCAGAGGTGACATGGGCAGCCATATGGGGTCACATCCCCCCAATTTTTGCTGTCCCTTCTTGGTCACATGGTGTAGCCGGGCCCCATCCCTGCACAGCAGCTGCTGGAGCTGGCAAACTAGGAGCTGCAGGTATGGGGAGAGGTAGCGGCAAACAGCTGGGAGCTGCAGGGCGAGAAGCTCCTTTCTTTTTTTCTCCCTGTTCTTAAAAAAGGTAAATTTTATTAAAAACAAAAAGGAAGAAAATACATCTGGAACTTAGGCTTTTGCTGGATTTTTAAAGAGCAATTGTAAGCGGAGGAATGGTCCTGCTATTGTGGGCAACTTTCCCGGCTTCTGCACTACCCTGGTGAAGTGGGCTGGCGAAAGGATCTGAGTGCTGGTCTCAGGCCAGTGCGCTCTCTCTCTCTCTCTCTCTCTCTCTCTCTCTCTCTCTCTCTCAGAAACTAAATCAGAGGCCCCTCCCTGGGTTCGCTGCTGCCTCTCCATGTGGAACTAACACCTTGGTGCCGCAGGGAGGGGTTGCTGAGGGTAAGGGGTATGCTGGGGGGGGCATGACTCAAGCTTTTGGGGGAGGTGAACCTTTAAATTGTGTGCCCCCCCAACTTTCAGCAGGCACCAGTCTCTGGCAGAAGCCCCTAGCCCCACCATCGTGCTGCAGGTCAGAAGCCCCAATCTCTCCCACCCCCAGTCTAGTTCATGATAAAAGCGTGATAATTCTCAAAATATTTTTGTGGGCCAATGAAATTTCTTTCATACTGAGACAGAACTGTTATTTTGTACTGAACACACCTGAGGCAAACATACTCGAGTCACTGTATCAATCGACCTTTAGCACACACTCTAGATCTGAGGAGCCAGGCACTCAAATAATATCAGCAAAAGAATTTTAGATACAGGTAAATGTGTGTATGTTTCCAGGCCTTTGACTAAATTTGCTCAGTTAGAATCAAATAGCTGATAAAAGGGCTGAAATATTTATCTTTTATCCTAGTAAATGTCAAGTCTGCCTATTGCTCACAAAGGTATTCATTAAAAGGGTCTCATTTGTACATATTGATCATATTGAGTCTACCTAAGGTCAGGCTTTTCTGTAAAATCTACCATGTGTTCCTTGCATCCACAAGATTTTTGCCAAGCAGCCTGAAGACACTGGTTTGGCATGTGGAACTAAAGTATCAGCCACTGTCCACAAGGTGTGCCAAAAGATCTAGAAGGGGTTTAATCACACTTTGCCTACAGGTTTTTAAATCACATTTTGTTTTTGCCAAAAGAAAGAGGCCTCATTTGCATCTGGGGTCATATCATCTGTCCTTCAGAGCTTTGACACTTGGGGTATGTCTACACTGCAGCTAGGAGGAGTCACCCAGCGTGGGTAGACAGACTTTTGAGCAGGAGTGAAAGTAACTTAAATGACTTACCAATACTTAGGGTGGCTGGGGTCCTGGGCAAGGCTGGGGAAGCCTCTGGGCCCCTGGAAGGGATGGGGCCTCGGACAGTAGAAGAGGAGCTGGGGCCAAAATCCCTCAGGCAGCCCTTCAGTGCTGCCTGGGGCTTCGGTGGAGATTTAAAGGGCCTTTAAATCGCTGCCAGAGCCCTGGGGTAGCAGCAGCGTCGGCCGGGAGCCCTGGGGCTCCAGCGGTGATTTAAAGGGCCCAAGGCTCTAGCTCTGGCTGCTAGTGCGGCAGCGGTGGCCGGGAGTTGTGGGCCCTTTAAATTGCCGCTGGAGCCCCAGGGTCCTTTAAAATCACCGGACCCTGGGGCAACTGCCCATTTTGCCCTCCTCCCTCCTACCCCCCTCATCCATCAGTGGCCCTGCTGGTATGGTAGGCACTTTCTTGCTAGTATGCCATACTGGAGTGACTTACTTTCACCTCTGCTTTTGAGCTAACTTGGTTTGAGGTAGGATGCTAAAAATAGCAGAGGGGACATTGCAGCTCGAGCTGTCAAGCCCACCTGATCCTCTGGGTCTGAGCACAAGTGGCTAGCCTGAGTCTTTGCCAGGGCCACAACATCCATACTCCTGGTTTTAGCACGTTAGTTCGATTCCCGCTAATGTGAACTGTCTTCCTGGTCTGGCAAGCTCACTCCTAGCTGTGTAACCGTACCCTTAGGGGCCCCGAAAGCTGGATATATGTTGAATGCCCAAAAGACCAAGAGGCAGAGAGGTCTCTTATTGGCATTCAGATATATAAGTGAGCTTAAGCCAAACTTTTCAAACATGGGTATCTAAAGAAAGGTGCTTAAGGTGAAATCCTGCGCCATTGAAGTCAATGGGAGTCTTGCTATTAACTTCAGTGGGGCCAGGAATTCCCCCCAACCATCCTTAGGCATATAGCTACCTCTGTTTTTAATATCATGCCCATCGCCATGGTTTTTGAGCACTTAACAAGGGTGGCTTTGAGTGCTCAGCTCCTCTGAAAATGAAATACTTGATTTGGGTACCTAAATATGGATCTAAAGATTTAACTTTGGGCACTGAAGTTGGAGAAATGTGACTCAGGTTATATATGTGTGTAAGCAGAGTCAGGATAAGCTCTACCCTGACATCTGGTGGAAAGAATTTCAGAGAATGTATTTGCATAGGCACACCTACCCTATCCCAGACTGCCGAGCTGTGGGACTGCTTGGTGACAAATGACTCACCCTCAGTTGGGTGGTACTTGCTAGACAAGGGACATGGGTTCCAAAACCCACTGAATTGAGAGAGGCTGGGGACAGGTATCTGTGCTTGGTGGTGCAGTCTCCTTGTGGAGCCAGAAGCACCATTTCCACCCCCTCCTCTCTCCACTGTGGAATGTCAGAGTTGATTTTTTTATTCCCTCAAGAATCTAAATACAGGTTACTGAGCTGAACTCACTTTGAGCTAATGGTGCACTAGCACTGGGGCTCCCCTACTAAGAGCTGAGATCACTGAGAGTTGAAATCACTAAAGAGCTGAAATTACTGAGCTGAGAGCACTGAGTACTGTGCTAACTAGTAGGGGAGCCTGAAGCTATACTGTGGAACCGAGCAGCTGGCAGAGTGGAGCAGTTGTGGGGATGGCTGGAGCGGATCACGGGACAGCTGGTGGCAGCGGAACGGCTGGCAGAGCGGAGTAGCTGTGGGACGAGTGGAGAGGCCCACAGAGCGAACGGAGCTGAGCAGTTTGCAGGGAGAACTAGAGCAGCTCATGGAGCAGAGCAGCTGGTGGAGCGGAGCAGTTTATGAGGATGGCTGGAGGAGCAGAGTGGAGCGGCTGGTAAAGTGGAGCAGTTCATGGAGAAGGCGGAAGCAGAACCCATGGAGAGGCAGGGCCGTTGGCCCCGGACCACGTAAGGTGCCCCTTTCTACCCAGGCTGGGGGGAGGGACCTCTACAGATAAACTCTCGAACGCTGGGGTGCATTGACCAGAGACTTTTGGGTTGTTGGACTTCGGGGTGATTGGACTTAAAACCCTAAGGGGAAAAAGGACAGTGCCAAACGTACTTGGAGGTGGGTTTTTGTTTATGGTTTGTGTTATAACCCTGTTTGTGGTGTTTCTCCAATGGGATGCCGCATTGATTCCTTCCTTTATTAAAAAGATTTTGCTACACTCAGACTCTGTGCTTGCGAGAGGGGAAGTATTGCCTCCTAGAGGCGCCCAGGGGGGTGTGGTATGTGAGTGTCCCAGGTCACTGGGTGGGGGCTCGAGCCGGTTATGCATTGTGTTACTGAAACGGAACACCTGGATACTGAACCCGGCCCTTGTTGCTGCCAACTCAGAGGGGCAGAAGGGTTACATGTGAATGCCTTTGAGAGGTGTCTCTGCATCTTGCTCTTTTGGGGCTTTCAGCACATAACTTAGTTGTGACTTTCTCTCATTTTTCAACGCAGACTTTCAAGTCTTCTTTAAAATTGTATGCATTTTTGCTGTGCCTTGTGTATACTAAACTGTCCTAGTCATAATCCTACATGACAGATTGAATTCCTCCAACTTTTCCACGTATTTGTATTCAGTATGGATTGGCACAGCCTTATTTAAGTGATTTCAATTGTTTAATTCTCCCAGCTCAAGAGAGGGCAAGAGTGGATATGGACATAGAGACCGAGGCAACTTTTATCTATGACAGGAACAACGTAAGCTTAGGGACCAATATGGCCAGAAAGGCCACTCTGGAAAAATGGTCCCTTCTTAATCAACTGATCTATGCCAAAAACTAAATCTGTTATGCACAGGTGCAGGGAGGAGCATTACACCTTTATATGCATGTATGGAGACCCCACACTGGGATGGTCAAGCTGATCTGAAAGGAGGCACGGATTAGCTTCACAATTGCTGTACAGGCAGGACACAAAGAGCTGCTGAAGAGGGCAGGGACCTCATGGAAATGAGCTCCCCATCCCTTTCCCATTCCTGTTCCCATCTGACCTGGGCAGAGACAGCTTTTCTTTAGGTTTGTACAGCTTTATCCATCTCCCTAGTTTAAAGGACTAGTGTTGCTACTTGTCTCTTTATAACATTGGTGTTATTGTTGTTTTTCCAGGGAGCACACAGATCCCTACTGAGTACACTGTAAATAGTAACATCAGATATCACTCTGACACCTCACCCCAGGCATTGCACGCTTCCCTAAGGCAAGAGCCCTTTGGCATCTGGCAGAATATGGATTCTCTCCTCTTTCAGCCTGCTCTTTTCCCTTCCCCTCCCTACTCCAAATCCCTGTTTGCTGTCTGTTGACCCCTAACTACTGGTCTTGAACATCAGCAACTTCTTAACAAACTTTTTTCTGCTTACTGTCCTTAGCTATGTTATGGGTCTGATTCTCCTCTCAGCTGCACCAGATTTATATCACTACTAAAGCTTTAGTGGCATGACACCCAGTGCAATTCAGGTGCAAGTGAGAAGAGAATCTGGCCCGTTCTAGCAGGATGGGTACCATTTGCCTGGCATAAGATAGAGCAACTGGGATTCATTGTAATAAGAGCACAGGTTATTCATTTTGGTCTGATCTATTGAAGTGATAGCACGGTCGTATTGGTTCAGCTGTATTTACGAAGTTGGACTCGGAGTAAGTCTTCAAATCCGTGTTTTGCTTTCAACCTATACTTGAATAGATTCTCTTTACTTCCATAGTCTGTAATATAACCACTGATTTCTAGACCCACTGTATAAATAGAGCTCTCCTGTCTTTCTTACACTCTAGATCCCAAAGCACTTTATAGAATGAAAGAAATATTAAAGTAAAACAAACAAAAAAATAGCAGTGGTAGAAAGAAGCAAAGAGATGTTTATAAGGGAGACAAAACAAGTATTAAGCTGACATTTGAGAACTGAAGGTGGCAGGAACTGCAGGGGAGATCTTTTCATTAATGACCATAAAATTATGTAAAAAAAAGCAGAGCAGAAGTTGGTGCTAGATGGATGAAGATAATAGAAGGAAAGAGAGAGACAAGGTCTAGGAGCTAAAACAGGAGCATGGAGGTTCTATGTTCATTTGTTAGATTTTTAAGGGAAAGTGAACAGTTGAGATAATCTACTCTGGCTGTCTGTATAGCACAGATGATAGAATTTCACTCATTAAGTCCTGCATCAAGCCTGTGGCAGATATTAGTCATGTCACTTACAGTACTACTGGAAGGCACTCAGATGCTACAGCGATGAGAACAGTATAAGAACATGTTTACAATAGAATAAAATATTTTGAGGTTGAGCTAGAGCAAATATTTTAGAAAGATATCAGATCTTCCTCTCAAAGTATGAACCATCATCAGTGTTTTCTACAAGTAGCTAACCTATTTTTCTCTGTTTTTTCATTTTTTTTCTTTAAGCAACATCTGCCTAGTCTATAGATACTGACCAAACCCAGGAGGAGTCCCAGAAGAGGTGACAGGGGAAGGGAGGGGCATGTAAATTCAAAACATCTTTTGATGTTTGTTCTTTTCAAAACATCTGTAGCTCTCCAGTGCTGTTTAAGAGTAAAGTGCCTGTGGTTAAGACGTTCATTTGCTAAGCCTGTTTTTCTTTTTGTCTGCCCTATTGTTCCTGAAAGGATTAATCAGGAAACGCAGAGGGAGAAGCTCAGAGATGGAATTCTGAGGCAATGTCTAAACAATGGGGGGCTCGTAATGGCTGTGGCACTGGTCCCTGTGTCTCAGATGCACGGTCTGTGGGGTCCTACTGCCCAAGAAGAGTGTCAGACACCTGAGAGTGTGGTTGAGAGACCTAGAGCTAGGAGCAGTGATCAGTCTGTACCCAGACCCAGAGGGCTTAGAAACACTAGGATCCAGTAGTTCGGTCCACTCCCAACAGACTGGTGTCTGCCCAAAGAGGGGGACTGTGCCAGTGTGATAGGGTGTGTACCCCTCACTGGCAGTGAAAAGGGTTCACTGGAGCCAGAGAGCAATTAGTGCATTTTGTTGTATTTGGAGGATGAGTGCCAGCTGAGAGGAGCTGGGTGACTAATAAAGGAAGGCTGGCAGGATGGTAGAAGAGAGGCAGGAACCAGGCTCTGGGATCCTCTTCTAAAATGGGTGCTGTGGGAAGGCTCCAGGAGAGATGATGGACATTACAGGGGTGGAGCAAGTTGCTGTAGTGAGCCCAGACAAAAGAGATGGCCTGGAGGTAGACTGGGAATAAAGGTCCAGACTAGTGGAAGGACTCCTGAGAGGAAACCTTGATGGTCAGCGGCTCAAGTAGGGGCCCGGCCTCCAGCAAGAAAGTCCAGAGAGTCAACACTCTGAGCGAGTGGGATGAAAGTGTAGCCGAGGAGGGACAGAAGATCTTGTTTTATGTTCTTTAGACTAAAGACTGCTACTTGACAGGGCCCCCCAAAAGGAGGGGAGGTAGGTCTGTTGCAGGACTACTATTGGGACTAAGGGCATATCTACACAAACACTTACTGTGCAGCAAGCTGGGCTGTAAGTCTTCAGCACTCCAGCATGCAGTGTGCGAACTGTCCGTCTTGACCCTGCTTTTGTACAGTAAAAAATCCCTAGTGGTTTTTGCTGTATTGCCGTTGATACGACACAATAGGGAACTTTTAGTGAACCTCAACATGGTCCACACAGTCAGTCAGTGTGAGGCATGCTGGAGCACTGTAGTCGCTCACCCCAGCTTGCCACACAGTATAATAACTCTTCACTTAACATTGTAGTTATGTTCCTGAAAAATGCGACTTTAAGTGAAATGATGTTAAGCGAATCCAATTTCCCCATAAGAAATAATGTAAATGGGCGGGAGTAGGTTCCAGGGAAATTTTTTTCACCATACAAAACACTTATATACACACACAGACACACAGTATAAGTTTTAAACAATTTAATACTGTACACAGCAATGATTGTGAAGCTTGGTTGAGGTGGTTAAGTCAGAGGGTGGAGGAGGGTGGGATATTTCCCAGGGAATGCCTTACTGCTAAATGATGAACTAGAACAGCTGAACCCTCAAGGGTTAACACGTTGTTAATGTAGCCTCACACTCTACAAGGCAGCTCAAATGGTGGGAGGGGAGACAGCATGGCAGGCAGAGACTCTCACCGGTGTGTGTGTGAGACAGATGTGCATTGCCCCTTTAAGTACGCTGACACCACTCTAAGTACCTTGCCTTTTTAAGTAGATCAGTAAGTTGAGACAGCCCCTGCAGCCAGCAAGCTCCCTCTGTCCTGAGCCCTGTCATGTCTCTCCCCTTGCTCTATGGAGATGGGGTAAGTGGGGGGCCGGGGGGGGGAACACCTGACATTAACCCCCCCTCTTCCTTCCCCCACCTTGCACAGCAAGCAGGAGGCTCCCAGGAGCAGCTCCAAGGCAGAGGGCAGGAGCAGCACATGGCAGTGAGGGGAGGGACAGCTGAACTGCCGGCAATTGCTAGCCTGCTGGGCGGCTGCCGCACAGGGAACTTAAGGCAGCGGGGAGCTGATGTGGGGCTGCCGGTCCATGCTGGTTCCAAGCCCCCCATCAGCTAGCTCCAAGGGGCTGCTCTTTCTGCAATCAGTGGACAAAGCAGGCAGCTGCCAAACAACGTTATAAGGGAGAATTGCGCAACTTTAAATGACTATATTCTCTAATTGATCAGCAATGAAACAATGTTAACTGGGTTGACTTTAAGTGAGGAGTTACTGTGTTTCTGTATACCTGCCCTTAGACTGGGAACCAGAGATGGCACCGCTGCTGAACTGCACCACAAGGGGGCGCAGGGAGGGAATGTTGCTATAGTGATGTTAACTTTTTATTGACATCAGTGGGAAAGCCTGTTGATTGAAGGTAGTGAGCGGTCCTAAACTTATACCTGAGCCCATGAACCCTAACTGGAAATGGAATAAATCCCTTTCCATGGAATATATTTGACACTCCTGCCCTAAGACGTGGTCTGGGGATAATGGGCACAGACATAATCAGGTCATCCAAATAAAATAAGGGTTAGCTGCAAATGGAGAACAATTAGAGGCCCTGAACTCCTGATATTGGAAAGTCTGTAAGCAGCTCCAACCACTAAAGCTCTGCACCTTCTTCATCACAGAAGAAATGAATTTTAAACAGAAGTTAAACTTACTTCCCATTTGTCCAGAAAATCTATGTTATGGGGCATGATTGCACCTTCCTCTTCTGTAGGAAACAGCTCCTCTCCAGCCAGTCAATACAAGGAAGGAAGTTTAAAGCCATTTAATTTCTGTATTGAGTAACCCGATTGCGAGCAGAGTCCTTTTCCCTTTCCTTTTGATGGTTCAAACTGCCTGAGGGGAAGATGCGTTGGACGCTTCTGGTGGCTAACAATGGATGTTGAGCTGGACTATGACTTGCCAAAAGACCCCTGAAGGAAGAGAGGCTGGTGCCGTGTTTGGGATTTGCTGTTTGTTTCCTTTCTTTCCCTTTGCTTGTTTGTCCTTTGTTCCTGGAAGGGGTAAACTCAACTCAACAGGCCTAGATTCCATCCCTGGGCCTGTTCTACTGACTGCCCCAACCTGGATGGCTGGAACCTGAGTGGGAATGTAATTCTGTCACATCCCAAAGGGACTAATGCTGTGATGCTGTCATGTGGGTGACATGAATTGCATTCCTCATGTTGTGATACTGGAGTCAGTCCTGGGCTTGGAAAGCTGAGGAAACTGCATGGTTGGCTCCCCCATGGTGGGAAAGAAAACAGAAGTGGTTTCACCTGGTAAGCCATGTTGGTGAATAAAACATGGCAAAAATACATAGGAAGGCTAGTACTTCTTGACATATCAAGATGGGGGGTGGGAGGAAGAGTCCCCCAAGACTTTCCCAGAGTGAAAGGTCACCTGGGAGGAGTGAAAACAGAGCTAGAGTCACAGTACCATGTATTCCATAGGAAAGTGAATAGTACAGAGATCCAATTTAATCCAGATTCTGGCATACTCCCTTCACCAGAGATTTATCTTGGAATTATGCAGCACAGTTACAAGAGTCAAAACAGCTAACATAGTTACTCTAGAGCAGGGGTCGGCAACCTTTCAGAAGTGGTGTGCCGAGTCTTCATTTATTCACTCTAATTTAAGGCTTCGTGTGCCAGTAATACATTTTAATGTTTTTAGAAGGTCCCTTTCTATAAGTCTATAATAATATAACTAAACTGTTGTTGTATGTAAAGTAAATAAGGTTTTTAAAATGTTTGAGAAACTTCATTTAAAATTAAATTAAAATGCAGAGCCCCCCAGACTGGTGGCCAGGACCTGAGCAGTGTGAGTGCCACTGAAAATCAGCTCACGTGCCACCTTCGGCACGTGTGCCATAGGTTGCCTACCTTTGCCCTAGAGGCTATAAACATTATAGAATAACTCCCTTGGTAGGAGGAGATGTATCTTGCTTACAAGAGGAGGGTCCGAGAGTAGTAGCCATTTACATGGCTTTCTCTAGGAGTCGGGCAAATCAGATTTAGTACTAACATTTAGTGGCAGCTCCCTGGACCAGAATTAGGTTATGCCAGGTTGGGATAGTTTAGCACAAATCTGAGATGCAGTTTAGGTGGAAAGCACCATGATACTAGAGTTATACAGGAAATCTACAGAATGGGGGATCGACTTGTGCCTGGAGGCTTAGCGATGGGGTGCAGTGGTGGGTAGGGGTGGTGGAAATCCTGCACGCATTTTGGTAACTAAGTAGTTGCAACATGAACAAATGAGTCAGTATGGCAGCAATGAGTGGTGATTGATTTTTATAGCCTTATTTCAAGACCTTAGTGCCCTCTTGAAAGTCTACAAATAAAAGTCCAGTAGAATCCAGTTAACCTAGACCTTGGTAACCTGCACTGAAAACTGATTTTGGAGAGAGAGACAGATTCAGGGGGGTGATTAAATGGCGTCTATGTTGGTGAAAGGCATATGACTCTGGGAAGTAAGAGAGGAGTTCAAGAAAGAAAAAAGCAACTAACAGGAGACCATGTGAATGTGTGTTAGTTATACTAGGTCAACCCTTACTTCAACTTGCATCTTCTTCTGGCTCCTCACGCGGTGTGTTACACCGTCGGTAAGTGAGTGTATGTAGCTCTGAGGAAGTCTAATTTACACAGCTCTGAAATTGGCCCGGACATTTTTAATTTCTGTTTTTACTAACATTTTTTTGAAAAAATCCCATGTGAATTGCATCCGACGAAGTGGGTATTCACCCACGAAAGCTCATGCTCCAATACGTCTGTTAGTCTATAAGGTGCCACAGGACTCTTTGCTTCTTTTACAGATCCAAACTAACATGGCTACCCCTCTGACATGTGAATTGATGTCTGTGAGACTACTCCTATGCTTAAAGTTAGTATGTTCTTAAGTACTTTGCTGTTCTAGGCCTAAAAGACTATCTGAGGTCCAAGGCAATGGAGACATAGATTCTATAACCCTATTAATGTCTACTGTACAAATCCATGGTAAAGGTAAGAGAGGTTCTTCATGAAAATGGGAACCCAATCTCATGAACTTTTCTTCTTTTAGTCACATGAAATTAAACGGATAATATACTGCAGTGATCATTCCTACTAAAGAAGACACGTTAATCCAGTAGGTCTTTTCCATCACTGTTTTTTAATCATTAACTTTTTTATTCCATTTACTAAAATATAATGTGCCAGAAGTATCTGGCCTAGCTCAGCTCAGGTGGGGTATGTTGTAATATATGGCCACTTTTTATCCAAACATCTGAATCTCACTTTCAGTATGAATACACTGCTCTTTCTTTTGCTGATCTGGAGATTTTCTTTGATCCTTTACAATGTTCTTCCGCTGGAAGCAAATATGCAGTCTCTCTTTTTTTTTTTTTTTAAAGATAACTTTCAAAGGCTATTACATTGATTGAGTATATCTCACAGCTCCTATGGCTCCAGGGCCATAGTACCTGAGGGTGCTTCACAAACAATGGGTGAGATTCTTGCAGCCCATGGGGAAGGGAGGCTGTGGTGGCTTTTAACCACCATTGCATCCTCCTCAGTCTGGACTCCTTTGAGAACTGGGGAGGCCCCTGATGTAATTTACGGGCCGTGCTATGGTCTCATGGAGAGGATATGAGTTGCAGTGCACACTAAAGTGTTGCACTGCAGCTGCTCTGTTTTAAGACTCCACTAGTGTGAACTATATGGTACCTAATTCGCGTTCACATAGTCTTATTTGAAACAGGCCTTTGCTAACAAAAACTCTTAGCTCTTCCTAGCAGGGTCTATCCATGGCAGTTACAATGCCACACTTTAGTTTGCACTGCATTTCACATCTTCATAGCCCACACTGCAGGGTCATGTAGATGAGCCCTTAGACTAGGGGTGGCCAACCTGTGGTTCTAGAATCACATGCAGCTCTTCAGAAGTTAATATGCAGATCCTTGTATAGGCACTGGTTCCGGGCCTGGAGTTACAGGCGCCAACTTTCCAATGTGCTGGGGGGTGCTCACTGCTCAATCCCTGGCTCTGGCACAGGCCCTGCCCCCACTCCACCCCTTCCCGTCCCCTCTCCTGAGCCTGCCATACCCTCGCTTCTCCCCCTTTTCCCCCCCGCCCTGCCTCCTAAACACCACAAAACAGCTGATCGAGAGATGCGGGGATGAAGTGGGAGGCACTGATTGGCAGGGCTACTGGTGGGCGGGAGGCACTGGGAGTCAGGGGGGTGGGAGCTGATGGGTGGGGAGGAGGTGATGACATATTCCTGTGGCTCTTTGACAATGTACATAGGTAAATTCTGGCTCCTTCTCAGGCTCAGGTTGGCCACCCCTGCTTTAGACAGGCCTGAGGCATGTTCAAATTTCCAACTGTCCTGCCCTTGCCACACTTGTCCTGTCCCTAGCCCTCCATACTCCTGGCATGCCCTGCATTTCTGGGTTTATGAGGCTGTCCTTGGAGGACAGTATTTAGTTGTCTTCCTCAGTTCTTGCACTGGAGGAATTCTCCCCCAGCTGGAATCAGGGATTTTACAGCCCCTTTGTCTCATGTAAAGTTGCAGGAGCAGGTGTGAGATCCTTGCTGAATGAATTTACTATTAAACAAAACCCCTGTAAAGTATGATCCATATTTTATAGATGAGGAATTGAGGCACAGAGCACAGTGACTCTTCCCAAGATCACACAGTAAGTCTGTATTAGAGCCAGGAACTCTCATCCGATGTTTCAGTCCAGTACCTTATCCAGAGGACCATCTTTCCTAGTAGCAATATATATATGCCATATAAATGCTTTTCTGAATTGGGCCTAAAGTCCTTCCCTTGCCAAGACAACTCTTAAGCATATTCTTAACTTTAACATAACATTGATTTCAATGGAATTTGGGAAGCTTTTCCAAATTGGGCCATAGGTGCAAGATCATATTGCTTGTGTGTGTGTCCCTGTCCCTTACTGGAATGTACACACATGGCTTATACAATCTGGGGCAATGAAGCAAATACCTGTGCAAGGATTCTACATGTAGAAGGGCTGCTAAGTTAAATGAACTGTTGTGCATGGCCCATGGAATCCATGCTGCTGGTACAATTTGTAAGTGGGGGTGCTGAGAGCCATTGAATCAAACTGGAAACCCTAAGTATAATGGAAACCACTTCAAACTGGGGCTGCAGCAGAACCCCTAGTTCCAGCACCTATATGTGGAATTGAGAGGAAGATAAATTTGTTTCACTCTTGATTTTTTCCCCCTTATTTTTCTGAATGGGATATTGTCGTAGCTGTACCCATAACAGATCGTGCCCTCCTCATTCTCTGTTCTATATGATTATTTTTCTCTCTTGTGTGCTGATCTAGAAAAATACCTATTCATTTGCTTCAGCCCCGTTGAAGTCGATGGGATTTAACTATGTGCTTATAGTCCTGAGTCAGCAAGATACTTAAGCATGTGCCTAACTTGAGTAGCCAGAACCTTTCACATGATTAAAGTTAAGCATATGCTTAAGTGCCTTGCTGGGGCTGGGTGCTTTTCTAGAAAGGGATGCTCTTATGCACATGTTTAAGTGCTTTGGTGAATCAGGACCAAAGTCTTTTATTATTCTGACGCTATCTTCTTTGTTTTCTTGTCTTGTTCCATGTTAGATCTTCCTGTTTTTCTTTCCTTTTTTCTTTCTTAAGTGCTCTTTTGCTTGCTACTGACAATTTGAATGTTTGTGCCAGCTCCAGACTACAGCATTCACAGCACAAACAGAATCAAGGTAAAGCTCCTTGTTGCCTGACCTTGACACTGCATTGTATTTTCTTCCATTCTCAGCAGCACACAGAATAGTTGAGTAAAATCCTTAAGCTATGACTCCATCAATTTGCAGAAGGCATCGAATGGCTGTAAGAGAATGATGTGGTACACAGAAGGGAGAGTCACTCCCACCACTAGCCTCTTCATGGTGCGAAAGGGTAATAGATTGAGCCTGCGCCTTTGGTGACAGAATCACATGGCACCTGCTGTTCCTCTGCTTTGGGAGGAAAGGATAGATTTTATTTAAATGTAACCCTTCTGCACCTCTGAGTTGGCAGCAACAAGGGTTGAGTTCAGTATCCAGGGGTTCCGTTCAGTAACACAATGCATAACCGGCTTGAGCCCCCACCCAGTGACCTGGGACACTTACATACCACACCCCCCTGGGCGCCTCTAGGAGGCAGTACTTCCCCTCTTGCAAACATGGAGTCTGAGTGTAGCAAAGGGAGGAAACAATGCATTATCCCATTGGAGAAACACCACAAATAGGCTTATACACAAACCATAAACAAAACCCCACCTCCAAGTACGTTTGGCAATGTCCTTTCCCCCTTGGGGTCTCAAGTCGAATCACCCCAAAAGTCTCTGGTCAGTGCCACTCCAGAATTCAAGAGTTTATCTGCAGAGTTTTACCCCCCTAGCCTGGGTGGAACTGGGGGAAGGGGAGGGGAGTCTACACAGGGTGTTAAGGGGCACCTTACATGGGCCAGGGCCAACTGCTCCGCCTCTCCATGGAGTTCTGCTATAGCCTTCACCATGACCAGCTGTGCCGCTCCTCCAGCGGTCCCTGCAAACCACTTCACACCGCTCACTGTTCCATGGGCTGCTCCAACACGCTGCAAACTTTTCCACTCTGCCAGCCTCTTAATGGTAGGTCTTCAGGCTCCCCCACTGGTTAACACAGCATTCAGTGATTTCAGCTCTTAGTAGGGAAGCCCTAGTGCTAGTGCACCATGGGCCCAACATGAATTCAGCTCAGCAGTCTCTAGATGGACTCCTAATGGAATCAAAATTAGCTCTACTCTTTAACAGTGGAGAGAGGAGGATGTGCAATTGGTGTTCCAGGCCCTCAAAAGGGGCCCATACCATCAGGTACACACACCAATCCCCAACCTCTCTCAATTCACTGGGTTTTTGGAACCCATGTCCCTTGTCTAGCAAGTACTCCTTAATTTAGGTTGAGTCATTTCTGTCATAAAGCAGTCTAATAGTTCCTCATTCACATAATTAGGGTGACAGCGCTCTTCTTTTCCTCCTGCCCCAATAACAAAGAAATGGGGATCCCAGCTGTCAGAATAACAATCCCAGGCTGCCTTGCTGAGTGTGCCCATGTAAATATTTGAGATTTCACATTCCTGACATTCTTTCCACACTTCCCATAATTCACCACCAGATGTCAGGGTAGAGCTCATCCTGACTCTGCTTACATCCTCCCCCCAGCCGAGAATGTGTCGTCCCGACAAATCACATTCCCTACTATACCAACTTACTGGTCCCCTCCAAAGGGCCTCAGATAGCCCACTTCAGCTTTTACAAACCTGTGTGCTAAATGTATTGGCTCCTCACTAGTTACCCCAGGTGCATCATAAGTTAACTCTTTCACTGGTCTTATTACCCTGTCTCGCGTATTGAGAATCTCTGTTGCTGTGGTAGGGGGGACATCCTTTTGAGTGATGGATGGGGAGGTTTCCTGTGAGTTCTCCTTGGATACTGGCATAGGGTCCTGCATTTCTAGTTCTAACAGTGGAGGGTCGAAGGTGCTCAGGACATCCTCCATCTGTATGTCGCCACTGTCCAATAACCTGTGTATGTCATCACACAGGGGTTCCACCAGTGGCTCAGGAGTGTCAGGAATGGGCCTAAATACTTCTGCCATAGGGTTTAGGGCGGAAGAGGAGGTATTCTCTTTTGATTCAGCTGATTGAGACTGAAATCTTGTCTTCATCCCAGGATACACCATGGTTGTGTCTTCCTCCTCAGACTCACTGTCAGATGTGCTGAGTAGGGGTAAGTTAGCTGCAGGAGGCCGGCTGGCCACATTGGAGGGTGGCTTTGGTACAGCACCCTCATTCTGCCCAGTTGCCCTTTTGTGGCCCATCTCATAAGGGCTGCCTACCAATTCCCCCACAGGGAGCAAAAGGTTTCTATGCACGGTTTTGGTCTGCCCTGGACCCTCTTCAGGTTTGAGCTTGTAAACCGGCAGGTCTCCTAGCTTTTCCATCACCAAGTAAGGTATTGCCTTCCATCTGTCAGCTATCTTGTGTTTGCCAGCAATACCCAAATTTCGCAGCAGGACTCTGTCCCCTGGCTGGAGCTCTTGCAGACACACCCTAGCATAATATCGATGTTTGCTGCAGTCTGCGTTCTTCTGAGCTGCAGACATTGCTAAGTGATAAGCATCCCGCAGCTTTTCTCGTAGTCGGGATACATATTGCTGATGGGTTTCATAGCTATCGCCATCCTCTGATACACCAAAGCACAGATCTATGGGTAATCTTGGTTCTCCCCCAAACATCAAGAGATATGGGGTGACTCATGTAGCATCGTTCTTTGTGGCGTTGTAGGCGTGCACCAGAAATGCAACACGTTGGCTCCAGGTTGCCTTCTGCTCTGGCCGCAAAGTCCCTAACATATCTAATAGGGTTCGGTTGAACCTCTCTGGCTGAGGGTCACCTTGCGGGTGATAAGGCGTTGTCCTCGACTTTTTAATTCCTGCTATCTTCAGCACCTCCTTCAGAAGGTGACTCTCAAAGTCTCGTCCCTGATCCGAGTGTATGCGGGCTGCGAATCCATAAACTGAGAAATATTTTTCCCACAGTACTCGAGCAACAGTGGTGGCCCTCTGATCACATGTGGGATATGCCTGCACATATTTCATATAATGGTCAGTCACTACTAGAATGTTCCCAATATTCCTCTTGTCCACTTCTAAAGACAAGAAATCAATGCAAACCAGCTCCAGAGGTTTGTTGCTGGTGATGTTCTTCAGATATGCAGCCCTCGTGGGCAGAGTTTTCGTTTGAACACATCGAGTGCAGGTCTCACATTTCCTGCGAACATCTTCAGCTATCCGGGGCCAATAGAATCTATTGCGGATAAGTTCCAGAGTCCTCTCCATCCCTAAATGTCCACAGTCATCATGCAGGGCCCTCATGGCCAGGGTTCTGTACTCTTTCGGCAGCACTAGTTGATTCTGTTGCTTTTGTAGAGGGTCTGTGGTCATGCGGTGTAGCACTCCTTGAATCAGTTTTATTTGGTCAATTCTCTCAATAGTAGTTTGCCTTCTGGGGTAGGTGGGACAACGGCAGCTGGGCCTCGCCCCTCCCTTTTGGCAAGTAGTGTATCACGAATGTCAATATCTTGCAGCTGGGCTTCCTGCCAGTCAGCCGCATTGAGCATGGGCAAGGGAGATTGGTCCAAAGCAATATAGTTTACTGAAGCAGAAGGCACGCATTCAGGGGGCAGGCCCAAAGCTTCAGCAACATATCCATGAAGGCTTTCATGGGCCTCCAGCTCTCAGCGACTCACACTGCAAATAGCTCTCACTCCATCCGTGGGTATCACAGCAACTCCTGGTGCCTGTGGACGCCTGGACAATGCATCTGCATTTACATTGCTTCTCCCTGATCGGTACTGAATGCTGAAGTCATAGCTAGCCAAAGCGGCCACCCATCTTTGCCCTGTAGCACCCAGTTTAGCACTTGTTAACACATAAGTCAGTGGGTTGTTGTCTGCCCACACCTGGAACTGAGCCCCATACAAGTAGTCTCGAAATTTCTCAGTGATGGCCCATTTCAAGGCCAAGAACTCCAGCTTGTGGGTGGGATAATGAGTTTCACTATCAAATAGTCCTCGGCTGGCAAAGGCTACAGGTTTACGCTTGCCTTCCACCTCCTGGTACAGTACTGCCTCCGACTGGCATCAGTATGCAGGATAAATGGCTTGCTTGGGTCAGCAAAGACTAGGACTGGGGCATGAGTTAGGCAAGTAATGATTTCTCGAAAAGCCCTTTCACATCTCTCATCCTACCGTGGCCCAAAGGGTTCGAAGGGGCCATAGTGTCTCTGCACGGAAGGCCCTTTATTCTTGGTCTTAGATTTGTTCTTGCTGGACTGATATCCCCTGGTAAGATCATTGAGGGGTTTTACAATTATAGCATAGTTTTTCACAAATCTGTGGTAGTAGCCACTAAACCCAAGGAAGGTCTTGAGTTCTCTGTAGTTGCTTGGACGTGGCCATGTAGTGAGGGCTTCTATTTTATCAGGATCAGTACTCACACCCTCTTGGGACACGATGTGACCCACATACTTTACCAAGGTCCTGCAGAACTGGCATTTGTCAATTGAAAGCTTCAAACCATAATCCTCCAACCTATCAAGCCCTTTAAGAAGTCTTTCTTCATGCTCCTCGAAAGTTCTTCCAAACACAATCAGGTCATCCAAATAAACTAACACTTGCAGTAAATCCATGTCTCCCACACCTTTCTCCATAAGACGTTGAAATGTGGCAGGTGCTCCAGAAATCCCTTGGGGCATGCGTTCGAACTGATAAAACCATAATGGGCAGATGAAAGCTGTCTTCTCCTTATCTTCTTCACTCAGAGGGATCTGGTAGTATCCACTCCGAAGATCCAACACAGAGAACCACTGGCTTCCCAGCAAACAGTCTAAGGCATCTTGGACTCGAGGCATTGTGTACTGGTCAACCACAGTACGGCTGTTTAGGGTGCGGTAGTCAATACACCTCCGGATTTTCCCATTCTTTTTTTGGGACCACCACAATGGGTGAGGCGTATGAGCTGCAGGACTCTGTAATGATGCCATTTGCAGCCAGCTCTTGAAGATGTTGTCGCACATCTTCCATCTCGGAGAGAGCAAACCTCCTAGATCTCTCTCTGAAAGGTCGAGAGTCATGTAGTCTGATGTTGTGCTCTACTCTTTTTGCACATCCCACATCCCACTCATGCAATGAGAACACCTTGGATCTTTCACAAAGTTTCCTTCTTAGGCGATCTTTCCACTCCTTGGACAGTGGTGAATCTCCAAAGTCAATCTTTGCTGGGTCTATTGTCGGCACTTGAGTCTGACATTGGGGTTTTACAATTGATTCAGGCTCGAAGAGGTCTGCTATCTTTTGTCCTTGCCTCACAACAACATCTCCACTTGTTTCATTAGCAATCAGTATAGTCACCTTTTCCTGGGCTTCAGCAGGTAGGGTTATATGACTCCACTGGGGAACAGCACTCCTTCCGGGAGCTCTCCTTCAACCGGCTGCTCTATCATTGCTAATGCCTCTTTACTGCCTTTCAGCCTGGTACTCATGACAAGTGCTTCTTGCTCCGTCCTTGCAGGCACTACTAAGGGAGCTGTGCCCATGTACTTCAGTGCCCCAACTGGTAGCTCAGATGTCTCCTTTTTAGCGCTCTCAATCTTCCTATAGGCTTCAGCACAAAGCGTATGGATCATCAGGGTACTCAGGTACTGGTTCCCAGTCCATCGTCTGCAGTAATCCGCGAGCATCTTGAAGAGACTGGAGTTGGTCCCTATCAGCACAGAAACATCAGAGGTCCCTTTAGGGTCAGGGCATATTAAGGCAGCTGTGTCTACTTCTTGGTTTACCCCAGCAACCTCCTCTGGGAATTCCAGGTGCACTATGACATACCCTTGATAGAGGTATTCATCCATGCTGAGGCCACACAGACCAGTGCCAGTCAGTGGCTGTATAGGCAGGTGCCTAAGCATCTGTTGGTAGAATGACTGAAATATAACAGTCACTTGAGATCCAGTGTCAAGCACGGCTTTACACTCTGCCCCTTCAATCCTCACCATGACCTCTGCTCGAGGCCCTATCAGTCCTGCAGGGATCCCAGCTGGGCGGTCTCTTCTGGAGGAATCTTCAAATCCTGTAGGCCTAAGTGGTCTCCCTCCCCGGACTTTCTGGCAGCTACTGGATCTCTCCCAACTGATCCTCAGCTTTTCATACACTAAGGAGGGGTTCTCTTCCTTATGGCAGTTAGCAGCACTGTGCCCATCCTGACCACACCGGTAGCAAAAGAATTGTCCTTTCCCCCTGCACCGAGATGGGATGGTGGCTCTAGATACTGACTTCTCCCTCGTCACGGTCTGAGGCTCCTTATTCCTGGAAATCTTAGCTCAGTCAATGATGCTTTGCAGCTCAGCTATCCGTTCCATCAGGACCTGCATTTGTTGGGCAAGTTCCTCTGTGGTGCTCACCATCAGTACCCTGGCCATTGGCAGTGGCGTTGTGCTGGCTGGTTCCAATGTTTGGGCTTCCCAACACTCGCTGGCCACCTGCCTTTCTTCCTCTTCCCTGACCTCCTTTATCAGCTGGGAGTAACTTGGGGGATGTTCCTGCCGTTCTCTTAGTCGGAGATGAAGTAGGATCGGGTTCTGATACTGAGTCCCTCTTACAACTTGAGCCAGTCTGGTCTGATCCATCTGCTCAGCAGTCACTGCTCCCCTCATAACAGCTCTCTGAAGCAGTCTCTCCAGCCTCTGTATATAGGCTGAAATTTTCTCACTCCTTTGCTGTCAGGAATTAAGGAATTTATAGTAACTGTCCTCAGGGCCCTCTACGCTCCCAAAGGTATTATCAAGGGCCTCTAGGCAGTCCTTCACACTGACCTCAGGGTCAATGAGCTTTAGGGTGCGAATTACATCTAATGCTGGACCAGTAAGGCTTTCTATTAGACATCGTCGCTTTTCTACATCGGGTATGGCCCACTCCCGCAGCATTTCAGTGGTATGCTCCAGCCAGGGTTCAAACTCCTCTTCCCCAGCAAATAACCTTAACTTACGACAAGAGTTTGACGTAGCATAGGCCAACACAATCTTTTCCAATATATGCCCCAGTGCTTTGGCCCAATCATAGGCTGCGTCTGCCGCCCCTGAGCTAGAGGCTGCAGGACTGCGGCCCAACAAACCCAACATATTAGCCATTATACAAACAGTAATTTCCTCAAAATATAAACACAATTATTTCCCAATACAGTGGAACACTCAACAGGTGCTTGCGAGGGGTACTGACCCAGGGATCAAGACGAGCCCCCCAAAATGTAACCTGTCTGCCCCTCTGAGTTGGCAGCAACAAGGGCTGGGTTCAGTATCCAGGGGTTCCCTTTTAATAACACCATGCATAACCGGCTTGAGCCCCCACCCAGTGACCTGAGACACTTACATACCACACCCCCCTGGGCGCCTCTAGGAGGCAATACTTCCTCTCTCGCAAACACGGAGTCTGAGTGTAGCAAAATCTTTTTAATAAAGGGAGGAAACAATGCGGCATCCCACTGGAGAAACACCACAAACAGGATTATAACACAAACCATAAACAAAAACCCACCTCCAAGTACGTTTGGGAATATCCTTTTCCCCTTGGGGTCTTAAGTCCAATCACCCCAAAGTCCAACAACCCAAAAGTCTCTGGTCAGTGCCACCTCAGAATTCAAGACTTTATTTGCAGAGTTTTACCCCCCCAGCCTGGGTGGAACTGGGGGAGTCCACACAGGGTGTTAAGGGGCACCTTACGTGGGCCAAGGCCAACTGCTCCGCCTCTCCATGGAGTTCTACTGCAGCCTTCACCGCAACCAGCTGTACCGCTCCTCCAGCTGTCCCTGCAAACCACTTCACTCTGCTCACTGTTCCATGGGCTGCTCCAACATGCTGCAAACTGCTCCACTCTGCCATGTCCCTTGTCTAGCAAGTACTACTTAATTTAGGTTGAGTCATTTCTGTCATAAAGCAGTCTAATAGTTCCTCATTCACATAATTAGGGTGACAGCACTTTTCTTTTCCTCCTGCCCCAATAACAAAGAAATTGGGGATCCCAGCTGTCAAAATAACAATCCCAGGCTGCCTTGCTGGGTGTGCCCATGCAAATATTTGAGATTTCACATTCCTGACATTCTTTCCGCACTTCCCATAATTCACCACCAGATGTCAGGGTAGAGCTCATCCTGACTCTGCTCACATAAAAAACCCCAAACCCTCTTTTTACGTTGCAGGCCACGTATAGCTCTCTGAGTACCCAATGATTTAAGCATGCACTGAAGTCCCATTGAAGTCAATTAAGCATGTGCTTAAGTGCTTTGCTAAAGTGGGATGAACATAAGCACATGCACACAGCAAAGCATGTGCTTCAGTGTTTGGCCGAAACGGCACGAAAGATGAATGATGTGAGGAGATGGAGCTGGGCCCAGCCAGCCCTCTTTGCTAATCAGCTGCGGCTGAGCAAGTGACAGGTGTTTCCACTAAAGAACTGCAGGAATGGTGGGGTCTGAAGAAAGGGAGAGTCTCCTGCAGAGTTTCCTGCACTAAAGAACTGCAGGAATGGTGGGGTCTGAAGGAAGGGAGAGTCTCCTGCAGTCTCCTGGAGAAGGAAGACTCTTGGTGGCTGGGTAGAAAGCCCCAGCTAGACATTGTGTTTTCCATTTGTGTGTTTATTGGTGGTTTGCACAGTAAAAGGGGGCAAGAAATATAGACTGGTTTGGTGGGAATGATACTTGCACCACTATGACTACACAGGTGTGGCCTGAGGATCTTACAGTTTAATAAGGCAAGTGACGTGTGAAAGATGCGGGTGGGGGATGCAATAAATTTTCTCCCTCATTTTTAAAAGCATATGTACACTTATTCTTTTAGATGGGTAATAAAGTGTCCATTCTTTCCATGTGCTGCTCAAACCAGCCATCATTAATGGGCTAATGTCTTATAGGTATTTGTCATAAACAGATAATTAAGAGTTAATGTCTCTTTTACCTGTAAAGGGTTAACAAGCTCAGTGAACCTGGCTGACACCTGACCAAAGGACCAATCGGGGGACAAGATACTTTCAAATCTTGGTGGAGGGAAGTCTTTGTTTGTGCTGTTTGTTTTGTTCTTTGTTCGCTCTTGAGGCTAAGAGGGACTAGACGTGCAACCAGCTTTCTCCAATCTTTCTAACACAGTCTCTCATGTTCGTAATAGTAAGTACTAGCTAGAAAAGGCGGATTAGTTTTATATTTGTTTTCTTAATTTGCAAATGTGTATTTTGCTGGATGGATATTTTACCTCTGTTTGCTGTAACTTGTATCTTAGGTTAGGGGGGAGAGAGTCCCTCTAGTCTATATAAGCTAAAGACCCTGTAAACATTTTCCATCTTAAATTTTACAGAGATAATTTTTATTTTTTCTTTCTTTAATTAAAAGCTTTCCTTTTTAAGAACCTGATTGATTTTTTCCTTGTGTAAAACCCAAGGGGATTGGGTCTGAACTCACCAGGGGATTGGTGTGGGGAAAGGAGGTGGGGGGAACGTTAATTCCTCTCTGTTTTAGGATCCAAGGAGCTTGGATCAGTGTATGTCTCAGGGTAACCCAGGGAGGGGAAGTCTGGGAGAAGGAAAGGAGGGGGAATGGTTTATTTCCCTTTGTTTTAAGACCCAAGGGGTTTGGGTCTTGGGTCCCCCAGGGAAGATTTTGGGGGGACAGGGAGTGTACCAGACACTGGAATTTCTGGTTGGTGGCAGCGCTATCAGATCTAAGCTAGGAATTAAGCTTAGAAGGGTACATGCAGGTCCCCACTTTTTGGACGCTAAAGTTCAAATCTTTCCATGTGCTGTTCAAACCAGCCATCATGAATGGGCTAATGTCTTATAGGCATTGTGGCAGAGAAGGATCTTTGGATGGGATGAATGGATCAGTTCAGAGACGGCACTGGTACAGTGTAGAATCCTAATGGCTGGAATAATCTCTGGACTGGATAAAACTCTTGAACATTACTTTGTAGGTAAGAATCCTGCCTTGGTGATGGGAATGATTTTATGTAGGATTATTCTCTACACTATCTTTTCTAATCATTTATCCACTGCTGACTGAAATGAGTCAAGCCATGGGGATTCCACCTCTTTCCTTGGGAGACTTTTCCCACAGTCTAGTAGATCTCACTGTTTCCTAATATTAGCATACATTTCCCTTATTAGTCATAAAATTATCTAGCTTTTAAAGAATACAGCTACAGTATTCACTCTGTTCTCCCATATGTCCTAAGTCATGAACATTCATGAAGATTATTGCCAGGAAAAAAGGCACAGTAGTTTCTGTGATCCTGAGTCCTTTCTACTGATGTTTGTTTCTTTCATTACTGTGTAAAAACATATCTTTGTATTAAGCAAACTGGTGGAGCTTCATATAAGCTTGGCAGCCTGACAACTATCAGAAGTGGAATTAATAATAATACATGAGAACGTTAAAATAAACAAAGAGGTATGAAGGACTGCATAGAAAAGAAAGGTCTCTTTAATTTGCAATCCAATCCAAGCATGCTGCCTCCAAGTGACTTAATTATGTTAACCACAAAGTTTTTCTTACAAGCAGTGATTTATAAAAGCTGTAAGATTTTTGGCAATTCAAAATGTGTTCCTGCACTGAATTTACTATAAAAAACAAACAAACAAACCCTGGTTTGAAATTCGTTGTACTTCTGTAGAAGATGAAAGAGGAATATAAAAATGCACTGCAAAGATGACTTTATGATCAAGTGTGACAGTGAAGAATTTCAGTTCATTAGAGACATCTGCTTTGTAAAGGGGGGAAAAAACCAAAACTACCACCCCATCATCAAGGTGGTTTCAATGACACTCCAGATATTACTAATGTAGAGATAGTATTTTCAGACATGTCTTGTCTTCTGCCTAGTTAAAATCTTCACACTATGGGCCATATACTACCCGCAAGTCTGCACATGGAACTCCCAGTGCTATTAAAGCCAGCTTCAAGCCCAGAATATTATATAGTTCTAAATGGTTTCAAAAATCCCATTGAGTCCAATGGCAGTTAGAACCCTTCTCACACAGTTTGATAGATTTATTATCTTTATAGGTTATAAAATAGCAGAGAAGGGCCCAAGCCAAGAATTTCAGAACTGCCTTTGGACCCAAACTTTCTCAAAGTTCATGGAGAGGGTTGGATCTGGGGTTTAATTTGACAAATTATAAAGAGACAGATCATTTACAAGGCATAGACTGGATCCAAGTTCGCACTTTGATCACCTCTCAAGTCTGGGACTGTTTGGATTGGGGGGTTTCTCTGTAACCAGCTCCATTCTCATCCTACAGACTCTTGCATTTAAAGAAATAACCATGAAGAGGAGGCAGAAGAATGCCAAGAGAAAGCAGTAATTACCATCTGGGTACACTGCTTGCGTCAGCAAGTGATGGCTGTCTGTGGAGAAATGGATTGCAGGCTATAAGGAATGGGTAGCTTAGGAAAAAGAAAGAACCTGGCACAATTTCTCTGTGGACAGAAGAGACTGGATAACATGCCATAACTACTGGCTAAGCTGAAAGGCCTAACTGGCCGACAGCATAACTTAAAAAGTGACAGTTCGATGAATGACAACCAGTAAAAAGTTCTAATCCCTATAAATCAGGCTCAGACAGATAACTGTACAGCCAAGACCTTTTGCTTAGCAACATCAATATTGCATCATGTTAAGGAAGGGAAAGGTTGTCTTTAATACGCTCTAATTCTGGCTTGATTTCCATTGACGGACAGTCCTTCATTAGTATCCTAACACTTGGAAGCAAACATTCTGCTCTTGTATCTCCCAAGTGAACATTACTTTCAGGCCAGCTGCTCTCTGTTGTAGCCCTTTTATAACTGTTGTATAGAAGATAGCTTTTTAATTTGAATGTTTATCAGAGGGGGCCTGTTGCAGTGTCTGATGTGTTCTATAGACTTATTGGCACACGCAATATTTACGCCATAGAGAGCAGAACACAACAGTGATAAGGAGCTACTTATTCATTTATTTCCAGGCTTTGAAGCATACACTAATTTCCTGAAAGTACTATTAGTAAGCAGACAGACATGAGGATTTTGTTCACCTTAGTCCGGAAGCTCGTGAACAAATGGGCATAGAAACTGAACTGTCTTCTCACTGACAGCCTGATTCAAAGCCCATTAGAAGTCAGTTGAAAGGCTCTTATTGACTTAAATGGGCTTTGTTTCAGGTCCCAAGTCCCTGCAACGCAGGGCGGAGAAACACTGTTAGGGTGGTGATGAGCAACCAACACTTCAACATGGAGCTCCCTTAAAGAAATGTCTCCTTCAGTCAGCAATACATTATTTATTATTTATTATTCCTGACCATTTATATTGCAGTGGCACCTAAAGGCCTTCAGCACTTAGCACAATGGACCAATGTGATTAAGTGCTGAACAAACACAAAATAAACAACAGTCCCTGCCCCTGAGTGCTTACAATGCATGTGATCTTCCCTGGGGACAACAGACTATGGTGTAGTGCAAAACACAGGAAAGTAATTACATGGATAAACCTCAGATGATTATCCTTATTAGTGAGAAATGTATTCCAGAAGAAACTGGGTTGGTGATCTTGCAAGCAGTGGGACTTTCATACTATCAGAAATTCTTTTTCTGATTGTAGTGGGTCCAATGAAATCCATATTCAAGTATCCAACTGTGAAGGGGTGTATAAGCCCTTCACTGGACAGGATGGGGTCAAAGAACAACTATGGGCTAAGGGGGCTCTTCCCCTATTCCCTTGCTGAGCATGCTTGGATTGGAGGCAGGGTTTAAAAGCCAGCCAGGCAGCTCAGTCTGGGGCTGGCAAGCCAGGGAGGAAAATGTGCCTTCAGAGCTACAGAGGAGGACAAGAGCTGAGCCCGCATGAAGCTGGCAAGCAGGAGAGCTACAACACCCAGCAACTGGGATGAGGACAGGAAGCTCAGAAGGTGACATCCTCCAGAGACGGGCAGCAGCTGGATGGGGTATGGACAGAAGTAGGAAGAGACCCAGGGAAACTGACTGAGGGCTGACGCCATACAGAGATGAGTGAGCAGCCGAACCAGTCTCACGGGGCCTTGGGTTGGAACCTGATGGAGTGGGAGGGCCTGGGTTTCCCTACCCCGCCTGAATGTTAGCCACCTAGACAGGACTGCCGCTGCTTGAAGTGAGGTCACGAGGCAGGAGACCCCTATAACACCACCCTGATCACACCAACCATTATCCATGCAACTGCAAATGACTGTGATTCCCATAATTCATTAATCCCAAGATGCATTTATAATGGATGTGTGTCATCAAATGAGTGTATATGTTTATATCAGCACACTGCAACAGGAAACCAACTGTGTAAGAAAGATTTCTTATACAGAAACTGCTTTTGGACAGTGACCACAGTGAGTGAAACGCCCAAGATCTCTAGAAGGTGTATAACTTTGCTATATAATTCTTATTCTCAGTATTTTCCCTTCCCCACACTCTCCTATAGATATGTGAATATGTGCATTTACGACTGACTGAAGGTCATAGCTTTCTGATAGTGCTTAGTGACCTATCTAAAGTGACTTGAAGGTCTTAGTCCAGCCCACCATGACATAGGTGTTCACATCCCAAAAGATACCATCACAAATTGAAAACTAGTTGCTTCTTTCTGCAGAGAGGATTGGAATTGACTAGACAGGAGGACTGAACTACTGTTTCACCTCTAGAGGCAGTATCACAAGAATAGTTGTGCAGCTCAATGCTAGGACATTTTAAAGAAGGGAACGATGTCGGTTTCTGGGCCCATCATATTGCTTCTGGAGACCTTATTATTTTTTTAAAAAAACAAAAATACCCTCACAGTTTCTCGTCAGGTCTGGCTCACCCACAACAAGCCAGTGAATTTTAATAACTGTGGTAAGGCACACAAATCTTCACCAAATAAAAAAAGACTTAAGTGGAGTTTTTCATCAGATCTACAATAATATTTTTCAAACACTTCTTGTGTAACTTCAGAATTCCAGATGTTCACTGAAATACTTAGTAAACAACTTATGTGCGGGTGTTTGAAGTTGACACACAACAGCTCCCAAACACCTATTTAGTATTTATCATAAGTCTTATCTGTAGCTGAGTTACAGTTCTCTTAAGACCTGATCCAAGGCTCATTGAATTCAATGGAAAGATTCCTACTGACTTCAGTGGGCTTTGCATCAGGATCATAAAACTAACATACTGGTAGAATGTAGAGAAAAAAAGATACAAATTGTACTGCTTAAAGCAGACCAGTATTGTTCTGATTAAATCTCTAAATATTATTTGTCCAGCTGCATTAAGTTTAACATTCTGTAATACTGCAAAAGTGTGTAGCTGCCGAGTTCCATGTACTGCAGCTCATAACATGGCATTGCTCCTCTGTGTGACTGAGCTTTTTCTAGCCGGGCTCTCTATAGAAAAACTGTGGGTTCAGTTCCACCTCCTTTACGTCTCCTGTTTTTGATACCACTTCTCTCCTTCTTCACCCAAATACTTGAAAAACGATTGCATGCTCCCATTTAGTGTATCTAGTTGACATGTTAGTTCTCTTTCCCCAATGGAACACGGGGGCCAAAGGGAGGAGGTATATGGAGGAGGAATTAGTCCCTTTCCCTGACCCATGTCCTAAGAGGATAGAGTTCTAGAAGGGGATGTGACCTCTATCTTCAGTCAAATGTTGGGAAAGTGCAAAAATTTGGGCTACTGGGGAGCTGGAAACAAATAACCATTAAAGAATAGATTTCAAAGCCTGAATCGAGCAAACTTCCTAGAAGGTGATGATTCTAAAAGAACTGTAATATTGTATTTTATGGTTTCCTTTTTTTTTCCTGTCCACCTCCCTTTGTTCTCTATATGTAATTTATTTACAGTACTTTGAATTCTAATCTTGCACCTACCTCATCCTTTTAGCACTTTTAAAGGTTTAAAATATAGAAAAAGAAAATTGACATCCTAATACAATATAATGAATTTTGAGGCATCTTTTTTTCACTCTTCAAATGTCAGTTTCTCCCTAAAACTAATTTTCTATCATTTTTCACCTTTTTAAAATATGCTACTTTTTTCCCCTCTAACACACTTTATCTTCAGAACTTATTTTTCTTTCTAGTGCAGTTGATCTTCCTGTACTTGGACTCAATCCTGCAAAGTGCTGTGGGTTCAGAGGCTGCATACCGTGTTGGCAGATGGTTAGCCTTAACCATGGGTCATACCCATTGAAATCAGTGTGTTTTGGGAATAGTTTCTACAACTAATTCCAAAAAAACTTACATATCTTGATCTGCTGGTTACTGTGTTCCATCTAAAGCCACCGTTTATGACAGGAATTTAGAAATTAGACTCCTTTTCCTGAGAGTGTTGGGAAATGTGACAAATACTGTTATGGAACTATTCAGTACAGTGGAACTAGAATTAAAGTGAATTTGGCAATTTGTGAGGGCCAGACTGGAAGACTCACAGGGGATTAGTATAGATCATAGGACTCTTCACCTCTGAGTCAAGTTGTTCAAAGTCCAGTACAAAGAAGAAGTAATCCCAAATTATTACCAGGGTGAGCTGAATTAGTGAGGCTTAGTCCAGTTTCTGCTGACCATGACACAAAAACACTATCATAGTCTGGTAGACTCAAAGATGACAAGGACTGAATGAGGATAGCTACAGGTCTTGTCTACATGGTGAGTTGGTATATGGCAAGCCAGGCTATTTGCAAGATATGCTAAACCATGATCTGGGACCTTTACTGTAGCAGTCTTCCCATTGCAAGTTAGTGCCTAGCAAGCTGGTTGGGCTGTAGATTCATACTCTGGCTCACTGTGCACCAACTCACTGGGTAGACATGCCCTCCCTCCCTCACCTTTAGTCCTTATCTTCACTAGGAGTAAAGGCATGTACTTAACTTGTGTTAACCGACAGGATAACTAAGAGGTAAAATCCTAATGGATGCAAGGCAGTTCATAGATTTAATTTGCATTAGCTGGTTGAGGTAAACCCATGGTGCTCTCATAGTCTTTAATTAGTACTGCTAAGTGATGTGAAAACTACAAACAGCCTTTTCTTCACTAGGATATTACCTTGAGTTTCTTAAGTTAAGAACACATTTTTTTTCTCCTAGTGAACAGACACCCTTATTAGAGGTGGTACTCTCAAATTGGGCACATTTGTAGGTTAACGATTGTGTTGTACTGACATCTTTTCCATGAGAACACCCTACTGATATCGAAGGGGAGTTCTGCTTAAACATCATTGGGATAATCTGGACCTTCCTGTGAGGGAAGCTTACCTATATCTTACCTTGGCCAATACCTATGCTGCACCTATTCTGTGAAGAGCAGAGAATTTCAGTCTGCAGGGCTGTTAGTCATTCTCCTAAGACATGTAAGACCTTCTCTTCATTTTCATGTATTTATTTTCTAAAGGAGAGGAGCTCCTTCTCTCTTATCACTCTAGGAATCCTAAAAGAAAAGGTTTCATATGAGACATGACAGTACAAAAGGCAAATTTGCACCCACCCACATGCCAGAAAATCATAATGCTATTACAGATGGATAAATTTAGACTTTTTTTCAATTTTTAAGAAGTCTTTAGCTTTATGTAATAGTCTAAATTGAAACTAAAGTTACAACAGGTAAAAGGAAAGGCATGCTTTACAGAAGATAACTTGAAAAGCAAACAATGGTTTTTTTTCCCCTCCCTTTTTCTTAATTTAGTTTGACAATGTTTGAATGATGCCTCCATTCTCCCTTATGAGATGGGTTCCTTGGCCAAAGTATATCTCCCATGATGCACCACAGTCTTCCTTCTGACTAGGCCACAGATGTGCATCATGAAAGTCCAATGATTGTGGCATATCATGGGAAATATACTCTGGCCAGAGACCCTGGCCCATATGGTACGTTGGCTGTCTCATGCCCTCGTTCTACAACTCCTGTGAGGCACTGTAGCAGCTCAGGCAGACACAAATTAATGTTGAACTGCCCTGAAACAAAACATTTAAACATTCATGAATTGAAACTTTTTTCAGAAATTTTCATTCCATAACAAATGTTGAGGTGTTGCCTTTTCACCCTGATTCAAGATGAAAACAAATAAAGAAATATTGGGATTCCCCGTGGGATGGAAATTCTGATTTTTTGCATAGCTGTATTCACTGTTTTTTCTACAGCCTTAAATATCATGTAACTTTTTGTACAATGTTTTGCCATTCTTTTCTACTCATTATCCCAATGGTCCAGCATATTTGTATTGATGGATTTGTATATGATGTTTTTCTTCTCTCTAATGCATTTCAATAATTTCGTCAGAAACTTTGGACTACCACACAGCACATTTTAACAGGATTTTTTCCTCTTTAGAGACAGATACTCCTCTGCATAGTGATTTATTATTATAGAATCTTGCATGTTATTTCTCAGAGAAATACACTTTTGGGGGTTCAGTCTCCTCTCGCTCAAACTGATGTAACTCCGTTTACTTCAATTGAGTTACTCTTGGTTTATATTAGAGTCAGTAAGAGGAGGATTAGGCTAGTAGAACTGATTTATCAGTGTGTTAAGAAGATTGCTTGTTTGCCTAAGTCTCATATGTCTATCTATCCTTAAATTATCTACATAAATTATTACTTTCTCCAATTGCTGGATGTAGTTTTGTTAAAACTTTGTTAAATTGTCTGTCTTATTTCACACAATGTGCAGGATTTATTACTTGTTTGCAAATCAGCAGCATACAAAATGGATTTCTAGGTTGACAAGTACAAGGAAATGGAAAGATGAGCTTTTGCATAAACTGACATTAAAAAGTATGAGGGTTTCCAAGTACCTTATTGTACAAAATAGGAACAGTGTATTTATAGTAATAGTAATCAGCACAACTTATAGTGCATTAATTATGGAAATGGAGTCCATATTTAATGTATTTGTAAATCTCTAAATATGTCAGCGTAATACTTTTCAGTATTACTCTGTATGATCGGGTGCATTTGTCCCATACTGGACAAGGAGGGGTGGACCCTGTACTCTGGGCAGAGGAAGCCAAGCCCTTTCACCTTTGCAGGGCATGCTCCAACTGGAGTGCCAGTATAAAAGGGAGTAACACAGTTCAGTCAGGGCAAACTGCGGAGGAGAGAGGATACATTGCAGGTTCCCACCTGGGAGCTGCCGGAGCCCCAGACTGCAGAGGCCAAGCTCACCGAGACCCAGGTGGACACCAAGCTATCTGTGGACAGAACCATTGGAAGCTCCACAGGCTGGAGACAAAGGAGACTTGTGGACAATGCCACTGCAAGAAAGGGTAGGAAGTAGCCCAGGGGGACTAGCCATTAATTTGGTTGTAGGACCAGGAACTAAGACAGCGTGGTTTGGTTTGATCATCGCTGATCCAGCGGTGAGTACACCCACCTCTGACAGGGCCCTGGGCTGGGGCCCAGTGGAGTAGGAAGAATCCGGGTCTCCCTACCCTAGCCACCTCCCCCCACCCCAGGTTGTGGCCTATTCCCCAGAGGCCACTAGGACATACAACCAGTGCTAAAGGGCAGCTGTATTGACTCTGGCCACTAGCCCCTGCAGCCCTGGAGCAAAGGGCGGTCAGGTAGACTGAGCTGTGGGGATATAACACCCCTTCCCTTACTATGAACAGGGGACAGGGTGCACTTGCTCCGCAACACTGCTACTGTAACTCACCTCTAGTACTATGGATTTTCCATTTAAGTGATTTTCATGGACTGATTAGTTGGCATACATAGATTGCTACACAGTAGCACAAAAAACTACCTACTGGGAATGAATTTGGCCTTGGATTTCGAGGCACTCTGAAATCTCCACACTTTCTGATGGTGTCATCTTTTCTAAACAAACAATGGAAGGGGGTACCTGTTTTCCTCTGCATGATGGAACTCCATCTTGATTAGCCTAGGTCCACTTTGGCCTTTGCCCTGGCACATAGCATAGCTTTGCAACATTTGATCTGACAGCCTGCTGTAATGATCAGCTTTACAGCAACACCTTTAATGCTGCATAGGCCTCCCTTAAAAATAGAAGCATGTTTGTGCAATTCTTCCATAAGAGCTATTGTAACTTTTGCCATCATGTGATTTTTCTTGTCCATGCTACCGGCTCTTCCTAAGCCACATCCAGGCTTTGTTGAGTTGGGTAATCTTTCTTAATCTCTGACAGTAGAAATCAAGTCCATAGTCCCCATCGTGGTCACAGGTTCCCTGCAAAAGTCAGCAGTACAAGTGTAATAGGTTACAGGAGAAGATGACTGATGGTTTGATTTGAAGTCCCTTAAAGTCAATGGGAGTCTTTCTTGGGCCCCAAGTTTGCTAATAACACTAGCACTCAAGTTGCAGCCACTTCTGTTCATACCCCAAATCCATGCAAAGGCCATGGAATGGTGAGGTCAGCTCCAGATGATTCTTATTGTTTTTCCTAATTTTATTGCTAGAAATGTAAGTCTGCCCTTTTGCCATGCTTGGTTAGCTGCATTATTGTAGTATCAGTTTTTCCTGCAGCTTCTTTCTTCTGCCTGACACTTTTTATTGCAGCATGCTCTGTGGTCTATGCTATGAGGCAATGCAGAATTGCTTGTTGTCCATGCCTGGTATCACTTACCAGAAGGCTGTGGGAATTGTGGGCTCTATGGAAATCACTGCAAGAGAATTATACCAAGCCTGATGATACCAAGTATGATTCTAACTTGTTAGCTGTATGATTCAGTGTTTCTCTCTCATTGTCTGCTTTGCGTGTCTACAATATTTACACTATCGAGATTGACGAAACTAAAAATAATGAAATCCAGCTGTAACAGCTTCTATCCTATTTTACAGCATTGATGAACTAACCTCACAGGTGTGTGTAACTCTGTGCCACTTCTTTCTTAGTTCTTATGTGCCCCAGGCCCTCCATGCTGGGGAGGATTCTTCCCCAGAGTTGCCAGCACCAGCTACAGATGAGGGCCTTTCAGACAGAAGGATCTGCCTGGGCCCTGCAGCTAACAGACTATCCACCCACAGAGAAAAATAATCATACCAGCCAGGAGGAGCTTCCTCCAAAGGGAGGCCACTCCTTTGTTTAAAGCTGGACAGTACTAGTTTTATGGAGCATTTTCCCTGTCCAGTAGGGACCTAGCACCAGATGTGGCTTTGTCTGGTGAAAATGAGAGGAGAGTGGAGGACACTGTGGATGCAGGAGGATGCCGTTGGGAGTGAGGGCAGCACCTTGTCATAACCTTAGTCCCAGATTTGGACCTTAGCGTCCAAAATATAGGGGTTAGCATGAAAACCTCCAAGCTTAGTTACCAGCTTGGACCTGGTACCTGCTGCCACCACCCAAAAAATTAGAGTGTTTTGGGGCACTCTGGTCCCCCTGAAAAACCCTCCCTGGGGACCCCAAGACCCAAATCCCTTGAGTCTCAAAACAGAGGGAAATAATCCTTTTTCCCTTCCCCCCTCCAGGTGCTCCTGGAGAGATACACAGACACCAGCTCTGTGAATCCAAACAGAGTGATTCCCCCTCTCTGTTCCCAATCCTGGAAACAAAAAGTACTTTCCTATTCCCCCAGAGGGAATGCAAAATCAGGCTAGCAATCCAACACACAGATCTCCCCTGATTTCTTCCTCCCACCAATTCCCTGGTGAGTACAGACTCAATTTCCCTGAAGTAAAGAAAAAACTCCAACAGGTCTTAAAAGAAAGCTTTATATAAAAAGAAAGAAAAATACATACAAATGGTCTCTCTGTATTAAGATGATACAATACAGGGTCAATTGCTTAAAAGAATATTGAATAAACAGCCTTATTCAAAAAGAATACAAATCAAAGCACTCCAGCACTTATATTCATGCAAATACCAAAGAAAAGAAACCATATAACTTACTATCTGATCTCTTTGTCCTTACACTTAGAAACAGAAGACTAGAAAGTAGAAACTACTTCTCCAAAGCTCAGAGAAAACAGGCAGACAGACAAAAGACTCAGACACAAAATTCCCTCCACCCAAAGTTGAAAAAATCCGGTTTCCTGATTGGTCCTCTGGTCAGGTGCTTCAGGTGAAAGAGACATTAACCCTTAGCTATCTGTTTATGACACACCTACGTACAGAGTGACACAGGCTGGAGTGGGCTTATGACGGTGGGCATAGCCTGTATTCTGGGGATACTCCAGTGGCCACTTTATTTCACAGCCTCCTGAGCTAATCTGTCTCTTACTTCTGAGACTTGGACTCTGATATTGTTTTCTCCTTCAGTTGCTGTATTGCCATTAGTTCTTGGTCCTCTTCCTGGCCCTGCTCCTGTTACTGCAGTTCTTCAGGAACCTCTCTCTACCCACCCATTTATGCTTCCCCTCGCCCTCCTTATCTGTCCTCCTGAACCCTCCTCAACTTCCCTCTTCTGTTATCCACTGAACTCTCTTACTTCTAGAATTCCTTCTCTCCCCAACTTCAACCTCCAGTGCCATCCCCCAAACCCCACCCCCTTAGAAATCAAATATATGGTTAAAAAAAAAAGGCCATACCGCTAATGAGATGAGTACTTGCCCACTGATCACTCTGAGCCAGTCTGCCACCTTTATTCCTAGTGAGTAGTACCCTACTCCATGAGCTGTCCTATTGATTTAGCTTTCTCACAGGACAAGCACTGCTTAAAGTGAGTAAGGGGACTCAGAACTGGGTCTTGTTTTATGTTGTATCCCCTTAGCCTGTTTTGTAGCCTCGTTGATTGTAAGCTCTCTGGGGCAGAGGCTACGTGTTTGCTATATGTTTGCCTACTATGATGGGTACTAACATAAAACCGGTAGTTAATAGGTAGGCTAGGCTGAAGCCCTGTCCCTGAAGGAGGAGAGAATGTTTGTGTCAGGAGAGTCAAGTCAAGTGGAGACTTGCCCATATCCTGAGTTCCTCTTCCCTGGAACAATTCCTTCCCCATCCCAGGTCCTGGTCCCTCCACCCCAGTGCTACAAAGTGACTTGAAATTAGTGCAATATATCTGATCGTTTTCTAAGACTGCACTGCTGATCTGGGTCTCTAGTGGGCAGCATTTTCCTTTCAATGAACTTCTGTTGCTGCTAAGCTCCTAATAGTCTGAACAGATGCGTCATATACAGCCCCCAGCTGATGTGAGTCACCAGAGCTGGAAGTGATTTCGCATCTATCGGGTAATTTTTTTTAAAAAAAATTGTAACAGTTTTAAAATTGGGCTGCTTGAAAAATGTATTTGTAGAATGATACACACTTGAATAAAATCCTACATTTCAAGAGCACGTACGACCGTCTGCTGTGCAGCACAGTGGATTTTAAAACATCAGCATGCCAGAAGAGATACTATTTTTCTCTTCACATTTATCTTGATACAAGAGGAAAAACTAGAGCTGCTCTAAGTCTTTAGTTATGTAAGTTCTGATTTGTCGCACACAGTTTCCTAAATAGCTTCACATTTTCAAGGCAGTATCCTGAATTATTGTGACTGGGGTCCCAGAGAGCCACACTGAGGTTACTCAGTTAGGGCAAACTGCAAAGAATGGGCAGACAATCCCCAAAACTGGTGGCTATTCCAATACTTAGATTTAGCAAGCCAGCACAAATCAGCTTCTGCGGTACCTTATTGATTACCCAGAAGCCCAAACGCTCTTCCCTTCTAGAAACCTGACCTTGCACTTCCACCCAGACACCAAAGTCAAATATGATGGGGATTACTGAAAATCTTATTTATCATACAAGAAAGTTCTACCAATCCCAAAGGATCGGGCACATTACCTCCCAAGTTAATGAATATTTCAGATCTTACCCAAATACATGCATACAACCAATTCTTATTAACTAAACAAAAATTTATTTTAAAACAACAGAGAGAGTGTATTGTTAAAAGATCATTATACCTACAGACGTGAGTGCAGTTCTGAGATCAGATTCATAATAGAGATGGTGAGCTTTGTAGTTGCGAAGAGTTCATCCAGAATTAGTCCATAGATTATTGTCCAATGTTCAGATCCAGATTGGAGTGGAGATCTCAGTCTTACGATTCAAGCTTCCCCTGCATAAAGCATCAAGCAGATCTGAGATGAAAGGATCAGGTCCCAAGAGTCTTTACAGTAACTCCCCACTTAACGTCCTCCTGGTTTACGTTGTTTCATTATTAGGTCACTTACCTAATAGAGAACATACTCTTTTAAAGTCCTGCAATGTTCCCTTATAACATTGTTTGGTTTCCCCCCCTGCTCCGCCCGCCCAGTGCTTCTGCTGGGGATTGGGTCGGGGCACGGGGGCTGTCCCGCTCCACCTGCCAGGCGTTCCAGCCAGGCAGCGGGGTGAGGGCATGGGAGCTTTCCCCATTCCACCCATCCTGTGCTCCTGCCAGGGAGTGGGGTCAGGGTGTGGGGGCTTGCCCGGTCCCTGCAGGAATGCCGGGCAGGTGGAATGGGGAAAGCCCCCACACCGCAACCCCATTCCCTGGCAGGAGCCCCACGTGGGTGGAACGGGGCAAGCCCCTACACCCCGACAGGAATGCCCAGTGAGCGGAGCAGGGCAAGCCCCTGTGCCCCGATCCCGCTATGCCCCACCTCAGCCAAGCTTCACAATCATCACTGGTAAGTACAGTATTAAATTGTTTTTTCAATTATTTAAAATTTGTACTGTATATAATGTCTTTTGTCTGGAAAAAAATTCCATGGAACCTAACCCCACCCTAGTTACATTAATTCTTTATGGGGAAACTGGATTTGCTTAGCATCGTTTCACTTAAAGTTGCATTTTTAATAACATAGCTAGGATGTTAAGTGAGGAGTTACTGTATACAGTTTTCTAGCAGCCTCTTGACATGCAGTCCTGGGTGAACAATAGGCTTTGAAGTAACCTTCTATTTCCTAAACATCACCAGTCAATTCACCATAAACTTTAAAAGAGACATATAGACAATGACATTATTTCACCCAAGAAATGTTAATATTTCTTTTTGATCTCTGAATCAATAGCTATGGTAATAGACAGGAACTGCCTGTTTACATGGCTAACATCTAGCAGATATAAATAAACACATACAACTAGTATCACCTCTAATTTTCCAACAATACTGGTTTGCATTTCAAAGTTCTAGCCAATCTAACATGGAATGGCCCTAATTACCATTTCCATACTTTTCTAACATGTCTCTAAAAGTCAAATCTAGGTTGATTAGCCTGAGAGCTGCTTGACCTTTTCTGACCATGTGTCACAATTGTTGCAAAGACGTAGTCCTCCAAAATTCCCTCTAGCCCACCAGCAATGTGTATAACTAATTTGACCCTGCTAGGTGCTGAGCACTCACAGCGCTGATTGACGTTAGTTGGTAAATAAACAATACTTACATCAGAAGCTAGGAAGAGCCCAAACTAAAACCTCAGATCCAAATAGCTCAGAACATTGGAATATTTGAAATCCACCTCCAGATTTGGCAGTTTATGCCCCTTCCTGATTGGAAGATGATAACATATAGCTCTCATATAGCGTTCTACAAAGGAGGTCAGTATCATTATCACTATTTTATGCATGAGGAAACTGAGGCACAGGGAGGTAAAGTGACTTGCCTAAGGTCAACCAGCAGGCTAGTGGCAGAGCTGGGCATACAGTCCAGATCTTCTGAGTACTCTATCCACCGCACCACATTAATCCACAAATAGGGTTCCCTCTAAGAGGTGCTCAGCACCTGTAATTTCCATGGAAGTCTGCAGTATATAACTGAAATCCATGGAAGTTTTGGTTATGCAAAAGATGCAGGATCAGACCCTTTGCGGGGACCCTGTAGCAGAGTGCTGGGAACCAATACCTGAGCCAGCACACTTGTCATTTAAACACCCATTAATTCCCCCCACAATGGACCTGATGGGGCCTAATCAGTGGATTAGAATGGGCTGGAGCAGGACTAACAAGCAAATTCCTCCATTAACGTAGGAGGCATAAGAAGGTACAGGAAAGAGGTGTGGAGGTAGAAAGGCAAGCTAGGAGAGCCAGAATGATCTCTGGGTAGAGAGCTCTTTTCTCTCCCCTCATCAGAGAATTGAGGAGAAACTAGAACTGTAAATAACATGGTGTGTTGATCAGTAAGGTGGTGAGAAGAGCAAATGTAAACAAATTGCACTTCAGTGTTTAATGATTGAAGGTCTCAATCTGTGTAGACAGAGCAGAAGACAGGAGCAGAATGCCACTTTTTCACAGGCACCTTAACTGGAGCTTTAAATGGCTACAATGGTCAGCTAACCTCCCTGTTCCTAGCAAAGTTAAGTTGCTCTTCCTCCTTCTAATATAGGTCAGTTTAATTACTCACAGTATATTGGATAAGGGTCTTTCAGATTAGGTATTTGAAAGTCACAGTACTGTCTGGTCTACATGGGCATAAATGGACCTGGATCTGATTCCCATTGTAATCAATATCAAAGTGATCATTCACTTAATGAAAACAGAATCAGACCCTCAAAATCCCTGGCAATTATCCATAACAGGCAGGAGCCGGTGTCAGCCAAAAAAATTTCCCTCTTCCTTCTAGATGCTATGTGTGCCAGTTGATTGCTTACCTGCCACTTCAGAAGTGGCATCATTTTAATGGTATGCAGTTGGTAAAGTACTTTGGAATCTTGTGCTGTGGAAGGCAATATATGAAAGCAAGATATTGCCATCATAACCTCAGGCTGTGAAGCCCTGAAAGTAAGATTTACCTAGGTTTGCCTTGGAGTAACCAACTGGCATTTCTTATCATACTTGCTCCACCAAACCCAAGCCAAGTGCATCAACTAAATGGCAGCTGAGCTCTTCTGAAAATCTGGCCCCAAGTGTGGGTGTGGACAGAGCCCTTCTGAAAATTCTGGACTTAATGTTTCACCTTTTTCACTTTTCTGTATGTAGTTTTCTCTGCTATACCTTAAAATAGATACAAGTTTTGTTTGATTTAATCAGTGTAGAATCGAGACGTTTCATTGGAGGAAATACTGTCTGTTAGTCTGAAGAGGGCATCCTTGTCTTTCATTTCAAAGAACATAATAGAAAAAAGTATTTCCGTGTTAAACAAAGCAGGGACTTTAGGTTGGAGAGGGGCAGACCCACAAAAACAGAGTTCCAGATGTTTGGTTTGGTTAGTATAATTCCTCACTCTGCCATAATACTAAGAGGGAAGGGTGTTGTGGCAGTATATTTAAGGTGTCTGTTTCTTTTAGAAACTGACTTATCTGTGGCTTTTCCATGGGCCTCTCTCTTGCTCTGCAATTTTGCAGGCCGTGCCTTTTGGCAGTCATGACCTAGGTGGGAAGTCTTCTCCTCCTCCTCTGTGTTATAGCTGAATAAACATATACCTGGTTTTACCTAAATGAGGATCTGTGGGATGTCCATTTCCTGGATGATCCAACACAGAACAGTCTAGGAACACCAAAAAACTCAGACCCAAAGGCAAAAACAGCTTAACTGTTGACAGATAGGGGAGTGGAGGAATCCAAAGTAAATATTTGCTAGTGCCCCAGTATACTTTTGCTTATCTATCAGGTAGAAAGGAGCAATGTATTTGGACATAACAGCATATATAGTGTACATGGTGTATGAAGGAGATTCTTTTTTTCCTTTTGAGAATGGAGGTTGTATCCTATCCCCCACTATACCTGTGACTCCTACATGAAGGCCTTGTTAATTAAACTTAAATTTGCTGACAGATGCCCTAGTGTTGTAGAGACATAAACAGTGTTTTGAACACCCTGCTGTCCAGACCCAACTTAGTCAACATGACATTTGCCATTAAACCATTTTCAGTATGGTTCAGCGTCACAAGTTGTCAACTCTGATTGTCCATAACAGGTAAATTTCTTGTGCAGACCCAGCCTGAGAGAACAGTGCAGCAGTAAAAGCATCTATCTGGAGATTCTAAGAAACGAATATGATACAGCAGGGTTCCCCCCCTTTCCTAAATTTTCTTCTTGCATCTTCCTGTCAGTTGCTTTCCTTTTTAGACAATCCCATCTCATCCTTTTAAATTAAACCTCTATATGTCACTTATGCCAATATTTACATCACTTCTGAATCTCGTCCTAAATCTTAATTCATCCCTCTCTTGATGGTGGTCTCCATCTGATTGTCACTGGTGCAGTAGCTGGTTCTGATTTAGTCAGTAACAGATTGCATCCCACTGCATCTTGACTAAAATAGAAAAATACTTCTCAAATCATATGCAATTAAGTCTGAAGCACTGAACTCCACAAACTTGGAACCACCTACAGGTCCTATTACAAATATTCAAAATGAGGAAAGCTACTTCACAGGTTGAGGGGAGGGGTAAGGAAAAGGGTTAGAAGCAGATGCCATACTTTAAAATGAAGAGAGAATGTTTTACTATATTCTGTTCTGTTCTTGGAATGTTACATTACAGCAGTCTGCCACCACAGGAGTAACAGAGCGTTTGCAATGCTAATAGGCAAGGTATTTCCTTAGTACGTTATAAGTCAAGTCTGTCTTGGCACATCATTGTGTAATGACCAGGGGCGGCTCTAAGCACCAGCAAAGCAAGCATGTGCTTGGGGCAGCCCATTTGCAGGAGTGGCAGGGATCCAGCAAGGGAGCTGAGAACCAACAGGGGGGCCTGGGAGCTGTAGTTCCTTGGTTAGCTCCCTGCCTATAGAGCCAGCCCTGGATCAGGGAAAGAACTACATTTCCCAGCATTCCTTTGGCCACTACAAACAGGAAAGGAAGGAGGGGGACTTCATGTGGCAGCGTGCTGTGAGTGGAGAGTTGCACTGTGGACGACAGGGATACCGTATTTTAACATTCAAAAAAGAGGACACTCCCCGGGGAGGGAGGGTAGCCTCAGCCTGCCACCATCCACTCCCTCTGACTGCCTCCCACAGAAACCCCAACCCATCCAACCCCCTGCTCCCTGTGCCCTGATTGCCCCCTCCCGGGACCCCTGCCCTTATCTGCCCCTTGGGACCTCACCCCCTATCTAAGCGCCGCTGCTCCTTGTCCCCAACTGTCCCCTCCTGAGACCTCCCCAACTTCCCCCTAGAACCTTACCCCCTACCTGTCCCCTGACAAAACTCCTGGGACTCCCATGCCTATCCAACTGCTTCCTGTCCCCTGACTGCCCCTCTGAACATTGGCCCCATCCAACCCCCCCCGCTCCCTGCCCCTTGACTGCCTCCCTCGGAACCCTCTACTCCTTCTCCAACCCCGCAGCCCCCTTACTGTGCCACTCAGACCAGCGTGTCTGGCTCCGCGCAGCGCCAGACACGCTGCTGCATACATGCTGCCATGCTCCCCCGCGGAGCCCACAGTCCCCTGCCCCCACACACCCAGCACCTGCCTTCCAGATTTGAACACCTCAAAATTCAGGAGTGCTCAAGCTCAGTTTGGGCAGCTGTTACTTCATTTCTCCCAAATCAAATATACTGATCCACTGTAACTTGCTGTAGAAAAACTAGGATAAAATTGAGCAAGAAATGCTTCCCAGGGTTATTAGGACTGGGATTGCTATTTTCAACAGCCATTGCCTTTTTGTTTGTTTGTTTGTTTGTTTGTTTGTTTACAAGGAAGACAGTGATACTGCATTGGCAAATTCCCCACAGAAACAAAGAGTGGAACAAAAGAATAATAAAGGCATCTTGATTTTTCCTCATTTATGTAGGACAGTCTTATAATATGCATCCAGATATCCTCCAATCACACAAGCTGAAAATTGTTCCACTTTACTACAGTTCTGTAACCATATGGGAACCAATCCTGTGTGTGTTCTGTGCACATCTAAAATTCCTGCTGAATGACCTGCCCTGGGAGCGAGTTACCAGTGACCCAAGGGTTGCGGGGTTGAGAGCCCAGGGCTGGGGCAACAGGAGGTGTGGGGGGCAATTGTGGGGGTGAAGGGGGGACCTCAGAGCTGGGGCAGCAGGGGGTGTGGGTGTGGGTGTGGGTGTGGGTGTGGGGGGGGAGAGCCCAGGGCTGGGGCAGCTGGGGATGGCAGCGATGAGCCCAGGGCTGGGACAGGGGGCAGCCAAATTTTTTTTTGCTTGGGGCAGCAAAAAACCTAGAGCCGGCCCTGGTGATGACAGTACAAATTAGATATTTAAAATATAGAATCATCTGGTGTTCTGCTCAGAGTGCTTTGAGCACATAGGCATGGGAGTGAGAGTCCGGAGACCAGGATCTATTCCCAACTTTGCCACTTGCTTGTTGTGTGCCTATCATAACCTTAGTCCCAGATTTGGACCTTAGCGTCCAAAATATGGGGGTTAGCATGAAAACCTCCAAGCTTAGTTACCAGCTTGGACCTGGTACTTGCTGCCACCACCCAAAAAATTAGAGTGTTTTGGGGCACTCTGGTCCCCCTGAAAAACCTTCCCTGGGGACCCCAAGACCCAAATCCCTTGAGTCTCACAACAAAGGGAAATAATCCTTTTTCCCTTCCCCCCTCCAGGTGCTCCTGGAGAGATACACAGACACCAGCTCTGTGAATCCAAACAAAGTGACTCCCCCTCTCCGTTCCCAGTCCTGGAAACAAAAGCACTTTCCTCTTCACCCAGAGGAAATGCAAAATCAGGCTAGCAAATCCAACACACACAGATCTCCCCCTGAAGTAAAGAAAAACTCCAACAGGTCTTAAAAGAAAGCTTTATATAAAAAAGAAAGAAAAATACATACAAATGGTCTCTCTGTATTAAGGTGACAAAATACAGGGTCAATTGCTTAAAAGAATATTGAATAAACAGCCTTATTCAAAAAGAATACAAATCAAAGCACTCCAGCACTTATATTCATGCAAATACCAAAGAAAAGAAACCATATAACTTACTATCTGATCTCTTTGTCCTTACACTTAGAAACAGAAGATTAGAAAGCAGAACTATTTCTCCAAAGCTCAGAGAAAGCAGGCAGACAGACAAAGACCTCAGACACAAAATTCCCTCCACCCAAACTTGAAAAAATCCGGTTTCCTGATTGGTCCTCTGGTCAGGTGCTTCAGGTGAAAGAGACATTAACCCTTAGCTATCTGTTTATGACACGCCCCCCCAATTGCAGACAGTGGGGAAGCTCACTGGCGGCGATTTCCTTCTAGAACTTTAAAATAAACAGATTACTACAACACATGCACCTTTACATATACTACTAAGTATATAACTAACAGACTTCTACATTTTAAGAACACTTTTTAACTACTGGATTCTGGGAAACTCTCACGGGAGAGTGCATCAGCAACTTTGTTAGAAGCTCCTGTGATGTGTTGAATTTCAAAATCAAAATGTTGGAGAGCTAAACTCCAACGAAGAAGTTTCTTGTTGTTCCCCTTGGCAGTATGAAGCCACTTTAGTGCAGCATGGTCAGTTTGTAGTTGGAACCGCCGTCCCCAAACATATGGGCGTAGCTTTTCCAGGGCGTACACAATGGCATAGCATTCCTTTTCACTGACTGACCAGTGACTTTCCCTCTCAGACAGTTTCTTGCTGAGAAACACGACAGGATGGAAGTTGTGATCTGTTGCTTCCTGCATGAGCACTGCTCCTATACCACGCTCAGATGCATCTGTGGTTACTAGGAATGGCTTGTCAAAGTTCGGGGCCCTGAGCACAGGGTGAGACATGAGCATCGCCTTAAGCTGGGTAAAGGCCTTTTGACACTCATGAGTCCACTTAACTGCATTTGGCTGGGTCTTTTTGGTCAGGACGGTCAATGGGGCAGCGATTTGGCTGTAGTGTGGTACAAATCGCCTGTAGTATGCGGCCAAGCCTAAGAAGGATTGGACCTGTTTCTTTGACCTTGGGACAGGCCACTTTTGGATAGCATCCACCTTGGCCTGTAGGGGGTTTATGGTTCCTCGACCCACCTGGTGCCCCAGGTAAGTCACTCTGTTTTGGCCTATTTGACACTTTTTGGCCTTAACAGTTAGTCCGGCCTGCCTGATGCGCTCAAAGACCTTTTCCAGGTGTAGTAGGTGTTCGGGCCAGGAGTCTGAAAAAATGGCCACATCATCGAGGTAGGCAACTGCAAATTCTCCCAGTCCAGCTAGTAGACCATCTACCAGCCTCTGGAAGGTGGCGGGTGCATTTCGAAGGCCGAAAGGAAGGACATTGAATTCATACACCCCCGCATGGGTGACGAATGCTGACCTCTCCTTGGCAGGTTCATGTAGCGGTACTTGCCAGTACCCCTTGGTTAAGTCTATTGTAGAGATGAACTGGGCACGTTCCAACTTTTCCAATAGCTCATCGGTGCGTGGCATTGGATAGTTGTCCGGACGAGTTACCGCATTTAGCTTATGGTAGTCCACGCAAAAGCGTATTTCCCCATCTGGTTTGGGTACCAGAACCACTGGAGATGCCCATGCACTGGTAGATAGGCGGATTATACCCATCTGTAGCATGTTCTGGATCTCCCGTTTTATAGCAACTTGGGCATGAGGAGACACCCGGTAGGGTGGGGTTCTGATTGGGTGAGCATTACCTGTATCAATGGAGTGGTATGCCCGTTCAGTCCGTCCTGGGGTGGCTGAGAACAATGGGGGCGAAGCTAGTGCACAGCTCCTTGATTTGTCGCCGCTGCAGACGTTCCAGGGTGGTTGAGAGGTTCACCTGTTCCACGCCACCGTCTTTTTTACCGTCGTAGTAGACACCGTCAGGCCACTGAGCATCATCTCCCTGGACTGTAAACTGACAAACCTGTAAGTCTCTGGAATAGAAAGGCTTGAGAGAATTAACATGGTAAACTCTAGGTTTTAGTGAGGAATTGGGAAATGCTATGAGGTAATTCACAGTTCCCAGGCGCTCTTGGACCGTGAATGGCCCTTCCCATGATGCTTCCATCTTATGGGCCTGTTGCGCCTTCAAGACCATAACCTGGTCTCCTACCTTGAAGGAACGTTCTCTGGCATGTCTGTCATACCAGGCCTTTTGCTCTTCCTGAGCATTTTTTAGGTTTTTCTAGCAAGGGCTAAAGAGTGTCGGAGGGTGCTTTGTAGGTTGCTTACAAAGTCCAGAATGTTAGTTCCTGGAGAAGGCGTAAACCCCTCCCATTGCTGCTTCACCAACTGTAATGGCCCCTTAACCTCGTGACCATACACAAGTTGAAATAGTGAAAACCCTAAACTGGGATGTGGTACAGCCCTGTAGGCAAACAGCAACTGCTGCAACACTAGGTCCCAATTATTGGAGAATTCATTGATGAATTTTAGTATCATGGCCCCCAAAGTTGCATTGAACCTTTCCACCAGGCCATTGGTTTGATGGTGGTACGGGGTGGCAACCAAGTGATTCACCCCATGAGTTTCCCACAGTTTTTCCATGGTCCCTACCAGGAAATTAGACCCTGAATCTGTAAGGATGTCGGAGGGCCAACCTACCCTGGCAAAGATGTCTGTTAGGGCCAGGCACACAGTGTTAGCTCTGGTGTTGCCTAGAGCTACTGCTTCCGGCCATCGGGTAGCAAAGTCCACTAAAGTCAGTACGTACTGCTTTCCTCTGGGCGTCTTTTTTGGGAAAGGGCCCAGAATATCCACAGCTACTTGCTGAAATGGGACCTCAATTATGGGGAGTGGCTGGAGAGGGGCCTTGACCTGGTCTTGAGGCTTTCCCACTCTTTGGCATACCTCACAAGACCGGACATACTTGGCAACATCCTTGCCCATCCCCTCCCAGTGGAAGGACTTCCCCAACCGGTCCTTGGTTCTGTTCACCCCAGCATGGCCACTGGGATGATCATGGGCTAAGCTTAAGAGCTTCCCCCGGTACTTAGTTGGAACCACCAACTGTTTTTGCGGCTGCCATTCTTTCCGGTGTCCACCAGAAAGAATTTCCTTGTATAAAAGTCCTTGGTCTATAACAAACCGGGATCGATTAGAAGAGCTGAGAGGCGGTGGGGTGCTCCGTGCCGCCGCCCAAGCTTTCTGAAGGCTGTCATCTGCTTCCTGCTCAGTCTGGAACTGTTCTCTTGAGGCTGGGGTCACCAGTTCTTCCTCAGACTGTGGACTTGGGCTTGGTCCCTCTGGAAGCAATGTAGGTGATGGGGTTGTTTCCGTTGCTGGTGAACCGCTCTCCGCTGGTGCACCTGAGGTTATTTCAGGCTCTGGCTGAGCCTTTTGGGTATGGCTGTCTGTTGCTTCTGCCAGTTTTGGCTCACTGGCGCCCTCTGGCTTTGAGTTTGAAGATGTGGTTGCACTTGCTGGTGCTGGTTGCTGTTTCAGTTCTGGGCCTGGGACTGGAGGTGCTGTGGCTGTTTCAGTGGTTGGCATGGAATCTGGATCCACTACCTCTGTCTGGGTCTCTGGTAACACAGACGGGGCCTCTGTGGACGGCTCAGGAACAGGAATGGGTCTGGAAGCTTGCCTGGTTTGGCTACGTGTAACCATTCCCACTCTCTTGGCCCGCCTCACCTGGTTGCCCAAGTCTTCCCCCAGTAGCATGGGGATAGGATAATTGTCATAGACTGCAAAAGTCCACATTCCTGACCAGCCTTTGTACTGGACAGGCAGTTGAGCTGTAGGCAAGTCTACAGCTTGTGACATGAAGGGGTAAATTGTAACTTTGGCCTTTGGGTTGATGAATTTGGGGTCAACGAAGGATTGGTGGATAGCTGACACTTGTGCCCCCGTGTCTCTCCACGCAGTAACCTTCTTTCCGCCCACTCTCAAATTTTCCCTTCGCTCCAAGGGTATTTGAGAGGCATCCGGGCCTGGGGATCTTTGGTGTGATGGTGGGGTAATGAATTGCACTCGCATGGTGTTCTTTGGACAGTTGGCCTTGATATGTCCCAGTTCATTACACTTAAAGCATCTTCCATCTGATGGGTCACTGGGCCGAGGTGAGTTACTGGAGACTGGTGAAGTGGAAGAGTAGGGTGTCTGTGTCTTTACTTGGGTGGTATGTGGGGTCTTTGGCTGTCCTCGGTTGTAGGGTTTATGGTCTGTGTGCCCCCTAGGGTAATCGTTCCCCTTGACAGTAGCTTTCTTGCTTTCTGCCACTTCCATCCATTTGGCTCCAATCTCCCTCGCCTCAGCGAGATCTTTGGGTTTTCCATCTTGTATGTACCGTGTGATGTCTTCAGGAACACCATTCAAGAACTGCTCCATTTGTATGAGGAGGTGCAGTTCTTTCAAGGTTTTAACATTGTGTCCTGATATCCAGGCCTCATAATTTTTTGCAACGTAGTAGGCGTGTTTGGGAAATGGCACATCTGGTTTCCACTTTTGGGTTCTGAAGCGCCGACGGGCATGATCTGGGGTTATCCCCATTCTGTATCTGGCCTTGGTTTGAAAAAGTTTATAGTCATTCATTTGCTGCTTAGGCATTTCAGCTGCCACCTCTGCTAAAGGTCCACTGAGCTGTGACCTTAATTCTACCATGTACTGGTCTTCGGGGATGTTGTACCCAAGACAGGCTTTTTCAAAATTTTCCAAGAAGGCCTCGGTGTCATCCCCTGCCTTGTAGGTGGGAAATTTCCTGTGCTGTGGAGCAATAATTGGCGCCGGGTTGTTAGGGTTGGCTGGCACATGCAGCCCAGCTTTTGCCAAGTCCAGTTCATGTTTTCTCTGTTTTTCCTTCTCTTCATTTTCTTTTTGTTGTTTTTTCCATTTCTCGGTGGTGGGCCACCTCTTCTTCTTCTAGTTTTCTTTTGTGTGCTGCCTCTTTGGCTGCCTGTTCTCTTTGGAAGGCTGCCAGTTTGATGCTTTCTTCCTTTTCTTTCAGCTCCAGTTGTCGCCTGTGTTCAGCTTCTTTGAATTGCCCTTCGGCCTCAATTTTTGCCTTAGAAGTCATGATTCCTGTTTTCTTGTGTTGGGGTGCCCTCCGGTGTTTATCTTCTGAACTGCAGGTTCTCTGTTGCCTCCTGAAGTCTGCCTAGCAACAGTGCCTTTAGCTAATCTTCAATGTTAAGTAAACCTGAAAACCCACTTTATTTGCATGTATATAGTGCTGGTAATGACTCTCAATGGGAGAGCTATTGCATGACAAAAGACCCTTAACAGTCTGGTAATGGCTTCTTGCTTAACATGCAAGCCACAAACTGCCAGAGAGAGCAGAAAAAAAAATTCTCTTTGGTTCCCTTTTAAAACCAAACTGTTTCTCTCTGCTAAAAAGCCCTTAGCAGAGAAAAGAAAAATATAATATTCCTACTGGCTTCTGGATTTTGTCTATCCCGTAACCGTGTACACCATATCATAACCTTAGTCCCAGATTTGGACCTTAGCGTCCAAAATATGGGGGTTAGCATGAAAACCTCCAAGCTTAGTTACCAGCTTGGACCTGGTACTTGCTGCCACCACCCAAAAAATTAGAGTGTTTTGGGGCACTCTGGTCCCCCTGAAAAACCTTCCCTGGGGACCCCAAGACCCAAATCCCTTGAGTCTCACAACAAAGGGAAATAATCCTTTTTCCCTTCCCCCCTCCAGGTGCTCCTGGAGAGATACACAGACACCAGCTCTGTGAATCCAAACAAAGTGACTCCCCCTCTCCGTTCCCAGTCCTGGAAACAAAAGCACTTTCCTCTTCACCCAGAGGAAATGCAAAATCAGGCTAGCAAATCCAACACACACAGATCTCCCCCTGAAGTAAAGAAAAACTCCAACAGGTCTTAAAAGAAAGCTTTATATAAAAAAGAAAGAAAAATACATACAAATGGTCTCTCTGTATTAAGGTGACAAAATACAGGGTCAATTGCTTAAAAGAATATTGAATAAACAGCCTTATTCAAAAAGAATACAAATCAAAGCACTCCAGCACTTATATTCATGCAAATACCAAAGAAAAGAAACCATATAACTTACTATCTGATCTCTTTGTCCTTACACTTAGAAACAGAAGATTAGAAAGCAGAACTACTTCTCCAAAGCTCAGAGAAAGCAGGCAGACAGACAAAGACCTCAGACAAAATTCCCTCCACCCAAACTTGAAAAAATCCGGTTTCCTGATTGGTCCTCTGGTCAGGTGCTTCAGGTGAAAGAGACATTAACCCTTAGCTATCTGTTTATGACAGTGCCCCTGGGCAAGTCACATAGGCTGGGATTTTAAAAAAACACATTTGTGTTTGGATGGGTAAGATCAATAAAAAACAAATGTTCAAGTGAGTGAAATCCTGGCTCCACTGAAATTGAGTGCTTTGGCTGTTTGCTCCAATGGGGACAGGATTTCACCCTGTGCCTTTTTCTTCCTTCACTTGTTTCAGTAAGGCACTAAAAGGGGTAGGTAATTCATGACAACAGCTGTAAAAGAAACCTATTTTATTTGTCTCTGAGGATATATAAAATTTCCATTGTAAAACTACAGCCATTTTTCTGATACCTTCCCTAGCCTCTGAGCCTGGCTCTATTCTGTAATAGGATTCATTGGAAGTTGTGACTGCTCTGTATGGTGTGTATTGGATGTCATAGTGGATCAGGAGCCAGCTAGTGCTAACAGTAGGGGAAGGACTTTAGAAAGGGAAATTTTAGATTGGAATCTAAATTGCTGACTTCCTCAAATAGTAAGGACATGAGGGGTGCTGCGTGGAAAACCCTACAATGCATTCTCTTAAACAACATTTGCAGATCAACTTTAATGTAATGATTAGTGAACAGCAAAAGGTTCAGAGCTCAGGCTGAGTTTAGATAAGCACATAGAAATGTGGGTACTTGTCTGCGTGACCATCTTGGAGCTGTTTGTTTGTTGTTTTTTTTTAAAGGTGTGGGGAGGTTGGAAATATCATGAAAACTTCCTTTCTTGAACTAGTATAAGATTTCTGCTTCCATTAAGGAAGCACACAGTCAGTACTAATTGTGCTGGGTTTTCATTAATTTGTTTAAAAATATGTATATGAACCTCAAAAGAGACTGGAATTCAGTTTATGTTTGGGGTTGAAATTTGAGTGCAGGGCATTTGTTCATTTGGGCCTAAACTTGCAAACCCTTATTTAGTTGTTGGGTTTAGTATGCAAGTGTTTGGGTTGCATTGGTGGCCTGTGATATACAGGATACCAGACACGGTGATTTGGGTGGTCCCTTCTGGTTGTCCCCTTGATGTCAAAGGTGAGTAAAGGTTTGAGAGATCAGGCCTGTTATCTGAATTGGTTCATTCAGCCCTAGAAAAAAACTAAACTGAAGATGAACCAAAGGTGCATGCCCTTTAGTGTTTGATGTGTTTGGTGTAATTGCTGAATTGGAGCTGTATCAGCATAAAAGTAAATAACCCAGTATGAACTGCATATAGGAGAATTGATATTGGTGGTGTAAGTAATAGCCAGTGGATGACTGTGGAAATTGTAGCTTTTTTCCATTCTGAATTCCATTACCTTTAACGACAGATGATGTAAGTAGACTAAGGGTATGTCTACACAGCAACTAGACACCCGCAGCTAGTTAATGCCAGCCAACTTGGGCTCATGGGGCTTGGGCTGCGGGGCTGTTTCACTGCTGTGTAGACTTATGGGCTTGGGTGGAGCCTGGGCTCTGGGACCCTGCAAGGTGGGAGGGTCCCAGAGCTTGGGGTCCAGCCTGAGTCTGGAAGTCTACATAGCAATGAAAGAACCACATTGGCTGAGCCCTGTGATCCTGAATTGGTTGGCATGCGCCAGCCGTGGGTGTCTAGTTGCTGAGTAGACATACACCAAATGGCTCAGATGAATATTATGAGATAGAGAGCTTTTCACCACTACAATAGCTCATTGATTCAAATGCATTTGCAGATGAGTAGTTAACAAAAGCCGTTACTATCTGAAGTCACTCTGGCCTATGTGAAGTAAGTTAGTAGTCTTAGTCAAGTTCCTGCTGGTCAAGTTTCCAGATTACAAAACCATTGGCACTACGCTAACAGAAATTCCAATAAGACACCATTAGAATCTTTCAGCTTGCTTGAGTAGCCTCAAGAAAAAATAGCCCAATAGAGCTATTGCTCGGTCCCTTACTGGAAACAGTAGGAGCCAGATGAAAAAATTTCCCCCAGAGTAATTACCATCTTAATTGGCTATAGGTATTTTGCCCTGGAATGTAACAAAGAAAACAACATTCCTGTAAACAGTGGGCAAGGAGAGGCAAAATATTACACATCTGAGCCAGATTGTCACCTGCTCTAAATCATTTGCAGCAGGCTGGGGATCTGGCCCAAACATCTCTTGTTAACTTACATAAGGTATCATTACAGGTAATGATTACTGAAGAATCAAAGCTTCCAAATATCCTTGGGAAGTACCAGGGGAACTGGTGGATTACAGATATCCTGCTGCCTTTTAGCAACACAGAACACTATAGAACTGACACTTGTTTAAAAAAACCCCAAAGCTCTAATGGATCTTATTAGGTGTATACTTCCTCATGTTTTTATTGAGGTACAGAAAGAACAGAGAGCATTCAGTTCCTCACACTTTGAAAATTTATGTACTGGGATTGGATTTAGAACAAATATTGATTGAGCTGACACAACAACAGGCAAGAGAGTCAGATTTTATATATATATATAGTTTAAATTCTTACTGGATTTTTAAAGAATATAAACACAAAAACGAATGGAACAAGAGAAAGTTTCAAGTGCAATATTCAGATTCTAGAAGGTTGCATGATCTAAAAGAGAAGTCTCTGGACTGAAATTCAGGAGATCTAGGGTGAGATCCTCAGCTCCATTCCTGCAGCTTTATGCCATTTAGAGGGCTAATGCAGTGCAAAGGGGCCTCAAAAGCCCTATATCACTGTATCCTACCAGGACAAGATTATTCTGGTTCAGGGAAAAATTATTCTGGTGGATGACCGCCATAAGGCCTCCCTCTGAGGAGTCCCTTATAAGCTTGCTGTGGAGAGCAGTTCAAGGTGGGGTTAAGGGTGGGAGGGGCACTTTGGGGTGGAGCCCAAATATGTGTCATTGCTGAGTCTACAGGAAGTGCTGAGGCCCATGGTATCCATAGGACAGCCTTGTTTAACACCCCCACTCCCCCCAGGGATGTGTAAGTTATGCCTGGGGCCTGCAGACCACAAAGTAGCCTAAGTTTGGGTGGGCGCAATGGTGGTTTAACCCCCCTCCCCAGCCATCTTCTCCTGGACTGAGAGTTCTGTGCTGTGCAGTATCTCACCCTTGATTCTCTTCCTGGTTCCAACACTGACCTGTGTGACCTTGGGCGAGTCACTTCACCCATCATGCCTCTGTTCCACTTCCATCCCTTCTCTATCTAGTAGAGCAGGTCAAGAAATTTCAGATAAAAATAGCCTGTTTGCAAAAGTGAAAATCTTTTTTCAAAATTTCCTGTTTCTTCTCCCTACCCTTCTCTCTCCCCTGAAAACAAAATAGTTTTCAGGTTTCACCTCTTCTGTTTCTCTCCCTGTTTTTCAGTGGCAAAAAGATAAATTAAAAAAAAAAGAGAGGACAAAAAAGGGAATAAATGGAAGGAGAGGAGGAGAAATGCCTGAATATTTTTGCTTAAAAAAAAAAGGGGGCACACAGGAACAGTTTTAAATTAACTAACAAACTAAATAAATAAATTCTTTTCCAGATCTGTGGAATGAAAGTTACTTCAACATTTCTGAATTTTTTGGTGAAAATCTGTAAAGCTCTGTTGCTTTGTCTGTTTAGACTGAAAGCTCTATAGAGCAAGGACTATCCTGTGTTTGTCCAGTGCCATGCAGTCCTGATCTGTGTGGGGGCCTCTAGATGTTATGTTGATGGTAATATAAATACATACCCTCTTTATCAACTATTATTATAAGTGTGTTCGATAGCCTCTGTATAAAATATATACATGTATGCACATTATGGGCTGCATTGTAACCCACTAACACTGTTGTAAATCTGGAGTAACTCTACTGAAGACAATGGAGTGCACCTTTAAGGAAACGATTGCTACTGTCACCAGTCCTCTCCATTTCTGCCAGGTGCTGAGTGCCTCATCCAAGATGCAGAGTGCCATCAGCTTCCAAGTTCAATGCAGCACTTTGAATACGGTCCTTAGGGTATTCCACAATCAAACCACATAGTGCAAGTTTTGAGTGTTTGACTAACCTCTGCCCAGTGACAGGAGGAATAGGGAAGGGTTCTTGAATGCTATCTTCCTGCAAACCTGAAAAAGAGCTAGTCACTAATGTGCATTTCCATACCTCTGCATGTAGCAGTGGTCATGCTTATAAGTGTGTGAGAGTTAATGTTGGCATGGGACTTAACAAATTTAAAGTCATACCTTTAAAATTATTGAACAGATTTTCTTAAAGTGCTCTGACATCTAGCTCTGCAAAACAATCTTGAATAAAATTGCTTCTTTAGTCTTGGGGTCTGAGCGCTTAAAGTGCAATACAATTTCAGAAAGTGTGTGCTTACCTAGCTGTTCACTTATATAGAATTATAATTTTAGACAGCATACTCCATATATAATTTTCAAATGAACTAACCTTTTCTGAGCGGGTGCGTCTTTAAACTACACATGATGTATCATTCAAACTGAACTCCTTTTTAGGGTTTAACTTTGTTGCTAACTAAATAGCACCCACAGTTCAAGCTTTTCTACTCTGTTTTCAGAGTTGTCTTTGCAGATCACCTTTCTGTCCCTGCCTCTGTTTCCCCCTTGCCCACCGAGACACTCCAGTCCTTCTGATATCCTGGATTGGAGCTGATAGGACTCATCTGCTAGAATGATTCGGTAGAAATAGCTGCATCTTTATGTAATTTTCTATCCCCTGACATTGGGATGACAGCAGATGTGTCCTGCTTTCCTGTGTAGAGTCCTAGTTTCTCCTACCATTGTACACATTGGTAAATCAAAACAGGTATTTTGGTACTAGTCCTCACTTAGGAATATTTGTATGTCAAATTTCAAACTTCAGCCATTTTGGTCATAAAGTGGCATTATACTTTTTTTAATATGAAAAGAAACAAAAATAAAAAGCATATTTTATAGATCATAAGGAAAGTTAAAATGGCTGATGGGATTTTACTCAACTATACAGTAAAGTATAGGAATGAAGCAGTATATCTTCAAAAAGTTTGGGAGCCCTCTAGTGGCTTCTGTTTCAGAAGTCACCCAGAGCAGCAGTGTATATATGTACCTTCCATGTTCATAGATTCATAGATTCTAGGACTGGAAGGGACCTCGAGAGGTCATCGAATCCAGTCCCCTGCCCTCATGGCAGGACCAAATACTGTCTAGACCATCCCTGATAGACATTTATCTAACCTACTCTTAAATATCTCCAGAGATGGAGATTCCACAACCTCCCTAGGCAATTTATTCCAGTGTTGAACCACCCTGACAGTTAGAAAGCTTTTCCTAATGTCCAACCTAAACCTCCCTTGCTGCAGTTTAAACCCATTGCTTCTTGTTCTATCCTTAGAGGCTACGATGTGTATCCAGTTAATAAACACTGTTATTTGAACCCCACTGAGCCTGTGTTGTTCATCATATCACACTTTGTTCAACACATGTGGGTGGAGAATTTCAGTCTATGCACCTACAATGCTTAAGAAATGAGACCCCAGTCTTAGGCCTCTAGATGCTACCATAATGCAAATAATTGATAACACTAACAATAAAAAGTGAACATTTCAGAAGTAATGAGCAAGTCAATGGAAATTGTCTGGCAATCATAAACACCACTTATACTGCCAGATGCATACTATAACTTATGCTTTCCAGGTTTTGTTCATGTGTTCCAACAGTTTACACTGATTATTGAGTGTGCGCATACTTTCCCCCGCCCTCCCACATTGAAACTGCAGGAGGAATTTTATTAGGCAGAATATCCACGTTGGAATTTGGTTAGAACAGCATGACAAACCTCTCTCTACTGTTGCAAAAAGTACATGAGATATTTAAATATCAGAAGGGATCAGGTGTTTTATTGAAACATGAAGAAATGTGAAAAGTGTTTAAGAGCTCGTCAAAACATTTCTTTTATTGGACTCTCAAGAGTTGTACACGGCAATGCAGTTATTCGGGAACTCTGTTGAATACCTGCTTGACTATAGGCATAGGATAACGCCTCTTCTTTATGATGTGACACAAGACCTTTTTCTCTTAGATGTGTGCTGTTGTATATTCTGTACACAGCAAAAGCAAGAAAGAGTAGTTCCATGCAAAAGGATGGTAAAAGCACTACTACAGGATGTCAAATATTCCTTTCACTAAATTCTCTTCAATATTTTTTCAAGTATCAGAGGGTAGCCGTGTTAGTCTGTATCCACAAAAACAATGAGGAATCCGGTGGCACCTTAAAGTCTAACAGATATATTTGGGCATAAGCTTTTGTGGGCCATGCATCTGAAGAAGTAGTTTTTTTACCCAAGAAAGCTTATGCCCAAATAAATCTGTTAGTCTTTAAGGTGCCACTGGACTCCTCGTTAATATTTGTTCAGATTTCTTATGCACTAGCATGGTGCTATTGCAGTTTGATCCTCAAATCTCCAGGGGGATGTTTACATTTCTTTCCCTTCCTCATTCCCTTTCTCTCCCCCGACACCTTTAAAAACCTCAGTCCCTTTTAAAATTTAAATACATTTCTGTTCACACTAGATTTTGTCCTTCTGAATACACAATTAAAATATAACTTTTCTGCTTTAAACTACCTCAGTATTACTTAACCACACAAGACAAGTTGAAGGTTAAGTTTAAATATTTTCATTCCTCTATGCCAGATGGAAATGATGAAATAATTGGATAGATACAAAAGTATTTCCATCACCCTTGTTAAAATGTCAGCTTGATTTTTTTTTAACATAAGGTTTATATGGCTAGTCAGCTCTCATCTAGACCATAAATTCTCTTTATAAGGAATTATCATTTGCAGAGGTGGCTCTAAGCATCTGCAAAGCAAGCAGCTGCTTGGGGCAGCCCATTTGCAGGGGCAGCAGCTAGCAGGAATTGAGCCTAGGAGCTGAGAACCAACAGGGGGGCCCTGGGAGCTGTAGTTCCTTGGTTAGCTCCCTTCCTATAGAACTAGCCCTGGAGCAGGAAAAGAACTACATTTCCCAGCATTCCTTTGGCCACTACCAACAGGAAAAGGGGGGGAGGAGTATGGTAGCTGGAACCTCATGCTGCAGCTTGAGCTCACTGCTAGAGCAGGGTGAATGGGGAACAAGTGTGCCCAAGGAGTAGAAGGCCTTGGCCCAGATATCCCCTTCAGAAGACATCCCCAGACTGGCTTAGGGACAGTGGTGTGACCTCACCTTGCAGCCCCCAAAGAAGGGATTGAGTGGACTAAATGGACAGTGCCCCTCCTATCTGAAGCCTAGAAAGGGAGGTACGTGGATCCCACTAGAATTTAAAATGAAAAGTAAGGGAGGGGAGGCGCTACTGGAGCTGGGCAGCTTTAGATACAGTACCAGGCACTTAGGAGGATTTCCACTTCTGAGCCATGGAAGCAGAAATTGACTTTTCCTTTCCAGATTTAGCCAATATTCAGAAAGGGAATTTAGCACCTGCCTTCCAGATTTGAACACCTCAAAATTCAGGAGTGCTCAAGCTCAATTTGGGCAGCTGTTACTTCATTTTTCCCAAATCAAATATACCGATCCACTGTAATTTGCTGTAGAAAAAGTAGATAAAATTGAGCAAGAAATGCTTCCCAGTGGTTCTCAGGACTGGGATTACTATTTTCAACAGCCATTGCCATTGTTGTTGGTGGTGGTTTGTTTGATTGTTTAAAAGGAAGACAGTGATATTGCATTGGCAAATTCCCCATAGAAAGAAAGAATGGAACAAAAGAATAATAAAGGCACCTTGATTTTTCCTCATTTATAGAGGACAGGCTCATAATATGCATCCAGATATCCTCCTATCACACAAGCTGAAAATTGTTGCACTTTACTGCCGTTCTGTACCCACATGGGAACCAATTCTGTCTGTGTTCTGTGCACATCCAAAATTCCTGCTGAATGACCCGCCCTGGGAGCAAGTCACCAGTGACCCAGGGCTGGGACAGAAGGAGGGTGCAGGTGGGGGAGGAGGGGAAGAGCCCAGGGCTGGAGTGGCAGGGGGTGCGGTTGGAGGGGGCAGAGCCCAGGGCTGGGGTAGCAGGAGGTGGGGGGGCACTGGGGGGAGGGGAAAGGGGTGCCCAGAGCTGGTGCAGCATGGGGGTGTGTGTGAGCCCAGGCCTGGGATGGCAGGGGGGTGCAGGAAGGGGGAGGCCCAGAGCTGGGGCAGCAGAGGGGTGCATGGGGTAGCCCAGAGCTGGGATGGGGGCAGCCAAATGTTATTTTGCTTGGGGCGGCAAAAAACCTAGAGCCGGCCCTGATCATTTGGATAGATTTTTGAACCTCAAGATTCTGGCTGTGAATAGACAATAGGAATTCAGGTCTGGTGCTCAGAGATATGGCTGCTGCTGCCACCCCTTCATTCTATTGGATCTTCAGATTTAAAATCTTATCTGTATTAGCAGTTTCCTTTGTACCATAGCACAGTGAAGTATACATGTTGATTCCTTCCAAAGAAATCACGTTCCCCATCAGTCATTTTAGTTAAAGCTCTATGAAATCTATTGCCTTTTTAAGGCAAAAAGTCATCGAGTGCTAGATGGGTTGGCGTCAACCCACTTTACCTTTTGAAAGCTAAAATACACAGCACTCAATTTTAAGCAGCCCTTTTAGATGCTAAGGGAAAAGGAGGCTTAAAGAACGTATTCTAGCCTCCCTGTGGATAGGAAATTCAGTTGGGAAAATTACACACAGGGGTTCCAACCAAAATTAGTTGTGATCCTCCGTTGTCCCAAAGAGAGGACCCAGCATTTGCACCAGCTTCAGGACGAATGTATTGTCATTGAAAGATTCCCAACCACTTAGGACAGTTTTGATTCTGTTATTGACGAAGATCACTATTGTCTTCCTTTGAGATGGCAGGATGCCAGCTTTCTTATGCAAGTTATAGTTTCATACTTCTCTCAAGAAACCATCCCCTGATTAAACAAACTTACCAGAATTACCATCTGTTTTAATTTAACATTATATTGCGGTGGCACCTAGAGGCTGACCAGGTTGAGGCCTTGTTGTGCTAGGCACTGTGCAAACATTCACAACATTGTACAACATTAGGCATTGCACAAAAAAAAGTTCTTACAATCAATGATCTAGCCCTCATGGTGGGGGGTGGGTAAAAATTGAAGATGTGGTATTGGAGCAACTACAGTTCATCTCGATTCCATAGATTTCCTTGCTTCTTATCAAACTGTTTTCAGTTTAGACCTGGGATCAAGTTCACTGCTGGTGTAATTGAGCACAGCTCCATTGCAGACAATGGTCTTGTGTCTGTCTAGGCTAATGCTGAATTTTGCCCTTGCTGTATAATTTACGCTGTAAAAGAAACCTGCAAAAAGGAAAGGATTGTACCCCCACACCCCAAGCATGGAAGCCAGTCAGAACCTGTAATATTATCTTCCTGTAATATCTGTTTATGACAAATTTTCAATAAACAAAATTCATACAGAAGAGAAAATAGATTGTGTTGGATTCCATAGTACATAGATATGACTCATTTGTGCTCATAGTACAAGCAGCCAAAGATAAGGGTAATGTTCAACTTTTTGTCTGAACTATTATTCACTGTAGGCTTGTACAGCATTCAGCACAGTGAAACACCAATTGTGGTTGTAGCCTCTGGGCACTACGGAAATAACCACAACTCTTACTATTCTTCACTATTCAGATTGAAGCTTCTGTTGGTGACTTTGGAGTAGATAGCAAAACCTTTCTTACTCCCGGATAGAATTACACACAAACTCAACAGAAAAAATTGTTTTTCACTTTTCTGGCAGATTTAATCGTTTGCATGACCCAAAATAAACATCATGGCCCATGATGACATATAGAAGGAAAGAAAAGTGAGATATGCATCACAAAAGTGATAAAAAAGAACAGTTAATGAAAAAGGAATTTAATTTCTGAAATACTTTGAGTTAAATAAAATAGAACAAGACATTCCTACCTTTGTATTTGCAAGTATACATACCCATACATACATCAAGAATATATACACTTGTTCTGAGGACCACAGGGAGGTGAGAGATAGACCAATTACAAGTCTCCAGGAGCAGATAAAAGGGATAAAAATAGGCGTGTTATCATGATAGGGTTCTATAATACACCAGCAAATGAAGAAGAGAAAGTGGATGAGGCATTTCTGGAACAAATAAAAGAACTATCTAAACCACAAGACTAGGTAGTAATGGGTAGTAACTACCCAGACATCTGTTGGAAAAATAATAAGACAAAACAAAAAATGCCCAATAAATTCTTGGAATGTGCTGGGAGCCACTTTTTGTTTCAGAAAGTGGAGGAAGTAACCAGGAGGAAAGCCATTTTTCACTTGATTCTGACCCACAGGGAGAAATTGGTAGTGAATATGGAGGTGAAAGAAAATTTGGATAGAAATGATCATGAAATGACAGATGACATGATTCTGAGGAAAGGAAGGACTAAGTGCAGCAAAGGACAATGGACTTAAGAAAAGCAGACTTCAATAAACTTGGAGAACTAGTAGGTGAGGTACCATGGGATCAAAATCTAAGGGAAAAAGGAGTTGAGAAGAGCTGGCAGTTTCTTAAGGAGACAATATTGAAGGCACAACAGCAAACTCTCCCAATGCAAAGGGAAGATAGGCCAATACGGTTCCACCAGGAGCTCTTTAATTACATTAAAATCAAAAGGGAATTCAAGTGAAAACATGGATGAATTGCTAAGGAGGAGTACAAAAGAATAGCATCAGCATGTAGGGACAAAATCAGAAAAGCTAAGGCATAAAATGAGTTACACCTAATAAAATGTAATAAGAAGAGGTACTTTAAATATATCAGGAGCAAGAGAAAGATGAAGGAAAAAGTAGGCCGTCTACTTAGCAGGGAAAGATAGCTAATGACATCAAGGTTATGTCTACACTACCCGCCGATCTATCAATCTATCGGGGATTGATTTATCGTGTCTAGTGTAGACGTGATAAAATCGGTCCCCGATCACTCTGCCATCAACTTCAGAGTTACACCACGGCGAGAGGCAGAGGCGGAGTCAATGGGGGAGCGGCAGCGGTCAACTCGCCGCCATTCTTATGGCCAGGTAACTCGACCTAAGATACGCCGACTTCAGCTATGCTATTCGCATAGCTGAAGTTGCGTATCTTAGGTCGATCTGCCCACCCCCTGGTGTAGACCTAGCCCAAGAAGGCTGAGGTGTTTAAAACCTATTTTGCTTCAGCCTTCACTAAAAAGGTTAATGGGTTTAAGATACTCAACACACTGTTAACAACAAGGGGAAAGGTATGCAAGCCAAAATGGGGAAAGAACAGGTTAAAAAATATTTAACTTGCAAGATGTATTGAAGTCAACAGAGCTGGATGAAATTAATCCTAGGGTACTTAAGAAACTAGCAGAAGCAATCTCAGAATCATTAGCAATTATCTTTGAGAATGTCTGGTGGACGAGTGAGGTCCCAGAGGACTGGAGAAGAGAAAACAGAGTACTACCTTTAAAAAGGGGAACAAATCAGACCTGGGAAATTACAGACCTGTCAGCCTAATTTTGATACCTGGAAAAACACGAGAACAAATTATTAAACAATTAGTTTGTAAGCATCTAGAGGATAGTAGGATTATAAGGAGTGGCCAGCATGGATTTGCCAGGATCAAATGTCAAACCAACCTACTTTCTTTCTTTTGACAGGGTTACTGGCCTGGTGGACAGAAGGGAAGCAGACATGATATAGTATGATTTTAGCAAGGCTTTTGACTTAGTTCCATATAACATTCTCCTAAGCAAACTAGAGAAGTGTGGTCTAAATGAAATTACTGTAAGATGGGTCGAAGTCAAAGAGTATTTACAAATCATTTGCTGTCAGACCGGAAGTGCATATCAAGTGGAGTCCTGCAGAGGTCTGTCCTGGGGCTGGTATTATTCAATATTTTCATTAATGACTTGGCTGATGGAGTGGGGAGTATATTTATGAAATACGAAGATGACACAAAGCTAGGAGAGGTTGCTAGCACTTTGGAGGACAGGTTTAGAATTCAAAATTACCTTGAAAAATTGGAGAATTGGTCTGAAACCTCGAGCTGAAATTCAATAAAGATAAGTACAAAGTACTTCACTTAGGAAGCAAAGATCAAATGCACAGCTACAAACTGGGGAATAACAGGATAGGTGGTAGTACTGTTGAAAAGCATCTGGGGGTTATAGTGGATCATAAACTGAATATGAGTTATCAATGTGATGCAGTTGCGAAAAATGCTAATATCATTCTGGGGTGTGTGAACAGTAGTGTTGTATGTAAGATATAGAAGGTAATTCTCCTGCTCTACTTGGCACTGGTGAGGCCTCAGTTGGAGTACGGTGTCCAGTTCTGGATACCATGCTTCAGGAAAGATGTGGACAAATTGGAAAAAGGTCAAAGAGAGCAACAAAAATGATAAAAGAATTAGAAAACCTGATCTATGAGGAAAGGTTAGAAAACCTGAACATGTTTAGTCTTGAGAAAAGAAGTTAGGGGAACGTTAAGGATTATCATAAAGAAAATGGTGATCAATTGTTCTCCGTGTCCACTGAAGGTAGGGCAAGAAAAATTGGGCTTAATCTGAAGCAAGAGAGATTTAGGTTAGCTATTAGGAAAAACTTTCTAACTATAAGGGTCGGAAATTTTTTACAGCCCTGAGCGATGTAGCTAGGTCAGCCCAAGTTTTAACTGAAGACCAGGCTTCAGGCAGGAAGACCTACTTATTGTTTTACAGAGCCTGAAAGCACTCTGGTAATTCAATCGTATTACACTATAGTTGTGTCACTAGCACTGTTGCACTGCAGCTAAGGATCTGTTTGCATCTTCATTAGGAAAGCCCATTTTCAGATATTTTACAACTGACCGGGGCTGAAACTGGTCATTGTGTCCTTTATGAATCACAACATCTTTTAGAGATGCTTAAAAACATGATAATGACTATTTGTCATGACTATTAATCACAAAAGAGCAACACAAATATGAATAATGGATTAAAGACTTAACCAGCATCTTTCACAATGTGTTGAGGAGCCCGTGAAGTTCTGCCTCCATCTATTAGAGTTGTTCTTATTTTTCTTCCCCTTATGTCAGTTATATGAAATCTCTGCCAGCTGGCTCTTTCCCAGCTATGCTGTATGGGAATTTAAAGTCCTACCCCTATCCCGCAGCATGCATACAATTCCTTATTCATGGGCCATCAGTTAGATTAGTTTGTCTTTCAGCTATAGTGATGAGCAAGGAACCAATAGGGAAATTTTCTGTGCACATAATTATCACTAGAGGCCATCACAAGCCTCACTAAATAGCAAGGCAGGGATATGTATACTAATGCAATATATTAATTTACAAAGAGAAACCAGAAGTAAGAGTGCAACCTGTATCTGATATGAGCATATCGTTGATGCCTGTTGTAACGAAAGAAAATTTTCTTGAGTCTACATCAAATTCATGTCTCCAATAGCCTTTTAACTTTTTTTTAAAAGAAATATGCACTGGTATTTTTAAAAGTCTATTAAAATATTAAATATAATACATGGATGAGGATTAAGAAGTGGCATGAAATGTCCCACTTTTGGCTATTTAGGTTAGCGTAATGATATTTTACTAAAGCATTTTACATTTAATTACAAAATTGTGTTAATCGGCAAAGTTTGGACTCAGAATCACATCGGCACTTTCCCTAAATTGTACAGCAGAGGATGGAAAGTGAGGGAGATGTTCTGGTTCACATCCATCTGTAGTAATCACACACTGAAGAAAATGATGTATGGGTTACAGTGAAGTTGGTGTTGGTGAAAGGTGCCAGACTGATAGGCTAGAGACTGAACTCCATGTATACCCTTAGCCATGAGTAGCAGAAGGGAATACTTCCCCCACACCACAATGTCTCAAATCTATATGGAACTAGGATTTTTGAGAGACATTCATTATTCTAGGGTCACAGCACTCCCTGTGAGGGGATTATGCATTATACCTATTTTCTAAGGGGAGAAACTGAGGCACTGAAAGGTTGTGACTTGGCCAACCTATAAATGTTATAATGTTTGCCCAATGTTCACACTCCGAAAGTACACAGAATAAACTGGCTTTGCACCATAGCTACTTCACCGTGTTCTTCATCCCCTAAATATTGATGTCAGGTGTATCCTAATAAATGAGGCTAGACGACATTGTCCTAAAATTGAATAGTTCTTTAATACATATAGAGCCCTTACACTACAGTGCTGGTCTCCCCTAGTGTTGGCTTCTGGCAACACCCCTAAAAACACTTCTGCTTTCACTTTCACATTCTTCCTGAGTCTCCCCGAAACCACAACCACCCCCAACCCAGTTAGTTCAGGAGCAGAAACAATTATTACAGTATCATCATTATTATTTGCTACCCCTCCTGAACACAAGAGTTATTCTCAGCCAATATCAGGAGCATGAAGAAACACTGTGTGAACTTGAATGGTAGCATGTGAAGAAACCCCACCCACCCCATCTCATGTAATGTGCCCAAGTGCACCACAAGCCGTTGCACTGAAATTTCCACTGATAATCCAGGTATTGGAAAATTTGAACATCTTCCACTGATGTTAAAAAATTCACAGAGAACATTACACGTCACAGCAGAACTGCAAGCCGGACAAGGGGAAATGGAGGGGTTTTAACCTCTGTGACACATTATTTCACTGAGCTAACTTTTGCTGTAAGAAGCAAATCAGCAAAACCAACCAAGCCACCACTTTTCAGTCGCTTTCTGGTGGGTCTGGGCCAGATTTGCTTTCCCAAGCTTGTGCTGCTCCGCTGATTTCTCCAGTGGCACTCTACAATACATTCTGGGACACAATATCCACTGGAGTTCCTGAATGAAGCCACATATGAGAAGAGGACACAAAGCCAGATTCACATTAGGAACCAGAAATTTGCTGAGTGGCCCACAGTTCTTTCATCAAAAGTAGGGTGACCAGCCATGTGTGAGATTAAAAATACATACCACAGCAGCATATTCTAGCATGTAGAATTTTTCAGCTCCAGTGCAGGTTATTTTAGTATTTACTGGAACACAGATCAGTGGGGTAACATTTTAAGTCTACTAATAACTAGAGATGGGCCTGAATCAGCGCTCCTGACACATGCACATTTTTTTTTTGGCAGTTGAGGTAGCTATCTAGACTGGTGTCTATCTGTCTCTGTTTCTTGGGTTTGTATATTGTGTCTATCATCATTTTGGTTTCTGAGTGCTGATACTATCTCTAATACCATTTATATGTGCACAGGCTAAGAAAAGGAAAATCAAATCTCATGCTTCAGACTTAAGCAGATCATCTCAGAAGTGTGGAAGAATTGGCCACCATCTTCTCAGACACAGCAACGCATAATTGGTTAGGTGCATTATAAATACATTTTATTTTCCTCTGAAGCATCAGCTAGTGGCATCTGGTAACGGTAGGCTGCTGGACTTGAGCTAATCTGGTATGGTAAATCCTACATTACTCGGAAATAATATGGGTTGAATAAAACCAACCAGTTTCCTGTGTGTTTCTGCTGCTCTATTCCTTTGATTTGTTCTTTGTTTGTGGGGTACATAGCCAATCCTTATTGCCAAAACAAGGCTATATTTGCCTTGTGTCAAATAAAAGCAGCTGAAATGCTTCTAAAGATACATATAGACTCATAGACTTTAAGGTCAGAAGGGACAATTATGATCTTCTAGTCTGACCTACACAACGCAGGTCACAGAATCTTGCCCACCCACTCCTGTAACAAACCCCTGACCTATGTCTGAGCTACTGAAGTCCTAAACTTGTGGTTTAAAGACTTCAAGGTGAAGAGAATCCTCCAGCAAGTGACCCGTGCCCCACGCTGCAGAGAAAGGTGAAAACCCCCCAGGGCCTCTTCCAATTTGCCCTGGAGGTAAATTCCTTCCCAACCCCAAATATGACGATCAGCTAAACCCTGAGCATATATATATATATATATATATATATATATATATATATATATTTAAAGATTTAGTTTTCTAATTACATCTATTGGAAGTGGACTAATCTAAGTGTCTTTTATCAATGAGGTATGCTGTACAATTTACTCCAGCTTTGCTTTATGCTCATCTTTTGTTCAAAAATAAAAGCAATGTTGACACCTGCTATAGCACATGATCCACTCCATTTAATTCATAAGCCTCGTTAATCATATAAGTTAACTGAGCGCTCAGGGAGTCTTAGAATTATTAGAAGTCCCAAAGAGCTGACAGGAAACACTTTCTCTCATTATTTCTCCCTCCTCCACATGGTGTCTCCTTTTCAACAAGTAATTATCTGTTGCAATTAATAGTAAGTTGCTTTATTTGCTGTGCAACCACAAAAATGGGGAAGAGATGTTTTGTAACATTTGGCAACTTGCCTAATGTCCAGATTTTTAAAGATATTTAGGAATCTAACTCCCTTGGGGGTCAATGGTACTCAGGCGCCTAACCAAGTCACTTTTGAAAAATGGGACCTAAGCTCCTAAGTCACTTAAGGCCAGATTTTTAAAGGTATTAAGGTGCCTAACTCCCATGAAATACCTTTTAAAATTTGGCCCTAAATGACATAAGAGCCTAAGTCCCATTTTCAGAAGTGACTTAAAAAATAATAAAAAAAAATTACTTGGGCACTTGAGAGCCTTAGTCACATTGACTTTCAGTTTAGTTTAGACTCTTAAGTGCCTAGATCAATTTGAAAATGGGACTTTGAAAATTTTACCTGTTATCTGCAACTATAAACATTTCTGACAAGAATTTCACTGGAGCATGTTAAAATAGTCTAGACCATCCCCATATCAGAGACACAGGGCCCCCAGAATATGACACTGTAAGACCGTGACTAATAAAGTAAATAGAAAGTGGCATGCCTTACTGTAGGTGTCCAGTAAAGAAGCAAGTCACTTGACACAGAGGGAAGAGAATGTCTTTGGGAAGGTCGGGATGCATGCTTAGAGGTCTTAGGGCTGGGCAGGATCCCAAGCTGGGAAGCTTTCTGTTTGTTTATATTATCTTATTTTGCTTTCTTGTTGCAAACATTATCCCTGCAGAAAGGGCCGTACTGACTGCAAGTATATTTTTTGATGAGTCATTCCAGCAGACTGCAGAGTCCAAGTTACACAGGACAAACTTGCCAATCAAAGAGTCAAGGATATGTCTGATTCATGTCACAAAACAGTGCCCCCAGGCTGATATCTAAATGTACTTATATAATACTTAATGTATATATCAAAAGTAAACTGAGTTATTTAATTACTTATTATTATAACCATGGCAAAATACCCACAGAATCAAAAGGGAACGTATGATGAACTCTTTTAGCACACTCCCAGAAGTTCTCTGTTCTATCAGATCACCTTGCAGATCAAACACCAACGGCTCATTATCAGACACTGCTAAACTTAAGAATTTTCTTCAGGGAGTAGGTTGGTAGACAGTAAGAACTGCTGGTAGTTGGTAGAACTAAGAACAGGCAAACATGAATACTTTGGATTATTGCTAGATTTTTTTTTTTTTTACTGGCTGCAAGCTGCTGCATTCCCGGGCCATTAATATATGTTCAAGAGTTAGAAATTAACAGACAATAATTTACTTACTAATTTGCGACAGCCTGACTCTATATAGACAAACATTTGCTTTAGCTGGTGGGTCTCATTAAAAGTAGATCATGCACACCCACTAGTATTACAGCTCTTAAAGACTGTGTCTGGTTCGATGTAAACTTCTCTTGAACTCAGTGGAATGGACATTTAGAGACATTTCAAAGAGCACAGCTATAAAATAATTTCATTTTCAGTTCATAAGAACACTTGAACAGAATAACATGAAGCACAGTATCACAGAATCATAGGACTGGGAGGGATCTCAAGAGGTCATCTAGTCCAGTCCCCTGCACTCATGGCAGGACTAAGTATTATCTAGACAATTCCTGACAGGTGTTTGTCTAACCTCTTAAAAATCTCCAATGATGTAGATTCTACAACCTCACTAGACAATTTATTCCAGTGCTTAACCACCCTGATAGGAAGATTTTCCTAATGTCCAACCTAAACCTCCCTTTCTGCAGTTTAAGCCCATTGCTTCTTGTCCTATCCTTAGAGGTTAAGAAGAACAATTTTACTCCTTCCTCCTTGTAACAACCTTTTATATACAGTACTTAAAAACTGTTATCATGTCCCCTCTAAGTCTTCTCTTCTCCAGATTAAATAAATCCATTTTTTTTCGATCTTCCCTCATAGGCCATGTTTTCTAGACCAGTGGTTCTCAAAGCTCGTCTCCTGCTCATTCAGGGAAAGCCTCTGGTGGGCCAGGCCGGTTTGTTTACCTGCCGCATCCACAGGTCTGACCGATCGTGGCTCCCACTGGCCACAGTTCGCCGCTCCAGGCCAATGGGTGCTGCGGAAAGTGTTGCGGGCCATGAGGTGTGCTAGCTGCTCTGCCCGCAGCCCCCATTGGCCTGGAGCGGCGAACTGCAGCCAGAGAGAGCCACGATCGGCTGGACTTGCGGACGCGGCAGGTAAACAAACCAGCCCAGCCTACCAGGGGCTTTCCCTGAACAAGCGGTGGACCGGCTTTGAGAACCACTGTTCTAGACCTTTAATCATTTTTGTTGCTCTTCTCTGGACTTTCTCCAATTTGTCCACATCTTTCCTGAAATGTGGCACCCAGAACGGAACACAATACTCCAGTTGAGGCCCAATCAGTGTGGAGTAAAGTGGAAGAATTATTTCTCATGTCTTGCTTACAACGCTCCTGCTGATACATCCCAGAATGATGTTCGCTTTTTTTTGCAACAGTGTTACACTGTTGACTCATATTTAGCTGTGGTCCACTATAACCCCCAGATCCCTTTCTGCAATGTTCCTTCCTAGGCAGTCATTTCCCATTTTGTATGTGTGCAACTGATTTTTCCTTCTTAAGTGGAGTACTTTGCATTTGTCCTTTTTGAATTTCTTCCTATTTACTTTAGACCATTTCTCCAGTTTGTCTAGATCATTTTGAATTTTAATCCTACCCTCTAAAGCACTTGCAACCCTTCCCAGCTTGGTATTGGCTGCAAACTTGATAAGTGTACTTTCTATACCATTATCTAAATAACTGATGAAGATATTGAAGAGAACTGGACCCAGAACTGATCCCTGCGGAACCTCACTTGATATGCCCTTCCAGCATGACTGTGAACCACTGATAATTACTCGCTGGGAATGGTTTTCCAACCAGTTATGCACAAACCTTATAGTAGCTCCATCTAGGTTGCATTTCCTAGTTTGTTTATGAGAAGGTCATGTGAGACAGTATCAGAAGCCTTACTAAAGTCAAGATATACCACATCTACTGCTTACCCTGTCAAAGAAAGCTATCAGGTTGGTTTGAGATGATTTGTTCTTGACAAATCCATGCTGACTGTTACTTATCACCTTATTATCTTCTAGATGTTTCCAAATTGATTGCTTAATTATTTGCTCCATTATCTTTCCAGGTACAGAAGTTAAGCTGACTGGTCTGTAATTCCCCGGATTGTCCTTATTTCCCATTTTATAGATTGGGCACTCTACATGCGGCACTGTATGAATATGATGAATAAGGGTGGTTAAATTAACATATCCCCCTACTTTGGGAGTTCAGGGCTCAAGCTTGGCTCTCTCTCTCTCTCTCTCATGCCAAGAGCCTTTTTTCATTGCATCCAACAAGAACTAATTCAGAACCTTTTTGTTCTGCTAATGATGTGTTCCACCAAGCTAAAGCCAGAAACATTTATGACTACTCTCTGCAATCAGGCAGGTTGGATTTAATGCCATCGCACCAAATTCAACCCTGAAATGACTTTGCTGAAGTCAGTAGACTTCCACCAGAGGTGGATGTGGCCTATGGAATGCAAATATAAAAAGGAAGTTATTATAACTGCTTCTGTTGGTCTGCAAAATTACTAAACTATCCAAAACTTCCTTCACCAACTCTAAATTCAAAGAGATCATCTCACATGGATGTGTAATTCTACCTTAAACCGAGGCATATAAGATCAAATTCATCCCTCATGTAACTCCACTTATGTCACTGGTGTTACCTCAAGGGTGAGCACAAGAAAAGCCATGGCACCCACTACTAAGACTTATTTTGCTAGTTGTGCCAACAACACATTGTTCAGAACAGTGATGCACGGTTTTATGCACAGAAGGATTATAACCGTCTGTGTGTTAGTGTATTCCCAATTAGTAGGAGAAGTGATGAGCTCATAAAACCCCAAGTTGGGAGGCCCTGAATCAGTATTTACTCAGTCTATTAAAGTAAATGAGAGTGTTGCCAGACTACAGAGAGAAGAAAATTGAGGAAAGGCCTTGGGATTTTGACTACTAGCAGGATTTTGAGCAGGTGAGGGGAGGCCGGGTGAATGCACAGAAGCCATCTGGTACCATTGAAAGAGTTTGCAATTTTTAACAAATAATACTTTTTTTGGTGCGAGGAATGGAAGGAATGGGGAAATAGATAGTCGAGGTGGAATGTATTGTATTTCAAATGATAACTTGACCTTTTTTTTTATAGAGGGAATTGAGGTTTTTAGACAAGGATCTCTATGGTAAGAAAGAGGAGAGGCTAAGATAGGCTGATCCCTAGGAAGTGAAAAGCTACAGTGGAGTGGAACTCACTCTTGTGATGGATCCTTGGAGCCAGAGATTCAGGGAAGCTCTGTGGCTGCTGCTCCTCCAAACCAGGGCTGCCCAGAGGATTCAGGGAGCCTGGAGCAAAGCACTTTTGGGGGCCCCTTCCATAAAAAAAAAGTTGCAATATTATAGAATACTATATTCTCATGGGGGCCCCTGTGGGGCCCAGGGCAAATTGCCCCACTTGCCCCCCTCCCCCTCTGGGCAGCCTTGCTCCAAACAGGTGAACAACATTGGCGAAGACTAGGAAGCTGCCAGGAACTGGAGAGCCAGAGACTCCTGGGAGGGGTGGCCTTAAAGCCTAGGGCAAAGGATGGAATTAGGTCTGTGTTCTGTTTGTTAACCTCTGTTATGAAATAAACCTCTTTGGCTGAGACTGGGTGTGGCAGAGCACGTTTTGGAGCTGGGCAGAAGTGATGGCCCTGGTGACACGTGGATACAGACTCAGTTTTCACCAGCAGCAGGTAGGGAGTTCACTTCATGATGCCTTTTAAAGTGAACACAAATAGCTATTTAGAACCAAACCCCACCACCTTTCCAGGATTAACATGTTCATGATGATTTGGATGGTGCAATTTAAACATATGTGGTGTTTTTCAGTTTAAAGGGTTTTTTAAAACTGGGAAGGTTGACATATTGTTCAGATTCTCCAATGTTTTACCAGCTAAAAGAATGGATACATCATAGTGTTATTCAACTGGGTATTGTTTTGAAGAAAGTCTGATTATATTAAGGAAAACAAACCCTGGGATTTTGTGGCATCTTTACATCTGTCAAGGCACCCTGCTCAGATGTTAAAATGGAACTATTGTACAACTGCTTTTAAGGACAAATTGAATTTGGAATTCAAAATGCTCTGTTTCTGCAATTTTCAAACACATGTGCCGCTTAAATTGAAAAGATCTTTCAGTTCCCTGATATGATTTAATGCAAGAAAGATGAAATCTTCCATAGCACAGGCCATGAAAATACAATCTGGTATGTGAACCGCTAAAATGTACTAAGCCTTAAGAAAATAAAGCCAATTTAAAATCAGTCTTGAATGAGGTTTAACATTTATTATTCCTTATAAAAATGATTGACAATTCTTTTCCAACCATGTAATTTTTAAAAAGAGCCACAGGAATTGTTTAGGCCAACCTCATTTATATGTTGAAGAAATGCTTTGTGTGCTTTTATTATCATGGCAAGCATAGGAAAATCATAATCACTTATCTGATCATGGCTTTATACAGCACAGTTCCAGTCAGCACAGTTTTACCTGCATGTCACTTGTAGGTCACTAGTTCAAATACTGAAAGTCGTTACCACTTCCTGGCTGCTTAGTGCCCTATGTAAAATGAGCTGGCGGGTTCAGTCTTGCTTCCAACAGGCATTGTCATCAGAGCTGGTATTAATTGGGTTGGACAGGCTGTAGAGGATGAAATAACAAGCTCAAAATATGAACTGAACTAAAGCCCAAATTTAGATTATGAGCAGGGCCGGCTCCAGGGTTTTTGCCGCCCCAAGCGGCAGGAAAAGAAAAAAAAAGCTGCGATCGCGATCGGCGGCAGCTCCACTGCGCCACTTTCTTCTTTGGCGGCAATTCTGTGGCAGGTCCTTCCCTCCAAGAGGGACCGAGGTCCAAGGGACCCACCGAAGAGCCCAACCTGCTGCTCCTTTCCCTGGGCCGCCCCAAGTACCTGCTTGCTGAGCTGGTGCCTGGAGCTGGCCATGGCTATGAGCCAGCAATGAGCTCCATTGATATGAATGGGGCCCTGTGGAAAATATTGGAGTATGTTTCTATGGAGCTTGTTTACAGGTTCAGTGCCTTAGAGGTTTGAAAAGATTCTCATGAGAGCTGAAGTGTTTCCTGTCTGGCTGGGAGAATTGAAAAAACAATCTGCTCACATTATTCTGGTGGGGCTGATGTTCTGGCACTTCTAGTTCTGGTCTCAGCACAACTCAGAGTGGAGGGACAAACAAAATAAATATGAAAAAATTAACTGGCCATTTTCTTTTTAAACCCCAAGGTTCAGGCTCATGTCAAGTTGTAGGTGAAGAATCAGGGTGCTGATTGTTTTAATACATCTAAACCAGAGATGGTCCCAAAATGACATTCTAGTTCAGAACACCCTTAAACCTTGGGACCCTTTGATCTATGAAACCATATCCAAATTTTGCAAGAGGCCTGCTAGCTTTGCAGTCGTCTGAACCCAAAACCTCACATTTGAACAGCCGTGACCTTTGGAGATTTTCAGCCATGTCACCTATTCCTAATTTACTGTCCAGAAGACAACATAGTGGCGGAAAGGCAGAAGAGAGACCTTGAAAGATTTGGTTAAGCATAAGAAATAGCCACACTGAATGGAACCTCCAAGTGGTATTGATTTAATTTTCTAGTTTTCTATTCCTGCAGAATTCTGCTTTGATTTACATTTGTGTATATCAGAGTAAGTCTTGGTTTACTCTGGATTTATAGTGCTGTAAAAGAGTAGAATTTGTTCCTGTGATACACAAAATATAGGTTAAATATATGTAAAACTATTTGTTTTATATTATATTACATTTACATTACAAAGATTATGCATTTTCATAAGTGGCTAATGAGCAGCTTAAGACACCTTTAAAGGGGACTGATTTTCCAGAAAGTGCTGTTGGTGAACAAGAGTTTAATCATGTAAAGATTAGAATTCCTAACAGCATTTCTTGTACTTGTGCACAATGGGGCTATAAGATCATTCAAAACTCTATTCTTATTTCTCAGAAGAGGGGCTGCTAAGCAGTGAATGAGGTAATCTGCATTTTGAAAGATCACTAAATAATATTCTCTAGTTTCACATAGATGGTAAACAACTTTTAAATGGTGACTAATTCAGCAAGTACTCCTTAAAGAGTTTGCTCTTAAGATGCCTACATGGAATCTTCAGAGAAATAATACAACTTTGATATTTTGATAACAGATAAGTCTCCTTTTTGTGTTCAGTGTGGTTTGCACTGTAATTTACAAATTCATAAATTCTTTATATGACTACTTGTAATAATTTGTGCCATCAAAGCAGCATTGTGCCTTGTCAATTAAATGTTATGTTTCTGAACAGTTGACAGCAGCAGTGAGCAAATCTGAGTACAGGCACTTATTAAAAGGAAAAAATAAATGGGATAAAGTCATCCCTGGCATAAATCCATTTAAGAAATGGATTTAATCTAGAGATGAATTTGATTCAAAGTGTTTTTTCAGTTAAAGAAGGGGAATTGAATGCAATCCATGGTTGCATTGGAAAGAAAGAAGAGTAACATGGAGGGTCTGATCTGCAATACTCCAATTTTCCATAAAGTGTTGTCTCATTATATTCTCTCTGGCTCACATCTACCCTATAGCTTTACAGCAGCCTTTGATTTCCCTATGCCCTATAGCTTTACAGCAGCCTTTGATTTCCCTGTGCCTTGTTCCCAGTGGAGATCTCTGCAGCACTCCAGTAGTAGGTCCTTTGTTTTTTCTTCATAATCTCCATATCAAAAAGGCACAGAAGCCTAGGAATTGTCTTTGCTTTCCCATCTGTCTGATCTCTTCCTCAGACTTGTCCTAGAGCATCATAGTAGTACTTTACAGCGCTCCCCAGGTACCATCTTTTCCCTGCACTTTATCCCATAGTTTATATCTCTAATACAGCCTTCCAGGTGCTCTGCGTTTGCATTTCCCCAAAGTGCTCTGCTCCCAATCTCCAGGCATTCCTCCATATTTAGTAGAGATGGATCTAAACCTAAACCATAATATGAACATCCCTCAGCATTTGGGAGGCAATTTGGAATTGATTGTGGAGCAAAATTTTGTACCTCAGGCCATGTGTTCTCAATAGGGCTAATCATGTTAGGCCCCAAATAATAGTGGAATCTGGGCCTATAGAAGAACCTCTTCTGCTTTACTTTTCCCCTCTTTGCTTTTGTCTTTGTCTCAAATCCTTCCTGAAGAATTACAAGGGCCACCAGAATCTTTACCCTCTTCTTTGGGGTGTGGACAAGTATATGTCATTAGAGAAATGGGAGAGTAAGTAATTAGAGATGATGGCTTAGGAGTGGTAAAAATTTGTCATTGTGCTTCAAATGAGGTCCACAATATGCCTTAGGTATACATGAAACAGCCGTGACATAATAATGAGAACATTAGCATGTATAAATGACCTTAATAAGCAGTCAATTTGATACAGGATTTTTGTTCATTCAGTTCAAAACCATTAATGCTGGAAAAATACATATATTCAGTGGAAAAAAATGTAGAATTTGTTAAGAAGCACTTATTCAACCCTTATTTGTCATTTTTAAGACTTGTTTGAGGCACTTCTGAAAACTGCATTATTTATCTCATTTTCACTATTTAGGCTGAATGCTTGATGTGATTTAGTTGCTTCTTCTGACACTCTCATATTAATTACAAATGTTTTGTGCTGCCCTGGAAAGACTGATAGTGTGTCCCTGTAATTTCTGCCCTAGGGATATGTTGGTTTTATTCTGCAGGCGAGCCATGGACCTGAATTTTCCCTTCCCCCCTGGAATTTTGGGGAAAACCAGATCCTACTCCAGTTCTGAAGATCTCTGCTCTGGCCCATCTTGATTTAAAATAGAATTTTTGTTTGTAGTTCAGAGTCAGTGACTTGTTCCCTGTGTTTCAGTCAGGGAATGGTGAAAAGTGTGGATAAAGTAAATACTGAGCCAAACATCGAAGGGAGGTGAGGTGATGAAGAGATTTCATACACCACACAAGGAAACAGATTTGGTGGCTCTGTGACTAGAGAGACCAACACACCAGGGGAGCTGTGGATCAGTTCTGCTGCTGCCCCATAGCATAAATGAGAGGATTCCTTTCCTCCAGGCCTCCACAGAATGCCCCTGTTCACTCACTTGTATGCAGGTCCAACATTTGGCACTATCATAGAATCATAGGACTAGAAGGGAACTTGAGACGTCATCTACTCCAGTCCCCTGCATTCATGGCAGGCCCAAGAAAATAGTCTCTATAACCTATCCTTTGGAATATCACAATGTTGGAAATTAAGTCTTGAGTACTGCTGATTTTCACCCATGTTCATCAGCCTTTTATATTCAAGAAGATGATAATCTTCAGTTGCTCTAGAGCTCACAGTTTCTCAACAATCACACTATTGAACAAGGATGGTTAATGAGCACAAGATTGAATGGGAAACACCAAGGAAGGCACTTAGCACACCAAATACACAGCAAGTAAGAACCTTGATTCAGTTCCTCACAAAACAGCAGAAGGAAAATTTTAAAAGGAATTGACTAGCTAAATATTTCATCCCAAAAGTGCCTGCCTCAAGGAATTAGAAATGAATGCACATTACATAGTGCATCCCTCCACCAAAGTATATTTTTCATCTACAATATCTTTGTTAGTTCTTTGTCAAGTTCATTATTATGTACTAGGGCTTCCCATATTTCACTTAGGAGACTAGTCGACAATTTACTAAGTATCAGGAAGTTTTTCTTGATATTCATGTGTGACTTGTCTTTGCTTCACTTTATTCCATTACTCTTACCCTTACATCACCCTTGAACTACCTGACCACTTCCACTCCCTCCCTCCACTCTTTTAATACTTCTACAGTTTATAACAGATATCAAAGCGACTGGTTTGCTGTAGATTAGGTTGAGATAGATATCATCCTACACATCAAGCAGATTTTTTGATTAATAAGACCAGCCTATCTTGGCATTACACCTTTCCAAGACTGTACATATGACAGAGCACTGCTGTTTTATTTCAGATTAAGTTTGGAAGCTACTCCAGCATAAATGCATTTTTATTAATCTCACATGAAATATCAGGGCTCATTAATAGTACAACTGTCCAAAGGACAATTCCCAGCTTAACATTCTACTGCTGTTTACAGCCTGTAAGTCTCAAACCCAGGCCTGCAGGGGTTATGGGTGCAGCCATATTTCAACCCTCCACTTGGGACCCTGCTTCCAATGGCTTATTTGGGATTCAAGAAGCCCATGGCCAGTATGAGATTCAATTGACGGAGTCCCAGTGCATCTGATTGGCCCTCTAGCCCTACTTAAGCTGGAGGCAGGAACAGGAAATTATTTAAACAGCTGGGATCCACTTTATTTTGGGTTGTGTGCCTTCTGCTCCTGTGACTTGATTTACTGGCATCCTGACCTAGCTTAACCCTGAGCAGCTGACTTGTGGCTCCTGATTTGGCCTGACGCATGGTTCTGCTGTCCAGTTTGTCTCTTGCTTCTGACTCTGATTCCTGTGTTTATCTCCAGTTTGTCTCTTGTTTCTGATTTCCTGGTATCCTGATTCAGTGCATTCTTGGCTCCTGTCTTGTGGCTGGACTGTGGCTCTGACCACTAGGTCTGGCTACTTGTGACCTGGCTGTGACAACAGCATAACTAGAATACAAAATCTTCCAGAGCCAGCATGCTCTTGCAGTTACATTTAATATACTCTACAGAACATCTCCTACTTTTGGACATAACTGGATATCAGTGTCTTGTCAGATAGTCTCTCAACAACAAATGTGAATTGTGCATTAATGACTGATATAGGAGAGTGGTTGCTTAAAGTACCTGTTGAAATCAATCATGTTTAGTTGTGGACAAGGATTTTCTCCCCTGAGAACCATGCTACAAAGCCTTGGAGCTTAACAGCTCTGAACAGTGGGAAAGTTCAGATCCAAATTCTTTGGTGTAGGCTTTTCCCTAAAATTATTCTATTGACTACCCAGGGGAGGTCAGTTTATAGCATGATTCTCAGATATAGGACCCTCTCCGCATTATCCAATGAAACAATATTAACTAAACTTGTGACCTAAACATAGTGGTTACTAGAATGATTTCAAGTATTGAATAGAGAGAACATGTGAAAGATGAAGCCAGTAGTACTCTGTTCCAGGAACATAGTGAGTTATGATGACACCTGTTTTCAGAGACCAATCAAGTGACCAAAAATAATTGATAGTTTACCAAAACTTCCAATGAAGGTGGAACAGAATGGGACTCAGTACATTTGGGAGTACTTTGGGGTGGTCTGTTAAAACAGATGTTTGCCTTGTAGAGGCTTCAGTGTACATGATCATGAGTGAATTAGTGATTTGTTTGCAGAAAGCATTACGTAAGGGAAAGCATCCAGATGCTGTAGATGACACATCTAACTGAAATTAAAAAATGCCAATAGTTATGATGAAGGGAGATACAGATCATACCTAAATCAGGTAATTCATAGTGGAGGGTCTCATAATCTCCTTGGGAATATACTTTACAATATGGCCTTTCATTATTTAATATAATTCAGTGTCCTAACTGGATGAATATTAACACCATTCCTCATGCCTGGATAGAGAAGGGAGCAAACCTTGGTGACTGATGTTCAGAGAGAACACCCGCATCACAAGTGATTTGCAGCAGCAGTTTCATAATTTCCTTATCTCTCATTGTTAAATGAAAACACTGCACCTGCTTAGTCTTCTGTTAATAGGCATGGCCACACTGAGGCTCCTTGGCCTAACTACCAGTTTTTGCAGTCTATTTATGTCAATGGTCTGAAGTTGGCAAGCAGGATGTAGGAATGTGTTGAAATGAGGTGATCAAAATTTAGCTACAGGTGCCCAATATCAGACAGGAAAAGAGATGTGTTTTTTTTTAAGTAAATATTTGAAATTCAAGTTGTTGCTTCAGATTTAAATATGCTTCTTATAGAATTGTAAGGAGCTGACCAATATATGGGTACCACTGTCCTTTACTGAATGGAATCAGAACTGCTGAGGTCTTAGTCCTGGCACAGACCTCAGCCAAAGGAGGTTCCTCCTGAGCTTAGGTGCTAGGAGCAGGTATTCAAGCAGTTTAAAACAAGCAAGGGAGCTCTAATTGCAACGGTCAAGGAGAGGGAGATGTTGGGGAGCTATTTGTCCAGGCCAGGAATTGAAGAGGAAGCTATGTGGGTGAGAGAGAGCTGCTTATCCCGGCCTGGGAGTGGAGGGGGACTCCTCACTACTTTTAGAAGGAGCTCTGCCCCTCATCTACTCCCTTTCATTTTAATCCCTGCATCAGGACTTGCACTTTTGGAGAAGAAGGATCTAGGTTCTATCTCCATCTCCACTAAATTCAGAAAGGCCATGGTTTGGAGTGGTGACTACTATGACATTCTTATGAGGCCACAGATTCACTTCTTCAGTCCTTTAACTTGTAGTGAGGGAATTTTATCTACCCAATCCAGCTTCTCCTTATGCTTTCTTATATATTTTTCACATTTTACTTCAACAAAAGATAGCCGGATGCTTAAATATTTCTAAATGTACCACTTAATGAAAAGAACTGCACAACCACAATGGATTTTGTTATGAACCACAGCACTCCTTAAAACCTGTGACTATAATCAGCTGGTTTTCCTTAGAGTTGCCAGAACATAGGACTAGATCCCATTAACTCTTGGATTCTAACCTTAGCCTGATAGTTTGCCTCTTTACTCTGGTGCCTTGGCCAAGTCACCATCTCTGCACCTGTAAAACATGGATAATACTTAACTGAGAAAAGTGTTGTGAGGCTAAATCAGAGTTGCCAACTCTCATGAGTTTTTGTGGCTTTTGCAATGTTTGATGGTTTTCTTCACACCAGAGCTTCTGGACTCAAGTGACTTCATGAAAATATGTAAGCCTGTATTTTTCATGATTGTCTGGAAACATGACCTGTGTATACCATATAGTCTCAAACCCCAAAAGACAAAAAGTACCCAACATTTATTGTTTTTTAAAATCCCATGATTAAGTCAATCTCATGACTTTTAAGTCTAACTCATGATTTTTGAATGTTGGGAATAGCGATACATTGATAATAGGTCATGGTTGGAATGTGCTATATAGGTTAGTAGGCTCTTCCTGACAGCTCTGGTAAAAGTCCCAATTTATTTTTTGCTTTCTGCTGCCAGAAAGAGAACTCTGTGGCTTGTGATTGACTAATGAGGGGAGATGGTGCTGCCAGAAAGAAAAGTAACAGATCATAGGACTTCTTTGATAGGATAACAAGTCTTGTGGATAAGAGAGAAGCCGTGGATGTGGTATACCTAGACTTTAGTAAGGCATTTGATACAGTCTAGCATGATATTCTTATCAATAAACTAGGCAAATACAACTTAGATGGGGCTACTATAAAGTGGGTGCATAACTGGCTGCATAACCATACTCAGAGAGTAGTTATTAATGGTTCCTAATTCTACTGGAAAGGTATAACAAATGGGGTTCCTCTGGGGTCTGTTTTGGGGCCGGTTCTGTTCAATATCTTCATCAACGACTTAGATATTGGCATAGAAGGTACACTTATTAAGTTTTTGGATGATTCCAAATTGGATGGGATTGCAACTGCTCTGGAGGATAGGGTCATAATTCAAAATGATCTGGACAAATTGGAGAAAAGGTCTGAGGTAAACAGGATGAAGTTTAATAAAGACAGAATGGGAGAGACTGTCTAGGAAGGAGTACGGCGGAAAGAGATCTAGGGGTCATAGTGGACCACAAGCAAAATATGAGTCAACAGTGTGATGCTGTTGCAAAAAAGAGCAAACATGATTCTGGGATGCATTAACAGGTGTGTTGTGAGCAAGACACAAGAAGTCATTCTTCCGCTCTACTCTGTGCTGGTTAGGCCTCAACTGGAGTATTTTGTCCAGGTCTGGGCACCGCATTTCAAGAAGGATGTGGAGAAATTGGAGAGAGTCCAGAGAAGAGCAACAAGAATGATTAAAGGTCTAGAGAACACGACCTATGAAGGAAGGCTGAAAGAATTGGGTTTGTTTAGTTTGGAAAAGAGAAGACTGATAGCAGTTTTCAGGTATCTAAAAGGGTGTCATAAGGAGGAGGGAGAAAACGTGTTCATCTGAGCCTCTAAGGATAGAACAAGAAGCAATGGGCTTAACTGCAGCAAGGGAGGTTTAGGTTGGACATTAGGAAAAAGTTCCTAACTGTCAGGGTGGTTCAACACTGGAATAAATTGCCTAGGGAGGTTGTGGAATCTCCATCTCTGGAGATATTTAAGAGTAGGTTAGGTAAATGTCTATCAGGGATGGTCTAGATGGTATTTGGTCCTGCCATGAGGGCAGGGGACTGGACTCGATGACCTCTCGAGGTCCCTTCCAGTCCTTGAATCTGTGAATCTATAGTATTGTGGTGCTGCATCTTGTGTACTGCAGTAACTAGCAAGTGGGTCTCAGGATAAATGGCTTGGCCTATCCAGAAGTTTGGATGCGTATCCTGGACTTTGTCATGGTTGCTCCATCACTAATCATTATTGTTAAGTACTAGATTCCAGGCAATGATCCAGAAGTCAAAGGTTCACTAACCCATTACCAATCACCTTGAGTCACCCAAATTTGTTCCAGTGAATACATTATTATTATGCTTTTTATTCTATGGTATTTGCCCACCACCTGATGAGATAGCTGTCACTGATATAACTTTTCTGTACTAAGATAAGCCATTTAAAATAACCAAAATGATATTGGTGAGAATGTTCTAAATTAAAATGATTTGGTTTTGTGTTAAGGAAATCCAATTGCTTTTTGTCATATTTAGAAACTGAATAGGCAATTGGCTAGGGTTCCTCTTTGCAGGCATTCACATGGCTCTTGAAAGAATTCCACTGCAAAATGATGCCCAGTCAGAAGACTCTGGTGCACTGACAACCAATCCCCAGAGTGCAGACTGTCTACACAGAAGTGTGTGTGCTGGGACTCCACCCCTAGTAGTGCAGGTGATGGGAGAAGACAAATTGTACTTGGCTGGGACAAATGCTCAGTTGTGGGGATCTGGGAATGAGAAAAAGACAGGGAGAAGCCATGAGAAGGAACACTAGATAAGTCTCCATGTATTCTGAATCAATCTAAGACCTTTGGTCTCTATGGCTCTCCAGTGCAACAAAAATGGCGATTTGGTGACAGCTTCAGTTAAGTTTAAAACTGGAGATGTTTACTGCATTAACATGAAAATGAATAATAATAATATCAGTTCAGTATTCTTTTTCTAGGTTGGTCTGGTTTTATGTAATTTGCTTCATGCTGTCACCATATTTTCTGTTTTTTAATATGCTGCAAAATTAGTCATGTAGTAGAGGTTTCCAGGAAAGGTGATTTTCACATTTGGGTAAGAGAAAACTGGGTGTTGGAACCTGGGAAGGTTTTTCTTTTTGGGGGGGCAGGGGGAGTTTGGGATTGTGGGATAAGTATATTATATGGAATCTCTGGGGAAAAGATGAGCAGTGAAAAAATTAAGGGTGTATTTAAATCATCATCATTAGGCTTCTAAATTACCATTTGAGATGAATAAGGCATTTAACTCCTCTCAGAGTTATTGGTTCAGGCTATCTGCAAACTCAGGCATTCAGTACTTCTTCAGTTTGTGCTTGGTTCATGTTTGGATGTTCTTCTTGAAACTATAAAGGTAACTCACCTTTATCAATGAAATCTAAAGTTGTGTGGCCAGAAGTGGATTCTATGGAAAATTCCCTGCCCATGAAATAGTGAGTACATTGGACTCTGACAATGGACAGTGGCAACCAAAGGAAGAGAAATAAATGGGGATCTAGTCTATTGATTTTGGGTGTTGAGATGTTAACAAAATTATTTGTATAGTTTATTAGTACAGCTAGAGGCACCCCTACTTACAGATGTTCACAGACATATTTTCATGTAAATTTTCAGTAAACTTTAAGCAGTCACATCTTCCAAAATGGCATGCTTGGTAACAAACAATACTTTGCTTAAGGTTTCAAATTACTATTACAAACACTTTTCAGGGCTTTGGAATGAAAAAGCACGAGTAACGGTTGACTGTTTTTTTTCAAAGTAAGTCCATGGATGTCTCTTGTAGAGACCCCTGGCCGCACTCCCAGTCCCATCCATCGTTAAAGAGGAAAGTGGTTATGAAGTCATTTTGCTGTTGTTACTGAAATAAACTGGCTAGGTTTTTGATGAGGGTAACAAAGCCGGTTCTACGTCCAGCAATGGCCCATGTGTATCTGGTATTGTAATACCCCATTGAGATTGACTGCTTCTGTGTACCAAATGCTCTCTACAGCTTGTGAACTACTGGAACTTTCCCTGATAATGTTAAAAATAAATAATAACCCCCCCAAACTAAACATATACAAAAATCCAAAATCCTCCAGACAGGGGGGGAAGGGACAAGGAAAGAACTGAGGATAATGGCATCTGAAAGTTACATCAAAGCTGTAGTCACCAAAATTAAAGTAGCAGCAACGGTGTATGGTTTTGCGATAGTGGGTTGGGTTTCACTGTGAAACAGATATAATCTGTCTTTGGTATAAAGTTCCTTTATTCTTGATCACTGTTCCAATTATTTTTTTATTATTATTTTTTGCAGCTATTTGGTATGCAAAAAGTCTAGCCCAAAGCAAAGAGGAAGGTTAGTTTTCTCAATGAAGTATTTTATAGATTAAAAGGCCAATTCATTAAAAAAAACCTACCCTTTTAAAGGGTTATACACAACTAATGCCCATCTTCTACAAAAAACTGTGGTATAAATTTTCTAAGTAAATTAAGAATTATTGTTTACATCTTCCTTGGAGGCATCAAGCATTGGCTATTGCTGGAAGCAAACTGACAGATTAGATGGACCTTGAAACATGGCTATTTATTCAGGCATATAATTATTTACTCATTGTAGTAGTATCTGACTTCCACCATGACAAATCTTATTGTGTCCCTGGTTCAAGAGAAGAGTCTAGCAAGTATTTGATATATCTAGATCATCTAGGTTCTAGATGATCTAGATATATCATGCTTTTTGTGGAGGTTGCATACCCTGAAATGTCCATGATAGTCTTACACGTAGTAATAATATTGGCGATACAAAAATAACACTTAGAACTTTACATGCTCAAAGTGCTGTACAATTGTTGGGCCAGACTATCTGCGGGCATAAGGGGCACCATTCCTTTGATGTCAACAGTCATAGAACCCCTGGGAGTTTAATTGTATTATGTCCACATTACATTTGGGGGAAAAACTCAGATTTTCAAAATCTTGCTCAGTCACACAAGCCCAGCTGTAGAACAGAGACTAGAACTCAGGAGTTCCTGTCGCCAACACTCTGCTCCATCTTACAGACTACATTGCCTTATACCTATCATGGAATGTGTCTGAGCTTTGTAATTTGTTTGCTTTTCAGAAACATTCGTAAACAGAAAGAAATGCCACTGGAACGCTAGAGCCCTCAGAGAGGATGAATTGGACATGCAGACAGCATAAAAATGTGAATTCACTTTTGTAAACCAGTGGCAAAATTCTCCTCTCAGTTCTGCATGGTGGATGTTCTCAGCTCTAATGGTTTGTCCTACAACAGGCATGAATCAGTGGCAATCAGTGATCTCAATGGGAAATCCACATGTGTAGAGACAGGTAGCATAATTGTGTTGACTTAGGAAAAGAATTTTGCCTGGACTGCTGTGGTTGGTGTAAATTTGAATCTTAAGCAATAGCGCCTGTTGGGGGTGTTAGCAGGGGGAATACCACCTCCTCCCGGGTTTTTGCTCTTGCTCAAAGTTCTAAAGGCAGCATAGATGAGTGAGAGTCATGGTCCAACAACGTTTAAGCAGTGGTCCCATATTAAACCTGTGTGGAGCCTGTTCCTGTATGATGGAGCACAGGGGAGTCAGCTAAGAACTCGATTCCTGGTAGCACTGGCCCATGCATTGTGTGGGTAAGAGAGAGTGGAGACTCCCCAGCAGAGGAAGACTTGAAGTCCCTTGTGGGACAAGATGGAGGCAGATGAGCAGGAACCAGAACAGTGCTAGGGAAACACTGGAGTTTGCGCAAGAAATATCTGAAAGAAGAATATGAGTGGATATGGTCTGGGGCGATAAAAGGTTAAGACACATGTTAATCCTGCCTCACAAGATAATCAGGCTTTTATCTCTTCTGTACCTAGAGCCAAGTTCATACAGGTATTTCGGATTCTTTAGCCCAAACCCAGAAAAAGTGACCAATCCAAAATGCCTATACTATGGTGCTTATTTAAGGGAACTGAATTTGTCTGGAGTGTGCTTATGTTGGCTTTAATTATTGTACTGCCATGGGACTGCCAACTAATACTAACATGGTTGCAGTTTAATTTTTTTCCTTGGAAAAGCAGTAGATAAATTAGATGAGTTTACAATATGATATTGCAGCAAATGACTTTGCCTGAAGTAACACTTATTATACTCCTGAGTCTTTACTTACTGTGAGCAGAACTGTCCAGTGCATATACTTGAAAGGGTATAGCTGAGCGTATAATTAAAATCTCCATTCTCATAACACTTTGCAGTAGCTTCTGATCATGCCTTCAAATATTTCTGAGGCAATCACCCTCTTGAAATTCTGAAGTTAACACCAGAGAACTTTCCCAACTGTTATGAGTTTTCTTGGAATCAACCAGTTCCAGTTGGACATTTCTTATAATCCAGATTCCCAACTGTCAGTAGCTATGTTTAAATATGTTGTTTCAAGCAGTGACACAGTTCACTTCATTATTTCACATCGGATTAAGCGGATAAATCAGTTATTTAAATGGCTGATATTTACATGTAGCGATGGGCCAGAACCCAGTCTCAGAACAGAACATCCTCAAACTGGGGAAGGTCAGACTCAGATGTAAACTGAGCAGTTCAGCCCATCTCTGATTAAATTTCATCACATCACTTTGGGTTCTGTCCTGGGCACCTCTTAATGTGTCATTTTTCCTTTGCAATCATTTTATAATCTGAAATACGTGTTATTAGCTCCATTATACCTTGTTTAATGAGAATGCAAATTTGCTATTGCATTTTGCTAAGGTGTCAGCAGATTGCTCTAAAGTTTTTGACTCAGTTTTCCTCTGGCATTCTGTCATTGGTATCCAAGGATTCTGGAATATTATTATTGTCTCCCAGAAGAGCAAACATAACTCAATCCCTTCCTATTAAGCTTAAATATATAACACCTCTTTGTCTTTTCTTCCCAGGGAAATTGCCTCAGTTTTATTTTCCTGGAGCCTATTGATCCAGATTCCTTCTATTTAAGTTTATCTAAACTTTATTTCCTTCTTTCCCTTTGGCTATCATCCACTTAAACTGGTTTTTAGCTACTTCAGTCCTTTCACTCTTACTCTAAAGAGAGTAAACATAGTCTAGCAGTTAAAGCAGGCGAAAAGGTCTTGTTCTTCTCCTGGTAATGTCACTGTTTTGCTGTGAATGTGGGCAAGTCCTGTTCTGCGACTTAGTTTCTTTATTTTTAGCATAGGAACAATATTGCATCCCTGTCTCATAGGGATTGTGAGAGATTTAATTCATTAATTCTAAAAATTAGAGACAGAAACCCTCTCCGTGGTCATCCAGCCCATCTCTCTGCCCCTACGAGATTCCTTCGTCTGATCTAGTTTTAAGTGTCCCAAGTAATATTCTTCACCAACTAACCTACATCCCAATAATTCTCAGGGTCTGATTGTTTTTCATTATATTTCCCCCTCCTTCAGCTGTAAAATGAGGAGATTGATATTGATGACCATTGTAAAGCAGTTTGAAATCTACTAATGAAAAACACCATATAAGAGTTAGGTATTGTTATTCCAACCCATGGTTCCTGTGCTATATACATAGTGACATCCTTAACTCCATACTAGGCCACTGGTTTAGTACTGTCTCAGGCCCCAAATGTGCAAGGTGCTCTACATAGGTGGACCTCTGTGTGTGCATGGATGCCTACTGAATTTAATGGGGCTGTGCAGTGTTGAGAAGCAAGAAGTACTCACTAGTGAATCACCAGTGTCACCAGTTCTTCTAAAGTTTGGCAGCACTATTTCATGAAGACATGCTGCTTTGCTGCCAGAGGGAAGTTTTTCTCCTTATTGAACTCTTGTTACAGGTGGTCTCCAAAGAACGAGTTGAGACATTTTTCTACATACAGTTCTGTACTGTTGCTTTTACAGTGTATTCTGTACTTGGGTCCCAGTCCTGCTCCCACTCTCTTCCCATGGGAGCTGGCCTTTGGAAAGAACATTTAGAAGTAACATTTTCTTTAAACTTTGAGGTTTAATAGAATGGACAGCCAATCAAATTCCGGAATACTTGAAGGTCACAACACAAGAATGCAGCTGGAGCACACCACTACATTTTGGAGAGAGAACATTGTAGGAACCACCTAAAGTGCTAATTGCTGTGATTCTCTCAAAGAGTATTTGTAAACAAAGCAAAACTAAACCAAACTATGAGAAAAGGTGTCTTTTCTTGAGAAGCTGATTGGGGCAAAAATGTAAACTGATGAACACAGTTTTTTATCCCTGTTATTTTAAGCAATTGATCTTGTTGTTTTCCCAATACCCTTCAAACAGATTTTGAGTAACATTTTGGCAGTCAGGATAACTGGAATAAATGATTTGCCTTGCCCTATCTTAGCTTATTCTTCTCTGTTTCAAGCCACAGAAAATAAAAACCTCTAGTGCCTCAGTAAATTTCTGGAGAGAGCATTTTGACACACACGGAGTTGCAAACTTTGTATCTTTTGTAAGACTGAGCTTTCTTCTTAAAGATATTCAGAATGTTAAGCTATTTCAGAGCTAGTTTCGCAGCCTTGGCAAAAGATACTGAGGGCATGGCCAATGTTAACTATACATAAAAGAAGCAAAGGAAAACCACTGTGGTACCCTTTTAGTGACATTTTAGGGGTTGAATGTCAAAATAAATACTACTGATTTTACACCTGATGCTCTGAATCCAAACATCCCCCAAACTAGTACCAGAGTCTTGCATTTAATTAAAAATTAAAGAACTGAATGTGGATGAGACGGAAGAAATCTCTTATTCCTAGAGGTGAGGGCATTGATGGGGAAAATTACACTACCACATATCAATCTCTACCTGTTCTGTGGCTACACAGTGGATGTCCACCCTTATGGCTCTCAGGATGCCATCTTTAATAAGAATTAAACAGACACTTTGCAATGTACAATTTACATTCTTCATACAATGCACAATTAGCCCAGGAAACTTGTTGCCACTAGAGCTGATCAGAAATTTTCCAATGAAACTGCCAGTGAGCAGGGAAACCTGATGCCGTAGTCATGCTGGGTTCACATGCACAACACCCTTAGTTCCTAGGAGGTGGTAAAGTGGATGAGAGTTATTAGCGAGTCAGTAGTCCTTGGGAGATGTCTGGATGATTCTTCTTGTGTTAGTTCTCCACAAGGTGAGCAGTGGCGGATTAGCCACTGGGCAACTGGGGCCCGTGCCCAGGGGCCCTGGCCATTTGGGGTGCCCCAGAAAAATAGGCACCCTCACACCCTGACCCACTCAACCTGCCCAGCACTCCAGCCAGGAAGAGGGGCTGCGGTCTCACCCAGCTCCGCCCACCCAGCACACCAGTCTGGGAGCAGGGGATGTGGAGGACTTGCCTCGCTCCACCTACCTGCCTGGCACCCCAGATGGGGAGCGGGGTTGTGGGGTGGGCAGGCAGAGTGGGGAAAGCCACCGCACCCTGCTCCCACTTGGAGCATTGGGCAGGCAGAGCAGGGCAAGCCCCTGCACCCTGATGCCATTTCCCTGGTTGGAGTGCTGGGAGGGACGCTGGGGGCGGGGAGGGGCACTTCCTCTGGCCCAGGGGCCCTACAAAATCCTAATCTGCCCCTGAAGGTTAGAAACACCCCTTCCTTCTCTGGTCTTTGCTATATATCATAAACAGGCTACACATATATCAGTTCAAACTTGCCATTAACATAGGACACCATGTACGATCAGATACAAAATGAAATTCACAAATTGACACAGACATAATTTCCAAACTGTCACTATATATACCCTCATGCTTCAGGCCATGAAACAACCTCTAACTATTGGGGACTAGGAAGAAACTTTCCATAGAGTCAGACTATGTCATAACTACCTACTACAGAGTTTCTTGCACCTTCCACTGAAGCACCTGGTGTTAACCACTGCTGGTGAGAGCACACTGGACATAATAGACCACTAGTCTGGTCCACTATGGCAACTTCTAGGTTCCTATGTTTATTTCTTTGTAGAACTTTCACTCTGCTACTTTTCTAAAACATTACATATGACTTAAAATAAATAATAGCGCAGAACAACTACTGGCTCTACAGAGCACACCCAAACATGCACACAAAAGACATGTTAGATGACTGTCCCTGAGATCCATAGAGAAGGAATGTTCCTGTTATCCAGCTCCTAAAGTTATTGACTGGAAAGGGGTAAAAGGCCACGGGGCCTCCTCCTCAAAGGCCTCCTGTGAGAGGTGAGATAGACAGCAAGGGAATGGTTGGATCTTTAGGCGAGGGAGAGGGAGTGAGGAGATCCATATATTAATTTTCCCATAACAATAAAAGGTTAAGATTTGAGTTCTCAGTGAAGGGTCAAGTAGAATTGGGTAATCTTTTTTTGAACCAGTTTGCCGAGTCTTAATCTCTGTGCATTTATTCTCACATCTGTTTGGAGAAACAGATGTTCCCTAGAGAGTCATGCAATCTGCTTCATTTACCTGAAACCTTCACCTAACCAGTGAACCACTTTATCAGCTAGAGCTTGGCATTGCCAGTAATGGAATGCCATTCAAAAGCACACAATAACATTCAGTTATTTTTTTTAAAGGAAGAGAAATTGTGTTCCACTTAGCATTTTCACTTAGCTCTAATTGCTTTTTATTAGTTTGCCTTGGATGGTTAACTTTTCATTTCTGCTGCCAAGTCCATCCTGATGTATTTTAATATAAGGTTGCTGTGTTTTTCCCTTCTTTTTTTTCCCCAAAAGACAAAGTGGATGACTCAAAGCTAACTGTGGGCTGCAGATTGAGCCATGAAACATTATGATGCTCTGAATGACGTTGACGGGGACATGGATACCATTTGATCCTTTCAGGGTAATGGGACGTGCCTGTTGGGCTGATAACAAAACTTGGGAAGCTGACCTTGCTTAGGGGCTGTACTGCCACTGAGTTCTACAGTACTTGTTAAATTGCTTTATGAATAAAACAGTAGAGCTTTTGACAGTTGAAGGCTTAAAGACATACTGTATTCCTTGCCACAGAGCATTTACATGAGTCATTCACTGACCCTGCTGTTCACTTTGAAGTGGAATAAACTTTTTCAAAGAAAACAAAAAGGATATTGTAATTAGTGCTGTTTAAACCCGGTAGTAGATAGTTGTTTCATGCTGGTTTACCTGCCCGTAGCCCCACATCGCCTCAGCATGGTACCATTTCATTTGTACAGACGGGTGATATTTAACCTTTTCTATACCATAAACATTTTAAAATGAACATTAGATGAGATTTAAAACTGGCCCTTTCCCTCAGAATGAGGGTGTTAACCCCAGTTTACCTCCAAAGCCCCACCGTGCAGTTTAAATGGGATATAGCAGCTGTTTGCAAACTTCTCAGGAGCAAGACCCTCTTGTGAGCATCTACCAGTTTCCCCTCACCCTTTGTTCAGCAATTATAGTGCTTGGTTACAACAAGGAAAAGATAAAATTAGGACTGTATTAAGAAGACAAGATAAACTCTGCTTAATGCAATGAGAACATGCTGCTTGATTATATCCCAATTTGGTTGTGGATCTGAGCTGTTTGTTTCCTTTCTCTACTAGTTGGACTATATGTCCATTCTCCTCGAAGCCTACCACTCCCACTGCTGTAACATCACCAGATCACTTCCCAGTTTGCATCAAGCCTCCTGCTACCCTCTCCGGTTTTACTCTCATCAGCAACATTGATCCTAGTTGAATATATACCAAAGCAACACATGCTGGTGCTTAATGTAGATTGAGGTTTTGCGCTAGGTTGGCTAACATCTCTGGAAACACTCCAAGAGCTCGACATGGGGTTACAGGAGGAAGTGCCACTGCTCAAAGACAGAAGGTTTGAGCCGTGTGACAGAAGAAGCTCTGCAGACCTTGGAAGTTCTCTGTGAGGCACAATGGCAGGACAGGGGGTTATGATATTCTTCACTGGGCTTAGTGTCGACATCCCAAAAATCTTGGCACTGTTGGTCATCGTTGGCAGTCTACACTAGGAAACCAAGGGCTAAATTTTCATCCCACTGAAGACTCTAGAAGGGCAAGAAGAGGCCATCCTGAAGACAGCAGAGCTGAAGAGGATTAATGACCATTGAGAATCCCAACCAGGAAACTTTCAAGATAATGGGATTCCTAGGATCTGTTGGTACTTGGAAACACAAGGGGAGGTGTGAGAACCTCCAAAACTCAGCCTCGTGAACCTCTGAATGAATCTGCTCAGATTTGCAGCGTCAGTAAATAAAGTAGATACAATTAATCTGGTGTGAGTATATTACAAAAGTTTTGTACAGCTCAGGGCCTGAGCTCACATGATGTATTAGCGAAAAGTATATAGAGTCAGTAAATCCAGATGTGTGATGCTAATCAGGAAATAGAAGCCAACAGCCATACTGGGTCAGACCAAAGGTCCATCTAGCACAGTATCATGTCTTCCGACAGTGGCCAATGCTAAGTGCTTCAGGGGGAATGAACAGAACAGGCAATCACTAAGTGATCATCTGTGAGCACAGCAGCTATGTTCTATGGACACTAAAATAATCAACCAACAGTGAGAGAGTTGTGATTGCGGACACCAGGAGCTAGATCTAGTCTACATAATTCACTTTCTCAAGTGATAACAATGACTATGAGCCTCCCCATATTCAGCAGTAAATGTAAAACTCATTCCTTTGACTTCTCTCTCCCTCTCACGTAAACACAAACAAAACTATAAACTAATCAAGCAAATTCTCCAAGAGGCTTAGAGGGAAAAAGGAGAAAAGAGATATTTTTACTGTTGTTTGTGTGTGTGAAATGTTTGGGAGCTGCTCAGACTACTCCTGCAGGAATTCTGTGCCACTGCGGACGCACAAAATTCATGTGTCCTGCAGAATTTTTTCCCTGCAGAAAATACATTCTGCCCAAGTAGTGCTGCAGTTCTGCCTTGCGCAGACCAGAGGCTGCTATGGCACCAGAACAGCCAGCAGCATGAACACAGCCGGCTGTTCTAGCACCACAGCGGTCTCTGGTGGGAAAAGGACCGAACTGCAGCACTTCTGGGGCAAAATGTATTTTCTGTGGGTAAAAAAAAAACTTGTGTGCGCGCACAGTGACACAGAATTCCCCCAGGAGAAGAACATCACAGCACCCAGAATATGGAGCCAGGTTGGGACAGAGTAGGGCACACAGGGCTGTTGGAGGTGTGTGTCACAGACTGGCTAGTGGAGGGGATAGACTGGGGCGCAGGCTCAGGAGCTGCTGGGGTTACAGTGTTTGAGCCAGGGGCTCAATGGGAGTGGGAGTGCAAGGCCAAATGGGGATGTGGGGGTCCTGCAGGGACACATGGGGATGTGGGGGTGAGGCTGCAGAGACCCAGAGAGATGGTGGGTGCAGGGACAGGAGCAGATGTGCCTGACTGAATGGGAGAGGCTTGGGGTCAGCCAGGGTCTGCCTAGGGTGGTCCCCAATTCTCTAACAGTCTCCCCCCCAAAATCCCTGTTCCATACTTCTCCCACCCACACCTAACAACCTTCCAAGTTCCCTCCAGGCTCCTTCCCTCTCCCTCAGCTCCTCTGTTACTCCTGACTCCCCCAAGCCTTTGCACTGCTTCTGACATGTCGGACATACAGTTCTGTATTGTAATTTAAATGAATTACTCTACGTTCTGTATTACTATGTCTCATAAGGAATCTATTTGTAAAAGAAAACCAACAAAACCCTCAAAAAACCAACCCCAGAATCTCTTTTTTGGTCTGTATTGTTACAGACATACTTATTGATAGACATTTTGAAATAAATTACCAACATAATTGAAACTGGCATGATTATATTGTATTTTGACAAAGAAAATATGCAGAATTTTAAAATATTGTGCACAGAATTTTTTATTTTTTGGCACAGAATTCCCCCAGGAGTATCAGACACTACAGCAATGGGCAACGTATAAAATAGATAGATAGAACTTCACTCCAGTGGAGTCAAACTAAGGATGAATTTGGCTATGAGCTTTTCTGTTGGTTTTTGTTGTGTAGGAGAGTCTTCTTTTTTGAACTCGGAAGATAGAAGAACACTAGTGGAGGAAGCAGTCCTCTGTAAATCACAGACTGTTGCATAAAAAGGTCATTCAACAGACAGCACAGCAGAGGCTCTGCTTTGTTATTACCCAGAAAAGTCAGTAAGTGGAAATAAATACAGGCACATCTCCAAAGAATAAGGCAATCACATATGATGTACATGAGTCAACTCAGCCTAACACAGTGGGGTGTTTTGTCCCCCACCCCACTCCAGTAGCCAGGCCACCTAAAGAGGTGTATGAGTTTGCTAAGGAACTCTGATTCTTCAGCATAGGTAAGAGAGGCTCAATTTGACACAGGATGAAGAATCCTCACTAGAGCTGGGTAAAATATTTTTTAATCATAAATTTGCCAAAAAATACATTTTTCAGAACACAGAAGTTATTTGCAAATTCAAGTAAAAAATGAGGGAAAGAAATTGAAAAAGTCAAAACAGTTTGTTTTGGTCATTTCAAAATGAAATGTTTTGACTTTTCATTTCCAATAGTTTCATTTTTAACATCTGGAAATGAAACCCTTTTTTTTTTTTCATTTTGAAATGGTGTTTCTTTTCAAAATGTAGGTAGATTTAAAAAAAAATGAAGGGAGGGAGTAAAAAGGATCCAAAACCTACATGAAATGAAAAACTGAAAAAAAATCATTTAGGGTCAAGTGAATTGTTTTGTTTGGCTTGAAACACATTTGTTCATTTATTCCATTTCGATGAGGAAAAACTGAAAAATAAAATGAGTTTTGATTTGAACTGATTGTTTTAAATTTTATTTTTTGTTCATCCCCTGAAATAAAAAATTCATTATTTGCTCAGTCCTGGTCCGCACGCAAATATTTGAATGTTGCATGACAATGTTCAGTGGAAAAGGTGGCAGCATCTCAGAATCTCAATCTAGTTGCCCATTTAGGAAGAACATTTAAAAGGGAAGGGGATAGTGTAATGCTGACAAACCCCAGTCAGCAGGATTGAACTGGGGATCTCTGGAGCTTAGCATATAAGCCTGTACTGCATGAGCTAAAAGCCAACTGGCTATTAGCTGAGACAGTAAAGCAGACTCCTTAATTGCTCTCTCTGGAAGTGGTCTTGGTGCCACTCGCTGAGACAGAACACCACACCCAGAAGATGTGTGGATTACAATAACACTAACATAAAAGGATTACAAGGGTGGGAATTAGGATGGATTCAGCACTGGTTAGGGTATCAAAATTACACTAAAGAATCTTAGTTGCTTCTGGTTTATCCATGACTCTTTTGCTGCCCCAACTAACTGCACCAGAACCTCACACCTCTCCAAAAATATCACAAGTAATGCCATGAAGTGGTTTGTGCCACAAGGCTGTACTGTACAGTGAGCAAGAAGGAATCCAATGGGAAATTGTATTTTTATGTGATCATGCTCATTTTACAAATGTTTACAATTTCCTTGATGTTTATCTGTATTGAAGGCATAGAAACTGTCAATGGAGAGGAGAGGCCTTTTCCTTAAGTATTACAAAATGAAGTCAGAAAGAACATTTGAGAAATGCAGCTTCGTATGTTTAGAATGAGCAGTAAAATACTTCCAAATTCAGTTACTTGGAAAACTTTGTGCCTTACGAGTTCTATGATAAAGTGGCAAAAGCCCAAAACAGTCAGGGTGCATCAGAGGTCCCGTTGAGACTTACATTTCTGTGTCTCTTGCATTATCTGGAGTGGCTGGTCTTCAAGTGCTAATGGAGCTATGCTCTATCAATATAATGTGACAACAGATTATGGAAATAACCTTGAAAACATGATAAGAACAAAAATGGATGCACAGGCATCTGCCTGCCTCTGCAGAGAGCCTGACACAGGAGCTCAGAGAGGTGTGAACTACCCCATTCATCAAAGTGGGGTAACTCTGATGCCAAGTGATGGTGATATACATGTCAAGATTTTCAACTATTTCACTGCTGATCAAAGTAAGCAAGAAATGAGAGGGAGGATTGCAGATCTGCATAATCTTCCCGGGGTGTCATCTCAATTTCATGATGAGAGTGGATGTCATTAGGGAACTATTCACACTCCCATGGCCAATCTCTGACCCTTGGGGCTAAAAGACCAGATGCCACCAATCCCACAGAGCCCAGCTAGGCATTTACCTGTTGAAATCCTGGGAAGGTGGGTGGGCGCACACCAAGAACAGGAAGGGCGAAGTGGGGGGTAAAGAGTTACCTCCCTTGGTATGCATGCTACTTCTCCCTCTGCAGGAGGCTGGGGGCAGACACAGGCAGATATCACTGTCTCAGTTCTATTCAATGGATAATCTCAAGCTTTTCTTTGCAGCCATGTGGGGTAGAAACATTTATTTTTAAATGACAGCTGAGATTGACATAATCACATGACTGGGATCCAGGCATGTGGCTATTGTGCCTCCATCTTAATCTGGTCATATCCAGTGGTGTAGCTGAACCTTACAGAGAGCCCAAAGGGGAACCCAGCAGAGCATGTGTGCTCATGGTTTTTACGCCTGCACAATCTGCTATAAGTAGCATCTCATATAGGCAGAGCTTGGATTGTGGGCAGGACTTGGGGCAGTACCACCACCTTTTTTCCAGTTCAATCCAATTCCAATTCAAACTCTGAGGGAGAACAATGAAGGGGTGACAAAAGGATAAACACTCTTTTCTTCCACCCTTCCCTGAAAGAGAAAGTGGCACATGTTCCCTTTTTTCTGAAAGGGGGATTAAGGTGGAGAAGGGCAAGTTCTTCCAGTTACCCTACCCAACTCTTGTTCCCCAATAAAATGCTTCACCATCTATCTAAGGTATTTATATAGCCCTGATTGCCAGAGTATCTGAGCACCTCACAAAACTTCTATTAAGCATGGAAGCCATATTATCCCCACTGTACAGAGGGGAAACTGAGCCAATGAGCAGCAAGTGACTTGCACAAGCTCACACAGGAAGTCTGTGGCAGAGCATAAATTTGAACCCAGCTCAAAGCCTAAGCTTGTATCCTAACCACTGGAAAAAACTACCTGTCTCCAATATGCCACTCCTTGTTCCAGTGTGCCAGTTTTTTATTTTGAAACTATGGCCAACATGCAGATGAAGCAGACACATTGCTATCTGCAACCTTACCACCAGAGATGGTCTATGTTTGGCTGATTTTTTATTTGTTCGGGTTTTTTGTTTTTTTTTCAGATTTTTCATAAAATGAAAATGTCTGTCTCAATATTTTACCCTTTTCTCTACCCTTTTTTAAAAAACACTTTTCTCTCCCTTTTCTCATTGGAAAGGGCAATGAAAGTCAATGACTTTTTAAATCACACAGGTGTTTTTGAAAATGTTACCCATCCTAACTAGCAACTCTTTCTAGGCAGGCTGTGGACTCAAAGTGAGTTCAGCTGGATGACAGCAAAGACCCAGTGCAGTTAATTGGAATCACCTTTGGGGAATAACTCACTCCCAATCTTTGCAGTCCCCAAAGGATTTGCATTCTCCTATTGGTGAGCAAAGCCTTCTTTTTACTGATTACCTGAACTGTCAGTCCTGAGTATTTCACTCCCTTCCCTCACAATTACATCACCAGAGGTGTATAAAATCTGACCAGGTGGTAAGTAGAGTAAAGCAGTGTTTGAAGTACTGAGAAAGGTCAGTGGGTTGGTTATTGAAGGAGGGGGACTTGTTGGTGAGGGTTTTTTTTTTTTACTGTTTATACAATTCCTTGGTCAGGGCTTTGTACTTCTGTGACTAAGAAATGTTTGGATGTGTAAATCTTTGTATTGAGACCCTGTGGGTAGGACAGGGGGTGGGAAGTTGGGTCTGGGGAGCTTAATACTCCCTGGCTTTATGCCTCTTAGCTGGTGAGACAAGATCTCATTCTTACCCCTCCCCCTTTGTAGTTAGAGCTATTAAATGGCCTGTAGTAGTAGTGATACCTACTGCCTTTAATAGAATCTCATGGCACAGAGTGGTTGAAAAATCTTTCATTTTTTTGAGAAGGAATCCTTCTGCTTGCTTTCTCCTTAGCTGTAGCAGAACTGAAATATTTCTTGCTTTTAAAAAAGCAGTGGCAATGTATTTAGCTCTCTATTACTCTCAATATTCCTTGTTAATCTGATGAGGGCCCTGCCATTCCTTTTAGTTCCTCTTTGGAGTAGAAAATCACTCTTGTCTTTAGGGTGCTGTAACTTTTCCTTAAGAAATGTAACCTGTAACTTCAGACCTTTCTTCTTGCTCTTTTCAGGTATATCTGATTATACCATGGCTTCTAATGGAAAAGACACAACTATGGCATCCCCAGAGCATGGGGAGGAAGAGCAACAGGTAGGTGCTCCCTCTTAAGCATTGCTGGTTCAACATGTGTATATGAAAGATGGTTGGCTGTTATCTGGTAGCAGGCTTCACATATGCACATGTTGGTGTCTAGAGACTTGTGCAGTTGCTCTTCCAGATGCTGTAAAATAGCCTGGTTCATAATGCTTTTTAAAAATTCTTCTTGCCTTAGTTAACCTAGTGATCCAGTTTCAGTACTAACTTCAAAAGCAGCTGTTGGGCCTCTTCGGATTTTTGACCATTCAAGAATCCTTTGATTGGGTATAACTACTTGAAAAAGAAAAGGTTCAGCCCCAATGTGGAACATTGCCTCCCTGACTCGCTGTTCTGTCCCTTGCCTCACTAGAATGTCTTGAGGAGGGTGGCCAGTCTACCTTTAGTCAACTCTGCCTGTGATCTGGCTGCCACTGCCTATGCTTCCACCAAGGAGAGCCATCCCTATGTGAGGTCCATCTGTGACATGGCCGAGAAGGGAGTGACCTCCATTACCAATGCTGCAGTTAGCAGTGCACAGCCAGTTGTAACTAAACTTGAACCTGAGGGTGAGTAAAGCATATATGCAGACCTTTCTGTTTGTGTGGTGCAATTTCTCAACAGTAGGATCTTCACACCCTCTTGGGAAGCTTCCATCTCTAAAACTCAGGTGCATGAAGATCAGTACTGGAGGAGAAGCTGGCAGTGGGGTTGGTGTGACTAAAGAGGAGTAATATAGTAGCCCATGCATGTAAGCTAACATTGGCTAGAGGCTAACACAGGGCTTTGCTTACACTAATTACTATTGCTGAACCTGCCCTCGCCTTCACTGTAGCCAGGAGGTAAGATGAGTGCTAAGCTCTTTCCCTTTAAGGAGCAAGACCCTTTGAAAGGTACCTAATTGCAAAATGAGATCTCCTCATTCTGCAACCAGAGAGGCTCAGAATCTAGGCTGGTCCAGCAAAATATTACCTTACTCACCCTGTCTAATATCTCTGGATCAACATGGCTACAACAACACTGCACACAGGCTACAACAGCTGCTTATCAGGCAATAGCTCAACAGCAATGGCTGCTCCCTGACTTGCGTCCTTCATGAGAACAGTTAGTTGGACTTATTGCAGCCAAGGCATTGCAAAAACTTCTTGGTGCCTTCCAGAGGGATGTTTGATCAAAAAGCTTCAGAGCTGTAAGACTATGGGGTGAGATCATTGCACTTTATTCAGAACATAAAAACCTGTCAATTGGAGAGCAAGCCTGGAAAGTGATGCCTAGACTGCTTGGTAAGAGACAATTCTGCAGTAAGTATAGATGGGAGGAGAGTGTTCAGATGCTAGTCATAGCTATCTCAATTCAGTTGCCGCATTAGGATGCATGGGAGGAAATATGGAACTATGAACTATTGAAGGGGACACTATTTTTCTTGGAAAATATTTTCCAAAGGTTCATAACTTGGTGGGTGGGGTGGGGGGAAAGGAGGGAACCACCTTACATGGGGAAGGAAGGGGGAAATGTGCAGCACCTACAACCCAGAAAAATTGCTGCCTGAACATATTGGAGAACTGAAGCTCTCATTACAGATGTGAGCCAGGTTCTGTATATATTACAATAGCAAAATGGGCCAATTAAGAAACTGAACTCTGGTTTTTCTATAGGGACAACAGAGGAGGAGTGGGTTTCTGAAGTACCTGACAAAGTGGAGGAGACTCTACCAGTCCTTCAACAGACTGCTGATGAGGTAACTTTCACCACCCTCTCACTAGACAAAACATCATGCCTTTATGAAAGGCATACCAATAATGGGATGCTTCCTCCAGCAGAGGAATACTCCATACTAAAAGTGGTCAAGAGGCAGGAGCTAGTGTCTCAATAGAACTCTGGTCTGATGCTTAATAGCAAGATGCAGTTCTTCCCCTGAAGATTTGACCTATGGGGCAGAGCAGGTGGTAATCGCCTCCCCCAACCTCCATTTCTGGGTAAATGTGGTGGTATCACCCTGAATTACTGTACAAGATCTTGCTTGATCACTCTTCTCTAGGCTACATCTGAGACACAGGAGTTGGCCTCTTCCAGACTGACAGATGTCAAGGAGACCATGATCAGAGTGGTAGATATGACCAAAGAGGCTGTGCAGGACAGTATGAAGACCACCAAATCAGTGGTAACTGACAGCATGAGCACAGTTGTGGAATCAAGAATGGGCCAATTGGCCATAAGTGGAATGGAAGCAGTGCTGGAGAAATCTGAAGAGCTCTTGGATCACTATCTTCCCATGACAGATGATGAACTAGGTCAGAACACATGAGTGACAGGTCTATTATCTTAAAGTTTAGGGTAATCCTCCTTTTGGGCCAAATATCTCTCTAGGCTTCTCAATCTTCTCTGGCACCAAATGCAGGCTCATTCTACAGCCTCTTCATAGCTGAGACTGAGGGTTAAGACTTTAGTTGGTGGGCATGTAATCATGTAAAATGACTTGAGCAACAAATGGAGACAGGGTGGTACTAGAAGGAATGATGGGCATGACTATTCATTAGTCATTGGCAAAGGATGTGAAATCTTAGTAATGATGTGTGGCATGTGGGTTTTCATTTTAAGGCTGAAGCTACCTCTGCGGTACTTGATAGGTGCTAAGACACTTACTTGTTACAAGGGAGCTTCAGATTTAGCAGATCAATATGGCTTGTACTCCTTTCACCATCTCTTAACCTGAGATGGTGAACAACCTGAACTCTCTTCCCTCTAGCTGAACTTGCTGAATCTGTGGAAGGGGCTGAAGTGTCTTCAGCACAACCACAAGAGCATCGGAGTTACTTCGTGCGTTTAGGTTCCCTGTCAACTAAACTTCGCCAACGTGCCTACTGCTATTCCCTAAACAAGATGAGACACACCAGTCAAAGCATCAGAGAGGCTCTTTCCCAGCTTCATGAAACCATGGGACTGGTAAGAACTCAACTATCTCTTACAACTGATGCCCTCCAGGGCAGGGAACACTCTGACCACACGTGTATAGAATGTCGTACAATGAGGCTTAAGCTTCATTCATAGCTGTGCTATGTAACTAGACCCTTCTACTCTTGATGCCTTGAGCATACCACACTGTGGGGTGAAGGCATGTCAAACAGCGGGACTAGAATAACTGATGTGCAAATGTCTCATCTCTGGATATGCTTAATCCACTTCTAGATTGAATACCTTAAGCAAGGTGTTTCTCTCCAAGAAGTCCAGGAGAAGTTCCATCACCTATGGCTGAGCTGGAATAGAGAGCAGCCTAAAAGCCAAATCCTTGATTTCACTGCTAAACCAGAGGTATGTACATTTGGGTGTGAATGTGGGGGGGTGGTCAGCTCTGGTCTGAGAAGTTAGCCACCCTGCAAGGCCCAGAATAATTGCCTCTCTGGATAAGTAGCTCAAACTCAGGTGATTTTAGGTTCATTACAAAGTTGCTCCCTTTTGAGCATGAGTGGCTTCCTTCCTTAGACATCCCTAAGGTGATGTCACACCAGCAAGGTCTGTGCCCAAGAAGCATAGTCTCTTTAGATCCATGCTTACTACTTTTTTAAACCTCTGCACAGCCTGAAAACTGACTGTAGATCATGGGTTTGCAACCAGTGAAACCCCTGTTAACTTGGCTTAGCTCTCTTCTGACCTACCTTACATGGCTTACTGCCTGTTAGCCTCCATTGTCACAAGTGGCTTCTCTTAGGGAAGGCACAACTTGGCCTCTTTATGTATCCTGAAAGAGCATGGCACACCCATTGCAGACCACCTTGACTGCCAGTAATACCTTGCAGCATAACTTGCTGCCTTACAACATCACCCGAGGCAATGGCAGTAGCAAGTTTGATCCTTATTGTGTTTTGAGCATTAGAATTAAACTTCTATTTCTCCAACAGATGGAGTCTGAGACCCTGGCTATGTCCCGCAGCATTATCCAGCAGCTGCAGGATGCCTGCCAGATGCTAGTAGCCAGCATTCAAGGTCTCCCCACCAACTTTCAGGATAAGGTGAAACAGATGTATCACAACATGGAAGAGCTTCATGCATCCTTCTCCACTGCCCATTCCTTCCAGGATCTCTCCAGCAGCCTCCTCACCCAGAGCCAGGAGATGGTGACCAAGGCCCAGGAATACGTGGATGAGCTGATGGCATACGTGATGGAGACTACTCCTCTGTCTTGGGTTGTGGGACCCTTCATCCCATCGGATAAGGTGTCTGCAGATGCCATTGAACCACAGAACCAAGAAAATGAGGCTGAGGAAGCCTCCAAGTCTAAGGAGGCTCTGTGACCTAGAAACCTGAAACTTCTAAGGAAGAAGGAAAATTCGTTCAGTCTTCCTTCTGACTTGATGTGTACTCGCAATGCCAAGGAAGACACCAGTGGCATTACTCATATGCACTGTGCCTAATTCTCTCATAATGTCTGGCGGTGTTGTGTGACTGCTGTAATGTAGATCACTTCTCGGCTCAGATACTACTTGTTTGTGTTACCACTGTCTTCAAAATAAAATGTCACTTCATTTGAAAGAAGGTCTAATCTGCTCTTTCTAAGAAGTCTGTCCAGTTCTATAGTAGACATCTGTGCCTGCCATTAGTCATGCTATATGTAGCCTTGTTTGCCAGTAGCAGCAACCACTGGCATTAGTGTGTAGATGACACTTAAAAGCCTGGGAAGCTTACCCCATATACCATAGAACCAAATCTAGAGCCTTAATTTCTAAGTAGTTCTAGATCACTACTCAGACCTGTAAACATGCTCTAGTTTCTCATGAAACTGAACAGAAATAAGTGTTGCTCTCATGGCTGTGGTAGAATTGCACTTTGCTTTTCAGAAGTTGCTAACAGTACAGTTGGTTAAAATTCCTACCAGTGTCTAGCCCAGGTTGGCTAGACACTACCTGGGTTGCTCAGTCCTGGCTTCTGCCTCAGGAGAGAACAGGCCTGGGATTTCTTGGCCTATCTCAAAATAGGGCCCCTTTAGGGACAGCCCTAGGGCATAAATGTCACATCCCATAAAACACTGGTTACTCAGGTGGGTATGTATAATTTTAACCACCTATAAAATCCCTGAGTCTGTATCAAGGCTGCATATTTCCACACTTCACAGCTGGAACTGTGAAAGGCTGTAAATGAAATCTTCCCCCTTAGGAAAGCAGACCCTTTAAATCCACATCATAGGGTGACAAGTATCAAGGGTAGCAGTGTTTTGGTTTTCTGTGGGTACAGACTGTCTGGTAGTACCTTAAAGGCAACATTTATTTGGGCATAACCTTTTGTGGGTAAAGGACCATTTCAGATGCATCCTCAACCTGTTTTTGTCATGAAAGGGTGAGTAATTCAGCTTGTTTTTCAGTCTCAGACCTGCCTCTCAAATAAGAGGCATTAATCACTTATATGGAAAATACAAAGCAAATCATGCACCCTAAAATAAGAGCTCTTGAATTTCAAAAGAATATGATAGTGCCCGTAATATAGAGGATATGGGTTCTGTTTAGGACACTACATACCCTAGCAAAGCAAAAACATTAGGGCCCTTGTGCTTAGGTATTGCTCCACTCAACATTGCAGGACCTCCCTGAGACAACTTTCATTTACCAGTGCTGATATCACAAGTCTCATTGTCAATGAGTGACATTGCTGTCACATGGGTCTTGCAGAGCAGTGTTTAATAACTTTTAAAAATAAAACTGGGCTGCTCTTAACTAAGTGCTTTAATCTAAAAGACAGGCCAAGCTTGAGTGTTATGATAGGTAGTAATAAGCTATGTCCTAGGTTATTCCCAGCCCTGGTATTCCCTTAAGTCATTTCTATGCTTTGTGCCTCTGTAAAAGGGCTGCTTGTAGAATGAGGACAGAGTCTCTGTAATCATGCAGTATTTTGAAATGTTTATTTTCAGTAACTAGCAACAAGAGGGCCCAGTTGAGGCCTCTGTGTGCTACCCTGCTGCAACTACAACTACTACAGCTGTGAACTTCCTAATGTACACAAGTGCTAAAATTTGCTCAATGTAGCTGTACCCAAAGTCAATGGGGGAGAAGCTGTTCCAGATACATTTCTCTAAGCCACTCTTTCTACAAAGGGAAAATTGATCTAGTGGTTCTGGAATACCTACATTCTATAAAAGCCACTGTGTAAGCAAGGCATTCACTAGAAAGGGAATCATTTGACTTCAGCAAATGAAATAAGCGAGGTTGTCAATTGCAGTTAACTCACACAATTAACTCAATTCAATCATGATTAACAGTGCAATTAAGCACATTGGTGTTTAAAAATTAAATATTTTTGAATGTCCTACATTTTCAAATAGATTTCTTACAGTACAATCTGTACAGTGCTCACTTTATATATAATTTTTCTTACCAATAGTGAACTGTAAAAGATACTTTATCTTTCAATTCACCTACAAGTACTGTACTACAGCCTCTATCAGGAAAGTGCAACTTACAGATGTAGACTTTTTGAGGGGGGGGTTACATAACTGTTCTCAAAGACAAACTGTGAAACTTTAGAACCTACACATACACTGAGTCCTACTTATTCTGCCAATTGATAAGACAGACACATTTGTTTACATTTACAGGAGATGCTGCTGCCTGCTGCTTATTTACAGTGTCACCTGAAAGTGACAACAGGTGTTCACATGGCACTTTTGTAGCTGGTGTTGCAAGGTATTTATGTTCCAGATATACTAAACATTCATATGCCCCTTCATGCTTTGGCCACCATTCTACAGGATATGCTTTCATGCTGATGATGGTGGTTAAAAAATAATGCATTAGTTAAATTTGTGACTGAACTCCTTGGGGGAGGATTGTATATCTTCAGCTCTGTTTTACCCACATTCTGCCATATATTTCATGATGTTAGCAGTCTTAGATGATAACCCAACACATTTGTTTTAAGAACACTTTCACTGCAGATTTGACAAAATGCAAAGAGGGTACCAATGTGAGATTTCTAAAAATAGCTACAGCACTTAATCCAAGGTTTAAGAATCAGAAATGCCTTTCAAAATCTGAGAGGGACGAGGTGGGGTGCATGCTTTCAGAAATCTTAAAAGAGCAACACTCAGATGCGGAAACTTCAGAACCCAAACCACCAAAAAGGAAAATCAACCTTCTGTTGGTGGCATCTGACTCAGATGATGAAAATGAACATACATCCGTCCACTCTGCTTTGGATAGTTATTGAGCAGAACCCGTCATCAGCATGGATGCATGTCCTATAGAAGATGAAAGGACATATGAATTTTTAGTGCATCTGGGACATAAATAGCTTGCAATGTCAGCTACAATAGTGCCATGCAAATGCCCACTCTCACTTTTAGGTGACAAACAAGAAGCAGCCAGCATTATCTCCCACAAATTGTATCCAAGTTTGTTTGTCTGAGCGATTGGCTGAAGTAGGACTGAGCGGACTTGTAGGACAAAGTTTTACATTGTTTTATTTTCAATGCAGTTATTTTTTGTACATAATTCTACATTTGTAAATTCAACTGTCATGATAAAGAGATTGCATTACAAGATGTTTGGGAATTATGATAAACCAAATCAAAAAGGTAAATTTTCATGAAGTGAAAACATCTCTTGTTATATGCAGAGCTCCCAAATACCATCTCCAGTTTGCCTCAAACTTTTGAGACAAATTCAGCCCTGGCAGAAGCAAAATGTCATAGAGCTTGCTTTATTTCTGGTAAATTTAGGGTTAAGACTTTGTGCAACAGAGAACAAATATTTGCAGGACATGGGTATAAGGCAAAAAGGTGCAAAACAGGCTGATTATGGAAGGTCAGCATTTCTAGCTATTAAACTGCATTATCACTCTACTACAAATAATTAGTATAATTACAATATAGTATTCTAAAACTTGTGAAAGCAGCAAAGAATCCTGTGGCACCTTATAGACTAACAGACGTTTTGGAGCATGAGCTTTCGTGGGTGAATACCCACTTCATCAGATGCATGTAGTGGAAATTTCCAGGGGCGGGTATATATATGCAGGAAAGCTAGAGATAATGAGGTTAGTTCAATCAGGGAGGATGAGGCCCTGTTCTAGCAGTTGAGGTGTGAAAACCAAGGGAGGAGAAACTGGTTTTGTAGTTGGCAAGCCATTCACAGTCTTTGTTTAGTCCTGAGCTGATGGTGTCAAATTTGCAGATGAACTGAAGCTCAGCAGTTTCTCTTTAAAGTCTGGTACTGAAGTTTTTTTGCTGCAGGATGGCCACCTTAAGGTCTGCTATAGTGTGGCCAGGGAGGTTGAAGTATTGTCCTACAGGTTTTTGTATATTGCTATTCCTACAAAAACCTGTAGGAGAACACTTCAACCTCCCTGGCCACACTATAGCAGACCTTAAGGAGGCCATTCTGCAGCAAAAAACTTCAGGACCAGACTTCAAAGAGAAACTGCTGAGCTTCAGTTCATCTGCAAATTTGACACCATCAGCTCAGGACTAAACAAAGACTGTGAATGGCTTGCCAACTACAAAACCAGTTTCTCCTCCCTTGGTTTTCACACCTCAACTGCTAGAACAGGGCCTCATCCTCCCTGATTGAACTAACCTCATTATCTCTAGCTTGCCTGCATATATATACCCGCCCCTGGAAATTTCCACTATATGCAGCTGACGAAGTGGGTATTCACCCACGAAAGCTCATGCTCCAAAACGTCTATTAGTCTATAAGGTGCCACAGGATTCTTTGCTGCTTTTACAGATCCAGACTAACACGGCTACCCCTCTGATACTTAAAACTTGTGAGAGACTTTAAATGATCTATACCAAATCAGCTGGGAAACCACACACCAGTCCTCTGTAAATCACAGACTGTTGCATAAAAACGTCATTCAACAGACAGCGTAGCAGAGGCTCTGCTTTGTTATTACCCAGAAAAGTTAGTAAGTGGAAATAAATACAGGCACATCTCCAAAGAATAAGGCAATCGCATATGATGTATACAGTGTAGTTACAAATAAACTGATTGTCATTGGATCTGAAATGAAGGCTAAACTTTGGCCCTTTTTACATTTCTAGTTGGATATTTTGATTTTGTAACTGGTGATTCCTCTCACCCTTACTTAAATAATGCTGTGTTTGTGCACAATGTGTTTATTGATGCCATTGATTATAATCCTGGCTTTTAAAAATACAGATTTAAATCTATCTGTCATAAAGCTTAAGGCTGAATTACTTATCAGCATCATCTAGGGAATGTAAGACAACCAAATCACTTTCAAGTGCAGGATATCTCCACTGTACAATAGATGTTACATTTTTGTAATATCGTGGATTTTTTTTTAAAAAAACCATATTGTTTTTGGAAAAAACAATTACATTTAAAAGTAACAAAGGATGTTGATGCCTTGTGGTTGAAACCTCCGCTCTGTGTTTGTCCTTTGCTAGGGATCGGGAAGTCTCAGGGGAACAAGATTTCCAAGATTTCCTAGTTTCAGCAGGGCTAGAAATACCATAAGATCTGCCTTTTATAATAATGTATATTGGTACTAAAGATCGACCTCAGATCTAGGGGTTTGGTTGTGACCCATCTCCCACTGATATTTTTGCTTCTAGTCAAAGGGTACGTCTACATTAAAGAGACTATAGTAGCATAGCTACTTCACCACAGCTATAATGACACAAACCTATAGTGTAGATGCAACCTACAGCAACAGAAGGGGGTTTTCCATCAGATTAGGGACACCACTTCCCCAAACGACGGTAGGTAGGTCGACGGAAGCAGTCTTTCATTGACAGAGCTGTGTCTACACTGGAGGTTAGGTTGACATAGCTACATCAGTCAGTGATGTGGATTTTTCACATCCCAGGACTGACATAGCAATATGGAACTAACTTTTAAGTGTAGATCAGTCCAAAATGATGATGTGCAGGGGTAAAACCTCCCCATAGTTTTGGGTTCAGCTGCAGTTTCACACAAAAATTTATTTCTGTCTTTACCTTATCTGAACCTGTTCACCCAGACCTAGTTTCAGCCTCCAGGGTCAAGATGGATTAAATAAATCTATGGCTTTATACAGAGTAAAAAATTAGGGTCCACTCTCTTAATAGGCGCAATCCATACTGGCCTCATCCATTATGGCTCTGCCTTCATCCACTCCTTGTACAGGGCTGGGAGGCATAGCAGCCCCACATGGCCATTTGCTCTAGGAGATATGGGTCTCAGCAGCTCCAGAGATATAGGGGACACAGCAGCTTGGCAGGACCCTTGTCCCCAAGATAAGCAGATATACTTTTGTATGTGAGGTGTTAGATGTACAGGGCTCAGTTTAGCCCTCCTGGAATCAGGTGCAAAACCCACTGAACTTAATGGGATTTATGTCCACTTTATTATGTATTAGTGTTAACTAGAAGTGCCAAGTTCACAATACAGCAGATGGCTATGCCACCCAGATAGGGGAGCACAAGGAAACGTGATCCTGGGACACTGCAAAACCCACAGAGAGAGCTTGATTTTCATCACAGAAGAGTTTTAGAACTCCCTTCCAGTGTCTCCCACTTAGTCTCCCACTGTCTTCGTTAGGATCAGGATGTCACCCTGGTCTCCTCACTACTATTAACCTGATGTCCTTTAGAGTTTCTGCCACATTCTCCAGCTGCCTGTTAGTAGGGTGACCATATTTCCCAAAGAGAAAACAGGACTCCCCCAGCTGCTCACCTGATATGTACTCCCCACCCTCCATGAGGCTGTTGTCTGTGGCTGGAGCCCTGCCAGGGGCCCCTCAGGAGGCTGTTGGTGGGTTTCTGAAATCTTGCCACCCCCCCATACTGGAACCCTGCCAGTGCCTCCCTTCCCCAGATCTGTGTCTCCTGTTGCAGGGGGCTGGCATCTCTGCTCACGCTTCCCTCCTCCCACATTGCTTCACACCCACCTTTTTGACAAAAGTGGGGATTTGTCCCTTTTGCTCTTGCTAACTGATCAAGCCGCCCAGAGCAAATGGGACAAATGCCTCCTTTTGAAAAAAAAACCAGTTGGGATGGCAGGGACAGGGCTTAAAAAAGGGACTGTCCTGGCCAAAATGGGACATATGATTACCCTACTTAGGCCTGAAGTTTCTCACCCAAAACCTTTTCCCGCTCTGAGGAAGATGTCTTTCTCCAGCTCCTCCCAGCAAGTTAGGCAGGCTCAATGGAAACTGTGCAAGAACACTTTCTAGCCATAGTAGATTACCCAGCAAGACTGGGCAGCTGACTTCATCCTGGAGATGTTGCTGGGGATGACAACAGCCATGGTGTCTGTCAGGGGAACAGAGTGGAAAAATTCTCTCCCATTCACTCAGCAATGGGCCTTTTCCCTACTGAAACTTGCTAAAATGAGATGAGCACAAATGCTCTGAGCCCTGGGTCTCTTATGGATTTCTTCTGCTTCCTCCAAAATCACTCATTCGACTCTTCCCCAGTGTACCAGCTTCCCCAGTGTGATTCACCAGGGGCCACTGCTATGGGTACCTAGTCTTGCCCAAAATGGTCACCACCAGGAGCAGCCCTCAATTAGGGGTACCATGTCATCTCAGTACTGTCACTGCTGTATGTTGTGGCTGATGTACCGTGGGATGCAATCCCACCTGTTGCTCATTGTTTTTTAAAAACAGGTATAAAGGAGCGGGGCAGGGGTCCTCTGAGACTGATGGCAGTGGGTATTAGGTAGGGAGAGAAAGAAGTCTGAGCCTGGAGGGATGGGTGATGGTTCCTCTGCATCTGGGAGTGTTGAGTGGGAGAGATTTCAGAGTTGAAGGGGTGTTTTTGAGCTGTGGAGTGGTTAAGTTGAAGGAGAGGATAGATGGGGGGTAGGCTGTGAGGTATTCTCAAGTAGCTGGGGATTGAGTTGTGGGGAGCTGAGGGGCCTGGGGATTTTCTGAGTTTGGAGGACTGTTTGGACAAGGTTGAGTGCAGGAAGGAATGGAGTCAATTGGCAAGTGAGGGCATATGAGCCCTTAAACTATGTCTGAAAGAGGCGGATCCCGTGAGTTTTGTTGTGTATCATTGAACTGTGCTGCTTTTCTTTGAGGTGCAAGGAGGAGCTGGTAAACAGGCTTTTAGTTAGCTTTCCTACGCAATGAAATTACGCACTAGCTTCAAGCCTGCAGTTTAATGTTTGGCAGCTGGGCTTTTAAAAGTTTTCAGAGCTGTTAGAATAGAGTATCAAGGCTTATTTGCAACGTACATTGGAGGATTTGTAAGGTACTGGTTTAAATTATGAGTGTAGGGCTAACTTTTGAGGCCTCGCTTGGCCTCTTTCCTTAGAGTCTGGAGCTGTGAACTATTGTTCTAGGATCCTGTAATTCATAGCAAATGTTTGCAGAGTGCTCAGTGTTGTTGCTAAGGTGCTCCTTCAGGCTGAGCTGTGTGGGGAATGGCACGAAGCTAATTTAGACCCATTTTTAAAATGTTTTCCTAAGCTACAAATATGGGTTGTTTGTATCCAGTGCAGTACACTCTGATTTCTTGAATTGACAGGAGGGATAAATACATTCCATCCGTATGATTCAACATGAGCAGGAGCTATGCTCCTACCCTTTGAAAGTGTTTTTCAGTCAATAAACCAAAAGATAGGAGACAGGATTCCATGCTAGCACTTTCAATGGCATGTTAAGTGACTTACATGATTTAGGGGGAGAGATAGCTCAGTGGTGTGAATATTAGCCTGCTAAACCCATGGTTGTAAGTTCAATCTTTGAGGGGGCCATATGGGAATTAGTCCTGCTTTGAGCAGGAGGTTGGACTAGATGATCTCCTGAGGTCCCTTCCAACCCTAATGATCTATGATTCTATTACCAACAGTCACACAGCCTCAGACGCCTTAGTTTACTTCCCATTAAAATGGGAATAGCAGCTATATATGTATTTCTCTTGACTTGAATATCAAAAGGTTCCTGATTTGACAGGTAACTATGGATTAAGGATCACTACAGAACAAGGTAAATGAATATAGCATTATATTCATGGGTACTTTCATAAGATATATGAAGCTATAACAGAGATTGCCAGATACTTCTGAAACTATACAATCATGGAGTTCCCCCAAAAACTGCAATAAAATTAAAGGCTGAGAAAAACCTATTCACTTCTGAGCCAATGGGGAAGCAGGGATTTGCATATAACAGCTGATTGGCGGAAAGGTGAGAGCCACCACCGAACTCAGCTGTAGACAATCATAATGTAGTCATTTGCATACATGATTTGATTGGGTAACATTGTTTCTTATGCCAGTATTTACATCTGTGAAGGTAAACAATAGAAATGCCATGTTTTGTCACATGACTTTCTTTAGCCAATGATGAGGTGGAATTTTCTTGTCTATTACAAGGTGTAATTATCTTGTAGGGTTTTGAGGGTCAGTTTTTGAAATAGTCAGGTAGCAGGTGCTTGACTGGAGTTAAAGTATCCCTTGAATGGTGTTAAAGTATCCTTTGAATGAGAATGGTGTAAAATGAACAAAATGTTATCTTACGTGAGTTCAGAGGGTGAAGAATAAGACTAACGGAATAATTTGTACACCTGTAGACCATCCAGCCAATGATGAAAACAAACACGGTATCACCGACCGGCAGGTAATCAGAGGTGCTGCTGCTTCAGTGAAGCTGGGAAGCGGTTGTTATTGGAGGAAGCATTGAGTTATGCTTGGGGCACTGGAATGGGACTCAGGAGACAGGCATTCATTTTCCAGTTCTACCACAGATATCCGAGATCACGCTGGGCAAGTCACTTTATCTCTTTGTGCCTCATTTGCTAGTTTTCTGCTTGAATGTTCTGTCCTTTTCTCCATCTCTCTCTGTCTGATCTAATTAGAATGTTAGGGAGTGTCTCTCACTAGGTGTTTGTGGAACACCTGGCACAATGAGGCCATGCTGTTGATTGGGGGCTGCTGGGGTACAAAGGATGGTGTAGTGCATAGGGCACTATACTGGGACTCAAGAGACTCTGGCTTAATTTCAAGCTCAGCTACCGGCTTTCTGTGAGACTATGGGCAGGTCATATATTCTACCTTGTGCCTCAGTTTCCCATCTGTAAAATGGGGGTAGTATTTCCCTATCTCATTGGGGTATTGTTAAGTTAAAATCCATGAAAGATTATGAGGTGATCAGCATGTCTGCATTTCTAGATAGATAAGGGTTGTAATACAAATAATCATAAAAATGAGGAGTATTTTAACTTCTTTGAATAGTTTTGTATCCCACATGTACTGATTATTGAATTAAACTTGCTGAGTGAGAAGACTAGAGACCACTACAAGGGGGTGGCATTCTGTATCCAGTGTGACTCCCAAGCTGTCAATCACCTGGTTGTGGCATGAACCATCGCATCAGTTGGCTTCAAGTTGAAAAATAGCCCTGCGTGATGATCATTCACTTAATTAGGAGTTAGTTAGGTGAATGGTCCTTGGCTAGTGGTGGTCATAATTTTTCATCCACTTAGGCCTTGGATGATGTGCACCAGGACATGCAAGGCTGCTGTGCTCCATGTTGAATAGGAGCAGAGAGTACAGGAGGGTCTAAATCTGAAATTCCTGCTACCTTCCTCTTGATAGCAGGGAGAAAAAGGGATAAGAAATAGGGTGTGAGAGAAGAAACAGGCTTATGAGAGACTACTCACATGTAAATGAAACATTATATACTCTCCTCTTTGAATTACTCCTACTTAGGAAGAGGAGAATGTCAGTGGCTATGCAACAGTGCTTTCATTAAGGCAGGATCAGATTCCCTTGCATTCCCTGTCCTTCTCATCATCTTTTAGCTTGTGCTCACATGCATAACATTCCCCCACATACGCTAGTCAGGATCAAGCACTTAATAGGTTATTACAGTGCGTTAAGGTATTGGACCAAGAACTATCACGGAATTTTCTGCTCACTCAGTTAAATTGCATCCTCAGAAAACCAAGCAAAAGTAAAAGTCTGTGTGCAACACAATTTCACTAGGCAAGAAAGAGAGCATGGGTGCCATGCTGGAGGCTGTTCCATGCTTACAAACTGGGCTTCTATTTCAAATTGTTTTACAAACAACCTGAAGTGTTGAACCTAACTATAGAAAACCCCAGCTGCACAGATCCCTCAGACTGATTCTTGGTACCAAGGCCCTCCCCTTGCCCTCCTCAGTGGAATTACATCAGACTTAAATTTGAAATGGGAGGATGTCACACATTCCATCAGAGCAACTTACAGAGTAAAACTCTCTTTCATGTGTATGAGAGACAAAGACACACACACACAGAGAACATGGGGCATTAACTTTAGTGGAGTTACTCCAGATTCTCAGTGTGGATTTGGCCCCATACATAGGTTTTTAGGCTTTGATCAGTCTGTGAGATTCTCTATCCTTGTGTGTTATCTGAGGTTTCCATTAAAACCCTAACTTAACACTGTCATGTCTTTCTGTTGACTTTCAGTTATAACTGACTGCACCATGTCCTCTAAGACGACCAAACTAGATGTTGTTTCCTCAGAGAACTGGGAACAGAAGAAGCAGGTGAGTACATCCTGTAGGAATATGAGGTTCAGCAGGTAGGATACTGGTTTGTATTATTAAGCACCAACCAACGGGTAATTCAGGCCACCCTACACAGAATTGTCAAGAAATGTGCCTAGTGACTGTTGAAATGAGTCCAGAACTAAATGAATGTGAATACTAAATTCTCCATTCTGTGCCAAGAAAGACAGTGGACCAGGTCCTAAGCTAGTGTAAATTGGCTTGTCTATCATTGGAGGAGTGCTGATTTATACCAGTTGAGGGTCTCACATTAGGTTTATAAGTAGCATCAGGACTGGTACTTTTCAGCCCTTCTCATCCATGTTGGTGTCATATGGCAAGGCCAAGACTGACACAGCAAAATTATTATTATTATTACAATTGTTCAGCAATTCAAAGGTGATTTCTGGAAGTCCAGGTGACATAAGTCTATTCTAAATAGCCATTCCACTGTTCAGTGATTTCTTCTGTTCCATTTTTCCATACACAAAGACCAAAGCAATGTTTGTTTTTAGTCTGTCTGACTTTGATTTTTGATTAAGGAAAACAACAAGGAACATGTATAAAAGGCCTGATTCTCCACACTTGTACACAAGTTTTATGTTACTGGTGTGAAGTAATATTGGCATAAAACTGCATCCTAACTGAAAAACAAAATAGCAGCTGTCTCATAAGGGCCCCCAAAGTGAGCAAGAAGGGGTGGATTTTGAAGGTGCAGTGCACAGCAAATAGAATGACATCTCCTGTTAGTTACTAAATTAGTCACGTTAGATTAGATTAGAAATGGTCTAGACTAAGACTAGAAACAGTGATAACTAAAAACAACGAGGAGTCCTTGTGGCACCTTAGAGACTAACACATTTATTTAGGCATAAGCTTTCGTGGGCCAAAACCCACTTTATCGGATGCATGCAGTGGAAAATACAGGAGCAGGTATAAATACATGAAAGGATGGGAGTTGCCTTTCCAAGTCTTGTTAGACTGACCTTACACTTGGGAAGGCAACTCCCATTCTTCCATGTATTTATATCTGCTCCTGTATTTTCCACTCCATGCAGCTGAGGAAGTGGGTTCTAGCCCACAAAAGCTTATGCCCAAATAAATTTGTTAGTCTCTAAGGTGTCACAAGGATGCCTTGTTGTTTTTGCTGCTGCAGACTAACACAGCTGCTACTCTGAAACCTGTCATAACTAAGTATTCCACCTCCTCCTTAAAGGGCAAGGGGTAAAATAATCTTTTGATTTTGGTTCATCCTAATTTTCTGTTTAAAGAGTTCAAAGACAGAACTAGTAGAAGTTGTACCTGGACTCAAATTGCTGTAAACCTTTCTCCTCCATCTCCAAAACCCAATGTCTTCTCAGTGTCTGCACTTACACGACTTACTGCTCAGAAATGTGAAATAGGACTAGATGTTTGATTTTATTAGACTTTTCAAATTACCTAGTTTAAAAAGACGTATTGATGCAGACCATGAATTCTGATTTTCTTTGAGGAGATGATAGGATTTCATTTCTTCTACAACTCCAGATCCACAACCACTATACATGGTGTAGCTCCATTGACTTCAGTGAAGTTCTGCCATTTAAACTAGCTCTGGAGCTGGTCCTAAACCTTTGGAAAGCCAGATAGATCAATCAGGGTTTTGAGTTTGCTTCTTAACCTGCCAGTGAATCTTTGCTGATTTGACTTTTCCTGTTTTGCCTCAGTGTAATGTCTTGAAGAAACCGAGTGGCCTACCCTTCATTAGCTCTTTCTGTGATTTGGTTTCCACTAAATATACTTCCATCAAAAAGAGACATTTGTACAATAAATCTTTGTGTACTGGAGCAGAGAAAGGAGTGAAGACCATTAATGAAGTTGCGGTCAGCAGTGTACAGCCAGTTTTGAATACCCTGGAACCTCAACGTAAGTAAACCAGGATAGAGAAGCTTTTCTCAATGGGAAGGGAAAATGTAACTCAAAATAAAATTCTGTGGGAAATTCCTCAGTCCTGACTGTCATACGTAGGTGGTGTGCAATTTCACAGCAACGTCTGTGCCTAAAACCAGCTGGAAAATTGGCCTCCTGTCTCCACTTCTGATATGGCTGATCTGAGAACTATGACATGTAAACATAAGCCAGTCTATTCTGACTCACATTGAAAGAGAGTTAAGAAACTAATTTATTTTACCTCTCTATAGCTGCAACAGTAAACTGCAAGGGTCTAGAGTCAGTGGAGGAGAAGCTGCCAATACTTTGTCAGACCGCTGATCAGGTAATTATCTTTTATTCAACTAGAGACTCCTTAAAGGGGAAGGCTATGATCTGATCTATTAGCAAGAGTGACTAGAGCTGTGGTGGCAGCTGAATGCCTTGCTGGAGAGGTGTGGATAGTAGTAGCCTATTTTGCAAGAATGTTTCTGATCAAAAATGGGTAATTGTGGATTTCACTAGACAATAACAGGCAGTCTGTGCAGTTTCAATTCAAACACTGGAGGGAATTTTGGGGCAGTGAACAAACACACATTTTCTGATGACTGCAAACTAGGAAAGGGGAGATAAAATTGGATGACACAAACCCAGTTTCATAGATGTTCCAGGACAACATTATGTTGAAATGTCTCCTTTATGGAAGTTTAAGCTCACAAAAGCGAAAGGTGATAATTACCCTATTTTGAGATGAGATCTTAGGTCAAAGCATTAAAAACTGGAGCTGCTGTTGTTCAGCAGCTTTGAAAATTACTCCCACCTTATTAGATACCCTCATTATGAATTTAGCAGCCTGGCTTTCGGCACCCGAGTCTGAAAACTTTGTCCAATATCTTTTTTTTTTTTAGTATAAAACCAACTTTCCTCTATTTTATCTTCAGCTTGTTTCAGATGTAAAGGACTTCATGAGGTTTCCCAAAGTGAAGGGGGAAAATGATGCAGTGACCAACACAAACACAGGAGTGGTCGACCTGACCAAAGAAGCCATCCAGACCAGTATGGAGACCCCCAAATCAGCAGTGATTAATGGTATGAGTACAGTCATGGGATGAAAAGTATGTGGGGCTGGCTGGGAAACAATAATTCTGATTTACAACAGAATTGGAGGATTTGAAATTAGTTTTTGTTCCACAGTGGAATGAAAATGAGACCTTTCAAAAATTTTCATTAAAAAACATGAGTAAGTCCCATCCTAAAATAGCCTGGTAATTAGGGTACTAGTTGGGCATATGGGAGACCTAAGTTCAAGTCCCTGCTATGCCTGATTTGGAGCAGGGAGCTATTGGCTGTTCTTGGTGGGGTTCTGTCAATTCCATCCTGGAGCTGAGAAACCTTCATGATGAAAGTTTCATCCAAATCACTACACTTCTGTGAATAGTTTTGGTTTTGATGAATCTGTGTTTTCCCATATAAAAACATTCTCCTGAAAAATTCCTGACCAGCTTCAGTCATATGGCCAAGAATGAAGTTTAAGCTGTGCTGGAGACAGCTGAAGAGCTAGCACATCCTTACCTCCCCATGGCTGGTAAAGTGGGTAAGAACTTGTGTGGGTCACACCCAGGTTGGGAATTTCAAAGGAGCCTAAGGGAGTTCAGTGTTCAGTTTCTACTGATTTCCAGTAAAAGTTGAGTACCTACATCTCATAGGTTCTTTTGAAAATTCCAGTCCTGGTGTCAATATTTTTGCCATAGCTCCAAAATAAAATGAGGGCATCCCGATGTTCCACTCTTCTTGTTACCTTGGACTTTCCTTCTGTTTGGAGTTGGCTGATGTAATAACAAGACAGTAAATGGATAAAGGGCCCCTTGCATTGATAAGACCAAATAATTAACAGGACTCCCACTTGAACTAGCTTTAAGCCATGAGCAACTCCTTCATTCTAGTCCTTGCTTTCATCCATTTACACACTGTAAAGGTGTAAAAGGAAGACAAATATCAGACTGACAGAGGAGAGTGAGTTTAACATATGTCCCCAGGCATCCTGTGAAGTGAGACTTGGCCACAGCTGCGATGATATATGTTAAGCTGTTATGTAACATTTGTTTTAGTGAAGATTGCTCAGTAAAATGGACACATCTGGGAGAGCAAGATCCCAAGCCATCAAACTATGACTGGTGCTGAGTGTGTTTACATCCTGGAGCACATGCTGTCCCTTGGGGGGTGTTAATGCTTCATGGATAGGGGAAATGTAAGTGTGTGGCCAATGGTTATATTCCTTACCAAAGGGTAAATGCTATTAAATAGGGATGAGATACTTAAGGAACCACTGACCTTTCTAGAAAAGCTCCGGCTAATTTCAGAGGAAAAGTGGTTACACATGCTGGATCTGGGTTTAATTCCCAGCTCTGCCACAAATTCCTGTAGGACCTCAGACTAGTCATTTCAGTTCTTTGTGCTTCCGTTCTCCATTTGTAAAATAGGGATAATCTTTTCTTCCACCCATTGTCTGTTTAGATTATAAATTCTTAGGGAAAGAGACCGTCTTCTGCTTCTGCCTAGCACAACAAGACCTGAGTCAGTTGGGGACTTCAGGCACTGCCATAATACAAATAACAGCAATAGTAGTTTACCCAATTTCTCCTTAAAACAATTCCATCACTAGATTGGTGGCAAACAATGGTAATAGTAGTGCTGTTGCCAAAGGGCCAGCCTTTTAAAGGTATTGAGGCGCCTAAAGATGCAGATAGGGATCTAGTGAGATGTTCAAAATGCAAGGTGCCTATCTCTATCACTGGGAATTATGTGCCTAGGAACTTTTTGAAAATCCCACCAGGTGCCTATTTACCTTTCTGTGTTCCTAAATACTTTTGATAATCTGACCCTTAGTATCTAAGATGCAGGTAGAACATGTTCTGCGAAGGTTTTCTAAAAGCTCTGTTCTAGGAATTATTGTGGGGACAGGGCCGGCTCTGCCATTTTTACCATTTTTGCTGCCTCAAGCAAAAAAAAAAAAAGCTGCTTGGATTGCCGCTCTAGAATGGATGGAATGCCGCTGCCCATAAACATTTTCCGCCCCAGGAATGTGCTTACTCTGCTGGTGCCTGGAGCCAGCCCTGTATGGGGAAGTTATATAAACTACGTTATACAGGAGGTCAGACTAGATGATCACAGTGGCCTTTCTGGGTTTATAATCTATGAATCTTTGAGTAAGGCTTTCAAATGAAGATTTGGGGAAGCTGTGGTCAATTCTGACATTATCACCTTTCATTTGGCAGAATAACCTTATTCTCTTGTTTCTTTCAGTTAAACCTACAGTTTTTGCAGAAAGGAATGGCATGGCTCAGCAGCAGCAAGATTATGACAGTTACTGGGTGTGTTTGGGCTCCATGATGACCAAATTCCAGCAATGTGCTTACCAGCATTTCCAGAGCAAGGTCAGGGATGCCGGCCAAAGCATCTGGGAGGCTCTTCAAACTAGTTCCCTGGTAGGAACAAAGTTCTTCTTTCCCCTTCATCCTCATCCCAGAGATGTTCTGGGCAGGACCACAATATAACTAATCTTCTTCTTTGAGTGGCCTCTGCATATTCCCACTCTTGAGATGTACCCAGTGCTTAATTTGTAATGAAAGTGGTGCTGGGGCTCAAGCAATTAAGTGCTGGTGATCAAGAATTTTTTACTTTCATAACTGATACGCAAGCCCAGAAGTGCCGGGGTTATGAATGGCCAAGCCTAAAGGTGCCGGGGCTCAGCCCTGGCAAGCCCTGACACAAATTAAGCACTGAATGTACCTGTGGCACAGCCAGGATCAATGGAAGCTTTTAATGCCATTGGAACACTACCTTACACCCTTCTCTTGTGATTCCAAATGTTTGCGGGGCAGAGCAGTAAAAGTGGTGTGGAGCACCAACTGTCACAGTTCCTTTCAGCCATGGTGGCAGATGGAACGGGAATCTCATCTGGTCTATGGACCCAGTTTTGTCAGAATGTATCATCTAGTGCCTTCTTCATCAGGATTAGTGTTAGTTAGCTTCTTCAGTTAGACAGTTTTTACTTATCTTTTTCAGGTTTGGCAGCTTCATTGCTGTTCTTTGTCCCTGTAACTTTTTTTTCCCTTTAGCAATCCAGTCTTTACAGAGTTAAAGATTACAAGATTTCTTATTTATCTAGGCCCATTCCAGACCGTCTATAGCAGTGATACTCAGACTGGGGCTTGCAAGCCGCAAGTGTCTCTTTAACGTGTCTCTTGTGGCTCTTTGCAGCACGGGATATTAAAACACTGTGATTTAATTATTAACCAATCTAAGTTATATACCATTCAGGATGCTTTTCCTATGTTATTAACCAATTAAGTTATCAACTTGCACTAAGTTATTAACTGATTTACTGTGTGAGTAAAATATATATATATATATATATATATATATATATATATATATATATATATATAAAAAACTAAATGTAATATAGTATTATAGTAAATGAAACAATGAATCCACACGACTGGGTAATGTCGATCTCTAATATGGCTCCTGGACCACTGAACGCTGAGTATCACTGGTATATAGCTTCAACAGAAGCTCTACAATGATCAGGGGGAACCATACCAAACAGGGCTGGATTGGCATGGAAAATATCAAAGGGAGCAGGAACAATGGCTCTGTATTGGGGAACAGTTTTAGAATCAAACAATAGTGTAGTTGTAAACGTCTCCCATTTCAGGAGAGATTTCTAAAAATTGTACCTTCACAATATTAATTTGCTTCTTGCAGTTGCTGAAATATTGCATCATTGCCTTGATTCAGATAATCACCCAACCCCTGAAGACCATCTACCAGATACTACTGGTTATTATTGAACACTTTCCCATCAACTTTCAGGACAAGATGCAACAAGTTTCCCATACCACAGAAGTACTCCATGCTTCAGTCTCCACTCTTGATTCCTTCCAAGATCTGTCTAGACAAATCCTCTCCCAAATATGGGAGAAAGTGACCAAGGAGGAGGAAGATATGAATGAGCTGCTGGAGTATGTGGTGTACAGTACACCTCTCTGTTGGTTTGTGGGACCCTTCAATGCTTTAAGAGGTAGAACATAAGCAGACTCCACAGAAACTGTAGAATATGGATAAGAAGGCGCACATAACAAGTGACACTGCAGAAGTTTGGAAACTGTTACAGGACAGGACTTCTCGGTGGAGCTAATTTATTTGTAGAATTGTCAAGTTTGTCAAACGAAAGCTTTGATCTTTGTGAACTCAGCTCTGAGATTAGAGTTGAGTCTCAGAATAGCCTGGAAGTAAGTAAATAAATCGGGTTCTTTGAAAGTCCCTTTGGAATCATTTAAATACAGGTTGCGGGAGGGGAAAGGGAACTATAAAAAGTCTGACCTTGAACAAGATTTTTTGGTTACATGTGTGGCAGACAGAATCAGTTTTAAACAGGGAGGTTAACAGAAGATTAGGAATTTTAGCAGATAGCAAAAAGAACGTGCCATTGCATAGTCCTTTACATAAGAACATAGGAACGGCCATACTGGGTCAGACCAAAGCGCCATCTAGCCCAGTATCCTGTCTACCAACAGTGACCAATGCTAGGAGCTGCAAAGGGAACGAACAGAACAGGTAATCACCAAGTGATCCATTCCTTGTTGCCCATTCCCAACTTCTGGCAAACAGAGGCTAGGGACACCGTCCCTGTCCATCCTGGCTAATAGTCATTGATGGACCTATCCTCCATGAATTTATCTAGTTCTTTTTTGAACCCTGTTGTAGTTTCAGTTCTGTTAGAGTTCCAGTTGTCTTCACTTGTGACTAGAAAGCTCTGTAAGGGCAACATTGAGATTTGCCCTACATAGCCTGGTAGTACTGGCTGAGTAGGGAATCACTGTTCTGTGGCTGATGGAATATCAGGCTCCGTGGGGCTGCTACTGCCTTGCCCAGTGCAGGTGCGAAGAGAGTGGGCAGACCAGACAGAAGAATTAATATATTGGCCTTCACTATATGTCCTGGGACACTTGCACAATTCAGGCCTGCTTCTCCACTGCTTTGCACCTTGTGTAGTCATTTCCCCCGTGCACAGTGAGTGTGAAATGCTGCCACATCAGAATGGTCGTGTAACCCAGCCTAACACAGTGGGGTGTTTTGTCCCCCACTTCACCCCAGTAGCCAGGCCACCTAGAGAGGTGTATGAGTTTGCTAAGGAACCTGGATTTTTCAGCACAAGTAAGAGAGGCTCAATTTGACACAGGATGAAGAATCCTCACTAGAGCTGGGTAAAATATTTTTTAATCATAAATTTGCCAAAAAATGCATTTTTCAGAACACAGAAGTTATTTGCAAATTCAAGTAAAAAATGAGGGAAAGAAATTGAAAAAGTCAAAAGTTTGTTTTGGTCATTTCAAAATGAAATGTTTTGACTTTTCATTTCAAATAGTTTCATTTTGAACATTTGGAAATGAAACCCTTTATTTTTTTTTCATTTTGAAATGTTGTTTCTTTTCAAAATGTAGCTAGATTTAAAAAAAAAAGGAGGAGGTAAAAAGCACCCAAAACCTACATGAAAGGAAAAACTGAAAAAAACTCATTTAGGGTCAAGTGAATTGTTTTGTTTGTCTTGAAACACATTTGTTCTTTTATTCTATTTCGATGAGCAAAAACTGAAAAATAAAATGAGTTTTGATTTGAACTGATTGTTTTTAATTTTATTTTTTGTTCAGCCCCTGAAATGAAAAATTCATTATTTGCTCAGTCTTGGTCCGCACGCAAATATTTGAATGTTGCATGACAATGTTCAGTGGAAAAGATGACAGCATCTCAGAATCTCAATCTAGTTGCCCATTTGGGATAAACATTTAGAAGGGAAGGGGATAGTGTAATGCTGACAAACCCCAGTTGGCAGGATTGAACTGGGGATCTCTGGAGCTTAGTGTATAAGCCTCTACTGCATGAGCTAAAAGCCAACTGGCTATTAGCTGAGACAGTAGAGCAGACTCCTTAATTGCTCTCTCTGGAAGTGGTCTCAGTGCCACTCACTGAAACAGACTGGGATCCAGGCATGTGGCTATTGTGCCTCCATCTTAATCTGGTCAAATCCCATGGTGTAGTTGAACCTTACAGAGAGCCCAAAGGGGAACCCAGCAGAGCACGTGTGCTCAGGGTTTTTACACCTGCACAATCTGCTACAAGTAGCATCTCATATAGGCAGAGCTTGGATTGTGGGCAGGACTTGGCACAGTACCACCACCTTTTTCAAGTTCAATCCAATTCCAATTCAAACTCTGAGGGAGAACAATGAAGGGATGACAAAAGGATAAACACTCTTTTCTCTCACCCTTCCCTGAAACAGAAAGTGGCACATGTTCCCTTTTTTCTGAAAGGGGGATGAAGGTGGAGAAGGGCAAGTTCTTCCAGTTACCCTACCTAATTCTTGTTCCCCAACAAAATGCTTCACTATCTATCTAAGTTATTTATATAGGCCTGATTGCCAGAGTATCTGAGCACCTCAAAGAACTTCTATGGAGCATCGAAGCCATATTATCCCCACTATACAGAGGGGAAACTGAGCCAATGAGCAGCTAAGTGACTTGCACAAGGTCACATAGGAAGTCTGTGGCAGAGCATAAAATGGAACCCAGCTCAAAGCCTAGGCTTGTATCCTAACCACTGGAAAAAACTACCTGTCTCCAATATGCCACTCCTTGTTCCAGTGTGCCAGTATTTACTTTGAAACTATGGCCAACATGCAGGTGAAGCAGGCACATTGCTATCTGCAACCTTACCACCAGAGATGCTCTATATTTGGCTGATTTTTTTATTTGTTCAGGATTTTTATGTTTTTTTTTTAAATTTTTCATAAAATGAAAAGTTCAATTTCAATTTTTTACCCTTTCCTCTACCCTTTTAAAAAAACTTTTCTCTCCCTTTTCCCATTGGAAAGGGCAATGAAAGTCAATGACTTTTTAAGTCACACAGGTGTTTTTGAAAATGTTACCCATCCTAACTAGCAACTCTTTCTTGGCAGGCTGTGGACTCAAAGTGAGTTCAGCTGGATGACAGCAAAGACCCAGTGCAATTAAATGGAATCACCTTTGGGGAATAACTCACTCCCAATCTTTGCAGCCTCAAAGGATTTCCACTCTCCTATTGGTTAGCAAAGCCTTCTTTTCACTGATTACCTGAACTGTCAGTCCTGAGTATTTCACTCCTTTCCCTCACAGTCACATCACCAGAGGTGTATAAAATCTGACCAGCTGGTGAGTAGAGTAAAGCAGTGCCTGAAGTACTAAGAAAGATTAGTAGGTTGGCCCTTGAAGGAGGGGAACTTGTTGGTGAGACTTGAGTTTCTTTTTTATTGTTTATACAATTTTGTGGTCAGGGCTTTGTACTTCTGTGATTAATAAATGTTTGGATGTGTAAATGTTTGTATTAAGAAGCTGTGGGTAGGAAGTTGGGTCTGAGGAACATAATACTACTTGGCCTTAAGCCTTTTAGCTGATGCCTTTAATAGAATCTCATTGCACAGAGTAGTTGATAAATCTTCCATTATTTGAGATGGAATCCTCCTGCTTGCTTTCTCCTTAGCTGTAGCAGAACTGAAATATTTCTTGCTTTTCAAAAAAGTAGTGACAATGTATCTAGCTTGCTATTCCTCTCAATATTCATTGTTAATCTGATGAGGGCCCTGCTATTCCTTCTACTCCTACTTTGGAGTAGAACATCACTCTTGTCTTTAGGGTGCTGTAACTTTTCCTTAACTTGTAACTTCAGGCCTTTCTTCTTGCTCTTTTCAGGTATATCTGATTATACCATGGCTTCTAATGGAAAAGACACAACTATGGCATCCCCAGAGCATGGGGAGGAAGAGCAACAGGTAGGTGCTCCCTCTTAAGCATTGCTGGTTCAACATGTGAATATGAAAGATGGCTGGCTGTTATCTGGTAGCAGGCTTCACAATGCACCTCCTGGTGTCTAGAGATTTGTGCAGCTGCTCTTCTACATACTGCAAAATAGCCTGGTTTATAATGATATTTAAAAATTCTTCTTGCCTTAGTTAACCTAGTGATCCAGTTTCAGTACTAACTTCAAAAGTAGCTGTTGGGCCTCTTCAGATTTTTGACCATTCAAGAATCCTTTGATTGGGTATAACTACTTGAAAAAGAAAAGGTTCAGCCCCAATGTGGAACATTGCCTCCCTGATTCAGTGTTCTGTCCCTTGCCTCCCTAGAATGTCTTGAGGAGGGTGGCCAGTCTACCTTTAGTCAACTCTGCCTGTGATCTGGCTGCCACTGCCTAGGCTTCCACCAAGGAGAGCCATCCCTATGTGAGGTCCATCTGTGACATGGCAGAGAAGGGAGTGACCTCCATTACCACTGCTGCAGTTAGCAGTGCACAGCCAGTTGTAACTAGACTTGAACCTGAGGGTGAGTAAAGCATATATACAGACCTTTCTGTTTGTATGGTGCAATTTCTCAACAGTAGGATCTTTACACCCTGTTGGGAAGCTTGCATCTCTAAAACTCAGGTACTGGAGGAGAAGCTGGCAGTGGGGATGGTGTGACTATAGAGGAATAATACAGCAGCCTATGCATGTAAGGGAACATCTGCTAGAGGCTAACAAAGGGCTTTGCTTACACTAATTTACTATTGCTGAACCTGCCCTCACCTTCACTGTAGCCAGGAGGTAAGATTAGCACTAAAGCTCTTTGCTTTTAAGGCGCAACACACTTTGAAAGGTACCTAGTTGCAAAATGAGATCTCCTCATTCTGCCTCCAGCGAGGCTCAGAATCTAGGCTGGTCCAACAAAATATTACCTTACTCACCCTGTCTAATATCTCTAGATCAACATGGCTACAACAACTAAACTTTTTTCTTAACTAGCTGCTTATCAGGCAATAGCTCAACAGCAATGGCTGCTCCCTGACTTTCTTCCTTCATGAGAACAGTTAGTTGGACTTATTGCAGCCAGGGCATTGCGAAAAGCTTCTTGGTGCCTTCCAGAGGGATGTTTGATCAAAAAGCTTCAGAGCTGTAAGATGATGGGGTGAGATCATTGCACTTTATTCGGAACATAAAAACCTTTCACTTGGAGAGTGATGCCTAGAATGCTTTGGTAAGAGACAATTCTGCAGTAAGTATAGATGGGAGGAGAGAGTGTTCAGATGCTAGTCCTACCTATCTTAATTCAGTTGCCCAATTAGGATGCATGGGAGGAAATATGGAACTATGAACTATTGAAGGGGACACTATTTTTCATAGAAAATTTTTACAAAAGAGTTCATAACTTGGAGAGGGAGGGAACCACTTTAGATGGGGAAGGAAGGGGGGACATGTGCAGCACCTACAACCTGAACAATTGCTGCCTGAACATATTGGAGAACTGAAACTCTCAGTACAAATGTGAACCAGGTTCTGTAAATATTACAACAGTGCTATTGACCAGTTAAGAAACTGAACTCTGGTTTTTCTATAGGGACAACAGCAGAGGAGTGTGTTTCTGAAGTACCTGACAAAGTGGAGGAGAATCTACCAGTCCTTCAACAGACTGTTGATGAGGTAACTTTCACCACCCTCTCACTAGACAAAACATCATGCCTTTATGAAAGGCATGCCAATAATGGGATGCTTCCTCCAGCAGAGGAACACTCCATACTAAAAGTGGTCAGAGGCAGGAGCTAGTGTCTCAATAGAACTCTGGTCTGATGCTTAACAGCAAGATGCAGTTCTTCCCCTGAAGATTTGACCTATGGGGCAGAGCAGGTGGTAATCCCCTCCCCCAACCTCCATTTCTGGGTAAATGTGGTGGTATCACCCTGAATTACTGTACAAGATCTTGCTTGATCACTCTTCTCTAGGCTACATCTGAGACACAGGAATTGGCCTCTTCCAGACTGACAGATGTCAAGGAGACCATGATCAGAGTGGTAGATATGACCAAAGAGGCTGTGCAGGACAGTATGAAGACCACCAAATCAGTGGTAACTGACAGCATGAGCACAGTTGTGCAATCAAGAATGGGCCAATTGGCCATAAGTGGAATGGAAGCAGTGCTGGAGAAATCTGAAGAGCTCTTGGATCACTATCTTCCCATGACAGATGATGAACTAGGTCAGAACACACACATGAGTGACAGGTCTATTATCTTAAAGTTTAGGGTAATGCTCCCTTTGGGCCAAATGTCTCTCTAGGCTTCTCAATTCTATCTGGCACCAAATCCTGGCTCATTCTACAGCCTTTTCCTAGCTGAGACTGAAGGTTAAGACTCTACTTGTTGCTAAGTGGGGACAGGGTGGTACTAGAAGGAATGATGGGCATGACTATTCATTAGTCATTTGCAAAGGATGTGAAATCTTAGTAATGATGTGTGGCATGTGGCTTTTTGTTTTAAGGCTGAAGCTACCTCTGAGGTACTTGATAGGTGCTAAGACACGTACTTGTTACAAGGGAGCTTCAGATTTAGCAGATCAATATGGCTTGTACTCCTTTCACCATCTCTTAACCTGAGAGGGTGAAAGAACCTGAACTCTCTTCCCTCTAGCTGAACTTGCTGAATCTGTGGAAGGGGCTGAAGTGTCTTCAGCACAACTACAAGAGCATCGGAGTTACTTCGTGTGTTTAGGTTCCCTGTCAACCAAACTTCGCCAACGTGCCTACCGCTACTCCCTAAACAAGATGAGACACACCAGTCAAAGCATCAGAGAGGCTCTTTCCCAGCTTCATGAAACCATGGGACTGGTAGGAACTCCACTATCTCTTACAACTGATGCCCTCCAGGGCAGGGAACACTCTGACCACACGTGTATAGAATGTGGTACAATGAGGCTTAGGCCTCATTCATAGCTGTGCTATGTAACTAGACCCTTCTACTCTTGATGCCTTGAGCATACCACTCTGGGGTGAAGGCATGTCAAACAGTGGAACTAGAATAACTGATGTGCAAATGTCTCATCTCTGGATATGCTTAATCCACTTCTAGATTGAATACCTTAAGCAAGGTGTTTCTCTCCAAGAAGTCCAGGAGAAGTTCCATCACCTATTGCTGAGCTGGAAGAGAGAGCAGCCAGAAATCAGTGAAATCAAGGATTTGGCAAAACCAGAGGTATGTACATTTGGGTGTGTGAATGTGGGGGGTGGTCAGCTCCGATCTGAGAAGTTAGTCACCCTGGAAGGCCCAGAATAATTGCCTCTCTGGATAAGTAGCTCAAACTCAGGTGATTTTTAGGTTCATTACAAAGTTGCTCCCTTTTGAGCATGAGTGGCTTCCTTCCTTAGACATCCCTAAGGTGATGTCACACCAGCAAGGTCTGTGCCCAAGAAGCATAGTCTCTTTAGATCCATGCTTACTACTTTTTTTAAACCTCTGCACAGCCTGAAAACTGACTGTAGATCATGGGCTTGCAACCAGTGAAACCCCTGTTAACTTGGCTTAGCTCTCTTCTGACCTACCTTACATGGCTTATTGCCTCTGTTAGCCTCCATTGTCACAAGTGGCCTCTCTTAGGGAGGCACAACTTGGCCTCTTTATGTATCCTGAAAGAGCATGGCACACCCATTGCAGACCTGCATGACTGCCAGTAGTACCTTGCAGCATAACTTGCTGCCTTACAACATCACCCGAGGCAGTGGCAAGTGTGATCCTTATTGTGTTCTAAACATGAGAATTAAACTTCTATTTCTCCAGCAGATGGAGTCTGAGACCCTGGCTATGTCCCGCAGCATTATCCAGCAGCTGCAGAATGCCTGCCAGATGCTAGTAGCCAGCATTCAAGGTCTCCCTACCAACTTTCAGGATAAGGTGAAACAGATGTATCGGAACATGGAAGAGCTTCATGCATCCTTCTCCACTGCCCATTCCTTCCAGGATCTCTCCAGCAGCCTCCTAACCCAGAGCCAGGAGATGGTGACCAAGGCCCAGGAATACGTGGATGAGCTGATGGCATACGTGATGGAGACTACTCCTCTGTCTTGGGTTGTGGGACCATTCATCCCATTGGCTAAGGTGTCTGCAGACGCCATTGAACCACAGAACCAGGAAAATGAAGCTGACGAAGCCTCCAAGTCTAAGGAGGTCCTGTGACCTGGAAACCTGAAACTTCAACTGCTAAGGAAGAAGGCAAATTCGTTCAGTCTTCCTTCTGACTTCATGTGTACTAGCATATGTCAAGGAAGACACCAGTGGCTAGTACTTGTATGCACTGTGCCTAAATCTCTCTCCTAATTTCTGGAGGTGTTGTGTGACTGCTATAATGTAGATCACTTCTCAGCTCAGATACTACTTGTTTGTGTTACCACTGTCTTCAAAATAAAATGTCACTTCATTTGAATGAAGGTTGAATGTGCTCTCTCTAAGAAGTCTGTCCAGTTCTATAGTAGAGATCTGTGCCTGCCATTACTTATGCTATATGTAGCCTTGTTTGCCAGTAGCAGCGACCACTGGCATTAGTGTGCAGACACTTAAAAGCCTGGGAAGCTTACCCCATGTACCATAGAACCAAATCTAGAACTATTTAGAAATAAAGGCTCTAGATCACTGCTCACACCTGTAAACATGCTCTGGTTTCTGGTGAAACTGAGAACAGAAATAAGTGTTACTCTCATAGCTGTGGTAGAATTGCACTTTGCTTTTCAGAAGTTGCTAACAGTGCAGTTGGTTAAAATTCCTACCAGTGTCTAGTCCAGGTTGGCTAGACACTACCTGGGTTGCTCAGTCCTGGCTTCTGCCCCAGGAGAGAACAGGCCTGGGATTTCTTGGCCTATCTCAAAATAAGGTCCCTCTAGGGACAGCCCTAGGGCATAAATGTCACAGCCCATAAAATACTGGTTACTCGGGTGGGTGTAATTTCAACCACCTATAAAATCCCTGAGTCTGTATCAAGGCTGCACAGCTGGAACTGTGAAAGGCTGTAGATGCAATCTTTCCCCTTAAGAAAGCAGGCCCTTTAAATCCACATCATAGGGTGACAAGTATCAAGGGTAGCAGTGTTTGGTGTTCTGTGGGTACAGACTGCCTGGTGGTACCTTAAATAAATGTTGGCTTTGGGCATTACCTTTTGTGGGTAAAGGACCATTTCCGGTGCCTCCTCAACCCTTTTTGTCATGAAAGGGTGAGTAATTCAGCTTTCTCACAGCCTCAGACCTACCTGTCAAATAAGAGGCATCAATCCATTGTATGGAAAATACAAAGCAAATAGCACACATTAAAATAAGAGCTTTTGAATTTCAAAAGCTGGTACAGTGCCCATAATAGAGAGGCTATGGGTTCTGTTTAGGGCACCATATACCTTGGAAAGCAAAAACATTAGGGCCCTTGTGCTTAAAGGTATTTAGGCATTGCTCCACTTAACATTGCAGGACCTCACTACGGTGCTGATATCACAAGTCTCATTGTCAATGATTGACTTTGCTGTCACATGGGTCTTGCTGAGCAGTGTTTAAAAACTTTTAAAATACAACTCGGCTGTTCTGAAATAGTGCTTTAATCTAAAACCCAGGCCAAGCTTGTGTGTGTTACGATAGGTGGTAATATGCTATGTCCTACGTTCTTCCAGCCCTGCTATTCCCCTAAGTCATTTCTATGCTTTGTGCCTCTCTAAAAGGGCCACTTGCAGAATAGGGATAGATTCTCTGTAATCATGCAGTATTTTGAAATGTTTATATGCAGTAACTAGCACAAGGGGGCCCAGTTGCAGCAGGGTAGCACACAGAGGCCTCAGCTGCAACTATTACAGCTGTGAACATTCTAAGGTGCGCAAGTGCTAAAGTTGGCACCATGTAGCTGTATCCAAAGTGAATGGGAGAGAAGCTGTTCCAGATGCATTTTTCTAAGCTACTCTTTCTACAGAGGGAAAACTGATCTAGTGGTTCTGGAATACCTACATTCTATAAAAGCCACGCTACCTTGCCTACACTAGAAAGAGATGCACCTTATTCCAGCAAAAGTTTGTTGCCAGTATCATTTGACTTCAGCAAATGAAATAAGTAGACTGCAATTGACAGCTTAACTCACACAATTAACTCAACTAAATCATGATTAACAATGTAATTAAGCACTTTTTAGACAATAGAATACAATCAAATATTTTTGGATGTCCTACATTTTCAAATAGATTTCAATTACAATACAATCTGTACAGGGTTCACTTATTTTTTCTTCCAAATAGTGGACTGTAAAAAGATAAGAAATAGTATTTTTCAATTCACCTACAAGTACTGTACTAAAATCTCTATCAGGAAAGTGCAACTTACAAATGTAGACTTTTTTGGGGGGTTACATAACTTCTCAAAAACAAAATGTAAAACTTCAGAGCTTACATGTCCACTCAGTCCTACTTCTTATTCTCCCAATTGATAAGACAGACAAGTTTGTTTACATTTACAGGAGATGCTGCTGCTTATTTACAATGTCACCTGAAAGTGAGAACAGGTGTTCATATGGCACTTTTGTAGCTGGTGTTGCAAGGTATTTATGTTCCAGATATACTAAACATTCATATGCCCCTTCATGCTTCGGGCACCATTCCACAGGATATGCTTTCATGCTGATGATGGTGGTTAAAAAATAATGCATTAGTTAAATTTGTGACTGAACTCCTTGGGGGAGGACTGTATATCTTCAGCTCTGTTTTACCCACATTCTGCCATATATTTCATGATGACCTAGCACGTTTGTTTTAAGAACACTTTCATTGCAGATTTGACAAAATGCAAAGAGGGTACCAATTTGAGATTTCTAAAAATAGCTACAGCACTTAACCCAAGGTTTAAGAATCAGAAATGCCTTCCAAAATCTGAGAAGGACAAGGTGGGGTGCGTGCTTTCAGAAATCTTAAAAGAACAACACTCAGATGCGGAAACTACAGAACCCAAACCACCAAAAAGGAAAATCAACCTTCTGCTTGTGGTATCTGACTCGGATGATGAAAATGAACATGCATCCGTCCGCTCTGCTTTGGATAGTTATTGAGCAGAACCCATCATCAGCATGGATGCATTATAGAAGATGAAGGGACATATGAATTTTTAATGCATCTGGGACATAAATAGCTTGCAATGTTAGCTACAATAGTGCTATGCAAATGCCCACTCTCACTTTTAGGTGACAACCAAGAAGCAGCCAGCATTATCTCCTGCAAATTGTATCCAAGTTTGTTTGTCTGTGCAATTGGCTGAAGTAGGACTGAGCGGACTTGTAGGACAAAGTTTTACATTGTTTTATTTTCAATGCAGTTATTTTTTGTACATAATTCTACATTTGTAAATTCAACTGTCATGATAAAGAGATTGCACTATAGTACTTGTATGAGGTGAATTGAAAAATACTGTTTTTGTTCTTTACAGTGCAAATATTTGTAATAAAACTATAAAGTGAGTACTATACACTTTGTATTCTCTGTTGTACTTGAAAACAATATATTTGAAAATGTAGAAAACATCCAAAAATATTTGAATAAATTGTATTCCTTATTGTTTAACACAATTGCAATACATTTTTTTAATCACACGATTAATCGTGATTCATTTTTTTAATCGCTTGACAGCCGTGGAAGTAAGCTATCTTTGCAAAGGGCTTTCCTCCTCAGTATATCTGCATCTATACAGGGTGCTTTTGAGGGCATAGCATTCCTAATTGACAGTTATACCAGCAAAAGGTAGAATAGACAAGATATTTATTAACCTTGCAGAATTCCTTATGTATGCATAAATGACCTTTAATAACTCCTTAACTATTATCCCAAGATACCTACCTCTCTATTTCCTGAAAAGTTACCAGTTCTTCCCCCAACCTTCTGTGGGAGAAGAAAGAAGAAAAAAATAACTAGAAAAAGTTTGAGTTTAGGCTGGACCCATGTAACCTAATGCGTATTAGTTAAGTGATTTAAACTCAGCTATTTTCCTAGTGCAGACCTGGGACAACATCTTTAACATATTAGCTGGTCAATTTCTAGCCTAGGCTCCTGTATCTATATTAAGAAAAAAAGGTTGACTTCAGCTACCATGGTGTAGCTGAATCTGAAGTAAATTCAAAACTTTCCCTAGTTAAGGCAAACCCTACAGAGTGTTTCACAGTTTCAGCCAAGATGTTTGGGAGTTATGATAAACCAAATCAAAAAGGTAAATTTTCAAGAAGTGAAAACATCAATTGTTATATGCAGAGCTCCCAAATGCCATCTCCAGTTTGCCTCAAACTTTTGAGACAAATGTAGCCCTGGCAGAAGGAAAAATGTCATAGAGCTTGTTTCATTTCTGGTAAATTTAGGGTTAAGGCTTTGTGCAACAGAGAACAAATATTTGCAGGACATGGGTATAAGGCAGAAAGGTGCAAAACAGGCTGATTATGGAAGGTCAGCATTTCTAGCTATTAAACTGCATTAACACTCTACTACAAATAATTAGTATAATTACAATATAGTATTCTAAAACTTGTGAGAGACTTTAAATGATCCATACCAAATCAGCTGGGAAACCACTCACCACTCCTCCTTTAGTGTCTAGTCTGTGTTAGCAAGGAAAAAACAGCTTCTCCTAATCAGCAATAGTTGCTAGTCAGGGTGTGGCATCCTAGAAGAGTCCAGTTGAATGAAAGAATAGTGCCAATCAAAGAAATAGATAGGCTAGTTCATACATTATTTTAATTATCTATCTTTCTCTTTCAGGTCTCCAAGATTTTGGAGTAACTTTTTGTGGTGAGATTGTCTTTGGGGGTTGGTAAGTATGTTTCTCTTTTCCCTTTCTCTCCCCACACTCACCCCATCCCTGTGTTAGCTTTCTTTAGAGATAGTATTTTATATCAAATATTTTGATCTCCTCCTAATCTAAGTACAGTACTCACTGTTTCTTTTAGGCAATACAGTTTCAGATTTCTCATATTTCTATATTCCATAATTAAAGGGGTTCTGATGTTTGAGTTTTCATAACAAGCAATTGTTGCATTTCTTCCATTTTAGTGTATATATGTGTTCTGGGGTGCTCCTTATATTATTGTACTTGGAGGGATCGGTTGTAAGTTAACTTTCTCTGAATGTTGTATGAAATCTTTGTCTTGCTACAGGTCTGAAGTGAAATGGAAAGATCTAAAACTAGCTCAGATTACAGCTATTGCCACTATCAAAAGATACAGGAGAAAAATGGTTATTGCCATGTGTTGCTTTGCTATTTTTATGTCTACTGTAATTGTATTTGGACTGCCTGGGTGTGGCCTCTAACTATGTGGCTTGAAGAGGGAGTTGAAATGAAGGTGGATTTTATTGGTTTGTCCGTCTGTCCACTAATCCCAATCCTGGACTCTGTCAAGCCTGCCTTACAACCTTTAAGAACTGGTTGTTGTTGTTTCTTGTGTATTTAAAAAACACAGTTGGATATGATGCATCTCCCCTTTTTATTCTTTTGTCTGCTTTAAATCCTAGTTGTAGTAGCTTCTTGTAAGAAGGGTACAGTTAGGACTTACTTTCTATCACTGCGTTTCATAGAAAGTATGTCATGTTCTTGTGCTGCAGTGTTTTGTTTGTATGGTGCTGGGTTATGGCTTACTCTGCCATTTGGACCTACAATAATTTTTCTTGCTTTTCAGTTTCATCTGACTAGAACACATCTTCAAAAGCCAAATAAGAACTCAAAGCAGGTAGGTGCCTTCAGTAGATATTTAGGCTTCTGCAAGTAAATTACTGATCTTAACTCTTGGGTGTTAGTCACCTGTTGATTGTTCTACTCAGTATCATCACTCTCTAGAAACCAGTCACATTATACAGTCCTTGTTATTGCTGTAGTGGCTTCAGAAAAATCTAGAGCTGGTCAGAGAATGACAGTTCAGTCTCACGAAAACTTTTGAAGTTTCAGTATTTGTTTTTGTCCTACATTAAAATGAAAACAAAACTTTGGAATGCTTTTGCAAAATAGACTTGTGTTAAAAATGTGTCTTACAATCAGAAAGCTCAGGTTTTTCTCTCTCTCTCTCTCTCTCTCTCTCTGGTCAGAAGTGACCAGGGAGCCCTGGATATGAGGCCTTCCCATCAGAAACTTTGTTGACACTGCTAAGTTTCTGTGGAATGTTCTGGCTTTGACTAAACAGCATACTGAGGTGAAATTACATTTAGTTGAAAATGTTCCCATCAGCTCTAGAAAAAACATGAAAGGCTGTGTGACAGATCCAAACCAGTGCGGTACAGGAGTCTGGTAGAGGGCAAATATACTGGTCACTGGATGAGTAGTTTTCTGTTCCCTGAGTGAGCAGAGGAGGGGCTGCCCTAGAATAATCAGGAACCTGCTAGAACCAATTAAGGCAGACAGGCTGATTAGAACACCTGCAGCCAATCAAGGCAGGCTAATCAGGGCACCTGGGTTTAAAAAGGAGATCACTCCAGTCAGGTGAGGGGGAGCCAGAGGAGAGGAAGTGCATGTGAGGAGCTGGAGCAGGAGTTGCAAGGAGGTGAAAGTGAGAGTGAGAGGGTGTGCTGCTGGAGGACTAAGGAGTACAAGCATTATCAAACACCAGGAGGAAGGTCCTGTGGTGAGGATAAAGAAAGTGTTAGGAAAAGGCCATGGGGAAGTAGCCCAGGGAGGTGTAGCTGTCATGCAGCTGCTACAGGAGGCACTATAGACAGCTGCAATCCACAGGGCCCTGGGCTGGAACCCGGAGTAGAGGGCAGGCCCAAGTTCCTCTCAAACCTCCCAACTCCTGATCAGACACAGGAGAAGTTGACTCAGACTGTGGGGAAGATCACTGAGGTGAGCAAATCTGCCAATAAGTGCAGGACCCACCAAGGTAGAGGAGGAACTTTGTCACAACTGGTGTCAGGGGTGGGATTTGGCATGCACAGCGCAGCAGAAGAAGGAGGGTGATTAAAAATAAAAAGGTAGAGGGTTTTTTTTTTTTACACCACAATGGATGACTTAGTATGGGCATTGATACAAGCTACAGCAGCCTGGCAGGAGGCTACCTGTGTCCAGACAGCTGCCCAACAGGAGGCAGTGCGGCTGCAGCAAGAGACTAATTGCCTGCTGATGGACCAGGCTTCTCAAAACCGAGCTATGTTGTGGGAACTGGTAAACCAGGTAAAGACCCTTACAGAGCTGCACCACAGCCATGATGGGATGCAGATCATACGGGCCAGCCATTGGCTGCAGAAAATGACACGGGAGGATGATGTAGAGGCATACCTCCTGGCTTTTGAGAGGACAGCCCTATGGGATGTCTGGACTCAAGATCAGTGGTCTGGCTTCCTTGCCCCATTCCTGTGTGGAGAGGCCCAGAAGGCTTACTATGATCTGCCTGAAGAGGCTGCAACAGACTACCCCCAGCTGAAAGCAGAGATCCTGTCTAGTTCTGGGGTAACGACGGCAGTGCAGTCCCAGTGCGGACCCAGCGGTATCACGAGTGAAGGTACCAGGAATACAAAACCCTGCTGTTCCAACTGTATGACCTCATCCATCTCACACGAAAGTGGTTGCGAACGGAGTCCCGGAGTCTGGAAGAGATACTAGAGGTTCTGGTCATCGACAGATACATGAGGGGACTTCCGCCAGACCTTTGTGCCTGGGTAAGCCAGAACGAACCCTCCACCTATGATGATGTTGTTGCACTGGTAGGCGAAGGACAGCGAGGGAACTGACCCCCACCCTAATGTTTCTGAACCAGTACAGGCAACAGAGACTGGGCCCCTAGCTTTTGGGCAGATTAGCCCCAGGAGAGGAAATTTTGGACGAGACCAGGCTGAAGACCCAAGGTATGACAACATTAGGAAGGAGGTGACTGAAATAGATGGGGTCCCCGTGGAAGGGAAAACCCAGGGACCAGTATCCTACTTCATAATGAAGAAGAATCTCTTATACTGAGTTGCACCAGTACAGGGGCAGAAGGTACAGCAGATCCTAGTACCTCAAAAACACCAGGGCGCTGTATTAAGTCTTGCTCATAGTCATCTTTTTGGGGGGCATTTGGGGGTAGAGAAGACCCTGGCACGAATCCTACAATGTTTCTTCTGGCCCAGAGTACATGAAGTGTGGAGATACTGCGCGTCCTGCCCAGAGTGTCAGCTGCACAGTCTCTGTCCCCACCTGAGGGTACCTTTAGTACCCCTTCCCATCATAGAAGTCCCCTTTGAGCGAATAGCCATGGACCTAGTGGGACCTCTGGAGAAGACGTCTTGGGGCCACCAATAGATACTTCTTGTTTTGGACTATGCTACTTGCTACCCAGAAGCCGTCCCCCTGAGGAATGCAGCCTCTAAAACTATAGCCAAAGAGCTGGTGGGGATCTTTGCCCGAGTGGGGCTACCAAAGGAGATATTAACAGACCAAGGAACCCCATTTATGTCAAAATTAATGAAGGACCTCTGTACACTGCTTCATATACATACCCTGAGAACATCAGTTTACCATCCGCAGACGGATGGGTTGGTAGAAAGGTTTAACCAAACCCTCAAGGCAAGGATATGGAAGGCGGTAAGTCGAGGCGGGAAGGATTGGGACACTCTACTACCCTATCTTATGTTCGCTATCCGGGAGGCACCTCAGGCCTCAACTGGGTTTTCCCCCTTTGAGTTATTATACAGGCATCAATCCTGTCGCATACTAGATATCACCAAAGAGATCTGAGAAGAGGAACCCAATGAGGGGAGAAATATAATAGAACATGTAATACAGATGCGAGACCGGATAGCCTGGATCACCCCTATTATACAGGATCATTTGGAAAAGGCACAAGAGGCCCAGAGAACCCATTACAATAGCCAGGCAAAAGTCCGACAGTTCCAACCGGGGGATCGGGTGATGGTGTTTGTACCCACAGCGGAAAGCAAGCTTCTGGCCCAATGGAAGGGGCCCTATGAGGTGGTTGAAACCGTGGGGGAAGTAACCTACAAGGTACGGCAGCCAGGATGCTGAAAACAAGAACAGACTTATCACATCAACCTTCTGAAACCCTGGCATGCACAAGAGGCATGCATAACTGTCCGAAAAGACCTAACCCAGGAAAACAAGCCTTCCAGACAGGTGAGAGTGTCTCCTGATTTAACACCAGACCAGAAGAATGAGGTGTCTGAGATGATCTTCCGGAACCAAGATGTGTTCTTGACAAAACCGGGTCGAACAACCAAGGCATATCACCACATCGTCGTGAACCCTGGGGCCAGAATAACAACGAGGCCCTATCAGGTACCAGTGGCCAAAGGGGAGGAAATAAAAGCAGAAGTAAAAAAAAAATGCTGGAGTTGGGGATCATGATCATCAAAGAATCCCACAGTCAGTGGTCCAGCCCAATTGTGCTAGTGCCCAAACCTGATGGCACCACAAGGTTTTGCAACAACTTCCGGCGACTAAACGAAGTATCCCAATTCGACGCATACCCCATACCTCGCATAGATGAGCTAGTGGACCGTCTGGGTCATTCATACCCCAGACTGGGAAACCCACCTAGAGAAGGTGGAGGCAGTCCTTGATAGCTTCAGGCGAGCTGGCCTTATAGCAAACCCTGCCAAGTGTGCTGTGGGGTTTACGGAGGCCAAATATCTTGGCTACATTGTGGGAAAAGGTCTGGTAAAACCCCAAGTGAACAAATTGGAAGCCATCCAAAATTGGCCCCAACTACATTGCAAGAAACAAGTCCGGGCATTCCTAGGTGTAGTGGAGTATTACCGATGATTTATCCCCCACTTTGCCACAAGGGCAAGCCCCGACAGACCTGGTAAAAGCCTGTGGACCTAATCTGGTCAGATGGTCTGACACAGCAGAGAAAGCATTCACAGACCTAAGGACTGCCCTCTGCAGTAGCCCTGTACTGATAGTCCCTGATTTCACCAAGGAATTTATCCTGTAGACAGATGCATCGAAAGTAGGATTGGAGGCCGTTCTATCACAGATGATCGGGGAGGAGGAACACCTGATTCTCTACCTCAGTAGGAAACTCCTTCCGAGGGAACAAAAATATGCAGTGGTGGAGAGAGAGTGCCTCGCTGTAAAATGGGCCCTGGAAGCATTGTGCTACTACTTGGGTGCAGATTTGTCCTCGTGAGCGACCATGGCCCTCTTCAATGGATGCAGCAAAACAAGGAGAAGAACACAAGGGTGACCAGGTGGTTCTTATCCCTCCAACCTTTCCAGTTCCGTATGCAACAAAGAGCAGGGAGCCGTCATGGCAATGCTGATGGCTTGTCACATGTGCACTGTCTGGCATCCCAAGCTGCTCAACCCCTTGGCGTTGAGCAGGGGGGAGGGATATGTGACAGATCCAAACCAATGGGGTACAGGAGTCTGGTAGAGGGCAAATATACTGGTCACAGGATGCATGGTTTTCTGTTCCCTGAGTGACCAAAGCAGGGGTTGCACTAGAGTAATCAGGCACCTGCTAGAACCATTAAGGCAGACAGGCTTAATTAATCAGACACAGGAGAAGTTGACCCAGACTGTGGGGAAGATCACTGAGGTGAGCAAATCTGCCAATAAGCGCAGGATCCACCAAGGTAGAGGAGGAACTTTGTCACAGCTGATAATTGTAGATGATGTTGAAGCACAATGCTACTCCCAGACGTTATTACGACTCAATCAACCACATTTTATTAATAATAGTCATTTCTGATGACGGGCAGTTATTGGAAGAGGTACGTGTCCAATCTGAGCTGAATGGCCCTCTAGCTTTCAAAGTGGAAGACCCTACCTATTAAGGGAACCTGGACAGAGAACTGGGGAGAGGGAATGATCTTATGCCCCTGTCTTTTTTTCTGCTTTATAATACATGGAAACAACATGAAAGGATTTTATTTTTTTGACCTCTCCAAAAGCATAATCTTGGTTAGCAATCTTTTGACATTTTAACCCTTCTCTCATTGAGATTCTAATTTTCACACAGAGACACTAAACTGGACAGCTGAGGGAAAGAGATGTTTAGTCATACTGTTAACTTGTTTCTTAACACCCTTCTGAGTCTGACACATCATACAACTTGTGGGAAAAGATAGTTAGTTATTCTAAAAGATTTAATTCTCCCAATTCAAGGAAGATGTGGAAGTGCACAAGGCCCATTTTCTAAGCACCCTTCTCCTCCTAGGTACTCCAGAAAACCTAGGGAAAGTTAGTGTAATATTTCTAATATTAAAAACATGCAGAATTACTCTTCTGCCTCCTCCCCTGCAGTGATACTGTGGAGATACTGGCAAGAAGAATAACAAAGCTCTTTAAGCCTTCTTTGGAAATGTGATAAGGAAGCAAAAAGGCACACCCAATCTTTAATAAATGCCTCTTGCAAGTTGCATGAAATTAGCAAGATAAGTACTCTTACCTTGGCTACTAGACCTCATAGTTAAATAGATCCCTGCAGTGGATACCTAGACTCCTGAAGTAGCTTGATTTAATTTGAGTCTTCAGCCCATAGAGACTTCTATTGTCAATATGCACAACAGCTCCAGAGGGACTGATTTCCTGGAAACATAGGCGATTCAATCTCCACAGTGACCGTCCTTCCTCCAAGTCAATGACATGATGCTTCTTTTTGTAGGATGTATTCAGCAAGGTCCTCAGTCAGTTCTTAGTCCATGCTGACAATGGCCTGGGTTCCATGCTTCTACCTCTGAAACGGAACACCATGGAAACATCACATTTGCCCGTGATCCTACCATCAGTGATATACCCCCAGTTATGACTACACTTGAACCTCAAGGTGAGTAAATCATGGGATGAAGTTGGATTTCTGTACTTACCTCAGACGTGACATGCAGCTAGAATGTACTGCTTTCTATTTGGAAAACTGACTATTGTGTGACCTTAGGCAAATTACTTCACATCTCTGCCTTGCTTCCCTCCCCACCCTCCCATAAAATGGAGGCAATGCTATGTGAATTCCTATGTAAAGTAGTTGGAGATATACAGATGAATAGCACTGTGAGCTTACCGTTACCTTCCCTCACACTCTAGTCAGAACAGAGCTTTAAAGTCGCAGTTCTAACTCTGAGATCACAGCAGGATTTGCAAGTGTGGGATGGAAGAGAAAGTGGATTGAGCGTTATCTAGAGTTTCATGAACTGGATATTGTAATATTTGGCGCAGATGGGAAGGGGGCTGGAGGTACATTTCAGAAGAAGGATAAACATGTTGCTTGCAACACGACTTCATGGAAATGTCTGCAGAGCAAAAGTGTCAACATGTTGCTCTTGCTCGCTTTGTCTGCTGCAATTGTAATATGGCCTTGAGAAGAGCCTACCAGAAATTATGGTAAGGCTGATATTGTAGGGTCCTGTGACTCAAACATCTCAATAATTTGTTTATGGTGGGTTTTTGTGTCTGTGTTTGGTTTCAAGTCCAACTGAAACACAGTTTAAGGAACTCAAATTCACAGGAATAGTGGTTTTTTTTTTTCCTGAAAGATTAAAAATGAGGCAGAAATAAAGGCACAATGCAGAAAAGAGACACACAGAGAGAGAAAGTGTAGGTGGAAAACTGTAACCAGCTGATTACTTGTGAATCTTTGACCACCATCCCTCCTTTCTGCTCACTATTTCACCTAGTCTTCTGGGACTTATTTGAACATTCCAAACTTAGGGGTAGTTGATGAGTTTTCAAACAAGAAAAGGAAAAAAGAAAAATTGCTTGCCTCTAAGACATTTCCTCTTTCTCTAACTTCCAGAAATATGGAGCTTCTGTCTCCCAAAATTACTCTGTCTGAGGCCATATTCACCTTGCTATGTCCATCCTTAAAGTCAGCTTTCTCAGCCCTCTAGGATGAGAATTTTAGAGAATTTAAAAGAGGTGATTCCCAACTGTTGTTAGGGAAGGCACTTTGCTTCTAGCCCTGGAAAGTTTTGATGACAGAAGTGCCTCTTCAGATCCTCTACACCTTCAATGTAGAGAGTTATTTGAAGTCACTTTTTGGACTTGTGGAGACAGAGACTTTGTGTGTGGCAAGCCAGGTGTAAATCTCGAACACGCTAAGTGGCTGTGTGGACCCTGCTTCGGCGTAGTAAATTTTACCTAGTATGCAATGACATACTGGTCTTTGAAAGAGGAGCAGATCATTGTGCACTGGGAAACATTTAGTACACGGCACCAAGGTCCATACGGCCATTTAGTGTGCAGCACTCTAATGTGCTGTAGATTTATATCCTGGTTTGCCATGCGTTCCTTCTCTCTCTTTCAAGGCAAATCCTTTTATAGTTCCTTCAGAGCCCTGGATCATAAAACTGTATTCCCAGCCCATCCTCACACTTCCCCTTGATTACAGCTGGAGTTGTGGGTGCCCAGCATTCATGAATAATCAGGCACATGGTAATGAAGGCACCTACCGTTAGAGAGAGAGTGGCCACTGTAATTCTTTTTAAAACATTTACATTCCCTCACACACTTTCTGTAACTCAGGGTAATGTTCCCACCTCCTGGGGAGACCCTTCACACCACACGATGTAGTATGTGTAGGGTCTGACTCCTTTATTTTATATAGTGATTTTTTATTACATCTTAATTTTCAAAAAGACCATATACCAACTGTCACGGTTCCTGAGGTAATTGCACCTCTGATCCCTTCATGATCTCCTTGAAGGCACCCTCTATAGGTTTCAGACCTCCAGCCATTGTCTTTCTTGAGGAGGAGTCCCATGACACTTTTTCTCTCCAGACTGGGGATTTAAGCTGCAATTCTTCCTGCCCTTTGGTTTGGTTTTATGTCCAATTGAAATACAGTTTAAAGAAATTGAACTCATGGGAATAGCAAGCCTCACTTCAGTTCAGTTGTTTGCCAGGCTTCTTCAACCAGGTTATACCATCCAACTAAGTAGTTTCCCCCAAGAAGGGTGAGGCTTACCGGCTTGGTCATTTTGTATTAATTATCTCTTAATTCTTGCAGGAAAGTCCAGTAACTATTCCCTAGCTCAGACTGATACAAATATGACTTTTTAAATTCATACGGTGCTCTCGGAATATTCCATGATTCTATTGCTCAGTTCATAGGTTGACAGCTCCTGATAGTTCATTCACATTTATGTGGTGACTTCCCCCGGCACTGCATTGCTTGTCCTGTTCAAGAAAGAAATTAACTCCTTTGCAACCAGAGAGTAACAGAACAAATTGAGAAGGGACCGAGTAGGGACTGAGTCATATTTTTAATGACAAAACCAAGTATCCCAGTTCCGTACACCCAACTCATGCTCTTACCATATTGTATACATTAAAGATACATATCTGTTAGAACTTCTCTTTACACTTTCAGCTAGTACCTGTACTTCCACTAGACCCGGGTGAAATGGAATGTCTTAATATGGCTTCTGAAGGGATATTGCTGTGGTGTATTCTTGGTTCAGAGCAAGAAGCATGGTTAGGTCTTGGCATCGGCCAGCATCTTGGAATGCTGTTTTAGAAGAATAATCATTCTTGTGTGTTAGCTCAGAGCCATGAAAGTGACAGGGAGAAGGCTGGACCATCACAGACCAGCAGCAGTGCACATGCTAGTAAACCTGGGCTTTTGGTGGCAGCTCATGCTTTGTCCAGCCATCCTGAGAGTGGGAGCAACAAAGTGAATATTAAATATGGCAGCCATGATGATGAAATCTCAAACCTGGATTTCTCTGGCCTTAAAGGGGAGCATGAAGGAAGTATAATTCCTGTATTTGGCCTGGAGGACAGAGAGAAATCAGAAGATGCTGCTTGTAACAGGTTTGCTGCAGGACCAAGTCATTGTGATGTACTTACTGGGAAGAACAACCTCAAAGAAGGAGATGACCCCCCAGCAGCGGCACCAGGGGGGCAGGCTTCTCGAAGCCACTAAGCTTAGGAGGAGACGACAAAACTTCAGTTTACAGAAAGTGAGAGAGTCACGTCTGCAACAAGTAAGAGAGTACTGGAGTTCTTAGAAACCAGCCATCGGGAAGACTCTGAGGCCATACAGAGCATGGAAACCCAACTGAGGGGCATGGGGGTAGCCTCAGCTATCATCCACAAACAACTGGAAGCAATAGTTAATCTCCTCAGCCAGCCTCCAAGGGCTGTCCCTGCACAGCCAGATAGCTCCTTCTCTGCCACACCCTGTGTAGAAAAGGTAGATGCTTCTACATACACTGGTGATAACTGTATGTGTTCCAGAGAGTGAGTTGCTCTTTGGAGTCATAAGAGATGGCTCCTGCCTGGTGTAGCTCTCCCTTGCAGAGAGTGGCAATGGAACAAGCCTTGTTATCAGTCAGCATGGCTAGGGAGGGAGGAAGAGAGCATGTGGGGCTTAATCTACATATGGTATCTTGTATCTCTTATAATGCTCTAAATGTTTTATTGGTCAAGATTTTAAAGAATAACAATCCTATGGGGTAGTACTAAATAACGCATGAGGGAAAGCAGCAGATGAGGCATTGTTTGACTAAGATTTTTGAATCTCCACCTGTTGTTGTCTCTCTATTTGATACAAAATGTGTGTGTGTGTGGTTTTCTTTTTTTTTCCTGGAGATTTTTGAAAATGTCTCCTAACAATTAAACTTTGCTATTGATATGAGGGTGTTCATGTGGCTGGTTCAGTTATCCTTAAGTTCTCTCTGGATAAGTCTGTGCCAGGTTGATTTTGTCATCTTGGTCTGAGGACCATAGATCACTTTTCCTCTTGGGTGTATGGTTTCACTGTGATTTGTCAGCAAGAGAGGATGATCCACCATTTGCAGTAACTGTACACGATATGTCAATGGTACCTTTCTCCTGATTGCCTTTTAGGTGCCTGAATCTCCATTTTCATAGAGGGAAATGCACTTTCTGAATCTTGCTTGACCACAGAAGGTACTCTGCCACTGTTAGCGGAAACCATTAGCCCTTCCTTTCTCAAAAGGAGTTGCGGGGTGTGTGTGTGTAAACAATATATTCATACCCTACTATTTGAGGCCATCAGGTGGTCTGTAGAGGAAGACTTTGGGGAGGGATCGAGGAAGAGGAAGTGTTGAGTGGGAAAGGATTGTGTGTGTGAGGACAGAGGACTACATGTCTTGGGCGGAGGGGGTCATCCGTAGGTTTCAAGAACCTTCATAAGTGTCCTTCCTTTATCACTGCATTTATGGTGCAGCTAATTTACAGCATGCTTGGCTGTGTTTAGGCAGTGGCTTATATACTGATTGACCTGCCAGCATTCTGGAAAAAGCCATCAATATTTGGCATTCACTGCCCTAAGTGGCATTGTGTATGCTTTGATATGTGGCTGCACCTGAAATAAAACTTGCCAGCCAAAAAGAAACCAACTTCCTGCATTCAGCATTATATTGTTACACAGCTCCATTTCAGAAGAAATACTTCAAATATTTTTTTAAATCCAGGAACCAACTGACATACCCATGGGAGCCAAAGGATTTGAAAACCAACAGCTTTCTGTAAAGCTATATTACAATTTCACCATATTAGCCCAGTAGGTTATTTAAGAAAAATCTTTAACTGAGCCAATATGATCTTTCCTCCTAATTACCAGTCTCTAAAATTTAAGGGCCTAATTGAGTTTTGACTGAAGTCAGGCTTCTGCCCTTGACTTCAGAAAGAGAAAGGGAAGATGTGAGAATTAAATAGTATGGCAACCAAATCTGATCAAAATTTAGAATTTCCAGTTTGTCAGGAAATTGAAACTACAAATCTTGTTCCCCTGATTCGTAATGAAAACACTTTGAAAAACTCCCACAATGAAAATTTAAAAAGAGAACTTAAAAAAATACACCAAAATTTTCTAGATTTTTTTCCAGTTTAAAGTAAAATTTTTGAAACAATGATTTTGAATTTTTAAAATCTTTCTCAAGATTCTCTTTTTTCTGAATACTCTCCAGTTCTTCAACATCCTTCCTGAATTGTGGACAGGAGAACTGAACAAGGAATTCTAGTGCCAGTTCTGCCAATGCTAAACAGAGGTAATAACCTTTCTTCTACTTAAGATTCACCTGTTGATACATCTAAGGATTGCATTAGCCCTTTTCGCTACAGTGGCTCACTGGTTTATAATGTTCATCTGATTATCCATTATGCTTTTCTGGTCATTTTCACAACTGGTGCTTACCAGAATAGTCCCCATCTTGGAAGTATGATGTACATTCTTTGTTCTTAAATGATAACTATTTCCCTATAACAATTGATCATGTCAAAATGGTAAGATAGCGGCAAGCAAATAGTATCCAAGCAATCAAGATCACTCCGCATCAGTAACCCTCTTCATTATTTATGCTCCTCCAGTCTTTAGAATCTGCAAACTCTTGCAGGAATGACTTGGGGCTTCATTCAAAGGAATTTAGGGCATTGGAATGCTGAGCATTTGCAATGTTCAACTTTTAGGGGCCTACACAATCACAGGAACGCCACTGCAATCCACAAAGAGGAGTGCGAGGAGGACATGGCCCCTCACTTTTTACCAATCGTAGGGGTGAGCATTGGGTGAGGGGTCAGAGAGGAGTGAGTGAGTGGGTGGATGGGGTCTTGGGGGGAAGGGATGGAATGAGAGTGGTGGCTCAGGGGGAAGGGGCGGCATGGGGGGGTGGGACTACAGTTCAAGTGCCAAGAGCCCCCCCACACTTTTAGGCTTTGTGGACAGGAGTAGCAGAAGCTTCCCAAGTTAAGCATCTAGGCTCCCTATGCAATGAAGGGGGAGAGCTAAGCACCTTAGAATTCAGTTCATAGGAGCTAGTGTATTAGGTGGGAAGCCACCTAGTTAGTCAAATAGGAGATGCTGGTAACAGGGGTATGTGCTGTAAGTCACATCCCTCTAATAAAGAGAAATTCCTATCTCTGCTAGCAGTCCACGACTGAGTGCCCCTGTCCCGGAATCAGATGGCTTAGATAGCTGAGTTGTGTCTAGTGATTGGAGCTGGGATACTGGACCCTGAATGCTTTACCCCCAGCTCTGCCAGCTGGATGCCCTGCTTGCCAGGCTCCAGAGTTATTCTCTCTCTCTCCTCTCTCTACCCCACAGCTTTAGATAGTCACACCTCATACATCAATGGCACGGCCAAGGACTAATTATTTGTTCTAATTTGCTGAAATTTCCCAGCCTCTTCTTATTTTTTTTCCTTCCCACTGTACAGTCAGTAAAATACCTACCGCTCATTCTACCACAGGTACTCTACACGCGATATGACAGGAGTGCCTGTGTGACTCATGTCTGTAGAGAAACATTAATAAAGACTTCATAGGGCTGTGTCTCATAAAACAAGTGTTTCCAAGTCCACCATTGGAGGAGCTCTCTCCTACAGATGATCATGTAATATGTGAAATGTTACAATATAGGAGTATGTATTATCAAAAAATGTGTAACTACTTATGCTAAACAATATGTTCCACCTTGTATTTAGCTGTGACACTGAGTACGTTTCCCAGAGCTGAAGCAGAGCTCCCTGTAGCTTGAAACTTTGTTTCTCCCACCACGAAAAGCTGGTCCAATAAAAGAGAGTACCTCACCCACCTTGTCTCACAGTGGCATTTAGCCCCACAGTTCCACACTATAGTACTCTTCAACACCTTGTAAATCACGTGGATGCTCTAGCCAGGTTGCATGCTTCAGCACTTAAGCACAGGAAATGACAAAGTAGAGGCTGCCCGTTCAATTCTAACCCTTGTGCCTAGCAGGCATTTGAAAACTATCACTTTGTATTGCATACTAACTAATATTCCTCTTCCACAACCTCTGGTCTAGCTGTCAAACACTCTTCCTATCTCTCACGTGTACGAAACATACACAGTAACCATTATTGTGTAACATTACACCAAACATATGAAACAGAACTCTTTGACTTGCAAATGCAGTTAGCATATAGCTCTTTTCATAGTTTGCTTCCTTATACTCCTCAATTGTACTGCAGAAGCAGCCATCAGATTTATAAATGGAAGCAGGGCTGGCCGGAGGCGGGGGTGCCAAGTGGGGAAATTTGTCCTGGGCTCCACAGGGAGCCCCATGAGAATATAGTATTCTATAGTATTGCAACTTTTTTTAATGGAAGGGGCCCCCAAAATTGCTTTGCCCCAGGCCCCCTGAATCCTCTGGGTGACCCTAAGTGGAAGAAAAAGGTTGTATGATATATGGGTAATGTTTAAAGACACAGGTAAGAAATCTAAAGATAAACTGGACATTTCTGTGAAAATAGTTAAACATAAATATACGTGACCAGAAAAAGTTGTAACTCTGTCAGGTTTAGAGAGAGGAGCGATAAATGCTATGTGATCATGTGTGTAAGGCTGTACCATACTACATCCATGTAAAGAAGATGCAGTTAAATCTGTAACTGTGAGCTTAATTTTGTCATGGCCTGATTCTCAAGTGAACTCTTCACATTCTTATTGTGACTTTGCAAATATAGCCTATATTCTGTGCATTAATACACTGCCAACTCTAAGAAACCAAGCCTTCCAAAGAAAGCTGCACTTCAAGCTGAAAGCCAAGACAAAACTCAGAGGGACACCTGGAAGAGCTGAACAGGGTGAAGGAGTGTCATCCCAGGGATAAGATAGGACACTGCACTATAATTCAGAGATCTGAATTGCTATTCCTAGGCCTGGCACTAACTCATTGTGTGACTCAGGGCAAGTTATTTCAATGCTCTATGCCTCCATTTCCCATCTGTATAACGGGAATGATGACACTTATGAAGTACTTTGAGAGCTCTCGCTGTGCTTATACTCAGTAACTAACACAATGGGGCTCAGTCTCAGGTGGGCCTCTAGGTGCTACTGGGCTGCAATTGTGAACTTCCCAGCAGGGGCACAATCACTACAGGAGTTTGTGCAATGTAACTCTGCTCAATAAATATCCCATGTGCCGAGAGCTGTGCCAGATGCAACTCCTATACTTGGAGGAAAAGATCTAGCTGTTCTTAAATTCCTAGTTTCTGTAATAATCCACATGAAAATGTAGGAACCCCAGAGAATTTCTCATGTATGCATAAATTGCCTTAAACTCCTCTGGCCATAAGAAAAAATAATCAGAGTTACCAGTGATCCCCTCCACAACACATACACCACCTTACAAAAGAAGAGAGGAGAATAAATATCATGACTAGGTAAACAGATTGAGTTGAGGGCTGGACCTACCTGACCTGACACATACTGACCTAATCTTAATTTCAGCTGGATGAATTCTAGGAAGGCTACATCTATACTAAGAATAGAGATTGCCTTATATTAGGCAAGCCTAAACTAAATACATCTGCTTTCCCTAGCGAAGGCAAATCCCATGGAGTGTTTCGGCCAAGATGTTTTGGAATTGGAGCCATGTCAAAAAGATACATTTTTAAGAAGTAAAACCATCTCCTCTTGGTATATGCGGAGCTCCCAAATACCTTCCCCAATTTGTCTCAAATGTCTGAAAGAAACTCTACCCTGTCATAAGAGAAATGTCACACAACTTGGTTTATTTCTGGTAAATTTAGTTCAAAGACTTGTGCACATGCTTAGCTATTCAAAAGAGAGGACTTTAATGAAGGACTAGTATTTGCAGGACCAGGGCCTTAGGCAATGGGGTTCAAAACAGACTGATTGTGGAAGGCTAGCTTTAACCTTAACTAGGGTGAGACTAAGGTCTCTTGCTAATGAATTGCATTAACATTCTCCTATAAATAATTAGTATGAGTGTGTTTACATCCTGGAGCACATGCTGTCCCTTGGGGGGTGGTAATGCTTCATGGATAGGGGAAATGTAAATGTGTGGCCAATGGTTATGTTCCTTACCAAAGGTAAATGCTATTAAATGAGGAAGAGATACTTTACGAACACTGACCTTTCTAGAAAATCAGCACTGGCTAATTTCAGAGGAAAAGTGGTTACACATGGTGGATCTGGATTTAATTCCCAGCTCTGCCACAAATTCCTGTAGGACCTCAGACTAGTCATTTCAGTTCTTTGTGCTTCCGTTCTCCATTTGTAAAATAGGGATAATCTTTTCTTCCAGCCATTGTCTGCTTAGATTATAAATTCTTAGGGAAAGAGACCGTCTTCTGCTTCTGCCTAGCACAACAAGACCTGAGTCAGTTGGGGACTTCAGGCACTGCCATAATACAAATAACAGCAATAGTATTTTACCCAATTTCTCCTTAAAACAATTCCACCACTAGATTGGTGGCAAACAATGATAATAGTAGTGCTGTTGCCAAAGGGCCAGCCTTTTAAAGGTATTGAGGCACCTAAAGATACAGATAGGGATCTAGTGAGATGTTCAAAATGCAAGGTGCTTATCTCTATCAATGGGAATTATGTGCCTAGGAATTTTTTGAAAATCCCACCAGGTGCCTATTTACCTTTCTGTGTTCCTAAATACTTTTGAAAAGCTAACCCTTGGTATCTAAGATGCAGGTAGAACAAGTGCTGCGAAGGTTTTCTAAAAGCTCTGTTCTAGGAATTATTGTGGGGACAGGGCCAGCTCTATCATTTTTACCATTTTTGATGCCCCAAGCAAAAAAAAAAAAAAAGCCGCTTGGATTGCAGCCCCAAGAATGGACAGAATGCCATTACCCATAAACATTTGCTGCCCGAGGAACGTACTTCCTCTATGGGGAAGTTCTATTGTCTGCGTTATACAGGAGGTCAGACTAGAGGACCAAAGTGGCCCTTTCTCCATGATGACCAAATTCCAGCAATGTGCTTATCAGCATTCCCAGAACAAGGTGAGGGATGCCAGCCAAAGCATCTGGGAGGCTCTTCAAACTAGTTCCCTGGTAGGAACAAAGTTCTTCTCTCCTCTTCATCCTTATCCCAGAGATGTTCTGGGCAGGACCGCAATATAACTAATCTTCTTCTTTGAGTGGCCTCTGCATATTCCCACTCTTGAGATGTACCCAGTGCTTAATTTGTAATGAAAGTGGTGCTGGAACTCAAGCAATTAAGTGCTGGTGATCAAGAATTTTTTTACTTTCGTAACTGATACGGCAAGCCCAGAAGTGCCGGGGTTATGAATGGCCAAGCCTAAAGGTGCCGGGGCTCAGTCCTGGCAAGCCCTGACACAAAGTAAGCACTGAATGTACCTGTGGCACAGCCAGGATCAATGGAACTTTTTATTGCCATTGGAACACTACCTTACACCCTTCTCTTGTGATTCCAGATGTTTGCGGGGGCCGAGCAGTAAAAGTGGTGTGGAGCACCAACTGTCACAGTTCCTTCCAGCCATGGTGGCAGACAGAATGGGATCCTCACCTGGTCCATGGACTCAGTATTGTCAGAATGTATCATCCAGTACCGCCTTCATCAGGATTAGTGTTAGTTAGCTTCTTCAGTTAGACAGTTTTTACTTATCTTTTTCAGGTTTGGCAGCTTCATTGCTGTTCTTTGCCCCAGTAGCTTTCTTTTTCTTTAGCAATCCAGTCTTTACGAGAGTCAAAGATTACAAAACTTCTTATTTATCTAGGCCCATTCCAGACTGTCTGTAACAGTGATACTCAGACTAGGGCGCGCAAGTTGCAAGTGTGTTTTTAATGTGCCTCTTGTGGCTCTTTGCAGCATGGGATATTAAAACACTGATTTAATTATTAACCAATCTAAGTTATTTACCAATCAGGATGCTTTTCCTATGTTATTAACCAATTAGGTTATCATATATATATATATATATATATATATATATATATATATATATACAACTAAATATAATATAGTACTGTAGTAAATAAAAAAATGAATCCACACGACTGGGTAATGTTGATCTCTAATATGGCTCCTGGACCACTGAACGCTGAGTATCACTGGTATATAGCTTCAACAGAAGCTCCTCATTGATCAGAGGGAACCATACCAAACAGGGCTTGATTGGCATGGAAAACATCCAAGGGGGTGGGAATCAAACAATAGTGTAGTTGTAAATGTCTCCCATTTCAAGAGAGATTTCTAAAAATTGTACCTTCACACTATTAATTTGCTTCTTGCAGTTGCTGAAATATTGTGCTCATGTTTTTTACACCTGCACAATCTGCTGTAAGTAGCATCTCATATAGGCAGAGCTTGGATTGTGGGCAGGATTTGGGGCAGTACCACCACCTTTTTTCCAGTTCAATCCAATTCCAATTCAAACTCTGAGGGAGAGCAATGAAGGGGTGACAAAAGGATAAACACTCTTTTCTCTCACCCTTCCCTGAAACAGAAAGTGGCACACGTTCCTTTTTTTTTTCTGAAAGGAAGATGAAGGTGGAGAAGGGCAAGTTCTTCCAGTTACCCTACCCAACTCTTGTTCCCCAAGAAAATGCTTCACTTTCTATCTAAGGTATTTATATAGCCCTGATTGCCAGAGTATCTGAGCACCTCACAAAACTTCTATGAAGCATCGAAGCCATATTATCCCCACTATACAGAGGGAAAACTGAGGCATCAAGAGACTAAGTGACTTGCACAAGGTCACACAGGAAGTCTGAGGTACAGCATAAAATTGAACCCAGCTCAAATCCTTGGCTAATATTTCAACCACTGGAAAAAACTACCTGTCTCCAATATGCCACTCTTTGTTCCTGTGTGCCAGTTGTTTACTTTGAAACTATGGCCAATATGCAGGTGAAGCAGACACACTGCTATCTGCAACCTTACCACCAGGGGTGGTCTATATTTGGCTGATTTTTTATTTGTTTGGGGTTTTTTATGTTTTGTTTTTTTTAGATTTTTCTTAAAATGTAAAGTTCCATTTCAATTATTTACCCTTTTCTCTACCTTTTTAAAAAAAAAACCAACACTTTTTTCTCCCTTTTTCCATTGGAAAGGGCAATGAAAATCAATGACTTTTTAAGTCACACAGGTGTTTTTGAAAATGTTACCCATCCTAAGTAGGAACTCTTTCTAGGCAGGGTGTGGACTCAAAGTGAGTTCAGCTGGATGACAGCAAAGACCCAGTGCAGTTAAATGGAATCATATTTGGGGAATAACTCTCTCCCAATCTTTGCAGTCCTGAAAGGATTTGCATTCTCCTATTGGTTAGAAAAGCCTTCTTTTCCCTGATTACCTGAACTGTCAGTCCTGAGTATTTCACTCCCTTCCCTCACAATTACATCACCAGGGGTGTATAAAATCTGACCAGGTTGTGAGTGGAGTAAAGCATTGTCTGGAGAACTGAGAAAGGTCAGTGGGCCAGTCCTTGAAGGAGTGGGATTTGGTGGTGAGGTTTTTTCCATTTGTTTATACAGTTCCTTGGTCAGGGCTTTGCACTTATGTGACTAATAAATGTCTATATGTGTAAATCTTTGTATTAAGAAGCTGTGGGTAGGACAGGGGTTGGGAAGCTGGGTCTGGGAAACTTCATGCTCCCTGGCCTTAAGCTTCGTAGCTGATGAGACAGGATCCTATTCTCTCTTCCTTCCAGTGGGGGGGGCCCCCCCCATAGTTAGAGCTATTAAATGGGTTTTAGTAGTAGTGACACCTACTGCCTTTAATAGACTCTCCAGAAAAACAGAAACCACTCCGTCATGAGAAGGAATTCTTCTGCTTGCTTTCTCCTTAGCTGTAGCAGAACTGAAATATTTTCTGCTTTTAAAAAAGTCATGACAATGTATTCAGTTCACTATTCCTCTAAATATTCATTGTTAATCTGATGAGGGCCCTGCCATTCCTTCTAGTCATCCTTTGGAGTAGAACATCACTCTTGTCGTAAGGAAAAGTTACAGTACCCTAAACTTGTAACTTCAGACCTTTCTTCTTGCTCTTTTCAGGTATATCTGATTATACCATGGCTTCTAATGGAAAAGACACAACTATGGCATCCCCAGAGCATGGGGAGGAAGAGCAACAGGTAGGTGCTCCCTCTTAAGCATTGCTGGTTCAACATGTGACTTGGAAAGATGGCTGGCCATTATCTGGTAGCGGGTTTCACATATGTATATTTTGGTGTCTAGAGATTCGTGCAGTTGCTCTTCCAGATGCTGCAAAATAGCCTGGTATATAATGATATTTAAAAATTCTTCTTGCCTTAGTTAACCTAGTGATCCAGTTTCAGTGCTAACTTTATAAGCAGCTTTTGGACCTCTTCAGATTTTTGACCATTCAAGAATCCTTTGATTGGGGCTAACACATCAAGGGTATAACCACTTGAAAAAGTAAAGGTTCAGCCCCAGTATAGAACATTGCCTCTCTGACTCATTGTTCTGTCCCTTGCCTCACTAGAATATCTTGAGGAGGGTGGCCAGTCTACCTTTAGTCAACTCTGCCTGTGATCTGGCTGCGACTGCCTATGTTTCCACCAAGGAGAGCCATCCCTATGTGAGGTCCATTTGTGACATGGCAGAGAAGGGAGTGACCTCCATAACCAGTGCTGCAGTTAGCAGTGCACAGCCAGTTGTAACTAAACTTGAACCTGAGGGTGAGTAAAGCATATATGCAGACCTTTCTGTTTGTGTGGTACAATTTCTCAACAGTAGGCTCTACACACCTTGTCAGGAAGCTTCCATCTCTAAAATCAGGTGCATGAAGATCAGTACTGGAGGAGAAGCTGGCAGTGGGAGTAGTGTGACTACAGAGGAATAATACTGTAGCCCATGCATGTAAGCTAACATCTGCCAGAGGCTAACAAAGGGCTTTGCTTACACTAATTACTATTGCTGAACCTTCACTGTAGCCAGGAGGTAAGATTAGTGCTAATCTCTTGGCTTTTAAGGAGCAACACTCTCTCTTTGACAGGTACCTAATTGCAAAATGAGATCTCCTCATTCTGCAACCAGAGAGGCTCACTCTAGGCTATCACCAACAGAAGTTGGTCCAACAAAATATTACCTCACTCACCTTGTCTAATATCTGTGGACCAACATGGCTACAACAACACTGCACACAGATTACAACTGCTAAACTTTTTTTCTTAGCTAGATGCTTATCAGGCAATAGCTCAACAGCAATGGCTGCTCCCTGACTTGTCTCCTTCATGAGAACAGTTAGTTGGACTTTTTGCAGCCAAGGCATTGCAAAAACTTCTTGGTGCCTTCCAGAGGGACGTTTGATCAAAAAGCTTCAGAGCTGTAAGACTACGGGGTGAGATCATTGCACTTTATTCAGAACATAAAAACCTTTCACTTGGAGAGGGAGCCTGGAAAGTGTTGCCTAGAATGCTTGGGTAAGAGACAATTCTGCAGTAAGTATAGATGGGAGGAGAGAGTGTTCAGCTGCTAGTCAAAACCATCTTAATTCAGTTGCCCAATTAGGATGCATGAGAGGAAACATGGAACTATTGAAGGGGACACCATTTTTCATAAAAATTTTTACAAAAGAGTTCATAACTTGGAGAGGGAGGGAACCACCTTACATGGGGAAGGAAGGGGGAAATGTGGAGCACCTACAACCCAGAACAATTGCTGCCTGAACATATTGGAGAACTGAAGCTCTCATTACAGATGTGAGCCAGGTTCTGTAAATATTACAATAGCAAAATGGAGCTAATAAGAAACTGAACTCTGGTTTTTCTATAGGGACAACAGAGGAGGAGTGTGTTTCTGAAGTACCTGACAAAGTGGAGGGGAATCTACCAGTCCTTCAACAGACTGCTGATGAGGTAACTTTCACCACCCTCTCACTAGACAAAACATCATGACCTTATGAAAGGGATGCCAATAATGGGATGCTTCCTCCAGCAGAGGAACACTCCATACTAAAAGTGGTCAGAGGCAGGAGCTAGTGTCTCAATAAAACTCTGGTCTGATGCTTAACAGCAAGATGCAGTTCTTCCCCTGAAGATTTGACCTATGGGGCAGAGCAGGTGGTAATCCCCTCCCCCAACCTCCATTTCTGGGTAAATGTGGTGGTATCACCCTGAATTACTGTACAAGATCTTGCTTGATCACTCTTCTCTAGGCTACATCTGAGACACAGGAGTTGACCTCTGTCAGTCTGGAAGAGGTCAAGGAGACCATGATCACAGTGGTAGATATGACCAAAGAGGCTGTGCAGGACAGTATGAAGACCACCAAATCAGTGGTAACTGACAGCATGAGCACAGTTGTGGAATCAAGAATGGGCCAATTGGCCATAAGTGCAATGGAAGCAGTGCTGGAGAAATCTGAAGAGCTCTTGGATCACTATCTTCCCATGACAGATGATGAACTAGGTCAGAACACACACATGAGTGACAGGTCTATTATCTTAAAGTTTAGGGTAATCGTCCCTTTGGGCCAAATGTCTCTCTAGGCTTCTCAGTCTTCTCTGGCACCAAATGCAGGCTCATTCTACAGCCTCTTCATAGCTGAGACTGAGGTTTAAGACTTTAGTTGGTGGGCATGTAATCATGTAAAATGACTTGAGCAACAAGTGGGGACAGGGTGGTACTAGAAGGAATGATGGTCATGACTTCATTAGAAGTTAGTCATTAGTAAAGTATGCAAAGTTGTAGTAATGCTGTGTGGCATGTAGGTTTTTGTTTTAAGGCTGAAACTACCTCTGTGGTACTTGATAGGTGCTAAGACAAATGCTTGTTACAAGGGAGCTTAAGATTTAGCAGATCAGTATGGCTTGTACTTGTTTCACCATCTCTTAACCTGAGAGGGTGAACAACCTGAACTCTGTTCCCTCTAGCTGAACTTGCTGAATCTGTGGAAGGGGCTGAAATCTCTTCAGCACAACCGCAAGAGCATCGGAGTTACTTCGTGCGTTTAGGTTCCCTGTCAACCAAACTTCGCCAACGTGCTTACCGCTACTCCCTAAACAAGATGAGACACACCAGTCAAAGCATCAGAGAGGCTCTTTCCCAGCTTCATGAAACCATGGGACTGGTAGGAACTCCGCTATCTCTTACAACTGATGCCCTTCAGGGCAGGGAACACTCTAACCACATGTGTCTAGAATGTGGTACAATGAGGCTTAGGCCTCATTCATAGTTGTGCTGTGTAACGAGACCCTTCTACTCTTGATGCATTGAGCATACCACACTGTGGGGTGAAGGCATGTCAAACAGTGGAACTAGAATAACTGATGGCAAATGTCTCATCTCTGGATATGCTTAATCCACTTCTAGATTGAATACCTTAAGCAAGGGGTTTCTCTTCAAGAAGTCCAGGAGAAGTTCCATCACACGTGGCTGAGCTGGAATAGAGAGCAGCCAAAAAGCAGTGAAATCAAGGATTTGGGAAAACCAGAGGTATGTACGCTTGGGTGTGTGCATTTTGGGGGGCAGTCGGTCAGCTCTGGTCTGAGAATGTAGCAATTATTCTGTGCCTTGCAGGGTGTTGTCTTTGGATAAGTAGCTCAAACTCAGGTGATCTTAGGTTCATTACAAAAAGTTGTTGTTCCCTTTTTTTGAGCCTAATGAGTGGCTTCCTTGCTTAGACATCCCTAAAGAGATGTCACACCAGCAAAGTCTCTGCCCAAGAAGCACAGTTGCTTTAGATCATGCTTTAATATTTTTAAACCTCCGCACAGCCTGAAAAGTAACTGTAGATCATGGGCTTGCCACCAGTGAAACCCCGTTAACTTGGCTTAGCTCTCTTCTGATCGACCTTACACGGCTTATTGCCTGTTAGCCTCCATTGCCACAAGTCCCTTCTCTTAGGGAAGGTGCACCTTGGCCTCTTCATGTATCCTGAAAGAGCACTGCACATCCATTGCATTCCTTGTTGGTGCCAATGGTCTTTCCATCAGACCTCCTTGACAGCCAGGAGTACCTTGCAGCATAACTTGCTGCCTTACAACATCACCCGAGGCAGTGGCAAGTTTGATCCTTATTGTGTTCTAAACACTAGAATTAAACTTCTATTTCTCCAACAGATGGAGTCTGAGACCCTGGCTATGTCCCGCAGCATTATCCAGCAGCTGCAGGATGCCTGCCAGATGCTAGTATCCGGCATTCAAGGTCTCCCCACCAACTTTCAGGATAAGGTGAAACAGATGTATCACAACATGGAAGAGCTTCATGCATCCTTCTCCACTGCCCATTCCTTCCAGGATCTCTCCAGCAGCCTCCTAACCCAGAGCCAGGAGATGGTGACCAAGGCCCAGGAATATGTAGATGAGCTGATGGCATACGTGATGGAGACTACTCCTCTGTCTTGGGTTGTGGGACCCTTCATCCCATTGGGTAAGGGGTCTGCAGACGCCATTGAACCACACAACCAAGAAAAGGAGGCTGAGGAAGCCTCCAAGTCTAAGGAGGCCCCGTGACCTAGAAACCTGAAACTTCTAAGGACGAAGGCAAACTCATTCAGTCTTCCTTCTGACTTGATGTGTACTGGCATATGTCAAAGAAGACACCAGTGGCTAGTACTCATATGCACTGTGCCTAATTCTCTCCTAATTTCTGGAGGTGGTGTTGTGTGACTGCTGTAATGTAGATCACTTCTCAGCTCAGATACTACTTGTTTGTGTTACCACTGTCTTCAAAATAAAATGTCACTTCATTTGAATGAAGGTCTAATCTGCTCTTTCTAAGAAGTGATTTCCCGGTCTCCAGTAGACATCTGTGCCTGCCATTAGTCATGCTATATGTAGCCTTGTTTGCCAGTAGCAGCAACCACTGGCATTAGTGTGTAGATGACACTTAAAAGCCTGGGAAGCTTACCCCATATACCATAGAACCAAATCTAGAGCCTTAATTTCTAAGTAGTTCTAGATCAGCACTACTCAGACCTGTAAACATGCTCTAGTTTCTGGTGAAACTGGGAACAGAAATAAGTGTTGCTCTCATGGCTGTGGTAGAATTGCACTTAAGATTTCAGGTTGCTTTTCAGAAGTTGCTAACAGTACAGTTGGTTAAAATTCCTACCACTATCTAGCCAACCTGGGCTAGATACTACCTGGGTTGCTCAATCCTGGCCCAGGAGAGAACAGGCCTGGGATTCCTTTTGCCTTATCTCAAAAAAGGGCTGTCCCTAGAGGGGCTCTAGGGCATAAATGTCACGCCTATTAAAATATTGGTTATTCAGGTGGGGGATGTGCTAGTGTGTAATCTCAAGCACCTATAAAATCACTTGAAATCTGTATCAAGGCTGCATATTTCCAAACTTCACAGCTGGATTTGTGAAAGGTTGCATGTGTATAGCCTTTCCCTGAGGAAAGCAGGCCCTTTAAATCCACATCATGGGTGACAAGTATCAGAGGTAGCAGTGTTCTGGTTTTTTGTGGGCACAAATGGAGTCTGGTGGTACCTTAAAGGTACCAACAGATTTATTTGGGCATAAGCTTTTGTGAGTAAAAGACCATTTCAGATGTCCTTTACCCACAAAAGCTTATGCCCAAATCCATTGCCTCTAAGGTACCACCACACTTCTCAAACCTTGTTATCAAAAGGGTGAGTACTTCAGCTTTTCCCACAGCCTCAGGCCAACTGTCAAATACGAAGGGCCTCAATCACTGCTATGAAATACAAAGCAAACTATACAGATTAAAATAAGAGCTTTTGAATATCAAATGAAGGTGATACAGTACCCACAATACAGAGATATGGGTTCTGTTTAGTGCACCACATACCCTAGAAAGCAAAAACATTGAGTGCCCTTGTGCTTAAAGGTATTTAGGCATTGCTCCACTCAGCATTGCAGGACCTGCTGAGACAACTTTCACTTACAAGTGACTTCACCACTTAGTGCTTATCACTCTTTGAAAATGAGACTGACAGTGCTGTCACAGGGGTCTTGCAGAGCAGTGTTCTAAAAATGCTATAGATCAGAGCAGCCCACTTTTATTTTTAAAGTGCTTTAACGTAAAACCCAGGCCAAACTTGAGGGTGCTATGATAGCTTGGTTACCACCTGGATCCTAGGCTCTTTCCAGCCCTGCTAGTCCCTTGAGACATTTCTATGCTTTGTGCCTCTCTAAACTGCCACATGATACCACTTTGTTATCCCCATTTTACCTTTCTGTAATCATACTAAATACTAGTAGATTTCAGTATACTGCAACTAGCACAAGGGGGTCCAGCTGCAGCAGAGTAGCACACACAAGCCTCAACTGCAACTATTACAGATGTGAATTTACTAATGTGCACAAGAGCTGAAGTTTGCTCAATGTAGTTATACCCTGCAGTTTTGGCAAAATGCCAGGAAGGTACTAATGTGAGATTTCTAAATATAGCTACAGAACTTGACCCAAGGTTTAAGAATCAGAAGTGCCTTCCAAAATCTGAGAGGGACTAGGTAAGGTGCATGCTTTCAGAAATCTTAAAAGAGCAACACTCAGATGCGAAAACACAGAACCCAAACCACCAAAAAGGAAGATCAACCTTCTACTGGTGACGTATGACTCAGATGATGAAAATGAACATGCATTTGTCCACTCTGCTTTGGATAGTTATTGAGCAGAACCCATCATCAGGATGGATGCATGTCCTATAGAAGATGAAGGGACATAAGAATTTTTAGTGCATCTGAGATGTAAATAGGTTGCAATGTCAGCTACAATAGTGCCATGCAAATGCCCACTCTCACTATTAGGTGACAAACAAGAAGAAGCCAGCATTATCTCCCGCAAATTGTATCCAAGTTTGTTTGTCTGAGCGATTGGCTGAAGTAGGACTGAGCGGACTTGTAGGACAAAGTTTTACATTGTTTTATTTTCAGTGCGGTTATTTTTTGTACATAATTCTACATCTGTAAATTCAACTGTCATGATAAAGAGATTGCACTACAGTACTTGTATGGGGTGAATTGAAAAATACTGTTTTTGTTCTTTACAGTGCAAATATTTGTAATAAAACTATAAAGTGAGTACTATACACTTTGTATTCTCTGTTGTAATTGAAATCAATATAATTGAAAATGTAGAAAACATCCAAAAATATTTAAATAAATTGTATTCCATTATTGTTTAACACAATTGCAATAAATTTTTTTAATCACACGATTAATCGTGATTCATTTTTTTTAATTGCTTGACAGACCTAGAAATAAGCTATATTTGCAAATATATATCTGCATCTATACAGGGTGCTTTTGAGGGCATAGCATTCCTAATTGACAGTTATGCCAGCAAAAGGCAGACAAGACAAGATATTTATTAACATTGCAGAATTCCTTATGTATGGATAAATGACCTTTAATAACTCCTTAACTATTATCCCAAGATACCTACCTCTCTCTTTCCTGAAATTTACCAGTTCTCCCCCCAACCTTCTGTGAGAGAAGAAAGGAGAAAAAAATAACTAGAAAAAGTTTGAGTTTAGGTTGGACCCATGTAACCTAATGCATGTTAGTTCAGTGATCTAAACTCAGCTATTTTCCCTAGTGCAGACCCGGGACAACATCTTTAACATATTAGCTGGTCAATTTCTAGCCTAGGCTCCTGTATCTATATTAAGAAAAAAAAGATTGGCTTTAGCTACCATGGTGTAGCTGAATCTGAAGTAAATTCAAAACTTTCCCTAGTTAAGGCAAACCCTAGAGTGTTTCACAGTTTCAGTCAAGATGTTTGAGAATTATGATAAACCAAATCAAAAAGGTAAATTTTCAAGAAGTGAAAAGATCTCTTGTTATATGCAGAGCTCCCAAATACCATCTCCAGTTTGCCTCAAACTTTTGAGACAAATTCAGCCCTGGCAGATGAAAAATGTCTTAGAGCTTGCTTTATTTCTGGTAAATTTAGGGTTAAGGCTTTGTACAACAGAGAACAAATATTTGCAGGACATGGGTCTTAGGCAAAAAGGTGCAAAACAGGCTGATTATGGAAGGTCAGCATCTCTAGCTATTAAACTGCATTAACACTCTACTACAAATAATTAGTATAATTACAATATAGTATTCTTAGAACTTGTGAGAGACTTTAAATGATCCATACCAATCAGCTGGGAAACCACACACCACTCCTCCTTTAGTGTCTAGTCTGTGTTAGCAAGGAAAAAACAGCTTCTCCTAATTAGCAACAGTTGCTAGTCAGGGTGTGGCATCCTAGAAGAGTCCAGTTGAATGAAAAAATAGTGCCAATCAAAGAAATAGATAGGCTACCTCTTACATTATTTTAATTAACTATCTTTCTCTTTCAGGTCTCCAAGATTTTGGAATAACTTTTTGTGGTGAGACTGACTTTGAGGGTTAGTAAGTATGTTTCTCTTTTCCCTTTCTCTCCCCACACCCACCCCATTCCTGTTTTAGCTTCCTTGACAGAGTATTTTATATCAAATATTTTGATCTCCTCCTGATCTAAAGTACAGTACTCATTGTTTCTTTTAGGCAACACAGTTTCAGATTTCTCATATTTCTATATTCCATAATTAAAGGCGTTCTGATGTTTGAGTTTTCATAACAAGAAATTGTTGACTTTTTTCCATTCTAGTGTATATCTGTGTTCTGGGGTGCTCCTTATATTATTGTTCTTGGAGGGATCGGTTGTAAGTTAACTTTCTCTCTGAATGTTGTGTGAAACCTTGGTCTTGCTACAGGTCTGAAGTGAAATGGGAAGATCTAAAACTAGCTCAGATTATAGCTATTGCTACTATCAAAAGGTATAGTAGAAAAATGGTTATTGCTATGTGTTGCTTGGCTGTTTTTATGTCTACTGTAATTGTATTTGGACTGCCTGGCTGTGACGCTTAACTCTGTGTCTTGAAGAGGGAGTTGAAATGAAGGTGGATTTTATTGGTTTGTCCGTCTGTCCACTAATCCCAATCCTGGATTTTGTCAAACCTGCCTCACAACCTTTAACAGCTGGTGGTGGTTGTTTCTTGTGTACTTAAAAAACACATTTGGATATGATGCATCTCCCCTTTTTATTCTTTTGTCTGCTTTAGATCCTAGTTGTAGTAGCTTCTTGTAAGAAGGGTACAGTTGGGACTTCCTTTCTATGAAATGCAGTGATAGAAAGGATGTAATGTTATTGTGCTGCAGTGTTTTGTTTGTATGGTGTTGAGTTACTGTTTACTCTGCCATTTGGACCTACAATAATTTTTCTTGCTTTTCAGTTTCATCTGATTAGAACACATCTTCAAAAGCCAAATAAGAACTCAAAGCAGGTAGGTGCCTTCAGTAGACATTTAGGCTTCAGCAAGTAAATTACTGATCTTAACTCTTGGGTGTTAGCCACCCGTTGACTGTTGTACTCAGTATCATTACTCTCTAGAAACCAGTCACATTATACAGTCCTTATTATTGTTGTAGTGGCTTCAGAAAAATCTAGAGCTGGTCAGAGAATGACAGTTCAGTCTCACAAAAACATTTGAGGTTTCAGTATTTGTTTTGTCCTACATTAGAATGAAAACAAAACTTTGGAATGCATTTGCAAAATAGAATTGTGTTAAAAATGTGTCTTACGGTCAGAAAGGCCAGGTTTTTGATCTCTCTCTCTTTCTGGTCAGAAGTGACCAAGGAGCCCTGGATGTGAGGCCTTCCCCTCAGAAACTTTTTGTTGAAACCGCTCAGTGTCTGTGGAATGTTCTGGCTTTGACTAAATAGCATATTGAGGTGAAATTACATTTAGTTGAAAATATTCCAATCAGTTCTAGAAAAAACATAAAAGGCTGGTTATTGTAGATGATGTTGAAGCACAATGCTACTCCCCGATGTTATTATGGCTCAATTAACCACATTTTATTAATGATAATAGTCATTTTTGATGAGGGGAAATTCCTGAAAGAGCTACAAGTCCAATCTGAGCTGAATGATCCTGTAGCTTTCAAAATGGAAGACCCTAACTATTAAGGGAACCTGGAAAGAGAACTGAGGAGAGGGAATGAGCTTATGCCCTCCTCTTTTTTTTTTTCTGCTTCATAATACATGGAAGCAATATGAAAGGACTTTTTTTTTTTTTTGACCTCTCTAAAAGTGTCATCTTGGTTGGCGATCTTTTGACATTTCACATTTTAACCCTTCTCTCATTGAGATTCTAATTTTCACACAGAGACAGTAAACTGGACAGCTGAGGGAAAGAGATGTTTAGCTATACTGTTAACTTGTTTCTTAACACCTTTCTGAGTCCCACAAGTTGTATGGTGTGTTAGAAAAGATAGTTATTTTAAATATTTAATTCTCCCAATTCAAAGAAGATGTGGAAGTGCACAAGGCCCATTTTCTAAGCACTCCTCTCCTCCTAGGTACTCCAGAAAACCTACAGAAATTTAGTCTAATATTTCTAAGATTAAAAACATGCAGAGTTACTCTTCTGCCTCCTCCCCTGCAGTGATACTGTGAAGATACTGGCAAGAAGAATAACAAAGCTGTTGAAGCCTTCTTTGGAAACATGATAAAGAAGCGAAAAGGCACACCCAATTTTTAATAAATGCCTCTTGCAAGTGGCATGAAACTAGCAAGATAAGTACTCTTACCTTGGCTACTAGACCTCATAGTTAAATAGATCCCTGTAGTGGATATACAGACTCTTGAAGTAGCTTGATTTAATTTGAGTCTTCAGCTCTTAGAGACTTCTATTGTCAATATCCACAACAGCTCCAAAGGGACTGATTTCCTGGAAACATAGCTTATGGAGGAAGGACTAAGTCAATGACATGATGCTTCTTTTTGTAGGATGTATTCAGCAAGGTCCTCAGTCAGCTCTTAGTCCATGCTGACCATAGCCTGGGTTCCATGCTTCCACCTCTGAAAAGGAGCACTACTGAAACATCACATTTCCCCGTGATTCTTCCATCAGTGATATATTCCCAGTTATAACTACACTTGAACCTCAAGGTGAGTAAATCATGGGATGAAGTTGGATTTCTGTACTTATCTCAGAGGTGACATGCAACTAAAATGTACTGCTTTCTATGTGTGACCTTAGGCAAATTACTTCACATCTCTGCCTTGCTTCCCTCCTCACCCTCCTATAAAATGGAGGCAATGCTATGTGAATTCCTTTGTAAATTAGTTGGAGGTTTACAGATGAATAGCACTGTGAGCTTACCGTTACCTTCCCTCACACTCTAGTCAGAACAGAGCTCTAAAGTCGCAGTTCTAACTCTGAGATCACAGCAGGATTTGCAAGTGTGGGATGGAAGAGAAAGTGGACTGAGTGTCCTCTAGATTTTCATGAACTGGATATTGTAATATTTGGCGCAGATGGGAAGGGGGCTGGAGGTACATTTTAGAAGAAGGGATAGAAATGTGTTGCTTGCAACATGACTTCATGGAATTGTTTGCAGAGCAAAAGTGTAGCTCTTCCTCACTTTGTCTGCTGCAATTGTAATATGGTTTTGAAAAGAGCCTACCAGAAACTATGGTAAGGCTGATATTGTAGGGTCCTGTGACTCAAACATCTCAATAATTTGTTTATGGTGGGTTTTTGTGTCTGTGTTTGGTTTCAAGTCCAATTGGAAGCACAGTTGAAGGAAATCAAATTCACAGGAATAGTGGGTTTGTCTTTTTTTTTCTGAAAGATGAAAAATGAGGCAGAAATAAAGGCACAATGCAGGGAAGAGACACAGAGAGAGAAAGTGTAGGTGGAAAACTATAACCAGCTAATTATTTGTGAATCTTTGACCACCATCCCTCCTCTCTGCTCACTATTTCACCTAGTCTTCTGGGACTTATTGAACATCCCAAATTTAGGAATGGTTGATGGGTTTTCAAACAGGAAAAGGAAACAAAGAAAAATGGCTTGCCACAAAAACATTTCCTCTTTCTCCAACTTCCAAAAATGTGGAGCTACTGTCTCCCAAAATTAGTCTGAGACCATATTCACCTCGCTATGTCCGTCCTTAAAGTCAGATCTCTTGGCCCTCTAGGATGAGAATTTTAGAGAATTCAAAAGAGGTGATTCCCAGCTGTTATTAGGGAAGGCACTTTGCTTCTAGCCCTGGAAAGTTTTGATGACTGAAGGTGTAGAGGATCTGGAGAGGCACTCCTATGCAGAGAGTTATTTGAAGTCACTTTTTGGACTTGTGGAGACAGAGACTTTGTGTGTGGCAAGCCAGGTGTAAATCTCGAACACACTAAGTGGCTGTGTGGACCCTGCTTCGGTGCAGCAAAATTTACCTAGTATGCAATGACATACTACTCTTTGAAAGAGGAGCAGATCATTGTGCACTGGGAAACATTTAGTACATGGCAGCAAGGTCCATATGACCAGTTAGTGTGCAGCACTCTAATGTGCTGTAGATTTACATCCTGGTTTGCCATGCGTTCCTTCTCTCTCTTTCAAGGCAAATCCTTTTATAGTTCCTTCAGACCCCTAGATCATAAAACTGTATTCCCAGCCCATCCTCACACTTCCCCTTGATTACAGCTAGAGTTGTGGGTGCCCAGCATTTATGAAAAACCAGGCACATGGTAATGAAGACACCGACCCTTACAGAGAGAGTGGCCACTGTAATTCTTTTTAAAACATTTACATTCCCTCACACACTTTCTGTAACTCAGGGTAATGTTCCCACCTCCTGGGGAAACCCTTCACACCACACCATGTAGTATGTGTAGGGACTGACTCTTTTTTTATTTATTTTTTTTTATATATGGTGATTTTTTATTACATCTTAATTTTCAAAAAGACCATGTACCAACTGTCACGGTTCCTGAGGTAATTGCACCTCTGATGCTCTCATGATCTCCTTGAAGGCATCCTCTATAGGTTTCAGACCTCCAGCCATTGTCTGTCTTGAGGAGGAGTCCCATGACACTCTCCCTCTAGACTGGGGATTTAAGCTACAATTCTTCCTGCCCTTTGGTTTGGTTTTATGTCCAATTGAAATACAGTTTAAAGAAATTGAATTCATGGGAATAGCAAGCCTCACTTAATATGGCTTCTGAAGGGATATTGCTGTGATGTATTCTTGATTCAGAGAGAAAAGCATGGTTAGGTCTTGGCACCGGCCAGCATCTTGGAAAGCTGTTTTAGAAGAATAATCATTCTTGTGTGTTAGGTCAGAGCCATGAAATGACGGGGAGAAGGCTGGACCATCACAGACCAGCAGCAAAGCACATGCTAGTGAGTATGGGTTTTTAGTGGCAGCTCATGCTTTGTCCAGCCATCCTGAGAGTGGGAACAACAAAGTGAATATTTAACATGGCAGGCAGGATGATGAAATCTCAAACCTGGATTTCTTTGACCTTACAGGGGAGCATGAAGGAAGTGTAATTCCTGTATTTGGCCTGGAGGACAGAGAGAAATCAGAATATGCTGCTTGTAACAGGTTTGCTGCAGGACCAAGTCATTGTGATGTACCTACTGGGAAGAGCAACCTCAAAGAAGGAGATGACCCCCCCAGCAGTGGCACCGGGTGGGGGGCAGGCTTCTCCAAGCCATCAAGCTCAGGAGGAGACAACAAAACTTCAGTTTACAGAAAGTGAGAGGGTCACATCTGCAACAAGTAAGAGAGTACTGAGTTCTCAGAAACCAGCCATCGGGAAGACTCTGAGGCCATACAGAGCATGGAAACCCAACTGAGGGGCATGGAGGTAGCCTCAGCTATCATCCATAAACAGCTGGAAGCAATAGTTAATCTCCTCAGCCAGCCTCCAAGGCCTGTCCCTGCACACCCAGATAGCTCCTTCTCTGCCACACCCTGTGTAGAAAAGGTAGATGCTTCTACATACACTGGTGACCACTTTATGTGATCCAGAGAGTGAGTTGCTCTTTGGAGCCATAAGAGATGGCTCCTGCCTGGTGTAGCTCTCGCTTGCAGAGAGTGGCAATGGAACAAGCCTTGTTATCAGTCACCATGGCTAGGGAGGGAAGAAGAGAGCATGTGGGGTTTAATCTAAATATGGTATCTTGTATCTCTTATAATGCTGTAAATGTTTTATTGGTCAAGATTTTAAAGAATAACAATCCTATGGGGTAGTACTAAATAACGCATGAGAGAAAGCAGCAGATGAGGCATTGTTTGACTAGGATTTTTGAATCTCCACCTGTTGTTGTCTCTCTATTTGATACAAAATGTGTGTGTGTGTGGTTTTCTTTTTCTGGAGATAGGAGACATTTTCAAATAACAATTAAACTTTGCTATTGATATGAGGCTGTGCATGTGGCTGGTTCAGTTATCCTTAGGTTCTCTTTGGATAAGTCTGTGCCAGGTTGATTTTGTCATCTTGGTCTGATGACTATAGGTCACTTTTCCTCTTGGGTGTATGGTTTCACTGTGATTTGTCAGCAAGAGAGGATGATCCACCATTTGCAGTAACTGTACACGATATGTCAATGGTACCTTTCTCCTGATTGCCTTTTAGGTGCCTAAATCTCCATTTTCATAGAGGGAAATGCACTTTCTGAATCTTGCTTGACCACAGAAGGTACTCTGCCACTGTTAGCGGAAACCATTAGCCCTTCCTTTCTCGAAAGGAGTTGCAGGGTGTGTGTGTGTGTGTGTAAACAATATATTCATACCCTACTATTTGAGGCCATCAGGTGGTCTGTAGAGGAAGACTTTGGGGAGGGATCGAGGAGGAGGAAGTGTTGAGTGAGTGGGAAAGGATTGTGTGAGGACAGAGGACTACATGTCTTGGGTGGAGGGGGTCCTCTGTAGGTTTCAAGAACCTTCATGAGCATCCTTCCTTTATCACTGCATTTATGGTGCAGCTAATTTACAGCATGCTTGGCTGTGTTTAGGCAGTGGCTTGCATACTGATTGACCTGCCAGCATTCTGGAAAAAGCCATCAATATTTGGCATTCACTGCCCTAAGTGGCATTGTGTATGCCTTGGTATGTGGCTGCAGCTGAAATAAAACTTGCCGGCCAAATAGAAGCCAACTTCCTGCATTCAGCATTGTATTGTTACACAGCTCCATTGCAGAAGAAATACTTCAAATACTTTTTTTAAATCCAGGAACCAATAGCTTTCTGTAAAGCTATTTTACAATTTGACCATATTAGCCCAGTAGGTTATTAAAGAAAAATTTTTAACTGAGCCAATTTGATCTTTCCTCAAACTACCGGTCTCTAAAATTTAAGGGCCTAATTGAGTTTTGACTGAAGTCAGGCTTCTGTCATTGACTTCAGTAAGAGAAAGGGAAGATGTGAGAATTAAATAGTATGGCAACCAAATCTGATCAGAATTTAGAATTTCCAGTTTGTTGGAAAATTGACACTACAAATCTTGTTCCCCTGATTCGTAATGAAAACACTTTGTGGGAGTTTTTCAATGAAAATTTATAAAGAAAATTTAAAAAAAAAAAAGTACACCACAATTTTCTAGATTTTTTTTTCGAGTTTAAAGTAAAATTTTTGAAATGATTATTTGGAATTTTTAAAATCTTTCTTAAGATTCTCTTTTTTCGAAATACTCTCCAATTTTTCAACTTCCTTCTGAACTGTGGACACGAGACCTGAACAAGGAATTCTAGTGCCAGTTCTGCCAATGCTAAACAGAGGTAATAACCTCTCTTCTACTTAAGATTCACCTGCTTATACATCCAAGGATTGCATTAGCTCTTTTGGCCAGAGTGGCTCACTGGGTTATAATGTTCATCTGATTATCCATTATGCTCTTCTGGTCATTTTCACAACTGGTGCTTACCAGAATAGTCCCCTATCTTGGAAATATGATGTACATTCTTTGTTCTTAAATGATAACTATTTCCCTATAACAATTGATCATGTCAAAATGGTAAGCTGGGTGCAAGCAAATAGTATGCAAGCAATCAAGATCACTCCGCATCAGTAACCCTCTTCATTATTTATGCTCTTCCAGTCCTTAAAATCTGCAAACTCTTGCAGTAATGACTTGGGGCTTCATTCAAAGGGATTTAGGGCATTGGAATGCTGAGCATTTGCAATGTTCAACTTTTAGGGGCCTACACAATCACAGGAACGCAACTGCAATCCACAAAGAGGGGTGCCAGGAGGACGTGGCCCCATCACTTTTTCCCAGCCGTGGGGGCAAGCAATGGGTGAGGGATCAGAAAGGAGTGAGTGGGTGGATGGAGTCTTGGGGGGAAGGCATGGAATGAGGGTGGGGGTTCAGGGGGAAGGGTCAACATGGGGGGTGGGACTACAATTCAAGTGCCAAAAGCCCCCCCACACTTTTAGGCTTTGTGGACAGGAGTAGCAGAAGCTTCCTAAATTAAGCATCTAGGCTCCCTATGCAATGAAGGGGGAGAGCTAAGCACCTTAGAATTCAGTTCATAGGTGGATTCCCACCTAATACACTAGCTCCTAAGTTAGTCAAATAGGAGATGCTGGTAACAGGGGTATGTGTTGTAAGCCACATCCCTCTAATAGAGAGAAATTCCTATCTCTGCTAGCGGTCCACGACTGAGTGCTCCTGTCCTGGAATCAGATGGCTTAGATAGCTGAGTTGTTTCTAGAGATTGGAGCTGGGATACTGGACGCTGAATGCTTTACCCCCAACTCTGAGAGTTGGATGCCCTACTTGCCAGGCTCCAGAGTCATTCTTTCTCTCTCTTTCCTCTCTCTGCCCCATAGCTTCAGATAGTCACACCTGATACATCGATGGCACGGCCAAGGACTAATTATTTGTCCTAATTTGCTGAAATTTCCCAGCCTCTCCTTATTTTTTTTCCTTCCCACTGTACAGTCAGTAAAATTCCTACCGCTCTTTCTACCACAGGTACGCTACACACGATGTGACAGGAGTGCCTGTGTGACTCATGTCTGTAGAGAAACATTAATAAAGACTTCATAGGGCTGTGTCTCATAAAACAAGTGTTTCCAAGTCCACCATTGGAGGAGCTCTCTCCTACAGATGATCATGTAATATGTGAAATGTTACAATATAGGAGTATGTATTATCAAAAAATGTGTAACTACTTATGCTAAACAATATGTTCCACCTTGTATTTAGCTGTGACACTGAGTACGTTTCCCAGAGCTGAAGCAGAGCTCCCTGTAGCTTGAAACTTTGTTTCTCCCACCACGAAAAGCTGGTCCAATAAAAGAGAGTACCTCACCCACCTTGTGTCTCAGTGGCATTCAAAACCTATCACTTTGTATTGCATACTAAGTAATATAGCTCTTCCACAACCTCTGGTCTAGCTGTCAAAAACTCTGCCTATCTCTCACCTGTATGAAACATACACAGTAACCATTATTGTGTAACATTACACCAAAGATATATAACAGAACTCTTTGACTTGCAAATGCAGTTGGCATATAGCTCTTTTCATAGTTTGCTTCCTTATACTCCTCAATTGTACTGCAGAAGCAGCCATCAGATTTTAAAGTAGAAGCAGGGCTGCCCGGAGGTGGGGGTACCAAGTGGGACAATTTGCCCTGGGCCCCGCAGGGAGCCCTACGAGAATATAGTATTCTATAGTATTGCAACTTATTTTAATGGAAGGGGCCCCTAAAATTGCTTTGCCCCAGGCCCCCTGAATCCTCTGGGTGACCCCGAGTGGAAGAAATAAGTTGTATGATATATGGGTAATGATTAAAGACACAGGTAAGAAATCTAGAGATAAACTGGACATTTCTGTGAAAATAGTTAAACATAAATATACATGACCAGAAAAAGTTGCAACTCTGTCAGGTTTAGAGAGTGGAGCGATAAATGCAATGTGATCATGTGTGTAAGGCTGTACCATACTACATCCATGTAAAGAAGATGCAGTTAAATCTGTAAATGTGAGCTTAATTTTGTCATGGCCTGATTCTCAAGTGAACTCTTCACATTCTTATTGTGACTTTGCAAATATAGCCTATATTCTGTGCATTAATACACTGCCAACTCCAAGAAACCAAGCCTTCGAAAGAAAGCTGCACTTCAAGCTGAAAGCCAAGACTAAACTCAGAGGGACACATGGAAGAGTTGAGCAGGGTGAAGGAGTGTCATCCCAGGGATAAGATAGGACACTGCACTATAATTCAGAGATCTGAATTGCTATTCCTAGGTCTGGCACTAACTGATTATGTGATTCAGGGCAAGTTCTTTCAATACTCTGTGCCTCCATTTCCCATCTGTATAACGGGAAGATGACACTTATGAAGTACTTTGAGAGCTCTCGCTGTGCTTATACTCAGTAACTAACACAATGGAGCTCAGTCTCAGGTGGGCCTCTAGGTGCTACTGGGCTGCAATTGTGAACTTCCCAGCAGGGGCACAATCACTACAGGAGTTTGTGCAATGTAACTCTGCTCCATAAAAATTCCACGTGCCGAAAGCTGTGCCAGATGCAATTCCTATACTTGGAGGAAAAGATCTAGCTGTTCTTAAATTCCTAGTTTCTGTAATAATCCACAAGAAAATGTAGGAACCCCACAGAATTTCTCATGTATGCATAAATTGCCTCTAACTCCCCTGGCCATGAGAAAAAATAATCAGAGTTACCAATGATCCCCTCCACAACACATACACCACTTTGCAAAAGAAGAGAGGAGAAAAAATGTCCTGACTAGGTAATAAGATTGAGTTTAGAGTTGGACCTACCTGACCTGACACATACTGACCTAATCTTAATTTCAGATGGATGAGTTCTAGCCTAGTCACCTGCAAGGCTGCATCTATACTAAGAATAAAGATTGCCTTGTGTTAGGCAAGCCTAAACTAAATACAACCGGTTTCCCTAGCTAAGGCAAATCCCATAATGTGTTTCGGCCAAGATGTTTTGGAATTTGAGCCATGTCAAAAAAATACATTTTTAAGAAGTAAAATCATCTCCTCTTGGTATATGCGGAGCTCCCAAATACTTTCCCTAATTTGTCTCAAATATCTGAAAGAAACTCTACTCTGTCATAAGAGAAATGTCATACAACTTGGTTTATTTCTGGTAAATTTAGTTCAAAGACTTGTGCACATGCTTAACTATTCACAAGGGAAGACCTTAATGAAGGACTAGTATTTGCAGGACCAGGGCCTTAGGCAATGGGGTTCAAAACAGACTGATTGTGGAAGGCTAGCTTTAACCTTAACTAGGGTGAGACTAGGGTCTTTTGCTAATGAATTTGCATTAACACTCTCCTACAAATAATTAGTATGAGTGTGTTTACATCCTGGAGCATGTGCTATTCCTTGGGGGTGGTAATGCTTCATGGATAGGGGAAATGTAAATGTGTGGCCAATGGTTATGTTCCTTATCAAAGGTAAATGCTATTAAATGAGGAGGAGATACTTTACGAACCACTGACCTTTCTAGAAAATTAGCACTGGCTAATTTCAGAGGAAAAGTGGTTACACACGCTGGATCTGGATTTAATTCCCAGCTTTGTCACAAATTCCTGTAGGACCTCAGACTAGTCATTTCAGTTCTTTGTGTTTCCGTTCTCCATTTGTAAAATAGGGATAATCTTTTCTTCCACTCATTGTCTGCTTAGATTATAAATTCTTAGGGAAAGAGACCATCTTCTGCTTCTGCCTAGCAGAACAAGACCTGAGTCAGCTGGGGACTTCAGGCACTGCCATAATACAAATCACAGCAATAGTAGTTTACCCAATTTCTCCTTAAAACAATTCCATCACTAAATTGGTGGCAAATAATGGTAATAAATAGTAATGCTGTTGCCAAAGGGCCAGCCTTTTAAAGGGATTGAGGCACCTAAAGATGCAGATAGGGATCTAGTGAGATGTTCAAAATGCAAGGTGCTTATTTCTATCAATGGGAATTATGTGCCTAGGAACTTTTTGAAAATCCCACCAGTACTTATTTACCTGTCTGTGTTCCTAAATACTTTTGAAAAGCTGACCCTTAGTATCTAAGATGCAGGTAGAACATGTGCTGAGAAGGTTTTCTGAAAGCTCTATTCAAGGAATTATTGTGGGGACAGGGCCAGCTCTACCATTTTTGCCATTTTTACCATTTTTGCTGCCCCAAGCAAAAAGAAAAAAGCCGCTTGAATTGCCACCCCAAGAATGGACAGAATGCCGTTGGCCATAAACATTTGCCGCCCCAGGAACGTGCTTCCTCTGTTGGTGCCTGTGTGAGGAAGTTCTATAGCCTGCGTTATACAGGAGGTCAGACTAGATGACCATAGTGGGCCTTTCTGGCCTTATAATCTATGAATCTGTGAGTCAGGCTTTCAAATGAAGATTTGGGGAAGCTGTGGTCCATTCTGACATTATTGCCTTTCATTTGGCAGAATAACCTTATTCTCTTGTTTCTTTCAGTTAAACTTGCAGCTTTTGCAGAAAGGCATGGCATGGCTCAGCGGCAGCAAGATTATGACAGTTACTGGGTGTGTTTAGGCTCCATGATGACCAAATTCCAGCAATGTGCTTACCAGCATTCCCAGAGCAAGGTGAGGGATGCCAGCCCAAGCATCTGGGAGGCTCTTCAAACTAGTTCCCTGGTAGGAACAAAGTTCTTCTTTCCCTTTCATCCTTATCCCAGAGATGTTCTGGGTAGGACCACAATATAACTAATTTTCTTCTTTGAGTGGCCTCTGCATATCCCCACTCTTGAGATGTACCCAGTGCTTAATTTGTAATGAAAGTGGTGCTGGGACTCAAGCAATTAAGTGCTGGTGATCAAGAATTTTTTTACTTTCATAACTGATACAGCAAGCCCAGAAGTGCCGGGGTTATGAATGGCCAAGCCTAAAGGTGCCGGGGCTCAGTCCTGGCAAGCCCTGACACAAAGTAAGCACTGAATGTACCTGTGGCACAGCCAGGATCAATGGAACTTTTTATTGCCATTGGAACACTACCTTACACCCTTCTCTTGTGATTCCAGATGTTTGCGGGGGCCGAGCAGTAAAAGTGGTGTGGAGCACCAACTGTCACAGTTCCTTCCAGCCATGGTGGCAGACACAACGGGATCCTCACGTGGTCCATGGACCCAGTATTATCAGAATTTATCATCTAGTGCCTTCTTCATCAGGATTAGTGTTAGTTAGCTTCTTCAGTTAGACAGTTTTTACTTATCTTTTTCAGGTTTGGCAGCTTCATTGCTGTTCTTTGTCCCAGTAGCTTTTTATTTTCTTTAGCAATCCAGTCTTTACGAGAGTCCAAGATTACAAGACTTCTTATTTATCTAGGCCCATTCCAGACCGTCTATAGCAGTGATACTCAGACTGAGGCTCACAAGTCGTAAGTGTCTCTTTAATGTGTCTCTTGTGGCTCTTTGCAGAATGAGATATTAAAACACTGATTTAATTATTAACCAGTCTAAGCTATTTACCAATGAGGATGCTTTTCCTATGTTATTAACCAATTAAGTTATCAACTTGCACTAAGTTATTAACTGATTTACTTTGTGAGTAATATATATATACATCACTAAATTAAATATAGTACTATAGTAAATGAAACAATGAATCCACACGACTGGGTAATGTTGATCTCTAATATGGCTCCTGGACCACTGAACGCTGAGTATCACTGGTATATAGCTTCAACAGAAGCTCTACAATGATCAGGGGGAACCATACCAAACAGGGATGGATTGGCATGGAAAACATCAAAGGGGGTAGGAACAATGGTTCTGTATTGGGAAACAGTTTTAGGATCAAACAATAGTGTAGTTGTAGATGTCTCCCTTTTCAAGAGAGATTTCTATAAATTGTACCTTCACACCATTAATTTCCTTTTTGCAGTTGCTGAAATATTGCATCATTGCCTTGATTCGTATAATCACCCAACCCCTGAAGACCATCTACCAGATCCTACTGGTTATTATTGAAGACTTTCCCATCAACTTTCAGGATAAGATGCAACAAGTTTCCCATACCACAGAAGTACTCCATGCTTCAGTCTCCACTCTTGATTCCTTCCAAGATCTGTCTAGACAAATCCTCTCCCAAATATGGGAGAAAGTGACCAAGGAGGAGGAAGATATGAATGAGCTGCTGGAGTATGTGGTGTACAGTACACCTCTCTGTTGGTTTGTGGGACCCTTCAATGCTTTAAGAGGTAGAACATAAGCAGACTCCACAGAAACTGTAGAATATGGATAAGAAGGCGCACATAACAAGTGACACTGCAGAAGTTTGGAAACTGTTACAGGACAGGACTTCTCAGTGGAGCTAATTTATTTGTAGAACTGTCAAATTTGATAAATGAAAGCTTTGATCTTTGTGAACTCAGCTCTGAGATTAGAGTTGAGTCTCAGAATAGCCTTGAAGTAAGTAAGTAAATCGGGTTCTTTGAAAGTCCCTTTGGAATCATTTAAATACAGGTTGCGGGAGGGGAAAGGGAACTATAAAAAGTTTGACCTTGAGCATGATTTTTTGGTTACATGTGTGGCAAACAGAATCAATTTAAAACAGGGAGGTGAATAGAAGATTAGGAATTTTAGCAGATAGCAAATAGAACGTGCCATTGCATAGTCCTTTACATAAGAACATAGGAACGGCCATACCGGGTCAGACCAAAGGTCCATCTATCCCAGTATCCTGTCTACCAACAGTGACCAATCTAGGAGCTCCAAAGAGAACGAACAGAACAGATAATCACCAACTGATCCATTCCCTGTTGCCCATTCCCAGCTTTTGGCAAACAGAGGCTAGGGACACCATCCCTGCCCATTGATGGACCCATCCTTCATGAATTTATCTAGTTCTTTTTTGAACCCTGTTGTAGTTTCAATTCTGTTAGAGTTCCAGTTGTCTTCTCTTATGACTAGAAAGCTCTATAAGGGCAACATTGAGATTTGCCCTACATAGCCTGGTAGTACCGGCTGAGTAGGGAATCACTGTTCTGTGGCTGATGGGGTATCAGGCTCCGTGGGGCTGCTACTGCCTTCCCCAGTGCAGGTGCAAAGAAAGTGGGCAGACCAGACAGAAGAATAAATATATTGGCCTTCACTATATGTCCTGGGACACTTGCACAATTCAGGCCTGCTTCTCCACTGCTTTGCACTTTGTGTAGTCTTTTGCCCCTGTGCACAGTGGATGTGTAATGCTGCCACATCAGAATGGTCGTGTAACCCAGCCTAACACAGTGGGGTGTTTTGTTCCCCACCCCACCTCACCCCACCCCACCCCAGTAGCCAGGCCACCTAAAGAGGTGTATGAGTTTGCTAAGGAACCTGGATTCTTCAGCACAGGTAACAGAGGCTCAATTTGACGCAGGATGAAGAATCCTCACTAGAGCTGGGTAAAATATTTTTTAATCATAAATTTGCCAAAAAATGCATTTTTCAGAACATGGAAGTTATTTGCAAATTCAAGTAAAAAATGGGGGAGAGAAATTGAAAAAGTCAAAAGTTTGTTTTGGTCATTTCAAATGAAATGTTTTGACTTTTCATTTCAAATAGTTTCATTTTGAACATTTGGAAATGAAACCCTTTTTTTTTTTTCATTTTGAAATGGTGTTTCTTTTCCAAATGTAGCTAGATTTAAAAAAAGGGAGGGAGTAAAAAGCACCCAAAACCTACATGAAATGAAAAACTGAAAAAAACTCATTTAGGGTCAAGTGAATTGTTTTGTTTGGCTTGAAACACATTTGTTCATTTATTCCATTTCAATGAGGAAAAACTGAAAAATAAAATGAGTTTTGATTTGAACTGATTGTTTTAAATTTTATTTTTTGTTCAGCCCCTGAAATGAAAAATTCATTATTTGCTCAGTCCTGGTCCGCACGCAAATATTTGAATGTTGCATGACAATGTTCAGTGGAAAAGATGACAGTATCTCAGAATCTCACTCTAGTTGCCCATTTGGAATAAATATTTAGAAGGGAAGGGGATAGTCGGCAGGATTGAACTGGAGATCTCTGGAGCTTAGTGTATAATCCTCTACTGCATGAGCTAAAAGCCAACTGGCTATTAGCTGAGACAGTAGAGCAGATTCCTTAATTACTCTCTCTGGAAGTGGTCTGGGTGCCACTTGCTGAGCCAGAACACCACACCCTGAAAATGTGTGGGTTACAATAGCATTAACATAAAGAGACTACAAGTAATGCCATGAAGTGGTTTGTGCCACAAGTCTGTACTGTACAGTGAGCAAGAAGGAATCCAATGGGAAATTGTATTTTTATGCAATCATGCTCATTTTACAAATGTTTACAATTTCCTTGATATTTATCTGTATTGAAGGCATAGAAACTGTCATTGGAGAGGAGAGGCCTTTTCCTTAAGCATTACAAAATGCAGCCAGAAAGAACATTTGAGAAATGCAGCTTCATATGTTTAGAATGAGCAGTAAAATACTTCCAAATTCAGTTACTTGGAAAACTTTGTGCCTTATGAGTTCTATGATAAAGTTGCCAAAGCCCAAAACAGTCAGGGTGCATCAGAGGTCCCACAGAGACTTACATTTCTGTGTCTCTTGCATTATCTGGAGTGGCTGGTCTTCAAGTGCTAATGGAGCTAAGCTCTATCAATATAATGTGACAACAGAATATGGAAAAAACCTTGAAACCATGATAAGAACAAAAATGGATGCACAGGCATCTGCCTGCCTCTGCAGAGAGACTGACACAGGAGCTCACAGAGGTGTGAACTGCCCCGTTCATCAAAGTGGGGTAACTCCGATGCCAAGTGATGGTGATATACATGTCTAGATTTTCAACTATTTCACTGCTGATCAAACTAAGCAAGAAAAGAGTGGGAGGATTGCAGATCTGCATAATCTACCCCGGGGTGTCATCTCAATTTCATGGTGAGAGTGGATGTCATTAAGGAACTATTCACACTCCCATGGCCAGTATCTGACCTTTGGGGCTAAAAGACCAGATGCCACCAATCCCACAGAGCCCAGCTAGGCATTTACCTGTTGAAATCCTGGGAAGGTTGGTGGGCGCACACCAAGAACAATTAGGGCGAAGTGGGGGTAAAGAGTTACCTCCCTTGGTATGAATGCTGCTTCTCCCTCTGCTGGGGGCAGACACAGGCAGATATCACTGTCTCAGTTCTATTCAGTGGATAATCTCAAGCTTTTCTTTGCAGCCATGAGGGACAGAAACATTTATTTTTAAAGGACAGCTGAAATTGACATAATCACGACTGGGATCCAGGCATGTGGCTATTGTGCCTCCATCTTAATCTGGTCATATCCAGTGGTGTAGCTGAACCTTACAGAGAGCCCAAAGGGGAACCCAGCAGAGCATGTGTGCTCATGTTTTTTACACCTGCACAATCTGCTATAAGTAGCATCTCATATAGGCAGAGCTTGGATTGTGGGCAGGACTTGGGGCAGTACCACCACCTTTTTTCCAGTTCAATCCAATTCCAATTCAAACTCTGAGGGAGAACAATGAAGGGGTGACAAAAGGATAAACACTCTTTTCTCTCACCCTTCCCTGAAACAGAAAGTGGCACATGTTCCCTTTTTTCTGAAAGGGAGATAAAGGTGGAGAAGGGCAAGTTCTTCCAGTTACCCTACCCAACTCTTGTTCCCCAACAAAATGCTTCACTCTCTATCTAAGTTATTTATATAGGCCTGATTGTTAGAGTATCTGAGTACCTCACAAAACTTCTGTGGAGTAAGGAAGCCATATTATCCCCACTATACAGAGGGGAAACTGAGCCAATGAGGAGCTAAGTGACTTGCACAAGGTCACACAGGAAGTCTGTGGCAGAGCATAAAATTGAACCCAGCTCAAATCCTAGACTAGTATTCTAACAGGTGGAAAAAACTACCTGTCTCCAATATGCCACTCCTTGTTCCTGTGTGCCAGTTTTTACTTTGAAACTATGGCCAACATGCAGGTGAAGCAGGCACATTGCTATCTGCAACATTAGCACCAGAGATGGTCTATATTTGGCTGATTTTTTATTTGTTCAGGTTTTTTATGTTTTTTTTTTAGAGTTTTCATAAAATGAAAAGTTCCATTTCAATTTTTTATCCTTTTCTCTAACCTTTTTAAAAAAACTTTTCTCTCCCTTTTCCCATTGGAAAGGACAATGAAAGTCAATGACTTTTTAAGTCACACAAGTGTTTTTGAAAATGTTACCCATCCTAACTAGCAACTCTTTCTTGGCAGGCTGTGGACTCAAAGTGAGTTCAGCTGGATGACAGCAAAGACCCAGTGCAATTAATTGGAATCACCTTTGGGGAATAACTCACTCCCAATCTTTGCAGCCTCAAAGGATTTCCACTCTCCTATTGGTTAGCAAAGCCTTCTTTTCACTGATTACCTGAACTGTCAGTCCTGAGTATTTCACTCCCTTCCCTCACAATTACATCACCAGAGGTGTATAAAATCTGACCAGGTGGTGAGTAGAGTAAAGCAGTGCCTGAAGTACTAAGAAAGGTTAGTAGGTTGGTTCTTGAAGGAGGGGAACTTGTTGGTGAGGCTTTTTAGTTTTTCTTTTTGTTTATACAATCCTTGGTCAGGGCTTTGTACTTCTGTGACTAGTAGATGTTTGGATGAGTAAATGTATGTATTAAGAGCTGTGGGTAGGACAGGTGGTAGAAAGTTGGGTCTGAGGAACTTAATACTCCTTGGCCTTAAGCCCCTTAGCTGATACCTTTAATAGAATCTCATGGTACAGACTGGCTGCAAAATCTTCCATTATTTGAGAAGGAATCCTCCTGCTTGCTTTCTCCTTAGCTGTAGCAGAACTGAAATATTTCTTGCTCTTCAAAAAAGCAGTGACAATGTATTTAGCTCACTATTCCTCTATATATTCCCCGTTAATCTGATGAGGGCCCTGCCATTCCTTCTAGTCCTACTTTGGAGTAGAACACCACTCTTGTTGTAAGGAAAAGTTACAGCACCCTAAACTTGTAACTTCAGAACTTTCTTCTTGCCCTTTTCAGGTATATCTGATTATACCATGGCTTCTAATGGAAAAGACACAACTATGGCATCCCCAGAGCATGGGGAGGAAGAGCAACAGGTAGGTGCTCCCTCTTAAGCATTGCTGGTTCAACATGTGAATATGAAAGATGGCTGGCTGTTATCTGGTAGCAGGCTTCACATACGCCCACCCTGGTGTCTAGAGACTTGTGCAGTTGCTCTTCCAGATGCTGCAAAATAGCCTGGTTTATAATGATATTTAAAAATTTCTTCTTGCCTTAGTTAACCTAGTGATCCAGATTCAGTATTAACTTCAAAAGTAGCTGTTGGGCTTCTTCAAATTTTTGACCATTCAAGAATCCTTTGATTGGGGCTATTGCATCAAGGGTATAACCACTTGAAAAAGTAAAGGTTCAGCCCCAGTATAGAACATTGCCTCCCTGACTCATTGTTCTGTCCCTTGCCTCACTAGAATGTCTTGAGGAGGGTGGCCAGTCTACCTTTAGTCAACTCTGCCTGTGATCTGGCTGCCACTGCCTATGCTTCCACCAAGGAGAGCCATCCCTATGTGAGGTCCATCTGTGACATGGCAGAGAAGGGAGTGACCTCCATAACCAGTACTGCAGTTAGCAGTGCACAGCCAGTTGTAACTAAATTTGAACCTGAGGGTGAGTAAAGCATATATGCAGACCTTCCTGTTTGTGTGGTGCAATTTCTCAACAGTAGGCGCTTCACACCCTGTCTGGAAGCTTCCATCTCTAAAACTCCGGTGCATGAAGATCAGTACTGGAGGAGAAGCTGGCAGTGGGGGTGGTGTGACCATAGAGGAATAATACAGTAGCCCATGCATGTAAGCTAACATCTCCCAGAGGCTAACACAGGACTTTGCTTACACTAATTACTATTGCTGAACCTGCCCTCACTGTAGCCAGGAGGTAAGATTAGTTCTAAGCTCTTGGCTTTTAAGGAGCAACACCCTTTGAAAGGTACCTAATTGCAAAATGAGATCTCCTCATTCTGCAGCCAGAGAGGCTCAGAATCTAGGCTGATCCAATAGAATATTACCTCACTCACCTTGTCTGATATCTCTGGACCAACATGGCTGCTACAACACTGCAGACAGATTACAACTACTAAATTTTTTTTTCTTAACTAGCTGCTTAGAGGCAATAGCTCAACAGCAATGGCTGCTCCCTAACTCGAGTCCTTCATGAGAACAGTTAGTTGGACTTATTGCAGCCAAGGCATTGCAAAAACTTCTTGGTGCCTTCCAGAGGGATGTTTGATCAAAAAGCTTCAGAGCTGTAAGACTATGGGGTGAGATCATTGCACTTTATTCAGAACATAAAAACCTTTCCCTTGGAGAGGAAGCCTGGAAAGTGAAGCCTAGACTGCTTGGTAAGAGACATTTGTGCAGTAAGTATAGATGGGAGGAGAGAGTGTTCAGATGCTAGTCATACTTACCTTAATTCAGTTGCCCAATTAGGATGCATGGGAGCAAATATGGAACTATGAACTATTGAAGGGACACTATTTTTCATAGAAAATTTACAAAAGAGCTCATAACTTGGGGGAGAGGGAGGGAACCACCTTACATGGGGAAGGAAGGGGGGACATGTGGAGTACCTACAACCCAGAACAATTGCTGCCTGAACATATTGGAGAACTGAAGCTCTCATTACAGATGTGAGCCTGGTTCTGTAAATATTACAATAGCAAATTGGAGCTAATAAGAAACTGAACTCTGGTTTTTCTATAGGGACAACAGAGGAGGAGTGCGTTTCTGAAGTACCTGACAAAGTGGAGGAGAATCTACCAGTCCTTCAACAGACTGCTGATGAGGTAACTTTCACCACCCTCTCACTAGACAAAACATCATGCCTTTATGAAAGGGATGCCAATAATGGGATGCTTCCTCCAGCAGAGGAACACTCCATACTAAAAGTGGTCAAGAGGCAGGAGCTAGTGTCTCAATAGAACTCTGGTCTGATGCTTAACAGCAAGATGCAGTTCTTCCCCTGAAGATTTGACCTATGGGGCAGAGCAGGTGGTAATCCCCTCCCCAACCTCCATTTCTGGGTAAATGTGGTGGTATCACCCTGAATTACTGTACAAGATCTTGCTTGATCACTCTTCTCTAGGCTACATCTGAGACACAGGAGTTGACCTCTGTCAGTCTGGAAGAGGTCAAGGAGACCATGATCAGAGTGGTAGATATGACCAAAGAGGCTGTGCAGGACAGTATGAAGACCACCAAATCAGTGGTAACTGACAGCATGAGCACAGTTGTGGAATCAAGAATGGGCCAATTGGCCATAAGTGGAATGGAAGCAGTGCTGGAGAAATCTGAAGAGCTCTTGGATCACTATCTTCCCATGACAGATGATGAACTAGGTCAGAACACACATGAGTGACAGGTCTATTATCTTAAAGTTTAGGGTAATGCTCCCTTTGGGCCAAACATCTCTCTAGGCTTCTCAATCTTATCTGGCACCGAATGCAGGCTCATTCTACAGCCTTTCCATAGCTGAGATTGAGGGTTAAGACTTTAGTCGGTGGGCATGTAATCATGTAAAATGACTTGAGCAACAAGTGGGGACAGGGTGGTACTAGAAGGAATGATGGTCATGACTATTATTAGTCAGTCATTACTAAGATTTTGCATACTTTGACAATGCTGTGTGGCATGTGGGTTTTTGCCTTAAGGCTGAAGCTACCTCTGTGGTACTTGATAGGTGCAAGACCAATGCTTGTTACAAGGGAGCTTAAGATTTAGCAGATCAGTATGGCTTGTACTCCTTTCACCATCTCTTAACCTGAGATGGTGAACAACCTGAACTCTCTCTTCCCTCTAGCTGAACTTGCTGAATCTGTGGAAGGGGCTGAAGTGTCTTCAGCACAACCACAAGAGCATCGGAGTTACTTCGTGCGTTTAGGTTCCCTGTCAACCAAACTTCGCCAACGTGCCTACCGCTACTCCCTAAACAAGATGAGACACACCAATCAAAGCATCAGAGAGGCTCTTTCCCAGCTTCATGAAACCATGGGACTGGTAGGAACTCAACTATCTCTTACAACTGATGCCTTTCAGGGCAGGGAACACTCTAACCACACATGTATAGAATGTGGTACAATGAGGCTTAGGCCTCATTCATAGTTGTGCTGTGTAACTAGATCCTTCTGCTCTTGATGCATTGAACATACCACACTGTGGGGTGAAGGCATGTCAAACAGTGGAACTAGAATAACTGATGTGCAAATGTCTCATCTCTGGATATGCTTAATCCACTTCTAGATTGAATACCTTAAGCAAGGCGTTTCTCTCCAAGAAGTCCAGGAGAAGTTCCATCACATATGGCTGAGCTGGAATAGAGAGCAGCCAGAAAGCAGTGAAATCAAGGATCTGGCAAAACCAGAGGTATGTACACTTTAGGTGTGCATGGAGGGGGTGGGGCGAGGCGGGGTCAGCTGTGGTCTGAGAAGTTAGCCACCTTGCAAGGCCTAGAATAATTACATCTCTGGATAAGTAGCTCAAACTCAGGTGATTTGTGTGTTTTTTTTGTTTTTTTTGTTTTTAGGTTCATTACAAAGTTGCTCCCTTTTTTGCCAAATGAGTGGCTTCCTTGCTTAGACTTAAAGTGATGTCACTTTAGATTCATGCTTACTACTTTAAACCTCTGCACAGCCTGAAAACTGACTGTAGATCATGGGTTTGCAACCAGTGAAACCCCTGTTAACTTGGCTTAGCTCTCTTCTGAGCTACCTTACATGGCTTATTGCCTCTGTTAGCCTCCATTATCACAAGTGGCTTCTCTTAGGGAGGCACAACTTGGCCTCTTTATGTATCCTGAAAGAGCATGGCATACCCATTGCGGACCTTGTTGGTGCCAATGGTCTTTCCATCAGACCTCCTTGACTGCCAGTAGTACCTTGCAGCATAACTTGCTGCCTTACAACATCACCCGAGGCAGTGGCAAGTTTGATCCTTATTGTGTTCTAAACACTAGAATTAAACTTCTATTTCTCCAACAGATGGAGTTTGAGACCCTGGCTATGTCCCGCAGCATTATCCAGCAGCTGCAGGATGCCTGCCAGATGCTAGTAGCCAGCATTCAAGGTCTCCCCACCAACTTTCAGGATAAGGTGAAACAGATGTATCACAACATGGAAGAGCTTCATGCATCCTTCTCCACTGCCCATTCCTTCCAGGATCTCTCCAGCAGCCTCCTAACCCAGAGCCAGGAGATGGTGACCAAGGCCCAGGAATATGTAGATGAGCTGATGGCATACGTGATGGAGACTACTCCTCTGTCTTGGGTTGTGGGACCCTTCATCCCATTGGGTAAGGGGTCTGCAGATGCCATTGAACCAGAAAACCAAGAAAAGGAGGCTTCAGAAGCCTGCAAGTCTAAGGAGGCCCTGTGACCTAGAAACCTGAAACTTCAACTGCTAAGGAAGAAAGCACATTCATTCGGTCTTCCTTCTGACTTGATGTGTACTAGCATATATCGAAGACACCAGTGGCTATTACTCATCTGCACTGTGCCTAAATCTCTCCTAATGTCTGGAGGTGTTGTGTGACTGCTATAATGTAGATCACTTCTCAGCTCAGATACTACTTGTTTGTGTTATCACTGTCTTCAAAATAAAATGTCACTTCATTTGAATGAAGGTCTAATCTGCTCTTTCTAAGAAGTCTGTCCAGTTCTATAGTCGACATCTGTGCCTGCAGTTAGTCATGCTATATGTAGCCTTGTTTGCCAGTAGCAGCAACCACTGGCATTAGTCTGTAGATGACACTTAAAAGCCTGGGAAGCTTACCCCCTGTACCATAGAAACAAATCTAGAGCCTTAATTTCTGAGTAGTTCTAGATCACTACTCACACCTGTAAACATGTTCTCAGTTTCACCAGAAACTAGAGCAGAAATAAGTGTTGCTCTTATGGCTGTGGTAGAACTGCACTGGGGGCTTCAGGTTGCTTTTCAGAAGTTGCGAAGAGTGCAGTTGGTTAAAATTCCTACCAGTGGGTTGCTCAGTCCTGGCCTCTGCCCCAGGAGAGAACAGGCCTGGGATTTCTTTGCCTAGCTCAAAATAGAGCCCCTCTCGGGATAGCCCTAGGGCATAAATGTCACAGCCCATAAAATACTGGTTACTCGGGTGGGTGGGTGTAATTTCAACCACCTATAAAATCCCTGAGTCTGTATCAAGGCTGCATATTTCCACACTTCACAGCTGGAACTGTGAAAGGCTGTAGATGCAATCTTCCCCCTTAGGAAAGCAGGCCCTTTAAATCCACATCATAGGGTGACAAGTATCAAGGGTAGCAGTGTTTGGTTTTCTGTGGGTACAGACTGCCTGGTGGTACCTTACACGCAGCATTTATTTGGGCATAAGCTATGGTGGGTAAAGGACCATTTCAGATGCCTCCTCAACCCTTTTTGTCATGAAAGGGTGAGTAATTCAGCTTTTTCTCACAGCCTCAGACCTACCTGTCAAATAAGAAAGGCATCAATCCATTGTATGGAAAATACAAAGCAAATCACACTCATTAAAATAAGCACTTTTGAAGTGCCAAAGAAGATGGTACAGTGCCCATAATAGAGAGGCTATGGGTTCTGTTTAGGGCACCACATACCTTGGAAAGCAAAAACATTGATGCCCTTGTGCTTAAAGGTATTTAGGCATTGCTCCACTCAGCATTGCAGGACCTGCTGAGACAACTTTCACTTACAAGTGACTTCACCACTTAGTGCTTATCACTCTTTGAAAATGAGACTGACAGTGCTGTCACAGGGGTCTTGCAGAGCAGTGTTCTAAAACCTCTATAGATCAGAGCAGCCCACTTTAAAAATAAAAGTGCTTTAACCTAAAACCCAGGCCAAACTTGAGGGTGCTATAATAGCTTGGTTACCACCTAGATCCTAGGCTCCTTCCAGCCCTGCTACTCCCTTGAGACATTCCTATGCTTTGTGCCTCTCTAAAGGGCCACATGATACCACTTTGTTATCCCCATTTTACCTTTCTGTAATCATACTGAATACTAGTAGATTTCAGTATACTGCAACTAGCACAAGGGGGTCCAGCTGCAGCAGGGTAGCACACACAAGCCTCAACTGCAACTATTACAGCTGTGAATTTACTAATGTGCACAAGAGCTGAAGTTTGCTCAATGTAGTTGTACCCAAAGTCAAGGGGAGAGAAGCTGTCCCAGATGCATTTTTCTAAGCCACTCTTCCTACAGAGGGGAAAATTGATCTAGTGGTTCTGGAATACCTACATTCTGTAAAAGCCACAGTGAATGCCTTGCCTATACTAAAAGGAAGATACAGCTTATTCCAGCAAAAGTTCCTTGCCAGTATCATTTATGACTTCAGCAAATGAAATAAGTAGGGCTGGCAATTAATTGGAATTAACTCAACTAAATCATGATTAAGAGTGCAATTAAGCACATTTTTTTTAAACAGTAGAATACCAATTAAATATTTTTGGATGTCCTACATTTTCAAATATATTGATTTCTAATAAGCATAATACAATCTGTACAGTGCTCACTTTATATATATTTTTTATAAATATTTAGACTAAAAATTTTTTTTCAATTCACCTACAAGTACTGTAGTATAATCTCTTTATGAGGAAAGTGTAATGTACAAATGTAGACTTTTTTTTTGGAGTGGGGGTTACATAACTCTTCTCAAAAACAAAATGTAAAACTTTAAAACCTACAAGTCCACTCAGTCCTACTTCTTATTCTGCCAATTGGTAAGGCAGACAAGTTTGTTTACAGTTACAGGATAGCCTGCTGCTTATGTACAATGTCACCTGAGAGTGAGAACAGGTGTTCATATGGCACTTTTGTAGCTGGTGTTGCAAGGTATTTATGTTCCAGATATGCTAAACATTCATATGTCCCTTCATGCATTGGCCACCATTCCACAGGATATGCTTTCATGCTGATGGTGGTGATTAAAAAATAATGCATCAGTTAAATTTGTGATTGAACTCCTTGGGGGAAGACTGTATATTTTCAGCTCTGTTTTACCCACATTCTGCCATATATTTCCTGTTGTTAGCAATCTCAGATGATGACCCTGCACATTTTGATTTAAGAACACTTTCTCTGCAGTTTTGGCAAAATGCCAGGAAGGTACTAATGTGAGATTTCTAAATATAGCTACAGCACTTGACCCAAGGTTTAAGAATCAGAAGTGCCTTCCAGAATCTGAGAGGGACTAGGTAGGGTGCATGCTTTCAGAAATCTTAAAAGAGCAACACTCAGATGCAGAAACTACCGAACCCAAACGCCAAAAAGGAAGATCAACCTTCTGCTGGTGACGTATGACTCAGATGATGAAAATGAACATGCATTTGTCCACTCTGCTTTGGATAGTTATTGAGCAGAACCCGTCATCAGCATGGATGCATGTCCTTTGGAAGATGAAAGGACATAAGAATTTTTAGTGCATCTGAGACATAAATAGGTTGCAATGTCAGCTACAATAGTGCCATGCAAATACCCTCTCTCTCTATTAGGTGACAAACAAGAAGCAGCCAGCATTATCTCCTGCAAATTGTATCCAAGTTTGTTTGTCTGAGCGATTGGCTAAAGTAGGACTGAGCGGACTTGTAGGACAAAGTTTTACATTGTTTAATTTTCAATGCAGTTATTTTTTATACATAATTCTACATTTGTAAATTCAACTGTCATGATAAAGAGATTGCACTATAGTACTTATATGAGGTGAATTGAAAAATACTGTTTTTGTTCTTTACAGTGCATATATTTGTAATAAAACTATAAAGTGAGTAGTATACACTTTGTATTCTCTGTTGTAATTGAAATCAATATAACTAATAATGTAGAAAACATCCAAAAATATTTAAATAAATTTTATTCCATTATTATTTAACACAACTGTAATAATTTTTTTTAATCACACGATTACTCATGATTTATTTTTTTAATCACTTGACAGCCCTAGAAATAAGCTATATTTGCAAAGGGGTTTCCTCCCCAGTATATCTGCATCTATACAGGGTGCTTTTGAGGGCATAGCATTCCTAATTGACAGTTATGCCAGCAAAAGGCAGAGAAGACAAGATATTTATTAACCTTGCAGAATTCCTTATGTATGGATAAATGACCTTTAATAACTCCTTAACTATTATCCCAAGATACCTACCTCTCTCTTTCCTGAAATTTACCAGTTCTCCCCCCAACCTTCTGTGAGAGAAGAAAGGAGAAAAAAATAACTAGAAAAAGTTTGAGTTTAGGTTGGTCCCATGTAACCTAATGCATGTTAGTTAAGTGATCTAAACTCAGCTATTTTCCTAGTGCAGACCCGGGACAAAATCTTTAACATATTAGCTGGTCAATTTCTAACCTAGGCTCCTGTATCTATATTAAGAAAAAAAAGATTGGCTTTAGCTACCATGGTGAAGCTGAATCTAAAGTAAATTCAAAACTTTCCCTAGTTAAGGCAAACCCTAGAGTGTTTCACACTTTCAGTCAAGATGTTTGGGAATTATGATAAACCAAATCAAAAAGATAAATTTTCAAGAAGTGAAAACATCAATTGTTATATGCAGAGCTCCTAAATGCCATCTCCAGTTTGCCTCAAACTTTTGAGACAAATTCAGCCCTGATAGATGAAAAATGTCTTAGAGCTTGCTTTATTTCTGGTAAATTTAGGGTTAAGACTTTGTGCAACAGAGAACAAATATTTGCAGGACATGGGTATAAGGCAAAAAGGTGCAAAACAGGCTGATTATGGAAGGCCAGCATCTCTAGCTATTAAACTGCATTAACACTCTACTACAAATAATTAGTATAATTACAATATAGTATTCTTAGAACTTGTGAGAGACTTTAAATGATCCATACCAATCAGCTGGGAAACCGCACACCACTCCTCCTTTAGTGCCTAGTCTGTGTTAGCAAGGAAAAAACAGCTTCTCCTAATTAGCAACAGTTGCTAGTCAGGGTGTGGCATCCTAGAAGAGTCCAGTTGAATGAAAGAATAGTGCTAGTCAAAGAAATAGATAGGCTATCTCTTACATTATTTTAGTTAACTATCTTTCTCTTTCAGGTCTCCAAGATTTTGGAGTAACTTTTTGTGTGAGACTGACTTTGAGGGTTAGTAAGTATGTTTCTCTTCTCCCTTTCTCTACCCACACCCACCCCATTCCTGTTTTAGCTTCCTTTAGAGACAGTATTTTATATCAAATATTTTGATCTCCTCCTAATCTAAAGTACAGTACTCACTGTTTCTTTTAGGCAACACAGTTTCAGATTTCTCATATTTCTATATTCCATAATTTAAAGGGGTTCTGATGTTTGAGTTTTCATAACAAGAAATTGTTGACTTTCTTCCATTTTAGTGTATATCTCTGTTCTGGGGTGCTCCTTATATTATTGTTCTTGGAGGGATCGGTTGTAAGTTAACTTTCTCTCTGAATGTTGTGTGAAATGTTTGTCTTGCTACAGGTCTGAAGTGAAATGGGAAGATCTAAAACTAGCTCAGATTACAGTTATTGCTACTATCAAAAGATACAGTAGAAAAATGGTTATTGCCATGTGTTGCTTGGCTGTTTTTATGTCTACTGTAATTGTATTTCGACTGCCTGGCTGTGACCCTTAACTCTGTGTCTTGAAGAGGGAGTTGAAATGAAGGTGGATTTTATTGGTTTGTCCGTCTGTCCACTAATCCCAATCCTGGACTCTGTCAAGTCTCCCTCACAACCTTTAACAGCTGGTTGTTGTTGTTTCTTGTGTACTTAAAAAACACATTTGGATATGATGCATCTCCCCTTTTTATTCTTTTGTCTGCTTTAGATCCTAGTTGTAGTAGCTTCTTGTAAGAAGGGTACCGTTGGGACTTCCTTTCTATGAAATGCAGTGATAGAAAGGATGTAATGTTCTTGTGCTTCAGTGTTTTGTTTGTATGGTGTTGGGTTACTGTTTACTCTGCCATTTGGACCTACAATAATTTTTCTTGCTTTTCAGTTTCATCTGACTAGAACACTTCTTCAAAAGCCAAATAAGAACTCAAAGCAGGTAGGTGCCTTCAGTAGACATTTAGGCTCCTGCAAGTAAATTACTGATCTTAACTCTTGGGTGTTAGCCACCCGTTGGCTGTTGTACTCAGTATCATTACTCTCTAGAAACCAGTCACATTATACAGTCCTTGTTATTGCTGTAGTGGCTTCAGAAAAATCTAGAGCTGGTCAGAGAATGACAGTTCAGTCTCACAAAAACATTTGAGGTTTCAGTATTTGTTTTGTCCTACATTAGAATGAAAACAAAACTTTGGAATGCGTTTGCAAAATAGAATTGTGTTAAAAATGTGTCTTACGATCAGAAAGGCCAGGTTTTTGATCTCTCTCTGGTCAGAAGTGACCAGGGAGCCCTGGATATGAGGCCTTCCCCTCAGAAACTTTGTTGAAACCGCTCAGTGTCTGTGGAATGTTCTGGCTTTGACTAAATAGCATATTGAGGTGAAATTACATTTAGTTGAAAATATTCCAATCAGTTCTAGAAAAAACATAAAAGGCTGGTTATTGTAGATGATGTTGAAGCACAATGCTACTCCCCGATGTTATTACGACTCAATTAACCACATTTTATTAATGATAATAGTCATTTTTGATGAGGGGCAATTCCTGAAAGAGCTACATGTCCAATCTGAGCTGAATGATCCTGTAGCTTTCAAAATGGAAGACCCTAACTATTAAGGGAACCTGGAAAGAGAACTGGGGAGAGGGAATGAGCTTATGCCCTCCTCTTTTTTTTTTTTTCTGCTTCATAATACATGGAAGCAATATGAAAGGACTTTTTTTTTTTTTTTTTTTTTTTTTTTTTTGACCTCTCCAAAAGTGTCATCTTGGTTGGCGATCTTTTGACATTTGACATTTTAACCCTTCTCTCATTGAGATTCTAATTTTCACACAGAGACAGTAAACTGGACAGCTCATAGACTCATAGGTCAGAAGGGACCAATCTGATCATCTAGTCTGACCTCCTGCACAAGGCAGACCACAGAACCCCACCCATCCAATTTTATAACAACCCCTATCCCAGGACCGAGTTATTGAAATCCTCAAAAATGGTTTGAAGACCTCAAGCTGCAGAGAAACCACCAGCAAGTGACCCGTGCCCCACGCTGCAGGGGAAGGCGAAAAACCTCCAGGGCACCTGCCAATCCGCCCTGGAGGAAAATTCCTTCCCGACCCCAAATATGGCGATCAGCTAAACCCTGAGCATATGGGCAAGAGTCACCAGCTAGCACCCAAGAAGGAATTCTCTGCAGCAACTCAGTACCCATCGCATCCAACATCTTCCCGCAGACCATTGAGCAGACCTGTCTGGTGGTAATTCAAGATCAATTGCCCAAATTAACGATCCTATCATAACATCCCCTCCATATACTTATCAAGCTTTGTCTTAAAGCCAGGAAAGTCTTTTGCCCCTACTACTTCCCTCGGAAGGCTATTCCAGAACTTCACTCCCCTAATGGTCAGAAACCTTCGTCTAATTTCAAGTCTAAACTTCCTAATATCCAGTTTATACCCATTCGTCCTCGTGTCTACATTAGTACTAAACTTAAATAATTCCTCTCCCTCCCTAACGTTAACCCCCTTGATATATTTATATAGAGCGAGCATATCCCCCCTCAGCCTTCTTTTGGCCAGGCTAAACAAGCCAAGCTCTTTGAGTCTCCTTTCATAAGGCAGTTTTTCCATTCCTCGGATCATCCTTGTAGCCCGTCTCTGAACCTGTTCCAGTTTGAATTCATCCTTCTTGAACATGGGACACAAGAACTGCACACAGTATTCCAGATGGGGTCTCACCAACGCCTTATATAACGGTACTAACACATCCTTATCCTTGCAGGAAATATCCCGCCTGATGCATCCCAAAATCGCATTTGCTTTTTTAACAGCCGTATCACATTGGCGACTCATAGTCATCCTGCTATCAACCAGTACCCCAACGTCCTTCTCCTCCTCTGTCGCTTCCAACTGATGCGCCCCCAACGTATATCCAAAATTCTTATTATTAATTCCTAAATGCATGACCTTGCACTTTTCACTATTGTATTTCATCCTATTTCTATTACTCCAGTTTACAAGGTGGTTCAGATCTTCCTGAATAGTATCCCTGTCCTTCTCCGTGTTAGCAATACCCCCCAGCTTTGTGTCATTCGCAAACTTTATTAGCACATTCCCGCTCTTTGTGCCAAGGTCAGTAATAAAAAGGTTAAATAAGATCGGTCCCAAAACCGATCCTTGAGGGACTCCACTGGTGACCTCCTTCCAGCCTGACAGTTCACCTTTCAATACGACCCTCTGGAGTCTCCCCTTTAACCAGTTCCTTATCCACCTTACAACTTTCACATTCACTCCCATCTTTTCCAATTTAACTAACAGCTCCCTGTGTGGAACCGTGTCGAACGCCTTACTGAAATCTAGGTAAATTATATCTACCGCATTTCCTTTATCTAAGTAATCCGTCACCTTCTCAAAGAAGGAGATCAGATTGGTTTGGCACGATCTACCTTTAGTAAATCCGTGTTGCAATTCGTCACAATTACCATTGACCTCTATGTCCTTAACTACTTTCTCCCTTAAAATTTTTTCCAAGACCTTACATACTACAGATGTCAAGCTAACAGGCCTATAATTACCCGGATCACTCTTATTCCCTTTCTTAAAAATAGGAACTACATTAGCAATCCTCCAGTCATATGGCACAACCCCCGAGTTTATCGATTGCTTAAAAATTCTCACTAATGGGCTCGCAATTTCACGCGCCAGTTCCTTTAATATCCTCGGATGGAGATTGTCCGGGCCCTCCGACTTTGTCCCATCGAGCTGTTCGAGTACGGCCTCTACCTCAGTTGCGGTAATATCCACTTCCATATCCACATTCCCGTTTATCATCCCTCCATCATCGCAAGGTTCCTCACTAGTCTTATTAAAAACTGAGGCAAATACTTGTTTAGATGTTGGGCCATGCCTAGGTTATCCTTAACCTCCATTCCATCCTCAGTGTATAGCGGCCCCACTTCTTCTTTCTTTGTTTTCTTCTTATTTATGTGGCTGTAGAACCTTTTACTATTGGTTTTGATTCCCTTTGCAAGTTCCAGTTCAATGTGGCTTTTAGCCTTCCTCACTTTAGCTGAGGGAAAGAGATGTTTAGTCATACTGTTAACTTGTTTCTTAACACCTTTCTGAGTCCCACAAGTTGTATTATGTGTTACAAAAGATAGTTAGTTATTTTAAAAGATTTAATTCTCCCAATTCAAAGAAGATGTGGAAGTACACAAGGCCCATTTTATAAGCAATCCTCTCCTCCTAGGTACTCCAGAAAACCTAGAGAAATTTAGTCTAATATTTCTAAGATTAAAAACATGCAGAGTTACTCTTCTGCCTCCTCCAGTGCAGTGATACTGTGAAGATACTGGCAAGAAGAATAACAAAGCTGTTGAAGCCTTCTTTGGAAACATGATAAAGAAGCAAAAAGGCACACCCAATTTTTAATAAATGCCACTTGCAAGTTGCATGAAACTAGCAAGATAAGTACTCTTACCTTGGCTACTAGACCTCATAGTTAAATAGATCCCTGCAGTGGATACACAGACTCTTGAAGTAGCTTGATTTAATTTGAGTCTTCAGCTCTTAGAGACTTCTATTGTCAATATCCACAACAGCTCCAAAGGGACTGATTTCCTGGAAGCATAGGTTATGGAGGAAGGACTAAATCAATGACATGATGCTTCTTTTTGTAGGATGTATTCAGCAAGGTCCTCAGTCAGCTCTTAGTCCATGCTGACCATGGCCTGGGTTCCATGCTTCCACCTCTGAAAAGGAGCACCACTGAAACATCACATTTCCCCGTGATCCTTCCATCAGTGATATACCCCCAGTTACGACTACACTTGAACCTCAAGGTGAGTAAATCACGGGATGAAGTTGTATTTCTGTACTTATCTCAGAGGTGACGTGCAACTAAAATGTACTGCTTTCTATGTGTGACCTTAGGCAAATTACTTCACATCTCTGCCTTGCTTCCCTCCCCACCCTCCTATAAAATGGAGGCAATGTTATGTGAATTCCTTTATAAAGTAGTTTGAGATTTACAGATGAATAGCACTGTGAGTTTACTATTACCTTCCGTCACACTCTAGTCAGAAAAGAGCTTTAAAGTTGCAGTTCTAACTCTGAGATCACAGCAGGATTTGCAAGTGTGGGATGGAAGAGAAAGTGGACTGAGTGTCCTCTAGAGTTTCATGAACTGGATATTGTAATATTTGGCACAGATGGGAAGGGGGCTGGAGGTACATTTTAGAAGAAGGGATAGAAATGTGTTGCTTGCAACATGAATTCATGGAAATGTTTACAGAGCAAAAGTGTAGCTCTTCCTCACTTTGTCTCCTGCAATTGTAATATGGTTTTGAAAAAAGCCTACCAGAAACTATGGTAAGGCTGATATTGTAGGGTTCTGTGACTGAAACATCTCAATAATTTGTTCATGGTGGGTTTTTGTGTCTGTGTTTGGTTTCAAGTCCAATTGGAAGTACAGTTGAAGGAAATCAAATTCACAGGAATAGTGCGTTGTCTTTTTTTTCTGAAAGATGAAAAATGAGTCAGAAATAAAGGCACAATGCAGGGAAGAGACACAGAGAGAGAAAGTGTAGGTGGAAAACTATAACCAGCTAATTATTTGTGAATCTTTGACCAGCATCCCTCCTCTCTGCTCGCTATTTCGCCTAGTCTTCTGGGACTTATTGAGCATCCCAAATTTAGGAATGGTTGATGGGTTTTCAAACAAGAAAAGGAAAAAAGAAAAATGGCTTGCCACTAAAACATATCCTCTTTCTCCAACTTCCAAAAATGTGGAGCTACTGTCTCCCAAAATTAGTCTGAGACCATATTCACCTCACTATGTCCATCCTTAAAGTCAGATCTCTTAGCCCTCTAGGATGAGAATTTTAGAGAATTTAAAAGAGGTGATTCCCAGCTGTTATTAGGGAAGGCACTTTGCTTCTAGCCCTGGAAAGTTTTGATGACTGAAGGTGTAGAGGATCTGGAGAGGCACTCCTATGTAGAGAGTTATTTGAAGTCACTTTTTGGACTTGTGGAGACAGAGACTTTGTGTGTGGCAAGCCAGGTGTAAATCTCGAACACACTAAGTGGCTGTGTGGACCCTGCTTCGGTGCAGCAAAATTTACCTAGTATGCAATGACATACTACTGTTTTTGAAAGAGGAGCAGGTCATTGTGCACTGGGAAACATTTAGTACACGGCAACAAGGTCCATATGACCAGTTAGTGTGCAGCACTGTAATGTGCTGTAGATTTACATCCTGGTTTGCCATGCGTTCCTTCTCTCTCTTTCAAGGCAAATCCTTTTATAGTTCCTTCATACCCCTGGATCATAAAACTGTATTCCCAGCCCATCCTCACACTTCCCCTTGATTACAGCTGGAGTTGTGGGTGCCTAGCATTTATGAAAAACCAGGCACATGGTAATGAAGACACTGACCCTTACAGAGAGAGTGGCCACTGTAATTCTTTTTAAAACATTTGCATTCCCTCACACACTTTCTGTAACTCAGGGTAATGTTCCCACCTCCTGGGGAAACCCTTCACACCACACCATGTAGTATGTGTAGGGACTGACTCTTTTTATTACATCTTAATTTTCAAGTAGACCATGTACCAACTGTCACGGTTCCTGAGGTAATTGCACCTCTGATGCTCTCATGATCTCCTTGAAGGCACCCTCTATAGGTTTCAGACCTCCAGCCATTGTCTGTCTTGAGGAGGAGTCCCATGACACTCTCCCTCTAGACTGGGGATTTAAGCTACAATTCTTCCTGCCCTTCGGTTTGGTTTTATGTCCAATTGAAATACAGTTTAAAGAAATTGAATTCATGGGAATAGCAAGCCTCACTTAATATGGCTTTTGAAGTGATATTGCTGTGATGTATTCTTGATTTAGAGCGAGAAGAATGGTTAGGTCTTGGCACCCACCAGCATCTTGGAAAGCTGTTTTTAGAAGAATAATCATTCTTGTGTGTTAGGTCAGAGCCATGAAATGACGGGGAGAAGGCTGGACCATCACAGACCAGCAGCAATGCACATGCTAGTAAATCTGGGTTTTTAGTGGCAGCTCATGCTTTGTCCAGCCATCCTGAGAGTGGGAGCAACAAAGTGAATATTAAACATGGCAGCCAGGATGATGACATCTCAAACCTGGATTTCTTTGACCTTACAGGGGAGCATGAAGGAAGTATAATTCCTGTATTTGGCCTGGAGGACAGAGAGAAATCAGAAGATACTGCTTGTAACAGGTTTGCTGCAGGACCAAGTCATTGTGATGTACCTACTGGGAAGAGCAACCTCAAAGGAGGAGATGACCCCCCCCAGCAGTGGCACCGGGGGGAGGGGGCAGGCCTCTCCAAGCCATCAAGCTCAGGAGGAGACAACAAAACTTCAGTTTACAGAAAGTGAGAGGGTCACGTCTGCAACAAGTAAGAGAGTACTGGAGTTCTTAGAAACCAGCCATCGGGAAGACTCTGAGGCCATACAGAGCATGGAAACCCAACTGAGGGGCATGGGGGTAGCCTCAGTTATCATCCATAAACAGCTGGAAGCAATAGTTAATCTCCTCAGCCAGCCTCCAAGGCCTGTCCCTGCACAGCCAGATAGTTCCTTCTCTGCCACACCATGTGTAGAAAAGGTAGATGCTTCTACATACACTGGTGACAACTGTATGTGATCCAGAGAGTGAGTTGCTCTTTGGAGTCATAAGAGATGGCTCCTGCCTGGTATAGCTTTCGCTTGCAGAGAGTGGCAATGGAACAAGCCTTGTTATCAGTCACCATGGCTAGGGAGGGAAGAAGAGAGCATGTGGGGTTTAATCTACATATGGTATGTTGTATCTCTTATAATGCTGTAAATGTTTTATTGGTCAAGATTTTAAAGAATAACAATCCTATGGGGTAGTACTAAATAACGCATGAGGGAAAGCAGCAGATGAGGCATTGTTTGACTAGGATTTTTGAATCTCCACCTGTTGTTGTCTCTCTATTTGATACAAAATGTGTGTGTGTGTGGTTTTCTTTTTCTGGAGATATTTGAAAATGTATCCTAACAATTAAACTTACATATTGATATGAGGCTGTGCATATGGCTGATTCAGTTATCCTTAAGTTCTCTTCGGATAAGTCTGTGCCTGGTTGATTTGTCATCTTGGTCTGATGACTATAGGTCACTTTTCCTCTTGGGTGTATGGTTTCACTGTGATTTGTCAGCAAGAGAGGATGATCCACCATTTGCAGTAACTGTACACGATATGTCAATGGTACCTTTCCCCTGATTAGCTTTTAGGTGCCTGAATCTCCATTTTTATAGAGGGAAATGCACTTTCTGAATCTTGCTTGACCACCGAAGGTACTCTGCCACTGTTAGCGGAAACCATTAGCCCCTCCTTTCTCTAAAGGAGTTGCAGGATGTGTGTGTGTTTGTGTTTGTGTGTGTGTAAACAATACATTCATACTCTACTATTTGAGGCCATCAGGTGGTCTGTAGAGGAAGACTTTGGGGAGGGATCAAGGAAGAGGATGGGTTTAATAGGAAAGGATTGTGTGAGGACAGAGGACTACATGTCTTGGGTGGAGGGGGTCCTCCATAGGTTTCAAGAACCTTCGTGAGCATCCTTCCTTTATCACTGCATTTATGGTGCAACTAATTTACAGCATGCTTGCTGTGTTTAGGCAGTGGCTTACATACTGACTGACCTTCCGGCATTCTGAAAAAAGCCATCAATATTTGGCATTCACTGCCCTAAGTGCCATTGTGTATGCCTTGGTATGTGGCTGCACCTGAAATAAAACTTGCCAGCCAAAAAGAAGCCAACTTTCTGCATTCAGCATTATATTGTTACACAGCTCCATTGCAGAAGAAATACTTCAAATACTTTTTTTTAAATCCAGGAACCAACTGACATAGGATGCAAAAGATTTGAAAACCAATAGCTTTCTGTAAAGCTATTTTACAATTTCACCATATTAGCCCAGTAGGTTATTAAAGAAAAGTTTTTAACTGAGCCAATGTAATTTTTCCTCAAACTGCCGGTCTCTAAAATTTAACGGCCTCATTGAATTTTGACTGAAGTCAGGCTTCTGTCATTGACTTCAGTAAGAGAAAGGGAAGATGTGAGAATTAAATAGTATGGCAACCAAATCTGATCAGAATTTAGAATTTCCAGTTTGTCAGAAAATTGACACTACAAATCTTGTTCCCCTGATTCGTAATGAAAACACTTTGAAAAACGCCCACAATGAAAATTTAAAAAGAGAATTTAAAAAAAAAAAGTACACCACAATTTTCTAGATTTTTTTTCGAGTTTAAAGTAAAATTTTTGAAATGATTATTTGGAATTTTTAAAATCTTTCTTAAGATTCTCTTTTTTCTAAATACTCTCTAATTTTTCAACTTCCTTCTGAACTGTGGACAGGAGAACTGAACAAGGAATTCTAGTGCCAGTTCTGCCAATGCTAAACGGAGGTAATAACCTCTCTTCTACATGAGATTCACCTGTTTATACATCCAAGGATTGCATTAGCCCTTTTGGCCACAGTGGCTCACTGGGTTCTAATGTTCATCTGATTATCCATTATGCTCTTCTGGTCATTTTCACGACTGGTGCTTACCAGAATAGTCCCCTATCTTGGAAATATGATGTACATTCTTTGTTCTTAAATGATAACTATTTCCCTATAACAATTGATCATGTCGAAATGGTAAGCTGGGTGCAAGCAAATAGTATGCAAGCAATCAAGATCACTCTGCATCAGTAACCCTCTTCATTATTTATGCTCCTCTAGTCCTTAGAATCTGCAAACTCTTGCAGTAATGATTTGGGGCTTCATTCAAAGGGATTTAGGGCATTGGAATGCTGAGCATTTGCAATGTTCAACTTTTAGGGGCCTACACAATCACAGGAACGCCACTGCAATCCACAAAGAGGGGTGCCAGGAGGACGTGGCCCCATCACTTTTTCCCAGCCGTGGGGGCAGGCAATGGGTGAGGGATCAGAAAGGAGTGAGTGGGTGGATGGGGTCTTGAGGGGAAGGGATGGAATGAGGATGGGGGCTCAGGGGGAAGGGGCAACATGGGGGGTGGGACTACAGTTCAAGTGCCAAAAGCCCCCCACACACTTACGCTTTGTGGACAGGAGTAGCAGAAGCTTCCTAAATTAAGCATTTAGGCTCTCTATGCAATGAAGGGGGAGAGCTAAGCACCTTAGAATTCAATTCATAGTAGCTAGTGTATTAGGTGGGAAGCCACCTAAGTTAGTCAAATAGGAGATGCTGGTAACAGGGGTATGTGTAGTAAGCCACATCCCTCTAATAGAGAGAAATTCCTATCTCTGCTAGCAGTCCACGACTGAGTGCCCCTGTCCTGGAATCAGATGGCTTAGATAGCTGAGTTGTTTCTAGAGATTGGAGCTGGGATACTGGACCCTGAATGCTTTACCCCCAACTCTGCCAGCTGGATGCCCTATTTTCCAGGCTCCAAAGTCATTCTTTCTCTTTCTTTCCTCTCTCTGCCCCATAACTTCAGATAGTCACACCTGATACATCGATGGCACGGCCAAGGACTAATTATTTGTCCTAATTTGCTGAAATTTCCCAGCCTCTCCTTATTTTTTTTCCTTCCCACTGTACAGTCAGTAAAATTCCTACCGGTCTTTCTATCGCAGGTACGCTACACACGATATGACAGGAGTGCCTGTGTGACTCATGTCTGTAGAGAAACATTAATAAAGACTTCATAGAGCTGTGTCTCATAAAACAAGTGTTTCCAAGTCCACCATTGGAGGAGCTCTCTCCTACAGATGATCATGTAACATGTGAAATGTTACAATATAGGAGTATGTATTATCAAAAAATGTGTAACTACTTATGCTAAACAATATGTTCCGCCTTGTATTTAGCTGTGACACTGAGTACGTTTCCCAGAGCTGAAGCAGAGCTCCTTGTAGCTTAAAACTTTGTTTCTCCCACCACCAAAAGCTGGTCCAATAAAAGATAGTACCTCACCCACCTTGTGTCTCAGTGGCATTTAAAAACTATCACTTTGTATTCCATACTAAGTAATATAGCTCTTCCAGAACCTCTGGTCTAGCTGTCAAAAACTCTTCCTATCTCTCACCTATATGAAACATACACAGTAACCATTATTGTGTAACATTACACCAAAGATATATAACAGAACTTTTTGACTTGCAAATGCAGTTGGCATATAGCTCTTTTCATAGTTTGCTTCCTTATACTTCTCAATTGTACTGCAGAAGCAGCCGTCAGATTTTAAAGTGGAAGCAGGGCTCCCCGGAGGTGGGAGTGCCAAGTGGGACAATTTGCCCTGGGCCCCGCAGGTAGCCCCACGAGAATATAGTATTCTATAGTATTGCAACTTATTTTAATGGAAGGGACCCCTAAAATTGCTTTGCCCCAGGCCCCCAGAATCCTCTGGGTGACCCTGAGTGGAAGAAATAGGTTGTATGATATATGGGTAATGATTAAATACACAGGTAAGAAATCTAGAGATAAACTGGACATTTCTGTGAAAATTGTTAAACATAAATATACATGACCAGAAAAAGTTGCAACTCTGTCAGGTTTAGAGAGTGGAGCGATAAATGCAATGTGATCATGTGTGTAAGGCTGTACCATACTACATCCATGTAAAGAAGATGCAGTTAAATCTGTAAATGTGAGCTTAATTTTGTCCTGACCTGATTCTCAAGTGAACTCTTCACATTCTCATTGTGACTTTGCAAATATAGCCTATATTCTGTGCATTAATATACTGCCAACTCCAAGAAACCAAGCCTTCCAAAGAAAGCTGCACTTCAAGCTGAAATCCAAGACAAAACTCAGAGGGACACCTGGAAGAGTTGAGCAGGGTGAAAGAGTGTCATCCCAGGGATAAGATAGGACACTGCACTATAATCCAGAGATCTGAATTGCTATTCCTAGGCCTGGCACTAACTCATTATGTGACTCAGGGCAAGTTATTTCAATGCTCTGTGCCTCCATTTCCCATCTGTATAACGGGAATGATGACACTTATGAAGTACTTTGAGAGCTCTCGCTGTGCTTATACTCAGTAACTAACACAATGGGGCTCAGTCTCAGGTGGGCCTCTAGGTGCTACTGGGCTGCAATTGTGAACTTCCCAGCAGGGGCACAATCACTACAGGAGTTTGTGCAATGTAACTCTGCTCCATAAAAATCCCACGTGCCGAAAGCTGTGCCAGATGCAATTCCTATACTTGGAGGAAATGATCTAGCTGTTCTTAAATTCCCAGTTTCTGTAATAATCCACAAGAAAATGTAGGAACCCCAGAGAATTTCTCATGTATGCATAAATTGCCTCTAACTCCCCTGGCCATAAGAAAAAATAATCAGAGTTACCAATGATCCCCTCCACAACACATACACCACTTTGCAAAAGAAGAGAGGAGAAAAAATATCCTGACTAGGTAATGAGATTGAGTTTAGAGTTGGACCTACCTGACCTGACACACACTGACCTAATCTTAATTTCAGATGAATGAGTTCTAGCCTAGTCTCCTGCAAGGCTGCATCTATACTAAGAATAAAGATTGCCTTGTATTAGGCAAGCCTAAACTAAATACAACCGCTTTCCCTAGCTAAGGCAAGTCCCATAATGTGTTTCGGCCAAGATGTTTTGGAATTTGAGCCATGTCAAAAAAATACATTTTTAAGAAGTAAAATCATCTCCTCTTGATATATGCAGAGCTCCCAAATACTTTCCCTAATTTGTCTCAAATATCTGAAAGAAACTCTACCCTGTCATAAGACAAATGTCATACAACTTGGTTTATTTCTGGTAAATTTAGTTCAAAGACTTGTGCACATGCTTAGCTATTCACAAGGGAAGACCTTAATGAAGGACTAGTATTTGGAGGACCAGGGCCTTAGGCAATGGGGTTCAAAACAGACTGATTGTGGAAGGCTAGCTTTAACCTTAACTAGGGTGAGACTAGGGTCTCTTGCTAATGAATTTGCATTAACAATCTCCTACAAATAATTAGTATGAGTGTGTTTAAATCCTGGAGCAAGTGCTGTTCCTTGGGGGTGGTAATGGGGGGAAATGTAAATGTGTGGCCAATGGTTATGTTCCTTACCAAAGGTAAATGCTATTAAATGAGGAGGAGATACTTTACGAACCACTGACCTTTCTAGAAAATTAGCACTGGCTAATTTCAGAGGAAAAGTGGTTACACATGCTGGATCTGGATTTAATTCCCAGCTCTGTCACAAATTCCTGTAGGACCTCAGACTAGTCATTTCAGTTCTTTGTGCTTCCATTCTCCATTTGTAAAATAAGGATAATCTTTTCTTCCAGCCATTGTCTGTTTAGATTATAAATTCTTAAGGAAAGAGACCGTCTTCTGCTTCTGCCTAGCACAACAAGACCTGAGTGAGCTGAGGACTTCAGGCACTGCCATAATACAAATAACAGCAATAGTAGTTTACCCAATTTCTCCTTAAAACAATTCCATCATTAGATTGGTGGCAAACAGTGGTAATAAACAGTAGTGCTGTTGCCAAAGGGCCAGCCTTTTAAAGGGATTGAGGCACCTAAAGTTGTAGATAGGGATCTAGTGAGATGTTCAAAATGCAAGGTGCTTATCTCTATCAATGGGAATTATGTGCCTAGGAACTTTTTGAAAATCCCACCAGTGCCTATTTACCTTTCTGTGTTCCTAAATACTTTTGAAAAGCTGACCCTTAGTATCTAAGATGCAGGTAGAACATGTGCTGAGAAGGTTTTCTGAAAGCTCTGTTCTAGGAATTATTGTGGGTACAGGGCCAGCTCTACCGTTTTTGCCATTTTACCATTTATGCTGCCCCAAGCGAAAAAAAAAAAAGCTGCTTGGATTGCCACCCCAAGAACGGACAGAATGCCGTTGGCCATAAACATTTGCCGCCCCAGGAACGTGCTTCCTCTGTTGGTGCCTGTGTGGGGAAGTTCTATAGCCTGTGTTATACAGGAGGTCAGACTAGATGACCACAGTGGGCCTTTCTGGCCTTAAAATCTATGAATCTATGAGTCAGGCTTTGAAATGAAGATTTGGGGAAGCTGTGGTCCATTCTGACATTATCACCTTTCACTTGGCAGAATAACCTTATTCTCTTGTTTCTTTCAGTTAAACCTCCAGCTTTTGCAGAAAGGAATGGCATGGCTCAGCGGCAGCAAGATTATGACAGTTACTGGGTGTGTTTAGGCTCTATGATGACCAAATTCCAGCAATGTGCTTACCAGCATTCCCAGAGCAAGGTGAGGGATGCCGACCAAAGCATCTGGGAGGCTCTTCAAACTAGTTCCCTGGTAGGAACAAAGTTCTTCTTTCCCCTTCATCCTTATCCCAGAGATGTTCTGGGTAGGACCACAATATAACTAATTTTCTTCTTTGAGTGGCCTCTGCATATCCCCACTCTTGAGATGTACCCAGTGCTTAATTTGTAATGAAAGTGGTGCTGGGGCTCAAGCAATTAAGTGCTGGTGATCAAGAATTTTTTTACTTTCATAACTGATACAGCAAGCCCAGAAGTGCCGGGGTTATGAATGGCCAAGCCTAAAGGTGCCGGGGCTCAGCCCTGGCAAGCCCTGACACAAAGTAAGCACTGAATGTACCTGTGGCACAGCCAGGATCAATGGAACTTTTTATTGCCATTGGAACACTACCTTACACCCTTCTCTTGTGATTCCAAATGTTTGCAGGGGCCGAGCAGTAAAAGTGGTGTGGAGCACCAACTGTCACAGTTCCTTCCAGCCATGGTGGCAGACAGAACGGGATCCTCACCTGGTCCATGGACCCAGTATTATCAGAATGTATCATCTAGTGCCTTCTTCATCAGGATTAGTGTTAGTTAGCTTCTTCAGTTAGACAGTTTTTACTTATCTTTTTCAGGTTTGGCAGCTTCATTGCTGTTCTTTGTCCCAGTAGCTTTTTATTTTCTTTCGCAATCCAGTCTTTACGAGAGTCCAAGATTACAAGACTTCTTTTTTATCTAGGCCCATTCCAGACCGTCTATAGCAGTGATACTCAGACTGAGGCTCGCAAGCAACAAGTGTCTCTTTAATGTGTCTCTTGTGGCTCTTGGCAGAATGAGATATTAAAACACTGATTTAATTATTAACTAGTCTAAGCTATTTACCAATGAGGATGCTTTTCCTATGTTATTAACCAATTAAGTTATCAACTTGCACTAAGTTATTAACTGATTTACATTGTGAGTAATATATATATATACATAACTAAATTAAATATAGTACTATAGTAAATGAAACAATGAATCCACACGACTGGGTAATGTTGATCTCTTATATGGCTCCTGGACCACTGAACGCTGAGTATCACTGGTGTATAGCTTCAACAGAAGCTCCATAATGATCAGAGGGAACCATACCAAACAGGGATGGATTGGCATGGAAAACATCAAAGGGTGTAGGAACAATGGTTCTGTATTGGGGAACAGTTTTAGGATCAAACAATAGTGTAGTTGTAGATGTCTCCCTTTTCAAGAGAGATTTCTAAAAATTGTACCTTCACACCATTAATTTCCTTCTTGCAGTTGCTGAAATATTGCATCATTGCCTTGATTCGTATAATCACCCAACCCCTGAAGACCATCTACCAGATCCTACTTTCCCATCAACTTTCAGGATAAGATGCAACAAGTTTCCCATACCACAGAAGTACTCCATGCTTCAGTCTCCACTCTTGATTCCTTCCAAGATCTGTCTAGACAAATCCTCTCCCAAATATGGGAGAAAGTGACCAAGGAGGAGGAAGATATGAATGAGCTGCTGGAGTATGTGGTGTACAGTACACCTCTCTGTTGGTTTGTGGGACCCTTCAATGCTTTAAGAGGTAGAACATAAGCAGACTCCACAGAAACTGTAGAATATGGATAAGAAGGCTCACATAACAAGTGACACTGCAAAAGTTTGGAAACTGTTACAGGACAGGACTTCTCGGTGGAGCTAATTTATTTGTAGAACTGTCAAGTTTGTCAAACAAAGGCTTTGATCTTTGTGAACTCAGCTCTGAGATTAGAGTTGAGTCTCAGAATAGCCTTGAAGTAAGTAAGTAAATTGGGTTCTTTGAAAGTCACTTTGGAATCATTTAAATACAGGTTGCTGGAGGGGAAAGGGAACTATAAAAAGTTTGACCTTGAGCAAGATTTTTTGGCTACATGTATGGCAAACAGAATCAATTTAAAACAGGGAGGTGAATAGAAGATTAGGAATTTTAGCAGATAGCAAATAGAACGTGCCATTGCATAGTCCTTTACATAAGAACATAGGAACGGCCATACCGGGGTCAGACCAAAGGTCCATCTATCCCAGTATCCTGTCTACCAACAGTGACCAATCTAGGAGCTCCAAAGAGAATGAACAGAACAGATAATCACCAACTGATCCATTCCCTGTTGCCCATTCCCAGCTTCTGGCAAACAGAGGCTAGGGACACCATCCCTCCCCATTGATGGACCTATCCTTCATGAATTTATCTAGTTCTTTTTTGAACCCTGTTGTAGTTTCAATTCTGTTAGAGTTCCAGTTGTCTTCTCTTGTGACTAGAAAGCTCTATAAGGGCAACATTGAGATTTGCCCTACATAGCCTGGTAGTACTGGCTGAGTAGGGAATCACTGTTCTGTGGCTGATGGGGTATCAGGCTCCGTGGGGCTGCTACTGCCTTCCCCAGTGCAGGTGCAAAGAAAGTGGGCAGACCAGACAGAAGAATAAATATATTGGCCTTCACTATATGTCCTGGGACACTTGCACAATTCAGGCCTGCTTCTCCACTGCTTTGCACCTTGTGTAGTCTTTTGCCCCTGTGCACAGTGGGTGTGTAATGCTGCCACATCAGAATGGTCGTGTAACCCAGCCTAACACAGTGGGGTGTTTTGTTCCCCACCCCACCCCACCCCACCCCACCCCAGTAGCCAGGCCACCTAAAGAGGTGTATGAGTTTGCTAAGGAACCTGGATTCTTCAGCACAGGTAACAGAGGCTCAATTTGACGCAGGATGAAGAATCCTCACTAGAGCTGGGTAAAATATTTTTTAATTATAAATTTGCCAAAAAATGTATTTTTCAGAACACGGAAGTTATTTGCAAATTCAAGTAAAAAGTGGGGGAGAGAAATTGAAAAAGTCAAAAGTTTGTTTTGGTCATTTCAAATGAAATGTTTTGACTTTTCATTTCAAATAGTTTCATTTTGAACATTTGGAAATGAAACCCCTTTTTTTTTTTTCATTTTGAAATGGTGTTTCTTTTCCAAATGTAGCTAGATTTAAAAAAAGGGAGGGAGTAAAAAGCACCCAAAACCTACATGAAATGAAAAACTGAAAAAAACTCATTTAGGGTCAAGTGAATTGTTTTGATTGGCTTGAAACACATTTGTTCATTTATTCCATTTCAATGAGGAAAAACTGAAAAATAAAATGAGTTTTGATTTGAACTGATTGTTTTAAATTTTATTTTTTGTTCAGCCCCTGAAATGAAAAATTCATTATTTGCTCAGTCCTGGTCCGCACGCAAATATTTGAATGTTGCATGACAATGTTCAGTGGAAAAGATGACAGTATCTCAAAATCTCAATCTAGTTGCCCATTTGGAATAAACATTTAGAAGGGAAGGGGATAGTCGGCAGGATTGAACTGGAGATCTCTGGAGCTTAGTGTATAATCCTCTACTGCATGAGGTAAAAGCCAACTGGCTATTAGCTGAGACAGTAGAGCAGATTCCTTAATTACTCTCTCTGGAAGTGGTTTGGGTGCCACTTGCTGAGCCAGAACACCACACCCTGAAAATGTGTGGGTTAAAATAGCATTTACATAAAAAGACTACAAGGGTGGGAATTAAGATGGATTCAGCACTGGTTAGGGTATCAAAATTAAACTAAAGAGTCTCAGTTGCTTCTGGTTTTTCCATGACTCTTTAGCTGCCCCAACTAACTGCACCGAACCTCGCACCTCTCCAAAAATATCACAAGTAATGCCATGAAGTGGTTTGTGCCACAAGTCTGTACTGTACAGTGAGCAAGAAGGAATCCAATGGGAAATTGTATTTTTATGCAATCATGCTCATTTTACAAATGTTTACAATTTCCTTGATATTTATCTGTATTGAAGGCATAGAAACTGTCATTGGAGAGGAGAGGCCTTTTCCTTAAGCATTACAAAATGCAGCCAGAAAGAACATTTGAGAAATGCAGCTTCATATGTTTAGAATGAGCAGTAAAATACTTCCAAATTCAGTTACTTGGAAAACTTTGTGCCTTACGAGTTCTATGATAAAGTGGCAAAAGCCCAAAACAGTCAGGGTGCATCAGAGGTCCCACAGAGACTTACATTTCTGTGTCTCTTGCATTATCTGGAGTGGCTGGTCTTCAAGTGCTAATGGAGCTAAGCTCTATCAATATAATGTGACAACAGAATATGGAAAAAACCTTGAAACCATGATAAGAACAAAAATGGATGCACAGGCATCTGCCTGCCTCTGCAGAGAGACTGACACAGGAGCTCAGAGAGGTGTGAACTGCCCCGTTCATCAAAGTGGGGTAACTCCGATGCCAGGTGATGGTGATATACATGTCTAGATTTTCAACTATTTCACTGCTGATCAAACTAAGCAAGAAAAGAGTGGGAGGATTGCAGATCTGCATAATCTACCCCGGGGTGTCATCTCAATTTCATGGTGAGAGTGGATGTCATTAAGGAACTATTCACACTCCCATGGCCAGTATCTGACCCTTGGGGCTAAAAGACCAGATGCCACCAATCCCACAGAGCCCAGCTAGACATTTACCTGTTGAAATCCTGGGAAGGTTGGTGGGCGCACACCAAGAACAAGTAGGGCGAAGTGGGGGTAAAGAGTTACCTCCCTTGGTATGCATGGTGCTTCTCCCTCTGCTGGGGGCAGACACAGGCAGATATCACTGTCTCAGTTCTATTCAGTGGATAATCTCAAGCTTTTCTTTGCAGCCATGAGGGATAGAAACATTTATTTTTAAAGGACAGCTGAAATTGACATAATCACGACTGGGATCCAGGCATGTGGCTATTGTGCCTCCATCTTAATCTGGTCATATCCAGTGGTGTAGCTGAACCTTACAGAGAGTCCAAAGGGGAACCCAGCAGAGCATGTGTGCTCATGGTTTTTACACCTGCACAATCTGCTATAAGTAGCATCTCATATAGGCAGAGCTTGGATTGTGGGCAGGATTTGGGGCAGTACCACCACCTTTTTTCCAGTTCAATCCAATTCCAATTCAAACTCTGAGGGAGAACAATGAAGGGGTGACAAAAGGATAAACACTCTTTTCTCTCACCCTTCCCTGAAACAGAAAGTGGCACATGTTCCCTTTTTTCTGAAAGGGAGATGAAGGTGGAGAAGGGCAAGTTCTTCCAGTTACCCTACCCAACTCTTGTTCCCCAACAAAATGCTTCACTTTCTATCTAAGGTATTTATATAGCCCTGATTGTCAGAGTATCTGAGTACCTCACAAAACTTCTGTGGAGTATGGAAGCCATATTATCCCCACTATACAGAGGTTAAACTGAGCCAATGAGCAGCTAAGTGACTTGCACAAGGTCACACAGGAAGTCTGTGGCAGAGCATAAAATTGAACCCAGCTCAAATCCTAGACTAGTATTCTAACCGGTGGAAAAAACTACCTGTCTCCAATATGCCACTCCTTGTTCCTGTGTGCCAGTTTTTACTTTGAAACTATGGCCAACATGCAGGTGAATCAGGCACATTGCTATCTGCAACCTTAGCACCAGAGATGGTTTATATTTGGCTGATTTTTTATTTGTTCAGGTTTTTTATTTTCTTTTTTAGAGTTGTCATAAAATGAAAAGTTCCATTTCAATTTTTTATCTTTTTCTCTAACCTTTTTTAAAAAACTTTTCTCTCCCTTTTCCCATTGGAAAAGACAATGAAAGTCAATGACTTTTTAAGTCACACAAGTGTTTTTGAAAATGTTACCCATCCTAACTAGCAACTCTTTCTTGGCAGGCTGTGGACTCAAAGTGAGTTCAGCTGGATGACAGCAAAGACCCAGTGCAATTAATTGGAATCACCTTTGGGGAATAACTCACTCCCAATCTTTGCAGCCTCAAAGGATTTCCACTCTCCTATTGGTTAGCAAAGCCTTCTTTTCACTGATTACCTGAACTGTCAGTCCTGAGTATTTCACTCCCTTCCCTCACAATTACATCACCAGAGGTGTATAAAATCTGACTAGGTGGTGAGTAGAGTAAAGCAGTGCCTGAAGTACTAAGAAGGGTTAGTAGGTTGGTTCTTGAAGGAGGGGAACTTGTTGGTGAGGCTTTTTAGTTTTTCTTTTTGTTTATACAATCCTTGGTCAGGGCTTTGTACTTCTGTGACTAGTAGATGTTTGGATGAGTAAATGTATGTATTAAGAAGCTGTGGGTAGGACAGGTGGTAGAAAGTTGGGTCTGAGGAACTTAATACTCCTTGGCCTTAAGCCCCTTAGCTGATGCCTTTAATAGAATCTCATGGTACACACTGGCTGCAAAATCTTCCATTATCTGAGAAGGAATCCTCCTGCTTGCTTTCTCCTTAGCTGTAGCAGAACTGAAATATTTCTTGCTCTTCAAAAAAGCAGTGACAATGTATTTAGCTCACTATTCCTCTATATATTCCCTGTTAATCTGATCAGGGCCCTGCCATTCCTTCTAGTCCTACTTTGGAGTAGAACACCACTCTTGTTGTAAGGAAAAGTTACAGCACCCTAAACTTGTAACTTCAGAACTTTCTTCTTGCCCTTTTCAGGTATATCTGATTATACCATGGCTTCTAATGGAAAAGACACAACTATGGCATCCCCAGAGCATGGGGAGGAAGAGCAACAGGTAGGTGCTCCCTCTTAAGCATTGCTGGTTCAACATGTGAATATGAAAGATGGCTGGCTGTTATCTGGTAGCAGGCTTCACATACGCCCACCCTGGTGTCTAGAGACTTGTGCAGTTGCTCTTCCAGATGCTGCAAAATAGCCTGGTTTATAATGATATTTAAAAATTTCTTCTTGTCTTAGTTAACCTAGTGATCCAGTTTCAGTATTAACTTCAAAAGTAGCTGTTGGGCTTCTTCAAATTTTTGACCATTCAAGAATCCTTTGATTGGGGCTATCGCATCAAGGGTATAACCACTTGAAAAAGTAAAGGTTCAGCCCCAGTATAGAACATTGCCTCCCTGACTCATTGTTCTGTCCCTTGCCTCACTAGAATGTCTTGAGGAGGGTGGCCAGTCTACCTTTAGTCAACTCTGCCTATGATCTGGCTGCCACTGCCTATGCTTCCACCAAGGAGAGCCATCCCTATGTGAGGTCCATCTGTGACATGGCAGAGAAGGGAGTGACCTCCATAACCAGTGCTGCAGTTAGCAGTGCACAGCCAGTTGTAACTAAACTTGAACCTGAGGGTGAGTAAAGCATATATGCAGACCTTTCTGTTTGTGTGGTGCAATTTCTCAACAGTAGGCGCTTCACACCCTGTCTGGAAGCTTCCATCTCTAAAACTCCGGTGCATGAAGATCAGTACTGGAGGAGAAGCTGGCAGTGGGGGTGGTGTGACCATAGAGGAATAAAACTGTAGCCCATGCATGTAAGCTAACATCTCCCAGAGGCTAACACAGGACTTTGCTTACACTAATTACTATTGCTGAACCTGCCCTCACTGTAGCCAGGAGGTAAGATTAGTTCTAAGCTCTTTCCCTTTAAGGAGCAACACCCTTTGAAAGGTACCTAATCTCAAAATGAGATCTCCTCATTCTGCAGCCAGAGAGGCTCAGAATCTAGGCTGGTCCAATAGAATATTACCTCACTCACCTTGTCTGATATCTCTGGACCAACATGGCTGCTACAACACTGCAGACAGATTACAACTACTAATTTTTTTTTTCTTAACTAGCTGCTTAGAGGCAATAGCTCAACAGCAATGGCTGCTCCCTAACTCGAGTCCTTCATGAGAACAGTTAGTTGGACTTATTGCAGCCAAGGCATTGCAAAAACTTCTTGGTGCCTTCCAGAGGGATGTTTGATCAAAAAGCTTCAGAGCTGTAAGACTATGGGGTGAGATCATTGCACTTTATTCAGAACATAAAAACCTTTCCCTTGGAGAGGAAGCCTGGAAAGTGAAGCCTAGACTGCTTGGTAAGAGACATTTGTGCAGTAAGTATAGATGGGAGGAGAGAGTGTTCAGATGCTAGTCATACTTACCTTAATTCAGTTGCCCAATTAGGATGCATGGGAGCAAATATGGAACTATGAACTATTGAAGGGACACTATTTTTCATAGAAAATTTTTACAAAAGAGCTCATAACTTGGGGGAGAGGGAGGGAACCACCTTAAATGGGGAAGGAAGGGGGGACATGTGGAGCACCTACAACCCAGAACAATTGCTGCCTGAACATATTGGAGAACTGAAGCTCTCATTACAGATGTGAGCCCGGTTCTGTAAATATTACAATAGCAAAATGGAGCTAATAAGAAACTGAACTCTGGTTTTTCTATAGGGACAACAGAGGAGGAGTGCGTTTCTGAAGTACCTGACAAAGTGGAGGAGAATCTACCAGTCCTTCAACAGACTGCTGATGAGGTAACTTTCACCACCCTCTCACTAGACAAAACATCATGCCTTTATGAAAGGGATGCCAATAATGGGATGCTTCCTCCAGCAGAGGAACACTCCATACTAAAAGTGGTCAAGAGGCAGGAGCTAGTGTCTCAATAGAACTCTGGTCTGATGCTTAACAGCAAGATGCAGTTCTTCCCCTGAAGATTTGACCTATGGGGCAGAGCAGGTGGTAATCCCCTCCCCAACCTCCATTTCTGGGTAAATGTAGTGGTATCACCCTGAATTACTGTACAAGATCTTGCTTGATCACTCTTCTCTAGGCTACATCTGAGACACAGGAGTTGACCTCTGTCAGTCTGGAAGAGGTCAAGGAGACCATGATCAGAGTGGTAGATATGACCAAAGAGGCTGTGCAGGACAGTATGAAGACCACCAAATCAGTGGTAACTGACAGCATGAGCACAGTTGTGGAATCAAGAATGGGCCAATTGGCCATAAGTGGAATGGAAGCAGTCCTGGAGAAATCTGAAGAGCTCTTGGATCACTATCTTCCCATGACAGATGATGAACTAGGTCAGAACACACACATGAGTGCCAGGTCTATTATCTTAAATTTTAGGGTAATCCTCCTTTTGGGCCAAACATCTCTCTAGGCTTCTCAATCTTATCTGGCACCGAATGCAGGCTCATTCTACAGCCTTTCCATAGCTGAGATTGAGGGTTAAGACTTTAGTCGGTGGGCATGTAAAATGACTTGAGCAACAAGTGGGGACAGGGTGGTCCTAGAAGGAATGATAGTCATGACTATTCATTAGTCAGTCATTACTAAGATTTTGCATACTTTGACAATGCTGTGTGGTATGTGGGTTTTTGCCTTAAGGCTGAAGCTACCTCTGTGGTACTTGATAGGTGCAAGACCAATGCTTGTTATAAGGGAGCTTAAGATTTAGCAGATCAGTATGGCTTGTACTCCTTTCACCATCTCTTAACCTGAAAGGGTGAACAACCTGAACTCTCTTCCCTCTAGCTGAACTTGCTGAATCTGTGGAAGGGGCTGAAGTGTCTTCAGCACAACCACAAGAGCATCGGAGTTACTTCGTGCGTTTAGGTTCCCTGTCAACTAAACTTCGCCAACGTGCCTACCGCTACTCCCTAAACAAGATGAGACACACCAATCAAAGCATCAGAGAGGCTCTTTCCCAGCTTCATGAAACCATGGGACTGGTAGGAACTCAACTATCTCTTACAACTGATGCCTTTCAGGGCAGGGAACACTCTAACCACACATGTATAGAATGTGGTACAATGAGGCTTAGGCTTCATTCATAGTTGTGCTGTGTAACTAGATCCTTCTGCTCTTGATGCATTGAACATACCACACTGTGGGGTGAAGGCATGTCAAACAGCGGAACTAGAATAACTGATGTGCAAATGTCTCATCTCTGGATATGCTTAATCCACTTCTAGATTGAATACCTTAAGCAAGGGGTTTCTCTCCAAGAAGTCCAGGAGAAGTTCCATCACATATGGCTGAGCTGGAATAGAGAGCAGCCAGAAAGCAGTGAAATCAAGGATCTGGCAAAACCAGAGGTATGTACATTTTGGGTGTGCATGGAGGGGGTGGGGCGGGGTCAGCTCTGGTCTGAGAAGTTAGCCACCCTGCAAGGCCTAGAATAATTGCATCTCTGGATAAGTAGCTCAAACTCAGGTGGCTTGTGTGTGTGTGTGTTTTTTTTTTTTTTTTTTAGGTTCATTACAAAGTTGCTCCCTTTTTTGCCAAATGAGTGGCTTCCTTGCTTAGACTTTCTTAAAGTGATGTCACACCAGCAAGGTCTGTGCCCAAGAAGCATAGTCACTTTAGATTCATGCTTACTACTTTAAACCTCTGCACAGCCTGAAAACTGACTGTAGATCATGGGTTAGCAACCAGTGAAACCCCTGTTAACTTGGCTTAGCTCTCTTCTGACCTACCTTACATGGCTTATTGCCTCTGTTAGCCTCCATTGTCACAAGTGGCTTCTCTTAGGGAGGCACAACTTGGCCTCTTTATGTATCCTGAAAGAGCATGGCATACCCATTGCGGACCTTGTTGGTGCCAATGGTCTTTCCATCAGACCTCCTTGACTGCCAGTAGTACCTTGCAGCATAACTTGCTGCCTTACAACATCACCCAAGGCAGTGGCAAGTTTGATCCTTATTGTGTTCTAAACACTAGAATTAAACTTCTATTTCTCCAACAGATGGAGTCTGAGACCCTGGCTATGTCCCGCAGCATTATCCAGCAGCTGCAGGATGCCTGCCAGATGCTAGTAGCCAGCATTCAAGGTCTCCCCACCAACTTTCAGGATAAGGTGAAACAGATGTATCACAACATGGAAGAGCTTCATGCATCCTTCTCCACTGCCCATTCCTTCCAGGATCTCTCCAGCAGCCTCCTAACCCAGAGCCAGGAGATGGTGACCAAGGCCCAGGAATATGTAGATGAGCTGATGGCATACGTGATGGAGACTACTCCTCTGTCTTGGGTTGTGGGACCCTTCATCCCATTGGGTAAGGGGTCTGCAGACGCCATTGAACCAGAAAACCAAGAAAATGAGGCTTCAGAAGCCTGCAAGTCTAAGGAGGCCCTGTGACCTAGAAACCTGAAACTTCAACTGCTAAGGAAGAAAGCACATTCATTCGGTCTTCCTTCTGACTTGATGTGTACTAGCATATATCGAAGACACCAGTGGCTATTACTCATCTGCACTGTGCCTAAATCTCTCCTAATGTCTGGAGGTGTTGTGTGACTGCTATAATGTAGATCACTTCTCAGCTCAGATACTACTTGTTTGTGTTATCACTGTCTTCAAAATAAAATGTCACTTCATTTGAATGAAGGTCTAATCTGCTCTTTCTAAGAAGTCTGTCCAGTTCTATAGTCGACATCTGTGCCTGCAGTTAGTCATGCTATATGTAGCCTTGTTTGCCAGTAGCAGCAACCACTGGCATTCGTCTGTAGATGACACTTAAAAGCCTGGGAAGCTTACCCCCTGTACCATAGAAACAAGTCTAGAGCCTTAATTTCTGAGTAGTTCTAGATCACTACTCACACCTGTAAACATGTTCTCAGTTTCACCAGAAACTAGAGCAGAAATAAGTGTTGCTCTTATGGCTGTGGTAGAACTGCACTGGGGGCTTCAGGTTGCTTTTCAGAAGTTGCGAAGAGTGCAGTTGGTTAAAATTCCTACCAGTGGGTTGCTCAGTCCTGGCCTCTGCCCCAGGAGAGAACAGGCCTGGGATTTCTTTGCCTAGCTCAAAATAGAGCCCCTCTCGGGATAGCCCTAGGGCATAAATGTCACAGCCCATAAAATACTGGTTGGTGGGTGGGTGTAATTTCAACCACCTATAAAATCCCTGAGTCTGTATCAAGGCTGCATATTTCCACACTTCACAGCTGGAACTGTGAAAGGCTGTAGATGCAATCTTCCCCCTTAGGAAAGCAGGCCCTTTAAATCCACATCATAGGGTGACAAGTATCAAGGGTAGCAGTGTTTGGTTTTCTGTGGGTACAGACTGCCTGGTGGTACCTTACACGCAGCATTTATTTGGGCATAAGCTATGGTGGGTAAAGGACCATTTCAGATGCCTCCTCAACCCTTTTTGTCATGAAAGGGTGAGTAATTCAGCTTTTTCTCACAGCCTCAGACCTACCTGTCAAATAAGAAAGGCATCAATCCATTGTATGGAAAATACAAAGCAAATCACACTCATTAAAATAAGCACTTTTGAAGTGCCAAAGAAGATGGTACAGTGCCCATAATAGAGAGGCTATGGGTTCTGTTTAGGGCACCACATACCTTGGAAAGCAAAAACATTAGGGCCCTTGTGCTTAAAGGTATTTAGGCATTGCTCCACTCAACCTTGCAGGACCTCACTGAGACAACTTTCATTTACAAATGATAGCAACACCACAGTGCTGATATGACAAGTCTCATTGTCAATGAGTGACATTGCTGTCACATGGGTCTTGCTGAGCAGAGTCTAAAAACTTTTAAAATACAACTGGGCTGCTCTGAACTAGAGTGCTTTAATCTAAAACCCAGGCCAAGCTTGAGTGTGTTTATGATAGCATATTACCTCCTAGGTTCTTTCCAGCTCTGCTACTCCTTTAAGTCATTTCTATGCTTTGTGCCTCTCTAAAAGGGCCACTTGTAGAATAGGGATAGATTCTCTGTAATCATGCAGTATTTTGAAATGTTTATATGCAGTAACGAGCACAAGGGGGCCCAGTTACAGCAGGGTAGCACACAGAGGCCTCAGCTGCAACTATTACAGCTGTGAACCTTCTAATGTGCACAAGTGCTAAAGTTGGCACCATGTAGCTGTATCCAAAGTGAATGGGAGAGAAGCTGTTCCAGATGCATTTTTCTAAGCCACTCTTTCTACAGAGGGAAAACGGATCTAGTGGTTCTGCACTACCTACATTCTACAAAAGCCAGGCTACATTGCCTACGCTAGAAAGAGAGATGCAGCTTATTCCAGCAAAAGTTGGTTGCCAGTATCATTTGACTTCAGTTTACTTATTTCATTTGCTGCAATTGACAGCCTAACTCACACAATTAACTCAACTAAATCATGATTAACAATGTAATTAAGCACTTTGCAAACAATAGAATACCAATTAAATATTTTTGGATGTCCTACATTTTCAAATAGATTTCTATTACAACACAATACAATCTGTACAGTGTTCACTTTATATTTCTTACAAACTGTGGACTCTAAAAAAATATTTTTCAATTCTACAATACTCTACTACAATCTCTATCAGAAAATGCAACATATAAATGTAGACTTTTTTTTGGGGTGGGGGTTACATAACTGTTCTCAAAAACAAAATCTAAAACTTTACAGCCTACATGTCCACTCAGTTCTACTTCTTATTCTGCCAATTGATAAGACAGACAAGTTTGTTTACATTTATAGGAGATGCTGCTGCCTGCTGCTTATTTACAATGTCACCTGAAAGTGAGAACAGGTGTTCACATGGCACTTTTGTAGCTGGTGTTGCAAGGTATTTATGTTCCAGATATACTAAACATTCATATGCCCCTTCATGCTTCGGCCACCATTCCACAGGATATGCTTTCATGCTGATGGTGGTGGTTAAAAATAATGCATTAGTTAAATTTGTGACTGAACTCCTTGGGGGGGACAGTATATCTTCAGCTCTGTTTTACCCACATTCTGCCATATATTTCATGATGTTAGCAGTCTTAGATAATGACCCAGCACGTTTGTTTTAAGAACACTTTCACTGCATATTTGACAAAATGCAAAGAGGGTACCAATGTGAGATTTCTAAAAATAGCTACAGCACTTAACCCAAGGTTTAAGAATCAGAAATGCCTTCCAGAATCTGAGAGGGACGAGGTGGGGTGCATGCTTTCAGAAATCTTAAAAGAGCAACACTCAGATGCAGAAACTACAGAACTCAAAACACCAAAAAGGAAAATCAACCTTCTGCTGGTGGCATCTGACTCAGATAATGAAAATGAACATACATCCGTCCACTCTGCTTTGGATAGTTATTGAGCAGAACCCGTCAAGAGCATGGATGCATGTCCTATAGAAGATGAAGGGACATATGAATTTTTAGTGCATCTGGGACATAAATAGCTTGCAATGTCAGCTACAATAGTGCTATGCGAGTGCCCACTCTCACTATTAGGTGACAAACAAGAAGCAGCCAGCATTATCTCCTGCAAATTGTATCCAAGTCTGTTTGTCTGAGCCATTGGCTGCAGTAGGACTGAGCGGACTTGTAGGACAAAGTTTTACATTGTTTTATTTTCAATGCAGTTATTTTTATATATAATTCTACATTTGTAAATTCAACTGTCATGATAAAGAGATTGCACTACAGTACTTGTATGAGGTGAATTGAAAAATACTATTTTTGTTCTTTACAGTGCAAATATTTGTAATAAAACTATAAAGTGAGTACTATACACTTTGTATTCTCTGTTGTACTTGAAATCAATATATTTGAAAATGTAGAAAACATCCAAAATATTTAAATAAATTGTATTCCATTATTGTTTAACACAATTACAATACATTTTTTTAATCACATGATTAATCGTGATTCATTTTTTAATCGTTTGACAGCCCTAGAAGTAAGCTATATTTGCATAGGGCTTTCTTTTCCAGTATATCTGTATCTATACAGGGTGCTTTTGAGGGCATAGCATTCCTAATTGACAGTTATGCCAGCAAAAGGCAGACTAGACAAGATATTTATTAACCTTGCAGAATTCCTTATGTATGCATAAATGACCTTTAATAACTCCTTAACTATTATCCCAAGTTACCTATCTCTCTCTTTCCTGAAATGTTACCAGTTTTTCCCCCAACCTTGTGAGGGAGAAGAAGGGAGAAAAAAATAATTAGAAAAAGTTTGACTTAAGGTTGGACCCATGTAACTTAATGCATATTAGTTAAGTGATTTAAACTCAGCTATTTTCCTAGTGCAGACCCGGGACAAAATCTTTAACGTATTAGCTTGTCAATTTCTAGCCTAGGCTCCTGTATCTATATAAAGAAAAAAAGGTTGACTTCAGCTACCATGGTGTAGCTGAATCTGAAGTAAATTCAAAATTTTCCCTAGTTAAGGCAAACCCTACACAGTGTTACACAGTTTCAGTCAAGATGTTTGGGAATTATGATAAACCAAATCAAAAAGGTAAATTTTCAAGAAGTGAAAAGACCTCTTGTTATATGCAGAGCTTCCAAATACCATCTCCAGTTTGCCTCAAACTTTTGAGACAAATTCAACCGTGGCAGAAGAAAAATGTCATAGAGCTTTTTTTATTTCTGGTAAATTTAGGGTTAAAACATTGTGCAACAGAGAACAAATATTTGCAGGACATAGGTATAAGGCAAAAAGGTGCAAAACAGGCTGATTATGTAAGGCCACCATCTCTAGCTATTAAACTGCATTAACACTCTACTACAAATAATTAGCATAATTACAACATAGTATTCTAAAACTTGTGAGAGACTTTAAATGATCCATAGCAAATCAGCTAGGAAACCACACACCACTCCTCCTTTAGTGTCTAGTCTGTGTTAGCAAGGAAAAAACAGCTTCTCCTAATCAGCAATAGTTGCTAGTCAGGGTGTGGTATCCTAGAAGAGTCCAACTGAATGAAAGAATCGTGCCAGTCAAAGAAAAAGATAGGCTACTTCATACATTATTTTAATTAACTATCTTTCTCTTTCAAGTCTCCAAGATTTTGGAGTAACTTTTTGTAGTGAGACTGACTTTGGGGGTTGATAAGTTTTTTTCTCTTTTCCCTTTCTCTGCCCACACCCACCCCATCCCTGTGTTAGCTTCCTTTAGAGACAGTATTTTATATCAAAAATATTTTGATCTCCTCCTAATCTAAAGTACAGTACTCACTGTTTCTTTTAGGCAACACAGTTTCAGATTTCTCATATTTCTATATTCCATAATTAAAGGGGTTCTGATGTTTGAATTTTCATAACAAGAAATTGTTGACTTTCTTCCATTTTAGTGTATAACTGTGTTCTGGGGTGCTCCTTATATTATTGTTCTTGGAGGGATCGGTTGTAAGTTAACTTTCTCTCTGAATGTTGTGTGAAATCTTTGTCTTGCTACAGGTCTGAAGTGAAATGGGAAGATCTAAAACTAGCTCAGATTACAGCTATTGCTACTATCAAAAGATACAGGAGAAAAATGGTTATTGCCATGTGTTGCTTTGCTATTTTTATGTCTACTGTAATTGTATTCGGACTGCCTAGGTGTGGCCTCTAACTACGTGGCTTGAAGAGGGAGTTGAAATGAAGGTGGATTTTATTGGTTTGTCCGTCTGTCCACTAATCCCAATCGTGGACTCTGTCAAGCCTGCCTTACAACCTTTAAGAGCTGGTTGTTGTTGTTTTTGTGTATTTAAAAAACACATTTGGATATGATGCATCTCCCCTTTTTATTCTTTTGTCTGCTTTAGATCCTAGTTGTAGTAGCTTCTTGTGAGAAGGGTACAGTTGGGACTTGCTTTCTATGAAATGCAGTGATAGAAAGGATGTCATGTTCTTGTGCTGCAGTGTTTTGTTTGTATGGTGCTGGGTTACGGCTTACTCTGCCATTTGGACTTACAATAATTTTTCTTGCTTTTCAGTTTCATCTGACTAGAACACGTCTTCAAAAGCCAAATAAGAACTCAAAGCAGGTAGGTGCCTTCAGTAGACATTTAGGCTCCTGCAAGTAAATTACTGATCTTAACTCTTGGGTGTTAGCCACCCTTTGACTGTTCTACTCAGTATCATCACTCTCTAGAAACCAGTCACATTATACAGTCCTTGTTATTGCTGTAGTGGCTTGAGAAAAATCTAGAGCTGGTCAGAGAATGACAGTTCAGTCTCACAAAAACTTTTGAGGTTTCAGTATTTGTTTTTGTCCTACATTAGAGTGAAAACACAACTTTGGAATGCATTTGCAAAATAGACTTGTGTTAAAAATCTGTCTTACAATCAGAAAGCTCAGTTTTTTTTATCTCTCTCTCTCTCTCTCTCTGGTCAGAAGTGACCAGGGAGCCCTGGATATGAGGCCTTCCCATCAGAAACTTTGTTGAAACTGCTAATTTTCTGTGGAATGTTCTGGTTTTGACTAAATAGCATACTGAGGTGAAATTACATTTAGTTGAAAATGTTCCCATCAGCTCTAGGAAAAACATGAAATGCTGTGTGACAGATCCAAACCAGTGCGGTACAGGAGTCTGGTAGAGGGCAAATATACTGGTCACTGGATGAGTAGTTTTCTGTTCTCTGAGTGACCAGAAGAGAGGCTGCACTAGAGTAATCAGGAACCTGCTAGAACCATTAAGGCAGACAGGCTTAATTGATCAGACACAGGAGAAGTTGTCCCAGACTGTGGGGAAGATCACTGAGGTGAGCAAATCTGCCAATAAGCGCAGGACTCACCAAGGTAGAGGAGGAACTTTGTCACAGCTGATAATTGTAGATGATGTTGAAGCACAATGCTACTCCCAGATGTTGTTATGACTCAATCAACCACATTTTATTAATAATAGTCATTTCTGATGACGGGCAGTTCCTGGAAGAGCTACGTGTCCAATCTGAGCTGAATGACCCTCTAGCTTTCAAAGTGGAAGACCCTAACTATTAAGGGAACCTGGAAAGAGAACTGAGGAGAGGGAATGATCTTATGCCCCTCTCTTTTTTTCTGCTTTGTAATACATGGAAACAACATGATGCTTTTGGAGAGGTCAAAAAAGTAAAATCCTTTTATCTTGGTTGGCGATCTTTTGACATTTTAACCCTTCTATCACTGAGATTCTAATTTTCACACAGAGACAGTAAACTGGACAGCTGAGGGAAAGAGATGTTTAGCCATACTGTTAACTTGTTTCTTAACACCTTTCTGAGTCTAACACATCATACAACTTGTGGGAAAAGATAGTTATTTTAAAAGATTTAATTCTCCCAATTCAAGGAAGATGTGGAAGTGCACAAGGCCCATTTTCTAAGCACCCCTCTTCTCCTAGGTACTCCAGAAAGCCTAGGGAAATTTAGTCTAATATTTCTAAGATTAAAAACATGCAGAAGTACTCTTCTGCCTCCTCCCCTGCAGTGATACTGTGGAGATACTGGCAAGAAGAATAACAAAGCTGTTTAAGCCTTCTTTGGAAATATGATAAGGAAGCAAAAAGGCACACCCAATTTTCAATAAATGCCTCTTGCAGGTCACATCAAACTAGCAAGATAAGTACTCTTACCTTGGCTACTAGACCTCATAGTTAAATAGATCCCTGCAGTGGATACACAGACTCTTGAAGTAGCTTGATTTAATTTGAGTCTTCAGCCCATAGAGACTTCTATTGTCAATATCCACAGCAGCTCCAGAGGGACTGATTTCCTGGAAACATAGGTGATTCAATCTCCACAATGACCGTCCTTCCTCCAAGTCAATGACATGATGCTTCTTTTTGTAGGATGTATTCAGCAAGGTCCTCAGTCAGCTCTTAGTCCATGCTGACCATGGCCTGGGGTCCGTGCTTCTACCTCTGAAAAGGAGCACCACGGAAACATCACATTTGCCCGTGATCCTGCCATCAGTGATATACCCCCAGTTATGACTACACTTGAACCTCAAGGTGAGTAAATCATGGGATGAAGTTGGATTTCTGTACTTATCTCAGAGGTGACATGCAGCTAGAATGTACTGCTTTCTATGTGGAAAACTGATTGTTGTGTGACCTTAGGCAAATTACTTCACATCTCTGCCTTGCTTCCCTCCCCACCCTCCTATAAAATGAAGGCAATGCTATGTGAATTCCTTTGTAAATTAGTTGGAGATTTACAGAAGAATAGCACTGTGAGCTTACCGTTACCTCACACTCTAGTCAGAACAGAGCTTTAAAGTCGCAGTTCTAACTCTGAGATCACAGCAGGATTTGCAAGTGTGGGATGGAAGAGAAAGTGGATTGAGTGTCCTCTGGAGTTTCATGAATTGGATATTGTAATATTTAGCACAGATGGGAAGGGGGCTGGAGTTACATTTTAGAAGAAGGGATAGAAATGTGTTGCTTGCAACATGACTTCATGGAAATGTCTCCAGAGCAAAAGTGTCAACATGTTGCTCTTGCTCACTTTGTCTTGCTGCAATTGTAATATGGCCTTGAGAAGAGCCTACCAGAAATTATGGTAAGGCTGATATTGTAGAGTCCTGTGACTCAAACATCTCAATAATATTGTTTATGGTGGGCTTTTGTGTCTGTGTTTGGTTTCAAGTCCAATGGAAACACAGTTTAAGGAACTCAAATTCACAGGAATAGTGGTTTTTTTCCCTGAAAGATGAAAAATGAGGCAGAAATAAAGGCACATTGCAGAGAAGGGACACACAGAGAGAAAGTGTAGGTGGAAAACTGTAACCAGCTAATTACTTGTGAATCTTTGACCACCATCCCTCCTCTCTGCTCACTATTTCACCTAGTCTTCTGGGATTTATTTGAACATTCCAAACTTAGGGGTAGTTGATGAGTTTTCAAACAAGAAAAGGAAAAAAGAAAAATTGCTTGCCTCTAAGACATTTCCTCTTTCTCTAACTTCCAAAAATGTGGAGCCTCTGTCTCCCAAAATTACTCTGTCTGAGGCCATATTCACCTTGCTATGTCCATCCTTAAAGTCAGCTTTCTCAGCCCTCTAGGATGAGAATTTTAGAGAATTTAAAAGAGGTGATTCCCAACTGTTATTAGGGAAGGCACTTTGCTTCTAGCCCTGGAAAGTTTTGATGACTGAAGGTGTAGAGGATCTGGAGAGGCACTTCTATGTAGAGAGTTATTTGAAGTCAATTTTTGGACTTGTGGAGACGGAGACTTTGTGTGTGGCAAGTCAGGTGTAAATCTCAAACACACTAAGTGGCTGTGTGGACCCTGCTTCGGTGCAGTAAATTTTACCTAGTATGCAATGACATACTGGTCTTTGAAAGAGGAGCAGATCATTGTGCACTGGGAAACATTTAGTACACGGCAACAAGGTCCATATGACCAGTTAGTGTGCAGCACTGTAATGTGCTGTAGATTTACATCCTGGTTTGCCATGCGTTCCTTCTCTCTCTTTCAAGGCAAATCCTTTATAGTTCCTTCAGAGCCCTGGATCATAAAACTGTATTCCCAGCTCATCCTCACACTTCCCCTTGATTACAGCTGGAGTTGTGGGTGCCCAGCATTTATGAAAAATCAGGCACATGGTAATGAAGGCACCTACCGTTACAGAAAGAGAGTGTCCCCTGTAATTATTTTAAAAACATTTACATTCCCTCATACACTTTCTGTAACTCAGGGTAATGTTCTCACCTCCTGGGGAGACCCTTCACAGCATATCATGTAGTATGTGTAGGGACTGACTCCTTTTTTTATATATAGTGATTTTAATTACATCTTAATTTTCAAAAACACCATGTACCAACTGTCACGGTTCCTGAGGTAATTGCACCTCTGATCCCTTCATGATCGCCTTGAAGGCATCCTCTATAGGTTTCAGACCTCCAGCCATTGTCTTTCTTGAGGAGGAGTCCCATGACACTTTCTGTCTAGACTGGGGATTTAAGCTGCAATTCTTCCTGCCCTTTGGTTTGGTTTTATGTCCAACTGAAATACAGTTTAAAGAAATTGAACTCATGGGAATAGCAAGCCTCACTTCACTTCAATACCTGCAGCATTGTTCTCTCATGGGCCATGACAGGGTTAACCAGTGAGCATTCAGCCTTCACAAAGCAAGGTATTTGTTCAGAATAAAAGCATTACAGAGAAGACTTCTTAAACAGTGAACAGTTTACACGTCAGGCTTGGCTTATCAGGCAGCCATCCATCTTCCACATGGATCAGAACAAAGTACTTCAGATCCTTTCCATAGGGTCTATCCCTCTTGTGGTTGCCATGTGAGTTCATGGGTAAATCGGAGTGACCCACTCTTCCTAAATCAGAGTGGTTGCTTTGTACAGATTTTTGATTCCTTGTTTGCCAGGCTTCTTCAACCAGTTCATACCATAGAACTAAGCAGTTTCCCCCAAGAGGGGTGAGGCTTATCGGCTTGGTCATTTGTATTAATTATCTCTTAGTGACTTTAATTCCTGCAGGAAAGTCCAGTAACTACTCCCTAGCTCAGACCGATACAAATATGACTTTTTAAATTCATACGGTGCTCTCGGAATATTCCATGATTCTATTGCTCAGTTCATAGGTTGACAGCTCCTGATAGTTCATTCACATTTATGTGGTGACTTCCCCCGGCACTGCATTGCTTGTCCTGTTCAAGAAAGAAATTAACTCCTTTGCAACCAGAGAGTAACAGAACAAATTGAGAAGGGACCGAGTCATATTTTTAATGACAAAACCAAGTATCCCAGTCCGTACACCCACCTCATGCTCTTAGTATATTGTATGCATTAAAGATAAATATCTGTTAGAACTTCTCTTTAGACATTCAGCTAGTACCTGTACTTCCACTAGACCCGGGTGAAATGGAATGTCTTAATATGGCTTCTGAAGGGATATTGCTGTGGTGTATTCTTGGTTCAGAGCGAGAAGCATGGTTAGGTCTTGGCACTGGCCAGCATCTTGGAATGCTGTTTTAGAAGAATAATCATTCTTGTGTGTTTAGGTCAGAGCCCTGAAAGTGACAGGGAGAAGGCTGGACCATCACAGACCAGCAGCAATGCACATGCTAGTAAACCTGGGCTTTTGGTGGCAGCTCATGATTTGTCCAGCCATCCTGAGAGTGGGAGCAACAAAGTGAATATTAAATATGGCAGCCATGATGATGAAATCTCAAACCTGGATTTCTCTGGCCTTAAAAGGGAGCATGAAGGAAGTATAATTCCAGTATTTGGCCTGGAGGACAGAGAGAAATCCAGAAGATACTGCTTGTAACAGGTTTGCTGCAGGACCAAGTCATTGTGATGTACTTACTGGGAAGAGCAACCTCAAAGAAGGAGATGACCCCCCAGCAGAGGCACCAGGGGGGCAGGCTTCTCCAAGCCATCAAGCTCAGGAGGAGACAACAAAACTTCAGTTTACAGAAAGTGAGAGGGTCACGTCTGCAACAAGTAAGAGAGTACTGGAGTTCTTAGAAACCAGCCATCGGGAAGACTCTGAGGCCATACAGAGCATGGAAACCCAACTGAAGGGCATGGGGTTAGCCTCAGCTCTCATCCATAAACAGCTAGAAGCAATAGTTAATCTCCTCTGCCAGCCTCCAAGGCCTGTCCCTGCACAGCCAGATAGCTCCTTCTCTGCCACACCCTGTGTAGAAAAGGTAAATGCTTCTACATACACTGGTGACAACTTTATGTGATCCAGAGAGTGAGTTGCACTTTGGAGTCATAAGAGATGGCTCCTGTCTGGTGTAGCTCTCGCTTGCAGAGAGTGGCAATGGAACAAGCCTTGTTATCAGTTACCATGGCTAGGGAGGGAAGAAGAGAGCACGTGGGGCTTAATCTACATATGGTATGTTGTATCTCTTATAATGCTCTAAATGTTTTATTGGTCAAGATTTTAAAGAATAACAATCCTATGGGGTAGTACTAAATAACGCATGAGGGAAAGCAGCAGATGAGGCATTGTTTGACTAGGATTTTTGAATCTCCACCTGATGTTGTCTCTCTATTTGATACAAAATGTGTGTGTGTGTGTTTTTTTTTTTTCCTGGAGATTTTTGAAAATGTCTCCTAAGAATTAAACTTTGCTATTGATATGAGGCTGTGCATGTGGCTGGTTCAGTTATCCTTAAGTTCTCTTTAGATAAGTCTATGCCAGGTTGATTTGTCATCTTGGTCTGATGACTATAGGTCACTTTTCCTCTTGGGTGTATGGTTTCACTGTGATTTGTCAGCAAGAGAGGATGATCCACCATTTGCAGTAACTGTACATGATATGTCAATGGTACCTTTCTCCTGATTGCCTTTTAGGTGCCTGAATCTCCATTTTCATAGAGGGAAATGCACTTTCTGAATCTTGCTTGACCACAGAAGGTACTCTGCCACTGTTAGCGGAAACCATTAGCCCTTCCTTTCTCAAAAGGAGTTGCGGGGTGTGTGTGTGTAAACAATATATTCATACCCTACCATTTGAGGCCATCAGATGGTCTGTAGAGGAAGACTTTAGGGAAGGATCGAGGAAGAGGAAGTGTTGAGTGAGTGGGAAAGGATTGTGTGAGGACAGAGGACTACATGTCTTGGGCGGAGGGGGTCCTCTGTAGGTTTCAAGAACCTTCATGAGCATCTTTCCTTTATCACTGCATTTATGGTGCAGCTAATTTACAGCATGCTTGGCTACGTTTAGGCAGTGGCTTGCATACTGATTGATCTGACAGCATTCTGAAAAAAGCCATCAATATTTGTCATTCACTGCCCTAAGTGGCATTGTCTACGTCTTGGTATGTCGCTGCAGCTGAAATAAAACTTGCCGGTGAAAAAGAAGCCAACTTCCTGCATTCAGCATTATATTGTTACACAGCTCCATTGCAGAAGAAATACTTCAAATATTTTTTTAAATCCAGGAACCAACTGACATACACATGGGAGGCAAAGGATTTGAAATCCAACAGCTTTCTGTAAAGCTATTTTACAATTTCACCATATTAGCCCAATAGGTTGTCAAAGAAAAAATCTTTAACTGAGCCAATTTGATCTTTCCTCATAACTACCAGTCTCTAAAATTTAAGGGCCTAATTGAGTTTTGACTGAAGTCAGGCTTCTGCCATTGACTTCAGTAAGAGAAAGGGAAGATATGAGAATTTAAATAGTATGGCAACCAAATCTGATCAGAATTTAGAATTTTCAGTTTATCAGAAAATTGACACTACAACTCTTGTTCACCTGATTCGTAATGAAAACACTTTGAAAAACTCCCACAATGAATATTTAAAAAGAGAACATAAAAAAAAAAGTACACCAAAATTTTCTAGATTTTTCTTCTAGTTTTAAAGTAAAATTTTTGAAACAATCATTTTGAATTTTTAAAATCTTTCTCAAGATTCTCTTTTTTCTGAATACTCTCCAATTTTTCAACATCCTTCCTGAATTTTGGACAGAAGAACTGAACAAGGAATTCTAGTGCCAGTTCTGCCAATGCTAAACAGAGGAAATAACCTCTCTTCTACTTAAGATTCACCTGTTTATACATCCAAGGATTGCATTAGCCCTTTTGGCCACAGTGGCTCACTGGGATATAATGTTCATCTGATTATCCATTATGCTCTTCTAGTCATTTTCACAACTGGTGCTTACCAGAATAGTCCCCTATCTTGGAAATATGATATACATTCTTTGTTCTTAAATGATAACTATTTCCCTATAACAATTGATCATGTCAAAATGGTAAGCTGGGTGCAAGCAAATAGTATCCAAGCAATCAAGATCACTCCGCATCAGTAACCCTCTTCATTATTTATGCTCCTCTAGTCCTTAGAATCTGCAAACTCTTGCAGTAATGACTTGGGGCTTCATTCAAAGGAATTTAGGGCATTGGAATGCTTAGCATTTGCAATGTTCAACTTTTAGGGGCCTACACAATCACAGGAACGCCACTGCAATCCACTAAGAGGAGTGCCAGGAGGACATGGCCCCTCACTTTTTACCAATCGTAGGGGCAAGCAATGGGTGAGGGGTCAGAGAGGAGTGAGTGAGTGGGTGGATGGGGTCTTGGGGGGAAGGGATGGAATGAGGGTGGGGCTTCAGGGGGAAGGGGTGGCATGGGGGGTGGGACTACAGTTCAGGTGCCAAGAGCCCCCCCACACTTTTAGGCTTCCTGGACAGGAGTAGCAGAAGCTTCCTAAGTTAAGCATCTAGGCTCCCTATGCAATGAAGGGGGAGAGCTAAGCACCTTAGAATTCAGTTCATAGGAGCTAGTGTATTAGGTGGGAAGCCACCTAAGTTAGTCAAATAGGAGATGCTGGTAACAGGGGTATTTGTTGCAAGCCACATCCCTCTATTAGAGAGAAATTCCTATCTTTGCTAGCGATCCATGACTGTGTGCCCCTGTCCTGGAATCAGGTGGCTTAGATAGCTGAGTTGTTTCTCGTGATTGGATCTGGGAGACTGGACCCTGAATGCTTTACCCCCAACTCTGACAGCTGGATGCCCTACTTGCCAGGCTCCAGAGTCATTCTCTCTATCTCTCTCTCTTTCTCTCTCCTCTCTCTGCCCCACAGCTTCAGATAGTCACACCTGATACATCAATGGCACGGCCAAGGACTAATTATTTGTCCTAATTTGTTGAAATTTTCCATCTTCTCCTTATTTTTTTTCCTTCCCACTGTACAGTCAGTAAAATTCCTACCACTCTTTCTACCACAGTTACGCTACACACGATCTGACAGGAAGTGCCTGTCTGACTCATGGCTGTAGAGAAACATTAATAAAGACTTCATAGGGCTGTGTCTCATAAAATAAATGTTTCCAAGGCCAGCATTGGAGGAGCTCTCACCTATAGATGATCATGTAACATGTGAAATGTTACTCCTATATTGTATGTATTATCAAAAAATGTGTAACTACTTATGCTATACAATATGTTCCACCTTGTATTTAGCTGTGACACTGAGTACGTTTCCCAGAGCTGAAGCAGAGCTCTCTTTAGCTTGAAACTTTGTTTCTCCCACCACCAAAAGCTGGTCCAATAAAAGAAAGTACCTCACCCACCTTGTCTCATAGTGGCATTTAGCCCCACAGTTCCACACTATAGTACTCTTCAACACCTTGGAAATCACGTGGATGCTCTAGCCAGGTTGCATGCTTCAGCACTTAAGCACAGGAAATGCCAAAGTAGAGGCTGCCCGTTCAATTCTAACCCTTGTGCCTAGCAGGCATTTGAAAACTATCACTTTGTACTGCATACTAACTAATATAGCTCTTCCACAACCTCTGGTCTAGCTGTCAAACACTCTTCCTATCTCTCACGTGTACGAAACATACACAGTAACCATTATTGTGTAACATTACACCAAACATATGTAACAGAACTCTTTGACTTGCAAATGCAGTTGGCATATAGCTCTTTTCATAGTTTTCTTCCTTATACTCCTCAATTGTACTGCAGAAGCAGCTGTCAGATTGTAAAGTGGAAGCAGGGCTGCCCGGGGGGTGGGGCAAGTGGGACAATTTGCCCCGGGCCCTGCACGGACCCGCACAAGAATATAGTATTCTATAATATTGCAACTTTTTTTTAATGGAAGGGGCCCTCAAAATTGCTTTGCCCCAGGCCCCCAGAATCCTCTGGGTGACCCTGAGCGGAAGAAAGAGGAGGGATAAATGCTATGTGAACATGTGTGTAAGGCTGTACCATACTGCATCCATGTAAAGAAGATGCAGTTAAATCTGTAAATGTGAGCTTAATTTTGTCATGGCCTGATTCTCAAGTGCACTCTTCACGTTCTTATTGTGACTTTGCAAATATAGCCCATATTCTTTGCATTAATACACTGCCAACTCCAAGAAACCAAGCCTTCCAAAGAAAGCTGCACTTCAAGCTGAAAGCCAAGACAAAACTCAGAGGGACACCTGGAAGAGTTGAGCAGGGTGAAGGAGTGTCATCCCAGGGATAAGATAGGACACTGCACTATAATTCAGAGATCTGAATTGCTATTCCTAGACCTGGCACTAACTCATTGTGTGACTCAGGGCAAGTTATTTCAATGCTCTGTGCCTCCATTTCCCATCTGTATAACGGGAAGATGACACTTATCAAGTACTTTGAGAGCTCTCGCTGTGCTTACATTCAGTAACTAACACAATGGGGCTCAGTCTCAGGTGGACCTCTAGGTGCTACTGGGCTGCAACTGTGAACTTCCCAGCAGGGGCACAATCACTACAGGAGTTTGTGCAATGTAACTCTGCTCCATAAAAATCCCATGTCCCGAAAGCTGTGCCAGATGCAACTCCTATACTTGGAGGAAATGATCTAGCTGTTCTTAAATTCCTAGTTTCTGTAATAATCCACAAGAAAATGTAGGAACCCCAGAGAATTTCTCATGTATGTATAAATTGCCTTTAACTCCCCTGGCCATAAGAAAAAATAATCAGGGTTACCAGTGATCCCCTCCACAACACACACACCACCTTGCAAAAGAAGAGAGAGGAGAATAAACGTCATGACTAGGTAAAGAGATTGAGTTTAGGGTTGGACCTACCTGACCTGACACATACTGACCTAATCTTAATTTCAGATGGATGAGTTCTAGCCTAGTCTCTTGCAAGGCTACATCTATACTAAGAATAAAGATTGCCTTGTATTAGGCAAGCCTAAACTAAATACAACCGCTTTCCCTAGCCAAGGCAAATCCCATGGAGTGTCAAAAAGATACATTTTTAAGAAGTAAAACCATCTCCTGTTGGTATATGCCGAGCTCCCAAATACCTTCCCCAATTTGTCTCAAATGTCTGAAAGAAACTCTACCCTGTCATAAGAGAAATGTCACACAACTTGGTTTATTTCTGGTAAATTTAGTTCAAAGACTTGTGCACATGCTTAACTATTCAAAGGGAGGACTTTAATGAAGGACTAGTTTTGCAGGAGAGGACCTTAGGCAATGGGGTTGAAAACAGACTGATTGTGGAAGGCTAGCTTTAACCTTAACTAGGGTGAGACTAAGGTCTCTTGCTAATAAATTGCATTAACACTCTCCTACAAATAATTAGTATGAGTGTGTTTACATCCTGGAGCACATGCTGTCACACAACTTGGTTTATTTCTGGTAAATTTAGTTCAAAGACTTGTGCACATGCTTAACTATTCAAAAGGGAGGACTTTAATGAAGGACTAGTTTTGCAGGAGAGGACCTTAGGCAATGGGGTTGAAAACAGACTGATTGTGGAAGGCTAGCTTTAACCTTAACTAGGGTGAGACTAAGGTCTCTTGCTAATAAATTGCATTAACACTCTCCTACAAATAATTAGTATGAGTGTGTTTACATCCTGGAGCACATGCTGTCCCTTGGGGGGTGGTAATGCTTCATGGATAGGGGAAATGTAAATGTGTGGCCAATGGTTATGTTCCTTACCAAAGGTAAATGCTATTAAATGAGGAGGAGATACTTTACGAACCACTGACCTTCCTAGAAAAGCACCAGCTAATTTCAGAGGAAAAGTGGTTACACATGGTGGATCTGGATTTAATTCCCAGCTCTGCCACAAATTCCTGTAGGACCTCAGACTAGTCATTTCAGTTCTTTGTGCTTCCGTTCTCCATTTGTAAAATAGGGATACTCTTTTCTTCCACCCATTGTCTGTTTAGATTATAAATTCTTAGGGAAAGAGACCGTCTTCTGCTTCTGCCTAGCACAACAAGACCTGAGTCAGTTGGGGACTTCAGGCACTGCCATAATACAAATCACAGCAATAGTAGTTTACCCAATTTCTCCTTAAAACAATTCCATCACTAAATTGGTGGCAAACAATGGTAATAGTAGTGCTGTTGCCAAAGGGCCAGCCGTTTAAAGGTATTGAGGGACCTAAAGATGCAGATAGGGATCTAGTGAGATGTTCAAATTGCAAGGTGCTTATCTCTATCAATGGGAATTATGTGCCTAGGAACTTTTTGAAAATCCCACCAGGTGCCTATTTACCTTTCTGTGTTCCTAAATACTTTTGAAAAGCTGATCCTTAGTATCTAAGATGCAGGTAGAACATGTGCTGCGAAGGTTTTCTAAAAGCTCTGTTCTAGGAATTATTGTGGGGACAGGGCCAGCTCTACCATTTTTACCATTTTTGCTGCCCCAAGCAAAAAAAAAAAAGCCGCTTGGATTGCAGCCTCAAGAATGGACAGAATTCCATTGCCCATAAACATTTGCTGCCTGAGGAACGTACTTCCTCTGTTGGTGCCTCTGTGCGGAAGTTCTATAGCCTGCGTTATACAGGAGGTCAGACTAGAGGACCACAGTGGCCCTTGCTGGCCTTATAATCTATGAATCTATGAGTCAGGCTTTTAAATGAAGATTTGGAGAAGCTGTGGTCCATTCTGACGTTATCACGTTTCATTTGGCAGAATAACCTTATTCTCTTGTTTCTTTCAGTTAAACCTACAGCTTTTGCAGAAGGGCATGGAATGGCTCGGGGAAGCAAGATTATGACAGTTACTGGGTGTGTTTGGGCTCCATGATGACCAAATTCCAGCAATGCGCTTACCAGCATTCCCAGAGCAAGGTAAGAGATGTCAGCCAAAGCATCTGGGAGGCTCTTCAAACTAGTTCCCTGGTAGGAACAAAGTTCTTCTTTCCTCTTCATGCTTATCCCAGAGATGTTCTGGGCAGGACCACAATATAATTAATCTTCTTCTTTGAGTGGCCTCTGCATATTCCCACTCTTGAGATGTACCCAGTGCTTAATTTGTAATGAAAGTGGTGCTGGAACTCAAGCAATTAAGTGCTGGTGATCAAGAATTTTTTTACTTTCATAACTGATACGGCAAGCCCAGAAGTGCCGGGGTTATGAATGGCCAAGCCTAAAGGTGCCGGGGCTCAGCCCTGGCAAGCCCTGACACAAAGTAAGAACTGAATGTACCTGTGGCACAGCCAGGATCAATGGAACTTTTTATTGCCATTGGAACACTACCTTACACCCTTCTCTTGTGATTCCAAATGTTTGCGGGGCAGAGCAATAAAAGTGGTGTGGAGCACCAACTGTCACAGTTCCTTTCAACCGTGGTGGCAGACGGAACGGGATCCTCACCTGCTCCATGGACTCAGTATTGTCAGAATGTATCATCCAGTGCCGCCTTCATCAAGATTAGTGTTAGTTAGCTTCTTCAGTTAGACAGTTTTTACTTATCTTTTTCAGGTTTGGCAGCTTCATTGCTGTTCTTTGTCCCAGTAGCTTTTTATTTCTTTAGCAATCCAGTCTTTACAAGAGTCAAAGATTACAAAACTTCTTATTTATCTAGGCCATTCCAGACCGTCTATAGCAGTGATACTCAGACTAGGGCGCGCAAGTCACAAGTGTCTTTTTAATGTGTCTCTTGTGGCTCCTTGCAGCATGGGATAGTAAAATACTGATTTAATTATTAACCAATCTAAGTCATTTACCAATCAGGATGCTTTTCCTATGTTATTAACCAATTAGGTTATTATATATATATAAAACTAAATATAATATAGTACTGTAGTAAATGAAACAATGAATCCACACGACTGGGTAATGTTGATCTCTAATATGGCTCCTGGACCACTGAACGCTGAGTATCACTGGTATATAGCTTCAATAGAAGCTCCTCAATTATCAGAGGGAACCATACCAAACAGGGCTCAATTGGCATGGAAAACCTCAAAGGGGGCGGGAATCAAACAATAGTGTAGTTGTAGACGTCTCCCATTTCAAGAGAGATTTCTAAAAATTGTACCTTCACACTATTAATTTCCTTTTTGCAGTTGCTGAAATATTGCATCATTGCCTTGATTCGTATAATCACCCAACCCCTGAAGACCATCTACCAGATCCTACTGGTTATTATTGAACACTTTCCCGTCAACTTTCAGGACAAGATGCAACAAGTTTCCCATACCACGGAAGTACTCCATGCTTCAGTCTCCACTCTTGATTCCTTCCAAGATCTGTCTAGACAAATCATTTCCCAAAGTGACCAAGGAGGAGGAACATATGAACGAGCTGCTGGAGTATGTGGTGTACAGTACACCTCTCTGTTGGTTTGTGGGACCCTTCAATGCTTTAAGAGGTAGAACATAAGCAGACTCCACAGAAACTGTAGAATATGGATAAGAAGGCGCACATAACAAGTGACACTGCAAAAGTTTGGAAAGTGTTACAGGACAGGACTTCTCGGTGGAGCTAATTTATTTGTAGAATTGTCAAGTTTGTCAAACGAAAGCTTTGATCTTTGTGAACTCAGCTCTGAGATTAGAGTTGAGTCTCAGAATAGCCTTGAACTAAGTAAGTAAATCGGGTTCTTTGAAAGTCCCTTTGGAATCATTTAAATACAGGTTGCGGGAGGGGAAAGGGAACTATAAAAAGTTTGACCTTGAGCAAGATTTTTTGGTTACATGTGTGGCAAACAGAATTAGTTTAAAACAGGGAGGTTAACAGAAGATTAGGAATTTTAGCAGATAGCAAACAGAATGTGCCATTGCGTAGTCCTTAACATAAGAACATAGGAACGGCCATACTGGGTCAGACCAAAGGTCCATCTAGCCCAGTGTCCTGTCTTCCGACAGTGGCCAATGTCCGGTGCCCCAGAGGGAACAAACAGAACAGGTAATCATCAAGTGATCCATCCCCTGTTGCCCATTCCCAGCTTCTGGCAAACAGAGGCTAGGGACACCATCCCTGTCCTTCTTGGCTAATAGTGAATGATGGACCTATCCTCCATTAATTTAAAATTCATTATTTGCTCAGTCCTGGTCCGCACGCAAATATTTGAATGTTGCATGACAATGTTCAGTGGAAAAGATGATAGCATCTCAGAATCTCAATCTAGTTGCCCATTTGGAATAAACTTTTAGAAGGGAAGGGGATAGTGTAATGCTGACAAACCCCAGTCGGCAGGATTGAACTGGGGATCTCTGGAGCTTAGTGTATAAGCCTCTACTGCATGAGCTAAAAAACAACTGGCAATTAGCTGAGGCTGTAGAGTAGACTCCTTAATTACTCTCTCTGGAAGTGGTTGTGGTGCCACTCGCTGAGCCAGAACACCACACCCAGAAGATGTATGGGTTACAATAGCATTTACATAAAAAGACTACAAGGGTGGGAATTAAGATGGATTCAGCACTGGTTAGGGTATCAAAATTAAGCTAAAGAATCTCAATTGCTTCTGGTTTATCCATGACTCTTTGCTGCCCTAACTAACTGCACCAGAACCTCACAGCTCTCCCAAAATATCACAAGTAATGCCACGAAGTGGTTTGTCCCACAAGGCTGTACTGTACAGTGAGCAAGAAGGAATCCAATGGGAAATTGTATTTTCATGCAATCATGCTCATTTTATAAATTTTTACAATTTCCTTGATATTTATCTGTATTGAAGGCATAGAAACTGTCAATGGAGAGGAGAGGCCTTTTCCTTAAGCATTACAAAATGCAGCCAGAAAGAACATTTGAGAAATGCAGCTTCATATGTTTAGAATGAGCAGTAAAATACTTCCAAATTCAGTTACTTGGAAAACTTTGTGCCTTGCGAGTTATATGATAAAGCGGCCTCATTCTGGGAGAACCAGAAAACAGTCAGGGTGCATCAGAGGTCCCGTCCAGACTTACATTTCTCTGTTTCTTGCATTATCTGGAGCGGCTGGTCTTCAAGTGCTAATGGAGCTAAGCTCTATCAATATAATGTGACAACAGATTATGGAAAAAATCTTGAAAACATGAAAAGTACAAAAACGGATGCACAGGCATCTGCCTGCCTCTGCAGAGAGCCTGACACAGGAGCTCAGAGAGGTGTGAACTGCCCCATTCATCAATGTGGGGTAACTCCGATGCCAAGTGATGGTGATATACATGTCTAGATTTTCAACTATTTCACTGCTGATCAAAGAAAGCAAGAAAAAAGAGGGAAGATTAGAGATCTGCCCAGGGTGGCATCTCATTTTCATGGTGAGAATGTATGTCATTAGGGAACTATTCACACTCCCATGGCCAATATCTGACCCTGGGGGCCAAAAGACCAGATACCACCAATCCCACAGAGCCCAGCTAGGCTTTTATCTTTTGAAATGCTGGGAAGGTGGGTGGGTGCACACCAAGAACAGGAAAGGCGAAGTGGGGGTAAAGAGTTACCTCCCTTGGTATGAATGCTGCTTCTCCCTCTGCTGGGGGAAGACACAGGCAGATATCACTGTCTCAGTTCTATTCAGTTGATAATCTGAGGCTTTTCTTTGCAGCCATGTGGGATAGAAACATTTATTTTTAAATGACAGCTGAGATTGACATAATCACATGATTGGATCGAAGCATGTGGCTATTGTGCCTCCATCTTAATCTGGTCATATCCAGTGGTGTAGCTGAACCTTACAGAGAGCCCAAAGGGGAACCCAGCAGGGCATGTGTGCTCATGTTTTTTACACCTGCACAATCTGCTATAAGTAGCATCTCATATAGGCAGAGCTTGGCTTATGGGCAGGACTTGGGACAGTACCACCACCTTTTTTCCAGTTCAATCCAATTCCAATTCAAACTCTGAGGGAGAACAATGAAGGGGTGACAAAAGGATAAACACTCTTTTCTCTCACCCTTCCCTGAAACAGAAAGTGGCACACGTTCCCTTTTTTTTTTCTGAAAGGGAGATGAAGGTGGAGAAGGGCAAGTTCTTCCAGTTACCCTACCTAACTCTTGTTCCCCAACAAAATGCTTCACTATCTATCTAAGGTATTTATATAGCCCTGATTGCCAGAGTATCTGAGCACCTCACAAAACTTCTATGAAGCATCGAAGCCATATTATCCCCACTGTACAGAGGGAAAACTGAGGAATCAAGAGACAAAGTGACTTGCACAAGGTCACACAGGAAGTCTGAGGTACAGCATAAAATTGAACCCAGCTCAAATCCTAGGCTAATATTCTAACCAATGGAAAAAACTACCTGTCTCCAATATGCCACTCTTTGTTCCTGTGTGCCAGTTGTTTACTTTGAAACTATGGCCAATATGCAGGTGAAGCAGACACATTGCTATCTGCAACCTTACCACCAGGGGTGGTCTATATTTGGCTGATTTTTTATTTGTTTGGGGTTTTTTATGTTTTGGTTTTTTTAGATTTTTCATAAAATAAAAAGTTCCATTTCAATTTTTTACCCTTTTCTCTACCTTTTTAAAAAAAACCAACACTTTTTTCTCCCTTTTCCCATTGGAAAGGGCAATGAAAATCAATGACTTTTTAAGTCACACAGGTGTTTTTGAAAATGTTACCCATCCTAACTAGCAACTCTTTCTAGGCAGGGTGTGGACTCAAAGTGAGTTCAGCTGGATGACAGCAAAGATCCAGTGCAGTTAATTGGAATCATATTTGGGGAATAACTCACTCCCAATCTTTACAGTCCTGAAAGGATTTGCATTCTCCTATTGGTTAGCAAAGCCTTCTTTTCCCTGATTACCTGAACTGTCAGTCCTGAGTATTTCACTCCCTTCCCTCACAATTACATCACCAGGGGTGTATAAAATCTGACCAGGTTGTGAGTGGAGTAAAGCACTGTCTGGAGAACTGAGAAAGGTCAGTGGGCCAGTCCTTGAAGGAGTGGGATTTGGTGGTGAGGTTTTTATCAATTGTTTATACAGTTCCTTGGTCAGGGCTTTGCACTTATGTGACTATGAAATGTCTATATGTGTAAATCTTTGTATTAAGAAGCTGTGGGTAGGACTGGGGTTGGGAAGCTGGGTCTGGGAAACTTCATGCTCCTTGGCCTTAAGCTTCTTAGTTGATGAGATGGGATCCTATTCTCTTTTCCTACCCCTTTCCCCCTCCGGAGTTAGAACTATTAAATGGGTTTTAGTAGTAGTGACATCTACTGCCTTTAACAGGCTCTCCAGAAAAACAGAAACCACTCTGCCATGAGAAGGAATTCTCCCGCTTGCTTTCTCCTTAGCTGTAGCAGAACTGAAATATTTCCTGCTTTTAAAAAAGCAGTGACAATGTATTCAGTTCACTATTCCTCTAAATAATCATTGTTAATCTGATGAGGGCTCTGCCATTCTTTCTAGTCCTACTTTGGAGTAGAACATCACTCTTGTTGTAAAGAAAAGTTACAGCACCCTAAACTTGTAACTTCAGACCTTTCTTCTTGCTCTTTTCAGGTATATCTGATTATACCATGGCTTCTAATGGAAAAGACACAACTATGGCATCCCCAGAGCATGGGGAGGAAGAGCAACAGGTAGGTACTCCCTCATAAGCATTGCTGGTTCAAAATATGAATATGAAAGATGGCTGGCTGTTATCTGGTAGCGGGCTTCATATATGCATATTTTGGTGTCTAGAGATTGGTGCAGTTGCTCTTCCAGATGCTGCAAAATAGCCTGGTTTATAATGATATTTAAAAATTCTTCTTGCCTCAGTTAACCTAGTGATCCAGTTTCAGTACTAACTTTATAAGCAGCTGTTGGGCCTCTTCAGATTTTTGACCATTCAAGAATCCTTTGATTGGGGCTAACACATCAAGGGTATAACCACTTGAAAAAGTAAAGATTCAGCCCCAGTATAGAACGTTGCCTCTCTGACTCATTGTTCTGTCCCTTGCCTCACTAGAATGTCTTGAGGAGAGTGGCCAGTCTACCTTTAGTCAATTCTGCCTGTGATCTGGCTGCCACTGCCTATGTTTCCACTAAGGAGAGCCATCCCTATGTGAGGTCCATTTGTGACATGGCAGAGAAGGGAGTGACCTCCATAACCAGTGCTGCAGTTAGCAGTGCACAGCCAGTTGTAACTAAACTTGAACCTGAGGGTGAGTAAAGCATATATGCAGACCTTTCTGTTTGTGTGGTACAATTTCTCAACAGTAGGCTAGACACACCTTGTCAGGAAGCTTCCATCTCTAAAACTCAGATGCATGAAGATCAGTACTGGAGGAGAAGCTGGCAGTGGGAGTAGTGTGACTATAGAGGAATAATACTGTAGCCCATGCATGTAAGCTAACATCTGCCAGAGGCTAACAAAGGGCTTTGCTTACACTAATTACTATTGTTGAACCTTCACTGTAGCCAGGAGGTAAGATTAGTGCTAATCTCTTGGCTTTTAAGGAGCAACACTCTCTCTTTGACAGGTACCTAATTGCAAAATGAGATCTCCTCATTCTGCAACCAGAGGCTCAATCTAGGCTGTCACCAACAGAAGTTGGTCCAACAAAATATTACCTCACTCACCTTGTCTAATATCTCTGGACCAACATGGCTACAACAACACTGCAGACAAATTACAACTGCTAAACTTGTTCCTTAACTAGCTGCTTATGAGGCAATAGCTCAACAGCAATGGCTGCTCCCTGACTTGCTTCCTTCATGAGAACAGTTAGTTGGACTTATTGCAGCCAAGGCATTGCAAAAACTTCTTGGTGCCTTCCAGAGGGATGTTTGATCAAAAAGCTTCAGAGCTGTAAGACTATGGGGTGAGATCATTGCACTTTATTCAGAACATAACCTTTCAGTTGAAGAGCAAGCCTGGAAAGTGATGCCTAGACTGCTTGGTAAGAGACAATTCTGCAGTAAGTATAGATGGGAGGAGAGAGTGTTCAGCTGCTAGTCATACCTATCTTAATTCAGTTGCCCAATTAGGATGCATGAGAGGAAACATGGAACTATTGAAGGGGACACCATTTTTCATAAAAATTTTTACAAAAGAGTTCATAACTTGGAGAGGGAGGGAACCACCTTAGATGGGGAAGGAAGGGGGAAATGTGGAGCACCTACAACCCAGAACAATTGCTGCCTGAACATATTGGAGAACTGAAGCTCTCATTACAGATGTGAGCCAGGTTCTGTAAATATTACAATAGCAAAATGGAGCTAATAAGAAACTGAACTCTGGTTTTTCTATAGGGACAACAGAGGAGGAGTGTGTTTCTGAAGTACCTGACAAAGTGGAGGAGAATCTACCAGTCCTTCAACAGACTGCTGATGAGGTAACTTTCACCACCCTCTCACTAGACAAAACATTATGCCTTTATGAAAGGGATGCCAATAATGGGATGCTTCCTCCAGCAGAGGAACACTCCATACTAAAAGTGGTCAAGAGGCAGGAGCTAGTGTCTCAATAGAACTCTGGTTTGATGCTTAACAGCAAGATGCAGTTCTTCCCCTGAAGATTTGACCTATGGGGCAGAGCAGGGGGTAATCCCCTCCCCCCAACCTCCATTTCTGGGTAAATGTGGTGGTATCACCCTGAATTACTGTACAAGATCTTGCTTGATCACTCTTCTCTAGGCTACATCTGAGACACAGGAGTTGGCCATTTCCAGACTGACAGATGTCAAGGAGACCATGATCAGAGTGGTAGATATGACCAAAGAGGCTGTGCAGGACAGTATGAAGACCACCAAATCAGTGGTAACTGACAGCATGAGCACAGTTGTGGAATCAAGAATGGGCCAATTGGCCATAAGTGGAATGGAAGCAGTCCTGGAGAAATCTGAAGAGCTCTTGGATCACTATCTTCCCATGACAGATGATGAACTAGGTCAGAACACACACATGAGTGACAGGTCTATTATCTTAAAGTTTAGGGTAATCCTCCCTTTGGGCCAAATATCTCTCTAGGCTTCTCAATCTTCTCTGGCACCAAATGCTGGCTCATTCTACAGCCTTTTCATAGCTGAGACTGAGGTTAAGACTTACGTTGGTGGGCATGTAATCATGTAAGATGACTTGAGCAACAAGTGGGGACAGGGTGATACTAGAAGGAATGATGGGCATGACTTGATTAGAAGTCAGTCATTAGCAAAGTATGCAAAATTGTAGTAATGCTTTGTGGGATGTAGGCTTTTGTGTTAAGGCTGAAGCTACCTCTGTGGTACTTGATAGCTGCTAAGACACATACTTGTTACAAGGGAGCTTAAGATTTAGCAGATCAGTATGGCATCTACTTCTTTCACCATCTCTTAACCTGAGAGGGTGAACAACCTGAACTCTCTTCCCTCTAGCTGAACTTGCTGAATCTGTGGAAGGGGCTGAAGTGTCTTCAGCACAACCACAAGAGCATCGGAGTTACTTCGTGCGTTTAGGTTCCCTGTCAACCAAACTTCGCCAACGTGCCTACTGCTATTCCCTAAACAAGATGAGACACACCAGTCAAAGCATCAGAGAGGCTCTTTCCCAGCTTCATGAAACCATGGGACTGGTAGGAACTCCACTATCTCTTACAACTGATGCCCTTCAGGGCAGGGAACACGCTAACCACATGTGTCTAGAATGTGGTACAATGAGGCTTAAGCCTCATTCATAGTTGTGCTGTGTAACTAGACCCTTCTGCTCTTGATGCATTGAGCATACCACACTGTGGGGTGAAAGCATGTCAAATAGTAGAACTAGAATAACTGATGTGCAAATGTCTCATCTCTAGATATGCTTAATCCACTTCTAGATTGAATACCTTAAGCAAGGTGTTTCTCTCCAAGAAGTCCAGGAGAAGTTCCATCACATATGGCTGAGCTGGAATAGAGAGCAGCCAGAAAGCAGTGAAATCAAGGATTTGGGAAAACCAGAGGTATGTACGCTTGGGTGTGTGCATTTTGGGGGGCAGTCGGTCTTCTCTGGTCTGAGAAGGTAGCAATTATTCTGGGCCTTGCAGGGTGTTGTCTTTGGATAAGTAGCTCAAACTCAGGTGATCTTAAGTTCATTACAAAAAGTTGTTCCCTTTTTTGAGCCTAATGAGTGGCTTCCTTGCTTAGACATCCCTAAAGTGATGTCACACCAGCAAGGTCTCTCCCCAAGAAGCATAGCTGCTTTAGATCCATGCTTACTATTTTTAAACCTCTGCACAGCCTGAAAACTGACTGTAGATCATGGGCTTGCAACCAGTGAAACCTCTGTTAACTTGGCTTAGCTCTCTTCTGATCGACTTTACACGACTTACTGCCTGTTAGCCTCCATTGCCACAAGTCCCTTCTCTTAAGGAAGGTGCACCTTGGCCTCTTCATGTATCCTGAAAGAGCACTGCACATCCATTGCAGACCTTGTTGGTGCCAATGGTCTTTCCATCAGAACTCCTTGACTGCCAGTAGTACCTTGCAGCGTAACTTGCTGCCTTACAACATCACCCGAGGCAGTGGCAAGTTTGAGCTTTATTGTGTTCTAAACACTAGAATTAAACTTCTGTTTCTCCAACAGATGGAGTCTGAGACCCTGGCTATGTCCCGCAGCATTATCCAGCAGCTGCAGAATGCCTGCCAGATGCTAGTAGCCAGCATTCAAGGTCTCCCTACCAACTTTCAGGATAAGGTGAAACAGATGTATCACAACATGGAAGAGCTTCATGCATCCTTCTCCACTGCCCATTCCTTCCAGGATCTCTCCAGCAGCCTCCTAACCCAGAGCCAGGAGATGGTGACCAAGGCCCAGGAATATGTAGATGAGCTGATGGCATACGTGATGGAGACTACTCCTCTGTCTTGGGTTGTGGGACCCTTCATCCCATTGGGTAAGGGGTCTGCAGACGCCATTGAACCAGAAAACCAAGAAAAGTAGGCTGAGGAAGCCTCCAAGTCTAAGGAGGCCCCGTGACCTAGAAACCTGAAACTTCTAAGGACGAAGGCAAATTTGTTCAGTCTTCCTTCTGACTTGATGTGTACTGGCATATGTCAAGTAAGATACCAGTGGCTAGTACTCATATGCACTGTGCCTAATTCTCTCGTAATTTCTGGAGGTGGTGTTGTGTGACTACTGTAATGTAGATCACTTCTCAGTTCAGATACTACTTGTTTGTGTTACCACTGTCTTCAAAATAAAATGTCACTTCATTTGAATGAAGGTCTAATCTGCTCTTTCTAAGAGGTGATTTCCCAGTCTCCAGTAGACATCTGTGCCTGCCATTAGTCATGCTATATGTAGCCTTATTTGCCAGTAGCAGCAACCACTGGCATTAGTGTGTAGATGACACTTAAAAGCCTGGGAAGCTTACCCCATATACCATGGAACCAAATCTAAAGCCTTAATTTCTAAGTAGTTCTAGATCACCACTACTCAGACCTGTAAACATGCTCTAGTTTCTTGTGAAACTGGGAACAGAAATAAGTGTTGCTCTCATGGCTGTGGTAGAATTGCACTTAAGATTTCAGGTTGCTTTTCAGAAGTTGCTAACAGTGCAGTTGGTTAAAATTCCTACCACTATCTAGCCAACCTGGGCTAGATACTACCTGGGTTGCTCTGTCCTGGCCCCTGCCCCAGGAGAGAACAGGCCTGGGATTCCTTTGCCTTATCTCAAAAAAGGGCTGTCCCTAGAGGGGCTCTAGGGCATAAATGTCACGCCTATTAAAATATTGGTTATTCAGGTGGGGGATGTGCTAGTGTATAATCTCAAGCACCTATAAAATCACTTGGAATCTGTATCAAGGCTGCATATTTCCAAACCTCACAGCTGGAAATGTGAAAGGTTGCATGTCTATAGCCTTTCCCTGAGGAAAGCAGGCCCTTTAAATCCACATCATAGGGTGACAAGTACCAGAGGTAGCAGTGTTTGGTTTTCTGTGGGTACAGATGGAGTCTGGTGGTACCAACAGATTTATTTGGCCATAAGCTTTTGTGAAGAGAAGACCATTTCAGATGTCCTTTACCCACAAGAGCTTATGCCCAAATCCATTGCCTCTAAGGTACCACCAGACTTCTCAAGCCTTGTTATCAAAAGGGTGAGTACTTCAGCTTTTCCCACAGCCTCAGACCAACTGTCAAATACGAAAGGCCTCAATCACTGCTATGAAATACAAAGCAAACTATTCAGATTAAAATAAGAGCTTTTGAATATCAAATGAAGGTGATACAGTGCCCATAATACAGAGGATATGGGTTCTGTTTAGTGCACCACATACCCTAGAAAGCAAAAACATTGATGCCCTTGTGCTTAAAGGTATTTAGGCATTGCTCCACTCAGCATTGCAGGACCTGCTGAGACAACTTTCACTTACAAGTGACTTCAGCCCTTAGTGCTTATATCACTCTTTGAAAATGAGACTGACAGTGCTGTCACAGGGGTCTTGCAGAGCAGTGTTCTAAAACCTCTATAGATCAGAGCAGCCCACTTTAAAAATAAAAGTGCTTTAACCTAAAACCCAGGCCAAACTTGAGGGTGCTATAATAGCTTGGTTACCACCTAGATCCTAGGTTCTTCCCAGCCCTGCTACTCCCTTGAGACATTCCTATGCTTTGTGCCTCTCTAAAGGGCCACATGATACCACTTTGTTATCCCCATTTTACCTTTCTGTAATCATACTGAATACTAGTAGATTTCAGTATACTGCAACTAGCACAAGGGGGTCCAGCTGCAGCAGGGTACCACACACAAGCCTCAACTGCAACTATTACAGCTGTGAATTTACTAATGTGCACAAGAGCTGAAGTTTGCTCAATGTAGTTGTACCCAAAGTCAAGGGGAGAGAAGCTGTTCCAGATGCATTTTTCTAAGCCACTCTTCCTACAGAGGGGAAAATTGATCTAGTAGTTCTGGAATACCTACATTCTATAAAAGCCACCGTGAATGCCTTGCCTATACTAAAAGGAAGATGCAGCTTATTCCAGCAAAAGTTCATTGTCAGCATCATTTATGACTTCAGCAAATGAAATAAGTAGGGCTGGCAATTAATTGCAATTAACTCAACTAAATCATGATTAACAGTGCAATTAAGCACATTTTTTTTTAAACAGTAGAATACCAATTAAATATTTTTGGATGTCCTACATTTTCAAATATATTGATTTCTAATAAGCATAATACAATCTGTACAGTGCTCACTTTATATATTTTTTATAAATATTTAGACTAAAAATTTTTTTTCAATTCACCTACAAGTACTGTAGTATAATCTCTTTATGAGGAAAGTGTAATGTACAAATGTAGACTTTTTTTTGGGGGTGGGGGTTACATAACCCTTCTCAAAAACAAAATGTAAAACTTTAAAACCTACAAGTCCACTCAGTCCTACTTCTTATTCTGCCAATTGGTAAGGCAGACAAGTTTGTTTACAGTTACAGGATAGCCTGCTGCTTATGTACAATGTCACCTGAGAGTGAGAACAGGTGTTCATATGGCACTTTTGTAGCTGGTGTTGCAAGGTATTTATGTTCCAGATATGCTAAACATTCATATGTCCCTTCATGCATTGGCCACCATTCCACAGGATATGCTTTCATGCTGATGGTGGTGGTTAAAAAATAATGCATCAGTTAAATTTGTGACTGAACTCCTTGGGGGAAGACTGTATATTTTCAGCTCTGTTTTACCCACATTCTGCCATATATTTCCTGTTGTTAGCAATCTCAGATGATGACCCTGCACATTTTGTTTTAAGAACACTTTCTCTGCAGTTTTGGCAAAATGCCAGGAAAGTACTAATGTGAGATTTCTAAATATAGCTACAGCACTTGACCCAAGGCTTAAGAATCAGAAGTGCCTTCCAAAATCTGAGAGGGACTAGGTAGGGTGCATGCTTTCAGAAATCTCAAAAGAGCAACACTCAGATGCAGAAACTACCGAACCCAAACCCCAAAAAGGAAGATCAACCTTCTGCTGGTGACGTATGACTCGGATGATGAAAATGAACATGCATTTGTCCACTCTGCTTTGGATAGTTATTGAGCAGAACCCGTCATCAGCATGGATGCATGTCCTATGGAAGATGAAGGGACATAAGAATTTTTAGTGCATCTGAGACATAAATAGGTTGCAATGTCAGCTACAATAGTGCTATGCAAATGCCCATTCTCACTATTAGGTGACAAACAAGAAGCAGCCAGCATTATCTCCTGCAAATTGTATCCAAGTTTGTTTGTCTGAGCGATTGGCTGAAGTAGGACTGAGCGGACTTGTAGGACAAAGTTTTACATTGTATTATTTTCAAAGCGGTTATTTTTTGTACATAATTCTACATTTGTAAATTCAACTGTCATGATAAAGAGATTGCACTATAGTACTTATATGAGGTGAATTGAAAAATACTGTTTTTGTTCTTTACAGTGCATATATTTGTAATAAAACTATAAAGTGAGTAGTATACACTTTGTATTCTCTGTTGTAATTGAAATCAATATAACTAATAATGTAGAAAACATCCAAATATATTTAAATAAATTTTATTCCATTATTATTTAACACAACTGTAATAATTTTTTTTAATCACACGATTACTCATGATTTATTTTTTTAATCACTTGACAGCCCTAGAAATAAGCTATATTTGCAAAGGGGTTTCCTCCCCAGTATATCTGCATCTATACAGGGTGCTTTTGAGGGCATAGCATTCCTAATTGACAGTTATGCCAGCAAAAGGCAGACAAGACAAGATATTTATTAACCTTGCAGAATTCCTTATGTATGGATAAATGACCTTTAGTAACTCCTTAACTATTATCTCCTTAACTATTATCCCAATTTACCTATCTCTTTCCTGAAATTTACCAGTTCTCCCCCCAACCTTCTGTGAGAGAAGAAAGGAGAAAAAAATAACTAGAAAAAGTTTGAGTTTAGGTTGGTCCCATGTAACCTAATGCATGTTAGTTAAGTGATATAAACTGTGCTATTTTCCTAGTGCAGACCCGGGACAACATCTTTAACATATTAGCTGGTCAATTTCTAACCTAGGCTCCTGTATCTATATTAATAAAAAAAAGATTGGCTTTAGCTACCATGGTGAAGCTGAATCTAAAGTAAATTCATAACTTTCCCTAGTTAAGGCAAACCCTAGAGTGTTTCACAGTTTCAGTCAAGATGTTTGGGAATTATGATAAACCAAATCAAAAAGATAAATTTTCAAGAAGTGAAAACATCAATTGTTATATGCAGAGCTCCCAAATGCCATCTCCAGTTTGCCTCAAACTTTTGAGACAAATTCAGCCCTGATAGATGAAAAATGTCTTAGAGCTTGCTTTATTTCTTGTAAATTTAGGGTTAAGACTTTGTGCAACAGAGAACAAATATTTGCAGGACATGGGTATAAGGCAAAAAGGTGCAAAAACAGGCTGATTATGGAAGGCCAGCATCTCTAGCTATTAAACTGCATTAACACTCTACTACAAATAATTAGTATAATTACAATATAGTATTCTTAGAACTTGTGAGAGACTTTAAATGATCCATACCAATCAGCTGGGAAACCACACACCACTCCTCCTTTAGTGTCTAGTCTGTGTTAGCAAGGAAAAAACAGCTTCTCCTAATTAGCAACAGTTGCTAGTCAGGGTGTGGCATCCTAGAAGAGTCCAGTTGAATGAAAGAATAGTGCCAGTCAAAGAAATAGATAGGCTATCTCTTACATTATTTTAGTTAACTATCTTTCTCTTTCAGGTCTCCAAGATTTTGGAGTAACTTTTTGTGTGAGACTGACTTTGAGGGTTAGTAAGTATGTTTCTCTTCTCCCTTTCTCTCCCCACACCCACCCCATTCCTGTTTTAGCTTCTTTAGAGACAGTATTTTATATCAAATATTTTGATCTCCTCCTAATCTAAAGTACAGTATTCACTGTTTCTTTTAGGCAACACAGTTTTAGATTTCTCATATTTCTATATTCCATAATTTAAAGGGGTTCTGATGTTTGAGTTTTCATAACAAGAAATTGTTGACTTTCTTCCATTTTAGTGTATATCTGTGTTCTGGGGTGCTCCTTATATTATTGTTCTTGGAGGGATCGGTTGTAAGTTAACTTTCTCTCTGAATGTTGTGTGAAATCTTTGTCTTGCTACAGGTCTGAAGTGAAATGGGAAGATCTAAAACTAGCTCAGATTACAGTTATTGCTACTATCAAAAGATACAGTAGAAAAATGGTTATTGCCATGTGTTGCTTGGCTGTTTTTATGTCTACTGTAATTGTATTTGGACTGCCTGGCTGTGACGCTTAACTCTGTGTCTTGAAGAGGGAGTTGAAATGAAGGTGGATTTTATTGGTTTGTCCGTCTGTCCACTAATCCCAATCCTGGACTTTGTCAAGCCTGCCTCACAACCTTTAACAACTGGTGGTTGTTGTTTCTTGTGTACTTAAAAAACACATTTGGATATGATGCATCTCCCCTTTTTTATTCTGTCTGCTTTAGATCCTAGTTGTAGTAGCTTCTTGTAAGAAGGGTACAGTTGGGACTTCTTTTCTATGAAATGCAGTGATAGAAAGGATGTAATGTTCTTGTGCTTCAGTGTTTTGTTTGTATGGTGTTGGGTTACTGTTTACTCTGCCATTTGGACCTACAATAATTTTTCTTGCTTTTCAGTTTCATCTGATTAGAACACATCTTCAAAAGCCAAATAAGAACTCAAAGCAGATAGGTGCCTTCAGTAGACATTTAGGCTCCTGCAAGTAAATTACTGATCTTAACTCTTGGGTGTTAGCCACCCGTTGACTGTTGTACTCAGTATCATTACTCTCTAGAAACCAGTCACATTATACAGTCCTTGTTATTGCTGTAGTGGCTTCAGAAAAATCTAGAGCTGGTCAGAGAATAACAGTTCAGTCTCACAAAAACATTTGAGGTTTCAGTATTTGTTTTGTCCTACATTAGAATGAAAACAAAACTTTGGAATGCTTTTGCAAAATAGAATTGTGTTAAAAATGTGTCTTACAATCAGAAAGGCCAGGTTTTTGATCTCTCTCTCTCTCTTTCTGGTCAGAAGTGACCAGGGAGCCCTGGATATGAGGCCTTCCCCTCAGAAACTTTTTGTTGAAACCGCTCAGTGTCTGTGGAATGTTCTGGCTTTGACTAAATAGCATATTGAGGTGAAATTACATTTAGTTGAAAATATTCCAATCAGTTCTAGAAAAAACATGAAAGGCTGGTAATTGTAGATGATGTTGAAGCACAATGCTACTCCCCGATGTTATTACGACTCAATTAACCACATTTTATTAATGATAATAGTCATTTTTGATGAGGGGCAATTCCTGAAAGAGCTACATGTCCAATCTGAGCTGAATGATCCTGTAGCTTTCAAAATGGAAGACCCTAACTATTAAGGGAACCTGGAAAGAGAACTGGGGAGAGGGAATGAGCTTATGCCCTCCTCTTTTTTGTTTTTCTGCTTCATAATACATGGAAGCAATATGAAAGGACTTTTTTTTTTTTTTTTGACCTCTCCAAAAGTGTCATCTTGGTTGGTGATCATTTGACATTTTAACCCTTCTCTCATTGAGATTCTAATTTTCACACAGAGACAGTAAATTGGACAGCTGAGGGAAAGAGATGTTTAGTCATACTGTTAACTTGTTTCTTAACACCCTTCTGAGTCCCACAAGTTGTATGATGTGTTACAAAAGATAGTTATTTTAAAAAATTTAATTCTCCCAATTCAAAGAAGATGTGGAAGTACACAAAGCCCATTTTATAAGCAATCCTCTCCTCCTAGGTACTCCAGAAAACCTAGGGAAATTTAGTCTAATATTTCTAAGATTAAAAACATGCAGACTTACTCTTCTGCCTCCTCCCGTGCAGTGATACTGTGAAGATACTGGCAAGAAGAATAACAAAGCTGTTGAAGCCTTCTTTGGAAACATGATAAAGAAGCAAAAAGGCACACCCAATTTTTAATAAATGCCTCTTGCAAGTGGCATGAAACTAGCAAGATAAGTACTCTTACCTTGGCTACTAGACCTCATAGTTAAATAGATCCCTGCAGTGGATACACAGACTCTTGAAGTGGCTTGATTTAATTTGAGTCTTCAGCTCTTAGAGACTTCTATTGTCAATATCCACAACAGCTCCAAAGGGACTGATTTCCTGGAAGCATAGGTTATGGAGGAAGGACTAAGTCAATGACATGATGCTTCTTTTTGTAGGATGTATTCAGCAAGGTCCTCAGTCAGCTCTTAGTCCATGCTGACCATGGCCTGGGTTCCATGCTTCCACCTCTGAAAAGGAGCACCACTGAAACATCACATTTCCCCGTGATCCTTCCATCAGTGATATACCTCCAGTTACGACTACACTTGAACCTCAAGGTGAGTAAATCATGGGATGAAGTTGTATTTCTGTACTTATCTCAGAGGTGACGTGCAACTAAAATGTACTGCTTTCTATGTGTGACCTTAGGCAAATTACTTCACATCTCTGCCTTGCTTCCCTCCCCACCCTCCTATAAAATGGAGGCAATGTTATGTGAATTCCTTTGTAAAGTAGTTTGAGATTTACAGATGAATAGCACTGTGAGTTTACTATTACCTTCCGTCACACTCTAGTCAGAAAAGAGCTTTAAAGTTGCAGTTCTAACTCTGAGATCACAGCAGGATTTGCAAGTGTGGGATGGAAGAGAAAGTGGACTGAGTGTCCTCTAGAGTTCCATGAACTGGATATTGTAATATTTGGCACAGATGGGAAGGGGGGCTGGAGTTACATTTTAGAAGAAGGGATAGAAATTTGTTGCTTGCAACATGAATTCATGGAAATGTTTACAGAGCAAAAGTGTAGCTCTTCCTCACTTTGTCTGCTGCAATTGTAATATGGTTTTGAAAAAAGCCTACCAGAAACTATGGTAAGGCTGATATTGTAGGGTCCTGTGACTCAAACATATCTCAATAATTTGTTTATGGTGGATTTTTGTGTCTGTGTTTGGTTTCAAGTCCAATTGGAAGCACAGTTGAAGGAAATCAAATTCACAGGAATAGTGCGTTGTCTTTTTTTTCTGAAAGATATAAAATGAGGCAGAAATAAAGGCACAATGCAGGGAAGAGACACAGAGAGAGAAAGTGTAGGTGGAAAACTATAACCAGCTAATTATTTGTGAATCTTTGACCAGCATCCCTCCTCTCTGCTCACTATTTCGCCTAGTCTTCTGGGACTTATTGAGCATCCCAAATTTAGGAATGGTTGATGGGTTTTCAAACAAGAAAAGGAAAAAAGAAAAATGGCTTGCCACTAAAACATATCCTCTTTCTCCAACTTCCAAAAATGTGGAGCTACTGTCTCCCAAAATTAGTCTGAGATCATATTCATCTCGCTATGTCCGTCCTTAAAGTCAGGTCTCTTAGCCCTCTAGGATGAGAATTTTAGAGAATTTAAAAGAGGTGATTCCCAGCTGTTATTAGGGAAGGCACTTTGCTTCTAGCCCTGGAAAGTTTTGATGACTGAAGGTGTAGAGGATCTGGAGAGGCACTCCTATATAGAGAGTTATTTGAAGTCACTTTTTGGACTTGTATAGACAGAGACTTTGTGTGTGGCAAGCCAGGTGTAAATCTCGAACACACTAAGTGGCTGTGTGGACCCTGCTTCGGTGCAGCAAAATTTACCTAGTATGCAATGACATACTGCTCTTTTTGAAAGAGGAGCAGATCATTGTGCACTGGGAAACATTTAGTACACGGCAACAAGGTCCATATGACCAGTTAGTGTGCAGCACTGTAATGTGCTGTAGATTTACATCCTGGTTTGCCATGCGTTCCTTCTCTCTCTTTCAAGGCAAATCCTTTTATAGTTCCTTCATACCCCTGGATCATAAAACTGTATTCCCAGCCCATCCTCACACTTCCCCTTGATTACAGCTAGAGTTGTGGGTGCCTAGCATTTATGAAAAACCAGGCACATGGTAATGAAGGCACTGACCCTTACAGAGAGAGTGGCCACTGTAATTCTTTTTAAAACATTTACATTCCCTCACACACTTTCTGTAACTCAGGGTAATGTTCCCACCTCCTGTGGAAACCCTTCACACCACACCATGTAGTATGTGTAGGGACTGACTCTTTTTATTACATCTTAATTTTCAAAAAGACCATGTACCAACTGTCACGGTTCCTGAGGTAATTGCACCTCTGATGCTCTCATGATCTCCTTGAAGGCACCCTCTATTGGTTTCAGACCTCCAGCCATTGTCTGTCTTGAGGAGGAGTCCCATGACACTCTCCCTCTAGACTGGGGATTTAAGCTACAATTCTTCCTGCCCTTTGGTTTGGTTTTATGTCCAATTGAAATACAGTTTAAAGAAATTGAATTCATGGGAATAGCAAGCCTCACTTAATATGGCTTTTGAAGTGATATTGCTGTGATGTATTCTTGATTTAGAGCGAGAAGAATGGTTAGGTCTTGGCACCCGCCAGCATCTTGGAAAGCTGTTTTAGAAGAATAATCATTCTTGTGTGTTAGGTCAGAGCCATGAAATGACGGGGAGAAGGCTGGACCATCACAGACCAGCAGCAATGCACATGCTAGTAAATCTGGGTTTTTAGTGGCAGCTCATGCTTTGTCCAGCCATCTTGAGAGTGGGAGCAACCAAGTGAATATTAAACATGGCAGCCAGGATGATGAAATCTCAAACCTGGATTTCTTTGACCTTACAGGGGAGCATGAAGGAAGTATAATTCCTTATTTGGCCTGGAGGTCAGAGAGAAATCAGAAGATACTGCTTGTAACAGGTTTGCTGCAGGACCAAGTCATTGTGATGTACCTACTGGGAAGAGCAACCTCAAAGGAGGAGATGACGCCCCCAGCAGTGGCACCGGGTGGGGGGCAGGCCTCTCCAAGCCATCAAGCTCAGGAGGAGACAACAAAACTTCAGTTTACAGAAAGTGAGAGGGTCACATCTGCAACAAGTAAGAGAGTACTGGAGTTCTTAGAAACCAGCCATCGGGAAGACTCTGAGGCCATACAGAGCATGGAAACCCAACTGAGGGGCATGGGGGTAGCCTCAGTTATCATCCATAAACAGCTGGAAGCAATAGTTAATCTCCTCAGCCAGCCTCCAAGGCCTGTCCCTGCACAGCCAGATAGCTCCTTCTCTGCCACACCCTGTGTAGAAAAGGTAGATGATTGTACATACACTGGTGACAACTGTATGTGATCCAGAGAGTGAGTTACTCTTTGGAGTCATAAGAGATGGCTCCTGCCTGGTGTAGCTCTCGCTTGCAGAGAGTGGCAATGGAACAAGCCTTGTTATCAGTCACCATGGCTAGGGAGGGAAGAAGAGAGCATGTGGGGCTTAATCTACATATGGTATGTTGTATCTCTTATAATGCTGTAAATGTTTTATTGGTCAAGATTTTAAAGAATAACAATCCTATGGGGTAGTACTAAATAACGCATGAGGGAAAGCAGCAGATGAGGCATTGTTTGACTAGGATTTTTGAATCTCTACCTGTTATTGTCTCTCTATTTGATACAAAATGTGTGTGTGTGTGATTTTCTTTTTCTGGAGATATTTGAAAATGTCTCCTAAGAATTAAACTTTGCTATTGATATGAGGCTGTGCATGTGGCTGGTTCAGTTATCCTTAAGTTCTCTTTGGATAAGTCTGTGCCTGGTTCATTTGTCATCTTGGTCTGATGACTATAGGTCACTTTTCCTCTTGGGTGTATGGTTTCACTGTGATTTGTCAGCAAGAGAGGATGATCCACCATTTGCAGTAACTGTACACGATATGTCAATGGTACCTTTCCCCTGATTAGCTTTTAGGTGCCTGAATCTCCATTTTCATAGAGGGAAATGCACTTTCTGAATCTTGCTTGACCACAGAAGGTACTCTGCCACTGTTAGCGGAAACCATTAGCCCCTCCTTTCTCTAAAGGATTTGCAGGATGTGTGTGTGTTTGTGTGTGTGTGTGTGTGTGTGTGTGTGTGTGTGTAAACAATACATTCATACTCTACTATTTGAGGCCATCAGGTGGTCTGTAGAGGAAGACTTTGGGGAGGGATCAAGGAAGAGGATGGGTTGAATGGGAAAGGATTGTGTGAGGACAGAGGACTACATGTCTTGGGTGGAGGGGGTCCTCCATAGGTTTCAAGAACCTTCGTGAGCATCCTTCCTTTATCACTGCATTTATGGTGCAACTAATTTACAGCATGCTTGCTGTGTTTAGGCAGTGGCTTACATACTGATTGACCTTCCGGCATTCTGAAAAAAGCCATCAATATTTGGCATTCTCTGCCCTAAGTGGCATTGTGTATGCCTTGGTATGTGGCTGCACCTGAAATAAAACTTGCCAGCCAAAAAGAAGCCAACTTCCTGCATTCAGCATTATATTGTTACACAGCTCCATTGCAGAAGAAATACTTCAAATACTTTTTTTAAATCCAGGAACCAACTGACATAGGAGGCAAAGGATTTGAAAACCAATAGCTTTCTGTAAAGCTATTTTACAATTTCACCATATTAGCCCAGTAGGTTATTAAAGAAAAATCTTTAACTGAGCCAATGTAATCTTTCCTCAAACTGCCGGTCTCTAAAATTTAAGGGCCTAATTGAGTTTTTACTGAAGTCAGGCTTCTGTCATTGACTTCAGTAAGGGAAAGGGAAGATGTGAGAATTAAATAGTATGGCAACCAAATCTGATCAGAATTTAGAATTTCCAGTTTGTCAGAAAATTGACACCACAAATCTTGTTCCCCTGATTCGTAATGAAAACACTTTGAAAAACGCCCACAATGAAAATTTAAAAAGAGAATTTAAAAAAAAAAAGTACACCACAATTTTCTAGATTTTTTTTCGAGTTTAAAGTAAAATTTTTGAAATGATTATTTGGAATTTTTAAAATCTTTCTTAAGATTCTCTTTTTTCTAAATACTCTCCAATTTTTCAACTTCCTTCTGAACTGTGGACAGGAGAACTGAACAAGGAATTCTAGTGCCAGTTCTGCCAATGCTAAACGGAGATAATAACCTCTCTTCTACTTAAGATTCACCTGTTTATACATTCAAGGATTGCATTAGCCCTTTTGGCCAGAGTGGCTCACTGGGTTATAATGTTCATCTGATTATCCATTATGCTCTTCTGGTCATTTTCACAACTGGTGCTTACCAGAATAGTCCCCTATCTTGGAAATATGATGTACATTCTTTGTTCTTAAATGATAACTATTTCCCTATAACAATTGATCATGTCAAAATGGTAAGCTGGGTGCAAGCAAATAGTATGCAAGCAATCAAGATCACTCTGCATCAGTAACCCTTTCATTATTTATGCTCCTCTAGTCCTTAGAATCTGCAAACTCTTGCAGTAATGATTTGGGGCTTCATTCAAAGGGATTTAGGGCATTGGAATGCTGAGCATTTGCAATGTTCAACTTTTAGGGGCCTGCACAATCACAGGAATGCCACTGCAATCCACAAAGAGGGGTGCCAGGAGGACGTGGCCTCATCACTTTTTCCCAGCCGTGGGGGCAGGCAATGGGTGAGGGATCAGAAAGGAGTGAGTGGGTGGATGGGGTCTTGAGGGGAAGGGATGGAATGAGGGTGGGGGCTCAGGGGGAAGGGGCAACATGGGGGGCGGGACTACAGTTCAAGTGCCAAAAGCCCCCCACACACTTAGGCTTTGTGGACAGGAGTAGCAGAAGCTTCCTAAATTAAGCATCTAGGCTCCCTATGCAATGAAGGGGGAGAGCTAAGCACCTTATTATTCAATTCATAGGAGCTAGTGTATTAGGTGGGAAGCCACCTAGTTAGTCAAATAGGAGATGCTGGTAACAGGGGTATGTGTAGTAAGCCACATCCCTCTAATAGAGAGAAATTCCTATCTCTGCTAGCAGTCCACGACTGAGTGCCCCTGTCCTGGAATCGGATGGCTTAGATAGCTGAGTTGTTTCTAGAGACTGGAGCTGGGATACTGGACCCTGAATGCTTTACCCCCAACTCTGCCAGCTGGATGCCCTACTTGCCAGGCTCCAGAGTCATTCTTTCTCTCTTTTTCCTCTCTCTGCCCCATAGCTTCAGATAGTCACACCTGATACATCGATGGCACGGCCAAGGACTAATTATTTGTCCTAATTTGCTGAAATTTCCCAGCCTCTCCTTATTTTTTTTCCTTCCCACTGTACAGTCAGTAAAATTCCTACCGGTCTTTCTATCACAGGTACGCTACACACGATGTGACAGGAGTGCCTGTGTGACTTATGTCTGTAGAGAAACATTAATAAAGACTTCATAGGGCTGTGTCTCATAAAACAAGTGTTTCCAAGTCCACCATTGGAGGAGCTCTCTCCTACAGATGATCATGTAACATGTGAAATGTTACAATATAGGAGTATGTATTATCAAAAAATGTGTAACTACTTATGCTAAACAATATGTTCCGCCTTGTATTTAGCAGTGACACTGAGTACGTTTCCCAGAGCTGAAGCAGAGCTCCCTGTAGCTTAAAACTTTGTTTCTCCCACCACCAAAAGCTGGTCCAATAAAAGATAGTACCTCACCCACCTTGTGTCTCAGTGGCATTTAAAAACTATCACTTTGTATTCCATACTAAGTAATATAGCTCTTCCACAATTTCTGGTCTAGCTGTCAAAAACTCTTCCTATCTCTCACCTGTATGAAACATACACAGTAACCATTATTGTGTAACATTACACCAAAGATATATAACAGAACTTTTTGACTTGCAAATGCAGTTGGCATAAAGCTCTTTTCATAGTTTGCTTCCTTATACTCCTCAATTGTACTGCAGAAGCAGCCGTCAGATTTTAAAGTGGAAGCAGGGCTGCCCGGAGGCGGGGGTGCCAAGTGGGACAATTTGCCCTGGGCCCCGCAGGGAGCCCCACGAGAATATAGTATTCTATAGTATTGCAACTTCTTTTAATGGAAGGGGCCCCTAAAATTGCTTTGCCCCAGGCCCCCTGAATCCTCTGGGTGACCCTGAGTGGAAGAAATAGGTTGTATGATATATGGGTAATGATTAAATACACAGGTAAGAAATCTAGAGATAAACTGGACATTTCTGTGAAAATAGTTAAACATAAATATACATGACCAGAAAAAGTTGCAACTCTGTCAGGTTTAGAGAGTGGAGCGATAAATGCAATGTGATCATGTGTGTAAGGCTCTACCATACTACATCCATGTAAAGAAGATGCAGTTAAATCTGTAAATGTGAGCTTAATTTTGTCCTGGCCTGATTCTCAAGTGAACTCTTCACATTCTCATTGTGACTTTGCAAATATAGCCTATATTCTGTACATTAATACACTGCCAACTCCAAGAAACCAAGCCTTCCAAAGAAAGCTGCACAAAACTCAGAGGGACACCTGGAAGAGTTGAGCAGGGTGAAAGATTGTCATCCCAGGGATAAGATAGGACACTGCACTATAATCCAGAGATCTGAATTGCTATTCCTAGGCCTGGCACTAACTCATTATGTGACTCAGGGCAAGTTATTTCAATGCTCTGTGCCTCCATTTCCCATCTGTATAACGGGAATGATGACACTTATGAAGTACTTTGAGAGCTCTCGCTGTGCTTATACTCAGTAACTAACACAATGGGGCTCAGTCTCAGGTGGGCCTCTAGGTGCTACTGGGCTGCAATTGTGAACTTCCCAGCAGGGGCACAATCACTACAGGAGTTTGTGCAATGTAACTCTGCTCCATAAAAATCCCACGTGCCGAAAGCTGTGCCAGATGCAATTCCTATACTTGGAGGAAACGATCTAGCTGTTCTTAAATTCCTAGTTTCGGTAATAATCCACAAGAAAATGTAGGAACCCCACAGAATTTCTCATGTATGCATAAATTGCCTCTAACTCCCCTGGCCATAAGAAAAAATAATCAGAGTTACCAATGATCCCCTCCACAACACATACACCACTTTGCAAAAGAAGAGAGGAGAAAAAATATCCTGACTAGGTAATGAGATTGAGTTTAGAGTTAGACCTACCTGACCTGACACATACTGACCTAATCTTAATTTCAGATGGATGAGTTCTAGCCTAGTCTCCTGCAAGGCTGCATCTATACTAAGAATAAAGATTGCCTTGTATTAGGCAAGCCTAAACTAAATACAACCGCTTTCCCTAGCTAAGGCAAGTTCCATAATGTGTTTCGGCCAAGATGTTTTGGAATTTGAGCCATGTCAAAAAAATACATTTTTAAGAAGTAAAATCATCTCCTCTTGGTATATGCAGAGCTCCCAAATACCTTCCCTAATTTGTCTCAAATACCTGAAAGAAACTCTACCCCGTCATAAGACAAATGTCATACAACTTGGTTTATTTCTGGTAAATTTAGTTCAAAGACTTGTGCACATGCTTAGCTATTCACAAGGGAGGACCTTAATGAAGGACTAGTATTTGGAGGACCAGGGCCTTAGGCAATGGGGTTGAAAACAGACTGATTGTGGAAGGCTAGCTTTAACCTTAACTAGGGTGAGACTGGGGTCTCTTGCTAATGAATTTGCATTAACAATCTCCTACAAATAATTAGTATGAGTGTGTTTACATCCTGGAGCATGTGCTGTTCCTTGGGGGTGGTAATGGGGGGAAATGTAAATGTGTGGCCAACGGTTATGTTCCTTACCAAAGGTAAATGCTATTAAATGAGGAGGAGATACTTTACGAACCACTGACCTTTCTAGAAAATTAGCACTGGCTAATTTCAGAGGAAAAGTGGTTACACATGCTGGATCTGGATTTAATTCCCAGCTCTGCCACAAATTCCTGTAGGACCTCAGACTAGTCATTTCAGTTCTTTGTGCTTCCGTTCTCCATTTGTAAAATAGGGATAATCTTTTCTTCCAGCCATTGTCTGTTTAGATTATAAATTCTTAGGGAAAGAGACCGTCTTCTGCTTCTGCCTAGCACAACAAGACCTGAGTCAGCTGGGGACTTCAGGCACTGCCAAAATACAAATAACAGCAATAGTAGTTTACCCAATTTCTCCTTAAAACAATTCCATCACTAGATTGGTGGTAAACAATGGTAATAAACAGTAGTGCTGTTGCCAAAGGGCCAGCCTTTTAAAGGGATTGAGGCACCTATAGATGCAGATACGGAATCTAGTGAGATGTTCAAAATGCAAGGTGCTTATCTCTATCAATGGGAATTATGTGCCTAGGAACGTTTTGAAAATCCCACCAATGCCTATTTACCTTTCTGTGTTCCTAAATACTTTTGAAAAGCTGACCCTTAGTATCTAAGATGCAGGTAGAACATGTGCTGCGAAGGTTTTCTGAAAGCTCTGTTCTAGGAATTATTGTGGGGACAGGGCCAGCTCTACCGTTTTTGCCATTTTTACCACTTTTGCTGCCCCAAGCGAAAAAAAAAAAAAAAAGCTGCTTGGATTGCCACCCCAAGAATGGACAGAATGCCGTTGGCCATAAACATTTGCCGCCCCAGGAACGTGCTTCCTCTGTTGGTGCCTGTGTGGGGAAGTTCTATAGCCTGCGTTATACAGGAGTTCAGACTAGATGACCACAGTGGCCTTTCTGGCCTTATAATCTATGAATCTATGAGTCAGGCTTTGAAATGAAGATTCGGGGAAGCTGTGGTGCATTCTGACATTATCACCTTTCATTTGGCAGAATTACCTTATTCCCTTGTTTCTTTCAGTTAAACCTCCAGCTTTTGCAGAAAGGAATGGCATGGCTCAGCGGCAGCAAGATTATGACAGTTACTGGGTGTGTTTAGGCTCCATGATGACCAAATTCCAGCAATGTGCTTACCAGCATTCCCAGAGCAAGGTGAGGGATGCCGACCAAAGCATCTGGGAGGCTCTTCAAACTAGTTCCCTGGTAGGAACAAAGTTCTTCTTTCCTTTTCATCCTTATCCCAGAGATGTTCTGGGTAGGACCACAATATAACTAATTTTCTTCTTTGAGTGGCCTCTGCATATTCCCACTCTTGAGATGTACCCAGTGCTTAATTTGTAATGAAAGTGGTGCTGGGGCTCAAGCAATTAAGTGCTGGTGATCAAGAATTTTTTTACTTTCATAACTGATACGGCAAGCCCAGAAGTGCCGGGGTTATGAATGGCCAAGCCTAAAGGTGCCGGGGCTCAGCCCTGGACAGCTCTGACACAAATTAAGCACTGAATGTACCTGTGGCACAGCCAGGATCAATGGAACTTTTTATTGCCATTGGAACACTACCTTACACCCTTCTCTTGTGATTCCAAATGTTTGCGGGGACCGAGCAGTAAAAGTGGTGTGGAGCACCAACTGTCACAGTTCCTTCCAGCCATGGTGGCAGACAGAATGGGATCCTCACCTGGTCCATGGACCCAGTATTATCAGAATGTATCATCTAGTGCCGCCTTCATCAGGATTAGTGTTAGTTAGCTTCTTCAGTTAGACAGTTTTTACTTATCTTTTTCAGGTTTGGCAGCTTCATTGCTGTTCTTTGTCCCAGTAGCTTTTTATTTTCTTTAGCAATCCAGTCTTTACGAGAGTCCAAGATTACAAGACTTCTTATTTATCTAGGCCCATTCCAGACCGTCTATAGCAGTGATACTCAGACTGAGGCTCGAAAGTCGTAAGTGTCTCTTTAATGTGTCTCTTGTGGCTCTTTGCAGAATGAGATATTAAAACACTGATTTAATTATTAACTAGTCTAAGCTATTTACCAATGAGGATGCTTTTCCTATGTTATTAACCAATTAAGTTATCAACTTGCACTAAGTTATTAACTGATTTACTTTGTGAGTAATATATATATATACATCACTAAATTAAATATAGTATTATAGTAAATGAAACAATGAATCCACACGACTGGGTAATGTTGATCTCTAATATGGCTCCTGGACCACTGAACGCTGAGTATCACTGGTATATAGCTTCAACAGAAGCTCTACAATGATCAGGGGGAACCATACCAAACAGGGATGGATTGGCATGGAAAACATCAAAGGGTGTAGGAACAATGGTTCTGTATTGGGGAACAGTTTTAGGATCAAACAATAGTGTAGTTGTAGATGTCTCCCTTTTCAAGAGAGATTTCTAAAAATTGTACCTTCACACCATTAATTTCCTTTTTGCAGTTGCTGAAATATTGCATCATTGCCTTGATTCGTATAATCACCCAACCCCTGAAGACCATCTACCAGATCCTACTGGTTATTATTGAACACTTTCCCATCAACTTTCAGGAAAAGATGCAACAAGTTTCCCATACCACAGAAGTACTCCATGCTTCAGTCTCCACTCTTGATTCCTTCCAAGATCTGTCTAGACAAATCCTCTCCCAAATATGGGAGAAAGTGACCAAGGAGGAGGAAGATATGAATGAGCTGCTGGAGTATGTGGTGTACAGTACACCTCTCTGTTGGTTTGTGGGACCCTTCAATGCTTTAAGAGGTAGAACATAAGCAGACTCCACAGAAACTGTAGAATATGGATAAGAAGGCGCACATAACAAGTGACACTGCAGAAGTTTGGAAACTGTTACAGGACAGGACTTCTCAGTGGAGCTAATTTATTTGTAGAACTGTCAAGTTTGTCAAAGGAAAGCTTTGATCTTTGTGATCTCAGCTCTGAGATTAGGGTTGAGTCTCAGAATAGCCTTGAAGTAAGTAAGTAAATCGGGTTCTTTGAAAGTCCCTTTGGAATCATTTAAATACAGGTTGCGGGAGGGGAAAGGGAACTATAAAAAGTTTGACCTTGAGCAAGATTTTTTGGTTACATGTGTGGCAAACAGAATCAATTTAAAACAGGGAGGTGAATAGAAGATTAGGAATTTTAGCAGATAGCAAATAGAAAGTGCCATTGCATAGTCCTTTACATAAGAACATAGGAACGGCCATACCGGGTCAGACCAAAGGTCCATCTATCCCAGTATCCTGTCTACCAACAGTGACCAATCTAGGAGCTCCAAAGAGAAAGAACAGAACAGATAATCACCAACTGATCCATTCCCTGTTGCCCATTCCCAGCTTCTGGCAAACAGAGGCTAGGGACACCATCCCTGCCCATTGATGGACCCATCCTTCATGAATTTATCTAGTTCTTTTTTGAACCCTGTTGTAGTTTCAATTCTGTTAGAGTTCCAGTTGTCTTCTCTTATGACTAGAAAGCTCTATAAGGGCAACATTGAGATTTGCCCTACATAGCCTGGTAGTACTGGCTGAGTAGGGAATCACTGTTCTGTGGCTGATGGGGTATCAGGCTCCGTGGGGCTGCTACTGCCTTCCCCAGTGCAGGTGCAAAGAAAGTGGGCAGACCAGACAGAAGAATAAATATATTGGCCTTCACTATATGTCCTGGGACACTTGCACAATTCAGGCCTGCTTCTCCACTGCTTTGCACTTTGTGTAGTCTTTTGCCCCTGTGCACAGTGTGTGTGTAATGCTGCCACATCAGAATGGTCGTGTAACCCAGCCTAACACAGTGGGGTGTTTTGTTCCCCACCCCACCCCACCCCAGTAGCCAGACCACCTAAAGAGGTGTATGAGTTTGCTAAGGAACCTGGATTCTTCAGCACAGGTAACAGAGGCTCAATTTGACGCAGGATGAAGAATCCTCACTAGAGCTGGGTAAAATATTTTTTAATCATAAATTTGCCAAAAAATGTATTTTTCAGAACACGGAAGTTATTTGCAAATTGAAGTAAAAAATGGGGGAGAGAAATTGAAAAAGTCAAAAGTTTGTTTTGGTCATTTCAAATGAAATGTTTTGACTTTTCATTTCAAATAGTTTCATTTTGAACATTTGGAAATGAAACCCTTTTTTTTTTTTTTCATTTTGAAATGGTGTTTCTTTTCCAAATGTAGCTAGATTTAAAAAAAGGGAGGGAGTAAAAAGCACCCAAAACCTACATGAAATGAAAAACTGAAAAAAACTCATTTAAGGTCAAGTGAATTGTTTTCTTTGGCTTGAAACACATTTGTTCATTTATTCCATTTCAATGAGGAAAAACTGAAAAATAAAATGAGTTTTGATTTGAACTGATTGTTTTAAATTTTATTTTTTGTTCATCCCCTGAAATGAAAAATTCATTATTTGCTCAGTCCTGGTCCGCACGCAAATATTTGAATGTTGCATGACAATGTTCAGTGGAAAAGATGACAGTATCTCAGAATCTCAATCTAGTTGCCCATTTGGAATAAACATTTAGAAGGGAAGGGGATAGTTGGCAGGATTGAACTGGAGATCTCTGGAGCTTAGTGTATAATCCTCTACTGCATGAGCTAAAAGCCAACTGGCTATTAGCTGAGACAGTAGAGCAGATTCCTTAATTACTCTCTCTGGAAGTGGTCTGGGTGCCACTTGCTGAGCCAGAACACCACACCCTGAAAATGTGTGGGTTACAATAGCATTAACATAAAAAGACTACAAGGGTGGGAATTAAGATGGATTCAGCACTGGTTAGGGTATCAAAATTAAACTAAAGAGTCTCAGTTGCTTCTGGTTTTTCCATGACTCTTTTGCTGCCCCAACTAACTGCTCCGAACCTCGCTCCTCTCCAAAAATATCACAAGTAATGCCATGAAGTGGTTTGTGCCACAAGTCTGTACTGTACAGTGAGCAAGAAGGAATCCAATGGGAAATTGTATTTTTATGCAATCATGCTCATTTTACAAATGTTTACAATTTCCTTGATATTTATCTGTATTGAAGGCATAGAAACTGTCATTGGAGAGGAGAGGCCTTTTCCTTAAGCATTACAAAATGCAGCCAGAAAGAACATTTGAGAAATGCAGCTTCATATGTTTAGAATGAACAGTAAAATACTTCCAAATTCAGTTACTTGGAAAACTTCGTGCCTTACGAGTTCTGTGATAAAGTGGCAAAAGCCCAAAACAGTCAGGGTGCATCAGAGGTCCCACAAAGACTTACATTTCTGTGTCTCTTGCATTATCTGGAGTGGCTGGTCTTCAAGTGCTAATGGAGCTAAGCTCTATCAATATAATGTGACAACAGAATATGGAAAAAACCTTGAAACCATGATAAGAACAAAAATGGATGCACAGGCATCTGCCTGCCTCTGCAGAGAGCCTGACACAGGAGCTCAGAGAGGTGTGAACTGCCCCGTTCATCAAAGTGGGGTAACTCCGATGCCAAGTGATGGTGATATATATTTCTAGATTTTCAACTATTTCACTGCTGATCAAACTAAGCAAGAAAAGAGTGGGAGGATTGCAGATCTGCATAATCTACCCCGGGGTGTCATCTCAATTTCATGGTGAGAGTGGATGTCATTAAGGAACTATTCACACTCCCATGGCCAGTATCTGACCCTTGGGGCTAAAAGACCAGATGCCACCAATCCCACAGAGCCCAGCTAGACATTTACCTGTTGAAATCCTGGGAAGGTTGGTGGGCGCACACCAAGAACAAGTAGGGCGAAGTGGGGGTAAAGAGTTACCTCCCTTGGTATGCATGGTGCTTCTCCCTCTGCTGGGGGCAGACACAGGCAGATATCACTGTCTCAGTTCTATTCAGTGGATAATCTCAAGCTTTTCTTTGCAGCCATGAGGGACAGAAACATTTATTTTTAAAGGACAGCTGAAATTGACATAATCACGACTGGGATCCAGGCATGTGGCTATTGTGCCTCCATCTTAATCTGGTCATATCCAGTGGTGTAGCTGAACCTTACAGAGAGCCCAAAGGGGAACCCAGCAGAGCATGTGTGCTCATGGTTTTTACACCTGCACAATCTGCTATAAGTAGCATCTCATATAGGCAGAGCTTGGATTGTGGGCAGGATTTGGGGCAGTACCACCACCTTTTTTCCAGTTCAATCCAATTCCAATTCAAACTCTGAGGGAGAACAATGAAGGGGTGACAAAAGGATAAACACTCTTTTCTCTCACCCTTCCCTGAAACAGAAAGTGGCACATGTTCCCTTTTTTCTGAAAGGGAGATAAAGGTGGAGAAGGGCAAGTTCTTCCAGTTACCCTACCCAACTCTTGTTCCCCAACAAAATGCTTCACTTTCTATCTAAGGTATTTATATAGCCCTGATTGTCAGAGTATCTGAGTACCTCACAAAACTTCTGTGGAGTAAGGAAGCCATATTATCCCCACTATACAGAGGGGAAACTGAGCCAATGAGCAGCTAAGTGACTTGCACAAGGTCACACAGGAAGTCTGTGGCAGAGCATAAAATTGAACCCAGCTCAAATCCTAGACTAGTATTCTAACCGGTGGAAAAAACTACCTGTCTCCAATATGCCACTCCTTGTTCCTGTGTGCCAGTTTTTACTTTGAAACTATGGCCAACATGCAGGTGAATCAGGCACATTGCTATCTGCAACCTTAGCACCAGAGATAGTTTATATTTGGCTGATTTTTTATTTGTTCAGGTTTTTTATGTTTTTTTTTAGAGTTTTCATAAAATGAAAAGTTCCATTTCAATTTTTTATCCTTTTCTCTAACCTTTTTAAAAAAACTTTTCTCTCCCTTTTCCCATTGGAAAGGACAATGAAAGTCAATGACTTTTTAAGTCACACAAGTGTTTTTGAAAATGTTACCCATCCTAACTAGCAACTCTTTCTTGGCAGGCTGTGGACTCAAAGTGAGTTCAGCTGGATGACAGCAAAGACCCAGTGCAATTAATTGGAATCACCTTTGGGAAATAACTCACTCCCAACCTTTGCAGCCTCAAAGGATTTCCACTCTCCTATTGGTTAGCAAAGCCTTCTTTTCACTGATTACCTGAACTGTCAGTCCTGAGTATTTCACTCCCTTCCCTCACAATTACATCACCAGAGGTGTATAAAAACTGACCAGGTGGTGAGTAGAGTAAAGCAGTGCCTGAAGTACTAAGAAAGGTTAGTAGGTTGGTTCTTGAAGGAGGGGAACTTGTTGGTGAGGCTTTTTAGTTTTTCTTTTTGTTTATACAATCCTTGGTCAGGGCTTTGTACTTCTGTGACTAGTAGATGTTTGGATGAGTAAATGTATGTATTAAGAGCTGTGGGTAGGACAGGTGGTAGAAAGTTGGGTCTGAGGAACTTAATACTCTTTGGCCTTAAGCCCCTTAGCTGATGCCTTTAATAGAAACTCATAGTACAGAGTGGCTGCAAAATCTTCCATTATCTGAGAAGGAATCCTCCTGCTTGCTTTCTCCTTAGCTGTAGCAGAACTGAAATATTTCTTGCTCTTCAAAAAAGCAGTGACAATGTATTTAGCTCACTATTCCTCTATATATTCCCCGTTAATCTGATGAGGGCCCTGCCATTCCTTCTACTCCTACTTTGGAGTAGAAACCACTCTTGTTGTAAGGAAAAGTTACAGCACCCTAAACTTGTAACTTCAGAACTTTCTTCTTGCCCTTTTCAGGTATATCTGATTATACCATGGCTTCTAATGGAAAAGACACAACTATGGCATCCCCAGAGCATGGAGAGGAAGAGCAACAGGTAGGTGCTCCCTCTTAAGCATTGCTGGTTCAACATGTGAATATGAAAGATGGCTGGCTGTTATCTGGTAGCAGGCTTCACATACGCCCACCCTGGTGTCTAGAGACTTGTGCAGTTGCTCTTCCAGATGCTGCAAAATAGCCTGGTTTATAATGATATTTAAAATTTCTTCTTGCCTTAGTTAACCTAGTGATCCAGTTTCAGTATTAACTTCAAAAGTAGCTGTTGGGCTTCTTCAAATTTTTGACCATTCAAGAATCCTTTGATTGGGGCTATCGCATCACGGGTATAACCACTTGAAAAAGTAAAGGTTCAGCCCCAGTATAGAACATTGCCTCCCTGACTCATTGTTCTGTCCCTTGCCTCACTAGAATGTCTTGAGGAGGGTGGCCAGTTTACCTTTAGTCAACTCTGCCTGTGATCTGGCTGCCACTGCCTATGCTTCCACCAAGGAGAGCCATCCCTATGTGAGGTCCATCTGTGACATGGCAGAGAAGGGAGTGACCTCCATAACCAGTGCTGCAGTTAGCAGTGCACAGCCAGTTGTAACTAAACTTGAACCTGAGGGTGAGTAAAGCATATATGCAGACCTTTCTGTTTGTGTGGTGCAATTTCTCAACAGTAGGCGCTTCACACCCTGTCTGGAAGCTTCCATCTCTAAAACTCCGGTGCATGAAGATCAGTACTGGAGGAGAAGCTGGCAGTGGGGGTGGTGTGACCATAGAGGAATAATACAGTAGCCCATGCATGTAAGCTAACATCTCCCAGAGGCTAACACAGGACTTTGCTTACACTAATTACTATTGCTGAACCTGCCCTCACTGTAGCCAGGAGGTAAGATTAGTTCTAAGCTCTTGGCTTTTAAGGAGCAACACCCTTTGAAAGGTACCTAATTGCAAAATGAGATCTCCTCATTCTGCAGCCAGAGAATCTCAGAATCTAGGCTGGTCCAATAGAATATTACCTCACTCACCTTGTCTGATATCTCTGGACCAACATGGCTGCTACAACACTGCAGACAGATTACAACTACTACTTTTTTTTTTCTTAACTAGCTGCTTAGAGGCAATAGCTCAACAGCAATGGCTGCTCCCTAACTCGAGTCCTTCATGAGAACAGTTGGTTGGACTTATTGCAGCCAAGGCATTGCAAAAACTTCTTGGTGCCTTCCAGAGGGATGTTTGATCAAAAAGCTTCAGAGCTGTAAGACTATGGGGTGAGATCATTGCACTTTATTCAGAACATAAGAACCTTTCCCTTGGAGAGGAAGCCTGGAAAGTGAAGCCTAGACTGCTTGGTAAGAGACATTTGTGCAGTAAGTATAGATGGGAGGAGAGAGTGTTCAGATGCTAGTCATACTTACCTTAATTCAGTTGCCCAATTAGGATGCATGGGAGCAAATATAGAACTATGAACTATTGAAGGAACACTATTTTTCATAGAAAATTTTTACAAAAGAGCTCATAACTTGGGGGAGAGGGAGGGAACCACCTTACATGGGGAAGGAAGGGGGGACATGTGGAGCACCTACAACCCAGAACAATTGCTGCCTGAACATATTGGAGAACTGAAGCTCTCATTACAGATGTGAGCCCGGTTCTGTAAATATTACAATAGCAAATTGGAGCTAATAAGAAACCGAACTCTGGTTTTTCTATAGGGACAACAGAGGAGGAGTGCGTTTCTGAAGTACCTGACAAAGTGGAGGAGAATCTACCAGTCCTTCAACAGACTGCTGATGAGGTAACTTTCACCACCCTCTCACTAGACAAAACATCATGCCTTTATGAAAGGGATGCCAATAATGGGATGCTTCCTCCAGCAGAGGAACACTCCATACTAAAAGTGGTCAAGAGGCAGGAGCTAGTGTCTCAATAGAACTCTGGTCTGATGCTTAACAGCAAGATGCAGTTCTTCCCCTGAAGATTTGACCTATGGGGCAGAGCAGGTGGTAATCCCCTCCCCAACCTCCATTTCTGGGTAAATGTAGTGGTATCACCCTGAATTACTGTACAAGATCTTGCTTGATCACTCTTCTCTAGGCTACATCTGAGACACAGGAGTTGACCTCTGTCAGTCTGGAAGAGGTCAAGGAGACCATGATCAGAGTGGTAGATATGACCAAAGAGGCTGTGCAGGACAGTATGAAGACCACCAAATCAGTGGTAACTGACAGCATGAGCACAGTTGTGGAATCAAGAATGGGCCATTTGGCCATAAGTGGAATGGAAGCAGTGCTGGAGAAATCTGAAGAGCTCTTGGATCACTATCTTCCCATGACAGATGATGAACTAGGTCAGAACACACACATGAGTGCCAGGTCTATTATCTTAAATTTTAGGGTAATCCTCCTTTTGGGCCAAACATCTCTCTAGGCTTCTCAATCTTATCTGGCACCGAATGCAGGCTCATTCTACAGCCTTTCCATAGCTGAGATTGAGGGTTAAGACTTTAGTCGGTGGGCATGTAATCATGTAAAATGACTAGAGCAACAAGTGGGGACAGGGTGGTACTAGAAGGAATGATGGTCATGACTATTCATTAGTCACTCATTACTAAGATTTTGCATAATTTGACAATGCTGTGTGGCATGTGGGTTTTTGCCTTAAGGCTGAAGCTACCTCTGTGGTACTTGATAGGTGCAAGACCAATGCTTGTTATAAGGGAGCTTAAGATTTAGCAGATCAGTATGGCTTGTACGCCTTTCACCATCTCTTAACCTGAAAGGGTGAACAACCTGAACTCTCTTCCCTCTAGCTGAACTTGCTGAATCTGTGGAAGGGGCTGAAGTGTCTTCAGCACAACCACAAGAGCATCGGAGTTACTTCGTGCGTTTAGGTTCCCTGTCAACTAAATTTCGCCAACGTGCCTACCGCTACTCCCTAAACAAGATGAGACACACCAATCAAAGCATCAGAGAGGCTCTTTCCCAGCTTCATGAAACCATGGGACTGGTAGGAACTCAACTATCTCTTACAACTGATGCCTTTCAGGGCAGGGAACACTCTAACCACACATGTATAGAATGTGGTACAATGAGGCTTAGGCTTCATTCATAGTTGTGCTGTGTAACTAGATCCTTCTGCTCTTGATGCATTGAACATACCACACTGTGGGGTGAAGGCATGTCAAACAGCGCAACTAGAATAACTGATGTGCAAATGTCTCATCTCTGGATATGCTTAATCCACTTCTAGATTGAATACCTTAAGCAAGGGGTTTCTCTCCAAGAAGTCCAGGAGAAGTTCCATCACATATGGCTGAGCTGGAATAGAGAGCAGCCAGAACGCAGTGAAATCAAGGATCTGGCAAAACCAGAGGTATGTACATTTTGGGTGTGCATGGAGGGGGTGGGGTGGGGTCAGCTGTGGTCTGAGAAGTTATTCTAGGTCTTGCAGGGTGGCTAATTACATCTCTGGATAAGTAGCTCAAACTCAGGTGATTTGTGTGTTTTTTTTGTTTTTTTTGTTTTTAGGTTCATTACAAAGTTGCTCCCTTTTTTGCCAAATGAGTGGCTTCCTTGCTTAGACTTTCTTAAAGTGATGTCACACCAGCAAGGTCTGTGCCCAAGAAGCATAGTCACTTTGGATTCATGCTTACTACTTTAAACCTCTGCACAGCCTGAAAACTGACTGTAGATCATGGGTTTGCAACCAGTGAAACCCCTGTTAACTTGGCTTAGCTCTCTTCTGAGCTACCTTACATGGCTTATTGCCTCTGTTAGCCTCCATTATCACAAGTGGCTTCTCTTAGGGAGGCACAACTTGGCCTCTTTATGTATCCTGAAAGAGCATGGCATACCCATTGCGGACCTTGTTGGTGCCAATGGTCTTTCCATCAGACCTCCTTGACTGCCAGTAGTACCTTGCAGCATAACTTGCTGCCTTACAACATCACCCGAGGCAGTGGCAAGTTTGATCCTTATTGTGTTCTAAACACTAGAATTAAACTTCTATTTCTCCAACAGATGGAGTTTGAGACCCTGGCTATGTCCCGCAGCATTATCCAGCAGCTGCAGGATGCCTGCCAGATGCTAGTAGCCAGCATTCAAGGTCTCCCCACCAACTTTCAGGATAAGGTGAAACAGATGTATCACAACATGGAAGAGCTTCATGCATCCTTCTCCACTGCCCATTCCTTCCAGGATCTCTCCAGCAGCCTCCTAACCCAGAGCCAGGAGATGGTGACCAAGGCCCAGGAATATGTAGATGAGCTGATGGCATACGTGATGGAGACTACTCCTCTGTCTTGGGTTGTGGGACCCTTCATCCCATTGGGTAAGGGGTCTGCAGATGCCATTGAACCAGAAAACCAAGAAAAGGAGGCTTCAGAAGCCTGCAAGTCTAAGGAGGCCCTGTGACCTAGAAACCTGAAACTTCAACTGCTAAGGAAGAAAGCACATTCATTCGGTCTTCCTTCTGACTTGATGTGTACTAGCATATATCGAAGACACCAGTGGCTATTACTCATCTGCACTGTGCCTAAATCTCTCCTAATGTCTGGAGGTGTTGTGTGACTGCTATAATGTAGATCACTTCTCAGCTCAGATACTACTTGTTTGTGTTATCACTGTCTTCAAAATAAAATGTCACTTCATTTGAATGAAGGTTGAATGTGCTCTTTCTAAGAAGTCTGTCCAGTTCTATAGTCGACATCTGTGCCTGCAGTTAGTCATGCTATATGTAGCCTTGTTTGCCAGTAGCAGCAACCACTGGCATTCATCTGTAGATGACACATAAAAGCCTGGGAAGCTTACCCCCTGTACCATAGAAACAAATCTAGAGCCTTAATTTCTGAGTAGTTCTAGATCACTACTCACACCTGTAAACATGTTCTCAGTTTCACCAGAAACTAGAGCAGAAATAAGTGTTGCTCTTATGGCTGTGGTAGAACTGCACTGGGGGCTTCAGGTTGCTTTTCAGAAGTTGCGAAGAGTGCAGTTGGTTAAAATTCCTACCAGTGGGTTGCTCAGTCCTGGCCTCTGCCCCAGGAGAGAACAGGCCTGGGATTTCTTTGCCTAGCTCAAAATAGAGCCCCTCTCGGGATAGCCCTAGGGCATAAATGTCACAGCCCATAAAATACTGGTTACTCGGGTGGGTGGGTGTAATTTCAACCACCTATAAAATCCCTGAGTCTGTATCAAGGCTGCATATTTCCACACTTCACAGCTGGAACTGTGAAAGGCTGTAGATGCAATCTTCCCCCTTAGGAAAGCAGGCCCTTTAAATCCACATCATAGGGTGACAAGTATCAAGGGTAGCAGTGTTTGGTTTTCTGTGGGTACAGACTGCCTGGTGGTACCTTACACGCAGCATTTATTTGGGCATAAGCTATGGTGGGTAAAGGACCATTTCAGATGCCTCCTCAACCCTTTTTGTCATGAAAGGGTGAGTAATTCAGCTTTTTCTCACAGCCTCAGACCTACCTGTCAAATAAGAAAGGCATCAATCCATTGTATGGAAAATACAAAGCAAATCACACTCATTAAAATAAGCACTTTTGAAGTGCCAAAGAAGATGGTACAGTGCCCATAATAGAGAGGCTATGGGTTCTGTTTAGGGCACCACATACCTTGGAAAGCAAAAACATTAGGGCCCTTGTGCTTAAAGGTATTTAGGCATTGCTCCACTCAACCTTGCAGGACCTCACTGAGACAACTTTCATTTACAAATGATAGCAACACCACAGTGCTGATATGACAAGTCTCATTGTCAATGAGTGACATTGCTGTCACATGGGTCTTGCTGAGCAGAGTCTAAAAACTTTTAAAATACAACTGGGCTGCTCTGAACTAGAGTGCTTTAATCTAAAACCCAGGCCAAGCTTGAGTGTGTTTATGATAGCATATTACCTCCTAGGTTCTTTCCAGCTCTGCTACTCCTTTAAGTCATTTCTATGCTTTGTGCCTCTCTAAAAGGGCCACTTGTAGAATAGGGATAGATTCTCTGTAATCATGCAGTATTTTGAAATGTTTATATGCAGTAACGAGCACAAGGGGGCCCAGTTACAGCAGGGTAGCACACAGAGGCCTCAGCTGCAACTATTACAGCTGTGAACCTTCTAATGTGCACAAGTGCTAAAGTTGGCACCATGTAGCTGTATCCAAAGTGAATGGGAGAGAAGCTGTTCCAGATGCATTTTTCTAAGCCACTCTTTCTACAGAGGGAAAACGGATCTAGTGGTTCTGCACTACCTACATTCTACAAAAGCCAGGCTACATTGCCTACGCTAGAAAGAGAGATGCAGCTTATTCCAGCAAAAGTTGGTTGCCAGTATCATTTGACTTCAGTTTACTTATTTCATTTGCTGCAATTGACAGCCTAACTCACACAATTAACTCAACTAAATCATGATTAACAATGTAATTAAGCACTTTGCAAACAATAGAATACCAATTAAATATTTTTGGATGTCCTACATTTTCAAATAGATTTCTATTACAACACAATACAATCTGTACAGTGTTCACTTTATATTTCTTACAAACTGTGGACTCTAAAAAAATATTTTTCAATTCTACAATACTCTACTACAATCTCTATCAGAAAATGCAACATATAAATGTAGACTTTTTTTTGGGGTGGGGGTTACATAACTGTTCTCAAAAACAAAATCTAAAACTTTACAGCCTACATGTCCACTCAGTTCTACTTCTTATTCTGCCAATTGATAAGACAGACAAGTTTGTTTACATTTATAGGAGATGCTGCTGCCTGCTGCTTATTTACAATGTCACCTGAAAGTGAGAACAGGTGTTCACATGGCACTTTTGTAGCTGGTGTTGCAAGGTATTTATGTTCCAGATATACTAAACATTCATATGCCCCTTCATGCTTCGGCCACCATTCCACAGGATATGCTTTCATGCTGATGGTGGTGGTTAAAAAATAATGCATTAGTTAAATTTGTGACTGAACTCCTTGGGGGGGACAGTATATCTTCAGCTCTGTTTTACCCACATTCTGCCATATATTTCATGATGTTAGCAGTCTTAGATGATGACCCAGCACGTTTGTTTTAAGAACACTTTCACTGCATATTTGACAAAATGCAAAGAGGGTACCAATGTGAGATTTCTAAAAATAGCTACAGCACTTAACCCAAGGTTTAAGAATCAGAAATGCCTTCCAGAATCTGAGAGGGACGAGGTGGGGTGCATGCTTTCAGAAATCTTAAAAGAGCAACACTCAGATGCAGAAACTACAGAACTCAAAACACCAAAAAGGAAAATCAACCTTCTGCTGGTGGCATCTGACTCAGATAATGAAAATGAACATACATCCGTCCACTCTGCTTTGGATAGTTATTGAGCAGAACCCGTCAAGAGCATGGATGCATGTCCTATAGAAGATGAAGGGACATATGAATTTTTAGTGCATCTGGGACATAAATAGCTTGCAATGTCAGCTACAATAGTGCCATGCAAATGCCCACTCTCACTTTTAGGTGACAAACCAGAAGCAGCCAGCATTATCTTCTGCAAATTGTATCCATGTTTGTTTGTCTGAGCGATTGGCTGCACTAGGACTGAGCGGACTTCTAGGACAAAGTTTTACACTGTTTTATTTTCAATGCAGTTATTTTTTGTACATTCTATATTTGTAAATTCAACTGTCATGATAAAGAGATTGTACTACAGTACTTGTATGAGGTGAATTGAAAAATACTATTTTTGTTCTTCACAGTGCAAATATTTGTAATAAAACTATAAAGTGAGTATTATACACTTTGTATTCTCTGTTGTACTTGAAATCAATATATTTGAAAATATAGAAAACATCCAAAAATATTTAAATAAATTGTATTCCATTATTGTTTAACATAATTACAATAATTTTTTTAATCACATGATTAATCGTGATTCATTTTTTAATCGTTTGACAGCCCTAGAAGTAAGCTATATTTGCATAGGGCTTTCTTCCCCAGTATATCTGCATCTATACAGGGTGCTTTTGAGAGCATAGCATTCCTAATTGACAGTTATGCCAGCAAAAGGCAGACTAGACAAGATATTTATTAACCTTGCAGAATTCCTTATGTATGCATAAATGACCTTTAATAACTCCTTAACTATTATCCCAAGATACCTATCTCTCTCTTTCCTGAAATGTTACCAGTTCTTCCCCCAACCTTGTGAGGGAGAAGAAGGGAGAAAAAAATAATTAGAAAAAGTTTGACTTAAGATTGGACTCATGTAACTTAATGCATATTAGTTAAGTGATTTAAACTCAGCTATTTTCCTAGTGCAGACCCGGGACAACATCTTTAACGTATTAGCTGGTCAATTTCTAGCCTAGGCTCCTGTATCTATATTAAGAAAAAAAGGTTGACTTCAGTTACCATGGTGTAGCTGAATCTGAAGTAAATTCAAAATTTTCCCTACTTAAGGCAAACCCTACAGAGTGTTTCACAGTTTCAGTTAAGATGTTTGGGAATTATGATAAACCAAATCAAAAAGGTAAATTTTCAAGAAGTGAAAATACCTCTTGTTATATGCAGAGCTCCCAAATACCATCTCCAGTTTGCCTCAAACTTTTGAGACAAATTCCACCGTGGCAGATGAAAAATGTCATAGAGCTTGGTTTATTTCTGGTCAATTTAGGGTTAAAACTTTGTGCAACAGAGAACAAATATTTGCAGGACATAGGTATAAGGCAAAAAGGTGCAAAACAGGCTGATTATGGAAGGCCAGCATCTCTAGCTATTAAACTGCATTAACACTCTACTACAAATAATTAGCATAATTACAACATAGTATTCTAAAACTTGTGAGAGACTTTAAATGATCCATAGCAAATCAGCTGGGAAACCACACACCACTCCTCCTTTAGTGTCTAGTGTGTGTTAGCAAGGAAAAAACAGCTTCTCCTAATCAGCAATAGTTGCTAGTCAGGGTGTGGTATCCTAGAAGAGTCCAGTTGAATGAAAGAATAGTGCCAGTCAAAGAAATAGATAGGCTACTTCATACATTATTTTAATTAACTATCTTTCTCTTTCAGGTCTCCAAGATTTTGGAGTAACTTTTTGTAGTGAGACTGACTTTGGGGGTTGATAAGTTTTTTTCTCTTTTCCCTTTCTCTCCCCACACCCACCCCATCCCTGCGTTAGCTTCCTTTAGAGACAGTATTTTATATCAAATATTTTGATCTCCTCCTAATCTGAAGTACAGTACTCACTGTTTCTTTTAGGCAACACAGTTTCAGATTTCTCATATTTCTATGTTCAATAATTAAAGGGGTTCTGATGTTTGAATTTTCATAACAAGAAATTGTTGACTTTCTTCCATTTTAGTGTATATCTGTGCTCCTTATATTATTGTTCTTGGAGGGATCGGTTGTAAGTTAACTTTCTCTCTGAATGTTGTGTGAAATCTTTATCTTGCTACAGGTCTGAAGTGAAATGGGAAGATCTAAAACTAGCTCAGATTACAGCTATTGCTACTATCAAAAGATACAGGAGAAAAATGGTTATTGCCATGTGTTGCTTTGCTATTTTTATGTCTACTGTAATTGTATTCGGACTGCCTAGGTGTGGCCTCTAACTACGTGGCTTGAAGACGGAGTTGAAATGAAGGTGGATTTTATTGGTTTGTCCGTCTGTCCACTAATCCCAATCCTGGACTCTGTCAAGCCTGCCTTACATCCTTTAAGAGCTGGTTGTTGTTGTTTTTGTGTATTTAAAAAACACATTTGGATATGATGCATCTCCCCTTTTTATTCTTTTGTCTGCTTTAGATCCTAGTTGTAGTAGCTTCTTGTAAGAAGGGTACAGTTGGGACTTGCTTTCTATGAAATGCAGTGATAGAAAGGATGTCATGTTCTTGTACTGCAGTGTTTTGTTTGTATGGTGCTGGGTTACTGTTTACTCTGCCATTTGGACTTACAATAATTTTTCTTGCTTTTCAGTTTCATCTGACTAGAACACGTCTTCAAAAGCCAAATAAGAACTCAAAGCAGATAGGTGCCTTCAGTAGACATTTAGGCTCCTACAAGTAAATTACTGATCTTAACTCTTGGGTGTTAGCCACCCTTTGACTGTTCAACTCAGTATCATTACACTCTAGAAACCAGTCACATTATACAGTCCTTGTCATTGTTGTAGTGGCTTCAGAAAAATCTAGAGCTGGTCAGAGAATGACAGTTCAGTCTCACGAAAACTTTTGAGGTTTCAGTATTTGTTTTTGTCCTACATTAGAATGAAAACACAACTTTGGAATGCATTTGCAAAATAGACTTGTGTTAAAAATGTGTCTTACAATCAGAAAGCTCAGTTTTTTTATCTCTCTCTCTCTCTGGTCAGAAGTGACCAGGGAGCCCTGGATATGAGGCCTTCCCATCAGAAACTTTGTTGAAACTGCTAAGTTTCTGTGGAATGTTCTGGTTTTGACTAAATAGCATACTGAGGTGAAATTACATTTAGTTGAAAATGTTCCCATCAGCTCTAGAAAAAACATGAAATGCTGTGTGATAGATCCAAACCAGTGCGGTACAGGAGTCTGGTAGAGGGCAAATATACTGGTCACTGGATGAGTAGTTTTCTGTTCCCTGAGTGACCAGAAGAGAGGCTCCACTAGAGTAATCAGGAACCTGCTAGAACCATTAAGGCAGACAGTCTTAATTGATCAGACACAGGAGAAGTTGTCCCAGACTGTGGGGAAGATCACTGAGGTGAGCAAATCTGCCAATAAGCGCAGGACCCACCAAGGTAGAGGAGGAACTTTGTCACAGCTGATAATTGTAGATGATGTTGAAGCACAATGCTACTCCCAGATGTTGTTATGACTCAATCAACCACATTTTATTAACAATAGTCATTTCTGATGACGGGCAGTTCCTGGAAGAGCTACGTGTCCAATCTGAGCTGAATGACCCTCTAGCTTTCAAAGTGGAAGACCCTAACTATTAAGGGAACCTGGAAAGAGAACTGGGGAGAGGGAATGATCTTATGCCCCTCTCTTTTTTTCTGCTTTGTAATACATGGAAACAACATGATACTTTTGGAGAGGTCAAAAAAGTAAAATCCTTTTATCTTGGTTGGCGATCTTTTGACATTTTAACCCTTCTCTCACTGAGATTCTAATTTTCACACAGAGACAGTAAACTGGACAGCTGAGGGAAAGAGATGTTTAGCCATACTGTTAACTTGTTTCTTAACACCTTTCTGAGTCTGACACATCATACAGCTTGTGGGAAAAGATAGTTATTTTAAAAGATTTAATTCTCCCAATTCAAGGAAGATGTGGAAGTGCACAAGGCTCATTTTCTAAGCACCCCTCTTCTCCTAGGTACTCCAGAAAGCCTAGGGAAATTTAGTCTAATATTTCTAAGATTAAAAACATGCAGAAGTACTCTTCTGCCTCCTCCCCTGCAGTGATACTGTGGAGATACTGGCAAGAAGAATAACAAAGCTGTTTAAGCCTTCTTTGGAAACGTGATAAGGAAGCAAAAAGTCACACCCAATTTTTAATAAATGCCTCTTCCAGGTCACATCAAACTAGCAAGATAAGTACTCTTACCTTGGCTACTAGACCTCATAGTTAAATAGATCCCTGCAGTGGATACCTAGACTCCTGAAGTAGCTTGATTTAATTTGAGTCTTCAGCCCATAGAGACTTCTATTGTCAATATCCACAGCAGCTCCAGAGGGACTGATTTCCTGGAAACATAGGTGATTCAATCTCCACAGTGACCGTCCTTCCTCCAACTCAATGACATGATGCTTCTTTTTGTAGGATGTATTCAGCAAGGTCCTCAGTCAGCTCTTAGTCCATGCTGACCATGGCCTGGGGTCCGTGCTTCTACCTCTGAAAAGGAGCACCACGGAAACATCATATTTGCCCGTGATCCTGCCATCAGTGATATACCCCCAGTTATGACTACACTTGAACCTCAAGGTGAGTAAATCATGAGATGAAGTTGGATTTCTGTACTTATCTCAGAGGTGACATGCAGCTAGAATGTACTGCTTTCTATGTGGAAAACTGACTGTTGTGTGACCTTAGGCAAATTACTTCACATCTCTGACTTGCTTCCCTCCCCACCCTCCTATGAAATGGAGGCAATGCTATGTGAATTCCTTTGTAAATTAGTTGGAGATTTACAGATGAATAGCACTGTGAGCTTACTGTTACCTCACACTCTAGTCAGAACAGAGCTTTAAAGTCGCAATTCTAACTCTGAGATCACAGCAGGATTTGCAAGTGTGGGATGGAAAAGAAAGTGGATTGAGTGTCCTCTAGAGTTTCATGAATTGGATATTGTAATATTTGGCACAGATGGGAAGGGGGGCTGGAGGTACATTTTAGAAGAAGGGATAGAAATGTGTTGCTTGCAACATGACTTCATGGAAATGTCTGCAGAGCAAAAGTGTCAACATGTTGCTCTTGCTCACTTTGTCTGCTGCAATTGTAATATGGCCTTGAGAAGAGCCTACCAGAAATTATGGTAAGGCTGATATTGTAGGGTCCTGTGACTCAAACATCTCAATAATTTTTTTATGGTGGGTTTTTGTGTCTGTGTTTGGTTTCAGGTCCGATGGAAACACAGTTTAAGGAACTCAAATTAACAGGAATAGTGTTTTTTTTTCCCTGAAAGATGAAAAATGAGGCAGAAATAAAGGCACAATGTAGAGAAGAGACACACAGAGAGAAAGTGTAGGTGGAAAACTGTAACCAGCTAATTACTTGTGAATCTTTGACCACCATCCCTCCTCTCTGCTCACTAATTCTCCTAGTCTTCTGGGACTTATTTGAACATTCCAAACTTAGGGGTATTTGATGAGTTTTCAAACAAGAAAAGGAAAAAAGAAAAATTGCTTGCCTCTAAAACATTTCCTCTTTCTCTAACTTCCAAAAATGTGGAGCTTCTGTCTCCCAAAATTACTCTGTCTGAGGCCATATTCACCTTGCTATGTCCATCCTTAAAGTCACCTTTTCAGCCCTCTAGGATGAGAATTTTAGAGAATTTAAAAGAGGTGATTCCCAGCTGTTATTAGGGAAGGCACTTTGCTTCTAGCCCTGGAAAGTTTTGATGACTGAAGGTGTAGAGGATCTGGAGAGGCACTTCTATGTAGAGAGTTATTTGAAGTCACTTTTTGGACTTGTGGAGATGGAGACCTTGTGTGTGGAAAGTCAGGTGTAAATCTCGAACACACTAACTGGCTGTGTGGACCCTGCTTCGGTGCAGTAAATTTTACCTAGTGTACAATGACATACTGGTCTTTGAAAGAGTAGCAGATCATTGTGCACTGGGAAACATTTAGTACACGGCAACAAGGTCCATATGACCAGTTAGTGTGCAGCACTGTAATGTGCTGTAGATATACATCCTGGTTTGCCATGCGTTCCTTCTCTCTCTTTCAAGGCAAATCCTTTATAGTTCCTTCAGAGCCCTGGATCATAAAACTGTATTCCCAGCCCATCCTCACACTTCCCCTTGATTACAGCTGGAGTTGTGGGTGCCCAGCATTTATGAAAAATCAGGCACATGGTAATGAAGGCACCTACCGTTACAGAGAGAGAGTGGCCCCTGTAATTCTTTTAAAAACATTTACATTCCCTCACACACTTTCTGTAACTCAGGGTAATGTTCTCACCTCCTGGGGAGACCCTTCACACCACACCGTGTAGTATGTGTAGGGACTGACTCCTTTTTTTTATATAGTGATTTTTTATTACATCTTAATTTTCAAAAACACCATGTACCAACTGTCACGGTTCCTGAGGTAATTGCACCTCTGATCCCTTCATGATCGCCTTGAATGCATCCTCTATAGGTTTCAGACCTCCAGCCATTGTCTTTCTTGAGGAGGAGTTCCATGACACTTTCTGTCTAGACTGGGAATTTAAGCTGCAATTCTTCCTGCCCTTTGGTTTGGTTTTATGTCCAATTGAAATACAGTTTAAAGAAATTGAACTCATGGGAATAGCAAGCCTCACTTCAGTTCAATACCTGCAGCATTGTTCTCTCATGGGCTATGACAGGGTTAACCAGTGAGCATCCAGCCTTCACAAAGCAAGGTATTTGTTCAGAATAAAAGCATTACAGAGAAGACTTCTTAAACAGTGAACAGTTTACACGTCAGACTTGGCTTATGAGGCAGCCATCCATCTTGCACATGGATCGGAACAAAGAACTTCAGATCCTTTCCATAGGGTCTATCCCTCTTGTGGTTGCCATGTGAGTTCATGGGTAAATCGGAGTGACCCACTCTTCCTAAATCAGAGTGGTTGCTTTGTACAGACTTTTTGATTCCTTGTTTGCCAGGCTTCTTCAACCAGTTCATACCATAGAACTAAGCAGTTTCCCCCAAGAGGGGTGAATCTTACCGGCTTGGTCATTTGTATTAATTATCTCTTAGTGACTTTAATTCCTGCAGGAAAGTCCAGTAACTACTCCCTAGCTCAGACCGATACAAATATGACTTTTTAAATTCATACGGTGCTCTCGGAATATTCCATGATTCTATTGCTCAGTTCATAGGTTGACAACTCCTGATAGTTCATTCACATTTATGTGGTGACTTCCCCCGGCACTGCATTGCTTGTCCTGTTCAAGAAAGAAATTAACTCCTTTGCAACCAGAGAGTAACAGAACAAATTGAGAAGGGACCGAGTCATATTTTTAATGACAAAACCAAGTATCCCAGTCCGTACACCCAGCTCATGCTCTTAGTATATTGTATGCATTAAAGATAAATATCTGTTAGAACTTCTCTTTAGACATTCAGCTAGTACCTGTACTTCCACTAGACCCGGGTGAAATGGAATGTCTTAATATGGCTTCTGAAGGGATATTGCTGTGGTGTATTCTTGGTTCAGAGCGAGAAGCATGGTTAGGTCTTGGCACTGGCCAGCATCTTGGAATGCTGATTTAGAAGAATAATCATTCTTGTGTGTTTAGGTCAGAGCCCTGAAAGTGACAGGGAGAAGGCTGGACCATCACAGACCAGCAGCAATGCACATGCTAGTAAACCTGGGCTTTTGGTGGCAGCTCATGCTTTGTCCAGCCATCCTGAGAGTGGGAGCAACAAAGTGAATATTAAATATGGCAGCCATGATGATGAAATCTCAAACCTGGATTTCTCTGGCCTTAAAGGGGAGCATGAAGGAAGTATAATTCCTGTATTTGGCCTTGAGGACAGAGAGAAATCCAGAAGATAATGCTTGTAACAGGTTTGCTGCAGGACCAAGTCATTGTGATGTACTTACTGGGAAGAGCAACCTCAAAGGAGGAGATGACCCCCCAGCAGAGGCACCAGGGGGGCAGTCTTCTCCAAGCCATCAAGCTCAGGAGGAGACAACAAAACTTCAGTTTACAGAAAGTGAGAGGGTCACGTCTGCAACAAGTAAGAGAGTACTGGAGTTCTTAGAAACCAGCCATCGGGAAGACTCTGAGGCCATACAGAGCATGGAAACCCAACTGAGGGGCATGGGGGTAGCCTCAGCTATCATCCATAAACAGCTGGAAGCAATAGTTAATCTCCTCAGCCAGCCTCCAAGGCCTGTCCCTGCACAGCCAGATAGCTCCTTCTCTGCCACACCCTGTGTAGAAAAGGTAGATGCTTCTACATACACTGGTGACAATTGTATATGATCCAGAGAGTGAGTTGTTCTTTGGAGTCATAAGAGATGGCTCCTGCCTGGTGTAGCTCTCATTTGCAGAGAGTGGCAATGGAACAAGCCTTGTTATCAGTCACCATGGCTAGGGAGGGAAGAAGAGAGCATGTGGGGCTTAATCTACATATGGTAACTTGTATCTCTTATAATGCTCTAAATGTTTTATTGGTCAAGATTTTAAAGAATAACAATCCTATGGGGTAGTACTAAATAACGCATGAGGGAAAGCAGCAGATGAGGCATTGTTTGACTAGGATTTTTGAATCTCCACCTGTTGTTGTCTCTCTATTTGATACAAAATGTGTGTTTTTTTTTTTGTTTTTTTTTTCCTGGAGATTTTTGAAAATGTCTCCTAGCAATTAAACTTTGCTATTGATATGAGGCTGAGCATGTGGCTGGTTCAGTTATCCTTAAGTTCTCTTTGGATAAGTCTCTGCCAGGTTGATTTTGTCATCTTGGTCTGATGACTATAGGTCACTTTTCCCCTTGGGTGTATGGTTTCACTGTGATTTGTCAGCAAGAGAGGATGATCCACCATTTGCAGTAACTGTACACAATATGTCAATGGTACCTTTCTCCTGAATGCCTTTTAGGTGCCTGAATCTCCATTTTCATAGAGGGAAATGCACTTTCTGAATCTTGCTTGACCACAGAAGGTACTCTGCCACTGTTAGCGGAAACCATTAGCCCTTCCTTTCTCAAAAGGAGTTGCGGGGTGTGTGTGTGTAAACAATATATTCATACCCTACCATTTGAGGCCATCAGGTGGTCTGTAGAGGAAGACTTTGGGGAGGGATCGAGGAAGAGGAAGTGTTGAGTGAGTGGGAAAGGATTGTGTGAGGACAGAGGACTACATGTCTTGGGGAGGGGGTCCTCTGTAGGTTTCAAGAACCTTCATGAGCATCCTTCCTTTATCACTGCATTTATGGTGCAGCTAATTTACAGCATGCTTGGCTGTGTTTAGGCAGTGGCTTGCATACTGATTGACCCGCCAGCATTCTGAAAAAAAGCCATCAATATTTGGCATTCACTGCCCTAAGTGGCATTGTCTATGCCTTGGTATGTGGCTGCAGCTGAAATAAAACTTGCCGGCGAAAAAGAAGGCAACTTCCTGCATTCAGCATTATATTGTTACACAGCTCCATTGCAGAAGAAATACTTCAAATATTTTTTTAAATCCAGGAATCAACTGACATACCCATGGGAGGCAAAGGATTTGAAAAGCAACAGCTTTCTGTAAAGGAGAACTGAACAAGGAATTCTAGTGCCAGTTCTGCTAATGCTAAACAGAGGTAATAACCTCTCTTCTACTTAAGATTCACCTGTTTATACATTCAAGGATTGCATTAGCCCTTTTGGCCACAGTGGCTCACTGGGATATAATGTTCATCTGATTATCCATTATGCTTTTCTAGTCATTTTCACAACTGGTGCTTACCAGAATAGTCCCCTATCTTGGAAATATGATGTTCATTCTTTGCTCTTAAATGATAATTATTTCCCTATAACAATTGATCATGTCAAAATGGTAAGCTGGGTGCAAGCAAATAGTATCCAAGCAATCAAGATCACTCCGCATCAGTAACCCTCTTCACTATTTATGTTCCTCCAGTCTTTAGAATCTGCAAACTCTTGCAGTAATGACTTGGGGCTTCATTCAAAGGAATTTAGGGCATTGGAATGCTTAGCATTTGCAATGTTCAACTTTTAGGGGCCTACACAATCACAGGAACGCCACTGTAATCCACTAAGAGGAGTGCCAGGAGGACATGGCCCCTCACTTTTTACCAATTGTAGGGGCGAGCAATGGGTGAGGGATCAGAGAGGAGTTAGTGAGTGGGTGGATGGGGTCTTGGGGGGAAGGGATGGAATGAGGGTGGTGGCTCAGGGGGAAGGGGCGGCATGGGGGGTGGGACTACAGTTCAGGTGCCAAGAGCCCCCACCCACTTGTATGCTTTGTGGACAGGAGTAGCAGAAGCTTCCTAAGTTAAGCATCTAGGCTCCCTATGCAATGAAGGGGGAGAGTTAAGCACCTTAGAATTCAGTTCATAGGAGCTAGTGTATTAGGTGGGAAGCCTCCTAAGTTAGTCAAATAGGAGATGCTGGTAACAGGGGTATGTGTTGTAAGCCACACCCCTCTAATAGAGAGAAATTCCCATCTTTGCTAGCGGTCCATGACTGTGTGCCCCTGTCCTGGAATCAGGTGGCTTAGATAGCTGAGTTGTTTCTAGTGATTGGATCTGGAAGACTGGACCCTGAATGCTTTACCCCCAACTCTGCCAGCTGGATGCCCTACTTGCCAGGCTCCAGAGTCATTCTCTCTATCTCTCTCTCTTTCTCTCTCCTCTCTCTGCCCCACAGCTTCAGATAGTCACATCTCATACATCAATGGCACGGCCAAGGACTAATTATTTGTCCTAATTTGCTGTAATTTCCCATCCTCTCCTTATTTTTTTTCCTTCCCACTGTACAGTCAGTAAAATTCCTACCACTCTTTCTACCACAGTTACGCTTCACACGATCTGACAGGAAGTGCCTGTCTGACTCATGGCTGTAGAGAAACATTAATAAAGACTTCATAGGGCTGTGTCTCATAAAATAAATGTTTCCAAGGCCAGCATTGGAGGAGCTCTCACCTATAGATGATCATGTAACATGTGAAATGTTACTCCTATATTGTATGTATTATCAAAAAATGTGTAACTACTTATGCTATACAATATGTTCCACCTTGTATTTAGCTGTGACACTGAGTACGTTTCCCAGAGCTGAAGCAGAGCTCTCTTTAGCTTGAAACTTTGTTTCTCCCACCACCAAAAGCTGGTCCAATAAAAGATAGTAACTCACCCACCTTGTCTCATAGTGGCATTTAGCCCCACAGTTCCACATTATAGTACTCTTCAACACCTTGGAAATCACGTGGATGCTCTAGCCAGGTTGCATGCTTCAGCACTTAAGCACAGGAAATGCCAAAGTAGAGGCTGCCCGTTCAATTCTAACCCTTGTGCCTAGCAGGCATTTGAAAACTATCACTTTGTACTGCATACTAACTAATATTCCTCTTCCACAACCTCTGGTCTAGCTGTCAAACACTCTTCCTATCTCTCACGTGTACGAAACATACACAGTAACCATTATTGTGTAACATTACACCAAAGATATATAACAGAACTTTTTGACTTGCAAATGCAGTTGGCATAAAGCTCTTTTCATAGTTTTCTTCCTTATACTCCTCAATTGTACTGCAGAAGCAGCCGTCAGATTGTAAAGCAGAAGCAAGGCTGCCCGGGGGGTGGGGCAAGTGGGGCAATTCGCCCGGGACCCTGCACGGACCCGCACAAGAATATAGTATTCTATAATATTGCAACTTTTTTTTAATGGAAGGGGCCCCCAAAATTGCTTTGCCTCAGGCCCCTTGAATCATCTGGGTGACCCTGAGTGGAAGAAAGAGGAGGGATAAATGCTATGTGAACATGTGTGTAAGGGTGTACCATACTGCATCCATGTAAAGAAGATGCAGTTAAATCTGTAAATGTGAGCTTAATTTTGTCATGGCCTGATTCTCAAGTGCACTCTTCACGCTCTTATTATGACTTTGCAAATATAGCCCATATTCTTTGCATTAATACACTGCCAACTCCAAGAAACCAAGCCTTCCAAAGAAAGCTGTACTTCAACCTGAAAGCCAAGACAAAACTCAGAGGGACACCTGGAAGAGTTGAGCAGGGTGAAGGAGTGTCATCCCAGGGATAAGATAGGACACTGCACTATAATTCAGAGATCTGAATTGCTATTCCTAGACCTGGCACTAACTCATTGTGTGACTCAGGGCAAGTTATTTCAATGCTTTGTGCCTCCATTTCCCATCTGTATAACGGGAATGATGACACTTATGAAGTACTTTGAGAGCTCTCGCTGTGCTTATATTCAATAACTAACACAATGGGGCTCAGTCTCAGGTGGGCCTCTAGGTGCTACTGGGCTGCAATTGTGAACTTCCCAGCAGGGGCACAATCACTACAGGAGTTTGTGCAATGTAACTCTGCTCCATAAAAATCCCACGTGCCGAAAGCTGTGCCAGATGCAACTTCTATACTTGGAGGAAATGATCTAGCTGTTCTTAAATTCCTAGTTTCTGTAATAATCCACAAGAAAATGTAGGAACCCCAGAGAATTTCTCATATATGCATAAATTGCCTTTAACTCCCTTGGCCATAAGAAAAAATAATCAGAGTTACCAGTGATCCCCTCCACAACACACACACCACCTTGCAAAAGAAGAGAGGAGAATAATGTCATGACTAGGTAAAGAGATTGAGTTTAGGGTTGGACCTACCTGACCTGACACATACTGACCTAATCTTAATTTCAGATGGATGAGTTCTAGCCTAGTCTCCTGCAAGGCTACATCAATACTAAGAATAAAGATTGCCTTGTATTAGGCAAGCCTAAACTAAATACAACCGCTTTCCCTAGCCAAGGCAAATCCCATGGAGTGTTTCGGCCAAGATGTTTTGGAATTTGAGCCATGTCAAAAACATACATTTTTAAGAAGTAAAATCATATCCTCTTGGTATATGCAGAGCTCCCAAATACCTTCCCTAATTTGTCTCAAATGTCTGAAAGAAACTCTACCCTGTCATAAGAGAAATGTCATACACCTTGGTTTATTTCTGGTAAATTTAGTTCAAAAACTTGTGCACTTGCTTATCTATTCACAAGGGAGGCTCTTAACGAAGGACAAGTATTTGGAGGACCAGGGCCTTAAGCAATGGGGTTCAAAACAGACTGATTGTGGAAGGCTAGCTTTAACCTTAACTTGGGTGAGACTAAGGTCTCTTGCTAATGAATTACATTAACACTCTCCTACAAATAGTTAGTATGAGTCTGTTTACATCCTGGAGCACATGCTGTCCCTTGGGGAGTGGTAATGCTTCATGGATAGGGGAAATGTAAATGTGTGGCCAATGGTTATGTTCCTTACCAAAGGTAAATGCTATTAAATGAGGAGGAGATACTTTACGAACCACTGACCTTTCTAGAAAAGCACCGGCTAATTTCAGAGGAAAAGTGGTTACACATGCTGGATCTGGATTTAATTCCCAGCTCTGCCACAAATTCCTGTAGGACCTCAGACTAGTCATTTCAGTTCTTTGTGCTTCCGTTCTCCATTTGTAAAATAGGGATACTCTTTTCTTCCACCCATTGTCTGTTTAGATTATAAATTCTTAGGGAAAGAGACCGTCTTCTGCTTCTGCCTAGCACAACAAGATCTGAGTCAGTTGGGGACTTCAGGCACTGCCATAATACAAATAACAGCAATAGTAGTCTACTCAATTTCTCATTAAAACAATTCCATCACTAGATTGGTGGCAAACAATGGTAATAAGTATTGAGGCACCTAACGATGCAGATAGGGATCTAGTGAGATGTTCAAAATGCAAGGTGCTTATCTCTATCAATGGGAATTATGTGCCTAGGAACTTTTTGAAAATCCCACCAGTGCCTATTTACCTTTCTGTGTTCCTAAATACTTTTGAAAATCTGACGCTTAGTATCTAAGATGCAGGTAGAACATGTGCTGAGAAGGTTCTCTAAAAGCTCTGTTCAATGAATTATTGAGGGGACAGGGCCGGCTCTACCATTTTTACCATTTTTGCTGCCCCAAGCAAAAAAAAAAATGCTGCTTGGATTGCCGCCCCAAGAATGGACAGAATGCTGCTGCCCAGAAACATTTGCCGCCCCAGGAATGTGCTTCCTCTGTTGGTGCCTGTCTAGGGAAGTTCTGTAGCCTGCATTATACAGAAGGTCAGACTAGATGACCACAGTGGGCCTTTCTGGCATTATAATCTATGAATCTATGAGTCAGGCTTTCAAATGAAGATTTGGGGAAGCTGTGTTCCATTCTGACATTATCACCTTTCATTTGGTAGAATAACCTTATTCTCTTGTTTCTTTCAGTTAAACCTACAGTTTTTGCAGAAAGGCATGGCATGGCTTCTGGTCAGCGGCAGCAAGATTATGACAGTTACTGGGTGTGTTTAGGCTCCATGATGACCAAATTCCAGCAATGTGCTTACCAGCATTCCCAGAGCAAGGTGAGGGATGCCGGCCAAAGCATCTGGGAGGCTCTTCAAACTAGTTCCCTGGTAGGAACAAAGTTCTTCTTTCCTTTTCATCCTTATCCCAGAGATGTTCTGGCAGGACCACAATATAACTAATCTTCTTCTTTGAGTGGCCTCTGCATATCCCCAGTCTTGAGATGTACCCAGTGCTTAATTTGTAATTGAAGTGGTGCTGGGGCTCAAGCAATTAAGTGCTGGTGATCAAGAATTTTTTTATTTTCATAACTGATATGGCAAGCCCAGAAGTGCCGAGGTTATGAATGGCCAAGCCTAAAGGTGCCGGGGCTCAGCCCTGGCAAGCCCTGACACAAATTAAGCACTGAATGTACCTGTGGCACAGCCAGGATCAACGGAACTTTTTAATGCCATTGCAACACTACCTTACACCCTTCTCTTGTGATTCCAGAGGTTTGCAAGGCAGAGCAATAAAAGTGGTGTGGAGCACTGTCATAAACAGATAGCTAAGGGTTAATGTCTCTTTCACCTGAAGCACCTGACCAGAGGACCAATCAGGAAACCGGATTTTTTCAACTTTGGGTGGAGGGAATTTAGTCTCTGAGTCTTTGTTTCTGGCTGCCTGCCTTCTCTGAGCTTTGGAGAAGTAGCTCTACTTTCTAGTCTTCTGTTTCTAAGTGTAAGGACAAAGAGATCAGATAGTAAGTTCTATGGTTTTCTTTTCTTTGGTATTTGCATGAATATAAGTGCTGGAGTGCTTTGATTTGTATTCTTTTTGAATAAGGCTGTTTATTCAATATTCTTTTAAGCAATTGACCCTGTGTTGTATCATCTAATACAGAGAGAACATTTGTACTTATTTTTCTTTCTTTTTATATAAAGCTTTCTTTTAAGACCTGTTGGAGTTTTTCTTTACTTCAGGGAAATTGAGTCTGTACTCACCAGGGAATTGGTGGGAGGAAGAAATCAAGGGGAGATTTGTGTGTTGGATCGCTAGCCTGATTTTGCATTCCCTCTGGGGGAATAGGAAAGTACTTTTTGTTTCCAGGATTGGGAACAGAGAGGGAGATTCACTCTGTTTGGATTCACAGAGCTGGTGTCTGTGTATCTCTCCAGGAGCACCTGGAGGGGGGAAGGGAAAAAGGATTATTTCCCTTTGTTGTGAGACTCAAGGGATTTGGGTCTTGGGGTCCCCAGGGAAGGTTTTTCAGGGGGACCAGAGTGCCCCAAAACACTCTAATTTTTTGGGTGGTGGCAGCAGGTACCAGGTCCAAGCTAGTAACTAAGCTTGGAGGTTTTCATGCTAACCCCCATATTTTGGACGCTAAGGTCCAAATCTGGGACTAAGGTTATGTCATGAGTGGCAGCAGGTGGGATATAGACAGTATCCAGAAGCCAGTAGGAATATTATATTTTTCTTTTCTCTGCTAAGGGCTTTTTAGCAGAGAGAGAAACAGTTGCTTTTAAAAGGGAACCAGAGAGAATTTTTTTTTCTGCTCTCTCTGGCAGTTTGTGGCTTGCATGTTAAGCAAGAAGCCATTACCAGACTGTTAAGGGTCTTTTGTCATGCAATAGCCCTCCCATTAGGAGGCAAGTTCCAGCACTATATGCATGCAAATAAAGTGGTTTTTCTGGTTTCCCTTCATTGAACATTAGCTAGAGAGAGAAAAAGAAAAAAGCACTGTTGCTAGGCAGACTCCAGGAGGGAACAGAGCCTGCAGTTCAGAAGATAAACACCGGAGGACACCCCAACACAAGAAAACAGGAACCATGACTTCTAAGGCAAAAATTAAGGCCGAAGAGCAATTCAAAGAAGCTGAACACAGGCGACAAATGGAGATGAAAGAAAGAGAAGAACAAATCAAAGAGGCAGCACACAAAAGAAAAATAGAAGAAGAAGAGGTGGCCCACCGAAGGAAGCAAGCAGAAGAAGAGTTGGCCCACAGAAGGAAGCAAGAAGAAGAAGAGGTGGCCCATAGAAGGAAGCAAGCAGAAGAAGAGGCAGCCCACAGGAGACAGATAGAACTCCAAAGGGAAGCCCACCAACAGGCCATGGAATTAGAAAAGGCTAAGCAACAGACTCCAGCCAACCCTAACAACCCGGCGCCCATTATTGCTCCACAGCACAGGAAATTTCCCACCTACAAGGCAGGTGATGACACCGAGGCCTTCTTGGAAAATTTTGAAAGAGCTTGTCTTGGGTACAAGATTCCCGAAGACCAGTACATGGTAGAATTGAGGTCACAGCTCAGTGGACCTTTAGCAGAGGTGGCAGCTGAAATGCCTAAGCACCAAATGAATGACTATAAACTTTTTCTAACCAAGGCCAGATACAGGATGGGGATAACCCCAGATCATGCCCGTCGGCGTTTCAGAAACCAAAAGTGGAAACCAGAGGAGTCATTTCCCAAACACGCCTACTACATTGCAAAAAACTATGAGGCCTGGCTAACAGGAAACAACATTCAAACCTTGGAAGAACTAAACCTCCTCATACAAATGGAACAGTTCTTGGATGGTGTTCCTGAAGACATCACACGGTACATACAAGATGGAAATCCCAAAGATATCGCTGAGGCGGGGGAGATTGGAGCCAAATGGATGGAACTGGCAGAAAGCAAGAAAGCTACTGTCAAGGGGAACGATTACCCCCGGGGGCACACAGACCATAAACCCTACAACCGAGGACAGCCAAAGACCCCACATACCACCCAAGTAAAGCCACAGATACCCTACCCTTCAACCTCACCAGTCTCCAGTAACTCACCTCGGCCCAGTGACCCATCAGATGGAAGATGCTTTAAGTGTAATGAACTGGGACATATCAAGGCCAAGTGTCCCAAGAACACCATGCGAGTGCAATTCATTACACCACCATCACACCAAAGATCCCCAGGCCCGGATGCCTCTCAAATACCCTTGGAGCGAAGGGAAAATTTGAGAGTGGGCGGAAAGACGGTTACTGCGTGGAGAGACACGGGGGCACAAGTGTCAGCTATCCACCAATCCTTCGTTGACCCCAAATTCATCAACCCAAAGGCCAAAGTTACAATTTACCCCTTCATGTCACAAGCTGTAGACTTGCCTACAGCTCAACTGCCTGTCCAGTACAAAGGCTGGTCAGGAATGTGGACTTTTGCAGTCTATGACAATTATCCTATCCCCATGCTACTGGGGGAAGACTTGGCCAACCAGGTGAGGCGGGCCAAGAGAGTGGGAATGGTTACACGTAGCCAAACCAGGCAAGCTTCCAGACCCATTCCTGTTCCTGAGCCGTCCACAGAGGCCCCGTCTGTGTTACCCGAGACCCAGACAGAGGTAGTGGACCCGGATTCCATGCCAACCACTGAAACAGCCACAGCACCTCCAGTCCCAGGCCCGGAACTGGAACAGCAACCAGCACCAGCCATTGCAACCCCATCTTCAAACTCAACGCCAGAGGGCGCCAGCGAGCCAAAACTGGCAGAAGCAACAGACAGCCATACCCAAAAGGCTCAGCCAGAGCCTGAAATACCCTCAGGTGCACCAGCGGAGAGCGGTTCACCAGCAACGGAAACAACCCCATCACCTACATTGCTTCCAGAGGGACCAAGCCCAAGTCCACAGTCTGAGGAAGAACTGGTGACCCCAGCCTCAAGGGAACAGTTCCAGACTGAGCAGGAAGCGGATGACAGCCTTCAGAAAGCTTGGGCGGCGGCACGGAGCACCCCACCGCCTCTCAGCTCTTCTAATCGATCCCGGTTTGTTATAGACCAAGGACTTTTATACAAGGAAATTCTTTCTGGTGGACACCGGGAAGAATGGCAGCCACAAAAACAGTTGGTGGTTCCAACTAAGTACCGGGGGAAGCTCTTAAGCTTAGCCCATGATCATCCCAGTGGCCATGCTGGGGTGAACAGAACCAAGGACCGGTTGGGGAAGTCCTTCCACTGGGAGGGGATGGGCAAGGACGTTGCCAAGTATGTCCGGTCTTGTGAGGTATGCCAAAGAGTGGGAAAGCCTCAAGACCAGGTCAAGGCCCCTCTCCAGCCACTCCCCATAATTGAGGTCCCATTTCAGCGAGTAGCTGTGGATATTCTGGGCCCTTTCCCAAAAAAGACGCCCAGAGGAAAGCAGTACGTACTGACTTTAGTGGACTTTGCTACCCGATGGCCAGAAGCAGTCGCTCTAGGCAACACCAGGGCTAACACTGTGTGCCTGGCCCTAACAGACATCTTTGCCAGGGTAGGTTGGCCCTCCGACATCCTTACAGATTCAGGGTCTAATTTCCTGGCAGGGACCATGGAAAAACTGTGGGAAACTCATGGGGTGAATCACTTGGTTGCCACCCCGTACCACCATCAAACCAATGGCCTGGTTGAAAGGTTCAATGGAACTTTGGGGGCCATGATACGAAAATTCATCAACGAATTCTCCAATAATTGGGACCTAGTGTTGCAGCAGTTGCTGTTTGCCTACAGGGCTGTACCACATCCCAGTTTAGGGTTTTCACCATTTGAACTTGTGTATGGTCACGAGGTTAAGGGGCCATTACAGTTGGTAAAGCAGCAATGGGAGGGGTTTACGCCTTCTCCAGGAACTAACATTCTGGACTTTGTAAGCAACCTACAAAGCACCCTCCGACACTCTTTAGCCCTTGCTAGAGAGAATCTAAAGGATGCTCAGGAAGAGCAAAAGGCCTGGTATGACAGACATGCCAGAGATCGGTCCTTCAAGGTAGGAGACCAGGTTATGGTCTTGAAGGCGCAACAGGCCCATAAGATGGAAGCATCATGGGAAGGGCCATTCACGGTCCAAGAGCGCCTGGGAGCTGTAAACTACCTCATAGCATTTCCCAATTCCTCACTAAAGCCTAAAGTGTACCATGTTAATTCTCTCAAGCCTTTCTATTCCAGAGATTTACAGGTTTGTCAGTTTACAGTCCAGGGAGATGATGCTGAGTGGCCTGACGGTGTCTACTACGACGGGAAAAAAGACGGTGGCGTGGAAGAGGTGAACCTCTCAACCACCCTGGAACGTCTGCAGCGGCAACAAATCAAGGAGCTGTGCACTAGCTTCGCCCCATTGTTCTCAGCCACCCCAGGACGGACTGAACGGGCATACCACTCCATTGATACAGGTAATGCTCACCCAATCAGAACCCCACCCTACCGAGTGTCTCCTCATGCCCAAGCCGCTATAGAACGGGAGATCCAGAACATGCTACAGATGGGTATAATCCGCTCATCTACCAGTGCATGGGCATCTCCAGTGGTTCTGGTACCCAAACCAGATGGGGAAATACGCTTTTGCGTGGACTACCGTAAGCTAAATGCTGTAACTCGTCCGGACAACTATCCAATGCCACGTACCGATGAGCTATTGGAGAAGTTGGGACGTGCCCAGTTCATCTCTACAATAGACTTAACCAAGGGGTACTGGCAAGTACCGCTAGATGAACCTGCCAAGGAGAGGTCAGCATTCGTCACCCATGCGGGGGTGTATGAATTCAATGTCCTTCCTTTCGGCCTTCGAAATGCACCCGCAACCTTCCAGAGGCTGGTAGATGGTCTACTAGCTGGACTGGGAGAATTTGCAGTTGCCTACCTCGATGATGTGGCCATTTTTTCCGACTCCTGGCCCGAACACCTACTACACCTGGAAAAGGTCTTTGAGCGCATCAGGCAGGCAGGACTAACTGTTAAGGCCAAAAAGTGTCAAATAGGCCAAAACAGAGTGACTTACCTGGGGCACCAGGTGGGTCGAGGAACCATAAACCCCCTACAGGCCAAGGTGGATGCTATCCAAAAGTGGCCTGTCCCACGGTCCAAGAAGCAGGTCCAATCCTTCTTAGGCTTGGCCGGATACTACAGGCGATTTGTACCCCACTACAGCCAAATCGCTGCCCCACTGACCGACCTGACCAAAAAGACCCAGCCAAATGCAGTTAAGTGGACTGATGAGTGTCAAAAGGCCTTTACCCAACTTAAGGCAACGCTCATGTCTGACCCTGTGCTCAGGGCCCCGGACTTTGACAAGCCATTCCTAGTAACCACAGATGCATCTGAGCGTGGTATAGGAGCAGTGCTCATGCAGGAAGCAACAGATCACAACTTCCATCCTGTCGTGTTTCTCAGTAAGAAACTGTCTGAGAGGGAAAGTCACTGGTCAGTCAGTGAAAAGGAATGCTATGCCATTGTGTAAGCCCTGGAAAAGCTACGCCCATATGTTTGGGGACGGCGGTTCCAACTACAAACTGACCATGCTGCACTAAAGTGGCTTCATACTGCCAAGGGGAACAACAAGAAACTTCTTCGTTGGAGTTTAGCTCTCCAAGATTTTGATTTTGAAATTCAACACATCACAGGAGCTTCTAATAAAGTTGCTGATGCACTCTCCCGTGAGAGTTTCCCAGAATTCAGTAGTTAAAAAGTGTTCTTAAAATGTAGAAGTCTGTTAGTTATATACTTAGGAGTATATGTAAAGGTGTATGTGTTGTATTAATCTGTTTATTTTCAAGTTCTAGAAGGAAATCGCCGCCAGTGAGCTTCCCCACTGTCTGCAATTTGGGGGGCGTGTCATAAACAGATAGCTAAGGGTTAATGTCTCTTTCACCTGAAGCACCTGACCAGAGGACCAATCAGGAAACCGGATTTTTTCAACTTTGGGTGGAGGGAATTTAGTCTCTGAGTCTTTGTTTCTGGCTGCCTGCCTTCTCTGAGCTTTGGAGAAGTAGCTCTACTTTCTAGTCTTCTGTTTCTAAGTGTAAGGACAAAGAGATCAGATAGTAAGTTCTATGGTTTTCTTTTCTTTGGTATTTGCATGAATATAAGTGCTGGAGTGCTTTGATTTGTATTCTTTTTGAATAAGGCTGTTTATTCAATATTCTTTTAAGCAATTGACCCTGTGTTGTATCATCTAATACAGAGAGAACATTTGTACTTATTTTTCTTTCTTTTTATATAAAACTTTCTTTTAAGACCTGTTGGAGTTTTTCTTTACTTCAGGGAAATTGAGTCTGTACTCACCAGGGAATTGGTGGGAGGAAGAAATCAAGGGGAGATTTGTGTGTTGGATCGCTAGCCTGATTTTGCATTCCCTCTGGGGGAATAGGAAAGTACTTTTTGTTTCCAGGATTGGGAACAGAGAGGGAGATTCACTCTGTTTGGATTCACAGAGCTGGTGTCTGTGTATCTCTCCAGGAGCACCTGGAGGGGGGAAGGGAAAAAGGATTATTTCCCTTTGTTGTGAGACTCAAGGGATTTGGGTCTTGGGGTCCCCAGGGAAGGTTTTTCAGAGGGACCAGAGTGCCCCAAAACACTCTAATTTTTTGGGTGGTGGCAGCAGGTACCAGGTCCAAGCTGGTAACTAAGCTTGGAGGTTTTCATGCTAACCCCCATATTTTGGACGCTAAGGTCCAAATCTGGGACTAAGGTTATTACAAGCACCAACTGTCACAGTTCCTTTCAGCCGTGGTGGTAGACGGAACGGGAACCTCACCTGGTCCATGGACCCAGTTTTGTCAGAATGTATCATTCAGTACCCCCTTCATCAGGATTAGTGTTAGTTAGCTTCTTCAGTTAGACAGTTTTTACTTATCTTTTTTAGGTTTGGCAGCTTCATTGTTGTTTTTTGTCCCTGTAGCTTTTTTTTTTCTTTAGCAATCCAGTCTTTACGAGAGTCCAAGATTACAAGACTTCTTATTTATCTAGGCCCATTCCAGACCATCTATAGCAGTGATACTCAGACTGAGGCTTGCAAGCCGCAAGTGTCTCTTTAATGTATCTCTTGTGGGTCTTTGCAGCACGGAATATTAAAACACTGTGATTTAATTATTAACCAATCTAAGTTATTTACCAGTTAGGATGCTTTTCCTATGTTATTAACCAATGAAGTTATCAAGATGCAACAAGATTCCCATATCACAGAAGTGCTCCCTGCTCTTGATTCCTTCCAAGATCTGTCTAGACAAATCCTCTCCCAAATATGGGAGAAAGTGACCAAGGAGGAGGAACATATATATGAATGGGCTTCTGGAGTATGTGGTGTACAGTACACCTCTCTGTTGGTTTGTGGGACCCTTCAATGCTTTAAGAGGTAGAACATAAGCAAACTCCATAGAAACAGCAGAATATGGATAAGAAGGCGCACATAACAGGTGATACTGCGGAAGTTTGGAAACTGTTATAGGACAGGTGGTCTTGATGGAACTAATTTATTTGTAGAACTGTCAAGTTTGTCAAATGAAAGCTTTGATCTTTGTGAACTCAGCTCTGAGATTAGAGCTGAGTCTCAGAATAGCCTGCAAGTAAGTAAATAAATTGGGTTCTTTGAAAGTCTCTTTGGAATCATTTAAATACAGGCTGTGGGAGGGGAAAGGAAACTATAAAAAGTCTGACCTTGGGCAAGATTTTTTGGTTACACGTGTGGCAAACAGAATCAATTTTAAACAGGGAAGATAAGAGAAGATTAGGAATTTTAGCAGATAGCAAACAGAATGTGCCATTGCATAGTCTTTAACATAAGAACATAGGAATTGCCATACTGGGTCAGACCAAAGGTCCATCTAGCCCAGTGGAATCACAGAATATCAGGGTTGGAAGAGACCTTAGGAGGTCATCTAGTCCAACTCCCCTGCTCAAAGCAGCAACAATCCCCAGACAGATTTTGCTTTTGCCCTAGATCCCTAAATGGCCCCCTCAAGGATTGAACTCACAATCCTGGGTCTAGCAGGCCAATGCTCAAACCACTGAGCTATCCCTCCCCCCCAGTCCTGTCTTCCCAGAGTGGCCAATGTCAGGTGACCCAGAGGGAACAAACAGAAGAGATAATCATCAAGTGATCCATCCCCTGTTGCCCATTCCCAGCTTCTGGCAAACAGAGGCTAGGGACACCGTCCCTGTCCTTCCTGGCTAATAATCAATGATGGACCTATCCTCCATGAACTTATCTTGTTCTTTTTGAACCCTGTTGTAGTTTCAATTCTGTTAGAGTTGTCTTCTCTTGTGACTAGAAAGCTCTGTAAGGGCAACACTGAGATTTGCCCTACATAGCCTGGTAGTACTGGCTGAGTAGGGAATCACTGTTCTGTGGCTGATGGGATATCAGGCTCCGTGGGGCTGCTACTTCCTTCCGCAGTGCAAGTGTGAAGAGAGTGGGCAGACCAGACAGAAGAATAAATATATAGGCCTTCACTATATGTCCTGGGACACTTGCACAATACAGGCCTGCTTCTCCACTGCTTTGCACCTTGTGTAGTCATTTGCCCCTGTGCACAGTGGGTGTGAAATGCTGCCACATCAGAATGGTCGTGTAACCCAGCCTAATACAGTGTTGTGTTTTGTCCCCCACCCCACCCCAGTAGCCAGGCCACCTAAAGAGGTGTATGAGTTCGCTAAGGAACCTGGATTCTTCAGCACAGGTAAGAGAGGCTCAATTTGACACAGGATGAAGAATTCTCACTAGAGCTGGGTAAAATATTTTTTAATCATAAATTTGCCAAAAAATGCATTTTTCAGAAAACAGAAGTTATTTGCAAATTCAAGTAAAAAATGGGGGAAAGAAATTGAAAAAGTCAAAAGTTTGTTTTGGTCATTTCAAAATGAAATGTTTTGACTTTGCATTTCCAATAGTTTCAATTTTAACATCTGGAAATGAAACCCTTTATTTTTTTTCATTTTGAAATGGTGTTTCTTTTCTAGTGTAGCTAGATTTAAAAAAAGGGAAGGGGTAAAAAGCATCCAAAACCTACATGAAATGAAAAACTGAAAAAAACTCATTTAGGGTCAAGTGAATTGTTTTGTTTGGCTTGAAACACATTTGCTCATTTATTCCATTTCAATGAGGAAAAACTGAAAAATAAAATGAGTTTTGATTTGAACTGATTGTTTTAAATTTTATTTTTTGTTCAGCCCCTGAAATGAAAAATTCATTATTTGCTCAGTCCTGGTCAGCATGCAAATATTTGAATGTTGCATGACAATGTTCAGTGGAAAAGGTGGCAGCATCTCAGAATCTCAATCTAGTTGCCCATTTGGGATAAACATTTAGAAGGGAAGGGGATAGCGTAACTCTGACAAACCCTAGTCAGCAGGATTGAACTGGGGATCTCTGGAGCTTAGTGTATAAGCCTCTACGGCATGAGCTAAAAGCCAACTGGCTATTAGCTGAGGCTGTAGAGCAGGCTTCTTAACTGTGCTCTCTTTAAGTGGTCGTGGTGCCACTCGCTGAGACAGAACACCACACCCAGAAGATGTGTGGGTTACAATAGCACTAACATAAAAAGACTACAAGGGTGGGAATTAAGATGGATTCAGCACTGGTTAGGGTATCAAAATTACACTAAAGAACATCAGTTGCTTCTGGTTTATCCATGACTCTTTTGCTGCCCTAACTAACTGCACCAGAAATCACACCTCTCCAAAAATATCACAAGTAATGCCACGAAGTGGTTTGTCCCACAAGGCTGTACTGTACAGTGAGCAAGAAGGTATCCAATGGGAAATTGTATTTTTATGCAATCATGCTCATTTGACAAATGTTTACAATTTCCTTGATATTTATCTGTATTGAATGCGTAGAAACTGTCAATGGAGAGGAGAGGCCTTTTCCTTAAGCATTACAAAATGCAGCCAGAAAGAACATTTGAGAAATGCAGCTTCATATGTTTAGAATGAGCAGTAAAATACTTCCAAACTCAGTTACTTGGAAAACTTTGTGCCTTGCGAGCTATATGATAAAGCGGCCTCATTCTGGGAGAACCCGAAAACAGTCAGGGTGCATCAGAGGTCCCGTCCCTACTTACATTTCTGTGTTTCTTGCATTATCTGGAGTGGCTGGTCTTCAAGTGCTAATGGAGCTAAGCTCTATCAATATAATGTGACAACAGATTATGGAAAAAACCTTGAAAACATGAAAAGTACAAAAACGGATGCACAGGCATCTGCCTGCCTCTGCAGAGAGCCTGACACAGAAGCTCAGAGGGGTGTGAACTGCCCCATTCATCAAAGTGGGGTAACTCCGATGCCAAGTGATGGTGATATACATGTCTAGATTTTCAACTATTTCACTGCTGATCAAAGAAAGCAAGAAAAAAGAGGGAAGATTAGAGATCTGCCCAGGGTGGCATCTCATTTTCATGGTGAGAGTGTATGTCATTAGCGAACTATTCACACTCCCATGGCCAATATCTGACCCTTGAGGCCAAAAGACCAAATGCCACCAATCCCACAGAGCCCAGCTAGGCATTTACCTGTTGAAATCCTGGGAAGCTGGGTGGGTGCACACCAAGAAGAGGAAGGGCAAAGTGGGGGTAAAGAGTTACCTCCCTTGGTATGCATGGTGCTTCTCCCTCTGCTGGGGGCAGACACAGGCAGATATCAAACATTTATTTTTGATTTCTGGGATAGATAGAAACATTTATTTTTAAATGACAGCTGAGATTGACATAATCACATGATTGGATCCAGGTATGTGGCTATTGTGCCTCCACCTTAATCTGGTCATGTCCAGTCATGTAGCTGAACCTTACAGAGAGCCCAAAGGGGAACCCAACAGAGCATGTGTGCTCATGGTTTTTACACCTGCACAATCTGCTATAATTAGCATCTCATATAGGCAGAGCTTGGATTGTGGGCAGGACTTGGGACAGTACCACCACCTTTTTTCCAGTTCAGTCCAATTCCAATTCAAACTCTGAGGGAGAGCAATGAAGGGGTGACAAAAGGATAAACACTCTTTTCTCTCACCCTTCCCTGAAACAGAAAGTGGCACACGTTCCCTTTTTTTTCTGAAAGGGAGATGAAGGTGGAGAAGGGCAAGTTCTTCCAGTTACCCTACCCAACTCTTGTTCCCCAACAAAATGCTTCACTATCTATCTAACGTATTTATATAGCCCTGATTGCCAGAGTATCTGAGCACCTCACAAAACTTCTATGAAGCATCGAAGCCATATTATCCCCACTATACAGAGGGAAAACTGAGGCATCAAGAGACTAAATGACTTGCACAAGGTCACACAGGAAGTCTGAGGTAGAGCATAAAATTGAACCCAGCTCAAATCCTAGGCTAATATTCTAACCACTGGAAAAAACTACCTGTCTCCAATATGCCACTCCTTCTTCCAGTGTGCCAGTTTTTTACTTTGAATCTATGGCCAACATGCAGGTGAAGCAGACACTTTGCTATCTGCAACCTTACCTGAAGAGATGGTCTATATCTGGCCGATTTTTTATTTGTTCGGGGTTTTTTATATTTTGTTTTTTTTAGATTTTTCATAAAATGCAAAGTTCCATTTCAATTTTTTACTCTTTTCTCTACCTTTTTAAAAAAAACCCAATATTTTGTTCTCCCTTTTCCCATTGGAAAGGGCAATGAAAATCAATGACTTTTTAAGTCACACAGGTGTTTTTGAAAATGTTACCCATCCTAACTAGCAACTCTTTCTAGGCAGGGTGTGGACTCAAAGTGAGTTCAGCTAGATGACAGCAAAGACCCAGTGCAGTTAATTGGAATCACCTTTGGGGAATAACTCACTCCCAATCTTTGCAGTCCCCAAAGGATTTGCATTCTCCTATTGGTTAGCAAAGCCTTCTTTTCACTTATTACCTTAACTGTCAGTCCTGAGTATTTTGCTCTCTTCCTTCACAATTACATCACCAGGGGTGTATAAAATCTGACCAGGTGGTGAGTGGAGTAAAGCAGTACTGAGAAAGGTCAGTGGGCTAATTCTTGAAGGAGTGGGATTTGTTGGTGAGGTTTTTTCTTAATTGTTTATACAGTTCCTTGGTCAGGGCTTTGCACTTTTGTGACTAAGAAATGTCTGTATGAAGAAGCTGTGGGTAGGACAGGGATTGGGAAGCTGGGTCTGGGAAACTTAATGCTCCCTGGTCTTAAGTCTCTTAGCTGATGAAACAGGATCCTATTCTCTCTTCCTTCTTCCCCCCCCCCCCCCCCCGTAGTTAGAGCTATTAAATGGGCTTTAGTAGTAGTGACACCTACTGCCTTTAAGAGACTCTCCAGAAAAATAGAAGACTTTGAAACCACTCTGCCAAGAGAAGGAATTCTCCTCCTTGCTTTCTCCTTAGCTGTAGCAGAACTGAAATATTTCTTGCTTTTTAAAAGAGCAGTGACAGTATATTCAGCTCACTATTCCTCTATATATTTCTTGTTAATCTGATGAGGGCCCTGCCATTCCTTCTAGTCTCACTTTGGAGTAGAACATCACTCTTGTTGTAAGGAAAAGTTACAGCACCGTAAAATTGTAACTTCAGGCCTTTCTTCTTGCCCTTTTTTCAGGTATATCTGATTATACCATGGCTTCTAATGGAAAAGACACAACTATGGCATCCCCAGAGCATGGGGAGGAAGAGCAACAGGTAGGTGCTCCCTCTTAAGCATTGCTGGTTCAACATGTGTATATGAAAGATGGCTGGCTGTTATCTGGTAGCAGGCTTCACATATGCACATCCTGGTGTCTAGAGATTTGTGCAGTTGCTCTTCCAGATGCTGCAAAATAGCCTGGTTTATAATGATATTTAAAAATCCTTCTTGCCTTAGTTAATCTTGTGATCCAGTTTCAGTACTAACTTCAAAAGCAGCTGTCGGGACTCTTCAGATTTTTGGCCATTCATGAATCCTTTGATTGGGTATAACTACTTGAAAAAGAAAAGGTTCAGCCCCAATGTGGAACATTGCCTCCCTGACTCACTGTTCTGTCCCTTGCGTCACTAGAATGTCTTGAGGAGGGTGGCCAGTCTACCTTTAGTCAACTCTGCCTGTGATCTGGCTGCTACTGCCTATGCTTCCACCAAGGAGAGCCATCCCTATGTGAGGTCCATCTGTGACATGGCAGAGAAGGGAGTGACCTCCATTACCACTGCTGTAGTTAGCAGTGCACAGCCAGTTGTAACTAAACTTGAACCTGAGGGTGAGTAAAGCATATATGCAGACCTTTCCGTTTGTATGGTGCAATTTCTCAACAGTAGGCTCTTCACACCCTGTCAGGAAGCTTCCATCTCTAAAACTCAGGTGCATGAAGATCAGTACTGGAGGAGAAGCTGGCAGTGGGAGTAGTGTGACTATAGAGGAATAATACAGTAGCCCATGCATGTAAGCTTACATCTGCTAGAGGCTAACAAAGGGCTTTGCTTACACTAATTACTATTGCTGAACCTGCCCTCACTGTTACCAGGAGGTAAGATTACAGCTAAGCTCTTTGCTTTTAAGGAGCAACATCCCTTGAAAGCTACCTAATTGCAAAATGAGATCTCTTCATTCTGCAACCAGAGAAATGCTCAAAATCTAGGCTGTCACCAACAGAAGTTGGTCCAACAAAATTACCTCACTTACCTTATCAAATATCTCTGGACCAACATGGCTACAACAACACTGCAGACAGGTTACAACTGCTAAACTTTTTTCTTAACTAGCTGCTTATGAGGCTATAGCTCAACAGCAATGTCTGCTCCCTGACTTGCTTCCTTCATGAGAACAGTTAGTTGGACTTATTGCAGCTAAGGCATTGCAAAAACTTCTTGGTCCCTTCCAGAGGGATGTTTGATCAAAAAGCTTCAGAGCTGTAAGATGATGGGGAGAGATCATTGCACTTTATTCAGAACATAAAAACCCTTCACTTGGAGAGGGAGCCTGGAAAGTGATGCCTAGAATGCTTCAGTAAGAGACAATTCTGCCGGAAGTATAGATGGGAGTGTTCAGATGCTAGTCCAAACCATCTTGATTCAGTTGCCCAATTAGGATGCATGGGAGGAAATATGGAACTATGAACTATTGAAGGGGACACCATTTTTACAAAAGAGTTCATAACTTGGAGAGGGAGGGAACCACTTTAGATGGGGAAGGAAGGGGGAAACGTGGAGTACCTACAACCCAGAACAATTGCTGCCTGAACATACTGGAGAACTGAAGCTCTCATTACAGATGTGAGCCAGGTTCTGTAAATATTCCAATAGCAAAATGGACCCATTAAGAAACTGAACTCTGGTTTTTCTATAGGGACAACAGAGGAGGAGTGCGTTTCTGAAGTACCTGACAAAGTGGAGGAGAATCTACCAGTCCTTCAACAGGCTGCTGCTGAGGTAACTTTCACCACCCTCTCACTAGACAAAACATCATGCCTTTATGAAAGGGATGCCAATAATGGGATGCTTCCTCCAGCAGAGGAACATTCCATACTAAAAGTGGTCAAGAGGCAGGAGCTAGTGTCTCAATAGAACTCTGGTCTGATGCTTAACAGCAAGATGCAGTTCTTCCCCTGAAGATTTGACCTATGGGGCAAAGCAGGTGGTAATCCCCTCCCCCAACCTCAGTTGCTGGGTAAATGTGGTGGTATCACCCTGAATTACTGTACAAGATCTTGCTTGATCACTCTTCTCTTCTTTAGGCTACATCTGAGACACAGGAGTTGGCCTCTGTCAGTCTGGAAGAGGTCAAGGAGACCATGATCAGAGTGGTAGATATGACCAAAGAGGCTGTGCAGGACAGGAAGAAGACGACCAAATCAGTGATAACTGACAGCATGAGCACAGTTGTGGAATCAAGAATGGGCCAATTGGCCATAAGTGGAATGGAAGCAGTGCTGGAGAAATCTGAAGAGCTCTTGGATCACTATCTTCCCATGACAGATGATGAACTAGGTCAGAACACTCACATGAGTGACAGGTCTATTATCTTAAATTTTAGGGTAATCCTCCCTTTGGGCCAAACATCTCTCTAGGCTTCTCAATCTTATCTGGCACCGAATGCAGGCTCATTCTACAGCCTCTTCATAGCTGAGATTGAGGTTTAAGACTCTAGTTGGTGGGCATGTAATCATGTAAAATGACTTGAGCAACAAGTGGGGCAGGGTGGCACTAGAAGGAATGATGGACATGACTTCATTAGAAGTTAGTCATTAGCAGCAAAGTATGCAAAATTGTAGTAATGCTGTGTGGCATGTGGGTTTGCTTTAAGGCTGCAGCTACCTCTGTGGTACTTGATAGCTGCTAAGACCAATCCTTGTTACAAGGGAGCTCTAAGATTTTGCAGATCAGTATGGCTTGTACTCCTTTCACCATCTCTTAACCTGAGAGGGTGAACAACCTGAACTCTGTTCCCTCTAGCTGAACTTGCTGAATCTGTGGAAGGGGCTGAAGTGTCTTCAGCACAACCGCAAGAGCATCAGAGTTACTTCGTGCGTTTAGGTTCCCTGTCAACCAAACTTCGCCAACGTGCCTACTGCTACTCCCTAAACAAGATGAGACACACCAGTCAAAGCATCAGAGAGGCTCTTTCCCAGCTTCATGAAACCATGGGACTGGTAAGAACTGTATCTCTTACAACTGATGCCCTCCAGGGCAGCGAACACTCTGACCACATGTGTCTAGAATGTGGTACAATGAGGCTTAAGCCTCATTCACAGCTGTGCTATGTAACTAGACCCTTCTACTCTTGATGCCTTGAGCATACCACACTGTGGGGTGAAGGCATGTCAAACAGTGGAACTAGAATAACTGATGTGCAAATGTCTCATCTCTGGATATGCTTAATCCACTTCTAGATTGAATACCTTAAGCAAGGGGTTTCTCTTCAAGAAGTCCAGGAGAAGTTCCATCACACGTGGCTGAGCTGGAATAGAGAGCAGCCAAAAAGCAGTGAAATCAAGGATTTGGGAAAACCAGAGGTATGTACACTTGGGTGTGTGCATTTTCAGCTGCAGGTGGTCAGCTCTGGTCTGAGAAGGTAGCAATTACTCTGGGCCTTGCAGGGTGACATCTTTGGATAAGTAGCTCAAACCCAGGTGATCTTAGGTTCATTACAAAAAGTTGTTCCCTTTTTTGAGCCTAATGAGTGGCTTCCTTGCTTAGACATCCCTAAAGTGATGTCACACCAGCAAGGTATCTGCCCAAGAAGCATAGTCTCTTTAAATCCGTGCTTACTATTTTTAAACCTCTTCACAGCCTGAGAACTGACTGTAGGTCATGGGCTTGCAACCAGTGAAACCCCTGTTAACTTGGCTTAGCTCTCTTCTGATCGACCTTACATGGCTTATTGCCTCTCTTAGCCTCCATTGTCACAAGTGCCTTCTCCTAGGGAAGGTGCACCTTGGCCTCTTCATATATCCTGAAAGTGCATTGCACACCCATTGCAGACCTTGTTGGTGCCAATGGTCTTTCCATCAGACCTCCTTGACTGCCAGTAGTACCTTGCAGCATAACTTGCTGCCTTACAACATCACCCGAGGCAGTGGCAGTAGCAAGTTTGATCCTTATTGTGTTTTGAACATCAGAATTAAAACTTCTATTTCTCCAACAGATGGAGTCTGAGACCCTGGTTATGTCCCGCAGCATTATCCAGCAGCTGCAGGATTCCTGCCAGATGCTAGTAGCCAGCATTCAAGGTCTCCCCACCATCTTTCAGGATAAGGTGAAACAGATGTATCACAACATGGAAGAGCTTCATGCATCCTTCTCCATTGCCCATTCCTTCCAGGATCTCTCTAGCAGCCTCCTAACCCAGAGCCAGGAGATGGTGACCAAGGCCCAGGAATATGTAGATGAGCTGATGGCATACATGATGGAGACTACTCCTCTGTCTTGGGTTGTGGGACCCTTCATCCCATCGGGTAAGGGGTCTGCAGACACCACTGAACCACACAACCAAGAAAATGAGGCTGAGGAAGCCTCCAAGTCTAAGGAGGCCCTGTGACCTAGAAACCTGAAACTTCAACTTCTAAGGACAAAGGCACATTCGTTCAGTCTTCTTTCTGACTTCATGTGTACTAGCATATGTCAAGGAAGACACCAGTGGCTAGTACTCACATGCACGGTGCTGAAATCTCTACTAATTTCTGGCAGTGTTGTGACTGCTATAATGTAGATCACTTCTCAGCTCAGATACTACTTGTTTGTGTTACCACTGTCTTCAAAATAAAATCTCACTTCATTTGAATGAAGGTCTAATCTGCTCTTTCTAAGAAGTCTGTCCAGTTCTATAGTAGACATCTGTGCCTGCCATTAGTCATGCTATATGTAGCCTTGTTTGCCAGTAGCAGCAACCACTGGCATTAGTGTGTGGATGACACTTAAAAGCCTGGGAAGCTTACCCCAAATACCATAGAACCAAATCTAGAGCCTTAATTTCTAAGTAGTTCTACATCACCACTACTCAGACCTGTAAACATGCTCTAGTTTCTGGTGAAACTGGGAACAGAAATAAGTGTTGCTCTTATGGCTGTGGTAGAATTGCACTTGGGATTTCAGGTTGCTTTTTGGAAGTTGCCAATAGTGGTAGGAATTTTAACCAAGTGCACTATCTAGCCAGCCTGGGCTAGACACTACCTGGGTTGCTCTGTCCTGGCCCGTGCCCCAGGAGAGAACCAAGGCCTGGGATTCCTTTGCCATCTCAAAAAAGGGCTGTCCCTAGAGGGACTCTAGGGCATAATGTCATGCCTATTAAAATATTGATCTAGTAGGGGATGTGCTAGTGTATAATCTCAAGCACCTATAAAATCACTTGGAATCTGTATCAAGGCAGCATATTTCCAAACCTCCCAGCTGTATTTGTGAAAGGTTGCATATGTATAGCCTTTCCCTGAGGAAAGCAGGCCCTTTAAATCCACATCATAGGGTGAGAAGTATCAGAGGTAGCAGTGTTTTGGTTTTTTGTGGGCACAAATGGAGTCTGGTGGTACTTTAAGGTACCAACAGATTTATTTGGGCATAGCTTTTGTGGGTAAAGGACCATTTCAGATGTCCGTTAAGCTTTTGTGGGTATGTCCAAATCCATTGCCTCTAAGGTACCACCAGACTTCTTAACCCTTGTTATCAAAAGGTGAGTACTTCTGCTTTTCCCACAGCCTCAGATCAACTGTCAAATAGGAAAGGCCTCAATCACTGCTATGCAATACCAAGCAAACTATACAGATTAAAATAAAAGCTTTTGGATTTCAGATGAAAGTGGTACAGTGCCCATAATACAGAGGATATGGGTTCTGTTTACCACATACCCCCAGAAAGCAAGAACACTGAGGGCTCTTGTGCTTAAAGGTATTTAGGCATTGCTCCACTCAGCATTGCAGGACCTGCTGAGACAACTTTCACTTACAAGTGACTTCAGCACTTAGTGCTTATATCACTCTTTGAAAATGAGACTGACAGTGCTGTCATAGGGGTCTTGCAGAGCAGTGATCTAAAAATGCTATATATCAGAGCAGTCCACTTTAAAAATAAAAGTGCTTTAACCTAAAACCCAGGCCAAACTTGAGGGTGCTATGATAGCTTGGTTACCACCTAGATCCTAGGCTCTTCCTAGCCCTGCTACTCCCTTGAGACATTCCTATGCTTTGTGCCTCTCTAAAGGGCCACATGATACCACTTTGTTATCCCCATTTTACCTTTCTGTAATAATACTGAAATCTACTAATATTCAGTATATTGCAACTAGCACAAGGGGGTCCAGCTGCAGCAGGGTAGCACACACAAGCCTCAACTGCAACTATTACAGCTGTGAATTTACTAATGTGCACAAGAGCTGAAGTTTGCTCAATGTAGTTGGACCCAAAGTCAAGGGGAGAGAAGCTGTTCCAGATGCATTTTTCTAAGCCATCCTTCCTACAGAGGGGAAAATTGATCTAGTGGTTCTGGAATACCTGCATTCTATAAAAGCCATTGTGAATGCCTTGCCTACACTAAAAGGAAGATGTAGCTTATTCCAGCAAAAGTTCATTGCCAGTATCATTTATGACTTCACCAAATGAAATAAGTAGGGCTGGCAATTAATTGCAATTAACTCAACTAAATCATGATTAACAGTGCAATTAAGCACAACTTTTTTAACCAAAATACCAATAAATATTTTTGGATGTCCTACATTTTCAAATATATTGACTTCTAATAAGCATAATACAATCTGTAAAGTGCTCACTTTATGTTTTTTTATAAACATTTAGACTGTAAATTTTTTTTTCAATTCACCTACCAGTACTCTAGTACAATCTCTTTATCAAGAAAGTGCAATATACAAATGTAGACTTTTTTGGGGGGGAGGGGAGCGGGTTACATAACTTTTCTCAAAAACAAAATGTAAAACTTTAAAGCCTACAAGTCCACTCAGTCCTACTTCTTATTCTGCCAATTGGTAAGGCAGACAAGTTTGTTTACAGTTACAGGATAGCCTGCTGCTTATTTACAATGTCACCTGAGAGTGAGAACAGGTGTTTATATGGCACTTTTGTAGCTGGTGTTGCAAGGTATTTATGTTCCAGATATGCTAAACATTCATATGCCCCTTCATGCTTTGGCCACCATTCCACAGGATATGCTTTCATGCTGATGGTGGTGGTTAAAAAATAATGCATCAGTTAAATTTGTGACTGAACTCTTTGGGGGAAGACTGTGTATCTTCAGCTCTGTTTTACCCACATTCTGCCATATATTTCCTGTTGTTAGCAATCTCAGATGATGACCCAGCACATTTTGTTTTAAGAACACTTTCTCTGCAGATTTGGCAAAATGCCAGGAAAGTACTAATGTGAGATTTCTAAATATAGCTACAGCACTTGACCCAGGGTTTAAGAATCAGAAGTGCCTTCCAAAATCTGAGAGAGACGAGGTAGGAGGGTGTATGCTTTCAGAAATTTTAACAGAGCAACTCTCAGATGCGAAAACTACAGAACCCAAACCACCAAAAAGGAAGATCAACCTTCTACTGGTGACATATGACTCGGATGATGACAATGAACATGCATTTGTCCACTCTGCTTTGGATAGTTATTGAGCAGAACCCATCGTCAGCATGGATGCATGTCCTATGGAAGATGAAGGGACATATGAATTTTTAGTGCATCTGAGACATAAATAGGTTGCAATGTCAGCTACAATAGTGCCATGCAAATGCCCACTCTCACTATTAGGTGACAAACAAGAAGCAGCCAGCATTATCTCCTGCAAATTGTATCCAAGTTTGTTTGTCTGAGCGATTGGCTGAAGTAGGACTGAGCGGACTTGTAGGACATTGTTTTCAGTGCAGTTATTCTTTGTACATAATTCACATTTGTAAATTCAACTGTCATGATAAAGAGATTGCACTATAGTACTTGTATGAGGTGAATTGAAAAATACTTTTTTGTTCTTTACAGTGCAAATATTTGTAATAAAACTTAAAGTGAGTACTATACACTTTGTATTCTCTGTTGTAATTGAAATCAATATAATTGAAAATGTAGAAAACATCCAAAAATATTTAAATAAATTGTATTCCATTATTGTTTAACACAATTGTAATAAATTTTTTTAATCACATGATTAATCATGATTCATTTTTTTAATCACTTCACAGCCCTAGAAATAAGCTATCTTTGCAAAGGGCTTTCCTCCCCAGTATATCCGCATCTATACAGGGTGCTTTTGAGGGCATAGCATTCCTAATTGACAGTTATGCCAGCAAAAGGCAGACTAGAAAAGATATTTATTAACCTTGCAGATTCCTTATGTATGCATAAATGACCTTTAATAACTCCTTAACTATTATCCCAAGATACCTACCTCTCTCTTTCCTGAAAAGTTACCAGTTCTTGCCCCAACCTTCTGTGAGAGAAGAAAGGAGAAAAAAATAACTAGAAAAAGTTTGAGTATATGTTGGACCCATGTAACCTAATGCATGTTAGTTAAGTGATCTAAACTCAGCTATTTTCTTAGTGCAGACCCGGGACAACATCTTTAACATATTAGCTGGTCAATTTCTAGCCTAAGCTCCTGTATCTATATTAGGAAAAAAAGGTTGGCTTTAGCTACCATGGTGTAGCTAAGTCTGAAGTAAATTCAAAACTTTCCCTAGTTAAGGCAAACCCTACAGAGTGTTTCACAGTTTCAGTCAAGATGTTTGGGAATTATGATAAACCAAATCAAAAAGGTAAATTTTCAAGAAGTGAAAAGATCTCTTGTTATATGCAGAGCTCCCAAATACCATCTCCAATTTGCCTCAAGCTTTTGAGACAAATTCAGCCCTGGCAGATGAAAAATGTCTTAGAACTTGCTTTATTTCTGGTAAATTTAGGGTTAAGACTTTGTGCAACAGAGAACAAATATTTGTAGGACATGAGTCTTAGGCAAAAAGGTGCAAAACAGGCTGATTATGGAAGGTCAGCATCTCTAGCTATTAAACTGCATTAACACTCTACTACAAATAATTAGCATAATTACAACATAGTATTCTAAAACTTGTGAGAGACTTTAAATGATCCATAGCAAATCAGCTGGGAAACCACACACCACTTCTCCTTTAGTGTCTAGTTTGTGTTAGCAAGGAAAAAACAGCTTCTCCTAATTAGCAACAGTTGCTAGTCAGGGTGTGGCATCCTAGAAGAGTCCAGTTGAATGAAATAGTGCCAGTCAAAGAAATAGATAGGCTACTTCATACATTATTTTAATTAACTATCTTTCTCTTTCAGGTCTCCAAGATTTTGGAGTAACTTTTTGTGTGAGACTGACTTTGAGGGTTAGTAAGTGTGTTTCTCTTTTCCCTTTCTCTTCCCACACCCACCCCATTCCTGTTTTAGCTTCCTTGAGAGAGAGTATTTTATATCAAATATTTTGATCTCCTCCTAATCTAAAGTACTGTACTCAGTGTTTCTTTTAGGCAACACAGTTTCAGATTTCTCACATATCTATATTCCATAATTTAAAGGGGTTATGATGTTTGAATTTTCATAACAAGAAATAGTTGACTTTCTTCCATTTTAGTGTATATCTGTGTTCTGGGGTGCTCCTTATATTATTGTTCTTGGAGGGATCGGTTGTAAGTTAACTTTCTCTCTGAATGTTGTGTGAAATCTTTGTCTTGCTACAGGTATGAAGTGAAATGGGAAGATCTAAAACTAACTCAGATTACAGCTATTGCTACTATCAAAAGATACAGGAGAAAAACGGTTATTGCCATGTGTTGCTTTGCTGTTTTTATGTCTACTGTAATTGTATTTGGACTGCCTGGCTGTGACGATTAACTCTGTGTCTTGAAGAGGGAGTTGAAATGAAGGTGGATTTTATTGGTTTGTCCGTCTGTCCACTAATCCCAATCCTGGACTTTGTCAAGCCTGCCTCACAACCTTTAAGAGCTGGTTGTTGTTGTTTCTTGTGTACTTAAAAAACACATTTGGATATGATGCATCTCCCCTTTTTATTCTTTTGTCTGCTTTAGATCCTAGTTGTAGTAGCTTCTTGTAAGAAGGGTACAGTTGGGACTTGCTTTCTATGAAATGCAGTGATAGAAAGGATGTAATGTTCTTGTGCTGCAGTGTTTTGTTTGTATGGTGTTGGGTTACTGTTTACTCTGCCATATGGACCTACAATAATTTTTCTTGCTTTTCAGTTTCATCTGATTAGAACACATTTTTAAAAGCGAAATAAGAACTCAAAGCAGGTAGGTGCCTTCAGTAGACATTTAGGCTTCTGCAAGTAAATTACTGATCTTAACTCTTGGGTGTTAGCCACCCATTGACTGTTGTACTCAGTATCATTACTCTCTAGAAACCAGTCACATTATACAGTCCTCATTATTGCTGTAGTGGCTTCAGAAAAATCTAGAGCTGGTCAGAGAATGACAGTTCAGTCTCACAAAAACATTTGAGGTTTTGTCCTACATTAGAATGAAAACAAAACTTTGGAATGCTTTTGCAAAATAGAATTGTGTTAAAAATGTGTCTTACAATCAGAAAGGCCAGGTTTTTGATCTCTCTCTCTCTCTGGTCAGAAGTGACCAGGGAGCCCAGGATATGAGGCCTTCCCCTCAGAAACTTTGTTGAAACCGCTCAGTGTCTGTGGAATGTTCTGGGTCTGACTAAATAGCATATTGAGGTGAAATTACATTTAGTTGAAAATATTCCAGTCAGTTCTAGAAAAAACATGAAAGGCTGGTAATTGTAGATGATGTTATTACGACTCAATTAACCACATTTTATTAATGATAATAGTCATTTTTGATGAGGGGCAATTCCTGAAAGAGCTACATGTCCAATCTGAGCTGAATGATCCTGTAGCTTTCAAAATGGAAGACCCTAACTAGTAAGGGAACCTGGAAAGAGAACTGGGGAGAGGGAATGAGCTTATGCCCTCCTCTTTTTTGTTTTTCTGCTTCATAATACATGGAAGCAATATGAAAGGACTTTTTTTTTTTTTTTTGACTTCTCCAAAAGTGTCATCTTGGTTGGCGAGCTTTTGACATTTGACATTTTAACCCTTCTCTCATTGAGATTCTAATTTTCACACAGAGACGTAAACTGGACAGCTGAGGGAAAGAGATGTTTAGTCATACTGTTAACTTGTTTCTTAACACCTTTCTGAGTCCCACAAGTTGTATGATGTGTTAGAAAAGATTTAATTCTCCCAATTCAAAGAAGATGTGGAAGTGCACAAGGCCCATTTTCTAAGCACCCCTCTTCTCCTAGGTACTCCAGAAAACCTAGGGAAATTTAGTATAATATTTCTAAGATTAAAAACATGCAGAGTTACTCTTCTGCCTCCTCCCCTGCAGTGATACTGTGAAGATACTGGCAAGAAGAATAACAAAGCTGTTGAAGCCTTCTTTGGAAACATGATAAAGAAGCAAAAAGGCACACCAAATGTTTAATAAATGCCTCTTGCAAGTCGCATGAAACTAGCAATATAAGTACTCTTAGCTTGTCAAGTTAAATAGATCCCTGCAGTGGATACCCAGGCTCTTGAAGTAGCTTGATTTAATTTGAGTCTTCAGCTCTTAGAGACTTCTATTGTCAATATCCACAACAGCTCCAAAGGGACTGATTTCCTGGAAACATAGGTTATGGAGGAAGGACTAAGTCAATGACATGATGCTTCTTTTTGTAGGATGTATTCAGCAAGGTCCTCAGTCAGCTCTTACTCCATGCTGACCATGGCCTGGGTTCCATGCTTTCACCTCTGAAAAGGAGCACCACGGAAACATGACATTTGCCCGTGATCCTGCCATCAGTGATATACCCCCAGTTATGACTACACTTCAACTTCAAGGTGAGTAAATCATGGATTGAAGTTGGATTTATGTACTTATCTCAGAGGTGACGTGCAACTAGAGTGTACTGCTTTTTATGTGGAAAACGGACAGTTGTGTGACCTTAGGCAAATTACTTCACATCTCTGCCTTGCTTCCCTCCCCACCCTCCTATAAAATGGAGGCAATGCTGTGTGAATTCCTTTGTAAATTAGTTTGAGATTTACAGATGAATAGCACTGGGGGCTTACTATTACCTTCCCTCACACTCTAGTCAGAACAGAGCTTTAAAGTCGCAGTTCTAACTCTGAGATCACAGCAGGATTTGCAAGTGTGGGATGGAAGAGAAAGTGGACTGAGTGTCCTCTAGAGTTTCATGAACTGGATATTGTAATATTTGGCACAGATGGGAATGGGGCTGGAGGTACATTTTAGAAGAAGGGATAAAAATGTGTTGCTTGCAACATGACTTCATGGAATTGTTTGCAGAGCAAAAGTGTAGCTCTTGCTCACTTTGTCTGCTGCAATTGTAATATGACCTTGAAAAGAGCCTACCAGAAATTATGGTAAGGCAGATATTGTAGGGTCTTATGACTCAAACATCTCAATAATTCGTTTATGGTGGGTTTTTGTGTCTGTGTCTGGTTTCAAGTCAAACTGAAACACAGTTTAAGGAAACCAAATTCACAGGAATAGTGGGTTTTCTTTTTTTCTGAAAGATGAAAAATGAGGCAGAAATAAAGGCACAATGCAGGGAAGAGACACACAGAGAGAAAGTGTAGGTGGAAAACTATAACCAGCTAATTATTTGTGAATCTTTGACCACCTTCCCTCCTCTATGCTCACTATTTCACCTAGTCTTCTGGGATTTATTGAACATCCCAAATTTAGGAGTGGTTGATGGGTTTTCAAACAAGAAAAGGAAAAAAGAAAAATGTCTTGCCACTAAAACCTACTGTTAGAGAGAGAGTGGCCCCTGTAATTCTTTTAAAAACATTTACATTCCCTCACACACTTTCTGTAACTCTGGGTAATGTGCCCACCTCCTGGGGAGACCCTTCACACCACACCATGTAGTATGTGTAGGGACTGACTCCTTTTTTTATTTTTTATATATATAGTGATTTTTTTAATTACATCTTAATTTTCAAAAACACCATGTACCAACTGTCATGGTTTCTGAGGTAACTGCACCTCTGATGCTTTCATGATCGCCTTGAAGGCACCCTCTATAGGTTTCAGACCTCCAGCCATTGTCTGTCTTGAGGAGGAGTCCCATAACACTTTCTGTCTAGACTGGGGATTTAAGCTGCAATTCTTCCTGCCCTTTGGTTTGGTTTTATGTCCAATTGAAATACAGTTTAAAGAAATTGAATTCATGGGAATAACAATTCTCACTTAATATGACTTCTGAAGGGATATTGCTGTGGTGTATTCTTGATTCAGAGTGAGAAGCATGGTTAGGTCTTGGCACTGGCCAGCATCTTGGAAAGCTGTTTTAGAAGAATAATCATTCTTGTGTGTTAGGTCAGAGCCATGAAAGCGACAGGGAGAAGGCTAGACCATCACACACCAGCAGCAATGCACATGCTAGTAAATCTGGATTTTTAATGGCAGCTCATTCTTTGTCCAGCCATCCTGAGAGTGGGAGTAAATATTAAACATGGCAGCCAGGATGATGAAATCTCAAACCTGGATTTCTCTGACCTTAAAGGGGAGCATGAAGGAAATATAATTCCTGTATTTGGCCTGGAGGACAGAGAGAAATCAGAAGATACTGCTTGTAACAGGTTTGCTGCAGGACCAAGTCATTGTGATGTACCTACTGGGAAGAGCAACCTCAAAGAAGGAGATGACTCCCCAGCAGAGGCACCAGGGGGGCAGGCTTCTCCAAGCCATCAAGCTCAGGAGGAGACAACAAAACTTCAGTTTACAGAAAGTGAGAGGGTCACGTCTGCAACAAGTAAGAGAGTACTGGAGTTCTTAGAAACCAGCCATCGGGAAGACTCTGAGGCCATACAGAGCATGGAAACCCAACTGAGGGGCATGGGGGTAGCCTCAGCTATCATCCGTAAACAGCTGGAAGCAATAGTTAATCTCCTCAGCCAGACTCCAAGGTCTGTCCCTGCACAGCCAGATAGCTCCTTCTCTGCCACACCCTGTGTAGAAAAGGTAAATGCTTCTACATACACTGGTGACAACTGTATGTGATCCAGAGAGTGAGTTTCTTTTTGGACTAATAAGAGATGGCTCCTGCCTGGTGTATCTCTCGCTTGCAGATAGTGGCAATGGAACAAGCCTTGTTATCAGTCACCATGGCTAGGGAGGGAAGTAGAGAGCACGTGGGGCTTAATCTACATATGGTATCTTGTATCTCTTATAATGCTCTAAATGTTTTATTGGTCAAGATTTTAAAGAATAAAAATCCTATGGGGTAGTACTAAATAACGCATGAGGGAAAGCAGCAGATAAGGCACAGTTTGAGTAGGATTTTTGAATCTCCACCTGATGTTGTCTCTCTATTTGATACAAAATGTGTATGTGTTATTTTTTTTTTTCCTGGAGATTTTTGAAAATGTCTCCTAACAATTAAACTTTGCTATTGATATGAGGCTGTGCATGTGGCTGGTTCAGTTATCCTTAAGTGCTCTTTGGACAAGTCTGTGCCAGGTTGATTTTGTCATCTTGGTCCGATGACTATAGGTCACTTTTCCTCTTGGGTGTATGGTTTCACTGTGATTTGTCAGCAAGAGAGGATGATCCACCATTTGCAGTAACTGTACACGATATGTCAATGGTATCTTTCTCCTGATTGCCTTTTAGGTGCCTGAATCTCCATTTTGATAGAGGGAAATGCGCTTTCTGAATCTTGCTTGACCACAGAAGGTACTCTGCCACTGTTAGCGGAAACTATTAGCCCTTCCTTTCTCAAAAGGTGTTGCGGGGTGTGTGTGTGTAAACAATATATTCATACCCTACTATTTGAGGCCATCAGGTGCTCTGTAGAGGAAGACTTTGGGGAGGGATCGAGGAGGAGGAAGTGTTGAGTGAGTGGGAAAGGATTGTGTGAGGACAGAGGACTACATGTCTTGGGCGGAGGGGGTCCTCTGTAGGTTTCAAGAACTTTCATGAGCATCCTTCCTTTATCACTGCATTTATGGTGCAGCTAATTTACAGCATGCTTGGCTGCGTTTAGGCAGTGGCTTGCATACTGATTGACCTGCCAGCATTCTGAAAAAAGCCATCAATATTTGGCATTCACTGCCCTAAGTGGCATTGTCTATGCCTTGGTATGTGGCTGCACCTGAAATAAAACTTGCTGGCCAAAAAGAAGCCAACTTCCTGCATTCAGCATTATATTATTACACAGCTCCATTGCAGAAGAAATACTTCAAATATTTTTTTAAATCCAGAAACCAACTGACATACCCATGGGAGGAAAAGGATTTGAAAACCAACAGCTTTCTGTAAAGCTATTTTACAATTTCACCATATTAGCCCAGTAGGTTGTCAAAGAAAAATCTTTAACTGAGCCAATTTGATCTTTCCTCATAACTACCAGTCTCTAAAATTTAAGGGCCTAATTGAGTTTTGACTGAAGTCAGGTTTCTGCTATTGACTTCCTTAAGAGAAAGGGAAGATATGAGAATTTAAATAGTATGGCAACCAAATCTGATCAGAATTTAGAATTTTCAGTTTGTCAGAAAATTGACACTACAACTCTTGTTCACCTGATTCATAATGAAAACACTTTGAAAAACTCCCACAATGAAAATTTAAAAAGAGAACTTAAAAAAAATAGTACACCAAAATTTTCTAGATTTTTTTTCCAGTTTTAAAGTAAAATTTTTGAAACAATCATTTTGAATTTTTAAAATCTTTCTCAAGATTCTCTTTTTTCTGAATATTCTCCAATTTTTCAACATCCTTCCTGAATTGTGGACAGGAGAACTGAACAAGGAATTCTAGTGCCAGTTCTGCCAATGCTAAACAGAGGTAATAACCTCTCTTCTACTTAAGATTCACCTATTTATACATGCAAGGATTGCATTAGCCCTTTTGGCCACAGTGGCTCACTGGGATATAATGTTCATCTGATTATCCATTATGCTCTTCTAGTCATTTTCACAACTGGTGCTTACCAGAATAGTCCCCTATCTTGGAAATATGATGTACATTCTTTATTCTTAAATGATAATTATTTCCCTATAACAATTGGTCATGTCAAAATGGTAAGCTGGGTGCAAGCAAATAGTATGCAAGCAATCAAGATCACTCTGCATCAGTAACCCTCTTCATTATTTATGCTCCTCTAGTCCTTAGAATCTGCAAACTCTTGCAGTAATGACTTGGGGCTTCATTCAAAGGAATTTAGGGCATTGGAATGCTTAGCATTTGCAATGTTCAACTTTTAGGGGCCTATACAATCACGTGAACACCCCTGCAATCCACAAGGAGGGGTGCCAGGAGCGTATGACCCCATCACTTTTTTCCCAGCCGTAGGGGCAAGCAATGGGTGCGGGGTCAGAGAGGAGTGAGTAAGTGGGTGGATGGCGTCTTGGGGGGAAGGGATGGAATGAGGGTGGGGGTTCAGGGGGAAAGGGCAACATGGGGGGCGGGACTACAATTCAAGTGCCAAGAGCCCCCACACACTTGTAGGCTTTGTGGACAGGAGTAGCAGAAGCTTCCTAAATTAAGCATCTAGGCTCTCTATGCAATGAAGGGGGAGAGTTAAGCACCTTAGAATTCAGTTCATAGGAGCCAGGGCATTAGGTGGGGAGCCACCTAAGTTAGTCAAATAGGAGATGCTGGTAACAGGGGTATGTGTTGTAAGCCACATCCCTCTAACAGAGAGAAATTCCTCTCTCTGCTAATGGTCCATGACTGAGTGCCCCTGTCCTGGAATCAGGTGGCTTAGATAGCTGAGTTGTTTCTAGTGATTGGAGCTGGGAGACTGGACCCTGTATGCTTTACCCCCAACTCTGCCAGCTGGATGCCCTACTTGCCAGGCTCCAGAGTCATTTTCTCTCTCTTTCTCTCTGCCCCACTGACTTCAGATAGTCACACCTGATACATCAATGGCATGACCAAGGACTAATTATTTGTCCTAATTTGCTGAAATTTCCCACCCTCTCCTTATTTATTTCCCTTCCCATTGTACAGTCAGTAAAATTCCTACCACTCTTTGTAGCACAGGTACGCTACACACAATATGACAGGAGTGCCTGTCTGACTCATGTCTGTAGAGAAACATTAATAAAGACTTCATAGGGCTGTATTTCATAAAACAAATATTTCCAAGGCCAGCATTGGAGGAGCTCTCTCCTACAGATGATCATGTAACATGTGAAATGTTACACATGTTTTGATAATACATACTCCTATATTGTAACTACTTCTGCTAAACTATATGTTCCACCTTGTATTTAGCTGTGACACTGAGTACGTTTCCCAGAGCTGAAGCAGAGCTCTCTGTAGCTCGAAACTTTGTTTCTCCCACCACCAAAAGCTGGTCCAATAAAAGATAGTACCTCACCTACCTTGTCTCACAGTGGCATTTAGCCCCACAGTTCCACACTATAGTACTCTTGAACACCTTGTAAATCACTTTGATGCTCTATCAAGGTTGCATGCTTCAGCACTCAAGCACAGGAAATGCCAAAGTAGAGGCTACCCCTTCAATTCTAACCCTTGTGCCTAGCAGTCATTTGAAAACTATCACTTCGTATTGCATACTAAGTAATATTGCTCTTCCAGAACCTCTGGTCTAGCTGTCAGATGCTCTTCCTATCATTCACATGTATGAAACATACACAGTAACCAGGACTGGCTCTAGCTATTTCGCCACCCCAAGCTCGGCGGCATGTCGTGGAGGGCTCTCTGCCGCTCGCCGGTCCCGTGGCTCCAGTGGATCTCCCACAGACATGGCTGTGGAAGTTCTGCTGGTCTCGCGGCTCCGGTGGGTCTCCCGCAGGCGTGCCTGTGGCTGGTCTACCGGAGCTGCGGGACGAGCGGACCCTCCACAGGCACGCCTACGGGAGATCCACCGGAGCCGCTTGCCGCCCTCCCGGCAAGCGGCAGAGCGCCTTCTGCGGTATGCCGCCCCAAGTGCGCGCTTGGCGTGCTGGGGCCTGGAGCCGGCCCTGACAGTAACCATTATTGTGTCTTGTGTAACATTACACCCAACAAATGTAATAGAACTCAGACTTGCAAATGCAGTTGGCATATAGCTCTTTTCATAGTTTGCTTCCTTATACTCCTCAATTGTACTGCAGAAGCAGCAGTCAGATTTTAGAGCAGAAGCAGGGCTGCCTGGGGGTTGGGGCAATTTGCCCCGGGCCCTGCAGGGACCCCCACGAGAATATAGTATTCTATAGTATTGCAACTTTTTTTAATGGAAGGGGCCCCCAAAATTGCTTTGCCCCAGGCCCCTTGAATCCTCTGGGTGACCCTGAGCAGAAGAAATAAATTGTATGATATATGGGTAATAATTAAATACACAGGTAAGAAATCTAAAGATAAACTGGACATTTCTGTGAAAATAGTTAAACATAAATATACATGACCAGAAAAAGTTGCAACTCTGTCAGGTTTAGAGAGAGGAGGTATAAATGCTATGTGATCATGTGTGTAAGGCTGTACCATACTGCATCCATGTAAAGAAGATGCAGTTAAATCTGTAAATGTGAGCTTAATTTTGTCCTGGCCTGATTCTCAAGTGCACTCTTCACATTCTTATTGTGACTTTGCAAATATAGCTCATATTCTGTGCATTAATACACTGCCAACTCCAAGAAACCAAGCCTTTCAAAGAAAGCTGCACTTCAAGCTGAAAGCCAAGACAAAACTCAGAGGGACACCTGGAAGAGTTGAGCAGGGTGAAGGAGTGTCATCCCAGGGATAAGATAGGACACTGCACTATAATCCAGAGATCTGAATTGCTATTCCTAGGCCTGGCACTAACTCATTATGTGACTCAGGGCAAGTTCTTTCAATGCTCTGTGCCTCCATTTCGCATCTGTATAACGGGAATGATGACACTTATGAAGTACTTTGAGAGCTCTCGCTGTGCTTATACTCAGTAACTAACACAATGGGGCTCAGTCTCTGGTGGGCCTCTAGGTGCTACTGGGCTGCAATTGTGAACTTCCCAGCAGGGGCATAATCACTACAGGAGTTTGTGCAATGTAACTCTGCTCCATAAAAATCCCACGTGCCAAAAGCTGTGCCAGATGCAACTCCTATACGTGGAGGAAATGATCTAGCTGTTCTTAAATTCCTAGTTTCTGTAATAATCCACAAGAAAATGTAGGAACCCCACAGAATTTCTCATGTATGCATAAATTGCGTTTAACTCCCCTGGCCATAAGAAAAAATAATCAGAGTTACCAATGATCCCCTCCACACACACACACACACCACCTTGCAAAAGAAGAGATATATCAATATAAAGGGCTCTTTAAACCAATTTCTGTACGCCTCCCCGACGAGAGGAGTAGCGCTGAAATCGGTATTACCATGTCAGAATAGGGTTAGTATGGCCGTAAATCGACAGTATTGGCCTCCGGGCGGTATCCCACAGTGCATCACTGTGACCGCTCTGGACAGCAATCTGAACTCGGAGGCACTGGCCAAGTAGGAAAAGCCCCGGAAACTTTTGAATTTCATTTCCTGTTTGGCCAGCGTGGAGAGCTCATGAGCACAGGTGACTATGCAGTCTCCTGAGACTCAAAAAAGAGCTCCAGCATGGACCGCAGGGGAGGTACTGGATCTGATCACTATATGGGGAGAGGATTCTGTGCTAACAGAACTCCGTTCCAAAAGACGAAATGAAAAAAACATTTGAAAAAATTTCCAAGGCTATGATGGAGAAAGGCCACACCAGGGACTCAGTGCAGTGCAGAGTGAAAGTTAAGGAGCTCATACAAGCCTACCAGAAAACCAAAGAAGCAAACGGAAGGTCCGGGGAAGGGCCGAAAACATGCCGCTTCTACGCTGAGCTGCATGCAATTCTAGGAGGGACCGCCACCACTACCCCACCCCTGTCCGTGGATTCCGAGGTGGGGGTGGTAATCTCAGCCATGGCTGAGGATTCTGCGGATAGGGAAGATGAGGAGGAGGAAGAGGAGGACGAGCTTGCAGAGAGCACACAGCACTCCATTCTCCCCAACAGCCAGGAGCTTTTTCTCACCCAGATGGAATTACCCTCCCAGCCCTCCCAAGCCAGTAGCCCAGACAATGAAGCCATGGAAGCGACCTCTGGTGAGTGTACCTTTGTAAATAAAAAACATGGTTTAAAAGCAAGCGTTTTTTAATGATTGATTTGCCCTGAGGACTTGGGATGCATTCGCGGCCAGTACAGTTATTGGAAAAGTTTGTTAACATGTCTGGGGATGGAGCGGAAATCCTCCAGGGACATCTCCATGAAGATGTCCTGGAAGTACTCCAAAAGCCTTTGCAGAAGGTTTCTGGGCAAGGCAGCCTTATTCCGTTCACCATGGTAGGACACTTGACCACGCCATGCATGTAACAAGTAATCTGGTATCATTGCATGACAAAGCCTAGCTGCTTATGGTCCCAGTGATTGCTGGCATTTAAGCAACATCCGTTCTGTATCTCACTGTGTTATCCTCAGGAGAGTGATATCGTGCACGGTAACCTGGTTGAAATTCAGGAATTTAATTAAGGGGACAGAGATGGCCATTCCTACTGGGCTGTTTGCCTGTTGCTTAAAAGAAATCCTTCCTTGCAGGTAGCCAAGTGGGGAGAGGGGAGGCGGGGTAATGGCGTTGAGCTTTTTCGTGTTTGACTAGCAAGGATCTTCCCTGCTACCAGCCACGCGGTGTGGGGAGAAGGGGGGTAATTAGCAGTGATCTTCCATGTTATCAGCCACGTAAAGGGGTAAAGCAGTCATCCCAGAGAATTGGATAGGGGAGTGGTTTCTGCTGCTGCATGTTAACAGGAAAGAAGCAGTACTGAACGGGATTTGCTTGGTATTTAGGAAAGGAGGGCACTGTGTATATGAAGGCTGCAGAAACCGAAAGACAATGGCTTACCATGGCAGCATGCAAGCTGAATTCTGCTGCCCGGACCTGTGTCTGTGAGATCTCTAACACCAGAGCCGCAGGCACTCAATATTAAGATGCAAAATGCGACCTTGTACTGAAATCACATGTGCTATTTAAGGTGAATAGTGTTGTTCACTGTGAAAAAGTATAACCATTGTTCTGTAAAATGTATCTTTTTAAATACTTCTCTCCCTTTTTTATCTTCCTCATGCAGCTGCAAATTTTTCAAGCCTCCCTACTCCATCCCGAAGGTTATCTCAGATAAGGTGGAGGAAAAAAAAAGATGCGAGACTAAATGTTCTCGGAAATCATGGAAGTAACCCGCAATGAAAGAGCTCATCTGAATGAGTGGAAGGACGTGGTATCAAATTACAGGAAAGATGCCAGTGAATGTGAGGACAGGAGGGACCAACGTGAGGAGAGGAGAGACGCTCGAGATGAGAGGTGGTGGCAGGAAGATTAGAGGTGCAGGCAGGAAGATCAGCAGTGGCGGGATGCAAGGCTGGGGCTGTTAGTGATCAAACTGACATCCTCCGACGTCCGGTGGAGCTTCAGGAACAGCAGCAGGTCACAGAGTGCCGCTGCAGCCCCTGTGTAGCCACCCTCACCACTCACCATGTTCCATATCTTCCTCACCCAGATGTGCAAGAACGCGTGGGGGAACGCTTCGTGCACCCACCCACTCCACCCCCGTGGACAGCCCAACCAAAAGGCTGTCATTACTTTGAAATATTTTTAGTGGCCTTTTCCTTCCCTCCTATCCTCCTCCCAAACCACATCTGGGATACCTTGTCAGTTCTGTCCCATTTTTATAATGACTTTTTAATAAAGAATACATGATTTTTAAACGATAGTGACTTTATTTCCTTAAGCAAGCTGTAATCAAAGGGGGAGGGTGGGTTGCTTACAGGGAATGAGTCAATCAAGGTGGGGGGGTTCATCGAGGGGAAACAAACACAACAGTCACACCGTACCCTGGCCTGTGATGAAACTCCTTTTCAAAGCATCTTTGATGCGCACCGCTTCGTGGTGTGCTCTTCTATTGGCCCTGGTGTCTGGCTGCGTGTAATCGGCGGCCAGGTGATTTGCCTCAGCCTCCCACACCGCCATAAAGGTCTCCCCCTTACTTTCACAGAGATTGTGGAGCACACAGCAAGCAGCAATAACAATGGGGACATTGGATTGGCTGAGGTCAGAGCGAGTCAGTAATGTGCGCCAGCGCGCCTTTAAACGGCCAAATGTACATTCTACCATCATTCTGCACTTGCTCAGCCTGTAGTTGAACAGCTCCTGACTACTATCCAGGCTGCCTGTGTATGGCTTCTCCTGGCATCAAGGGGTAGGCTGGGTCACCCAGGATAACTACAGGCATTTCAACATCCCTAACTGTTATTTTTTGGTCTGGGAAGTAATTCCCTTGCTGCAGCCGTTTAAACAGAGTAGTGTTCCTGAAGATGCGAGCGTCATGAACCCTTCCTGGTCATCCCACGTGGATGTTGGTGAAACGTCCCTTGTGATCCACCAGTGCTTGCAGCACCATTGAAAAGTACCCCTTGCGGCTTACATATTGGGTGTCCTGGTGCTCTGGTGCCAAGATAGGGATATGGGTTCCATCTATCGCCCCCCCCAAAGTTAGGGAATCCCATTGCAGCAAAGCCATCCACTATGACCTGCACGTTTCCCAGAGTCACAACCTTTCGTAGCAGCAGCTTAATGATTGCTTTGGCTACTTGCATCACAGCAGCCTCCACAGTAGATTTTCCCACTCCAAATTGATTCCCGACTGACCAATAGCTGTCTCGCATTGCAAGCTTCCAGCGGGCTATTGCCACTCACTTCTCCACTGTGAGGGCTGCTCTCATCTTGGTATTACGGCGTTTCAGGGCAGGGGAAAGCAAGTCACAAAGTTCCATGAAAGTGCCCTTACGCATGCGAAAGTTTCGCAGCCACTGCGAATCGTCCCAAACCTGCAAAACTATGTGGTTCCACCAGTCTGTGCTTGTTTCCTAGGCCCAAAATCGGCATTCAATGGCTAGAACCTGCCTCATTACCAGCAGGAACTCCAAAGTGCAGGGGCCCATGGTTTGAGAGAATTCTGTGTCCTTGTCCTCATCAATCTCCTCGCTGCTCTGCCGTAGCCGCCTCTTCCTCGCCTGGCTATGCAGGTCCTGGTTCAGCATAGACTGCACGAGAATGCGTGAGATGTTTACAATGTCCACGATTGTGGTCTTGATCTGAGCAGAGTCCATGCTTGCTGTGCTATGGCGTTTGCACAGTTCACCCAGGAAAAAAGGCGCGAAACGGCTGTCTGCTGCTCTCATGGAGGGAGGGGTGAGGCTGTACCCAGAACCACCTGCGACAATGTTTTTTGCCCCATCAGGCACTGGGATCTTAACCCAGAATTCCAAAGGGTGGAGGAGACTGTGGGAACTATGGGATAGCTACGGAATAGCTACCCACAGTGCAACGCTCCGGAAATAGACGCTAACCTCGGTACATGGACGCACACCGCCGAATTAATGTGCTTAGTGTGGCTGCGTGCACTCGACTTTATACAATCTGTTTTACAAAACCGGTTTATGTAAAATCGGAATAATCCCGTAGTGTAGACATACCCTCAGACTAGTCATTTCAGTTCTTTGTGCTCCGTTCTCCATTTGTAAAAGAGGGAAAATGTTTTCTTCCACCCATTGTCTGTTTAGATTATAAATTCTTAGGGAAAGAGATCGTCTTCTGCTTCTGCCTAGCACAACAAGACCTGAGTCAGTTGGGGACTTCAGGCACTGCCATAATACAAATAATAGCAATAGTAGTTTACCCAATTTCTCATTAAAACAATTCCATCACTAGATTGGTGGCAAACAATGGTAATAGTAGTGCTGTTGCCAAAGGGCCAGCCTTTTAAAGGTATTGAGGCACCTAAAGATGCGGATAGGGATCTAGTGAGATGTTCAAAATGCAAGGTGCCTATCTCTATCAATGGGAATTATGTGCCTAGGAATTTTTTTAAAATCCCACCAGTGCCTATTTACCTTTCTGTGTTCCTAAATACTTTTGAAAATCTGACTCTTAGTATCTAAGATGCAGGTAGAACATGTGCTGCGAAGGTTTTCTAAAAGCTCTGTTCTAGGAATTATTGTGGGGACAGGGCCAGCTCTACCATTTTTGCCATTTTTACCATTTTTGCTGCCTCAAGCAAAAAAAAAAAAGCTGCTTGGATTGCTGCGCCAAGAATGGACAGAATGCCGCGGCCTGTAAACATTTGCCATCCCAGGAACGTACTTCCTCTGTTGGTGCCTGTGTGGGGAAGCTCTATAGCCTGCATTATACAGGAGGTCAGACTAGCTGACCACAGTGGGCCTTTCTGGCCTTAAAATCTATGAATCTATGAGTCAGGCTTTCAAATGAAGATTTGGGGAAGCTGTGGTCCATTCTCACATTATTGCCTTTCATTTGGCAGAATAATCTTATTCTCTTGTTTTTTCAGTTAAACCTACAGTTTTTGCAGAAAGTCATGGCATGGCTTCTGGTCAGCGGCAGCAAGATTATGACAGTTACTGGGTGTGTTTAGGCTCCATGATGACCAAATTCCAGCAATGTGCTTACCATCACTCCCAGGTCAAGGTGAGGGATGCAGGCCAAAGCATCTGGGAGGCTCTTCAAACTAGTTCCCTGGTAGGAACAAAGTTCTTCTTTCCCCTTCATCCTCATCGCAGAGATGTTCTGGGCAGGACCACAATATAACTAATCTTCTTCTTTGAGTGGCCTCTGCATATTCCCACTCTTGAGATGTAACCAGTGCTTAATTTGTAATGAAAGTGGTGCTGGAACTCAAGCAATTAAGTGCTGGTGATCAAGAATTTTTTTACTTTCATATCTGATATGGCAAGCCCAGAAGTGCCAGAGTTATGAATGGCCAAGCCTAAAGGTGCCGGGGCTCAGCCCTGGCAAGCCCTGACACAAAGTAAGCACTGAATGTACCTGTGGCACAGCCAGGATCAATGGAACTTTTTATTGCCATTGGAACACTACCTTACACCCTTCTCTTGTGATTCCAGATGTTTGCAAGGCAGAGCAATAAAAGTGGTGTGGAGCACCAACTGTCACAGTTCCTTTCAACCGTGGTGGCAGACGGAACGGGAACCTCACCTGGTCCATGGACCCAGTTTTGTCAGAATGTATCATCCAGTACCGCCTTCATCAGGATTAGTGTTAGTTAGCTTCTTCAGTTAGACAGTTTTTACTTATCTTTTGCAGGTTTGGCAGCTTCATCGTTGTTCTTTGTCTCAGTATCTTTTTTTATCTTTAGCAATCCAGTCTTTACGAGAGTCCAAGATTACAAGACTTCTTATTTATCTAGGCTCATTCCAGACTGTCTATAGCAGTGATACTCAGACTGAGGCTCACAAGCAGCAAGTGTCTCTTTAATGTGTCTCTTGTGGCTCTTTGCAGCACGGGATATTAAAACACTGTGATTTAATTATTAACCAATCTAAATTATTTACCATTCAGAATGCTTTTCCTATGTTATTAACCAATGAAGTTATCAACTTGCACTAAGTTATTAACTGATTTACTGTGTAAGTAATATATATATATATATATATATAAAACTAAATATAATATAGTACTATAGTAAATGAAACAATGAATTCACACTACTGGGTAATGTTGATCTCTAATAAGGCTACTGGACCACTGAACGCTGAGTATCACTGGTATATAGCTTCAACAGAAGCTCCACAACGATCAGGGGGAATCATACCGAACAGGGCTGGATTGGCATGGAAAACATCAAAGGGGGCAGGAATAATGGTTCTGTATTGGGGAACAGTTTTAGAACCAAACAATAGTGTAAACGTTTCCCATTTCAAGAGATATTTCTAAAAATTGTACTTTCACACTATTAATTTGCTTGCTGCAGTTGCAGAAATATTGCATCATTGCCTTGATTCATACAATCACCCAACCCCTGAAGACCATCTACCAGATCCTACTGGTTATTATTGAACACTTTCCCGTCAACTTTCAGGACAAGATGCAACAAGTTTCCCATACCACAGAAGTACTCCATGCTTCAGTCTCCACTCTTGATTCCTTCCAAGATCTGTCTAGACAAATCCTCTCCCAAATATGGGAGAAAGAGACCAAGGAGGAGGAACATATATGTGAATGAGCTGCTGGAGTATGTGGTGTACAGTACATCTCTCTGTTGGTTTGTGGGACCCTTCAATGCTTTAAGAGGTAGAACATAAGCAGACTCCACAGAAACTGCAGAATATGGATAAGAAGGCGCACATAGCAAGTGACACTGCAGAAGTTTGGAAACTGTTACAGGACAGGGTGGTCTTGGTGGAACTAATTTATTTGTAGAACTGTCAAGTTTGTCAAATGAAAGCTTTGATCTTTGTGAACTCATGCATCTGAAGAAGTGGGTATTCACCCACGAAAGCTCATGCTCCAAAACGTCTGTTAGTCTATAAGGTGCCACAGGATTCTTTGCTGCTTTTTCAGCTCTGAGATTGAGCTGAGTCTCAGAACAGCCTGGAAGTAAGTAAATAAATCAGGTTCTTTGAAAGTCCCTTTGGAATCATTTAAATACAGGCTGTGGGAGGGGAAAGGAAACTATAAAAAGTCTGACCTTGAGCAAGATTTTTTGGTTACATGTGTGGCAAACAGACTCAATTTAAAACAGGGAGGTTAATAGAAGATTAGGAATTTTAGCAGATAGCAAACAGAATGTGCCATTGCATAGTCCTTTACATAAGAACATAGGAACGGCCATACTGGGTCAGACCAAAGGTCCATCTAGCCCAGTGTCCTGTCTTCCCACAGTGGCCAATGTCAGGTGACCCAGAGGGAACAAACAGAACAGGTAATCATCAAGTGATCCATCCCCTGTTGCCCATTCCCAGCTTCTGGCAAACAGAGGCTAGGGACACCATCCCTGTCCTTCTTGGCTAATAGTGAATGATGGACCTATCCTCCATGAACTTATCTTGTTCTTTTTTGAACCCTGTTATAGTTTCAATTCTGTTAGAGTTCCAGTTGTCTTCTCTTGTGACTAGAAAGCTCTGTAAGGGCAACGTTGAGATTTGCCCTACATAGTCTGGTAGTACTGGCTGAGTAGGGAATCACTGTTCTGTGGCTGATGGGATATCAGGCTCCGGGCGGATGCTACTGTCTTCCCCAGTGTAAGTGCGAAGAGAGTAGGCAGACCAGACAGAAGAATAAATATATAGGACTTCACTATATGTCCTGGGACATTTGCACAATACAGGCTTGCTTCTCCACTGCTTTGCACCTTGTGTAGTCATTTGCCCCTGTGCACAGTGGGTGTGAGATGCTGCCACATCAGAATGGTCATGTAACCCAGCCTAACATAGTGGGGTGTTTTGTCCCCCACCCCACCCCACCCCACCCCGGTAGCCAGGCCACCTAAAGAGGTGTATGAGTTTGCTAAGGAACCTGGATTCTTCAGCACAGGTAAGAGAGGCTCAATTTGACACAGGATGAAGAATCCTCACTAGAGCTGGGTAAAATATTTTTTCATCATAAATTTGCGAAAAAATGCATTTTTCAGAACACAGAAGTTATTTGCAAATTCAAGTATATAATGGGGGAAAGAAATGGAAAAAGTCAAAACAGTTTGTTTTGTTCATTTCAAAATGAAATGTTTTGACTTTTCATTTCCAATAGTTTCATTTTTGACATCTTTAAATGAAAGTCTTTATTTTTTTTTCATTTTGAAATGGTGTTTCTTTTCCAAATGTAGCTAGATTTAAAAAAAGGGAGGGGGTAAAAAGCACCCAAAACCTACATGAAATGAAAAACTGAAAAAAAACTCATTTAGGGTCAAGTGAATTGTTTTGTTTGGCTTGAAACACATTTGCTCATTTATTCCATTTCGATGAGGAAAAACTGAAAAATAAAATGAGTTTTGATTTGAACTGATTGTTTTAAATTTTATTTTTTGTTCAGCCCCTGAAATGAAAAATTCATTATTTGCTCAGTCCTGGTCCGCACGCAAATATTTGAACGTTGCATGACAATGTTCAGTGGAAAAGGTGGCAGCATCTCAGAATCTCAATCTAGTTGCCCATTTGGGATAAACATTTAGAAGGGAAGGAGATAGTGTAACGCTGACAAACTCCAGTCGGCAGGACTGAACTGGGGATCTCTGGAGCTTAGTGCATGATGCTCTGCTGCATGAGCTAAAATCCAACTGGCTATTAGCTGAGGCTGTGGAGCAGACTCCTTAATTGCTCTCTCTGGAAGTGGTCTCGGTGCCACTCGCTGAGCCAGAACACCACACCCAGAAGATGTGTGGGTTACAATAGCACTAATATTAAAAGACTACAAGGGTGGGAATTATGATGGATTCAGCACTGGCTACGGTATCAAAATTACACTAAAGATTCTCAGTTGCTTCTGGTTTATCCATGACTCTTTTGCTGTCCTAAATAACTGCACCAGAACCTCATACTACTTAAAAAATATCACAAGTAATGCCATGAAGTGGTTTGTCCGACAAGGCTGTACTGTACAGTGAGCAAGAAGGAATCCAATGAGAAATTGTATTTTCATGCAATCATGCTCATTTTACAGATGTTTACAGTTTTCTTGATAGTTTCTATGCCATCAATACAGATAAATATCAATGGAGAGGAGAGGTCTTTTCCTTAAGCATTACAAAATGCAGATTGAATGCCAAAATGCCAGAAAGAACATTTGAGAAATGTAGCTTCATATGTTTAGAATGAGCAGTAAAATACTTCCAAATTCAGTTACTTGGAGAACTTTTTGCCTTGCGAGTTATATGATAAAGTGGCCTCATTCTGGGACAACCCCAAAACAGTCAGGGTACATCAGAGGTCCCATCCAGACTTACATTTCTGTGTTTCTTGCATTATCTGGAGTGGCTGGTCTTCAAGTGCTGATGGAGCTAAGCTCTATCAATATAATGTGACAACAGATTATGGAAAAAAACCTTGAAAACATGAAAAGAACAAAAATGGATGCACAGGGAACTGCCTGCCTTTGCAGAGATCCTGACAGAGGAGCTCAGAGAGGCGTGAACTGCCCCATTCATCAAAGTCGGGTAACTCCAATGCCAAGTGATGGTGATATACATGTCTAGATTTTCAACTATCTCACTGCTGATCAAAGTAAGCAAGAAAAGAGAGGGAGGATTAGAGATCTGCCCGGGGTAGCATCTCATTTTAATGGTGAGAGTGGATGTCATTAGGGAACTATTCACACTCCCATGGCCAATATCTGACCCTTGAGGCCAAAAGACCAGATGCCACCAACCCCACAGAGCCCAGCTAGGCATTTATCTGTTGAAATCCTGGGAAGGTGGGTGGGCGCACATCAAGAACAGCGAGGACCAAGTGGAGGGTAAAGAGTTACCTCCCTTGGTATGGATGCCGCTCCTACATCTGAAGGAGGCTGGGGGCAGACACAGGCAGACATCACTGTCTCACTTCTATTCAGTGGATAATCTCAAGCTTTTCTTTGCAACCATGTAGGACAGAAACATATTTTTTAAATGACAGCTGAGATTGACATAATCACATGACTGGGATCCAGACCTGTGGCTATTGTGCCTCCATCTTAATCTGGTCATATCCAGTGTTGTAGCTGAACCTTAGAGAGAACCCAAAGGGAACCCAGCAGAGCATGTGTGCTCATGTTTTTTATACCTGCACAATCTGCTATAAGTAGCATCTCATACAGGCAGAGCTTGGATTGTGGCAGGCTTGGAACAGTACCACCACCTTTTTTCCAGTTCAATCCAATTCCAATTCAAACTCTGAGGGAAAACAATGAAGGGGTGACAAAAGGATAAACACTCTTTTCTCTCACCCTTCCCTGAAACAGAAAGTGGCACTGACATAACCTTAGTCCCAGATTTGGACCTTAGCGTCCAAAATATGGGGGTTAGCATGAAAACCTCCAAGCTTAGTTACTAGCTTGGACCTGGTACCTGCTGCCACCACCCAAAAAATTAGAGTGTTTTGGGGCACTCTGGTCCCCCTGAAAAACCTTCCCTGGGGACCCCAAGACCCAAATCCCTTGAGTCTCACAACAAAGGGAAATAATCCTTTTTCCCTTCCCCCCTCTCTGTTCCCAGTCCTGGAAACAAAAAGTACTTTCCTATTCCCCCAGAGGGAATGCAAAATCAGGCTAGCAAATCCAACACACAGATCTCCCCGATTTCTTCCTCCCACCAATTCCCTGGTGAGTACAGACTCAATTTCCCTGAAGTAAAGAAAAACTCCAACCGGTCTTAAAAGAAAGCTTTATATAAAAAGAAAGAAAAATACATACAAATGGGCTCTCTGTATTAAGATGACACAACACAGGGTCAATTGCTTAAAAGAATATTGAATAAACAGCCTTATTCAAAAAGAATACAAATCAAAGCACTCCAGCACTTATATTCATGCAAATACCAAAGAAAAGAAACCATAGAACTTACTATCTGATCTCTTTGTCCTTACACTTAGAAACAGAAGACTAGAAAGTAGAAACTACTTCTCCAAAGCTCAGAGAAAGCAGGCAGACAGACAAAAGACTCAGACACTAAATTCCCTCCACCCAAAGTTGAAAAAATCCGGTTTCCTGATTGGTCCTCTGGTCAGGTGCTTCAGGTGAAAGAGACATTAACCCTTAGCTATCTGTTTATGACACGCCCCCCAAATTGCAGACAGTGGGGAAGCTCACTGGCGGCGATTTCCTTCTAGAACTTTAAAATAAACAGATTACTACAACACATGCACCTTTACATATACTACTAAGTATATAACTAACAGACTTCTACATTTTAAGAACACTTTTTAACTACTGAATTCTGGGAAACTCTCACGGGAGAGTGCATCAGCAACTTTATTAGAAGCTCCTGTGATGTGTTGAATTTCAAAATCAAAATCTTGGAGAGCTAAACTCCAACGAAGAAGTTTCTTGTTGTTCCCCTTGGCAGTATGAAGCCACTTTAGTGCAGCATGATCAGTTTGTAGCTGGAACCGCCGTCCCCAAACATATGGGCGTAGCTTTTCCAGGGCGTACACAATGGCATAGCATTCCTTTTCACTGACTGACCAGTGACTTTCCCTCTCAGACAGTTTCTTACTGAGAAACACGACAGGATGGAAGTTGTGATCTGTTGCTTCCTGCATGAGCACTGCTCCTATACCACGCTCAGATGCATCTGTGGTTACTAGGAATGGCTTGTCAAAGTCCGGGGCCCTGAGCACAGGGTCAGACATGAGCGTCGCCTTAAGCTGGGTAAAGGCCTTTTGACACTCATCAGTCCACTTAATGGCATTTGGCTGGGTCTTTTTGGTCAGGTCGGTCAATGGGGCAGCGATTTGGCTGTAGTGTGGTACAAATCGCCTGTAGTATCCGGCCAAGCCTAAGAAGGATTGGACCTGCTTCTTTGACCGTGGGACAGGCCACTTTTGGATAGCATCCACCTTGGCCTGTAGGGGGTTTATGGTTCCTCGACCCACCTGGTGCCCCAGGTAAGTCACTCTGTTTTGGCCTATTTGACACTTTTTGGCCTTAACAGTTAGTCCTGCCTGCCTGATGCGCTCAAAGACCTTTTCCAGGTGTAGTAGGTGTTCGGGCCAGGAGTCGGAAAAAATGGCCACATCATCGAGGTAGGCAACTGCAAATTCTCCCAGTCCAGCTAGTAGACCATCTACCAGCCTCTGGAAGGTGGCGGGTGCATTTCGAAGGCCGAAAGGAAGGACATTGAATTCATACACCCCCGCATGGGTGACGAATGCTGACCTCTCCTTGGCAGGTTCATCTAGCGGTACTTGCCAGTACCCCTTGGTTAAGTCTATTGTAGAGATGAACTGGGCACGTCCCAACTTTTCCAATAGCTCATCGGTACGTGGCATTGGATAGTTGTCCGGACGAGTTACAGCATTTAGCTTACGGTAGTCCACGCAAAAGCGTATTTCCCCATCTGGTTTGGGTACCAGAACCACTGGAGATGCCCATGCACTAGTAGATGAGCGGATTATACCCATCTGTAGCATGTTCTGGATCTCCCGTTCTATAGCAGCTTGGGCATGAGGAGACACTCGGTAGGGTGGGGTTCTGATTGGGTGAGCATTACCTGTATCAATGGAGTGGTATGCCCGTTCAGTCCGTCCTGGGGTGGCTGAGAACAATGGGGAGAAGCTAGTGCACAGCTCCTTGATTTGTTGCCGCTGCAGACGTTCCAGGGTGGTTGAGAGGTACACCTCTTCCACGCCACCGTCTTTTTTTCCGTCGTAGTAGACACCGTCAGGCCACTCAGCATCATCTCCCTGGACTGTAAACTGACAAACCTGTAAGTCTCTGGAATAGAAAGGCTTGAGAGAATTAACATGGTACACTTTAGGCTTTAGTGAGGAATTGGGAAATGCTATGAGGTAGTTTACAGCTCCCAGGCGCTCTTGGACCGTGAAGGGCCCTTCCCATGATGCTTCCATCTTATGGGCCTGTTGCGCCTTCAAGACCATAACCTGGTCTCCTACCTTGAAGGACCGATCTCTGGCATGTCTGTCATACCAGGCCTTTTGCTCTTCCTGAGCATCCTTTAGATTCTCTCTAGCAAGGGCTAAAGAGTGTCGGAGGGTGCTTTGTAGGTTGCTTACAAAGTCCAGAATGTTAGTTCCTGGAGAAGGCGTAAACCCCTCCCATTGCTGCTTCACCAACTGTAATGGCCCCTTAACCTCGTGACCATACACAAGTTCAAATGGTGAAAACCCTAAACTGGGATGTGGTACAGCCCTGTAGGCAAACAGCAACTGCTGCAACACTAGGTCCCAATTATTGGAGAATTCGTTGATGAATTTTCATATCATGGCCCCCAAAGTTCCATTGAACCTTTCCACCAGGCCATTGGTTTGATGGTGGTACGGGGTGGCAACCAAGTGATTCACCCCATGAGTTTCCCACAGTTTTTCCATGGTCCCTGCCAGGAAATTAGACCCTGAATCTGTAAGGATGTCGGAGGGCCAACCTACCCTGGCAAAGATGTCTGTTAGGGCCAGGCACACAGTGTTAGCCCTGGTGTTGCCTAGAGCGACTGCTTCTGGCCATCGGGTAGCAAAGTCCACTAAAGTCAGTACGTACTGCTTTCCTCTGGGCGTCTTTTTTGGGAAAGGGCCCAGAATATCCACAGCTACTCGCTGAAATGGGACCTCAATTATGGGGAGTGGCTGGAGAGGGGCCTTGACCTGGTCTTGAGGCTTTCCCACTGTTTGGCATACCTCACAAGACCGGACATACTTGGCAACGTCCTTGCCCATCCCCTCCCAGTGGAAGGACTTCCCCAACCGGTCCTTGGTTCTGTTCACCCCAGCATGGCCACTGGGATGATCATGGGCTAAGCTTAAGAGCTTTCTCCGGTACTTAGTTGGAACCACCAACTGTTTTTGCGGCTGCCATTCTTCCCGGTGTCCACCAGAAAGAATTTCCTTGTATAAAAGTCCTTGGTCTATAACAAACCGGGATCGATTAGAAGAGCTGAGAGGCGGTGGGGTGCTCCGTGCCGCCGCCCAAGCTTTCTGAAGGCTGTCATCTGCTTCCTGCTCAGTCTGGAACTGTTCCCTTGAGGCTGGGGTCACCAGTTCTTCCTCAGACTGTGGACTTGGGCTTGGTCCCTCTGGAAGCGATGTAGGTGATGGGGTTGTTTCCGTTGCTGGTGAACCGCTCTCCGCTGGTGCACCTGAGGGTATTTCAGGCTCTGGCTGAGCCTTTTGGGTATGGCTGTCTGTTGCTTCTGCCAGTTGTGGCTCGCTGGCGCCCTCTGGCGTTGAGTTTGAAGATGTGGTTGCACTTGCTGGTGCTGGTTGCTGTTCCAGTTCCGGGCCTGGGACTGGAGATGCTGTGGCTGTTTCAGTGGTTGGCGTGGAATCTGGGTCCACTACCTCTGTCTGGGTCTCGGGTAACACAGACGGGGCCTCTGTGGACGGCTCAGGAACAGGAATGGGTCTGGAAGCTTGCCTGGTTTGGCTACGTGTAACCATTCCCACTCTCTTGGCCCGCCTCACCTGGTTGGCCAAGTCTTCCCCCAGTAGCATGGGGATAGGATAATTGTCATAGACTGCAAAAGTCCACATTCCTGACCAGCCTTTGTACTGGACAGGCAGTTGAGCTGTAGGCAAGTCTACAGCTTGTGACATGAAGGGGTAAATTGTAACTTTGGCCTTTGGGTTGATGAATTTGGGGTCAACGAAGGATTGGTGGATAGCTGACACTTGTGCCCCCGTGTCTCTCCACGCAGTAACCTTCTTTCCACCCACTCTCAAATTTTCCCTTCGCTCCAAGGGTATTTGAGAGGCATCCGGGCCTGGGGATCTTTGGGGTGATGGTGGTGTAATGAATTGCACTCGCATGGTGTTCTTGGGACAGTTGGCCTTGATATGTCCCAGTTCATTACACTTAAAGCATCTTCCATCTGATGGGTCACTGGGCCGAGGTGAGTTACTGGAGACTGGTGAGGTTGAAGGGTAGGGTATCTGTGGCTTTACTTGGGTGGTATGTGGGGTCTTTGGCTGTCCTCGGTTGTAGGGTTTATGGTCTGTGTGCCCCCTGGGGTAATCGTTCCCCTTGACAGTAGCTTTCTTGCTTTCTGCCAGTTCCATCCATTTGGCTCCAATTTCCCCCGCCTCAGCGATATCTTTGGGATTTCCATCTTGTATGTACCGTGTGATGTCTTCAGGAACACCATCCAAGAACTGCTCCATTTGTATGAGGAGGTGCAGTTCTTCCAAGGTTTGAATGTTGTTTCCTGTTATCCAGGCCTCATAGTTTTTTGCAATGTAGTAGGCGTGTTTGGGAAATGACACCTCTGGTTTCCACTTTTGGGTTCTGAAGCGCCGACGGGCATGATCTGGGGTTATCCCCATTCTGTATCTGGCCTTGGTTTGAAAAAGTTTATAGTCATTCATTTGCTGCTTAGCCATTTCAGCTGCCACCTCTGCTAAAGGTCCACTGAGCTGTGACCTCAATTCTACCATGTACTGGTCTTCGGGGATGTTGTACCCAAGACAGGCTCTTTCAAAATTTTCCAAGAAGGCCTCGGTGTCATCCCCTGCCTTGTAGGTGGGAAATTTCCTGTGCTGTGGAGCAATAATTGGTGCCGGGTTGTTAGGGTTGGCTGGCACATGCAGCCCAGCTTTCGCCAAGTCCATTTCATGTTTTCTCTGTTTTTCCTTTTGTTGTTTTTCCATTTCTCGGCGGTGGGCCAACTCTTCTTCTTCTTGTTTCCTTCGGTGGGCGAACTCTTCTTCTTCTAGTTTTCTTTTGTGTGCTGCCTGTTTGATTTGTTCTTCTCTTTCTTTCATCTCCATCTCTTTTTGTTTTATTTCCAGTTTCTGTTTGTGTTTTTCCATCTCTCGCCTGTGTTCAGCTTCTTTGATTTGTTCTTCGGCCTCAATTTTTGCCTTAGAAGTCATGGTTCCTGTTTTCTTGTGTTGGGGTGCCCTCCGGTGATTATCTTCTGCACTGCAGGCTCTGTTGCCTCCTGAAGTCTGCCTAGCAACAGTGCCTTTAGCTAATCTTCAATGTTAAGTAAACCTGAAAAACCACTTTATTTGCATGCATATAGTGCTGGAACTTGCCTCCTAATGGGAGGGCTATTGCATGACAAAAGACCCTTAACAGTCTGGTAATGGCTTCTTGCTTAACATGCAAGCCACAAACTGCCAGAGAGAGCAGAAAAAAAAAATTCTCTCTGGTTCCCTTTTAAAAGCAACTGTTTCTCTCTCTGCTAAAAAGCCCTTAGCAGAGAAAAGAAAAATATAATATTCCTACTGGCTTCTGGATACTGTCTATATCCCACCTGCTGCCACTCATGACATAACCTTAGTCCCAGATTTGGACCTTAGCGTCCAAAATATGGGGGTTAGCATGAAAACCTCCAAGCTTAGTTACTAGCTTGGACCTGGTACCTGCTGCCACCACCCAAAAAATTAGAGTGTTTTGGGGCACTCTGGTCCCCCTGAAAAACCTTCCCTGGGGACCCCAAGACCCAAATCCCTTGAGTCTCACAACAAAGGGAAATAATCCTTTTTCCCTTCCCCCCTCTCTGTTCCCAGTCCTGGAAACAAAAAGTACTTTCCTATTCCCCCAGAGGGAATGCAAAATCAGGCTAGCAAATCCAACACACAGATCTCCCCGATTTCTTCCTCCCACCAATTCCCTGGTGAGTACAGACTCAATTTCCCTGAAGTAAAGAAAAACTCCAACCGGTCTTAAAAGAAAGCTTTATATAAAAAGAAAGAAAAATACATACAAATGGGCTCTCTGTATTAAGATGACACAACACAGGGTCAATTGCTTAAAAGAATATTGAATAAACAGCCTTATTCAAAAAGAATACAAATCAAAGCACTCCAGCACTTATATTCATGCAAATACCAAAGAAAAGAAACCATAGAACTTACTATCTGATCTCTTTGTCCTTACACTTAGAAACAGAAGACTAGAAAGTAGAAACTACTTCTCCAAAGCTCAGAGAAAGCAGGCAGACAGACAAAAGACTCAGACACTAAATTCCCTCCACCCAAAGTTGAAAAAATCCGGTTTCCTGATTGGTCCTCTGGTCAGGTGCTTCAGGTGAAAGAGACATTAACCCTTAGCTATCTGTTTATGACAGGCACATGTTCCCTTTTTTCTGAAAGGGAGATGAAGGTGGAGAAGGGCAAGTTCTTCCAGTTACCCTAATTAACTCTTGTTCCCCAACAAAATGCTTCACTATCTATCTAAGGTATTTATATAGCCCTGATTGCCAGAGTATCTGAGCACCTCACAAAACTTCTATGAAGCATGGAAGCCATATTATCCCCACTGTACAGAGGGGAAACTGAGGCATCAAGAGACTAAGTGACTTGCACAAGGTCACATAGAAAGTCTGTGGTAGAGCATAAAATTGAACCCAGCTCAAATCCTAGGCTAATATTCTAAAAACTGGAAAAAACTACCTGTCTCCAATATGCCACTCCTTGTTCCAGTGTGCCAGTTTTTCACTTTGAAACTATGGCCAACATGCAGGTGAAGCAGACACGTTGCTATCTGCAACCTTACCACCAGGGATGGTCTATATCTGGCTGATTTTTTATTTGTTTGGGGGTTTTTATGTTTTTTTTTTTTAGATTTTTCAGAAAATGAAAAGTTCCATTTCATTTTTTTACCCTTTTCTCTACTTTTTTTTTATAAAAAAAACAACACTTTTCTCTCCCTTTTCCCATTGGAAAGGGCAATGAAAGTCAATGGCTTTTTAAGTCACACAGGTGTTTTTGAAAATGTTACCCATCCTAACTAGCAACTCTTTCTAGGCAGGCTGTGGACTCAAAGTGAGTTCAGCTGGATGACAGCAAAGACCCAGTGCAGTCAATTGGAATCAGCTTTGGGTAATAACTCACTCCCAGTCTTTGCAGTCCCCAAAGAATTTGCATTCTCCTATTGGTTAGCAAAGCCTTCTTTTCACTGATTACCTGAACTGTCAGTCCTGAGTATTTCACTCGCTTCCCTCACAATTACATCACCAGAGGTGTATAAAATCTGACCAGGAGGTGAATAGAGTAAAGTAGTGTCTGGAGTACTGAGAAAGGTCAGTTCTTGAAGGAGTAGGATTTGTTGGTTAGGTTTTCTTTTTTTAAATTGTTTATACAGTTCCTTGGTCAGGGCTTCACATCTATGAGACTAAGAAATGTCTGTGTGTGTAAATCTTCTATATTAAGAAGCTGTGGATGGGACAGGGATTGGGAAGCTAGGTCTGGGAAACATAATGCTCCCTGGCTTTATGCCTCTTAGTTGGTGAGAGAGGATCCCATTCTCTCTCCCTTCCTTCTTCTCTTTTTTTCTCCCTTCCTCCATAGTTAGAGCTATTCAATGGTCTTTAGTAGTAGTGACACTTACTGCCTTTAATAGACTCTCAAAAAAACCTGAAGGCTTTCAACCACTCTGTGCCATGAGACAGAAACCTGCTTGTTTTCTCCTTGGCTGTAGGAGAACTGAAATATTTCTTGCTTTTAAAAAAGCAGTGACAATGAATTTAGCTCACTATTCCTCTAAATATTCATTGTTAATCTGATGAGGGCCCTGCCATTCCTTCTAGTCCTACTTTGGAGTAGAAAACCACTCTTGTCATAAGGAAAAGTTACAGCACCCTAAACTTGTAACTTCAGGCCTTTCTTCTTACCCTTTTCAGGTATATCTGATTATACCATGGCTTCTAATGGAAAAGACACAACTATGGCATCCCCAGAGCATGGAGAGGAAGAGCAACAGGTAGGTGCTCCCTCTTAAGCATTATTGGTTCAACATGTGTATATGAAAGATAGCTGGCTGCTATCTAGTAGCAGGCTTCACATATGCACATCCTGGTGTTTAGAGATTTGTGCAGTTGCTCTTCCAGATGCTGCAAAATAGCCTGGTTTATAATGATATTTAAAAATTCTTCTTGCCTTAGTTAACAAGTTATGTTGTGATCCAGTTTCAGTACTAACTTCAAAAGCAGCTGTTTGGCCTCTGCTCAGATTTTTGACCATTCAAGAATCCTTTGATTGGGGCTAACACATCAAGGGTATAACCACTTGGAAAAAGTAAAGGTTCATCCCCAGTGTGGAACATTGCCTCCCTGACTCACTGTTCTGTCCCTTGCCTCACTAGAATGTCTTGAGGAGGGTGGCCAGTTTACCTTTAGTCAACTCTGCCTGTGATCTGGCTGCCACTGCCTATGCTTCCACCAAGGAGAGCCATCCCTATGTGAGGTCCATCTGTGACATGGCAGAGAAGGGAGTGACCTCCATTACCAATGCTGCAGTTAGCAGTGCACAGCCAGTTGTAACTAGACTTGAACCTGAGGGTGAGTAAAGCATATATGCAGACCTTTCTGTTTGTATGGTACAATTTCTCAACAGTAGGCTCTTCACACCCTGTCAGGAAGCTTCCATCTCTAAAACTCAATTGCATGAAGATCAGTACTGGAGGAGAAACTGGCAGTGAGGTGGTGTGACTATAGAGGAATAATACAGTAGCCCATGCATGTAAGCCCATTACATCTGCTAGAGGCTAACAAAGGGCTTTGCTTACACTAATTACTATTGCTGAACCTACCCTCACCTTCACTGTAGCTAGGAGGTAAGATTAGTTCTATGCTCTTTGCTTCTAAGGAGCAACACCCTTTGAAAGGTACCTAATTGCAAAATGAGATCTCCTCATTCTGCAACCAGAGAGGCTCAAAATCTAGGCTGTCACCAACAGAAGTTGGTCCAACAAAATTACCTCATTCACCTTGTCAAATATCTCTGGACCAACATGGCTACAACAACACTGCAGATAGATTACAACTACTAAACCTTTTTCTTAGCTAGGTGCTTATGAGGCAATAGCTCAACAGCAATGGCTGCTCCCTAACTTGCGTCCTTCATGAGAACAGTTAGTTGGACTTATTGCAGCCAAGGCATTGCAAAAACTTCTTGGTGCCTTCCAGAGGGATGTTTGATCAAAAAGCTTCAGAGCTGTAAGACTATGGGGTGAGATCATTGCACTTTATTCAGAACATAAAAGCCTTTCTCTTGGAGAGGGAGCCTGGAAAGTGATGCCTAGAATGCTTGCGTAAGAGACAATTCTGCAGTAAGTATAGATGGGAGGAGAGACTGTTCAGATGCTAGTCATAACTATCTTAATTCAGTTGCCCAATTAGGACGCATGGGAGGAAACATGGTACTATGAACTATTGAAAGGGACACTATTTTTCATGGAAAATAGTTACAAAAGAGTTCATAACTTGGGGTGGGGGAAGGGAGGGAACCACCTTACATAAGGAAGGGGGAAATGTGCAGAACCTACAACCCAGAACAATTGCTGCCTGAAAATATTGGAGAACTGAAGCTCTCATTACAGATGTGAGCCAGGTTCTGTAAATATTACAATAGCAAAATGGACCCATTAAGAAACTGAACTCTGGTTTCTCTATAGCCACAACAGCAGAGGAGTGTGTTTCTGAAATACCTGACAAAGTGGAGGAGAATCTACCAGTCCTTCAACAGACTGCTGATGAGGTAACTTTCACCACCCTCTCACTAGACAAAACATCATGCCTTTATGAAAGGGATGCCAATAATGGGATGCTTCCTCCAGCAGAGGAACACTCCATACTAAAAGTGGTCAAGAGGCAGGAGCTAGTGTCTCAATAGAACTCTGGTCTGATGCTTAACAGCAAGATGCAGTTCTTCCCCTGAAGATTTGACCTATGGGGCAGAGCAGGTGGTAATCCCCTCCCCCAACCTCCATCTCTGGGTAAATGTGGTGGTATCACCCTGAATTACTGTACAAGATCTTGCTTGATCACTCTTCTCTAGGCTACATCTGAGACACAGGAGTTGGCCTCTTCCAGACTGACAGATGTCAAGGAGACCATGATCAGAGTGGTAGATATGACCAAAGAGGCTGTGCAGGACAGTATGAAGACCACCAAATCAGTGGTAACTGACAGCATGAGCACAGTTGTGCAATCAAGAATGGGCCAATTGGCCATAAGTGGAATGGAAGCAGTGCTGGAGAAATCTGAAGAGCTCTTGGATCACTATCTTCCCATGACAGATGATGAACTAGGTCAGAACACACACATGAGTGACAGGTCTATTATCTTAAAGTTTAGGGTAATCCTCCCTTTGGGCCAAACATCTCTCTAGGCTTCTCAATTTTATCTGGCACCGAATGCAGGCTCATTCTACACTCTCTTCATAGCTGAGACTGAGGGTTAAGACTTTAGTTGGTGGGCATGTAATCATGTAAAATGACTTGAGCAACAAGTGGGGACAGGGTGGTACTAGAAGGAACGATGGGCATGACTTGATTAGAAGTCAGACATTAGCAAAGTATGCAAAATCTTAGTAGTGGTATGTGGGTTTTTGTTCTAAGGCTGCAGCTACCTCTGTGGTACTTCATAGCTGCTAAGACCAATGCTTGTTACAAGGGAGCTTAAGATTTAGCAGATCAGTATGGCTTGTACTCCTTTCTCCATCTCTTAACCTGAGAGGGTGAACAACCTGAACTCTCTTCCCTCTAGCTGAACTTGCTGAATCTGTGGAAGGGGCTGAAGCGTCTTCAGCACAACCACAAGAGCATCGGAGTTACTTCGTGCCTTTAGGTTCCCTGTCAACCAAACTTCGCCAACGTGCCTACCGCTACTCCCTAAACAAGATGAGACACACCAATCAAAGCATCAGAGAGGCTCTTTCCCAGCTTCATGAAACCATGGGACTGGTAAGAACTCAACTATTTCTTAAACTGATTCCCTCCGGGGCAGGGAATACTTGCACTTCATTCCATAAGCCTGATTTAACCACATGTGTAGGCCTCATTTATAGCTGTGCTGTGTAACTAGACCCTTCTACTCTGATGCATTGAGCATACCACACTGGGGTGACAGCATGTCAAACAGCGCAACTAGAATAACTGATGTGCAAATGTCTCATCTCTGGATATGCTTAATCCACTTCTAGATTGAATACCTTAAGCAAGGTGTCTCTCTTCAAGAAGTCCAGGAGAAGTTCCATCACATATGGCTGAGCTGGAATAGAGAGCAGCCAAAAAGCAGTGAAATCGAGGATTTGGCAAAACCACAGGTATGTACACTTGGATGTGGGCATTTGGGGGGGGGAGGGCGGGGTGGTCAGCTCTGATCTGAGAAGTTAGCAATTACTCTGGGCCTTGCAGAGTGGTAACTTTGGATAAGTAGCTCAAACTCAGCTGATCTTAGGTTCATTACAAAAAGGTGTTCCCTTTTTTGAGCCTAATGAGTGGTTTTCTTAGACATCCCTGAAGTGATGTCATAACAACAAGGTCTGTGCCCAAAAGCATAGTCACTTTAGATTCATGCTTGCTTTTTTAAACCTCTGCACAGCCTGAAAACTGACTGTAGATCATGGGTTTGCAACCAGTGAAACCTCTTAACTTGGCTTAGCTCTCTTCTGACCTACCTTACATGGCTTATTGTCACAAGTGGCTTCTCTTAGGGAAGGCACAACTTGGCCTCTTTATGTATCCTGAAAGAGCATGGCACACCCATTGCAGACCTTGTTGGTGCCAATGGTCTTTCCATCAGACTGCAGTGATTGCAGCATTAACTTGCAGCTTTATAACATCACAGAGGCAGTTGCAAGTTTGATCCTTATTGTGTTTTGAACATGAGAATTAAACTTCTATTTCTCCAACAGATGGAGTCTGAGACCCTGGCTATGTCCCGCAGCATTATCCAGCAGCTGCAGGATGCCTGCCAGATGCTAGTAGCCAGCATTCAAGGTCTCCCCACCAACTTTCAGGATAAGGTGAAACAGATGTATCACAACATGGAAGAGCTTCATTCATCCTTCTCCACTGCCCATTCCTTCCAGGATCTCTCCAGCAGCCTCCTAACCCAGAGCCAGGAGATGGTGACCAAGGCCCAGGAATATGTAGATGAGCTGATGGCATATGTGATGGAGACTACTCCTCTGTCTTGGGTTGTGGGACCCTTCATCCCATTGGGTAAGGGGTCTGCAGACACCATTGAACCAAACAACCAAGAAAATGAGGCTGAGGAAGCCTCCAAGTCTAAGGAGGCCCTGTGACCTAGAAACCTGAAACTTTTCTAAGGACCAAGGCACATTCATTCAGTGTTCCTTCTGACTTCATGTGTACTAGCATATATCAAAGACACCCATGGCTAGTTCTCGTATGTACTGTGCCTAAATCTCTCTACTAATTTCTGGCTGTGTTGTGTGACTGCTATAATGTAGATCACTTCTCAGCTCAGATACTACTTGTTTGTGTTATCACTGTCTTCAAAATAAAATGTCATTTCATTTGAATGAAGGTCTAATCTGATCTTTCTAAGATGCAATTTCCTGGTCTATAGTAGACATCTGTGCCTGCAGTTAGTCATGCTATATGTAGCCTTGTTCGCCAGTAGCAGCAACCACTGGCATTAGTGTGTAGATGACCGTTAAAAGCCTGGGAAGCTGACCCCATATACCATAGAACCAAATCTAGAGCCTTAATTTCTAAGTAGTTCTAGATCACCACTACTCACACCTGTAAACATGCTCTAGTTTCTGGTGAAACTGAGCACAGAGAGGTTACTTTTGTTGCTCTCATGGCTGTGGTAGAATTGCACTTGGGATTTCAGGTAGCAACTTCTGAAAAGCAAACAGTACAGTTGGTTAAAATGCCTACCAGTACCTAGCCAACCTGGGCTAGACACTACCTGGGTTGCTCAGTCCTGGCCCCTCCCCCATGAGAAAACAAGGCAAAGGAATCCCAGGCCTATCTCAAAGGGTTATCCCTAGCGGGGCTCTGGGGCATAAATGTCGCAGCCTCTAAAATATTGGTTATGGGGGTGTGTGGGTGGGTGTAATCTCAACCACCTATAAAATCACTTTGAGTCTGTATCAAGGCTTCATATTTCCATACTTAACAGCTGGAAATATGAAAGGTTGTAAATGCGACCTTTGCCCTTTAGGAAAGCAGGCCCTTTAAATCCACATCATAGGGTGACAGGTATTAGGAGTAGCAGTGTTTGGTTTTCTGTGGGTACAGATGGAGTCTGGTGGTACCAACAAATTTATTTGGGCATAAGCTTTTGTGAGTAAAAGACCATTTCAGATGTCCTTTACCCACAAAAGCTTATACCCAAATCATTGCCTCTAAGGTACCACCAGACTCCTCAACCCTTGTTATCAAAAGGGTGAGTACTTCAGCTTTTCCCACAGCCTCAGCCCAACTGTCAAATAGGAAAGGCCTCAGTCACTGCTATGAAATACCAAGCAAACCATACAGATTAAAATAAGAGCTTTTGGATTTCAAATGAATGTGGTATAGTGCCCATAATACAGAGGATATGGGTTCTGTTTAGTGCACCACATAGCCTAGAAAGCAAAAACATTGAGGGCCTTTGTGCTTAAAGGTATTTAGGCATTGCTCCACTCAGCATTGCAGGACCTCTTGAGACAACTCATTTACAAGTGACTTCAGCACATAGTGCTTATATCACTCTTTGAAAATGAGACTGATAGTGCAGTTGCAGGGATCTTGTAGAGCAGTGTTATAAAACCTCTATAGATCAGAGCAGCCCACTTTAAAAATAGAAGTGCTTTAACCTAAAACCCAGGCCAAACTTGAGGGTGCTGTGATAGCTTGGTTTCTACCTCGATCTTAGGCTCTTCCCAGCCCTGCTACTCCCTTGAGACATTGCTATGCTTTGTCCCTCTGTAAAAGGGCCACATGATGCCACTTGTAAAATGGGGAATAACAGTTTCTGTAATCATACTGAATACTAGTAGATTTTAGTATACTGTAAGTAGCACAAGGGGGTTCAGCTGCAGCAGGGTAGCACACACAAGCCTCAGCTGTGAATTTACTAATGTGCACGAGAGCTGAAGCTTGCTCAATGTAGTTGTACCCAAAGTCAAGGCGAGAGAAGCTGTTCCAGATGCATTTTTCTAAGCCACCCTTCCTACAGAGGGGAAACTGATCTAGTGGTTCTGGAATACCTACATTCTATAAAAGCCACAGTGAATGCCTTGCCTACAGAAAAAGGAAGATGTAGCTTATTCCAGCAAGTGTGTTGCCAGTATCATTATGACTTCAGCAAATGAAATAAGTAGGGCTGGCAATTGCAGTTAACTCACAAATTAACTCAACTAAATCATGATTAACAGTGCAATTAAGCACAATTCTTTTTAAACAGTAGAATACCAATTAAATATTTTTGGATGTCCTACATTTTCAAATATATTGATTTCTATTAAACACAATGCAATCTGTACAGTGCTCATTTTATGTTTCTTACAAATATTTTGGACTGTAAAAAGAAATTTTTTTCAATTCACCTGCAAGTAGTGTACTACAATCTCTATCAGGAAAGTGCAATGTACAAATGTAGACTTTTTTGGGGGTGGGGGTTACATAACTGTTCTCAAAAACAAAATCTAAAACTTTATAGCCTACATGTCCACTCAGTTCAACTTCTTATTCTCCCAGTTGGTAAGGCAGACACATTTGTTTACATTTACAGAAGATGCTGCTGCCTGCTGCTTATTTACAGTGTCACCTGAAAGTGACAACAGGTGTTCACATGGCACTTTTGTAGCTGGTGTTGCAAGGTATTTATGTTCCAGATATACTAAACATTCATATGCCCCTTCATGCTTTGGCCACCATTCCACGGGATATGCTTTCATGCTGATGGTGGTGGTTAAAAAATAATGCATCAGTTAAATTTGAGACTGAACTCCTTGGGGGAAGGACTGTATATCCTCAGCTCTGTTTTACCCACATTCTGCCATATATTTCATGATGTTAGCAGTCTTAGATGATGACCCAGCACATATGTTTTAAGAACACTTTCACTGCAGATTTGACAAAATACAAAGAGGGTACCAATGTGAGATTTCTAAAAATAGCTACAGCACTTAACCCAAGGTTTAAGAATCAGAAATGCCTTCCAAAATCTGAGAGGGACGAGGTGGGGTGCATGCTTTCAGAAATCTTAGAAGAGCAACACTCAGATGCAGAAACTACAGAACCCAAACCACCAAAAAGGATAATCAACCTTCTACTAGAAAAAGTTTACGTTTAGGTTGCACCCATGTAACCTAATGCATATTAGTTAAGTGATTAAAACTCAGCTATTTTCCTAGTGCAGACCCAGGACAACATCTTTAACATATTAGCTAGTCAATTAATAGCCTAGGCTCCTGTATCCATATTAAGAAAAAAAGGTTGGCTTTAGCTACCATGGTGTAGCTAAGTCTGAAGTAAATTTAAAAACTTTCCCTAGTTAAAGCAAACCCTACAGAGTGTTTCACAGTTTCAGCCAGGATGTCTGGGAAGTATGATTAACCAGATCAAAAAGGTAAATTTTCAAGATGGGAAAACACCTCTTGTTATATGCAGAGATCCCAAATACCATCTCCAGTTTGCCTCAAACTTTTGAGACAAATTCAGCTCTGGCAGAAGGAAAAATGTCATAGAGTTTGCTTTATTTCTGGTAAATTTAGGATTAAGACTTTGTGCAACAGAGAACAAATATTTGCAGGACATGAGTATAAGGGAAAAAGGTGCAAAACAGGCTGATTATGGAAGGCCAGCTTCTCTAGCTATTAAACTGCATTAACACTCTACTACAAATAATTAGTATAATTACAATATAGTATTCTAGAACTTGTGAGAGACTTTAAATGATCCATAGCAAATCAGCTGGGAAACCACACACCACTCCTCCTTTAGTGTCTAGTCTGTGTTAGCAAGGAAAAAACAGCTTCTCCTAATTAGCAATAGCTGCTAGTCAGGATGTGGCATCCTAGAAGAGTCCAGTTGAATGAAAGAATTGTGCCAGTCAAAGAAATAGATAGGCTACCTCTTACATTATTTTAATTAACTATCGTTCTCTTTCAGGTCTCCAAGATGTTGGAATAACTTTTTGTGGTGAGACTGACTTTGAGGGTTGGTAAGTATGTTTCTCTTTTCCCTTTCTCTCCCCACACCCACCCCATCCCTGTGTTAGCTTCCTTGAGAGATAGTATTTTATATCAAGTATTTTGATCTCCTCCTAATCTAAAGTACAGTACTCAGTGTTTCTTTTAGGCAACACAGTTTCAGATTTCTCACATATCTATATTCCATAATTTAAAGGGGTTATGATGTTTGAATTTTCATAACAAGAAATTGTTGACTTTCTTGCATTTTAGTGTATAACTGTGTTCTGGGGTGCTCCTTATATTATTGTTCTTGGAGGGATCGGTTGTAAGTTAACTTTCTCTCTGAATGTTGTGTGAAATCTTTGTCTTGCTACAGGTCTGAAGTGAAATGGGAAGATCTAAAACTAGCTCAGATTACAGCTATTGTTACTATCAAAAGATACAGGAGAAAAATGGTTATTGCCATGTGTTGCTTTGCTGTTTTTATGTCTACTGTAATTGAATTTGGACTTCTTGGCTGTGATGCATAACTCTGTGTCTTGAAGAGGGAGTTGAAATGAAGGTGGATTTTATTGGTTTGTTCGTCTGTCCACTAATCCCAATCCTGGACTTTGTCAAGCTTGCCTCACAACTTTTAACAGCTGGTTGTTGTTGTTTCTTGTGTACTTAAAAAACACATTTGGATATGATGCATCTCCCCTTTTTATTCTTTTGTCTGCCTTAGATGCTAGTTGTAGTAAGAAGGGTACAGTTGGGACTTTCTTTTTATGAAATGCAGTGATAGAAAGCATGTAAAGTTCTTCTGCTGCTTGTGTTTGTATGGTGCTGGGTTACGGGTTACTCTGCCATTTGGACCTACAATAATTTTTCTTGCTTTTCAGTTTCATCTGATTAGAACACATCTTCAAAAGCCAAATAAGAACTCAAAGCAGGTAGGTGCCTTCAGTAGAACTTTAGGCTTCTGCAAGTAAATTACTGATCTTAACTCTTGGGTGTTAGCCACCCATTGACTGTTGTACTCAGTATCATTACTCTCTAGAAACCAGTCACATTATACAGTCCTTGTTATTGTTGTAGTGGCTTCAGAAAAATCTAGAGCTGGACAGAGAATGACAGTTCAGTCTCACGAAAACATCAGAGGTTTCAGTATTTGTTTTTGTCCTACATTAGAATGAAAACAAAACTTTGGAATGCTTTTGCAAAATAGAATTGTGTTAAAAATGTGTCTTACGATCAGAAAGGCCAGGTTTTTGATCTCTCTCTGGTCAGAAGTGACCAGAGAGCCCTGGATATGAGGCCTTCCCCTCAGAAACTTTGTTGAAACTGCTAAGTTTCTGTGGAATGTTCTGGCTTTTACTAAATACCAGATTGAGGTGAAATTACATTTAGTTGAAAATATTCCAATCAGTTCTAGAAAAAACATCAAAGGCTGGTAATTGTAGATGATGATGAAGCACAATGCTACTCCCAGATGTTGTTATGACTCAAATAACCACATTTTATTAATGATGATCATTTTTAATGAGGGGCAGTGGATACCGAGGCTCTTGAAGTAGCTTGATTTGATTTGAGTCTTCAGCTCACAGAGACTTCTGTCGTGAATATCCACAACAGCTCCAGAGGGACTGATTTCCTGGAAACATAGGTGATTCAATCTCCGCAGTGACCGTCCTTCCTCCAAGTCAATGACATGATGCTTCTTTTTGTAGGATGTATTCAGCAAGGTCCTCAGTCAACTCTTAGTCCATGCTGACCATGGCCTGGGTTCCATGCTTTCACCTCTGAAAAGGAGCACCACGGAAACATGACATTTGCCCGTGATCCTGCCATCAGTGATATACCCCCAGTTATGACTACACTTGAACTTCAAGGTGAGTAAATCATGGGAGTAAGTTGGATTGGAGGCAATGCTATGTGAATTCCTTTGTAAATTATTTTGAGATTTACAGATGAATAGCACTGTGAGCTTACCATTACCTTCCCTCACACTCTAGTCAGAACAGAGCTTTAAAGTCGCAGTTCTAACTCTGAGATCACAGCAGGATTTGCAAGTGTGGGATGGAAGAGAAAGTGGATTGAGTGTCCTCTAGTGTTTCATGAATTGGATATTGTAATATTTGGCACAGATGGGAAGGGGGCTGGAGGTACATTTTAGAAGAAGGGATAAACGTGTTGCTTGCAACATGACTTCATGGAAATGTCTACAGAGCAAAAGTGTCAACATGTTGCTCTTCCGCACTTTGTCTGCTGCAATTGTAATATAGTCTTGAAAAAAGCCTACCAGAAACTATGGTAAGGCTGATATTGTAGGGTCCTATGACTCAAACATCTCAATAATTTGTTTATGGTGGGTTTTTGTGTCTGTGTTTGGTTTCAAGTCCAACTGAAACACAGTTGAAGGAAATCAAATTCACAGGAATAGTGGGTTGTCTTTTTTTCTGAAAGATGAAAAATGAGGCAGAAATAAAGGCACAATGCAGGGAAGAGACACAGAGAGAGAAACTGTAGGTGGAAAACTGTAAGCAGCTAATTATTTGTGAATCTTTGACCACCATCCCTCCTCTCTGCTCGCTATTTCACCTAGTCTTCTGGGACTTATTGAACATCCCAAATTTAGGAGTGGTTGATGGGTTTTCAAACAAGAAGAGGAAAAAAGAAAAATTGCTTGCCACTAAAACATTTCCTTTTTCTCCAACTTCCAAAAATGTGGAGCTTCTGTCTCCCAAACTAACTCTGTCTGAGACCATATTCACCTCGCTATGTCCATCCTTAAAGTCAGATCTCTTAGCCCTCTAGGATGAGAATTTTAGAGAATTTAAAAGAGGTGATTCCCAGCTGTTGTTAGGGAAGGCACTTTGCTTCTAGCCCTGGAAAGTTTTGATGATTGAAGGTGTAGAGGATCTGAAAGTGTAGAGGATCCCTATGTAGAGAGTTATTTGAAGTCACTTTTTGGACTTGTGGAGACAGAGACTTTGTGTGTCGCAAGCCAGGTGTAAATCTCAAACACACTAAGTGGCTGTGTGGACTCTGCTTCGGTGCAGTAAAATTTACCTACTATGCAATAACATACTGCTCTTTGAAAGAGGAGCAGATCATTGTGCACTGGGAAACATTTAGTACACGGCATCAAGGTCCATATGACCAGTTAGTGTGCAGCACTGTAATGTGCTGTAGATTTACATCCTGGTTTGCCATGCGTTCCTTCTCTCTCTTTCAAGGCAAATCCTTTATAGTTCCTTCAGAGCCCTGGATCATAAAACTGTATTCCCAGACCATCCTCACACTTCCTCTTGATTACAGCTGGAGTTGTGGGTGCCCAGCATTTATGAAAAATCAGGCACATGGTAATGAAGGCACCTACCGTTAGAGAGAGAGTGGCCCCTGTAATTCTTTTAAAAACATTTATATTCCCTCACACACTTTCTGTAACTCAGGGTAATGTGCCCACTTCCTGGGGAGACCCTTCACACCACACCATATAGTATGTGTAGGGACTGACTCCTTTTGTTTTTTATATAATGATTTTTTATTACATCTTAATTTTCAAAAACACCATGTACCAACTGTCACGGTTCCTGAGGTAATTGCACCTCAGATCTCCTCATGATCTCCTTGAAGGCACCCTCTATAGGTTTCAGACCTCCAGCCATTGTCTGTCTTGAGGAGGAGTCCCATGACACTCTCCCTCTAGACTGGGGATTTAAGCTACAATTCTTCCTGCCCTTTGGCTTGGTTTTATGTCCAATTGAAATACAGTTTAAAGAAATTGAATTCATGGGAATAGCAAGCCTCACTTAATATGGCTTCTGAAGGGATATTGCTGTGGTGTATTCTTGGTTCAGAGTAAGAAGCATGGTTAGGTCTTGGCACTGGCCAGCATCTTGGAAAGCTGTTTTAGAAGAATAATCATTCTTGTGTGTTAGGTCAGAGCCATGAAAGTGACAAGGAGAAGGCTGGACCATCACAGACCAGCAGCAATGCACATGCTAGTAAATCAGGGCTTTTAGTGGCAGCTCATGCTTTGTCTAGCCATCCTGAGAGTGGGAGCAACAAAGTGAATATTAAACTTGGCAGCCAGGATGATGAAAACTCAAACCTGGATTTCTATGACCTTAAAGGGGAGAATGAAGGAAATATAATTCCTGTATTTGGCCTGGAGGACAGAGAGAAATCAGAAGATACTGCTTGTAACAGGTTTGCTGCAGGACCAAGTCATTGTGATGTACCTACTGGGAAGAGCAACCTCAAAGAAGATGACCCCCCAGCAGCGGCACCAGGGGGGCAGGCTTCTCTAAGCCATCAAGCTCAGGAGCAGACAACAATACTTCAGTTTACAGAAAGTGAGAGGGTCATGTCTGCAACAAGTAAGAGAGTACTGGAGTTCTTAGAAACTAGCCATCGGGAAGACTCTGAGGCCATACAGAGCATGGAAACCCAACTGAGGGGCATGGGGGTAGCCTCAGTTATCATCCATAAACAGCTGGAAGCAATAGTTAATCTCCTCAGTCAGCCTCCAAGGCCTGTCCCTGCACAGCCAGATAGCTCCTTCTCTGCCACACCCTGTGTAGAAAAGGTAAATGCTTCTACATACACTAGTGACAACTGTATGTGATCCAGAGAGTGAGTTGTTCTTTGGAGTCATAAGAGATGGCTCCTGCCTGGTGTATCTTGTATCTCTTATAATGCTCTAAATGTTTTATTGGTCAAGATTTTAAAGAATAACAATCCTATGGGGTACTAATAAATAACTAATAAATAACACATGAGGGAAAGCAGCAGATGAGGCATTGTTTGACTAGGATTTTTGAATCTCCACCTGTTGTTGTCTCTCTATTTGATACAAAATGTGTTGTTTTTTTTTTCCTGGAGATTTTTGAAAATGTCTGCTAACAATTAAACTTTGCTATTGATATGAGGCTGAGCATGTGGCTGGTTCAGTTATCCTTAAGTTCTCTTTGGATAAGTCTGTGCCAGGTTGATTTGTCATCTTGGTCTGATGACTATAGTTCACTTTTACTCTTGGGTGTATGGTTTCACTGTGATTTGTCAGCAAGAGAGGATGATCCACCATTTGCAGTAACTGTACATGGTATGTCAATGGTACCTTTCTCCTGATTGCCTTTTGGGTGCCTGAATCTCCATTTTCATAGAGGGAAATGCACTTTCTGAATCTTGCTTGACCACAGAAGGTACTCTGCCACTGTTAGCGGAAACCATTAGCCCTTCCTTTCTCAAAAGGAGTTGCGGGGTGTGTGTGTGTGTAAACAATATATTCATAAGCTACTATCTGAGGCCATCAGGTGGTCTGTAGAGGAAGACTTTGGGGAGGAAGAGGAAGTGTTGAATGGGAAAGGATTGTGTGAGGACAGAGGACTACATGTCTTGGGCGGAGGGGGTCCTCCATAGGTTTCAAGAACCTTCATGAGCATCTTTCCTTTATCACTGCATTTATGGTGCAGCTAATTTACAGCATGCTTGGCTGTGTTTAGGCAGTGGCTTGCATACTGATTGACCTGCCAGCATTCTGAAAAAAGCCATCAATATTTGGCATTCACTGCCCTAAGTGGCATTGTCTATGCCTTGGTATGTGGCTGCAGCTGAAATAAAACTTGCCGGACAAAAAGAAGCCAACTTCCTGCATTCAGCATTGTATTGTTACACAGCTCCATTGCAGAAGAAATACTTTAAATATTTTTTTAAATCCAGGAACCAACTGACATACCCATGAGAGGCAAAGGATTTGAAAACCAACAGCTTTCTGTAAAGCTATTTTACAATTTCACCATATTAGCCCAGTAGGTTGTCAAAGAAAAATCTTTAACTGAGTCAATTTATTCTTTCCTCATAATTACCAGTCCCTAAAATTTAAGGGCCTAATTGAGTTTTGACTGAAGTCAGGCTTCTGCCATTGACTTCAGTAAGAGAAAGGGAAGATATGAGAATTTAAACAGTATGGCAACCAAATCTGATCAAAATTCAGAATTTCCAGTTTGTGGGAAAATTTGACACTACAAATCTTGTTCCCCTGATTCATAATGAAAACACTTTGAAAAACTCCCACAATGATAATTTAAAAAGAGAATTAAAAAAAAAAAAGTACACCAAAATTTTCTAGATTTTTTTTTTCAGTTTAAAGTAAAATTTTTGGAACAGATTTTTAAAATTACAAATCATTTTCTCAAGACCCTCTTTTTTTCTGAATACTCTCCAGTTCTTCAACATCCTTCCTGAATTGTGGACAGGAGAACTGAACAAGGAATTCTAGTGCCAGTTCTGCCGATGCTAAACAGAGGTAATAACCTCTCTTCTACTTAAGATTCACCTGCTTATACATCTAAGGATTGCATTAGCCCTTTTGGCCACAGTGACTCACTGGGATATAATGTTCATCTGATTATCCATTATGCTCTTCTGGTCATTTTCACAACTGGTGCTTACCAGAATAGTCCCCTATCTTGGAAATATGATGTACATTCTTTGTTCTTAAATATAACTATTTCCCTATAACAATTGGTCATGTCAAAATGGTAAGCTGGGTGCAAGCAAATAGTATGCAAGCAATCAAGATCACTCCGCATCAGTAACCCTCTTCATTATTTATGCTCCTCTAGTCCTTAGAATCTGCAAACTCTTGCAGTAATGACTTGGGGCTTCATTCAAAGGAATTTAGGGCATTGGAATGCTGAGCATTTGCAATATTCAACTTTTAGGGTCCTACGCAATCACAGGAACACGATGCAATCTACAAGGAGGGGTGCCAGGAGGGCATGACCCTGTTACTTTTTCCCAGCCGTAGGGGCAAGCAATGGGTGAGGGGTCAGAGAGGAGTGAGTGAGTGGTGGTCTTGGGGGGAAGGGATGGAATGAGGGTGGGGGCTCAGGGGGAAGGGGCGGCATGGGGGGGTGGGACTACAGTTCAGGTGCCAAGAGCCTCCACCCACTTGTAGGCTTTGTGGACAGGAGTAGCAGAAGCTTCCTAAGTTACACATCTAGGCTCCCTATGCAATGAAGGGGGAGGGTTAAGCACCTTAGAATTCAGTTCATAGGAGCCAGGGCATTAGGTGGGGAGCCACCTAAGTTAGTCAAATAGGAGATGCTGGTAACAGAGGTATGTGTTGTAAGCTACATTCCTCTAATAGAGAGAAATTCCTCTCTCTGCTAGTGGTCCATGACTGAGTGCCCCTGTCCTGGAATCAGGTGGCTTAGATAGCTGAGTTGTTTCTAGTGATTGGAGCTGGGAGACTGGACCCTGTATTCTTTACCCCCAACTCTGCCACCTGGATGCCCTACTTCCCAGGCTCCAGAGTCATCATTTCTCTCTCTCTTTCTCTCTGCCCCACTGACTCTAAGTATTTGTCCACAGTAGAACAGCTTCAGATAGTCACACCTGATACATCAATGGCACGGCCAAGGACTAGTTATTTGTCCTAATTTGCTGAAATTTCCCAGCCTCTCCTTATTTTTTTCCCTTCCCATTGTACAACCAGTAACATTCCTACCATTCTTTCTAGCACAGGTACGCTAAACACGATGTGACAGCAGTGCCTGTCTGACTCATGTCTGCAGAGAAACATTAATAAAGACTTCATAGGGCTGTCTTTCATAAAACAAATGTTTCCAAAGCCAGCATTGGCGGAGCTCTCTCCTACAGATGATCATGTAAGATGTGAAATGTTACTCTTATATTGTATGTATTATCAAAAAATGTGTAACTACTTATGCTAAGCAATATGTTCCACCTTGTATTTAGCTATGACACTGAGTACCTTTCCCAGAGCTGAAGCAGAGCTCTCTGTAGCTCGAAACTTTGTTTCTCCCACCACCAAAAGCTGGTCCAATAAAAGATAGTACCTCACCCACCTTGTGTCTCAGTGGCATTTAGCCCCACAGTTCCACACTATAGTACTCTTGAACACCTTGTAAATCACTTGGACACTCTAGCCAGGTTGCATGCTTCAGCACTCAAGAACAGGAAATGCCAAAGTAGAGGCTGCCCATTCAATTCTTACCCTTGTGCCTAGCAGCCATTTGAAAACTAGCACTTTGTATTGCATACTAAGTAATATTGCTCTTCCACAACCTCTGGTCTAGCTGTCAAACACTCTTCCTATCACTCACATGTATGAAACATACACAGTAACCAGGTCTGGTTCTAGCCATTTAGCTACCTGAAGCACAGCGGCAAGCCGCGGGGGGCGCTCTGCCGCTTGCTGGTCCCGTGGCTCCGGAGGATCTCCCGCAGACGTGGCCGCGGAAGGTCCGCTGGTCCCGCGGCTCCAGTTGACCTCCAGCTGGAGGGCCTGTGGCTACTCCACCAGAGCCGCGGGACCAGCGGACCCTCCCCAGGCACGCCTGTGGGAGATCCACCTGAGCCGCCTTCCCGGCAAGCAGCAGAGCGCCCCCTGCGGCATGCCCCCCCAAGCGTGTGCTTGGCATGCTGGGGCCTGGAGCCGGCCCTGACAGTAACCATTATTGCGTCTTGTGTAACATTACACCCAACAAATGTAACAGAACTCTGACGTGCAAATGCAGTTGGCATATAGCTCTTTTCATAGTTTGCTTCCTTATACTCCTCAATTGTACTGCAGAAGCAGCCGTCAGATTTTTAAGTGGAAGCAGGGCTGCCCAGAGGGTGGGGCAAGTGGTGCAATTTGCCCCGGGCCCTGCAGGGACCCCCACAAGAATATAGAATTCTATAGCATGGCAACTTTTTTTAACTGAAGGGGCCCCCAAAATTGCTTTGCCCCAGGCCCCCTGAATCCTCTGGGTGACCCTGAGTGGAAGAAATAAGTTGTATGATATATGCGTAATGATTAAATACACAAGTAAGAAATCTAAAGATAAACTGGACATTTCTGTGAAAATAGTTAAACATAAATATACATGACCAGAAAAAGTTGCAATTCTATCACGTTTAGAGAGAGGAGGGATAAATGCTATGTGAACATGTGTGTAAGGCTGTACCATACTGCATCCAGTAAAGAAGATGCAGTTAAATCTGTAAATGTGAGCTTAATTTTGTCCTGGCTTGATTCTCAAGTGCACTCTTCACATTCTTATTGTGACTTTGCAAATATAGCTCATATTCTGTGCATTAATACACTGCCAACTCCAAGAAACAAAGCCTTCCAAAAGAAAGCTGCACTTCAAGCTGAAAGCCAAGACAAAACTCAGAGGGACACCTGGAGGAGTTGGGCAGGGTGAAAGAGTGTCATCCCAGGGATAAAAGAGGACACTGCACTATAATCCAGAGATCTGAATTGCTATTCCTAGGCCTGGCACTAACTCATTGTGTGACTCAGGGCAAGTTCTTTCAATGCTCTGTGCCTCCATTTCCCATCTGTATAATGGGTATGATGACACTTATGAAGTACTTTGAGAGCTCTCGCTGTGCTTATACTCAGTAACTAACACAATGGGGCTCAGTCTCAGGTGGGCCTCTAGGTGCTACTGGGCTGCAATTGTGAACTTCCCAGCAGGGGTACAATCACTACAGGAGTTTGTGCAATGTAACTCTGCTCCATAAAAATCCCATGTGCCGAAAGCTGTGCCAGATGCAACTCCTATACTTGGAGGAAATGATCTAGCTGTTCTTAAATTCCTAGTTTCTGTAATAATCCACAAGAAAATGTAGGAACCCCACAGAATTTCTCATGTATGCATAAATTGCCTTTAACTCCCCTGGTCATAAGAAAAAATAATCAGTTACCAATGATCGCCTCCACAACACACACACCGTCTTGCAGAAGAAGAGATATATTGATATAAAGGGCTCTTTAAACTGGTTTCTGTACTCCTCCCTGATGAGAGGGGTAGCGCTGAAATCTGTATTACCATGTCGGATTAGGGTTAGTGTGGCCGCAAATTGATGATATTGGCCTCCGGGCGGTAGCCCACAGTGCAGCACTGTGACCGCTCTGGACAGCAATCTGAACTCGGACGCACTGGCCAGGTAGGAAAAGCCCCGTAAACTTTTGAATTTCATTTCCTGTTTGGCCAGTGTGGAGAGCTCACCAGCACAGGTGACTACGCAGAGCTCATCAGCACAGGTAACAATGCAGTCTCCTGAGACTCAAAAAAGAGCTCCAGCATGGACCGCAGGGGAGGTACTGGATCTGATCGCTATATGGGGAGAGGATTCTGTGCTAACAGAACTCTGTTCCAAAAGACAAAATGAAAAAACATTTGAAAAATTTCCAAGGTCATGATGGAGAAAGGCCACACCAAGGACTCAGTGCAGTGCAGAGTGAAAGTTAAGGAGCTCATACAAGCCTACCAGAAAACCAAAGAAGCAAACGGAAGGTCCGGGGTAGGGCCGAAAACATGCCGCTTCTACGCTGAGCTGCATGCAATTCTAGGGGGGTCCGCCACCACTACCCCACCCCTGTCCGTGGATTCCGAGGTGGGGGCGGTAATCTCAGCCATGGCTGAGGATTCTGCGGACGGAGAAGATGAGGAGGAGGAAGAGGAGGACGAGCTTGCAGAGAGCACACAGCACTCCATTCTCCCCAACAGCCAGGAGCTTTTTCTCACCCAGACAGAATTGCCATCCCAAGCCAGTAGCCCAGACAATGAAGCCATGGAAGCGACCTCTGGTGAGTGTACCTTTGTAAATATAAAACATGGTTTAAAAGCAAGCGTTTTTTAATGATTGATTTGCCCTGAGGACTTGGGATGCATTCGCGGCCAGTACAGTTATTGGAAAAGTTTGTTAACATGTCTGAGGATGGAGCGGAAATCCTCCAGGGACATCTCCATGAAGCGCTCCTGGAGGTACTCCAAAAGCCTTTGCAGAAGATTTCTGGGCAAGGCAGCCTTATTCCGTCCACCATGGTAGGACACTTGACCACGCCATGCATGTAGCAAGTAATCTGGTATCATTGCATGACAAAGCCTAGCTGCATATGGTTCTGGTGATTGCTGGCATTCAAGCAACATCCGGTCTTTATCTCACTATGTTATCCTCAGGAGAGTGATATCATTCATGGTAACCTGGTTGAAATTCAGGAATTTAATTAAGGGGACAGAGATGGCCATTCCTACTGGACTGTTTGCCTGTTGCTTAAAAGAAATCCTTCCTTGCAGGTAGCCAAGTGGAGGGGGGGGTTAAAGGCGCTGATCTTTTTCGTGTTTGGCTAGCAGGGATCTTCCCTGCTATCAGCCACGCGGTGTGGGGGGAAGGGGGTGATTAGCAGTGATCTTCCATGATACCAGCCACATGGTGGGGGGAGGGGTAAAGCAGTCATCCCAGAGAATTGGATGGGAGGTGGTGGTTTCTGCTGCTGCATGTTAACAGGAAAGAAGCAGCACTGAACGGGATTTGCTTGGTATTTAGGAAAGGAGGGCACTGTGTATATGAGGGCTGCAGAAGCTGAAAGACAATGGCTTACCATGTCCGCATGCAAGCTGAATACTGCTGTGAGATCCTTAACACCAGAGCCGCAGGTACTCAATATTAAGATGGAAAATGCGACCTTGTAGTGAAATCACATGTGCTATGTAAGGTGAATAGTGTTGTTCACTGTGAAAGAGTATAACCATTGTTCTGTAAAATGTATCTTTTTTAAATACTTCTCTCCCTTTTTTACCTTCCTCATGCAGCTGCAAATTTTTCAAGCCTCCCTACTCCATCCCGAAGGCTATCTCAGATAAGGCGGAGGAAAAAAAGACGCAAGACGAAATGTTCTTGGAAATCATGGAAGTAACCCACAATGAAAGAGCTCATCTGAATGAGTGGAAGGACGTGGTATCAAATTACAGGAAAGATGCCAGTGAACGTGAGGACAGGAGGGACCAACGTGAGTAGAAGAGAGATGCTCGAGATGAGAGGTGGCAGCAGGAAGATAAGCGGTGGCGGAATGCAACGCTGGGGCTGATGCGTGATCAAACTGACATCCTCCGACGTCCAGTGGAGCTTCAGGAACAGCAGTAGGCTACAGAGTGCTGCTGCAGCCCCTGTGTAGCCACCCTCACCATGTTCCATATCTTCCTCACCCAGACGTGCAAGAACGCTTGGGGGAAGGCTTCGTGCACCCGCCCACTCCAGCCCCATGGATAGCCCAACCAAAAGGCTGTCATTACTTTGAAATATTTTTAGTGGCCTTTTCCTTCCCTCCCATCCTTCTCCCAAACCACACCCGGGATATCTTGTCAGTTCTCTCCCTCTTTTTATAATGACTTTTTAACAAAGAATACATGATTTTTAAACGATAGTGACTTTATTTCCTTAAGCAAGCTGTAATCAAAGGGGGAGGGTGGGTTGCTTACAGGGAATGAGTCAATCGGGGGGGTGGTTCATCAAGGGGAAACAGACACAACAGTCACACCATACCCTGGCCCGTGATGAACCTCCTTTTCAAAGCTTCTTTGATGCGCACCGCTTCGTGGTGTGCTCTTCTATTTGCCCTGGTGTCTGTCTGCGCGTAATCAGTGACCAAGTGATTTGCCTCAGCCTCCCACCCCGACATGAAGGTCTCTCCCTTACTCTCACAGAGATTGTTGAGCAGACAGCAAGCAGCAATAACAATGGGGACATTGGATTGGCTGAGGTCAGAGCGAGTCAATAATATGCGCCAGCGCGCCTTTAAATGGCCAAATGAACATTCTACCACCATTCTGCACTTGCTCAGCCTGTAGTTGAACAGCTCCTGACTACTGTCCAGGTTGCCTGTGTATGGCTTCATGAGCCATGACATCAAGGGGTAGGCTGGGTCACCCAGGATAACTACAGGCATTTCAACATCCCTAACTGCTATTTTTTGGTCTGGGAAGTAATTCCCTTGCTGCAGTCGTTTAAACAGAGTAGTGTTCCTGAAGAGGCGAGCATCATGAACCCTTCCTGGTCATCCCACGTGTATGTTGGTGAAACGTCCCTTGTGATCCATCAGTGCTTGCAGCACCATTGAAAAGTACCCTTGCGGTTTACGTACTGGGTGTCCTGGTGCTCCGGTGCCAAGTTAGGGATATGTGTTCCATCTATCGCCCCCCACAGTTAGGGAATCCCATGCACTATGACCTGCACGTTTCCCAGAGTCACAACCTTTCGTAGCAGCAGCTTAATGATTGCTTTGGCTACTTGCATCACAGTAGCCCCCACAGTAGATTTTCCCACTCCAAATTGATTCCCGACTGACCAGTAGCTGTCTGGCATTGAAAGCTTCCAGAGGGCTATTGCCGCTGGCTTCTCAATGGTGAGGGCTGCTCTCATCTTGGTATTATGGCATTTCAGGGCAGGGGAAAGCAAGTCACAATGTTCCATGAAAGTGCCCTTATGCATGCGAAAGATTCGCAGCCACTGTGAATCGTCCCAAACCCGCAAAACTATGCTGTCCCACCAGTCTGTGCTTGTTTCCCGGGCGCAAAATCAGCATTCAATGGCTAGAGCCTGCCCCATTAGCAGCAGGATCTCCTAAGTGCAGGGGCCCACGGTTTGAGAGAATTCTGTGTCCATGTCCTCATCACTTTCCTGGCCGCTCTGCCATAGCCGCCTCTTCCTCACCTGGCTATGCAGGTCCTGGTTCAGCATAGACTGCACGAGAATGCGCGAGATGTTTACAATGTCCATGATTGCGGTCTTGATCTGAGCAGGGTCCATGCTTGCTGTGCTATGGTGTTTGCACAGTTCACCCAGGAAAAAAGGTGCGAAACGGCTGTCTGCTGCTTTCAAGGAGGGAGGGATGAGGCTGTACCCAGAACCACCCGCAACAATGTTTTTTGCCCCATTAGGCACTGGGATCTCAACCCAGAATTCCAAGGGACGGAGGAGACTGCGGGAACTATGGGATGGCTACAAAATAGCTACCCACAGAGTAAGGCTCCGGAAATGGACGCTAGCCTCGGTACATGGACGCACACCGCTGAATTAATGTCCTTAGTGTGGCTGTGTGCACTTGATTTTATACAATCTGTTTTACAAAACCAGTTTAGATAAAATTGGAATAATCCCGTATGGTAGACATACCCTCAAACTAGTCATTTCAGTTCTTTGTGCTTCCATTCTCCATTTGTAAAATAGGGATAATCTTTTCTTCCACCCATTGTCTGTTTAGCTTGTAAATTCTTAGGGGAAGAAACCATCTTCTGCGTCTGCATAGCACAAGACCTGAGTCAGATGGGGACTTCAGGCACTGCCGTAACACAAATAATAGCAATAGTAGTTTACTCACTTTCTCATTAAAACAATTCCATCACTAGATTGGTGGCAAACAATGGTAATAGTAGTGCTGTTGCCAAAGGGCCAGCCTTTTAAAGGTATTGAGGCACCTAAAGATGCAGATAGGGATCTAGTGAGATGTTCAAAATGCAAGGTGCCTATCTCTATCAATGGGAATTGAGTGCCTAGGAATTTTTTGAAAATCCCACCAGTGCCTATTTACCTTTCTGTGTTCCTAAATACTTTTGAAAATCTGACGCTTAGTATCTAAGATGCAGGTAGAACATGTGCTGCGAAGGTTTTCTAAAAGCTCTGTTCTATGAATTACTGTGGGGACAGGGCTGGCTCTACCATTTTTGCCATTTTTACCATTATTGCTGCCCCAAGCAAAAAAAAAAAAAAAAAAAAAAAAGCTGCTTGGATTGCCGCTCAAGAATGGACAGAATGCCGCTGCCCATAACCATTTGCTGCCCCAGGAACGTGCTTCCTCTGTTGGTGCCTGTGTGGGGAAGTTCTATAGCCTGTGTTATACAGGAGGTCAGACTACACGACCACAGTGGGCGTTTCTGGCCTTATAATCTATGAATCTGTGAGTCAGGCTTTCAAATGAAGATTTTGGGAAGCTGTGGTCCATTTTGACATTTTCGCCTTTCATTTGGCAGAATAACCTTATTCTCTTGTTTCTTTCAGTTAAACCTACAGTTTTTGCAGAAAGGCATGGCATGGCTTCTGGTCAGCAGCAGCAAGATTATGACAGTTACTGGGTGTGTTTAGGCTCCATGATGACCAAATTCCAGCAATGTGCTTACCAGCATTCCCAGAGCAAGGTGAGGGATGCCTGCCAAAGCATCCGGGAGGCTCTTCAAACTAGTTCCCTGGTAGGAACAAAGTTCTTCTTTCCCCTTCATCCTCATCCCAGAGATGTTCTGGGCAGGACCACTATATAACTAATCTTCTTCTTTGAGTGGCCTCTGCATATTCCCAGTCTTGAGATGTACCCAGTGCTTAATGTGTAATGAAAGTGGTGCTGGGGCTGAAGCAATTAAGTGCTGGTGATCAAGAATTTTTTTTACTTTCATAACTGATACGCAAGCCCAGAAGTGCCGGGGTTATGAATGGCCAAGCCTAAAGGTGCCGGGGCTCAGCCCTGGCAAGCCCTGACACAAATTAAGCACTGAATGTACCTGTGGCACAGCCAGGATCAATGGAACTTTTTATTGCCATTGGAACACTACCTTACACCCTTCTCTTGTGATTCCAGAGGTTTGCAGGGCAGAGCAATAAAAGTGGTGTGGAGTACCAACTGTCACAGTTCCTTTCAGCCATGGTAGCAGACAGAACAGGATCCTCACCTGGTCCATGGACCCAATATTATCAGAATGTGTCATCCAGTGCCACCTTCATCAGGATTAGTGTTAGTTAGCTTCTTCAGTTAGACAGTTTTTACATATCTTTTTCAGGTTTGGCAGCTTCATCGTTGTTCTTTGTCCCATTAGATTTTTTTTTCTTTAGCAATCCAGTCTTTATGAGAGTCAAAGATAACAAGACTTCTTAGTTATCTAGGCTCATTTCAGACCATCTATAGCATGATACTCAGACTGAGGCTCGCAAGCAGCAAGTGTCTCTTTAATGTGTCTTTGCAGGATGGAATATTAAAACACTGTGATTTAATTATTAACCAATCTAAGTTATTTACCATTCAGGATGCTTTTCCTATGTTATTAACCAATTAAGTTATCAACTTGCACTAAGTTATTAAGTGATTTACTGTGTGAGTAATATATATATATATACATAAAACTAAATATAATATAGTACTATAGTAAATGAAACAATGAATTCACACGACTGGGTAATATTGATCTCTAATATGGCTCCTCGACCACTGAACGCTGAGTATCACTGGTATATAGCTTCAACAGAAGCTCCACAAAGATCAGGGGGAACCATACCAAACAGGGCTGGATTGGCATGGAAAACATCAAAGGAGGCAGGAAGAATGGTTCTGTATTGGGGAACAGTTTTAGAATCAAACAATAGTGTAGTTGTAAACGTCTCCCATTTCAAGAGAGATTTCTAAAAATTGTACCTTCACACTATTAATTTGCTTCTTGCAGTTGCTGAAATATTGCATCATTGTCTTGATTCATACAATCACCCAACCCCTGAAGACCATCTACCAGATCCTACTGGTTATAATTGAACACTTTCCCGTCAACTTTCAGGACAAGATGCAACAAGTTTCCCATATCACAGAAGTGCACTATGCTCTTGATTCCTTCCAAGATCTGTCTAGAGAAATCCTCTTCCAAATACGGGAGAAAGTGACCAAGGAGGAGGAAGATATGAATGAGCTGCTGGAGTATGTGGTGTACAGTATATCCCTCTGTTGGTTTGTGGGACCCTTCAATGCTTTAAGAGGTAGAACATAAGCAGACTCCACAGAAACTGCAGAATATGCATAAGAAGGCGCACATAACAAGTGACACTGCAGAAGTTTGGAAACTGTTACAGAACAGGTGGTCTTGGTGGAGCTAATTTATTTGTAGAACTGTCAAGTTTGTCGAACGAAAGCTTTGATCTTTGTGAACTCAGCGCTGAGGTTAGAGTTGAGTCTCAGAATAGCCTAGAAGTAAGTAAATAAATCGGGTTCTTTGAAATTCCTTTTGGAATCATTTAAATACAGGCTGCGGGAGGGGAAAGGAAACTATAAAAAGTCTGACCTTGAGCAAGATTTTTTGGTTACATGTGTGGCAAACAGAATCAATTTAAAACAGGGAAGTTAATGGAAGAATAGGAATTTTAGCAGATAGCAAACAGAATGTGCCATTGCATAGTCCTTTACATAAGAACATAGGAACGGCCATACTGGGTCAGACCAAAGGTCCATCTAGCCCAGTGTCCTGTCTTCCCACAGTGGCCAATGTCAGGTGACCCAGAGGGAACAAACAGAACAGGTAATCATCAAGTGATCCATCCCCTGTTGCCCATTCCCAGCTTCTGGCAAACAGAGGCTAGGGACACCGTCCCTGTCCTTCCTGGCTAATAGTCAATGATGGACCTTTCCTCCATGAACTTATCTTGTTCTTTTTTGAACCCTGTTATAGTTTCAATTCTGTTAGAGTTCCAGTTGTCTTCTCTTATGACTAGAAAGCTCTGTAAGGGCAACGTTGAGATTTGCCCTACATAGCCTGGTAGTACTGGCTGAGTAGGGAATCACTGTTCTGTGGCTGATGGGATATCAGGCTCTGTGTGGATGCTCCTGCCTTCCCCAGTGCAAGTGCGAAAAGAGTGGGCAGACCAGACAGAAGAATAAATATATTGGCCTTCACTATATGTCCTGGGACACTTGCACAACACAGGCCTGCTTCTCCACTGCTTTGCACCTTGTGTAGTCATTTGCCCCTGTGCACAGTGGGTGTGAAATGCTGCCACATCAGAATGGTCGTGTAACCCAGCCTAACATAGTGGGGTATTTTGTCCCCCACCCCACCCCAGTAGCCAGGCCATCTAAAGAGGTGTATGAGTTTGCTAAGGAACCTGGATTTTTCAGCACAGGTAAGAGAGGCTCAATTTGACACAGGATGAAGAATCCTCACTAGAGCTGGGTAAAATATTTTTTCATCATAAATTTGCCAGAAAATGCATTTTTCAGAACACAGAAGTTATTTTCAAATTCAAGTAAAAAATGGGGGAAAGAAATTGAAAAAGTTGAAACAGTTTGTTTTTGCCATTTCAAAATGAAATGTTTTGACTTTGCATTTCCAATAGTTTCATTTTTGACATCTTTAAATGAAACCTTTTATTTTTTTTCATTTTGAAATGGTGTTTCTTTTCCAAATGTAGCTAGATTTAAAAAAAGGGAGGGAGTAAAAAGCACCCAAAACCTACATGAAATGAAAAACTGAAAAAAACTCATTTAGGGTCAAGTGAATTGTTTTGTTTGGCGTGAAACACATTTGCTCATTTATTCCATTTCGATGAGGAAAAACTGAAAAATAAAATGAGTTTTGATTTGAACTGATTGTTTTAAATTTTATTTTTTGTTCAGCCCCTGAAATGAAAAATTCATTATTTGCTCAGTCCTGGTCCGCACGCAAATATTTGAATGTTGCATGACAATGGTCAGTGGAAAATGTGGCAGCATCTCAGAATCTCAATCTAGTTGCCCATTTGGGATAAACATTTAGAAGGGAAGGAGATAGTGTAACGCTGACAAACCCCAGTCGGCAGGATTGAACTGGGGATCTCTGGAGCTTAGTGCAGGAGCCTCTACTGCATGAGTTAAAATCCAACTGGCTATTAGCTGAGACAGTAAAGCGGACTCCTGAATTGCTCTCTCTGGAAGTGGTCTCGGTGCCACTCGCTGAGCCAGAATACCACACCTAGAAGATGTGTGGGTTACAATAGCACTAACATAAAAAGACTACAAGGGTGGGAATTAAGATGGATTCAGCACTGGTTAGGGTATCAAAATTAAACTAAAGAATCTCAGTTGCTTCTGATTTATCCATGACTTTTTTGCTGCCCTAACTAACTGCACCAGAACCTCACACCTCTCCAAAAATATCACAACTAATGCCGCAACGTGGTTTGTGCCACAAGGCTCTACTGTACAGTGAGCAAGAAGGAATCCAATGGGAAATTGTATTTTCATGCAATCATGCTCATTTTACAAACGTTTACAATTTCCTTGATATTTATCTGTATTGAAGGCATAGAAACTGTCAGTGGAGAGGAGAGGAGAGGCCTTTTCCTTAAGCATTACAAAATGCAGCCAGAAAGAACATTTGAGAAATGCAGCTTCATACGTTTAGAATGAGCAGAAAAATACTTCCAAATTTAGTTACTTGGAAAACTTTGTGCCATGTGAGTCATATGATAAAGTGGCAAAAGCCCAAAACAGTCGTGGTGCATCAGAGGTCCCCTTGAGACTTACTTTACATTACATAATCTGGAGTGGCTGGTCTTCAAGTGCTAATGGAGCTAAACTCTATCAATAGAATGTGACAACACATTATGGAAGAAACCTTGAAAACATGAAAAGAACAAAAATGGATGCACAGGCATCTGTCTGCCTTTGCAGAGAACCTAACACAGGAGCTCAGAGAGGTGTGAACTGCCCCATTCATCAAAGTGGGGTAACTCCGATGCCAATTGATGGTGATATACATGTCTAGCTTTTCAACTATTTCACTGCTGATCAAAGTAAGCAAGAAAAGAGAGGGAGGATTGCAGATCTGCATAATCTACCCAAGGTGTCATCTCATTTTCATGGTGAGAATGTATGTCATTAGGGAACTATTCACACTCCCATGGCCAATATCTGACCCTTGAGGCTAAAAGACCAGATGCCACCAATCCCACAGAGCCCAGCTAGGCATTTACCTGTTGAAATCCTGGGAAGGTTGGTGGGCGCACACCAAGAACAGGAAGGGCGAAGTGGGGATAAAGAGTTACCTCCCTTGGTATGCATGCTGCTTCTCCCTCTACTGGGGGGAAAAACAGGCAGATATCACTGTATCAGTTCTATTCAGTGGATAATCTCAAGCTTTTCTTTGCAGCCATGAGGGATAGAAACATTTAGTTTTAAATGACAGCTGAGATTGACATAATCACATGACTGGGATCCAGGCATGTGGCTATTGATCCTCCATCTTAATCTGGTCATATCCAGTGGTGTAGCTGAACCTTACAGAGAGCCCAAAGAGGAACCCAGCAGAGCATGTGTGCTCATGTTTTTTACAGCTGCAGAATCTGCTAAAAATAGCATCTCATATAGGCAGAGCTTGGATTTGGGCAGGACTTGGGACAGTACCACCACCTTTCTTCCATTTCAATCCAATTCCAATTCAAACTCTGAGGGAGAACAATGAAGGGGTGACAAAAGAATAAACACTCTTTTCTCTCACCCTTCCCTGAAACAGAAAGTGGCACATGTTCCCTTTTTTCTGAAAGGGGGATGAAGTTGGAGAAAGTCAAGTTCTTCCAGTTACCCTAACTAACTCTTGGTCCCCAACAAAATGTTTCACTATCTATCTGAGGTATTTATATAGCCCTGATTGTCAGAGTATCTGAGCACCTCACAAAACTTCTATGAAGCATGGAAGCCATATTATCCCCACTGTACAGAGGGGAAACTGAGGCATCAAGAGACTAAGTGACTTGCACAAGGTCACACAGGAAGTCTGGGGCAGAGCATAAAATTGAACCCAGCTCAAATCCTAGGCTAGTATCTTAACCACTGGAAAAAACTACCTATCTCCAGTATGCTACTCCTTGTTCCAGTGTGCCAGTTTTTACTTTGAACCTATGGCCAACATGCAGGTGAAGCAGGCACATTGCTATCTGCAACCTTACCACCAGAGATGGTCTATATTTGGCTGATTTTTTATTTGTTCAGGTTTTTCATGTATTTTTTAAAACATTTTCATAAAATGAAAAGTTCTATTTCAATTTTTTACCCTTTTCTCTAGCCTTTTTAAAAAAACACTTTTCTCTCCCTTTTCCCATTGGAAAGGGCAATGAAAGTCAATGACTTTTTAAGTCACACAGGTGTTTTTAAAATGTTACCCGTCCTAACTAGCAACTCTTTCCAGGCAGGCTGTGGACTCAAAGTGAGTTCAGCTGGATGACAGCAAAGACCCAGTGCAAATAATTGGAATCAGCTTTGGGGAATAACTCACTCCCAATCTTTGCAGTCCCCAAAGGATTTCCACTCTCCTATTGGTTAGCAAAGCCTTCTTTTCACTGATTACCTGAACTGTCAGTCCTCAGTATTTCACTCCCTTCCCTCACAGTTACATCACCAGAGGTGTATAAAATCTGACCAGGTAGTGAGTGGAGTAAAGCAGTGTCTGAAATACTGAGAAAGGTTAGTGGGTTGGTTCTTGAAGGATTGGAACTTGTTGGTGAAGCTTTTTAGTTTTTCTTATTGTTTATACAGTTCCTTGGTCAGGGCTTTGTACTTCTGTGACTAAGAAATGTTTGGATATGTAAATGTTTGTATTAAGAAGCTGTGAGTTGGACAGGGGGTGGGAAATTAGATCTTAGGAACTTAATACTTTTTAGCCTTAAGTGTCTTAGCTGATGCCTTTAATAGAATGTCATGGTACAGAGTGGTTGTAAAATCTTCCATTTTTTTGAGATGGAATCATCCTGCTTGCTTTCTCCTTAGCTGTAGCAGAACTGAAATATTTCTTTTTCCCTTAAAAAAGTAGTGACAATGTATTCAGCTCACTATTCCTCTAAATATTCATTGTTGATCTGATGAGGGCCCTGCTATTCCTTATAGTCCCACTTTGGAGCAGAACATCACTCTTGTCTTTAGGCTGCTGTAATTTTTCCCTAAGAAACTTAACCTGTAACTTCATGCCTTGCTTCTTGCTCTTTTCAGGTATATCTGATTATACCATGGCTTCTAATGGAAAAGACACAACTATGGCATCCCCAGAGCATGGGGAGGAAGAGCAACAGGTAGGTGCTCCCTCTTAAGCATTGCTGGTTCAACATGTGAATATGAAAGATGGCTGGCTGTTACCTGGTAGCGGGTTTCACATATGCACACCCTGGTGTTCAGAGATTTGTGCAGTTGCTCTTCCAGATGCTGCAAAATAGCCTGGTTTATAATGATATTTAAAAATTCTTCTTGCCTTAGTATGAAACTGGATCACTAGGTTAACTAACTTCAAAAGCAGCTGTTGGGCCTCTGCTCAGATTTTTGACCATTCAAGAATCCTTTGATTGGGGCTAACACATCAAGGGTATAACCACTTGGAAAAGAAAAGGTTCATCCCCAGTGTGGAACATTGCCTCCCTGACTCATTGTTCTGTCCCTTGCCTCACTAGAATGTCTTGAGGAGGGTGGCCAGTTTACCTTTAGTCAACTCTGCCTGTGATCTGGCTGCCACTGCCTATGCTTCCACCAAGGAGAGCCATCCCTATGTGAGGTCCATCTGTGACATGGCAGAGAAGGGAGTGACCTCCATAACCAGTGCTGCAGTTGGCAGTGCACAGCCAGTTGTAACTAGACTTGAACCTGAGGGTGAGTAAAGTATATATGCAGAGCTTTCTGTTTGTATGGTGCAATTTCTCAACAGTAGGCTCTTCACACCCTGTCAGGAAGCTTCCATCTCTAAAACTCAGATGCATGAAGATCAGTACTGGAGGAGAAGCTGGCAGTGGGGGTGGTGTGACTATAGAGGAATAATACAGTAGCCCATGCATGTAAGCTAACATCTGCTAGAGGCTAACAAAGGGCTTTGCTTACATTAATTACTATTGCTGAACCTGCTGTCCTCTTCACTGTAGCCAGGAGATAAGATTAGTGCTAAGCTCTTTGCTTTTAAGGAGCAACACCCTTTGAAAGGTACCTAACTGCAAAATGAGATCTCCTCTTTCTGCAACCAGAGAGGCTCAAAATCTAGGCTGTCACCAACAGAAGTTGGTCCAACGAAATATTTCCTCCCTCACCTTGTCTAATCTCTGGACCAACATGGCTACAACAACACTGCAGACACATTACAACAGCTAAACTTCTCTTAACTAGCTGCTTATGAGGCAATAGCTCAACAGCAATGGCTGCTCCCTGACTTGCTTCCTTCATGAGAACAGTTAGTCGGACTTATTGCAGCCAAGGCATTGCAAAATCTTCTGGTGCCTTCCAGAGGGATGTTAAATGCAGGGCTGGCTCCAGGCCCAAGCGTGTGCTTGGGGCAGCATGCCGCGGGGGGCGCTCTGCTGGTTGCAGGGAGGACAGCAGGCGGCTCTGGTGGACATCCCGCAGGCATGCCTGCGGAGGGGCCACTGGTCCCGCGGCTCCTATGGAGCTTCTCGCGCAGGCGTGCCTGCAGGCCCACCAGAGCCGCGGGACCAGCAAGCGACAGAGCGCAAACTGCAGTGTACCGCCATGCTTGGGGCGGCAACATGGCTAGAGCCGGCCCTGGTTAAATGTCTTTGATCAAAAACCTTCAGAGCTGCAAGACTATAGGGTGAGATCATTGCACTTTATTCAGAACATAAAAACCTTCCCCTTGGAGAGGGAGCCTGGAAAGTGATGCCTAGAATGCTTGGGTAAGACCCAATTCTGCAGTAAGTATAGATGGGAGGAGAGACTGTTCAGATGCTAGTCATACCTACCTTAATTCAGTTGCGCCATTAGGATGCATGGGAGGAAACACGGAACTATGAACTATTGAAGGGGACACTATTTTTCATGGAAAATATTTTACAAAAGAGTTCACAACTTGGGGGGAGGGAGGGTGAAATGTGCAGCACCTACAACCCAGAACAATTGCTTCCTGAAAATATTGGAGAACTGAAGCTCTCATTACAGATGTGAGCCAGGTTCTTTAAATATTACAATAGCAAAATTGACCCATTAAGAAACTGAACTATGGTTTTTCTATAGGGACTACAGAGGAGGAGTGTGTTTCTGAAGTACCTGACAAAGTGGAGGAGAATCTACCAGTCCTTCAACAGGCTGCTGATGAGGTAACTTTCACCATCCTCTCACTAGACAAAACATCATGCCTTTATGAAAGGGATGCCAATAATGGGATGCTTCCTCCAGCAGAGGAACACTCCATACTAAAAGTGGTCAAGAGGCAGGAGCTAGTGTCTCAATAGAACTCTGGTCTGATGCTTAACAGCAAGATGCAGTTCTTCCCCTGAAGATTTGACCTATGGGGCAGAGCAGGTGGTAATCCCCTCCCCCAACCTCCATCTCTGGGTACATGTGGTGGTATCACCCTGAATTACTGTACAAGATCTTGCTTGATCACTCTTCTCTTCTCTAGGCTACATCTGAGACACAGGAGTTGGCCTCTTCCAGACTGACAGATGTCAAGGAGACCATGATCAGAGTGGTAGATATGACCAAAGGGGCTGTGCAGGACAGTATGAAGACCACCAAATCAGTGGTAACTGACAGCATGAGCACAGTTGTGGAATCAAGAATGGGCCAATTGGCCATAAGTGGAATGGAAACAGTGCTGGAGAAATCTGAAGAGCTCTTGGATCACTATCTTCCCATGACAGATGATGAACTAGGTCAGAACACACGAGTGACAGGTCTATTATCTTAAAGTTTAGGGTAATCCTCCCTTTGGGCCAAACATCTCTCTAGACTTCTCAATCTTATCTGGCACCGAATGCAGGCTCATTCTACAGCCTTTCCATAGCTGAGACTGAGGTTTAAGACTTTAGTTGGTGGGCATGTAACCATGTAAAATGACTTGAGCAACAAGTGGGGACAGGGTGGTACTAGAAGGAATGATGGGCATGACTTGATTAGAAGTCAGTCATTAGCAGCAAAGTATGCAAAATTGTAGTAATGCTGTGTGGCATGTGGGTTTGCTTTAAGGCTGAAGCTACCTCTGTGGTACTTGATAGGTGCTAAGACCCATGCTTGTTACAAGGGAGCTTAAGATTTAGCAGATCAGTATGGCTTGTACGCCTTTCACCATCTCTTAACCTGAGAGGGTGAACAACCTGAACTCTCTTCCCTCTAGCTGAACTTGCTGAATCTGTGGAAGGGGCTGAAGTGTCTTCAGCACAACTGCAAGAGCATCAGAGTTACTTCGTGCGTTTAGGTTCCCTGTCAACCAAACTTTGCCAACGTGCCTACCGCTACTCCCTAAACAAGATGAGACACACCAGTCAAAGCATCAGAGAGGCTCTTTCCCAGCTTCATGAAACCATAGGACTGGTAGGAACTCCACTATCTCTTACAACTGATGCCCTCCAGGGCAGGGAACACTCTAACCACACATGTATAGAATGTGGTACAATGATGCTTGGGCCTCATTCATAGGTGTGCTATGTAACTTGACCCTTCTACTCTCGATATACTGAGCATACCACTCTGTGGGATGAAGGCATGTCAAACAGTAGAACTAGAATAACTGATGTGCAAATGTCTCATCTCTGGATATGCTTAATCCACTTCTAGATTGAATACCTTAAGCAAGGTGTTTCTCTCCAAGAAGTCCAGGAGAAGTTCCATCACATATGGCTGAGCTGGAATAGAGAGCAGCCAAAAAGCAGTGAAATCAACTATTTGGCAAAACCAGAGGTATGTGCATTTGGGGAGCGGTGGTCAGCTCTGGTCTGAAGTTAGCCACCCTGCTAGGCTCAGAATAATTGCATCTTTGAATAAGTAGCTCAAACTCGGGTGATCTTATTTTCATTACAAAGTTGCTCCCTTTTTGAGCCTAATGAGTGGCTTCTTTGCTTAGGCATTCCTAAAGTGATGTCACACCAGCAAGGTCTGTGTCCAAGAAGCATAGTCGCTTTAGATGCATGCTTTTTAAACCTCTGCACAGCCTGAAAACTGACTGTAGATCATGGGTTTGCAACCAGTGAAACCCCTGTTAACTTGGCTTAGCTGTCTTCTGACCCACCTTACATGGCTTATTGCCTCTGTTAGCCTCCATTATCACAAGTGGCTTCTCTTAGGGAGGCACAACTTGGCCTCTTTATGTATCCTGAAAGAGCATGGCACACCCATTGCAGACCTCCTTGACTGCCAGTAGTACCTGGCAGCATAACTTGCTGCCTTACAACATCACCCGAGGCAGTAGTAAGTTTGATCCTTATTGTGTTCTAAACACTAGAATTAAACTTCTGTTTCTCCAACAGATGGAGTCTGAGACCCTGGCTATGTCCCGCAGCACTATCCAGCAGCTGCAGGATGCCTGCCAGATGCTAGTAGCCAGCATTCAAGGTCTCCCTACCAACTTTCAGGATAAGGTGAAACAGATGTATCACAACATGGAAGAGCTTCATTCATCCTTCTCCACTGCCCATTCCTTCCAGGATCTCTCCAGCAGCCTCCTAACCCAGAGCCAGGAGATGGTGACCATGGCACAGGAATATGTAGATGAGCTGATGGCATATGTGATGGAGACTACTCCTCTGTCTTGGGTTGTGGGACCCTTCATCCCATTGGGTAAGGGGTCTGCAGACACCACTGAACCACACAACCAAGAAAATGAGGCTGAGGAAGCCTCCAAGTCTAAGGTGGCCCTGTGACCTAGAAACCTGAAACTTCTAAGGAAGAAGGCAAAAACTCAGTCAGTCTTCCTTATGACTTTGTGTACTAGCATACTTCAGGAAAGACACCAGTGGCTAGTGCTTGTATGCACTGTGCCTAACTCTCTCTCTCTCTCCTAATTTCTGGTGGTGTTGTGTGACTGCTGTAATGTAGATCACTTCTCAGCTCAGATACTACTTGTTTGTTATCACTGTCTTCAAAATAAAATGTCACTTCATTTGAATAAAGGTCCAATCTGATCTTTCTAAGAGGTGATTTCCAAGTGTATAGTAGACATCTGTGCCTGCAATTACTCATGCTATATATAGCCTTTTTTGCCAGTAGCAGCAACCACTGGCATTAGTGTGTAGACACTTAAAAGCCTAGGAAGCTTACCCCATATGCCATAAAACCAAATCTAGAGCCTTAATTTCTAAGTAGTTCTAGATCACTACTCAGACCTGTAAACATGCTCTAACTTCTGTTCCTAGTTTCACCAGAAACAAGTGTTGATCTTATGGCTGTGGTAAAATTGCACTTGGGATTTCAGGCAGCAACTTCTGAAAAGCAAACAGTACAGTTGGTTAAAATTCCTACCACTATCTAGCCAACCTGGGCTAGATACTACCTAGGTTGCTCAGTCCTGGCCCCTGCCCCATGCAAAAACAGGCCTGGGCTTCCTTTCCCTTATCTCAAAATAGGGCTGTCCTTAGAGGGGCTCTAGTGCATAAATGTCATGCCTATTAAAATTGGTTATTCAGCTGGGGGTGTGTGCATGTGATCTCAACCACCTATAACTCACTTGGAGGCTGCATATTTCCATACTTCATAGCTGGAAATGTGAAAGATTGCATATATAACCTTTGCCCTTAGGAAAGCAGGCCCTTTAAATCCACATCATAGGGTGACAAGTATCAGAGGTAGCAGTGTTTGGTTTTCTGTGGGTACAGATGAAGTCTGGTGGTACCAACAGATTTATTTGGCCAAAGCTTTTGAGAGGAAAAGACCATTTCAGATAAGCTTTTGTGGGTAAAGGACACATCCAAATCCATTGCCTCTAACGTACTACCTGACTTCTCAACCCTTGTTAGCAAAAGGTGAGTACTTCAGCTTTTCCCACAGCCTCAGACCAACTGTCAAATAGGAAAGGCCTCAGTCACTGCTATGAAATACCAAGCAAACCATACAGATTAAAATAAGAGCTTTTGGATTTCAGATGAAAGTGGTACAGTGCCCATAATACAGAGGATATGGGTTCTGTTTAGTGCACCACATACCCTAGAAAGCAAAAACATTGAGGGCCTTTGTGCTTAAAGGTATTTAGGCATTGCTCCACTCAGCTTTGCAGGACCTGCTGAGACAACTTTCATTTACAAGTGACTTCAGCCCTTAGTGCTTATATCACTCTTTGAAAATGAGACTGACAGTGCTGTCATATAGGTCTTGCAGAGCAGTTTTCTAAAAATGCTATAGATCAGAGCAGTCCACTTTAAAAATAAAAGTGCTTTAACCTAAAACCCAGGCCAAACTTGAGGGTGCTATGATAGCTTGGTTACCACCTAGATCCTAGGCTCTTCCCAGCCCTGCTACTCCCTTGAGACATTTCTATGCTTTGTGCCTCTCTAAAGGGCCACATGATACCACTTTGTTATCCCCATTTTACCTTTCTGTAATCATACTGAATACTAGTAGATTTCAGTATACTGCAACTAGCACAGGGGGGTCCAGCTGCAGCAGGGTAGCACACACAAGCCTCAACTGCAACTATTACAGCTGTGAATTTACTAATGTGCACAAGAGCTGAAGTTTGCTCAATGTAGTTGTACTTAAAGTCAATGGGAGAGAAGCTGCTCCAGATGCATTTTTCTAAGCCACTCTTCCTACAGAGGGGAAAATTGATCTAGTGGTTCTGGAATACCTACATTCTATAAAAGCCACAGTGAATGCCTTGCCTATACTAAAAGGAAGATGCGGCTTATTCCAGCAAAAGTTTGTTGCCAGTATCATTATGACTTCAGCAAATGAAATAAGTAGGGCTGGCAATTAATTGCAGTTAACTCACACAATTAACTCAACTAAATCATGATTAACAGTGCAATTAAGCACAATTCTTTCTAAACAATAAACTACCAATTAAATATTTTTGGATGTCCTACATTTTCAAATATTTTGATTTCTATTAAACACAATACAATCTGTACACTGCTCACTTTATATTTTTTTATAAATTTGGACTGTAAAAAGAAAAAATATTTTTCAATTCACCTACAAGTAGTGTACTACAATCTCATCAGGAAAGTGCAATGTACAAATGTAGACTTTTGGGGGGGGGGGGGTGCGTTACATAACTGTTTTCAAAAACAAAATCTAAACTTTAGAGCCTACATGTCCACTCAGTTCTACTTCTTATTCTGCCAATTGGTAAGGCAGACAAGTTTGTTTACATTTACAGGAGGAGATGCTGCCTGCTGCTTATTTACAATGTCACCTGAAAGTGAGAACAGGTGTTCACATGGTACTTTTGTAGCTGGTGTTGCAAGGTATTTATGTTCCAGATATACTAAACATTCATATGCCCCTTCATGCTTCTGCCACCATTCCACAGGATATGCTTTCATGCTGATGGTGGTGGTAAAAAATAATGCATTAGTTAAATTTGTGACTGAACTCCTTGGGGGAGGACTGTATATCTTCAGCTCTGTTTTACCCACATTCTGCCATATATTTCATGATGTTAGTAGTCTTAGATGATGACCCAGCACATTTGTTTTAAGAACACTTTCACTGCAGATTTGACAATATGCAAAGAGGGTACCAATGTGAGATTTCTAAAAATAGCTACAGCACTTAACCCAAGGTTTAAGAATCAGAAATGCCTTCCAGAATCTGAGAGGGACGAGGTGGGGTGCATGCTTTCAGAAATCTTAAAAGAGCAACACTCAGATGCGGAAACTACAGAACCCAAACCACCAAAAAGGAAAATCAACCTTTTGCTCGTGGCTCTGATTAGGATGATGAAAATGAACATGCATCCGTCCACTCTGCTTTGGATAGCTATTGAGCAGAACCCATCATCAGCATGGATGCATGTCCTATAGAAGATGAAGGGACATATGAATTTTTAGTGCAGCTGGGACATAAATAGCTTGCAATGTTAGCTACAATAGTGCTTTGCAAATGCCCACTCTCACTTTTAGGTGACAAACAAGAAGCAGCCAGCATTATCTCCTGCAAATTGTATCCAAGTTTGTTTGTCTAAGCAATTGGCTGAAGTAGGACTGAGCGGACTTGTAAGACAAAGATTTACATTGTTTTATTTTCAATGCAGTTATTTTTTTGTACATAATTTTACACTTGTAAATTCAACTGTCATGATAAAGAGATTGCACTACAGTACTTGTACAAGGTGAATTGAAAAATACTATTTTTGTTCTTTACAGTGCAAATATTTGTAATAAAACTATAGTGAGTACTATACACTTTGTATTCTCTGTTGTAATTGAAATCAATATATTTGAAAATATAGAAAACATCCAAAAATATTTAAATAAATTGTATTCCATTATTGTTTAACACAATTGCAATACATTTTTTTAATCACATGATTAATCGTGATTCATTTTTTTAATCCCTTGACAGCCCTAGAAGTAAGCTATCTTTGCAAAGGGCTTTCCTCCCCAGTATACCTGCATCTATACAGGGTTCTTTTGAGGGCATAGCATTCCTAATTGACAGTTATGCCAGCAAAAGGCAGACTAGACAAGATATTTATTAACCCTTGCAGAATTCCTTATGTATGCATAAATGACCTTTAATAACTCCTTAACTCTTATCCCAAGATATCTACCTCTCTCTTTCCTGAAAAGTTACCCAGTTCTTCCCCCAACCTTCTGTGGGAGAAGAAAGGAGAAAAAAATAACTAGAAAAAGTCTGAGTTTAGGTTGGGCCCATGTAACCTAATGTATATTAGTTAAGTGATTTAAACTCAGCTATTTTCCTAGTGCAGACTCAGGACAACATCTTTAACATATTAGCTGGTCAATTTCTAACCTAGGCTTCTGTATCTATATTATGAAAAAAAGGTTGGCTTTAGCTACCATGGTGTAGTTAAGTCTGAAGTAAATTCAAAACTTTCCCTAGTTAAGGCAAACCCTACAGAGTGTTTCACAGATTCAGCCAAGATGTTTGGGAATTATGATAAACCAAATCAACAAGGTAAATTTTCAAGAAGTGAAAACATCTCTTGTTATATGCAGAGCTCCCAAATACCATCTCCAGTTTGCCTCAAACTTTTGAGACAAATTCAGCCATGGCAGAAGAAAAATGTCATAAAGCTTGCTTTATTTCTGGTAAATTTAGGGTTAAGACTTTGTGCAACAGAGAACAAATATTTGCAGGACATGGGTATAAGGCAAAAAGGTGCAAAACGGGCTGATTATGGAAGGCCAGCATCTCTAGCTATTAAACTGCATTAACACTCTACTACAAATAATTAGTATAATTACAATATAGTATTCTAAAACTTGTGAGAGACTTTAAATGATCCATACCCAATCAGCTGGGAAACCACACACCACTCCTCCTTTAGTGTCTAGTCTGTGTTAGCAAGGAAAAAACAGCTTCTCCAAATTAGCAATAGTTGCTAGTCAGGGTGTGGCATCCTAGAAGAGTTCAGTTGAATGAAAGTTGCTAATATCAAAAGATACAGGAGAAAAATGGTTATTGCCATGTGTTGCTTTGCTATTTTTATGTCTACTGTAATTGTATTTGGATTGCCTGGCCGTGACGCTTAACTCTGTGTATTGAAGAGGGAGTTGAAATGAAGGTGGATTTTATTGGTTTGTCCGTCTGTCCACTAATCCCAATCCTGGACTCTGTCAAGCCTCCCTCACAACCTTTAACAGCTGGTTGTTGTTGTTTCTTGTGTATTTAAAAAGCACAGTTGGATATGATGCATCTCCCCTTTTTATTCTTTTGTCTGCTTTAGATCCTAGTTGTAGTAGCTTCTTGTAAGAAAGGTACAATTGGGACTTGCTTTCTATGAAATGGTGTGACAAAAAGTATGTAATGTTCTTGTGGTGCAGTGTTTTTGTTTGTATGGTGTTGAGTTACTGTTTACTCTGCCATTTGGACCTACAATAATTTTTCTTGCTTTTCAGTTTCATCTGACTAGAACACATCTTCAAAAGCCAAATAAATCAAAGGAGGTAGGTGCCTTCAGTAGAAATTTAGGCTTCTGCAAGTAAATTACTGATCTTAACTCTTGGGTGTTAGCCACCCGTTGATTGTTCTACTCAGTATCATTACTGTCTAGAAACCAGTCACATTATACAGTCCTTGTTATTGCTGTAGTGGCTTCAGAAAAATCTAGAGCAGGTCAGAGAATGACAGTTCAGTCTCACAAAAACTTTTGAGGTTTCAGTATTTGTTTTTGTCCTACATTAGAATAAAAACAAAACTTTGAAATGCTTTTGCAAAATAAACTTGTGTTAAAAATGTGTTTTACAATCAGAAAGCTCAGTTTTTTTATCTCTCTCTCTCTCTCTCTCTGGTCAGAAGTGACCAGGGAGCCCTGGATATGAGGTCTTCCCCTCAGAAACTTTTTTGAAACTGCTAAGTTTCTGTGGAATGTTCTGGCTTTGACTAAATAGCATATTGAGGGGAAATTACATTTAGTTGAAAATGTTCCCATCAGCTCTAGAAAAAACATGAAAGGCTGTGTGACAGACCCAGGCCAGTGGGGTACAGGAGTCTGGTCCTATTGGCATCCAGCGGAGGTGGGCGGGCAAAGCCCGCCCACTTCTAAAGGTCCTCCCCCCAGCCTAAGGGGAGGACCCACAGGTCTGAGACACCAAGTAATTACGGGGGACAACTAATGAAAAAACACGATCGGGAGTGAGGTCATAGGGCTAAACAAAGGGAACCTGATGAGGACACCGAGCAGAGAACCCCGGACAACGCCCACTGCTCCTCGAAGGCGTCAAGGGAGCCAGTGGACGCCGCCCAGAGGAACTCTGCCAGGATGCATGAACAGACGGAAGAACGGAAATAGGCCTTACAGTCGCAGAAAATCCCGTCGGCCAACCTCCTCTCCCTGGTGTTGTAGATGGCCAGTTTGGCCAGGGCCAAGAGGAGGTTGAGAAGGAGATCCCGCGACTTTGTGGGGCCACAGATGGGGAGCGTGTAGATAAAAAGGTGAGGGTAAAAGTGCAACCAAAAACGCAAGAAAATACTCAAGAGGAGCCGGAACAGGGGCTGCAACCTGGCGCACTCCAAATAAATGTGCGCCAAGATCTCCTTCTCACCACAGAAAAGGCAGGTGCTAGGGACAGGGGTGAACTGCACCAAGTACACGCCCGTGCTCACGGCCCCGTGAAGAAGCAGCCAACCGATATCCCTGGCGGGCCTCAGGACCAGGGCAGAGTACAAGCTGGCCCACCGGGGCTTCTTACCCTCGAGAGGTGGCAGGAGGTCCCGCCATTTGGTATCGGGGCGGGACGCGAGGGTGAGGAAGTGAAGGGTGTGGAGCACGAGCGAGTACAGATGTTTCCGTGGCACGGTCTGGAACAGAACCGGCTGCAGATCATGCAGCCAGCTGGCAGTGAAAGGGTGAGGGGGCCGATTGGGTCCATGGGGCAGGGGTGCTATAAAAATGTCCACGGGGCCCGGGGTGGAGGGTGGGCGGGGCGTGCCCTCTCACAGGACCAGGTCAAGGTAAGCCCGAGCAGCAGGCAGTAAAACGGCCTTCACCTCCTGAAGTACGCGCCGGGGAGTACGAGGTCTGGAGAGCCCCATGCGCTGAGCGAGCGTCAGGGGATCCAGCCAGTCTCCTCGGTCGTAGTCCAGGAGGTCTCCGACCCTGGTGACTCCCGCCAAGACCAGCCTCTGGAGCACTGTGGGGGACTCCGCCACCTGCACACAAAGCTGGGGATTGTGTAGCAGGGGCTCCACAAGGAGGTCAGCCCCCACGGTGGCCGCCACGGACCTGGTTGTTGAAAAGAGCTTCCAGGTCCGGAGGAGGTCTTGGTAGAAGACCAGCAGTCTGGAGATGTCTCGCGGAAGACCTCTTGGATGGCGGTAAAAGAGCTGCCGGTCGTATCGGAGCCCTCGGAAGCTGTGAAGGCGTGCGCCAATACGCTCCACGCCGGACTACCCGCACCAAACAGGAGCCTCTGCAGGGCCTGGAGGCAGAAGACATGGACCTGAGTGCGTAAGCACTTCAGGCCCTGCTCCCCCTCCTCCAGGGGCAGGTGGAGGACCCCTGCAGAGACCCAGTGTGTCCCTGGCCAAAAGAACTCCAGGATCGCTGTCCGGAGGTTGGCCAGGAAATACGGGGCCGGGACCAGGGTGTTGAGCCGGTACCAGAGCATGGAGAGGACCAGTTGATTAAGCACCAGTGCCCTCCCCCGAAGGGAGAGGCACCGGAGTAGTCCTGTCCATTTCCGGAGCCGCTCCGTCACCCTGCCCTGCAAATCTTGCCAGTTCTCTGGCGGAGACGGATGTGTGGCAGAAAGGTATACGCCGAGATAGAGCAGCGGACCCGCGCTCCATCGGATGGCCTGAAGCGTGGGTGGGAGGGAGCTCGCCTGCCACCCGTCCCCGACCACCAGGCCAGAGCTCTTGACTCAGTTGACCTGGGCGGAGGAGGCCGCCGAGTACACAGCCTGGCAAGCCTCCACCCACGCCAAGTCACCCGGGACCACGAGGAGCACATCGTCAGCGTATACCGACAGGACCAGCCGCAGCCCCAGCTCCCAAAGCACCAACCCTGGCAACCTCTTGTGGAGGAGACAGAGGAAGGGCTTGATCACCAGAGCATACAGCTGGCCCGAGAGGGGGCACCCCTGCCGCACTCCCCGCCCGAAGCTGACTGGCTCGGTCAGGGTCCAGTTGAGCCTGACCAGACACTCTGCAGAAGTGTACAGCACCTGGAGAAAACCCACAAACAGGGGTCCAAAGCCGAACGCTCGCAGAGTGCCCAGGAGATACCCGTGATCCATCCTGTCGAACGCCTTCTCCTGATCCAGGGACAAGAGGGCGAACGACAGACCATCCCTACACCGTGAGCGGGGTGCCGTCCTCCGCCAGGAGGCAGGTGACGTGCTTCTTGGCCCCCCTCCTTTTCTCCAGGGCGTAGAAGAAGCGGGAGCCTCGATCCATCTCCTGAAGGAGCTGGATGCGGGATTGAACAAAAGCATCCCGGGCCCGATGGTCTTTGAGGGCCTGGAGCTCCTCCCGCTTCTCCCGGCACGCTCTGCAGAGGGATGGATCCTTGGCGCTGGCAGCCAGATGCCTCTCCAGCTCCAAGACCTCCTGCTCCAACTGCCCTATCGCCGCATCCCTCCGTTGGCTGGCACCCCGAGTGTAGTCATGGCAGAAGAGCCGGGCACGCACCTTCACCAGATCCCACCACCGCCGCGCCGAGGAAAAGGCACCCCTCTGCCCTCGCCAGGCCAGCCAGAACTCCCAGAAGGACACCACGAAGCCTGCATCCTCCAGCAAACTATTATTAAAGTGCCAATAGGCCAGCCCTGGCCTCTCCGTGTAGAGAGAGGCTGTCACGGTGGCAAGGTGGTGATCCAAAAAGGGGGCCGGCCGAACGCTGGAGGAGTGGGCCCATGAAAGGTGGAAATGTGACAGGCAAATACGGTCCAGCCGGGAGTGGCACGACCGCTGGGCCTCCATCCGGACGAAGGTGAACTTCGAGATGTCGTCTGGGTGGTGGTCGCACCAGACGTCCACCAGGGAATGGCGTTCGACGATCTCTCGAAGGACGTCCGCGGCGGCCGGGCACTGCTCGGTCCCCGAGCGGTCCCGTTCCTCGAGGGTGATGTTAAAGTCCCCTCCCAGGACCAGGCACTCACGAGGATCCAGGGAGCCGAGGAAGGCGGACACCTGCTGATAAAAACGCAGCCTCTCCATGCCCGACGTCGGGGCGTAAACGTTGACGAGATTAGCCACAAGCCCCTCCATGCGAACCCAGAGGTGCAGCAGGCGACCCGGCACAGCCTCGGCGACCCCCAGAACCTCGGGCCGTAGGTCGGGGGAGAACAGGGTCACCACTCCAGCCGTGCAGACTGAGAAGTGGCTAAAGTAGGCCCCGTCCCCCCACTCCAGCCACCAGCTAGCTTCAGCGGCCGGATCCGTATGGGTCTTCTGCAGGAAAACCACAGAGTACGCCCCCTCCTGGAGGAAGGAGAGCACCTGGCTCCTGCGGAGATCCATCCTACGGCCCCGGGTGTTTAAGGTGGCAAGGACGATTGGCGCCATGAGGAAGGCTGGGGGGGATCCTTGCCAGCAGACACACCCACGGCCTCCGGCAGGCCGCTCAGCAATCCGTGACCTACCCCGAAGGTGAGTAAAGAGTCACGGAAGACACGGACCTGCTGGCAGGCTGCGGCGGCCTGCCTCCCGGTCCTCTTACCCTCCCCCATGAGGGCCCTTGTGGCCCGAGGACCTGATGGAAATCCCCCCACCGCTGGAGCGCAAGATGGACTTTGTTCCGGGAGCCACGGACGTCCTCAAGGAACTCCCGCAGCTCCTCCCCCAGTGCATGGGGGGGCAGGGTCACTGATCGATGACTGTCCCCCAGTGGGGCCCTCGTCACAGCCCTGTGGCCCACCGAGGCGGGCAGGCAGGGGACAGATCCCCAACGTGGCAGCAGATGGGCCGACGCCATGTGACCTGCCCCACTCCCAGATTCAAGAAGGGGTGACGGAAGGAGAACAGCAGCCCCTGGGGGGTCAGGACAGGAAAAAACTAGTGAAGCCGCTCCCTGGGGGGTAGTCTCAGGGGCGGCACTGGGATCACAGGAGGTGGGGGGGACAAGGACAGGGCTAACGGGAGTAGGGCGGGGTCAGGGAGAGAAGTCGGGAAGGAGGTAGAGGCAAGATCCAGAGCCTCCATATTTGAGCCGCCGGACGGTTGCTCCTCCTGGCCAGGCTCAGGGATCTGGAAAGTGGGAAGGGGACCCCTAACGATGCCGGGCTCAGCCACTGTGGCACGTGCGGCAGCCTCAGCATCCAGAGATAGATGTTGGTCAATGGAGTCCCTGCTGAGGAAGGAGGGTGAGTCCTCCATACCCAAGAGGGACACACCCTGGGAAGTGGGTATCGGCAGTGGGGCATTGGCCGTCGCCCCAAGGGGCTCGGCGGCCGTCAACAGAGTGCCACCCGCAGCCAGGTCAATGGAAGATGCCAAGGGACCCTCAGAGGTGGGAGCAGAAGCAGTGCTTAGGGGAAGGGAACTCGGGGACAGAGGGGCCGTGGTGAGGTCGCCCAGATCGAGGCCCGCTGGCAGAGGGTCGTCCTCCCCCTGTGTGACCGGGGTCAAACCCAGGGCCTCTATCTCCTCGTAGATGGGAGGGAGATCACCGTCCACCACCCCAGGGCTCTCCTCGCCAGCACCCGAGGTGATACCCACTGTGGCGCTCGCAGAGGCATCGAGTGGGAAGGAGGCGAGAGAGGCTCCCTCGGGGGCTTCCATGGGAAGGGACCTCGGAGGAGGGGCGGTGTCACCCTCCGGTGCTGTCACAGAGTCCCCAGCCTGCACCACAAAACGGGAGTCATCAGGGGGCAAGGCGGAAGACTCGTCATCGGTGCCCCCCTTCCTGCTCTTCCGGGGGGCCTCCGAATCCGAAGGAAGTAAGGAAACTCGAGCCTTCCACTTGCCCCGCTTCCCCTGCACTAAGGACCAGCCCTCCATGGCATCATCCGGGGGCTGGCTAACAGGGGTCGGCTCGGGGGGCAAGGGCAATGGCTCAGGGACTCGGGGAGGCAGTGGTGGGACAGCAGAAATGAGGGAGGATTCCCCGTGGGACGAGCTCTCTCCCACGGCCGGCAGTATCTCCGCCATACCCTCCTCCACAGAGGTGGACCGAGAAGGAGGAGGAGGGGCATCTTCAGGCACCGGGCAGCCAGGGGTACCGGCGATGACAGAGCCGGCGCCTTGCCGGGGCTCGGGGGGGTCCCGGACGCTCCTCTGTGTTGGGCCTAGGGGCAGTCCCCCATCGCCTGGCAGAGGTAGCACCGGGCCTCCCCCGTTGAGTAATGCACCCGGTAGTGGGCTCCCTGGTAGGGGACCAGAAAAGACCCCTCGAGCGCCTCTCCACCACACGCCACCGGCAGCAGTTGAAGCTGCACTTGCCGGCGGAACGAGAGAACATGAAGGAGGGCGGGGTCCTTGCAGCCCAACGGGAGAGGACTGATGACGGATATGGGGCATCCCAGGGAGAAAGGGAGGGCAGCATTGGGCAGGAAGGGAGGGACAGAGGTCAAGATTAAGCGGACCCCCAGGTCTTCCAATGGCTCCAGGGGGATGAACACACCCCCCACTGCCAGGCCTGTCTCTACCGCCTCCTGGGCAGCGGCCTCTGATGGCAGGAAGAAGACCACCTTCCCATACATTTTGGAGGCTGCCACGATGGCCGTGGGCCCCACCACCTTCACCAATGCCCGCACGTAGGTCTCCATGTGGGGCGAGGCGGGCACCAGGAGGCAACGGATGCCGTGCTTCTTAGTCAAAGTGGGAAAGGGGCCCCAGCTGCTGTAGATGTTGGCAGAAGCGGCGGTCGGAGGAGCAGAGGTAGGCAGGGGGGCCGCCGCCACCTGGGCGTACGCCCTGGGGGCCGGGGGAGGGACACCTTCAGAGCTTGTGGAGGGAACAGCAGGGAGGGATGCCGCGGCCGATAGCAGAGCCGTGGCAGCAGGGGCAGTCTCCGCCATGGAGGGCCTGGCCTTTTTAGCAGGGCCCTTACCCTTCTTCCCACCCCGACCCTTCCCACCGGCTGTGGGGGTCTCCCCCCAAATCAGAAGGGGCGAGGGACGCGGCAGCAGCGGAGGTCTCCCCAGTACTTGCCGCCGCCAGTGTCCCAGCAGGGGCGGTGGTAGGTGGATCGGCAGCGGTGGTCGAGGTAGAGGCTTGGGCAGTGGACACGGGGGCAGGTGGAGGAGGGGCAGTGGGAGAATCGCGAGGGGTCTCCCCCGCCGCATCCCCCACCATAACGAGAGTGGGAAGGGGGACAAACAGCGAGGGGAGGGGAAGGAAAGGAGGCAACCACCCCTCCCCGCTAGGCTGCAGGCAGGGGAGGAGGGCGCCAGAAAGGGAAGGCTAAAAGGGCGTGGGGAGCAACCAAGAACCCAGGGGCAAGAGAGTTTCAGGGCACCAACGCAGAGGGGAGTTCCGGCTCCTCTAGTTGCACTAAGGGATCAGGGGGGACAACGGCAGGGGGGGTTGCAGTGAACAAGGGGAAACCAATTGGTGAAGGGCACAAGCGCATGGGAGGGGGCATGGGCGCACAAGGGGAGGGACCGATCAGGGCTGGGGGAGCACAGGGTTGGGGGGGAAAGGGCGAGCTGGGAATGCAGTAGAGGGACCACGGGGACAGCTGCAGGGCTAGTGCAGGACTATCAGGGCCACAGAGTGAAATGGGTGGGGCAGACAAATGTGGCAAAGGGGAGGGAGTCAGCCCAGGGGGCGGGGGGGGTGCGCTCACAGGCACTTGTGCCAAAAAGTCAATGCTATCCTGCTGCTGCTGCAGGCCCAAATGATGGATGTGGGCGTGGTGAGCCAGGCGAGCAGCTCAGTCCCAGAGGCAGGAGTCCAAAGCAGAAGGAAAATAGCCAGCAGAGGTGGTGGAGGGGGCAATGATGGTGGTGCAGGTGAAGGGGGACACGGATGGACCGGGGGCAGGCTCCACGCCACACCCCCAGTGCCCCAGCAGACACAGTGCAAACCCCCACCACAAGAGCACAGTTCGAATAAGACTCACTCCAGAAAAGCCCCCTCCACAGTGGTCTTCACGTGGTCTCCCAGCAGCAGGCAGTCCTCTTCTTCTCCTCCTTCACCTCGGGGCACCAAGAGCTCCCCAGCAGCAGCCATAGTAGCCCCAGCAGCTCCAAGTGGGTGGTCAGGTGGCCAGGCAGGAGGGACCCCGCTCAGACGGTGTCCTCAGCAACAAGAGCCGGGGTCTCTCACTCCCCTCCTCTCTGGGAAGTAGGCCAGCAGCCCCCCCCAGGGCTGTAGGTGGAGTAACAGCAGTAACTGAGGTGAGGGGGAACCACCAGCCAGCCAGCAAACAGACAGCAGAGAGAGGGGTGGGTGGTGGTGTCTAGCCCAGCCAAGGGAGCTGCAGGAGCAGGAACAGCAGCAGAAACAGCAGCAGAAGCGAGGGCCCAGTGCCCAGCAGCAGCAGCAGCAGCCCTCTCCCTTCTTCCTCTACAGGAGAGTGGTCAAATGGAGAGCCCCTACTGGCCCCAGGAGAAGCAGGCTTCTGCTCCCTGAGGGACCAGAGCAGGGGCTGCACTAAAGTAATCAGGAACCTGCTAGAACCAATTAAGGCAGACAGGCTGATTAGAACACCTGCAGCCAATCAAGGCAGGCTAATCAGGGCACCTGGGTTTAAAAAAGGAGCTCACTCCAGTCAGGCAAGGAGGAGCCAGAGGAGTGCAGTGCAGTGCATGTATATATATATGTATGTATGTATATATATATATATATAAGTATGTGAGGAGCTGAGAGTGATGAGAGTGAGAGGGTGTGCTGCTGGAGGACTAAGGAGTACAAGCATTATACTTATAAGGACTTATAAGGTCCTGTGGTGAGGATAAAGAAGGTGTTTGGAGGAGGCCACGGGGAAGTAGCCCAGGGAGGTGTAGCTGTCATGCAGCTGTTACAGGAGGCACTATAGACAACTGCAATCCACAGGGTCCTGGGCTGGAACCCGGAGTGGAGGGTTGGCCTGGGTTCCCACCAAACCTCCCAACTCTTGATCAGACACAGGAGAAGTTGACCCAGACTGTGGGGAAGATCACTGAGGTGAGCAAATCTGCCAATAAGTGCAGGACCCACTAAGGCAGAGGAGGAACTTTGTCACAGCTGATAATTGTAGATGATGTTGAAGCACAGTGCTACTCCCAGATGTTATTATGACATCAATCACATTTTATTAATGATAATAGCCATTTTTGATGAGGGGCAGTTCCTGGAAGAGCTATGTATCCAATCTGAGCTGAATGACCCTCTAGCTTTCAAAGTGGAAGACCCTAAATATTAAGGGAACCTGGAAAGAGAACTGGGGAGAGGGAATGATCTTATGCTCCTCTCTTATTTTCTGCTTTAAAATACATGGAAACAACATGTCGGTCTCACCTGTGACCCATTGGTCCCCTGAACCTATAAACCAAGCCACATCCAAAACCTTTCTGTTTAAAGCAGAGCAGACCGGACAGGGAGCTGCAGACGGGAATTTGAGAGAGTTTGACAGAGGGAGGCTTACGATGGTTAGGAGGACCCGCAACACCTGTGGCAGCACTGCTTCTGTCTCCTCCACCTGTGCCTGTAGCCAGACAGAGCACCAAAGCATGGATGCTTTTACCCAGATTCTGGTGTGGGTTTGCAAAAACTGTAACTTGCAATTTCCACTTACTGATATCCAGGCTGGGGGTGGCATCCAATGGGAAAGGTGCCTACTGGTGGAATCTCTCAGGCAGCAGGTGGGAGAGCTACAGGAGGAGGTGGCTAGGCTGAGGAACATCCGTATCCATGAGCAATATCTGGACAGTATCCATGTGGAGACAGCTGACGTAGCTGTCCCAGTTCACAGGATTACTGACACACCAGTGGAGGAGGAGATGGCTCAGGGTAGACACTGGCAGCTGGTTACTTCTGGCAGCAGGCAGTGCTCCACCCCTGCTGCGAACCCTCCTGCTGTGGTAATAGATAACCGTTATGCTCTTCTTGATACAGGAGAGAAGGCATCACCGCCAACAGTTAAGGAGGGGAAGCCTCATACCCCTAAAGCTGGGAGGTCTGCTGCCACCACTGATAATAAGAAACGTAGGGTAGTGGTGGTTGGAGACTCTCTGCTGAGGGGGACGGAGACACCCATCTGTCACCCTGACCGTTCATCCCGGGAGGTATGCTGCCTGCCAGGGGCCCATATCCGAGATGTTACAGAGGCATTGTCAAGGATTATCCAGCCTTCTGACTACTACCCCATGCTACTCATCCATGTGGGCACAAATGATACTGTGAGGTGTGACACTGAGCAGATCAAGAGTGACTACAGGGCTCTGGGAGTACGGGTTAAGGAGTTTGGAGCGCAGGTGATATTCTCTTCGATTCTTCCTGTCGAAGGTAGTGGCCCGGGCAGAGACAGATGCATCATGGAGGTGAATGCCTGGCTGCGAAGATGGTGTCGCCAGGAGGGCTTTGGCTTCCTCGACCACGGGATGCTATTTGAGGAAGGACTGCTAGGCAGAGATGGCCTTCACCTTTTGAGGAGGGGAAAGGCTTTATTTGCGCACAGACTGGCTAACCTAGTAAGGAAGGCTTTAAACTAGGTTCGACTGGGACAGGTGAGCAAACCCCACAGGTAAGTGGGGAACAAGACCTGGGAGATGGGTCAGAAACAGGAGGGAGCATGGGCTATAATGGCAGAGAGAAAGGAGGGTCAGGGCAAAGCTGGGAGGCAAGATCAAACCAGTATCTTAGATGCCTATATACAAATGCAAGAAGTATGGGTAATAAGCAAGAAGAACTGGAAGTGCTAATAAATAAATACAACTATGACATTATTGGCATTCCTGAAACTTGGTGGGATAATACACACGACTGGAATGTTGGTGTGGATGGGTATAGTTTGCTCAGGAAGGATAGACAGGGGAAAAAGGGAGGAGGTGTTGCCTTATATATTAAAAATGTACACACTTGGACTGAGGTGGAGATGGACATAGGAGATGGAAGTGTTGAGAGTCTCTGGGTTAGGCTAAAAGGGGTAAAAAAACACAGGTGATGTCGTTCTGGGAGTCTACTACAGGCCACCTAATCAGGTGGAAGAGGTGGATGAGGCTTTTTTCAAACAACTAACAAAATCATCCAAAGCCCAAGATTTGGTGGTGATGGGGGACTTCAACTATCCAGATATATGTTGGGAAAATAACACCGCGGGGCACAGACTATCCAATAAGTTCCTGGACTGCATTGCAGACAACTTTTTATTTCAGAAAGTTGAAAAAGCTACTAGGGGGCAAGCTGTTCTAGACCTGATTTTAACAAATAGGGAGGAACTCATTGAGAATTTGGAAGTAGAAGGAAGCTTGGGTGAAAGTGATCATGAAATCATAGAGTTTGCAATTCTAAGGAAGGGTAGAAGGGAGTACAGCAAAATAGAGACAATGGATTTCAGGAAGGCGGATTTTGGTAAGCTCAGAGAGCTGATAGGTAAGGTCCCATGGGAATCAAGACTGAGGGGAAAAACAACTGAGGAGAGTTGGCAGTTTTTCAAAGGGACGCTATTAAGGGCCCAAAAGCAAGCTATTCCGATGGTTAGGAAAGATAGAAAATGTGGCAAAAGACCACCTTGGCTTAACCACAAGATCTTGAGTGACCTAAAAATAAAAAGGCTTCATATAAAAAATGGAAACTAGGTCAGATTACAAAGGATGAATATAGGCAAATAACACAGGAATGCAGAGGCAAGATTAGAAAGGCAAAGGCACAAAATGAGCTCAAACTAGCTATGGGAATAAAGGGAAACAAGAAGACTTTTTATCAATACATTAGAAGCAAGAGGAAGACCAAGGACAGGGTAGGCCCACTGCTCAGTGAGGAGGGGGAAACAGTAACTGGAGACTTGGAAATGGCAGAGATGCTTAATGACTTCTTTGTTTCGGTCTTCACTGAGAAGTCTGAAGGAATGTCCAATATAGTGAATGCTTACGGGAAGACGGTAGATTTAGAAGATAAAATAAAAAAAGAGCAAGTAAAAAATCACTTAGAAAAGTTAGATGCCTGCAAGTCACCAGGGCCTGATGAAATGCATCCTAGAATACTCAAGGAGTTAATAGAGGAGGTATCTGAGTCTCTAGCTATTCTCTTTGGGAAATCATGGGAGACAGGGGAGATTCCAGAAGACTGGAAAAGGGCAAATATAGTGCCCATCTATAAAAAGGGAAATAAAAACAACCCAGGAAACTACAGACCAGTTAGTTTAACTTCTGTGCCAGGGAAGATAATGGAGCAAGTAATTAAAGAAATCATCTGCAAATACTTGGAAGGTGGTAAGGTGAAAGGGAATAGCCAGCATGGATTTGTAAAGAACAAATCATGTCAAACTAATCTGATAGCATTCTTTGATAGGATAACGAGCCTTGTGGATAAGGGAGAAGCGGTGGATGTGATATACCTAGACTTTAGTAAGGCATTTGATACGGTCTCGCATGATATTCTTATAGATAAACGAGGAAAGTACAATTTAGATGGGGCTACTATAAGGTGGGTGCATTAACTGGCTGGATAACCATACTCAGAGAGTAGTTATTAATGACTCCCAATCCTGCTGGAAAGGTATAACAAGTGGGGTTCTGCAGGGGTCTGTTTTGGGACCAGCTCTGTTCAATATCTTCATCAAAGATTTAGATGTTGGCATAGAAATTACGCTTATTAAGTTTGTGGATGATACCAAACTGGGAGGGATTGCAACTGCTTTGGAGGACAGGGTCAAAATTCAAAATGATCTGAACAAATTGGAGAAATGGTCTGAGGTAAACAGGATGAAGTTCAATAAAGATAAATGCAAAGTGCTCCACTTAGGAAGGAACAAACAGTTTCACACATACAGAATGGGAAGAGACTGTCTAGGAAGCAGTATGGCAGAAAGAGATCTAGGGGTCATAATGTACCACAAGCTTAATATGAGTCAACAGTGTGATACTGTTGCAAAAAAAGCAAACGTGACTCTGGGATGCATTAACAGGTGTGTTGTAAACAAGACACGAGAAGTCATTCTTCCGCTTTACTCTGCGCTGGTTAGGCCTCAGCTGGAGTATTGTGTCCAGTTCTGGGCACCACATTTCAAGAAAGATGTGGAGAAATTGGAGAGGGTCCAGAGAAGAGCAACAAGAATGATTAAAGGTCTTGAGAACATGACCTATGAAGGAAGGCTGAAGGAGTTGGGTTTGTTTAGTTTGGAAAAGAGAAGACTGAGAGGGGACATGATAGCAGTTTTCAGGTATCTAAAAGGGTGTCATCAGGAGGAGGGAGAAAACTTGTTCACCTTAGCCTCCAGTGATAGAACAAGAAGCAATGGGCTTAAACTGCAGCAAGGGAGATTTAGGTTGGACGTTAGGAAAAAGTTCCTAACTGTCAGGGTAGTTAAACACTGGAATAGATTGCCTAGGGAAGTTGTGGAATCTCCATCTCTGGAGATATTTAAGAGTAGGTTAGATAAATGTCTATTAGGGAAGGTCTAGACAGTATTTGGTCCTGCCATGAGGGCAGGAGACTGGACTCGATGACCTCTCGAGGTCCCTTCCAGTCCAAGAGTCAATGAGTCTATGAAAGGACTATTTTAGAATTTCACCATATTAGCCCAGTAGGTTGTCAAAGAAAAATCTTTAGCTGAGCCAATTTATTCCTTCCTCATAACTACCAGTCTCTAAAATTTAAGGGCCTAATTGAGTTTTGACTGAAGTCAGGCTTCTGCCATTGATTTCAGTAAGAGAGAGGAAAGATATGAGAATTTAAACAGTATGGCAACCAAAACTGGTCAAAATTCAGAATTTCCAGTTTGTAGGAAAATTTGACAGTACAAATCTTGTTCTCCTGATTTGTAATGAAAACACTTTGAAAAACTCCCACAAGGAAAATTTAAAAAGAGAATTTGAAAAAATAAATACACCAAAATTTTCTAGATTTTTTTTTTCGGTTTAAAGTAAAATTTTTGAAACAATGATTTGGAATTTTTAAAATCTTTCTCAAGACTCTCTCTTTTTTCTGAATACTCTCCAGTTCTTGAACATCCTTCCTGAACTGTGGACAGGAGAACGGAACAAGGAATGGTAGTCCCAGTTCTGCCAATGCTAAACAGAGGTAATAACCTCTCTTCTACTTAAGATTCACCTGTTTATACATTCAAGGATTGCATTAGCCCTTTTGGCCACAGTGGCTCACTGGGATATAATGTTCATCTGATTATCCATTATGCTCTTCTGGTCATTTTCACAACTGGTGCTTACCAGAATAGTCCCCTATCTTGGAAATAGGATGTACATTCTTGGTTCTTAAATGATAACTATTTCCCTATAACAATTGGTCATGTCAAAATGGAAAGCTAGGGGCAAGCAAATAGTATCCGGGCAATCAAGATCACTCGCCATCAGTAAGCCTCTTCATTATTTATGCTCCTCTAGTCCTTAGAATCTGCAAACTCTTGCAGTAATGACTTGGGGCTTCATTCAAAGGAATTTAGGGCATTCGAATGCTGAGCATTTGCAATGTTCAACTTTTAGGGGCCTACATAATCACAGGAACATCACTGCAATCCACAAAGAGAGGTGCCAGGAGGGCATGACCCCGTCACTTTTTCCCAGCTGTAGGGGCAAGCAATGGGTGAGGGGTCAGAGAGGAGTGAGTGAGTGGGTGGATGGGGTCTTGGGGGGAAGGGATGGAATGAGGGAGGGGGCTAAGGGGGAAGGGGCAACATGGGGGGTGGGACTACAGTTCAGGTGCCAAGAGCCCCCAACTCCAAGAAACCAAGCCTTCCAAAGAAAGCTGCACTTCAAGCTGAAAGCCAAGACAAAACTCAGAGGGACACCTGGAAGAGTTGAGCAGGGTGAAGGAGTGTCATCTCAGGGATAAGATAGGACACTGCACTATAATTCAAAGATCTGAATTGCTATTCCTAGGCCTGGCACTAACTCATTATGTGACTCAGGGCAAGTTCTTTCAATGCTCTGTGCCTCCATTTCCCATCTGTATAACGGGAATGATGACACTTATGAAGTACTTTGAGAGCTCTTGCTATGCTTATACTCAGTAACTAATACAATGGGGCTCAGTCTCAGGTGGGCTTCTAGGTGCTACTGGGCTGCAATTGTGAACTTCCCAGCAGGGGTACAATCACTACAGGAGTTTGTGCAATGTAACTCTGCTCCATAAAAATCCCACGTGCCGAAAGCTGTGCCAGATGCAACTCCTATACTTGGAGGAAATGATCTAGCTGTTCTTAAATTCCTAGTTTCTGTAATAATCCACAAGAAAATGTAGGAACCCCACAGAATTTCTCATGCAGGCATAAATGCCTCTAACTCCCCTGGCCATAAGAAAAAATAATCAGAGTTACCAATGATCCCCCTCCACAACACACACACCATCTTGCAAAAGAAGAGATATATCGATATAAAGGGTTCTTTAAACAGGTTTCTGTACTCCTCCCCAACGAGAGGGGTAGCACTGAAATCAGTATTACCATGTCGGATTAGGGTTAGTGTGCCGCAAATCGACGGTATTGTCCTCCAGGCGGTATCCCACAGTGCATCACTGTGACCGCTCTGGACAGCAATCTGAACTTGGATGCACTGGCCAGGTAGAAAAAGCCCCGCAAAATTTTGAATTTCATTTCCTGTTTGGCCAGTGTGGAGAGCTCACCAGCACAGGTGACCACGCAGAGCTCATCAGCACAGGTAACAATGCAGTCTCCTGAGAATCAAAAAATGGCTCCAGCATGGACCGCACGGGAGGTACTGGATCTGATCGCTATATGGGGAGAGGATTCTGTGCTAACAGAACTCCGTTCCAAAAGACAAAAAGAAAAAACATTTGAAAAAATTTCCAAGACTATGATGGAGAAAGGCCACACCAGGGACTCAGTGCAGTGCAGAGTGAAAGTTAAGGAGCTCATACAAGCCTACCAGAAAACCAAAGAAGCAAACGGAAGGTCCGGGGAAGGGCCGAAAACATGCCGCTTCTATGCTGAGCTGCATGCAATTCTAGTGGGGGTCCGCCACCACTACCCCACCCGTGTCCGTGGATTCTGAGGTGAACGTGAGGACAGGAAGGACCAACGTGAGGAGAGGTGAGATGCTCGAGATGAGAGGTGGCGGCAGGAAGATCAGCCGTGGCGGGATGCAACACTGAGGCTGATGCGCGATCAAACTGACATCCTCCGACATCCGGTGGAGCTTCAGGAACAGCAGCAGGATCACAGAGTGCCGCTGCAGCCCCTGTGTAGCAACCCTCACCACTCACCATGTTCCATATCTTCCTCACCCAGATGTGCAAGAACGCATGGGGGAAGGCTTCGTGCACCCGCCCACTCCTCCCCCGTGGACAGCCCAACCAAAAGGCTGTCATTACTTTGAAATATTTTTAGTGGCCTTTTCCTTCCCTCCTATCCTCCTCCCAAACTACGCCCGGTATACCTTGTCAGTTCTCTCCCTTTTTTTATAATGACTTTCTAATAAAGAATACATGATTTTTAAACGATACTGACTTTATTTCCTTAAGCAAGCTGTAATCAAAGGGGGAGGGTGGGTTGCTTACAAGGAATGAGTTAATCAAGGGCGGGGGGTTCATAAAGGGGAAACAAACACAACAGTCAAACCGTACCCTGGCCTGTGATGAAACTCGTTTTCTAAGCTTCTCTGATGTGCACCGCTTCGTGGTGTGCTCTTCTATTTGACCTGGTGTCTGGCTGTGCGTAATCAGCAGCCAGGTGATTTGCCTCAGCCTCCCATCCCGACATAAAGATCTCCTCCTTACTTTCACAGAGCTTGTTGAGCACACAGCAAGCAGCACTAACAATGGGGACATTGGTTTGGGTGAGGTCAGAGCGAGTCAGTAATGTGCACCAGTGAGCCTTTAAACAGCCAAATGCACATTCTACCACCATTCTGCACTTGCTCAGCCTGTAGTTGAACAGCTCCTGACTACTGTCCAGGCTGCCTGTGTATGGCTTCATGAGTCATGGCATCAAGGGGTAGGCTGGGTCACCCAGGATAACTACAGGCATTTCAACATCCCTATCTGTTATTTTTTGGTCTGGGAAGTAATTCCCTTGCTGCAGCCGTTTAAACAGAGTAGTGTTCCTGAAGATGCAAGCGTCATAAACGCTTCCTGGCCATCCAACATGGATGTTGGTGAAACGTCCCTTGTGATCCACCAGTGCTTGCAGCACCATTGAAAAGTACCCCTTGCGGTTTACGTACTGGATGCCCTGGTGCTCTGGTGCCAAGATAGGGATATGGGTACCATCTATTGTCCCCTCCACCGTTAGGGAATCCCATTGCAGCAAAGCCATCCACTATGACCTGCACGTTTCCCAGAGTCACAACCTTTCATAGCAGCAGCTTAATGATTGCTTTGGCTACTTGCATCACAGCAGCCCCCACAGTAGGTTTTCCCACTCCAAATTGATTCCCAACTGACCGGTAGCTGTCTGGCGTTGCAAGCTTCCAGAAGGCTATTGCCATTCGCTTCTCAACTGTGAGGGCTGCTCTCATCTTGGTATTATGGCATTTCAGGGCAGGGGAAAGCAAGTCAAAAAGTTCAATGAAAGTGCCCTTATGCATGCAAAAGTTTTGCAGCCACTGTGAATCGTCCCAAACCTGCAAAACTATGCGGTCCCACCAGTCTGTGCTTGTTTCCCAGGCCCAAAATCGACGTTCAATGGCTAGAACCTGCCCCATTACCAGCAGGATCTCCAAAGTGCAGGGGCCCGCAGTTTGAGAGAATTCTGTGTCCATGTCCTCATCACTCTCCTCACCGCTCTGTCTCGCCTCTTCCTTGCTTAGCTATGCAGGTCCTGGTTTAGCATAGACTGCACGAGAATGTGCGAGATGTTTACAATGTCCACGATAGCGGTCTTGATCTGAGCAGGGTCCATGCTTGCTGTGCTATGGTGTTTGCACAGTTCACCCAGGAAAAAAAGGAGCGAAACGGTTGTCTGCTGCTTTCATAGAGGGAGGGATGAGGCTGTACCCAGAACCACCTGCGACAATGTTTTTTGCCCAATCAGGCACTGGGATCTCAACCCAGAATTCCAAGGGGCGGAGGAGACTGCGGGAACTATGGGATAGCTACGGAATAGCTACCCACAGTGTAACACTCCGGAAATGGACGCTAGCCTCGGTACATGGACGCACACCGCTGAATTAATGTGCTTAGTGTGGCTACGTGCACTCGACTTTATACAATCTGTTTTACAAAACTGGTTTCTGTAAAATCGGAATAATCCCATAGTGTAGACATACCCTCAGACTAGACCTTTCAGTTCTTTGTGCTTCCGTTCTCCATTTGTAAAATAGGGATAATCTTTTCTTCCACCCATTGTCTGTTTAGATTATAAATTCTTAGGAAAGACACCGTCTTCTGCTTCTGCGTAGCACAACAAGACTTGAGTCAGTTGGGGATTTCAGGCACTGCCATAATCCAAATAATAGCAATAGTAGTTTACTCAATTTCTCATTAAAACAATTCCATCACTAGATTGGTGGCAAACAATGGTAATAGTAGTGCTGTTGCCAAAGGGCCAGCCTTTTAAAGGTATTGAGGCTCCTAAAGATGCAGATAGGGATCTAGTGAGATGTTCAAAATGCAAGGTGCCTATCTCTATCAATGGGAATTATGTGCCTAGGAACTTTTTGAAAATCCCACCAGTGCCTATTTACCTTTCTGTGTTCCTAAATACTTTTGAAAATCTGACGCTTAGTATCTAAGATGCAGGTAGAACATGTGCTGCGAAGGTTTTCTAAAAGCTCTGTTCTAGGAATTATTGTGGGGACAGGGCCGGCTATACCATTTTTGCCATTTTTACCATTTTTGCTGCCCCAAGCAAAAAAAAAAAAAAGCCGCTTGGATTGCCGCCCAAGAATGCACAGAATGCCGCTGCCCATAACCATTTGCCGCCCCAGAAACGTGCTTCCTCTGTTGGTGCCTGTGTGGGGAAGTTCTATAGCCTGTGTTATACAGAAGGTCAGACTAGATGACCACAGTGGGTCTTTCTGGCCTTATAATCTATGAATCTATGAGTCAGGCTTTCAAATGAAGATTTGGGGAAGCTGTGGTCCATTCTGACATTATCACCTTTCATTTGGCAGAATAATCTTATTCTTGTGTTTCTTTCAGTTAAACCTACAGTTTTGCAGAAAGTCATGGCATGGCTTCTGGTCAGTGGCAGCAAGATTATGACAGTTACTGGGTGTGTTTAGGCTCCATGATGACCAAATTCCAGCAATGTGCTTACCATCATTCCCAGAGCAAGGTGAGGGATGCCGGCCAAAGCATCTGGGAGGCTCTTCAAACTAGTTCCCTGGTAGGAACAAAGTTCTTCTTTCCCCTTAATCTTCATCCCAGAGATGTTCTGGGCAGGACCACAATATAACTAATCTTCTTCTTTGAGTGGCCTCTGCATATTCCCACTCTTGAGATGTACCCAGTGCTTAATTTGTAATGAAAGTGGTGCTGGGGCTGAAGCAATTAAGTGCTGGTGATCAAGAATTTTTTTACTTTCATAACTGATATGGCAAGCCCAGAAGTGCCGAGGTTATGAATGGCCAAGCTTAAAGGTGCCGGGGCTCAGTCCTGGCAAGCCCTGACACAAATTAAGCACTGAATGTACCTGTGGCACAGCCAGGATCAACGGAACTTTTTATTGCCATTGGAACACTACCTTACACCCTTCTCTTGTGATTCCAGATGTTTGCAAGGCAGAGCAATAAAAGTGGTGTGGAGCACCAACTGTCACAGTTCCTTTCAACCGTTGTGGCAGACGGAACGGGAACCTCACCTGGTCCATGGACCCAGTTTTGTCAGAATGTATCATCCAGTACCGCCTTCATCAGGATTAGTGTTAGTTAGCTTCTTCAGTTAGACAGTTTTTACTTATCATTTTCAGGTTTGGCAGCTTCATTGTTGTTCTTTGTCCCAGTAGCTTTTTTTTTCTTTAGCAATCCAGTCTTTACGAGAGTCCAAGATTACAAGATTTCTTATTTATCTAGGCTCATTCCAGACCGTCTATAGCAGTGATACTCAGACTGAGGTTCGCAAGCCGCAAGTGTCTCTTTAATGTGTCTCTTGTGGCTCTTTGCAGCACGGGATATTAAAACACTGTGATTTAATTATTAACCAATCTAAGTTATTTACCATTCAGAATGCTTTTCTTATGTTATTAACCAATTAAGTTATCAACTTGCACTAAGTTATTAACTGATTTACTGTGTGAGTAATATATATATATATATAAAAACTAAATACAATATAGTACTATAGTAAATGAAACGAATTCACACGACTGGGTAATGTTCATCTCTAATATGGCTCCTGGACCACTGAACGCTGAGTATCACTGGTATATAGCTTCAACAGAAGCTCCTCAATGATCAGGGGGAACCATACCAAACAGGGCTGGATTGGCATGGAAAACATCAAAGGGAGCGGGAACAATGGTTTTGTATTGGGGAACAGTTTTAGAACCAAACAATAGTGTAGTTGTAGACGTCTCCTATTTCAAGAGAGATTTCTAAAAATTGTACCTTCACATTATTAATTTCCTTCTTGCAGTTGCTGAAATATTGCATCATTGTCTTGATTCTTGCAATCACCCAACCCCTGAAGACCATCTACCAGATCTTACTGGTTATTATTGAACACTTTCCCGTCAACTTTCAGGACAAGATGCAACAAGTTTCCCATACCACAGAAGTACTCCATGCTTCAGTCTCCACTCTTGATTTCTTCCAAGATCTGTCTAGACAAATCCTCTCCCAAATATGGGAGAAAATGACCAAGGAGGAGGAACATATATATGAATGAGCTGCTGGAGTATGTGGTGTACAGTATACCTCTCTGTTGGTTTGTGGGACCCTTCAATGCTTTAAGAGGTAGAACATAAGCAGACTCCACAGAAACTGCAGAATATGGATAAGAAGGCGTACATAACAAGTGACACTGCAGAACTTTGGAAACTGTCACAGGACTGAACTTCTCCGTGGAGCTAATTTATTTGTAGAACTGTCAAGTTTGTCAAATGAAAGCTTTGATCTTTGTGAACTCAGCTTTGAGATTAGAGCTGAGTCTCAGAATAGCATGGAAGTAAGTAAATAAATCAGGTTCTTTGAAAGTCCCTTTGGAATCATTTAAATACAGGTTGCGGGAGGGGAAAGAAAACTATAAAAAGTCTGACCTTAAGCAAGATTTTTTGGTTTCATGTTTGGCAAACAGAATCAATTTAAAACAGGGAGGTTAACAGAAGATTAGGAATTTTAGCAGATAGCAAACAGAACATGCAATTGCAGAGTCCTTTACATAAGAACATAAGAACGGCCATACTGGGTCAGACCAAAGGTCCATCTAGCCCAGTGTACTGTCTTCTGACAGTGGCCAATGTCCGGTGCCCCAGAGGGAACAAACAGAACAGGTAATCATCAAGTGATCCATCCCCTGTTGCCCATTCCCAGCTTCTGGCAAACAGAGGCTAGGGACACCGTCCCTGTCCTTCTTGGCTAATAGTCAATGATGGACCTTTCCTCCATGAACTTATCTTGTTCTTTTTTGAACCCTGTTGTAGTTTCAATTCTGTTAGAGTTCCAGTTGTCTTCTCTTGTGACTAGAAAGCTCTGTAAGGGCAACATTGAGATTTACCCTACATAGTCTGGTAGTACTGGCTGAGTAGGGAATCACTGTTCTGTGTCTGATGGGATATCAGGCTCCGTGGGGCTGCTACTGCCTTCCCCAGTGCAGGTGCGAAGAGAGTGGGCAGACCAGACAGAAGAATAAATATACTGGCCTTCACTATATGTTCTGGGACACTTGCACAATACAGGCCTGCTTCTCCACTGCTTTGCATCTTGTGTAGTCATTTGCCCCTGTGCACAGTGGGTGTGAAATGCTGCCACATCAGAATGGTCGTGTAAACCACCTTAACACAATGAGCTGTTTTGTCCCCCACCCCAATCCAGTAGCCAGGCCACCTAAAGAGGTGTATGAGTTTGCTAAGGAACCTGGATTTTTCAGCACTGGTAAGAGAGGCTCAATTTGACACAGGATGAAGAATCCTCACTAGAGCTGGGTAAAATATTTTTTCATCATAAATTTGCCAAAAAATGCATTTTTCAGAACACAGAAGTTATTTGCAAATTCAAGTAAAATATGGGGGACAGAAATAGAAAAAGTCAAAACAGTTTGTTTTGGTCATTTCAAAATGAAATGTTTTGACTTTTCATTTCCAATAGTTTCATTTTTGACATCTTTAAATGAAACCCTTTATTTTTTTTTTCATTTTGAAATGGTGTTTCTTTTCCAAATGTAGCTAGATTTAAAAAAAGGGAGAGGGTAAAAAGCACCCAAAACCTACATATAATGAAAAACTGAAAAAAACTCATTTAGGGTCAAGTGTATTGTTTTGTTTGGCTTGAAACACATTTGCTCATTTATTTCATTTCGATGAGGAAAAACTGAAAAATAAAATGAGTTTTGATTTGAACTGATTGTTTTAAACTTTATTTTTTGTTCAGCCCCTGAAATGAAAAATTCATTATTTGCTCAGTCCTGGTCCGCACGCAAATATTTGAATGTTGCATGACAATGTTCAGTGGAAAAGGTGGCAGCATCTCAGAATCTCAGTCTAGTTGCCCATTTGGGATAAACATTTAGAAGGGAAGGGGATAGTGTAACGCTGACAAACCCCAGTCGGCAGGATTGAACTGGGGATCTCTGGAGCTTAGTGCATGATGCTCTACTGCATGAGCTAAAAAGCCAACTGCCTATTAGCTGAGGCTGTAGAGCTCTCTCTGGAAGTGGTATCGGTGCCACTCGCTGAGCCAGAACACCACACCCAGAAGATTTGTGGGTTACAATAGCACTAATATTAAAAGACTACAAGGGTGGGAATTAAGATGGATTCAGCACTTGTTAAGGTATCAAAATTACACTAAAGAATCTCAGTTGCTTCTGGTTTATCCATGACTCTTTTGCTGTGCTAACTAACTGCACCAGAACCTCTCACCTCTCCAAAAATATCACAAGTAATGCCACGAAGTGGTTTGTCCCACAAGGCTGTACTGTACAGTGAGCAAGAAGGAATCCAATGGGAAATTGTATTTTTATGCAATCATGCTCATTTTACAAATGTTTACAATTTCTTTGATATTTATCTGTATTGAAGGCATAGAAACTGTCATTGGAGAGGAGAGGCCTTTTCCTTAAGCATTACAAAATGCAGCCAGAAAGAACATTTGAGAAATGCAGCTTCATATGTTTAGAATGAGCAGTAAAATACTTCCAAATTCAGTTACTTGGAGAACGTTTTGCCTTGCGAGTTATATGATAAAGTGGCTTCATTCTGGGACAACCCCAAAACAGTCAGGGTACATCAGAGGTTCTGTTGAGATTTACATTTCAGTGTCTCTTGCATTATCTGGAGAGGCTGGTGTTCAAGTCCTAATGGAGCTAAGCTCTATCAATATAATGTGACAACAGATTATGGAAAAAACCTTGAAAACATGAAAAGAACAAAAACGGATGCACAGGCAACTGCCTACCACTGCAGAGAGCCTGACACAGGAGCTCAGAGACGCATGAACTGCCCCATTCATCAAAGTCGGGTAACTCCGATGCCAAGTGATGGTGATACATATGTCTAGATTTTTAACTATTTCACTGCTGATCAAAGTAAGCAAGAAAAGAGAGGGAGGATTGGAGATCTGCCCGGGGTAGCATCTCATTTTCATGGTGAGAGTGGATGTCATTAGGGAACTATTCACACTCCCATGGCCAATATATGACCCTTGGGGCCAAAAGACCAGATGCCGCCAACCCCACAGAGCCCAGCTAGGCATTTATCTATTGAAATCCTGGGAAGGTGGGTAGGGGCACACCAAGAACAGCAAGGGCCAAGTGGAGGGTAAAGAGTTACCTCCCTTGGTATGGATGCCGCTTCTCCATCTGAAGGAGGCTGGGGGCAGACACAGGCAGACATCACTGTCTCAGTTCTATTCAGTGGATAATCTCAAGCTTTTCTTTGCAACCATGTGGGATAGAAACATTTATTTTTAAATGACAGCTGAGATTGACATAATCACATGACTGGGATCCAGGCATGTGGCTATTGTGCCTCCATCTTAATCTGGTCATATCCAGTGTTGTAGCTGAACCTTACAGAGAGCCCAAAAGGGAACCCAGCAGAGCATGTGTGCTCATGTTTTTTACACCTGCACAATCTGCTATAAATAGCATCTCATACAGGCAGAGCTTGGATTGTGGGCAGGACTTGGCACAGTACCACCACCTTTTTTCCAGTTCAATCCAATTCCAATTCAAACTCTGAGGGAGAACAATGAAGGGGTGACAAAAGGATAAACACTCTTTTCTCTCACCCTTCCCTGAAACAGAAAGTGGCACATGTTCCCTTTTTTCTGAAAGGGGGATGAAGGTGGAGAAGGGCAAGTTCTTCCAGTTACCCTACCCAACTCTTGTTCACTATCTATCTAAGGTATATATATAGCCCTGATTGCCAGAGTATCTGAGCACCTCATAAAACTTCTATGAAGCATGGAAGCCATATTATCCCCACTGTACAGAGGGAAAACTGAGGCATCAAGAGGCTAAGTGACTTGCACAAGTTCACACAGAAAGTCTGTGGTAGAGCATAAAATTGAACCTAGCTCAAATCCTAGGCTAATATTCAAACAACTGGAAAAAACTACCTGTCTCCAATATGCCACTCCTTGTTCCAGTGTGCCAGTTTTTTACTTTGAAACTATGGCCAACATGCAGATGAAGCAGACACATTGCTATCTGCAACCTTACCTGAAGAGAGGTCTATATTTGGCTGATTTTTTATTTGTTTGGGGTTTTTTATTTTTTTTTATTTTTCATAAAATGAAAAGTTCCATATCATTTTTTTACCCTTTTCTCTACCTTTTTATTAAAAAAAAACACTTTTCTCTCCCTTTTCGCATTGGAAATGGCAATGAAAGTCAATGGCTTTTTAAGTCACACGGGTGTTTTTGAAAATGTTACCCATCCTAACTAGCAACTCTTTCTAGGCAGGCTGTGGACTCTAAGTGAGTTCAGCTGGATGACAGCAAAGACCCAGTGCAGTTAATTGGAATCAGCTTTGGGGAATAACTCTCTCCCAATCTTTGCAGTCCCCAAAGCATTTCCAGTCTCCTATTGGTTAGCAAAGCCTTCTTTTCACTGATTACCTGAACTGTCAGTCCTGAGTATTTTACTCCCTTCCCTCACAATTACATCACCAGAGGTGCATAAAATCTGACCAGGAGGTGACTAGAGTAAAGTAGTGTCTGGAGTACTGAGAAAGGTCAGTTCTTGAAGGAGTAGGATTTGTTGGTTAGGTTTTGTTTTTTTTTCTTTAATTGTTTATACAGTTCCTTGGTCAGGGCTTTGCATTTATGGGACTAAAAAATGTCTGTATTAAGAAGCTTTGGATAGGATTGGTTGGGAAGCTAGGTCTGGGAAACATAATGCTCCCTGGCCTTATGCCTCTTAGCTAGTGAGACAGGATCCCATTCTCTCTCCCTTCTCCTCTTTTCTGCCCCCCGCATAGTTAGAGCTATTAAATGGCCTTTAGTAGTAGTGACACCTACTACCTGTAATAGACTCTCCAAAGAAACTGAAGGCTTTCAACTACTCTGTACCATGAGAAAGAATCCTGCTTGCTTTCTCCTTAGCTGTAGGAGAACTGAAATATTTCTTCCTTTCAAAAAAGCAGTGACCATGTATTTAGCTCACTATTCCTCTAAATATTCGTTATTAATCTGATGAGGGCCCTGCCATTCCTTCTAGTCCTACTTTGGAGCAGAACATTACTCTTGTCTTTAAGGTGCTGTAACTTTTCCTTAACTTGTAACTTCAGGCCTTTCTTCTTGCCCTTTTTTCAGGTATATCTGATTATACCATGGCTTCTAATGGAAAAGACACAACTATGGCATCCCCAGAGCATGGGGAGGAAGAGCAACAGGTAGGTGCTCCCTCTTAAGCATTGCTGGTTCAACATGTGACTATGAAAGATGGCTGGCTGTTATCTGGTAGCAGGCTTCACATATGCACATTCTGGTGTCTAGAGATTTGTGCAGTTGCTCTTCCAGATGCTGCAAAATAGCCTGGTTTATAATGATATTTGAAAATTTCTTCTTGCCTTAGTTAACCTAGTGATCCAGTTTCAGTACTAACTTCAAAAGCAGCTGTTGGGCCTCTTCAGATTTTTGACCATTCAAGAATCCTTTGATTGGGGCCAACACATCAAGGGTATAACCACTTGGAAAAAGTAAAGGTTCATCCCCAGTGTGGAACATTGCCTCCCTGACTCATTGTTCTGTCCCTTGCCACACTAGAATGTCTTGAGGAGGGTGGCCAGTCTACCTTTAGTCAACTCTGCCTGTGATCTGGCTGCCACTGCCTATGCTTCAACCAAGGAGAGCCATCCCTATGTGAGGTCCATCTGTGACATGGCAGAGAAGGGAGTGACCTCCATTACCAATGCTGCAGTTAGCAGTGCACAGCCAGTTGTAACTAGACTTGAACCTGAGGGTGAGTAAAGCATATATGCAGAGCTTTCTGTTTGTGTGGTACAATTTCTCAACAGTAGGATCTTCACACCCTGTTGGGAAGCTTCCATCTCTAAAACTCGGGTGCATGAAGATCAGTACTGGAGGAGAAGCTGGCAGTGGGGTTGGTGTGACTATAGAAGAATAATACAGTAGCCCATGCATGTAAGCTAACATCTGCCAGAGGCTAACAAAGGGCTTTGCTTTACACTAATTACTATGGCTGAACCTGCCCTCCGCTTCACTGTAGCCAGGAGGTAAGATTAGTGCTAAGCTCTTTGCTTTTAAGGAGCAATGACCTTTGAAAGGTACCTAACTGCAAAATGAGATCTCATTCTGCAACCAGAGGCTCAATCTAGGCTGTCACCAACAGAAGTTGGTCCAGCAAAATATTACCTCACTCACCTTGTCTAATATCTCTGGACCAACATGGCTACAACAACACTGCACACAGATTACAACTGCTAAATTTTTCTTAACTAGCTGCTTATCAGGCCATAGCTCAATGGTAATGGCTGCTCCCTGACTTGCGTCCTTCGTGAGAACAGTTAGTTGGACTTATTGCAGCCAAGGCATTGCAAAAACTTCTTGGTGCCTTCCAGAGGGATGTTTGATCAAAAAGCTTCAGAGCTGTAAGACTATGGGGTGAGATCATTGCACTTTATTCAGAACATAAAAAGCTTTCAATTGGAGAGCAAGCCTGGAAAGTGATGCCTAGACTGCTTGGTAAGAGACAATTCTGCAGTAAGTATAGATGGGAGGAGAGAGTGTTCAGATGCTAGTCATAGCTATTTCAATTCAGTTGCCGCATTAGGATGCATGGGAGGGAACATGGTACTGTGAACTATTGAAGGGGACACTATTTTTCATGGAAAATAGTTACAAAAGAGTTCATAACTTGGGGGGGGGGATGGGAAGGGAGGGAACCACCTTACATAAGGAAAGGGGAAATGTGCAGCACCTACAACCCAGAACAATTGCTGCCTGAACATATTGGAGAACTGAAGCTCTCATTACAGATGTGAGCCAGGTTCTGTAAATATTACAATAGCAAAATTGACCCATTAAGAAACTGAACTCTGGTTTTTCTATAGGGACAACAGAGGAGGAGTGTGTTTCTGAAGTACCTGACAAAGTGGAGGAGAATCTACCAGTCCTTCAACAGGCTGCTGATGAGGTAACTTTCACCATCCTCTCACTAGACAAAACATCATGCCCTTATGAAAGGGATGCCAATAATGGGATGCTTCCTCCAGCAGAGGAACACTCCATACTAAAAGTGGTCAAGAGGCAGGAGCTAGTGTCTCAATAGAACTCTGGTCTGATGCTTAACAGCAAGATGCAGTTCTTCCCCTGAAGATTTGACCTATGGGGCAGAGCAGGTGGTAATCCCCTCCCTCAACCTCCATTTCTGGTTAAATGTAGTGGTATCACCCTGAATTACTGTACAAGATCTTGCTTGATCATTCTTCTCTAGGCTACATCTGAGACACAGGAGTTGGCCTCTTCCAGACTGACAGATGTCAAGGAGACCATGATCAGAGTGGTAGATATGACCAAAGAGGCTGTGCAGGACAGTATGAAGACCACCAAATCAGTGGTAACTGACAGCACGAGCACACTTGTGGAATCAAGAATGGGCCAATTGGCCATAAGTGGAATGGAAGCAGTGCTGGAGAAATCTGAAGAGCTCTTGGATCACTATCTTCCCATGACAGATGATGAACTAGGTCAGAACACATACATGAGTGACAGGTCTATTATCTTAAAGTTTAGGGTAATCCTCCCTTTGGGCCAAACCTCTCTCTAGGCTTCTCAGTATTATCTGTCACCAAACACAGGCTCATTCTACAGCCTTTTCATAGCTGAGACTGAGGTTAAGACTTTAGTTGGTGGGCATGTTGCTCAAGTCACTTTACATGATTACAAGTGGGGACAGGGTGGTACTAGAAGGAATGATGGACATGACTTCATTAGAAGTCGTCATTAGCAAAGTATGCAAAATTCTTAGCAATGCTGTGTGGCATGTGGGTTTTTGTGGTAAGGCTGAAGCTACCTCTGTGGTACTTGATAGGTGCAAGACCAATGCTTGTTTCAAGGGAGCTTAAGATTTAGCAGATCAGTATGGCTTGTACTCCTTTCACCATCTCTTAACCTGAGGGTGAACAACCTTAACTCTGTTCCCTCTAGCTGAACTTGCTGAATCTGTGGAAGGGGCTGAAGTGTCTTCAGCACAACCACAAGAGCATCGGAGTTACTTCGTGCGTTTAGGTTCCCTGTCAACCAAACTTCGCCAACGTGCCTACTGCTATTCCCTAAACAAGATGAGACACACCAGTCAAAGCATCAGAGAGGCTCTTTCCCAGCTTCATGAAACCATGGGACTGGTAGGAACTCTACTATCTCTTACAACTGATGCCCTCCAGGGCAGCGAACACTCTGACCACATGTGTATAGAATGTGGTACAATGAGGCTTAAGCCTCATTCACAGCTGTGCTATGTAACTAGACCCTTCTACTCTGGATGCCTTGAGCATACCACTCTGTGGGGTGAAGGCATGTCAAACAGTGGAACTAGAATAACTGATGTGCAAATGTCTCATCTCTGGATATCCTTAATCCACTTCTAGATTGAATACCTTAAGCAAGGTGTTTCTCTTCAAGAAGTCCAGGAGAAGTTCCGTCACATATGGCTGAGCTGGAATAGAGAGCAGCCAGAAAGCAGTGAAATCAAGGATTTGGCAAAACCAGAGGCATGTTCATTTGAGTGTGTGCATGTGGGGTGGGGGTCAGCAATTATTCTGGGCCTTGCAGGGTGTCATCATTATATAAGTAGCTCAAACTCAGGTGATCTTAGTTTTATTACAAAGAGTTGTTCCCTTTTTGAGCCTGAGTGGCTTCCTTGCTTAGACATTCCTAAAGTGATGTCACACCAGCAAGGTCTGTGCCCAAGAAGCATAGTTGCTTTAGATGCATGCTTTTTAAACCTCTGCACAGCCTGAAAACCGACTGTAGATCATGGGTTTGCAACCAGTGAAACCCCTGTTGGCTTGGCTTGGCTCTCTTCTGACCTACCTTACATGGATTATTGCCTCTGTTAGTCTCCATTGTCACAAGTGCCTTCCCTAAGAGAAGCCACAACTTGGCCTCTTTATGTATCCTGAAAGAACATGGCACACACATTGCAGACCTTGTTGGTGCCAATGGTCTTTCCATCAGATCTCCTTGACTGCCAGTAGTATCTTGCAGCACAACTTGCTGCCTTGCCGCTGCCTCAGGTGATGTTGTAAGTTTGATCCTTATTGTGTTCTAAACACTAAATTAAACTTCTATTTCTCCAACAGATGGAGTCTGAGACCCTGGCTATGTCCCGCAGCATTATCCAGCAGCTGCAGGATGCCTGCCAGATGCTAGTAGCCAGCATTCAAGGTCTCCCCACCAACTTTCAGGATAAGGTGAAACAGATGTATCACAACATGGAAGAGCTTCATTCATCCTTCTCCACTGCCCATTCCTTCCAGGATCTCTCCAGCAGCCTCCTAACCCAGAGCCAGGAGATAGTGACCAAGGCCCAGGAATATGTAGATGAGCTGATGGCATACGTGATGGAGACTACTCCTCTGTCTTGGGTTGTGGGACCCTTCATCCCATCAGGTAAGGGGTCTGCAGACGCCATTGAACCACACAACCAAGAAAATGAGGCTGAGGAAGCCTCCAAGTCTAAGGAGGCCCTGTGACCTAGAAACCTGAAACTTCTAAAGAAGAAGGCAAACTCATTCAGTCTTCCTTCTGACTTCATGTGTACTAGCATATGTCAAGAAAGACACCAGTGCCTAGTACTCATATGCACTGTGCCTAAATCTCTCCTAATTTCTGGCAGTGTTGTGACTGCTATAATGTAGATCACTTCTCAGCTCCCATACTACTTGTTTGTGTTACCACTGTCTTCAAAATAAAATGTCACTTCATTCAAATGAAGGTCTAATCTGCTCTTTCTAAGAGGTGATTTCCAGTTCTATAGTAGACATCTGTGCCTGCCATATGTAGCCTTGTTTGCCAATAGCAGCAACCACTGGCATTAGTGTGTGGGCATTTAAAAGCCTGGGACGCTTACCCCATATACCCTAGAACCAAATCTAGAGCCTTAATTTCTAAGTAGTTCTAGATCAACTACTCACACCTGTAAACATGCTTTAGGTTCTGGTTAAACTGAGAACAGAAAAGTTACTTTTGTTGCTTTCATGGCTGTGGTAGAATTGCACTCTGGTCTTCAGAAGTTGCTACCTGGAAACCCAGCAGTGCAGTTGGTTAAAATTCTTACTACTGTCTAGCCAACCTGGGCTCGACACTACCTGGGTTGCTCAGTCCTGGCCTGTGCCGCAAGAGAACAAGCTGGGATTCCTTTGCCTAGCTCAAAATAGGGCTGTCCCTAGCAGGGCTCTAGGGCATAAATGTCACAGCCTATAAAATATTGATGATTTGGGTGGGTGTGTAATTTTAACCACCTATAAAAACAGAGTCTGTATCAAGGCTACATATTTCCACACTTCAACCTTTCACATTTCCAGCTGTGTAGATGCAATCTTCATCCTTAGAAAAGCAGGCCCTTTAAATCCACATCAAAGGGTGACAAGTATCAAGGGTAGCAGTGTTTGGTTTTCTGTGGGTACAGACAACCTAGTGATACCTTAAAGGCAACATTTATTTGGGCATAAGCTTTTGTGGGTAAAGAACCATTTCAGATACATCCTCAACCCTTTTTTTTTTTTTTTTTTTTTTTTTTTTTTTGTCATCAATGGGTGAGTAATTCAGCTTTTTCCCACAGCCTCAGGCCTACCTGTCAAATAACAAAGGCATCAATCACTTGTATGGAAAATACAAAGCAAATCACACATTAAAGTAAGAGCTTTTGGATTTCAAAAGAGGATGGTACAGTGCCAGTAATACTGAGGATATGGGTTCTGGTTAGGACACTGCATGCCCTAGGAAAGCAAAAACACTAGGGCCCTTGTGCTTAAAGGTATTTAGGCATTGCTCCACTCAACATTGTGGGACCTCACTGAGACAACTAAGTGCTGATATCACAAGTCTCATTTTCAATGAGTGACATTGCTGTCACATGGGTCTTGCAGAGCAGTGTTTAAAAACTTTTAAAACAAAACTGGGCTGCTCTGAACTAAGTGGTTTAATCTAAAACCCAGGCCAAGCTTCAGAGTGTTAGATAACCTAGGACATAAGTGGTAATAAGCTATTCCCAGCCCTGCTACTCAAAGTCATTACTATGCTTTGTGCCTCTGTAAAAGGGCCACTTGTAGAATGGGGATAGATTCTCTGTAATCCATGCAGTGTTTTGCCACATTTATATGCAGTAATTAGCAACAAGGGGGCCCAGTTGCAGCAGGGTAGCACACAGAGGCCTCAACTGCAACTATTACAGCTGTGAACATCCTAATGTGCACAAGTGCTAAAGTTTGCACAATGTAGTTGTATCCAAAGTCAATGGGACAGAAGCTGTTCCAGATGCATTTTTCTAAGCCACTCTTTCTACAGAGGGAAAACTGATCTAGTGGTTCTGGAATATCTACTTTCTATAAAAGCCACTGTGAATGCTTTTGTCTACCCTAGAAAGGGAGATTTAGCTTATTCCAACAAAAGTTTGTTGCTAGTATCATCTTATTTCATTTGCTGAAATCAATAAGGCTGTCAACTGCAGTTAACTCAAGTAAATCATGATTAACAAGGCAATTAAGGACATTTTTTAAACAAAATGCCAAATATTTTTGGATATCCTACATTTTCAAATTGATTTCTATTAAACACAATCTATCTGTACAGTGCTCACTTTATATATTTCTTACAAATATTTTGGACTGTAAAGAAATAGTATTTTTCAATTCACCTACAAGTACTATACTACAATCTCTATCAGGAAAGTGCAATTTACAAATATAGACTTTTTTGCGGGGGGTTACGTAACTGTTCTCAAACTCTAAAACTTTAGAGCCTACAAGTCCACTCATTCCTACTTCTTATTCTGCAAATTGGTAAGAGACAGGTTTGTTTACATTTACAGGAGATCCTGCTGCTTATTTACAATGTCACCTGACAGTGAGAACAGGTGTTCACATGGCACTGTTGTAGCTGGTGTTGCAAGGGATTTATGTTCCAGATATGCTAAACATTCATATGCCCCTTCATGCTTTGGACACCATTCCACAGGATATGCTTTCATGCTGATGATGGTTGTTAAAAAATTAATGCATTGGTTAAATTTGTGACTGAACTCCTTGGGTGAAGACTGTATATCTTCAGCTCTATTTTACCCACATTCTGCCATATATTTCATGATGTTAGCAGTCTTAGATGACCTAGCACGTTTGTTTTAAGAACACTTTCACTGCAGATTTGACAAAATGCAAAGAGGGTACCAATGTGAGATTTCTAAAAATAGCTACAGCACTTAACCCAAGGTTAAAGAATCAGAAATGCCTTCCAAAATCTTACAGGGACGCGGTGGGGTGCATGCTTTCAGAAATCTTAAGAGCAACACTCAGATGTGGAAACTACAAAACCCAAACCATCAAAAAGGAAAATCAACCTGCTGTTGGTGGCATCTGACTTGGATGATGAAAATGAACATGCATCTGTCCACTCTGCTTTGGATAGTTATTGAGCTGAACCCATCATCAGCATGGATGCATGTCCTATGGAAGATGAAGGGACATATGAATTTTTAGTGCATCTGACACATAATAGCTTGCAATGTTAGCTACAAAAGTGCTATGCAAATGCCCACTCTCACTTTTAGGTGACAAACAAGAAACAGCCAGCATTATCTCCTGCAAATTGTATCCAAGTTTGTTTGTCTGAGCAATTGGCTGCAGTAGGACTGAGCGGACTTGTAGGACAAAGTTTTACATTGTTTAATTTTCAATGCAGTTATTTTTTGTACATAATTCTAAATTTGTAAATTCAACTGTCATGATAAAGAGATTGTACTACAGTACTTGTATGAGGTGAATTGAAAAATACTGTTTTTGTTCTTTACAGTGCAAATATTTGTAATAAAACTATAAAGTGAGTACTATACACTTTGTATTCTCTGTTGTAATTGAAATCAATATAGAAAATGTAGAAAACATCCAAAAATATTTAAATAAATTGTATTCCATTGTTTAACACAATTGCAATGATTTTTTTATCACTTGACAGCCCTAGAAGTAAGCTATCTTTGCAAAGGGCTTTCCTCCCCGATATATCTGCATCTATACATGGTGCTTTTGAGGGCATAGCATTCCTAATTGACAGTTATGCCAGCAAAAGGCAGACTAGACAAGATATTTATTAACCTTGCAGAATTCCTTATGTATGCATAAATGACCTTTAATAACTCCTTAACTATTATCCCAAGATACCTACCTGTCTCTTTACTGAAAAGTTACCCAATTCTTCCCCCAACCTTCTGTGAGAGAAGAAAGGAGAAAAAAATAACTAGAAAAAGTCTGAGTTTAGGTTGGGCTCATGTAACCTAATGCATATTAGTTAAGTGATCTAAACTCAGCTATTTTCCTAGTGCAGACCCGGGACAACATCTTTAACATATTAGCTGGTCAATTTCTAACCTAGGCTCCTGTATCTATATTAAGAAAAAAAGGTTGGCTTTAGCTACCATGGTGTAGCTAAGTCTGAAGTAAATTCAAAACTTGCCCTAGTTAAGGCAAATTCTACAGAGTGTTTCACAGTTTCAGCCAAGATGTTTGGGAATTATGATAAGGTAAATTTTCAAGAAGTGAACACACCTCTTGTTATATGCAGAGCTCCCAAATACCATCTCCAGTTTGCATCAAACTTTTGAGACAAATTCAGCCCTGGCAAAAGCAAAATGTCATAGCTTGCTTTATTTCTCGTAAATTTAGGGTTAAGACTTTGTGCAACATAGAACAAATGGGTATAAGGCAGAAAGGTGCAAAACAGGCTGATTATGGAAGGCCAGCATTTCTAGCTATTAAACTGCATTAACACTCTATTACAAATAATTAGTATAATTACAATATAGTATTCTAAAACTTGTGAGAGACTTTAAATGATCCATACCAAATCAGCTGGGAAACCACACACCACTCCTCCTTTAGTGTCTAGTCTGTGTTAGCAAGGAAAAACAGCTTCTCCTAATTAGCAATAGTTGCTAGTCAGGGTGTGGCAGTCTAGAAGAGTCCAGTTGAATGAAAGAATAGTGCCAGTCAAAGAAAGAGAGAGGCTACCTCATACATTATTTTAATTAACTATCTTTCTCTTTCAGGTCTCCAAGATTTTGGAGTAACTTTTTGTAGTGAGACTGACTTTGGGGGTTGGTACGTATGTTTCTCTTTTCCCTTTCTCTCCCCACACCCACCCCATCCCTGTGTTAGCTTCCTTGAGAGTATTTTATATCAAATATTTTGATCTCCTCCTAATCTAAGTACAGTACTTACTGTTTCTTTTAGGCAACACAGTTTCAGATTTCTCACATTTCTATATATCATAATTAAAGGGGTTATGATTGAGTTTTCATAACAAGTAATTGTTGAATTTCTTCTATTTTAGTGTATATCTGTGTTCTGGAGGTGCTCCTTATATTATTCTTGGAGGGGTCGGTTGTAAGTTAACTTTCTCTCTGAATGTTGTGTGAAATCTTTGTCTTGCTACAGGTCTGAAGTGAAATGGCAAGATCTAAAGCTAGCTCAGATTACAGCTATCGCTAATACCTAAAGATACAGGAGAAAAATGGTTATTGCCATGTGTTGCTTTGCTATTTTTATGTCTACTGTAATTGTATTTGGACTACCTGGGTGTGACCTCTAACTCTGTGGCTTGAACAGGGAGTTGAAATGAAGGTGGATTTTATTGGTTTGTCCGTCTGTCCAATAATCCTAATACTGGACTCTGTCAAGTCTGTCTCACAACCTTTAAGAGCTTGTTGTTGTTGTTTCTTGTGTATTTAAAAAACACATTTGGATATGATGCATCTCCCCTTTTTATTCTTTTGTCTGCTTTAGATCCTAGTTGTAGTAGCTTCTTGTAAGAAGGGTACAGTTGGGACTTGCTTTCTATGAAATGCAGTGATAGAAAGGATGTCATGTTCTTGTGCTGCAGTGTTTTGTTTGTATGGTGCTGGGTTACGGCTTATCTGCCATTTGGACCTACAATAATTTTTCTTGCTTTTCAGTTTCATCTGACTAGAACACATCTTCCCAGCCAAATAAGAACTCAAAGCAGGTAGGTGCCTTCAGTAGACATTTAGGCTCCTACAAGTAAATTACTGATCTTAACTCTTGGGTGTTAGCCACCCATTGATTATTGTACTCAGTATCATTACTCTCTAGAAACCAGTCACATTATACAGTCCTTGTTATTGCTGTAGTGGCTTCAGAAAAATCTAGAGCTGGTCAGAGAATAACAGTTCAGTCTCACAAAAACTTTTGAGGTTTCAGTATTTGTTTTGTCCTACATTAGAGTGAAAACAAAACTTTGGAATGCATTTGCAAAATTGAATTGTGTTTAAAAATGTGTCTTACAATCAGAAAGGCCAAGTTTTTGATCTCTCTCTCTCTGGTCAGAAGTGACCAGGGAGCCCTGGCTATGAGGCCTTCACATCAGAAACTTTGTTAAAACCACTAAGTTTCTGTGGAATGTTCTGGCTTTGACTAAATAGCAGATTGAGGTGAAATTACATTTAGTTGAAAATATTCCGATCAGCTCTAGAAAAAACATGAAAGGCTGGTAATTGTAAATGACGTTGAAGCACAATGCTACTCCCCGATGTTGTTGTTACGACTCAGTCAACCACATTTTATTAATAATAGTCTTTGATGAGGGGCAGTTCCTGAAAGAGCTACATGTCCAATCTGAGCTGAATAACCCTCTAGCTTTCAAAATGGAAGACCGTAACTATTAAGGGAACCTGGAAAGATAACTGGGGAGAGAGAATGAGTTTATGCCCCTTGCTTTATAATACATGGAAAGAACATGAAATGCCATTTTTTTGACCTTTCCAAAAGCGTCATCGTGGTTGGCGATCTTTTGAAATTGCAACCCTTCTCTCACTGAGATTTTAATTTTCACACAGAGATAGTAAACTGGACAACTGAGGGAAAGAGATGTTTAGTCATACTGCTAACTTGTTTCTTAACACCTTTCTGAGTTTAACCCATAATAAAACTTGTGGGAAAAGATAGTTAATTATTTTAAAAGATTTAATTCTCCCAATTCAAGGAAGTTGTGGAAGTGCACAAGGCCCATTTTCTAAGCACCCCTCTCCTCCTAGGTACTCCAGAAAACCTACGGAAATTTAGTCTAATAATTCTAAGATTTAAAAACATGCAGAGTTAATCTTCTGCCTCCTCCCCTGCAGTGATACTGTGAAGATACTGGCAAGAAGAATAACAAAGCTGTTGAAGCCTTCTTTGGAAACATGATAAAGAAGCAAAAAGGCACACACAATTTTTATTAAATACCTCTTGCAAGTCGCATGAAACTAGCAAGTACTCTTACCTTGACTACTAGACCTCATGGTTAAATAGATCCCTGCAGTGGATACCCAGGCTCTTGAAGTAGCTTGATTTAATTTGAGTCTTCAGCTCACAGAGACTTCTATTGTCAATATCCACAACAGCTCCAGAGGGACAGATTTCCTGGAAACACAGGTGATGGAGGAAGGATTAAGTCAATGACATGATTCTTCTTTTTGTAGGATGTATTCAGCAAGGTCCTCAGTCAGCTCTTAGTCCATGCTGACCAAAGCTTGGGTTCCATGCTTCCACCTCTGAAAAGGAGCACCACGGAAACATCACATTTGCCCGTGATCCTGCCATCAGTGATATACCCCCAGTTATGACTACACGTGAACCTCAAGGTGAGTAAATCATGGGAGTAAGTTGGATTGGAGGCAATGCTATGTGAATTCCTTTGTAAATTAGTTTGAGATTTACAGATGAATAGCACTGGGAGCTTACTATTACCTTCCCTCACACTCTAGTCAGAACAGAGCTTTAAAGTCGCAGATCTAACTCTGAGATCACAGCAGGATTTGCAAGTGTGGGATGGAAGAGAAAGTGGACTGAGTGTCATCTAGAGTTTCATGAACTGGATATTGTAATATTTGGCGCAGATGGGAAGGGGGCTGGAGGTACATTTTAGAAGAAGGGATAAACATGTGTTGCTTGCAACATGACTTCATGGAAATATCTGCAGAGCAAAAGAGTCAACATGTTCCTCTTCCTCGCTTTGTCTGCTGCAATTGTAATATGGCCTTGAGAAGAGCCTACCAGAAATTATGGTAAGGCTGATATTGTAGGGTCCTGTGACTGAAACATCTCAATAATTTGTTTATGGTGGGTTTTTGTGTCTGTGTTTGGTTTCAAGTCCAACTGAAACAGAGGTTTGAGGAAATCAAATTCACAGAAATAGTGGTTGGTTTTTTTTCTGAAAGATTAAAAATGAGGCAGAAATAAAGGCACAGTGCAGGGAAAAGGCACACAGAGAAAGTGTAGGTGGAAAACTGTAACCAGCTAATTTGTGAATCTTTGACCACCATCCCTCCTCTTTGCTCACTATTTCACCTAGACTTCTGGGACTTATTTGAATATCCCAAACTTAGGGGTGGTTGATGGGTTTTCAAACAAGAAAAGGAAAAAAGAAAAATTGCTTGCCACTAAAACATTTCCTCTTTCTCTAACTTCCAAAAATGTGGAGCTTCTGTCTCCCAAAATTACTCTCTGAGGCCATATTCATCTTGCTATGTCCATCCTTAAAGTCAAATCTCTCAGCCCTCTAGGATGAGAATTTTAGAGAATTTAAAAGAGGTGATTCCCAGCTGTTATTAGGGAAAGCACTTTGCTTCTAGCCCTGGAAAGTTTTGATGACTGAAGGTGTAGAGGATCTGGAGAGGCACTTTTATGTAGAGACTTATTTGAAGTCATTTTTTGGACTTGTGTAGACAGAGACTTTGTGTGTGGCAAGCCAGGTGTAAATCTCAGACACACTAAGTGGCTGTGTGGACCCTGCTTCAGCGCAGTAAAATTTACCTAGTATGCAATGACATACTACTCTTTGAAAGAGTAGCAGATCATTTTGCACTGGGAAACATTTAGTACACGGCTGCAAGGTCCATATGGCCAGTTAGCGTGCAGCACTCTAATGTGCTGTAGATTTACATCCTGGTTTGCCATGCGTTCATTCTCTCTCTTTCAAGGCAAATCCTTTATAGTTCCTTCAGAGCCCTGGATCATAAAACTATATTCGCAGCCCATTCTCTCACTTCCCCTTGATTACAGCTGGAGTTGTGGTTACCCAGCATTTATGAAAAATCAGGCACATGGTAATGAAGGCACCTACCGTTACAGAAAGAGAGTGGCCCCTGTAATTCTTTTTAAAACATTTACATTCCCTCACACACTTTCTATAACTCAGGGTAATGTGCCCACCTTCTGGGAAGACCCTTCACACCACACCATGTAGTATATGTAGGGACTGACTCCTTTTTTTTTATATAGTGATTTTTTTTGTTACGTCTTAATTTTCAAAAACACCATGTACCAACTGTCACGGTTCTTGAGGTAATTGCACCTCTGATCTCCTCATGGTCTCCTTGAAGGCACCCTCTATAGGTTTCAGACCTCCAGACATTGTCTTTCTTGAGGAGGAGTCCCATGACACTTTCCCTCTAGCCTGGGGATTTAAGCTGCAATTCTTCCTGCCCTTTGGTTTTGGTTTTATGTCCAATTGAAAAACAGTTTAAAGAAATTGAATTCATGGGAATAGCAAGCCTCACTTCAGTTCAACACCTGCAGCCTTGTTCTCTCATGGGCCATGACAGGGATAACTAGTGACCATCCAGCCTTCACAAAGCAAGGTATTTGTTCAGAGTAAAAGCATTACAGAGAAGACTTCTTAAACAGTGAACAGTTTACATGTCAGGCTTGGCTTATCAGGGAGCCATACATCTTCCTCATGGATCAGAACAAAGTACTTCAGATCCTTTCCATAGGGTCTATCCCTCTTGTGGTTGCCATGTGAGTTCATGGGTAAATCGGAGTGACCCACTCTTCCTAAATCGGGGTGGTTGCTTTGTACAGATTTTTGATTCCTTGTTTGCCAGGCTTCTTCAACCAGGTTATACCATCCAACTAAGTAGTTCCCCCAAGAGGGGTGAGGCTTACAGGCTTGGTCATTTGTATTAATTATCTCTTAGTGACTTGAATTCCTGCAGGAAAGTCCAGTAACTACTCCTTAGCTCAGACCAATATAAACATCACTTTTTAAATAGATACAGTGCTCTCGGAACATTCCATGATTCTATTGCTCAGTTCATAGGTTGACACCTCCTGATAGTTCATTCACGTTTATGTGGTTACTTTCCCCCGGCACTGCATTGCTTGTCCTGTTCAAGAAAGAAATTAACTCCTTTGCAACCAGAGAGTAACACAACAAATTGAGAAGGGACCGAGTCACACTTTTAATGACAAAACCAAGTATCCCAGGTCCATACACTCACCTCATGCTCTTAGTATATAGTATGCATTAAAGATACATATGTTAGAACTTCTCTTTACACTTTCAGCTAGTACCTGTACTTCCACTAGACCCAGGTGAAATGGAATGTCTTAATATGGCTTCTGAAGGGATATTGCTGTGGTGTATTCTTGGTTCAGCGCATGAAGCATGGTTAGGTCTTGGCACCGGCCAGCATCTTGGAATGCTGTTTTAGAAGAATAATCATTCTTGTGTGTTAGGTCAGAGCCATGAAATGACGGGGAGAAGGCTGGACCATCACAGACCAGCAGCAATGCACATGCTAGTAAATCTGGGCTTTCAGTGGCAGCTCATGCTTTGTCCAGCCATCCTGAGACTAGGAGCAACAAAGTGAATATTAAATATGGCAGCCAGGATGATGAAATCTCAAATCTGGATTTCTCTGACCTTAAAGGGGAGCATGAAGGAAATATAATTCCTGTATTTGGCCTGGAGGACAGAGAGAAATCAGAAGATACTGCTTGTAACAGGTTTGCTGCAGGACCAAGTGATTGTGATGTATCTACTGGGAAGAGCAACCTCAGAGAAGGAGATGACCCCCCGCAGCTGCACCAGGGGGGCAGGCTTCTCCAAGCCATCAAGCTCAGGAGGAGACAACAAAACTTCAGTTTACAGAAAGTGAGAGAGTCACGTCTGCAACAAGTAAGAGAGTACTGGAGTTCTTAGAAACCAGCCATCGGGAAGACTCTGAGGCCATACTGAGCATGGAAACCCAACTGAGGGGCATGGGGGTAGCCTCAGCTATCATCCATAAACAGCTGGAAGCAATAGTTAATCTCCTCAGCCAGCCTCCAAGGCCTGTCCCTGCACAGCCAGATAGCTCCTTCTCTGCCACACCCTGCGTAGAAAAGGTAGATGTTTCTACATACACTAGTGACAACTGTTTGTGATCCAAAGAGTGAGTTGCTCTTTGGAGTCTAAGAGATGGCTCCTGCCTAGTGTAGCTCTCACTTGCAGAGAGTGGCCATGGAACAAGCCTTGTTATCAGTCACCATGGCTAGAGAGGGAAGAAGAGAGCATGTGAGGCTTAATCTTATAATGCTGTAAATGTGTTATTGGTCATGATTTTAAAGAATAACAATCCTATGGGGTAGTACTAAATAACGTATGACGGAAAACAGCAGATGAGGCATTGTTTGTCTAGGATTTTTGAATCTCCAACTGTTGTTGTCTCTCTATTTGATACAAAATGTGTTCTTGTTTTTTTTTTTGTGTTTTTTCCCCTGGAGATTTTTGAAAATGTATCCTAACACTTAAACTTTGCAATTTATATAAGACTGTGCATGTGGCTGGTTCAGTTATCCTTAAGTTCTCTTTGGTGGATAAGTCTGTGCCAGGTTGATTTGTCATCTTGGTCTGATGACTATAGGTCACTTTTCCTCTTGGGTGTATGGTTTCACATTGATTTGTCAGCAAGAGAGGATGATCCACCATCTGCAGTAACTGTACACGATATGTCAATGGTACCTTTCTCCTGATTGCCTTTTAGGTGCCTGAATCTCCATTTGGTAGAGGGACATGCACTTTCTGAATCTTGCTTGACCGCAGAAGGTACTCTGCCACTGTTAACGGAAACCATTAGCCCTTCCTTTCTCAAAAGGAGTTGCGGGGTGTGTGTGTGTGAATAGTATATTCATACCCTATTATTTGAGGCCATCAGGTGGTCTGTAGAGGAAGACTTTGGAGAGGGATCGAGGAAGAGGGAGTGTTGAGTGGGAAAGGATTGTGTGTGTGAGGACAGAGGACTACATGTCTTGGGCGGAGGGGGTCCTCCGTAGGTTTCAAGAACCTTCATGAGCGTCCTTCCTTTATCACTGCATTTATGGTGCAGCTAATTTACAGCATGCTTGGCTGTGTTTAGGCAGTGGCTTACATACTGATTGACCTGCCAGCGTTCTGGAAAAAGCCATCTATATTTGGCATTCACAGCCCTAAGTGGCATTGTGTATGCCTTGGTATGTGGCTGCACCTGAAATAAAACTTGCCAGCCAGAAAGAAACCAACTTCCTGCATTCAGCATTATATTGTTACACAGCTCCAGCATTATATTGTTACACAGCTCCATTGCAGAAGAAATACTTCAAATACTTTTTTTAAATCCAGAAACCAACTGACATACCCATGGGAGCCAAAGGATTTGAAAACCAAAAGCTTTCGGTAAAGCTATATTACAATTTCACCATATTAGCCCAGTAGGTTGTCAAAGAAAAATCTTTAGCTGAGCCAATTTGATCTTTCCTCATAACTACCAGTCTCTAAAATTTAAGGGCCTAATTGTGTTTTGACTGAAGTCAAGCTTCTGCCATTGACTTCAGTAAGAGAGAGGGAAGATATGAGAATTTAAACAGTATGACAACCAAATCTGGTCAAAATTCAGAATTTCCAGTTTGTGGGAAAATTTGACACTACAAATCTTGTTCCCCTGATTTGTAATGAAAACACTTTGAAAAACTCCCACAAGGAAAATTTAAAAAGACAACTTAAAAAAAAAAGTAAACCAAAATTTTCTAATTTTTTTTTTCAGTTTAAAGTAAAATTTTTGAAACGATGATTTGGAATTTTTAAAATCTTTCTAAAAACTCTTTTTTTCTGAATACTCTCCAGTTCTTCAACATCCTTCCTCAGTTGTGAACAGGAGAACTGAACAAGGAATGGTAGTGCCAGTTCTGCCAATGCTAAACAGAGGTAATAACCTCTCTTCTACTTAAGATTCACCTGTTTATACATTCAAGGATTGCATTAGCCCTTTTGGCCACAGTGGCTAACTGGGATATAATGTTCATCTGATTATCCATTATGCTCTTCTAGTCATTTTCACAATTGGTGCTTACCAGAATAGTCCCCTATCTTGGAAATATGATGTACATTCTTTGTTCTTAAATGATAACTATTTTCCTATAACAATTGGTCATGTCAAAATGGTAAGCTGGGGGCAAGCAAATAGTATCCAGGCAATCAAGATCACTCGCCATCAGTAAGCCTCTTCATTATTTATGCTCCTCCAGTCTTTATAATCTGCAAACTCTTGCAGTAATGACTTGGGGCTTCATTCAAAGGAATTTAGGGCATTGGAATGCTGAGCATTTGCAATGTTCAACTTTTAGGGGCCTACACAATCACAGGAATGCCACTGCAATCCACAAAGAGCGGTGCCAGGAGCGCATGACCCCATCATTTTTTACCAACCATAGGGGCGAGCAATGGGTGAAGGGTCAGAGAGGAGTGAGTGGGTGGATGGGGTCTCGAGGGTAGGGGAAGGGATGGAATGAGGGTGGTGGCTCACGGGGAAGGGGTGGCATGTGGGGCGGGACTACAGTTCAGATGCCAAGAGCCCCCCCACGTTTTTAGGCTTTATAGACAAGAGTAGCAGAAGCTTCGTAAGTTAAGCATCTAGGCTCCCTATGCAATGAAGGGGGAGAGCTAAGCACCTTAGAATTCAGTTCTTAGGAGCCAGGGCATTAGGTGGGGAGCCACCTAAGTTAGTCAAATAGGAGATGCTGGTAACAGGGGTATGTGGTGTAAGTCACATCCCTCTAATAGAGAGAAATTCCTCTCTCTGCTAGTGGTCCACAACTGAGTGCCCCTGTCCTGGAATCAGGTGGCTTAGATAGCTGAGTTGTTTCTAGTGATTGGAGCTGGGAGACTGGACCCTGTATGCTTTACCCCCAACTGTGCCAGCTGGATGCCCTACTTGCCAGGCTCCAGAGTCATTTTCTCTCTCTCTTTCTCTCTCCTCTGCCCCACTGACTCTAAGTATTTATCTACAGTAGAACAGCTTCAGATAGTCACACCTGATACATCAATGGCACAGCCAAGGACTAATTATTTGACCTAATTTGCCGAAATTTTTTTCCCTTCCCACTGTACAGTCAGTAAAATTCCTACCACTCCTTCTAGCACAGGTATGCTACACACGATGTGACAGGAGTGCCTGTGTGACTCATGTCTGTAGAGAAACATTAATAAAGACTTCATAGGGCTGTGTCTCATAAAACAAATGTTTCCAAGGCCACCATTGGAGGAGCTCTCTCCTAGAGATGATCATGTAACATGTGAAATGTTACTCCTATATTGTATGTATTATCAAAAAATGTGTAACCGCTTATGCTAAACAACATGTTCCACCTTGTATTTAGCTGTGACACTGAGTACGTTTCCCAGAGCTGAAGTAGAGCTCCCTGTAGCTTGAAACTTTTTCTCCCACCACCAAAAGCTGGTCCAATAAAAGATAGTACCTCACCCACCTTGTCTCTCAGTGACATTTAGCCCCACAGTTCCACACTATAGTACTCTTGAACACCTTGTAAATCACTTGGACGCTCTAGCCAGGTTGCATGCTTTAGCACTTAAGCACAGGAAATGCCAAAGTAGAGGCTGCCCATTCAATTCTAACCCTTGTGCCTAGCAGGCATTCAAAAACTATCACTTTGTATTGCATACTAAGTAATATAGCTCTTCCACAACCTCTGGTCTAACTGTCAAACACTCTTCCTGTCACTCACCTGTATGAAACATACACAGTAACCATTATTGTGTAACATTACACCAAAGAGATGTAACAGAACTTTTTGACTTGCAAATGCAGTTGGCATATAGCTCTTTTCATAGTTTGCTTCCTTATACTCCTCAATTGTACTGCAGAAGCAGCCGTCAGATTTTAAAGCAGAAGCAGGGCTGACCCAGGGGGTGGGGCAAGTGGGGCAATTTGCCCTGGGCCCTGCAAGGACCCCCACGAGAATATAGTATCCTATAGTGTTGCAACTTTTTTTAACTGAAGGGGCCCCCAAAATTGCTTTGCCCCAGGCCCCCTGAATCCTCTGGGTGACCCTGAGCGGAAGAAATAAGTTGTATGATATATGGGTAATGATTAAATACACAGGTAAGAAATCTAAAGATAAACTGGACATTTCTGTGAAAATAGTTAAACATAAATGTACATGACCGGAAAAAGTTGCAACTCTGTCAGGTTAAGAGAGAGGAGGGATAAATCCTATGTGATCATGTGCGTAAGGCTGTGCCATACTGCATCCATGTAAAGAAGATGCAGTTAAATCTGTAAATGTGACCTTAATTTTGTCATGGCCTGATTCTCAAGTGAACTCTTCACATTCTTATTGTGACATTGCAAATATAGCCCATATTCTGTGGATTAATACACTGCCAACTCCAAGAAACCAAGCCTTCCAAAGAAAACTGCACTTCAAGCTGAAAGCCAAGACAAAACTCAGAGGGACACCTGGAAGAATTGAGCAGGGTGAAGGAGTGTCATCCCAGGGATAAGATAGGACACTGCACTATAATTCAGAGATCTGAATTGCTATTCCTAGGCCTGGCACTAACTCATTATGTGACTCAGGGCAAGTTCTTTCAATGCTCTGTGCCTCCATTTCCCATCTGTATAATGGGAATGATGACACTTATGAAGTACTTTGAGAGCTCTCGCTGTGCTTATACTCAGTAACTAACACAATGGGGCTCAGTCTCAGGTGGGCCTCTAGGTGCTACTGGGCTGCAATTGTGAACTTCCCAGCAGGGGTACAATCACTACAGGAGTTTGTGCAATGTAATTCTGCTCCATAAAAATCCCACGTGCCGAAAGCTGTGCCAGATTCAACTCCTATACTTGGAGGAAATGATCTAGTTTCTGTAATAATCAACAAGAAAATGTAGGAACCCCAGAGAATTTCTCATGTATGCATAAATTGCTTTTAACTCCCCTGGCCATAAGAAAAAATAATCAGAGTTACCAATGATCCCTTCCACAACGCACACACCACCTTGCAAAAGAAGAGAGGAGAATAATGTCATGACTAGGTAAAGAGATTGAGTTTAGGGTTGGACCTACCTGACCTGACACATACTGACCTAATCTTAATTTCAGATGGATGAGTTCTAGCCTAGTCTCCTGCAAGGCTGCATCTATACTAAGAATAAAGATTGCCTTGTATTAGACAAGCCTAAACTAAATACATCTGCTTTCCCTAGGCAAGGCAAATCCCATGGAGTGTTTCGGCCAAGATGTTTTGGAATTTGAGCCATGTCAAAAAGATACATTTTTAAGAAGTAAAATCATCTTCTCTTGGTATATACGGAGCTCCCAAATACCTTCCCTAATTTGTCTCAAACGTCTGAAAAAAACTCTACCCTGTCATAAGAGAAATGTCATACAACTTGGTTTATTTCTGGTAAATTTAGTTCAAAGACTTGTGCACATGCTTAACTATTCACAAGGAGGACCTTAATGAAGGACAAGTATTTGCAGGACCAGGGCCTTAGGCAATGGGGTTCAAAACAGACTGATTATGGAAGGCTAGCTTTAACCCTAACTAGGGTGAGACTAAGGTCTTTCTAATGAATTGTATTAACACCCTCCTACAAATAATTAATATGATTAAAACATATTCTCTTTAGAACTTGAGAGAGACTAATGCCCCTTTTAAATAACCCAAAGCAAATCAGCTGGGAAACTATGCAGTGCTGCTCCTTCAATGTCTATTCCTTGTTAGCAAGAAAAACAACTTCTCCTAATTAGCCATGGTTGCTAGGCAGAGAGTGGCAGCCAGGGAGATTCGAAATGAATGGGAGGCTGCTGCTAATCCCAGAAAAAGATAGTTAATTAAAATAACGTGATGAGTTAGCCTCTTCTTTCTCAGTCTGCTAAGCTACCCATTCTCCATTCAACCTAGCAGAGTGCTGCTTTCTTATTGTTTCACTGGTAGCATACTAGTATTATCATGTGTTTGTATGGACTGGGGGTATGTCTACACTACGAAATTAGGTCGATTTTATAGAGGTCGATTTTTTAGAAATCAATTTTGTACAGTTGATTGTGTGTGTCCTCACTAAGTGCATTAAGTCGGCAGTGTGTGTCCACAGTACCGAGGCTAGCATTGCCTTTCGGAGCGTTGCACTGTGGGTAGCTATCCCACAGTTCCCGCAGTCTCTGCCGCCCATTGGAATTCTGCTTTGAGCTCCCAATGCCTGATGGGGCAAAAACCTTGTCGTGGGTGGTTTGGGGTACATGTCACCCCCCCCCCCATGAAAGCGATGGCAAACAATAGTTTCTTATCTTTTTTCCTGGCTTACCTGTGCAGATGACATACCATGGCAAGCATGGAGCCCACTCAGCTCACTGTCACCGTACGTCTCCTGGGTGCTGCTGGCAGATGCGGTACTGCGGTGCTTCACGGCAGCAGATGGTGCAGTACAACTGCTAGCTGTTGTCATCGTCTCCTGGGTGCTCTTGGCTTACCTCGATGAGGTCGGTCAGGGATGCCTGGACATAAATGGGAGTGACTCCAGGTCATTCTCTTCTTTTAGTTTTGTCTCATGGAGATTCAGTCCTGCCTGGAATATCATGCGAGCTGGAGGCTTCTGCCTCAGGCTGCTATCCCAGCCGGGAGTACCGTGTGATTGCACCTATCCCTTGCTCCCATGGCTCTTGAAGCCTGGACCATAGTAAGGAGCAGTACAACTATAGGCTGAGCAAGTGCAGAATGGCAGTAGAATGTGCCTTTGGACGTTTAAAAGCTTGCTGGCACTGTTTGCAGACTAGGCTGTTTGCGATTAGAAAAGCACAGCAAAGTGCGCTGCACATCACAGAGGCTTTGAAAACCGGTTTCATGACTGGTCAGTGTGGCAGTTGTGTGTGTTTCTCCTTGATGCAAACCCACCCCCATTGTTGATTTTAATTCCCTGTAAACCAACCCTGCAAGCCATGTTGCCAGTCACCCCTCCCTCCTTGAGAGCAATGGCAGTTATGAGCACTGTAAACACCACACCTATGATCCTGCAGCATATGCAGCACCAGAAACTTCAAAAGCAGGTGAAGAGGCAACAGCAGCTCGGTGACAAAAGTGATGAGGACATGGATACAGACTTCTCTCAAATCATGGGCCTTGGCAATTTGGACATCATGGTGTTAATGGGGCAGGTTCATGCTGTGGAATGCCGATTCTGGGCCCAGGAAACAAGCACAATCTGGCGGGACCGCATAGTGTGGCAGGTCTGGGATAATTCCCAGTGGCTGTGAAACTTTCACATGCAGAAGGGCACTTTCATGGAACTTTGTGACTTGCTTTCCCCTGCCCTGAAGCACAAGAATACCAAGATGAGAGCAGCCCTCACAGTTGAGAAGTGAGTAGCGATAGCCCTCTAGAAGCTTGCAACACTAGACAGCTACCAGTCAGGGCTGGTCTACACTACGGGGGAAAATTGATCTCAGATACACAACTTCAGCTACGTGAATAACGTAGCTGAAGTCGAAGTATCTAAGATCGAATTACTCACCATCCTCACGGCGCGGGATTGATGTCCGCAGCTCCCTGTGTCGACTCTGCAACTTCATTCAGGTTGGTGGAGTTCCGGAATTGATATAAGCGCGTTCGGGGATCAATATATCGCGTCTAGATGAGATGCGATATCGATCCCTGAGCAATCGATTGCTACCCACCGATACGGCAGGTAGTGAAGACGTAGCCTCAGTTGAGAATCAATTTGGAGTGGCTAAATCTACCATGTGGGCTGCTGTGATCCAAGTAGCCAACGCAATCACTGAGCTGTTGCTATCAAGGATAGTGACTCTGGGAAATGTGCAGGTCACAGTGAATGGCTTTGCTGCAATGGGATTCCCTAACTGTGGTGGGGCAATAGACGGAACACATATCCCTATCTTGGGACCAGAGCACCAAGGCACCCAGTACATAAACCGCAAGGGTACTTTTCAATGGTGCTGCAAGCACTGGTGGATCACAGGGGCCATTTCACCAACATCAATGTGGGATGGGCAAGAAAGGTACATGATGCTCACATCTTTAGAAACTCTGGTCTGTGTGAACGGCTGCAGCAAGGGACTTACTTTCCAGACCAGAAGATAACTGTTGGGGATGTTGAAATGCCTATAGTTATTCTTGTGGACTCAGCCTACCCCTTAATGCCGTGGCTCATGAAGCCATACACAGGCACCGTGGACAGTAGTCAGGAGCTGTTCAACTATAGGCTGAGCAAGTGCAGAATGGTGGTAGAATGTGCATTTGGATGTTTAAAAGCTCACTGGTGCAGTTTACCTCCTCAGTTAGATCTCAGCTAAACCAATATTCCCATTGTTATTACTGCTTGATGTGTGCTCCACAATATCTGTGAGAATAAGAGGGAGACGTTTATAGAGGGGTGAGTGGTTGAGGCAAATTGCCTGGCCACTGATTACGCGCAGCCAGACACCAGGGCAGTTAGAAGAGCACAGCAGGGCGTACTGCGCATCAGAGAAGCTTTGAAAACCAGTTTCATGACTGGCCAGGCTACAGTGTGAAAATTCTGTTTGTTTCTCCTTGATGAAAACCAGCCCCCTTGGTTCACTCTGCTTCCCTTCCCCCTTTTGATCACAGCTTGCAGAGGCAATAAAGTTGTTGTTGTTTCAAATTCATGCATTCTTTATTAATTCATCGCACAAATGTGGGGGGGATAACTGCCAAGGTAGCCCAGGAGGGGTGGGGGAGGAGGGAAGCATGGGGGGGGGTAGGGGAGGAGGGAAGGACAAGGCCACACTGCACTTTAAAACTTATTTAATACCAGCTTTCTGTTGCTTGGGCAGTCCTCTGGGGTGGAGCGGTTGGGTGCCTGGAGGCCCCCCCCACAGCATTCTTGGGCATCTGGGTGAGGAGGCTATGGAACTTGGGGAGGAGGGCAAATGGTTACACAGGGGCTGCAGCGGTGGTCTGTGCTCCTGCTGCCTTTCCTGCACCTCAACCATACGCCAGAGCATATCAGTTTGATCCTCCAGCATTGCTTCCTGCCTCCTCTCATCATGCTGATGCCACCTATCATCTTGATCTCACCACCTCTCCTCTCGCTCCTGCCACCTGTCCTCTCGCACGTCCCTCCTGTCCTTGCGTTCATTTTGTGCTTTCTTGCACTCTGACATTGTCTGCCTTCACACATTCTGCTGGGCTCTTTCAGCGTGGGAGGACTGCATGAGCTCAGAGAACATTCCATCGTGGATGCGTTTTTTTCACCTTCTAATCTTCGCTAGCCCCTGGGATGGAGATGATAGGGGGAGTGATGAAACATTTGCAGCTGCGGGAGGAAAAAAAGGGAGAGTGGTATTTAAAAAGACACATTTTAGAGAACAATGGATAGACTCTTTCACAGTGAACCAAGCTGTTAATATTGCATAGCACGTGTGCTTTCTTTACAAGGTCGCATTTTGCCTCTTATATTGAGGGCCTGCTGGTTTGTTGCGAGAGATCACACATGCAGGGCCGGTGAGCAACAGAATTTGGCTTGCAGGCAGACATGGTAAGCCACAGTCTTTTGGCTTCTTTAACCTTCATAATGTGTGGAAATGGTTTCAAACAGCAGCGCCCTCATTTCCCATACCAAGCACCCATTGGGTTGGCCATTTAAAAGGCCAGGCTGCGGTTTTTGGGTAAATGTGCAGCACAACCCAACTAAACACCTCCCCCCACACACACACAGACACAATTCTCTGGGAAGATTGCTTCACCCCACCCACAACCACATGGCTAACAGCGGGGATGATTTCTGTTCAGCCACAGGCAAACAGCCCGGAAGGAACGGCCACCTCTGAATGTCCCTTTAATAAAATTCCTGTATTTCAACCAGGTGATCATGAAAGATATCACTCGCCTGAGGATAACAGAGAGAGATAAAGAACGGATGTTGCTTGAATGCCAGCAAACACTGGAACCATACGCTGCCATGCTTTGTTATGCAATGATTTCAGACTACGTGTTACTGGCCTGGTGTGATAAAGTGTCCTACCATGGAGGATGGAATAAGGCTGGCCTCCCCAGAAACCTCTTGCAAAGGCTTTGGGAGAGATCCCTGGTGGATTTCCGCTCCATCCCCATAGACGTTAACAGACTTTTCCAGTAGCTGTACTGGCCGCGAATGCATCCCAAGTCTTCAGGGCAAATTAATCATTAAACACACTTGCTTTTAAACCATGTATTATATTTACAAAGGTACACTCACTAGAGGTTCTTTCTCCACCTTCAAGGTCCGTGAGCCCACCCTGGGTGGATTGGGACAGTACTGGCTCCAGGCTGATAAACAGTTCCTGGCTATCATGTAAAGCTTGCTTACTGTGCACTATCTTCAACCTCCTCCTCATCCCCAAAATCCACATCCCTGTTGTGTGAGAATCCATTAACGGAGTCTACGCACAGAGTGAGGTAGTTGTAGGGGTATGCCCTAGAATGGCATGCAGCTCATCATAGAAGTGATGTGTCTGAGGCTCTGACCCAGAGCGGCTGTTTGCCACTCTGGTTCTTTGGTAGGTTTGCCTGAGCTCCTTAAGTTTCACACGGCACTGCTGTGGGTCCCTGTTATTGCCTCTGTCCTGGATATTTTTTCAAATAATTGGGCATTTCGTCTTTTGGAATGGAGTTCTGATATCATAGATTCCTCTCCCCCTACAGCGATCAGATCCACTACCTCCTGTTCGGTCCATCCTGGAGCTCTTTTGCAACTCTGGGACTCCATGGTCACCTCTGCTGATGAGATCTGCATGATCACCTCCGAGCTCGCCATGCTGGCCAAACAGGAAATGAAATTCAAAAGTTCGCAAGGCTTTTCCTGTTTACCTGGCCAGTGCATCTGAGCTGAGAGTGCTGTCCAGAGCAGTCACAATGGAGCACTCTGGGCTAGCTCCCTGAGGCCAGTACCATTGAATTGCATCCACACTACCCCAAATTGAACCAGCACTAATTCCGTCCTCAGGGAAGAGTACAGAAATCGATTTTAAGAGCCCATTAAGTCGACAAAAATGGCTTTGTCGTGTGGACGGGTGCAGGGTTAAATCAATCTAAGGCTGCTAAATTCGACCTAAACTCGTAGTGTAGACCAGGGCTAAGAGGGGGAGTCACTTTTATAGTACAGATTTGGTGTGCTTAAACAGGCAGCTTTGTGGTAAAAGGATTGGTGGTAGATAGATTCTCCTTTAGCATCGTCCCACTCTTACCTTCCTTTTCATAAGATATTCACTTATTCTCCTAATCTTCCATTGGCTCCTAACCATCTCTTTTAGCAGCAAAGAATCCTGTGGCACCTTATAGACTAACAGACGTTTTGGAGCATGAGCTTTTGTGGGTGAATACCCACTTCTTCAGATGCATGTGGTGGAAATATCCAGGGGCAGGTATATATATGCTAGCAAGCAAGCTAGAGATAACGAGGTCAGTTCAATCAGGGAGGATGAGGCCCTGTTCTAGTAGTTGAGGTGTGAAAACCAAGAGAGGAGAAACTGGTTCTGTAGTTAGCAAGCCATTCACAGTCTTTGTTCAATCCTGAGCTGATGGTGTCAAATTTGCAGATGAACTGAAGCTCAGCAGTTTCTCTTTGAAGTCTGGTCCTGAAGTTTTTTTGCTGCAGGATGGCCACCTTAAGGTCTGCTATAGTGTGGCCAGGGAGGTTGAAGTGCTCTCCTACAGGTTTTTGTATATTGCCATTCCTAATGTCTGATTTGTATCCATTTATCCTTTTCCATAGAGACTGTCCAGTTTGGCCGATGTACATAGCAGAGGGGCATTGCTGGCATATGATGGCGTATATTACGTTGGTGGAGGTGCAGGTGAATGAACCAGTGATGGTGTGGCTGATCTGGTTAGGTCCTGTGATGGTGTCGCTGGTGTAGATATGTGGGCAGAGTTGGCATCAAGGTTTGTTGCATGGATTGGTTCCTGAGCTAGAGTTATTATGGTGCGGTGTGCAGTTACTGGTGAGAATATGTTTCAGGTTGGCAGGTTGTCTGTGGGCAAGTACTGGCCTGCCACCCAAGGCCTGTGAAAGTGTGGGATCATTGTCCAGGATGGGTTGTAGATCCTTGATGATGCGTTGGAGGGGTTTTAGCTGGGGGCTGTATGTGATGGCCAGTGGAGTCCTGTTGGTTTCTTTCTTGGGTTTGTCTTGCAGTAGGAGGCTTTTGGGTACACGTCTGGCTCTGTTGATCTGTTTCCTTATTTCCTCGTGCGGGTATTGTAGTTTTGAGAATGCTTGGTGGAGATTTTGTAGGTGTTGGTCTCTGTCTGAGGGATTAGAGCAGATGCGGTTGTACCTCAGTGCTTGGCTGTAGACAATGGATCGTGTGATGTGTCCGAGATGGAAGCTGGAGGCATGAAGGTAGGCATAGCAGTCGGTAGGTTTTCGATATAGGGTGGTGTTAATGTGACCATCACTTATTTGCACCGTGGTGTCAAGAAAGTGGACCTCTCGTGTAGATCGGTCCAGGCTGAGGTTGATGGTGGGGTGGAAGCTGTTGAAATCATGGTGGAATTTTTCCAGAGTCTCCTTCCCATGGGTCCAGATGATGAAGATGTCATCAATGTAGCGTAGGTAGAGAAGGGGCGTGAGTGGACGAGAGCTGAGGAAGCGTTGTTCCAGGTCGACCATAAAGATATTGGCATATTGCTTTTACAGATCCAGACTAACACGGCTACCCCTCTGATACTTGACATCTCTTTTAGGTAACTTATTTTCAGATCTCTTGCATTGCTGCATTCTGTAATTAAAGGGGTTGTGATATTCTAGTTGTCATAACACGCATATGTTGAATAGTTTCCGTGTGTGTGCATGTGTCATATATATGAGAATCTTCTAGTGTGCTTCTTATATTATGTTTTCTTTTCAGAGGAGTGAAGTGTCTGAAGTGAAATGTCTGAAGTGAAATGGGAAGATCTAAAACTAGCTCAGATCATGGCTATAGATAATGCCAAAAGCTAGAGGGGATACATGGTTATTGGGGTTACTTTGCTATTTTTATGTCTACTGTAGTTGTAGTCAAAATGCTAGCTGAACCTACATCTATTTGTCTTGTTTTTCAGTTTCATCTGATTTCAGTATGTCTTCCCAGCCAAAGGAAAAAAACAACAAAGCAGGTAGGTGCCTTCAGTAAGAGTTTAGGCTTCTGTAAGAGGCATACTGATGTCTTAGGTGTCTGCTAACAGGTGTATTGTTGTACTTAGTATCATTTGTCAAATAAGAATGATTTCTAGACATTTGTTGTCATTACTGTAGTCTGACTAAATGTTGAGGAGCTGGTACTTGTAGATGTGAATGAAGAACAATGATTGAGTCCTAATAAAATCTAGGACTGGCAGTCACGCTTATGAATAGCAATATTCAATTCTTAGGAGGGGTAGCTCCTGGAAGACCTAAAATTGCTCTTTGATCTGAATGACTCTGTGCTGGTTGTAGAACCTAACTCTTGGAGAAACCTGCAAGAAGTGAAGCATGAGTACTGCTGTCCATGTGGGAAGATTCTTGAGGTCCAATGTACAGTCTTAAAGGTCTGAGATGTGGCTATTACCGTCACTAATGGAGAGGAGAGAGTACTGTTGTTTGTGTCTTGCTGGGGAATGACATAGCTTAATTGATTCCTGTGGGTGCAACCGTGTCATCTAGGCTACCCAGGGAATAATACCCAGGATGAAGTAGGAAACAGAGCCTTGGAATTTACTTTCCTGTTGAGGTTTTATTAAGTAAAAGATCTCGGAACTCAAAGTAACCCGACTTTTGTCATAATGGTCCTCAGACAAGATCTGTTTCTTTTTTTGTTTGTTTTTAATGGATTTAGCTTCATGTTTATCCTTGGTGCCAGCTGTAGTTGCAGAAGCTGAGTTACTATTGATCCATCGCTGTTCATCTGGTCTCTTTATGAACCAAGTAACTTTGGAACAGCTAGTGAGTCTTATGAAATTTGCTGGAATTCTCCAGACACAGAGAGGCTGAGTTGTTGCATAGGTTGCATCAGCCAAAAGCCCTACAAAAAGTCGTGTCAAGATGCAAAGCTGTAGAGTAAACAAGAATAATCATGGGAGAGGCTTTGGATTGGAACTTGGGAGACGGGGGTTCTATTCCCAGTCCTGAGTGCTGAAGTGATTTACCCAAGGTTACTCCCCTCTTTGCTTCTCTTCCCTCCCCCTCCTTTTGTAAAATGTGATACTTGCCTGCCTCTGCAAACTGTTTTGAGATCTGCAGATGAAAAGTACTCGGAGCTCAATGTTACCTTCCTTTTACGTTTAGTCAAAACAGAGCTTTAAAATCTATTTTATAACCCTGAGGTCACAGCAGGATTGTGGATCAAAACTTTGTAAATGTGGAGGTAGCATAAGTATTTTCGCTTCATTAAAGGAATATTGCAATATTTGGCTCAGATTGGAAGAGATGAGATGGTGTTGCCTGCAATGCTATTTCTTGGAAGTGTCTTCAGAGCAGAAGTGTCAACATGCTGTTGGTCTTAGTTTTGTCAGCTTATTCTTAATATGGCCTTGAACAGATCCTAGCAGGAATTTGTCATAAGGCTGATATTGTTGGATCTTGTGAACTAGAACATCTGCAATAGTTTCTCTTTTATGGTGGGTGGTGTGTGTGTGTGTGTTCTCTCTACACAACAGTAAGAATGAGGTAAGAACATGGGCACAGTTGGGTTCTAAATAATTCTTTTACTAACTATATACAAACATACAATGCCTAACTAAATATATACAGTAACTCCTTGCTTAACGTGGACTTTAAGCAAAATGATGTTAAGCAAATCCAATTTCCCCATAAGAATTAATGTAAATGGGGGGAGAGGGGGTTAGGTTCCAGGGAAATTTTTTTCACCAGACAAGAAGCTAGATATTATATAGAGTTACACACCGTATACATTTTAAACAAACAATTTAATACTGTTCACAGCTATGTTGATTGTGAAGCTTGGTTGAGTGGTGAAGTTAGAGGGTGGAAGAGGGACAGATATTTCCCAGGGAATGCCTTGCTGCTAAAAGATGAACTAGCACTAGGCTGAGCCTTCAACAGTTAATACATTGTTAATGTAGCCTCTCACACAGGGAAGAATGAACACGAGGGAGGAGAGACAGCATAGCAGACAGAGACAGACACACACCTTGTGTGTGAGGGAGAGAGAAAGATGCACACTGCCCCTTTAAGTAAGCTGACCCACTCTTAAGTGCATTGTCTTTTTAAGCGGATCAGGAAGTTGAGACAGCAGCTGCTGCCCCAAGCTCTTTCTGTCTCTCTCTGTCCATGTCCCTTCCCTGCTCTATATGGAGAAGGGGTAAGCAGGGTGCAGGAGCAGGGGGGAGGGGGACACTGACATTATCCCCCCCTGCACAGCAGGTAGGAGTCTCTAGGAGCAGCTCCAAGGCAGAGGGCAGGAGCAGCACATGGCAGTAGGGGAGGGACAGCTGAACTGCTGGCAATTGCTAGCCTGCTGGGCGACTGCCGCACAGGGAGCTTAGGGGAGCCGGGAGCTGATGGGGGGCTGCCAGTCCACCCTGGTTCCAAGCCCTCCATCAGCTAGCTGCAAGGGGCTGCTCTTCCTGCAAGCAGTGGACAAAGCAGGCGGCTGCCAAACGATATTAGAAGGGAGCATTGTGCAACTTTAAATGAGCATGTTCCCTAATTGATCAGCAATGTAACAATGAAACAACGTTAACCGGGATGACTTTAAGTGAGGAGTTACTGTACACATTTGCTGTTTGGATCTAGTAGTTCTGAAATACAAGTAGGCTTGGGAGAATTCAATTTTTTGTAAAATCTTTGATGGTTATATCTGTCTTTATGCATTTTTAAAAACTTGTTATCTGTTTAAATTCTAAGCTATGCAGACTCATGGGATTTAAACACTTTACATGATTTTACTTAAATTTTCACACTTGTGGGAAATTATGGTGGGGGTCAGACAAGGGGTGGGTGTCAGACAGTTATGTAATGGCAGATGTTGAGATTCAAAGGTAAAGCTTTATACCATTAAAACACAAATTGTCAGCAAGACATGTCAAAGGATACAAAGTAAATATCCTCAAAACAAGCTTCAATAAGTTTTCAAGCAGCTTTTTTCTATCTGTAAATTTTGATGATCAGTGAAAATATTTTTGTTGGTATGTGTTTGTGTGTGGGTGTGTGTTGAAATTGATAGTTACTGACACTTACTAATAAAAATCTAATCCTTCCAAGCCTGAATGAGACAGGGAGGCCCACTGCAGGCTCCCAAACTATTTAAAGGGATACTGCCCAATTCCTGTGCATTCTACTGTGGGCTTATGATGTGTCTGCAGGCTACTGTGGTTTTAGATCTTTCACCTGATTGAAATACAGGATCTAGATTTTTTTTTTTAAAGAGTATTTTTAAACTGGGTATTCTGCCTTCTATATGATGAGAAGATCACTTGAAAAAGGATATTCACAGCTTCTCAATAGAGAATGCACTCTTCTTCCAGCCCTAGAAAGTCTTCATGACTACTTATAAAACTATAGAGGCTTTTTATTTGGGTGTGTTTGTAGCAATTCTATCTTAGGTCACTTTGTTTCTTGTGATGTGACCTACCCATACAGGCCTCCAAAAATGTTTTCCCAATCCACCCATCAGATTTGCCACCCCATCTCATACAGACGACCTTTTAAAAGTGATAATTGTATCTTTATATGTAGTGCATTTTTTATTACACCTAAAATGTACTAAAACACTTAGCAGACATCTCATTTTTGTAGTATGTATTGGAATAAATGTACAGGGAAACTACATGTGTTAGAAGTTCTCTTTACACCTTCAGCTAGTATCTTACTTCCAATATACTCAGGTGTCACATTCCATGGTGCAATCCAGACCAGTGAGGGGTTGTTACCACCTGTTGTTGTTCCTACTGGGCCACTCACAATCTATCAACATGCAGGTCACACCCTGAGTTTCTATGTATAGCTGCAGTTCTGACCCCAGCAGCCTGTCAGCCAGGGCCTGCTCCAGGCCCCAGCGCGCCAAGCGCGTGCTTGGGGTGGCATGCCACAGGGGGCGTTCTGCTGGTTGCCAGGAGGGCGGCAGGCGGCTCTGGTGGACCTCCCGTAGGCATGCCTGCGGAGGGTCTGCTGGTCCCGCGGCTCCGATGGAGCATCCGCAGGCATGCCTGCGGGATGTCCACCGGAGCTGCGGGACCGGCGAGCGGCAGAGCCCCCCCCGCAGCGTGCCACCGTGCTTGGGGCGATGAAATGGCTAGAGCCGGCCCTGCTGTCAGCAACACTCCAGGCACACTCTGGCTTGGTTACTACTTGTAGGGTGGCCTCAATACATTGCTAGTCCCAAATTTCCACCAAATGTGTGTTCTGCGCTGCGCAGCACTCTCCTGGACATTTGAGACATTTGAGCTCCATTGCCCCTGTAATGGGTCAATATTCAACAATTTGCTACTTTAATTGGAGTTACCAAATAGTTCAGTTCAAACACAACACTGGCTTCATTTTAATTAAAAAATAAAATAACTTTATTTAGCTACAAAGAGATTTTAAGTGAGTGCAAGCATTAAAGTCAGAAATGGTTGCAAGAGAAATAAATATAAAACACTTTCTAGTATCTAAAACTTCGCAAACTAGACTTAGTTCAAGGTGAAATTCTCACTGCAGTTTGTTAGCAATGTTGACCAGATTCCCAGGTCAAGATGTCTTTTGCCCCAAAGTCAAAGGACTGGTTCCTTTGTCCTTTTAGGTGAGAGGAAGGGTCAGGCGGGGCAGAGAGTCTCAAGAACCTTGTTTACTACTTACTTGTGAATTGAGGAAAACACACATTCCTTTGTTTAGAATAGATCTATTTAATAGCTCTTGCCTAGTCAGGGCTGTGTGGGTTTGGACATGTGCTCACATCATCATTTGGGAATTCATAACTTTACATATAATGTTACTGTTAAATAAAAACTAGACTAAATCAGGCATGTTTCTGCTGGGAGTAATTTGTTCAGGTTTGAAACTTCCGCAAGTTAATGTCTGAACCCAATTTTAGATACTATTCATAATCATATCACTGTCCATATGATTTCTTTAAGTCAAATATCAATTTCAGCTTTATAAGGAAATTATTTTAAAAACAGCTTATCTAGCTTGAAGCTAGATATTAATTCACTGTAGAAATGACCTGTTTCAGTCTGAGGTATGGGGTAAAATTCCTAAAAGTGACTTCACAATCTGCAGGTTAAATCTCCATTGGAAGTCCATTGCATTTAGGCACCATTGACAATTGCAGCCTGGATTCTTTTTCAGTTAGGGTTTTTTATCTCACAGGTATTTGGTTGTCTGAAACATGCCATTGGTATGAGGGAGAGGGGAAGCTCACAGCACTCTGTCATGTTTAGGAGACATGAAACAAAACAGTGAAAGAGAAATCGCTAGAGTAAATGTAATCAAGTAAAATATACATATTGCTTAGAGGGAAGGAAGGACTGCTGAGTGCTTTTCAGTGGCTGAATACTTCAATACTACTTTCTTCAGTGACCCAAGTAAGCTAAATTTATTCTAAGAGGGAACATGTTAACTGATTCACATCATCATAGTGTAGTTAAAAAACAAACAAACAATTTGATTGCATCAAATGACCAGTGCAGTGGTGTCTCTTGCTAAAACTAAATCAGTTTTGCTAAACAAATGTCTTTATAGGCAAGACAATTTAATGCGGATAGAAAGAGAACCTGCTAAAGAACATATTAGTAGGCAGCCAGAAAAAAATAATCCTAAAATTGTTTTTAGATTAACCTTTAGCAACATATGTCAATAAGAGAGTTGGTATTTGGTGTAGTATGTTCTCTGCGAACTAGTGTGCTCATCTTCCCTGAGTCTCTTCACAGGATTTGCTACTGTATAGTTAAGCTGCCTGCTTTCTCTGCACAGGTTGTCCTCCTTAGGGGCTTTGGAATGCAGTGAGTTTCTGCTCATGGCACTGTTGACTTAATTCTCCCATTTATGGGACGTGGTGTTGGTGCACAGGAGGGTGGCAGGAGGAGAGAAAATATTTGGACCTTTCCTAAGGCTTAAAATAGGAGGAGGATGGGCCCGATGATATCCTAGAGGGAGCAGCAGCATTGACACAATAAACCTAAACCCTGTGGAATATGGGGAAGTGCAGCCTACTCTGCAGTCAGCCCTCTCAATCAGCCAGCATCCAGATGTGGAACTCAGTGTGTGATAAAGAGCCAAAATTGTGGGGGGGGGGGGTCATGCAAAACTTATGTGGGAAATTTAAAATGATGTGGGCTTCCTTCCTTTATTCTGAACTCTTTCCATGAGCTTCAGCTTAGTGATTTGTTGTCTCTGTTGTAAATTCATTAGTGAGGATGATGCCAAGTTAGGGTGGAACACGAATAACTTGTGGAGAGATATGTGGTAGCTTAGCATCATCCAAGAGGATGACTGAAAGGGGTGTTTGTGCTCTTGAGGAAGGGGGCAGATGTGCACAGTTTTCTTAAATTCCAATTTTGAAAGTACAGAGGATTGAAAAATGAATAAGAAACAGAAAAAATAAGAAGAGGCCGAGGGTGTCAGATAATACACTACCCAGGTTGCTATTTGTGTCTTCACAACCTTGGACCTGGATGGGTTGTCTGAGTGTGCTGTACCTTTGTGTAAAGGTACAGTTAGCTAGAGAGAGAGTGCCAAGTTTCTTTGGTTTCTAGGAGTTCAGTCTGTCCACGTGTTCTGTGAAGGAGATCCAGTTGTTCCTATTTAATATATTTGTTTTCCATAACTAGCAAATTCCCTCATTCTCAGTATGATACCTGGTGATACTGTCCCTCTCTCACCCTTCACCCTGCAGTCTGTGGGTTTGTATAATAAATGAGCACTTAGCAGCAGCTGGAAAATAAATTCTTTCCGCATCATGTTATGCTGTAAAATTAACATCTGGTAAAACTAAAGAGAGGTTGTGGGATCACAGTCAGGTGATGGCTGAAACAAGGGGAGAGCCAAATCTTCTAAAATCCCAAGTTTGAGGGAATCCCCATCAAATGTGAATGAATGAGCTGGTTTCACTACATTCTCAAGCTCAGTCAGAAATAGTCCCACAAATACTCTGGCCTTTTTAATGGTGCAAGGATAAATTACTATTGGCTATTCCTACAGAAGTCGACTAAAGCTGAGGAAGGAAGACAAAAGGAGAAGGGCCCGGGACATCTTCTTTTCTCCCACAGGGACATGGCCAAGAGTAAGGGCTTGTCTACACTAGCAAGTTTCTGACAGTAAAGCAGCTTTTTTGTACTCAAATTGCAAACGTGTACACACTGCCAAGCCACTTTGTGCGCAGAAACTCCTCAGCTGCATCACTGCAAAAAACCCACCTTGATGAGAGTCGTAAGGCTATTTGTGCAGCAATTCCAGGGCTCTATTGCCAGTGTAGACACTTGATTGCTTTCTGCACTTTAATTGGCCTCCAGACCTGTCCCATAATGCCTCAAGTGACAACTCTGCTTATTGTTTTGAACTTGGCTGCCCTGGAGACATACACCCCTTCCCTTTCAAAGCACCATTTCTGACAGCCTTTGTGTGCTGTGCTGATCTGCTCCGGGACACAAAGCAAACCATTAATGTGGAATGGTGCTGTTGAACACAGAGGCAAGTGCGTGTGTGTGAAACAGAGAGAAAGAGAGAGGGTGATTGCTGTGCAGAGAGCCCAGGGAGGGAGGTGGGGATTGATGGAATGCTTCATGAATTTGCGTGTCATCCTTGTGCAGGGGCCATGCTAATCTTCTCTGTATCGTTCCAATTTTAGTATATGTGCTGCCAATGTCGGGGTTTCCCCTTTTCCAGGACTGGTTGCTTCCTGTCACTGTCTGAACTTACAAGACAGCATGCTGACACACACTGTCCTCCAAAACACACAGTCTCCCCTCCTCCATAACACACACACAATCACCTTGTCACACACTTCCCTCCCTCCCCCTTCAGTTGAAAAGCAGCTGGCAATGTAGTAGGATGCCCATGGAACAATGGGATTGGGAAACCTGCATCATGTGATGCTGTGCCAGCCCCATGAGGCATTGCAAACCCTTCCCAAAGCACCCTGTGGTTAGTTGCACTGTGGGATAGCTGCTACACTGCACTGCTGTCTTTGCCATTGCAAGAGCTGCTAATGTGGATGCGCTCCAGCATCACAAGGACCACAGTGTGGACACGCAACAGCAGTTTAATTCCAGCATTTGAATAAAAAGATATAACTTGTGGTGCAGAAAATTGATAGTGTAGACATACCCTAAGTTATTCCTTTTCCATTCAAAGGTAGGGGAGGCAGAATGATCTGGAGGTGGTTTGTCCTGCTTTTGGGTTAGCCAAGGATCACTGTGGCCAAATGACATGTGACCTCAGGGCGAGGTTACTTGAACAGATTGAGGTGGTTCTTAGCCAACTAGAAAGAGGTAGGAGTCTTTCCTGACTTAAGTTGTTGTTGCTGCTGTGGATAACAGCATGTTTCTGATAGATCCTAGCATTTTTCTTCTAGGAATCAGTGAGGCATTTACTCTGTTCCAATTTTTAATCTGTGTTACTCTGGAAATGGGATTTTTGCCCAAGGTTAACACTTTATTGTTCTTTATCCGTATTAGATGGAGCCTTCCAAATTACTAAGCATTTTTAAAATCTGCAGTGAAACCCTTAGATCCATTTTATGTGCACTATAAAACTGCCTCCCAACACATTGTTAGATAGGACAACAGTTAGTTAATATTGGTACATGAGGAGCACCATTCCTCAATGTATAACTTTAATAGTGGACATTTTCTATGTGTTAAAGTTTTGTTTTAGTGGCACTTTTTGTAGTAACATCTGGCTGATAACATTTTTCCTACCAAGCAAGTCAAATGCTTTTCTTCCCTTTCCCTCAGCCAGGTGCTGAAGCAAGTGCCAACCCTTAAACAGATGAGCAGTCCCATCAAAGTCAATGGGATGACTCATGCTTACAATTAAACCCTTTGCTGAATTGGGGCTACTAACAGAATGTGGTTTCCCAAACCGTCTTGTCATATCTGGTTATTTCTCTTAGTGCAAATTCCTTGGGGCAGGGTCTGTCTAGTTCTTGTACAGTGCTAAGCACATTATTGGTGCTTAACAACAGCAGTTGCTTTTCCTGCTGCACCACTCTCTACCAGCCTTTCTCAGTGTAAATCAAATCAATTAAGACTCCATTAAACCCACTTACTGACCTGTATTTCTATGCACTGTGACATGCCCTGCGGTGCAATCTGGCCTGTGAAACTCATGTACCCCCTTTAACTCTCCTGCCCAGGCTGTCGCCTACACTGCTCTGCTAGTGAACAGCAAACCCACCAGGCTCTGTTCCCTCAGCCTTCTGTGTGCAGAGGCAGACCCAGCAAGTGCTTCCCCGCAGCTCAGCCTCAGGCACCTGTGCTCCTGCCCCCTTGGTCCTTGGCTGGTCCCTACTCCTGCTCCCCTTGTGTGTGGGCAGCTGGAGAGAACAGCAGCCTGCAGAGTTGAGCTGCCCCAGTGCCCTCAAGCACCCCCCTTGACCCCATCCCCCCCACAGCCCTGACCCCCAGCTCCGAGCCCAGCCCCTCTGAACTGGACACCACCCTGACCCCATCTCCCCGCCTATGTGAGCTGGGCACCCCTGAACCCAGAGCCCAGCTCCCTACCCAGCCCTGGGCAACAGCAGCACCACCCCCAGGCAGCGACAGCCCATTGGTACCAACCATCACAATCACCCATCATCTGCCCATTATGTAATTGCAAATGTATACAGACCATTACAGCTTTTAATGTTTTTAAATAATGCATTTAGTGTATTTTCAAATTATTACAAGTTAATTTTTGAATGTATTTCACTAGTTATTTTTTACATTTTCTAATACATGTTACTATAGTATTGCAAATGTTTTTTATGGAAGGGGCCCCCAATTTTGCTTTGCCCAAGGCCCCCTGAATCCTCTGGGCAGCCCTGTCTGAGTTTTAAGCCCTGCTGCTGTGTTTTGCCTGCAACAGGCAGGCCTAAGCCTGTGAGTGACCCCCATAGCAGCTGCCTGAAGAAGTGCTTGGGGGAATCATGCAGAAGGAGCGTGATATTTATTTGAGTTCTCTCCTCATGGAGGCTGTGCTCCACTTGGTGCAGGATAGCAGTCTCAGCAGGACTCCAGGCCCAGCACCTTGCCTCAGTTTGTAGACTTGTACTGCACCCATCACCGGGCTCAGTCTGGCACCGTTACCCCTCACCAGTGCCCAAGAAGCAGTCAAAAAAGTTGGATGGACTGGTTAGGTTAGTTGTCGTGCTCTTGCTTGGCCAGTGTAGAGACCACTGAATGCATAATATTCCTCTGTGATGTTCTGTCCTGAGCACAACTGGCATGTTATGAGGTAGTGCCTGTGAGGGACAGGTGTCTGTTTATGTCATCCAGCCATCATGTCTTAGGTCTTCTGCGGGGGGAGCTTTTCCATCCTACTTTCATTGGATCAAAGTCAAAGATTATTTTCACAGGGAAGTTAGTAGGCATTTAGAGCAGATGAATATACCACCACAGAGAGCACTTGGCAACCATTTGAGTGTGTGTTACCTATTTAGTTAGAAAATGGAATTTTTCATTCAAATTGAGTTTGTACCATTTGATGTTTTTAATCATTTGGAGGTGCATGGCTAGTTAGGCAGAATAGGTTCCGCAGCGCTCCCAGTCAGATTTTGATATGAAGGAAGGACGTATACGTGACTAAAAAAAGTGTATTTCTGATTACAATCAACATTGCTTAATTTTAAGGGAAACTCATCTTGATCTCTTAATCAATATTTACGTCAAACAGTTGATGAAATTCAAATAGTTAATTATAGTAAGTGACATGCATTCTCTGTCCTTTACTTTTAATAGTGAACAAGATAAAGGACTGATAGGAATAAAATTTCATTTTTTTTCATTTACAGTTGATGCAGCCTCATGGCAGATAAAAAAAAAGGTCTGGGGCACAATTTCGTGACCGTGTATTGTGTATAATGTATGTGATTTTTTTTGAGGGGGAGTGCAAGATAGAAGTTTCGCCTAGGGCTCAAAATATCCTTGCACCGGCCCTGCCTACACTCACAATATGTTTCAGTGACAAACGTATGAAGTTACGAGATTTTGCTATATACTTTCATACACACATTTCAACAAGATAATGAGGTTCACCAAATCAAGACTCTTCAAATGATACCTCACAAGACATATTTTGTACAAAACATATAATATAGCAGTGGTGAATATGTGGGTACAAGGGGTAACATTAGGTACAGTATGTCAAACCCACCATACACATTGACACTCAATATGACCCCATGCTTGTAAAATGCCATGTAAATGTACAGTATTCTGTTAATTAATAAAAAACAATGTATATAAGACTAAAGAAGTCTGTGTAGCTGCTTTAACTGTAGAAAAATGTTTGACTTGTAATAATCTGGCCATTAATGCCAGACAAATCATGAATCAAAGTTGCTAAATAAGCCTCTTGATAGCTCGTCAATATACTTTTTGATTTGCTAATTATTATTTAATGGATGGGAAGCTTTAATTAAGTCTTGTCAGTTTTCAAAGTCTAGGCAGATTAATGTGCAAACTAATTCACTCATACTCTTAGCAAAAGTGGGGAAGAGATTTAATTTTTGTTAACATAGGCAGTACATAGTATTCAGCCCATCTTCAAATCCTCTTGAATAGGAATACACAGTGATATACAAAATTACTGGCAGATGTAGCACGCTTTGTTATATGTATCATTGTCTTAGTTGATTTCATGAGCGAACTTTCTCATTCTAAATGTCCATCAACTTAAAATGAGTTTTCCTATTCGGAGTGCTTTTGTTAAAATGTACACACTGCATAGCTAAATGAAAACATGCAGGTGTTTGTTTAACTGGATGGAAACATTTATTGATTTGTTAGCTGAATTAATCTAAAAGGTTTTCCTCACTGTCATAATGGACTGTCTACTCCCACACATTTCTTGGGGCTTGTCACAGTTCTGGAGTTAACTGTACTTCTGCCCAGTCCATATTCTGCTCATAGGTGCCCCACTAGCCCCCAGGCCTCCAGCTGTCACTTCTGTATGAGTGGGGACATGTGGCCCTCTCCCCTGAGACCATGGATTCCGGCTTGCAGTCCCCCTGCAACTCTCTGTGCCTATCTGAGCAAGTCTGACCTTAGAGCAGCACCTGCTGTTTTGCTGTCTCCTGGGGGCTATGAACATGGTTACTGTTACCCCAAGGTTTAGACCTCAGTCATTCCAATAATGGTTTGCTTAAGACTATGCAATTTGTTTTATCAAAAGGGTAATAAGGTAGTGGTCCGCCCTAGAGGAATTGCCAGAGTATTACCAGGGGGCTTGTCTCTGATCCACAGAGGGCTCCCCAGAGCAAGCCCCCTTGAAAGGACACGGATACAGCCTTCTGCTCAAAGGATTGACTATATTTATTTATAAATTTATTTATTTAAAGAAGAATAATCAGTTACATTGAAATCAGTAGAATGAAAAAGAATACATTACAATACATAAGAAATACTATTAACTCCAACTCATCATACATTAAGCTAATGCATTGGAATAAAAGACACAGACTACATGGAATATTTCTATATCAATATGGAGACTATAACAGTTAAAATGTAATTCTAGTGAGAGACAGAGAACCTGAACACATGTGTAAAAGCCCTTAATGCAGTGCTGCTACATGTTATTGTACCTATTATAATCAACAAAACTTCTGTACATAGCAGGATCATACATTTAAAGGATGTTGCAATTTAATATTACCATTTTGCAAGTGGGGGCCAACCAATCACAGAATGGAGTGGGGTAGATCTCACTCAGACACAGGCATAGAATATTAGGGTTGGAAGAGACCTCAGGAGGTCATCTAGTCCAACCCCCTGCTCAAAGCAGAACCAACCCCACCTAAATCATCCCAGCCAGGGCTATGTCAAGCTAGGCCTTAAAAACCTCTAAGGATGGAGATTCCACCACCTCCCTGGGTAACCCATTCCAGTGCTTCACCACCCTCCTAGTGAAATAGCATTTCCTAATATCCAACCTAGACCTCCCCCACTGCAACTTGAGACCATTGTTCCTTATTCTGTCATCTGCCACCACTGAGAACAACCTCGCTCCACACTCTTTGGAACTCCCCTTCAGGTAGTTGAAGGCTGCTATCAAATTCCTCCTCACTCTTCTCTTCTACAGACTAAATAACCCCAGTTCCCTCACCTTCTCCTTGTATGTCATGTGCCCCAGCTCCCTAATCATTTTTGTTGCCCTCTGCTGGACTCTTTCCAATTTGTCAACATTCCTTCTATAGGGAGGAGACCAAAACTGGATGCAGTACTCCAGGTGTGGTCTCACCAGTGCCGAATAGAGAAGAATAATCACTTCCCTTGATCTGCTGGCAGTGCTCCTATTAATATAGCCCAATATGCCGTTGGCCCTCTTGGCAACAAGGGCACACTGCTCACTCATATCCAGCTTCTCATCCACTGTAATTCCCAGGTCCTTTTCTGCAGAACTGCTGCTTAGCCAGTCGGTCCCCAGCCTGAAGCGGTGCATCGGATTCTTCCTTCCTAAGTCTCTGCAACAAGGACTCTGCACTTGTCCTTGTTGAACCTCATCAGATTTCTTTTGGCCCAGTCCTCCAATTTTTCTAGGTCATCCTGGACCCTATCCCTACCCTCCAGCATATCTACCTCTCCCCCCAGCTTAGTGTCATCTGCGAACTTGCTGAGGGTGCAATTAATCCCATCATCCAGAACATTAATGAAGATGTTGAACAAAACTGGCCCCAGGACTGACCCTTAGGGAACTCCGCTTGATACTGGCTGCCAACTAGACATCAAGCCATTGATAACTACCCATTGACCCGATGATCTAGCTAGATTTCTATTAACCTTATAGTCCTTTCATCCAGCCTATACTACTTTAACTTGCTGGCAAGAATACTGTGGGAAACCGTATCAAAAGCTTTATTGACAAACACACCCGGGCATTCCTTAACAAGAGAAAGGAAAATCAGACTTACACTCACACCCAGAATCTCTCTGACTCATCAGAGGGTCTTTCTGCTCTGTCAGAATCAGAGAGGTTGGTGTCAGCGCCTGGAGACGATGAGGCTGTTAGTCCAAAATAATTCAAAGGGAAATTGCAAACACACTATTTAAAAAAAAATAACAATGCAATGAGAATGAGTAAGTCTTATGCTTGGGATCTGAGCTAATCACCACTGGGTCCAGAATGAAATCCCCACTCCACACCACCAAATATAGCGTTGCACAGTTAGCTAGCTATGTGCAACAGTGTGCATCAGCTGGAACCCCTTGTTTAGTGGGTAAACTTCAGATCTGCTTCCTCCTTCCTTTGCTTGGAAGGAAGAGATGGAAAAATGGCAGCTTTAGATTCAGATTGGGAGGAGAAGAATTCAAGCACCAGTGTGTTGGGTAGGTCAGGCCCCAACTTCAGGGTTACAGAACTGGGTTGAATCTCAAGCTGGGGAATTATTCCGTTTAGCTTTAACCAAGATTTTTAAAAACAGAAGCCTACAGTTAGGTTTGTAAATCCATATTTAGGCACCAGAATAAGTGACAACATATTCAAAAGTTCTGAGAATCCAACAGCTCCCATGGGCTTCAACCAACAGAAGCTATCAAGCTGGCCTTAGAGGTCGCTTAGAGCATTAGAGTATTAATCTTTTATCTGACAACTAGGAGTACACACAGTAACTCACTAATTTTAAGAGCTCAAGTAAAGGGATAAATGTTGCACTGTCTCCTGAAGCATTGTAGCACGCCTTGAAGCTTGCTGCTGGAAAACATGTGTTGATGTGCCTAGTTTAATATCAAAGAGATAAAAGCAAATTCTGTTGCCAAATAACAATGTGAAGGTAGGAATCTTGTGATGAGCTTCCAGAAGTGGGATTTCTAGCCATCTGATTCCACTTAACTCAGGGAATGTATACTGGTTCAAGGTTAAATAAATTACCTTGTACTGGTTTAACATGGACTTATCCACCTTGTTATTGTCCTACCTTCTTAGGGAGTTTACCTAGCACTGGACTCAATCCTGAGAGGTCTCAACTCCCGCTGAAATGGATGCACGTAATAATAAATGAGAATGTCCTTAAATATGTGGCACAGTCCTGTCCTTGAAGTCAATGGATGTTGTATTTGGATAATTCATGGCAGAACTGGGCCCAAGAACTTTACTTGTCCAAGGCCACCAGAAATCTAGCTGACAGTGACTATTTTTTTTAAACTAATATTGTTTCCCCGTATGTGTCTGTAATTCCCTGTTTTGAGCTATGATGCTTTCATAAAACAGTGATTACATTTCCTGACAATTTTTTAGGAAAAATATGAATGCACGTAACAACCCTCACATATTTCATCGGATTCTTGATCTGCTTCAGAGCTTCTCTAAAAGCTCTTCACAGTACAAAATCCATAACATTTGTGTTTGGGAAATAATAATAGGTTCTATATGCAAGTTATCTTCCAAAAGGATCCCATAGAACTTCTCAAGCTTTTGGCCTTCTGTAAAGCTCATTGAAGTCAGTGGAAAGACTCCCATTGGATAAGCCTCTTAATGGCAACAAAAAGAAAATGTGCTATTAAATGTAGAACTTATATAACCTCAGTCAAGGAGTTACTTTAATGCGAACTTCTTTAAAATTGACCTTGACTATCTAACCTCTTGACTACTTATATTTTTCACCTCATTTGTGTTGTACGAGCTTTCTCAAACTATTTTATTTTTTTCAGTTCTACCAGAACACAGGAGCAATCATAGACAAGCAAGCCCTGAGTTACAATGTAGAGTATGAAAAAAGGCCTAATAATAAACACAACCAGCAATACGGCTGAGTAGCACATGTGGTACAGTTTATCAGTTGCCATGGGAAAGGAAAAATAGGGAGGAAAAAGGCACTTCTAATGTTTATTTTTCTGTATGTTGCTTGGTAACTTGTTTTGCTAATAATAAACATCTTAATGAAAATTACAAAAGGGCACAAGTCAAAATTCAGATTCAAATCCATAAGATCCCATAGTTTATGGCTGTTTGGCTTTGGAGTTTCAGGTTGGCACTGGCTAGGAATAAGGATCAGCCACAAGCTTCAAATCCAGTCTGAATCCACTGAAATTCCAGGGTGGAGGTTTTCAGAATTCTAGGTCCAGCCTGTAGTAGAATCACTATATTCAGATTCACATCTGAACTTTCCCAAAGTTTGAGGGTGTCCTAATTCAGGCTTATTATAGACACTGTGGCTCAGGCCTATATTCAGGGGTGCTGGAACAATTTGTATAGTGGGGGTGCTGAGAGCCATTGAACCAAACTGTAAACCCTCTATAGGGTGGAAACCGCTTCAAGTCAGCACCCACCGCACCCTTAGTTCCAGCACTTATGCCTATATTCAGATCTGGATTGGAACTTGCTATGTGGGTTGGCTATGGGGTTTCAGTTAAAGCCAATCTTTAATTAAAACTACTTTTAAAAGTAATTAAATTGATGTACAGATTAAACATGGTTTGTTCTTACTTCTTTGTTTCAATGGTAGAATCTGGGCTGAAGTACAGCTTCTGTTTAATATCACACAGAAACACGAAACAAGAGTTCCTGTAATAATTACAGTTGCATGTGAAATGGTTTTACTATCCCATGAAAAACATTGGGATTTTGAAATTTCCCACAGTGGGAAAAAACTGAGACCTTGTAGTAGTCATTCAACAAGAGAAATCTGTCCCAGAGTAGCCAATAGTCTGGTGATTATGGTACTCTCCTGAGGTGCAGGAGATGCAGGTGTAAGTCCCTGGACTGAATCAGGCAAAGAAGGGACTTGTAACCAGGCCTCCAACATTCCAAGTGAGTGCCCTAACCAGGGAACTACTGGCTATTGTGGTGTCTTTCTCTGAGCAGCCATTTCATCCTGGACCTGATAAACCTTTCTGGATGAAAACCTGTTCCATCAGAAATTTCTTGATCAACTCTTCTTATCCTACTGCTTTAATTATTTCGTGTCTTTCATCTAAACATCCACTATTTCCTTTTGAGATGGAAAAACCACATAGTATCTCCATTTCACTGATCGAAAAGATGAAAGGCATTGAGAGGTTATATAACACCGTGAGTCAGTGGCAGAATTCACATCCAGAATTCCTGGCTTCCAATCCTCTGCTCTAACCACAAGGTCACATTTTGTATGAATGGAGGCTATGTAGAACCTGATCTTGCTCCTTTCGAAGTAAATGGCAAAACTCATGTTGACTTCAGTAGGCGCAGAATCTGCCCATTCTGAGAAACACCATGATTTTCGGTTTACACTGCAAAATGAGGGATGAGACTTATGTTTTTTTTTTTCAAAATGTATATGGACATCTGCTGTCATTCTGCCGTTTCTTCATCTCTCATGTTAAATGTGAGATGTTTATTGAGCTCCCTACTTTCCATGGCATGGGTGCATGATGCGAGGTTTGTGATAAAGATCAGCAACTCAGATTTCTTCACATAAGTGTGCATCACCTGATGGAGACAAACTGCTGCACGTTGTGCATACAGTTAAAAATGAAAACCCCCATGAATAGGTGGCAATAAAAGCTTCTGTCAATTTAAACATCCAAGTTTAATTCTAGTAGAAAAGTAACTCTGTAGTGAAAATGACACTGTGGAATTCTCCACTGTGTCATCCTCTTTCAAGAGCTTCAGTATCAAATAGGCTCAGTTTATAAGTTAAAAGACTGCATTGTTCGTCATTTAACTGCCAGCCCTGCACACCTGGGGTTTACAATGCCAGAAGTGTTCTTTCTGCTTCTTATATCACTCATCAGAAATGAAGATCTCAGAGTCAGAATTTAGTTCACAGTCTTACTGATGATTCATAAGGCCAGCCAGCAGTTACAGCCCTTCAGTGCAAACAAAAATAAATGTGTAAGGTAAAATAAGCAGCTCTGGGTCAGAGTCTCAGCACAGAGCAAATATATTGAGAAAAGACAATATTTTTACAAGATGATTTTACTGACTATAACCACGCTTTAAGATATATGCGCCCAACTCAATGAATAGGGCAATTCTACAAGAAAATCAATAACCATTCAACTGGTACCATAATATTCAGAAAAGTCTCCATTCATGCAGAAAAATGAATTATAAGGGCACATTTTAAAATTGTGTTTTGGCTTCTGAAGAACTTATTTTTTTTCTTTCCCTCATAATGCTTTACAGAGTTGAACATTAGAATTACAGAGACAAAGAAAAGTAGGAGGAGAGAGAAATGCAGAGATACAGGAAACAGACAAAAGAAAATTTTTCTGTTAAGATTTTAAAAGAGGTGGGAAGTTAGTGCAGTAGAAAGATGCAGGAAGGCTGTTCCAGACAGCAGAAGCTGCAGAAGGAAATCTCTTCTACAAACAAGGCCAAAGTTGTGTGAGGAAAAAGAGGGAAGCCCATTGCTACATGATCATAGGGAAGGGAATAGTGAGACACATGGTCCATCCAAATCCCTGTCTTATGAGCAAAGGGCCCAATTCTGCCCTCATCTATAAGGGTGCAACTCCCATTGACATCACTGTATGGGTCAGCAAAAATAGATGGTTAGGATGAATGACCTTGTTAAAAAATAATTGGCATTGTCCATATATGCCATTGCCTCAACTCCATCTCTGCAGAAATCCTCACCCAGACTTTCACTTTCTCTCTGGCCTACTGTGATGGGGTCCTTGGACTGCAGCCTGGACTGTGGAACTGCTGAGCCCCCGGAACCCGCCACCCTGGGCTGCCTCTCTCACTGTGATGCTGATGTAAAGCTACAAACCTCTGATAGGCACTGCACATCCACAGACATCCACAGGCAGGGACACACCCAACTGAGTTACATGGATGATCTCCCAGTCATTCATGAACCATCAAAATAGAGGCTTCAGTCAATTCCCTCAGCTCCAGTCCTACACCCCAGGACTGTACCATCTTACACTGCTCAAGGCTATCTGGGAATCAATTTGATTAGACATAGATTTGCGCGTTTTGTTTTATTTTGCTTGGTAACTTACTTTGTTCTGTCTATTACTACTTGGAACTGCTTAAATCCATATTTGGGGTCGGGAAGGAATTTTCCTCCGGGGCAGATTGGCAGAGGCCCTGGAGGTTTTTCACCATTCTCTGCAGCATGGGGCATGGGTCACTTGCTGGAGGATTCTCTGCAGCTTGAGGTCTTTAAACCACAATCTGAGGACTTCAGTAACTCAGACATAGGTTAGGGGTTTGCTATTGAAGTGGATGGGTAAGATTCTGTGGCCTGCATTGTCAGGAGGTCAGACTAGATGATCCTAATGGTCCCTTCTGACCGTAAAGTCTATGAGTCTAAGTGCAAGTTCATTAATTAATTCATTAATCCCTCAGAGGGGAGTGAACACACACTAGTCTTTGTAAACTGGGCTGAGATTTCCCAAACACTTCAACCGAAGTGCACTGTTTTAAGTAACGCATAAAACAGATTTATTAACTTCAGAAAATGTTTAAGTGATTGTAAGTGGTAGGTATAAAGTCCAGAGTGAGTTTACTTTCCATTTTCTTAAGGTAACATGCATTCTAAATCCTAAACTTTTACTCTATACCAGGGTTGAACCAAACAATGTCTCACCCTGATAGATGGTACAAGCAGGTTACAGTTCCTCAGTACACAGGCTGGGACTGCTTTTGAGCCTGAGATCACCTTTCCCGAGTTCAAAGTCTTTATCCTCCAGACATTTGTCTGGCTGTTGAGTTGGGGGTGGGGGTGGGGGGTTAGGGTTAGGGTTAGGGTTGAGTTGAAGGGGGAGGGGGGAGAAGAGGCCAAGTGTTGTCACTTCCCCTCTTTTATATTTTCTTCCAGCGTCCTGGAAATATCTTTGCTGTGATGTGGATTAGTTCACCTCCATGGTGTATTTGCCTCCTCCAGGAACTCTCTAGGATAGTGGATAGTGTGTTGATGAGCCAGTAACAGCATCTGGTTTTTCATGGCTACTCCTTTTTTTTAACTGAAAGGCTATTTGTGGATGTTCCCAACCGCACAACATATTTCAGTAACACGTATAGTAGTAATACTTTATAACTTCACATACAGTTATAGTACATACAATCCAACAGGATATTATTGTTCAACAGATGAAGACTTACAAAATGATACCTCACAAGGCATACTTCATACAAAACCTGTCATAATATCACAGTGGTTCCGTGGCGCTACTTTGAGGGACAGAGTGACACAGCTGCTCAAGGCCCAGTTGTTCAGAATCCACGACTCAGAATGCTGCTGATATCCTCAAACAAAAATGAAAACAAAACAGCCACCGATTCCTATTTATTTCAGGAGCCTGTTAAAAATGGCCCACTTTGGAGCCAATTTTTGACTTGCCTGCAAGGGTACTTATAACAATTACATTAGTCAGAATCCATTGCCCGAGAGTTGAGTAATTAGGACCATCTTCTGATTGATTTCAATTGGCTTTTGATTAGATGGTAGCTTTATGTAGAGAGAGAGAATTTGGGGTAGTGTGGGTTGGTGGTGATATGGACGTTCCCAAAGTAGAATACTGTTCTTTATTAGGCAGATAAATCTATTAAAAAGCCTGACAAGATTGTTGTATTTCTCTACATTTGATGAATCGGCTACATGGGGACTGTGCAGTGTTCAGACAAATTCTACCAACATCTTGAGTATTTTAGTTAGTTCTGGATGTCCTGAACCTCTGATTTTTATTTTTTCCATTACAAGAAAATTAATGTCATTAAATTCAACATGGGAGGCAAGTGTTTTGGTTGGCCATCTGGTAGTGGTTTTGAAATTTTGCATCCAAAGAACATATCAGACCTTGCTATTGGCAATGTCACCCTTTGGCAGAATTATTCAATCATTAAAATATATTTCATGACCCGAAATCCTTAATTTACTTAAATTGGCCTGTAATTTGGAAAATTTTACTTTTTAAGGATGCAACAGCTTGGTGGGTTTATTTCAGGCCCAGTAGTCTGTGTATTAGCACCTCTCTTCTGTGACAACTTTTCCTCTGACTTTCCCAAGTCCTGTGAAATTTCCTGATGCTTATTTATTTTCCCCTCCCTCCAGTCATCAAGACATGTTGCAAAGTGGATAAAAGACTAAATGCTTTTCCTGCTCTCACTGACTCATTTGGTGTATTGAGGACTCTGTTGGAATTGCAAGCTATCACTTTAAGAACAAGGTGGTTTTCTAGTCCTGCTTGCAGGCTAGGGGCATCTATAGAAAAGTGTGCAAACTATCTGTCCATTTGAAAAGAGCCAGCTTAAAGCCAGAGGGTGAAGTGTCTTTGTCTTAGGGAGCAGTCTGTTTTCTTCCTTTGCGTTTCTGGGCTCTTGTGTGTTATTGTTCTGAATTCTAAGAAATAAAGTATGTTATGTTTTAACCTTCCAGCAAGAGAATTTAGTGTTTTTTTAAATCTAATTTATCTCTGTACATCATGAAGATTACAATGTGGAAGTGGAACTGCCATGTTTCAGTTGAATTGAGGGAGAGAGGGACAAATAGAAGTGGTGCGGGATGACTTTGCACCCTCGTGTGTCTTTCTGTAACAGTGAATGCATATGGAGGCCAGATGGGGCAGAGCAGAAGGTCATTTTGAGGCAGGCGTATCCTCCTTGAAGATATCTTAAGTAAGATGGGAGGTCCCCAGGGCCATGGGGAAAAGGTTATTTGGAGAGTTGTTGGAAGGTTGTTGCCGAAGGTAGGGTGCTTTTGGGAAAGGCAAAAGTTAGGAGACTAGGCTAATAAATCTGTCATTAACTCCTCTGTGGAAAGGGCGGGAGGAAGGCCCAACCAAGACTAGAGTTCGTTGGACTTAGACTTCACACAGCTTAACCTTCCTCCTGTTTTCCTCCACACAGGTACAGCCCCCACATTACTCTCTGGTACTGAAATCTCCTCCCTTAGCTTAAATATCTGCAAAGTGAATCTCATTGTGCAGCTCCTTCCTACAGTGTGCTGGGGTTCGGGTGCCCTGCTCCCCAGAGTCTTCCCTCTGTTAAGCAGGGTCTTTGGGGCAGGAGGCTGCCAAGTCTGACTAACAGCTCCCCCAGATCCTAAAGTCTCTTAGGGAAGCAAGATGCACCTGCTCCTCCTATGCTGGCATGGGAGAGGGGAAAAACCTATGTTCCCGTTGACGCTTATCACTCTACCAAGTCAGTGATGGATAACACCTAGTAGAAAGCAAATTTTTAATAAAAGGTATTAAAACAAAATTGTACTGGAAACCCTAAGTGTACTTTTAGGTGGCTGCTTTAGACAGGGGGATGCCTATTGGAAATGGGCTTTAGAAAACATTAGGTTTCATTGCTGCAAACTTTAGGATTAATTTTTGAGGAAGTGTCCTGCAGCCTTGTGAATAGAAGAACGGCCATACTGGGTGAGACCAATGGTCCACCTAGCCCAGTATCCTGTCTTCCAGCAGTGGCCAATGCCAGGTACCTCAGGGGGAACCCTGACCATTATGGCAACCAGGAATATTTCTAATGCTATGTTAAGCCCTGATGCAGTTTATTAATTCTATATAGTAGTGAGTAAAATATTCAGTCATCATCAGGGATTGGCTTAGGGAGAGGAAGGATGGACTTATGGTACAAGACTGGGAGTGAGGACATCTGGACTCTATTCTCTTTTTACCTGGGGAGATGCTGTCCTGATCCCAGTGAAGCCAAGGGGACTTTAACACAGCCTTTCTGTGGCAGCTGGCTCTATGCATGCCTTAAGCAAATGTTTTGGGTCACTGAAGCAACATAAATGTGAATCTTCTGGCTGCTGTCATGGCCTGTCCCAAGGCAGATGAGCTCTTCAAAGCTGACAAGACGACCACCTCAGAGCTCCCAAGCATATGTAGTTCCATAGAATGTTGGACATTTGAGCTGAATCAGGCTACCTGTTCTGCTGCGCTGTCAAGACAAACAGTGTTCTACAAACACGGGAGAAAGTGACAGAGCCTTCTCATCCAAGCTCCTTTGTCTTAAGAAGTGGTATGGTGAGCCACAAGCCAAGAAATCATGAGTTCTCGTCTCACCCCTATTGACTGTTGGTTACATTTCTGTGTACTTGGTACTGATTTCTGTGTACTTATTCATAGCCTAATCCTAACAGGCAGTCAAGTACAATCCTGTGACACTTCCTGGGGAGACCCAGAGTTGTAATGCTCCTCGCTACCACCTGCCCTTAGTGTGAAGTAGCTTCATATGTGCCTGCCAGGGTCAGCTCCTTGACTCTCCCAGACTAACTTTCAGCACACTCTAACCCCTAAATCTTCTGAGCATCCCACTTCAGTGTCTATCCCCTTATCCACTGGCCAGTCACAGACTTACCAGGCCCACTGTTCCCAAAGGAACTGTATACCACAGCTTACCTTAGAACACAACTTCATATGATACCAAACAGAAATATTGGAAACAAAGGGTTATGTATGAAACAAAATCATAGCATGCTTTCTAGAGCCTAAATTTAATTAACAAGAGTTTCTCACCTAAAGCTATGTCCAGTGTTTTCTTTTATGATCAAGCCCACTTGTCAGTTTACTTCCTTGGGGAAGGATCTATTGGCATCCCAGTTATAGTTCCAGAAATTCATTATCTTTAGTTCTAAACAGGATAACCCCTGCTGCTTTTGGTTTTTAGCTATAGAATCCGCAATCCATTGATACGCATTTTGCTCACACTGTTAAGGGGCATCCATTGTGAACTATACAATACTCAATTTGCACATGACCAGCGAGAGAGAGAGAAGCATCTCTTCTCCCCTGCCGCCACCACCTTTTGGTGACCTGCGTCAGCTCACAGACCTAGAGAACATGCTTTTTTAATATATATACATATTTTCTGTACATACATTTTGACAGGGGATGGATCACTTGATACTTTTCCTGTTCTGTTCATTCTTTCTGAAGTACCTGGCATTGGCTGCTGTCAGAAGACAGGATACTGGGCTAGATGGACCTTTGGTCTGACCCTGTATGGCCATTCTTATGCATGTACTGCGCCTAGTGCAATGTGGGTCCCCATCCTGATTAAAACTTCTAGACACAATTTGTCTAGTAATTCCCAGCGAGTGGCGCTCTTGAAAAGTGGAGGACTAGAGTTCTTTCCTCAGCTCCAGGAAGTGGAGATATGCTTTATCTCATTGAGAAGCTCTGGGCTCAATGCAACAATTAGTGGATGAAATTCTTTGGTCTGCGTCATACAGGAAGTTAGACTAGGTGATCATCACAGTCCCTTCTGGCCTTAATATCTATGAATGTGGATGTAAGACAATTGCAATGGAAAAACAAGGGGTCTGACTCTGATCTCCCTTACACTGTTGTAACTCCATTGACTTGTTGTAACCGGGCGGCCTCACCCCCGCAGCGCCTCCTGCTGGCTGTCCTTGGGAATTAGTTCAGTCTAGTGTCCAGAGTGCCCTCTGCAGGTCAGTGATCCGTCTTTCCAGCTACTGGCCTCGTGTCCCTCCCTGGACCCAGTGCCCTTTTACATAGGATGCTGCCCTCTGGCAGTGACCCCTTGTTCTCAGAGTCTCCCCTCCCTAGGGAACCCCCACCCTCTATTCTCACCTTGCATCAGTGTATGGCTACTGCCAGTCATTGTCTAGCCCCATGCCCTAGGGCAGACTGCAGTATCAGCCAACTCATCACTGATAAGGAGGTTTTGGACCTGCTGCCCTTTGCCTACACCTGGATTGCCTCCTGCAACCCCCAGCACCTCTTGGCCTCCAGCTAGGTTGCAGCCTGGGCTCCAGGCAGGAGCTCCCCAGCTCCTCCGCCTTTCCCAGCCCTGCTCCACTTAGGCACCCAGTCTCCAGCTCCGCACAGCCAGGTCCATCTCCCTCTACAGCTAGAGAGAGAGAGTCTTTGGTGCTCCTGGCTTCTCTGCCTTATATAAGGGCCTGTTGCTCAGTTTGGGGCATGGCCCCGGCTGCTGCCACTTCCCCCAATCAGCCTAGCCTAAAAGGCTGCTTTCTCCAGCCCCAGCCCTTATCCAGGGCTGTTTTAACCCTTTCAGGGCTGGAGCAGTGGTCCACCCTGATACACTTGTGTAGAATTATTCCTAACTTATTACAGTGTGAGGAGGGAATCAGGCCCAAGATGTTGAATCATTCTGCCCTCTTTGAATATGCTACTGATTAGGCCTGTTGTGTTAGGCTGCAGTATTGGTGCAACCAAACACCAGTGGACTCAAACCTGGAGGGAACCAACAGGAGGAGGTAGAAGAGGATGTGATCTAAAAACAGATACATAAACAAAACACTTATTAAAAAATTGCTTTGTGAAGTATTTCAAAATTTTTAGTTTTCACTCTGAATCAGAATGAAACCAAATCTCAAAATCCTTCATGAAACATACTTGTGTTCTTGATTAGCTCTAGCTAGGAGGCTCTTTCTTTTTTCAAAGCACCACAATATCTTTTTCTCCTCATTTTCTGGTATCTCTGTTTTCTGATTGGGGTCATCTCCTCCTGTGCTATTTTTGATGCCACTGTTGCTAGGTTGCACCAATACTAAAGCACCCAGTGTTGTCACTACAACTAATCCACTATTTCTCTTCCCATCTCTCTGGTATTCACACTTGCAAATTTTCTAACCCTGTCACCAAACCTAGGAATGCTTAAAAGCACAGCATGAAATAGGACATAACCTCAAATCGCTGACTGAGTTCAAAATTCTCAAAACAAGCACTTCACACGCTTAAAAGGACATTACCAAGAGATCTGGCCCCAATTTAAAGAAAATAAAACTCTCTGTGAAGGGCTTTTTATGTAGAGTCATGGGCAATAATTTTCACAGCTGGCAAAACTAAGGTAAACATAATTTTTACCAGACCTACAAAAACAGCTGATCTTTGTTTGGCTATGATTTTGATTCCTTCTTTTCTTCTACCATTTGTTTTGAACCAATGGCCTAGCATTCTACTAGGGAGCACTGTGTTACTGGAAGGATTGCCTTTCAGCTGAGCTTTCCTATTAAATTTGGAAGATATATACTGTCTACCTAAAATTTCCTTGGCAGTTCCTACTGGATGCAATGGGTGACATCCTCAGCTGGTTTAAATCTGCATAATTCCACTGAAGTTAGGAGAGAGTCACTGATTTAGAAAAGCTGAGAGTCTTGGACCAAAAAACTTCCCTTTGTGTTCCAAAATGATATGCTCACAACTTTTGCATGGAGTTTAAATCAGAGCAGGAATTTTCTTAACATATGTAAAACTTTAAAAACCCGTTAGAATAAAATGTGTAACATAGAGTCTTAAAAGTAAAACAGTCTCTTAATGAATGACTTTCAAAATTAAACCAATACGCCATTTGCTATGATGGGGCTATTCACTCTGGTAAAGATGAGGGGAGTTATATAAATGTTCATAGCATAGGAAGAGCCAGAAATAATCAGGAGACTGTTGAGTTTCCTTAAAGTGAGATCTTAAGTAAAAGGAAACAACATGAGTAAAGGCTGTAGCAAAAGTGCCAGCAGTATTCGAGGTTGGTGGGATTCTAGCCAGAAGCTAGATGATATGCTGCACTAAAACAAGGGTCTTTCACATTCAAGAAAAAAATGAATAAAACTAGAACATGTTCACAGCCTCACCAGTAACGTCATGTACTTCTTCTGATGTTGTTGTAGTGACTTGTGATTGGCATTTGAGCATCTTTATAAATAAATACATATCCTACTGCTTGATCAGAGGGATGTTGTAAGCCATGGCCCCTACAAAACTCATTTTAGGAAGTGACAAGATTGTATAACAAATATCATGGCCAGATCCCTTCCAGGTTTATTATTTGATCAACATTGTGTTAAATGGGAACTTTGCTGCAGAGTTCACCAGGATTATTGTTTGTTGTTTGTTTGTTTATTAGAGAAGGAGAATCTTCATGTAATTATAGACATTGGAGAGGGCCAATTTTTATAGTATAGGCAACTGAATTCCATTGCTACAAGGGAGTTGCACCTGCCTAGTGGAGTTGCTTACACCAGGACTAAATTTGACCCTTATTTAGGTCTAATCCATTTTTAATTATCCAAATAATGAGGTTTCCACTAATCCACTAATGAAAGCTTGGGGCTTGTCTCAATGGCCCCACAGTGTGGACTATGGAGTGTGAAGTACCTAACTTCTTTGTGCAGACCCTGCTTGTTCAAGCTAAAAGGTACCTGGTTTGTCTCAACACAATCCTGTCTGAAATTGAACTATAGAGGTGTGCACCAGCAAGATCCTGACGTGGCCTTTGCTGTTGTCTTCCATTTTTTGTCATGAACCAAACCCAACCCCCCTAGATGCGAAATTATTTGTGCTGAAATCTGTATCTGAATGTTGGGACTCTGCATTCATCTCTGGCATAAATAGGGGTCTATAGAATCCCTCAAGCACTATTGGGACAGATCCTCAGTTTATTAATCAATATATTTCCATTATCTTCAGTGGAGCTATGCCAATTTTCATCTGCTGAGGATCTGAGACATGAATCTCTGACTTGCTCTGAATACCTATTCATACATTGTTTCATATTAATTCTTTTTGGCCATCATAGCCTAAGTGTATTCTAAAGGATTCATGAGTTTTATGGTTCTCTTTTGCAATATCTCCCATTCCAGGTATAGATTTTGACTATATCTTTGACCCATTGGTGACTGTACACAAAGGCTTATGTTACTTTAAACTCTTTAAATAGAATTTCCTATGTCAAAAACTGCAGAAGACAATTATGCTCTTTTGAATAAGTATATATTGTTCCTTGTGGGGGAGAGATCTCTTGACTTTTTGCACCTTTTCTTAATTTATCTGTCCTTTCTGAAGACCAATGTTTGAATTGTTCACATTTGGTGAGATACGAGGGCAACTGAATAGCCACTATGTGTGAGAGAGAGAGAGATTCTGTCTTGGTGTGCCAAAGATTTTTATTTTAATTGGCATCTTTTTGAAATAACGAACTGCTACTAACTATACTATGATTGTCCACAAAACGTCTGTACTTTAACAGGACAGAACCACAAACTATCACCATATGCTAAGATGTGATTTCAAAACCACACCACCTGTACTCACATCACAGTGTGACTACTGAGAACAACAGGATGTAGTCCACAAAGTACCCCCATTTATGCCCTGTTAGGATACATGCACGTGGGGTAACTGTCATGTCAGATGGTTTAGCAGTGTAATGTTTTCCCTTTCTCATTTTCAAAATGACCTCCTGCCACCAGTGGACAGAGTAAAGATAAATTGGGAATAAACTGTCAATCACTTAGGGCCAGATTCTGATACATTTACTCACAGTGTGTAGCACCTTACACTACATGTAAGCACACTGAAATCATGGGGGCTACTTGAGGAATAAGATACAATTCAGTGTAACTATGTAACTTTCTGTATTGTAGAGGAATCAGCTAGTATCCATTTAAATTGTTTGTGAGCCGTCTAGTAGCATTCACTGTGTTCTGTGTTTTAGAAGCCTCTAGAGATTAATCAGAACAGCAGTATGTTATATAGCCCAGGCCTGGCAAGCTGGTCTGTAATTAGTAAACATGGTTATTTGGGACCTAGCTGTGCCTATGTGATTTCTTCATGTTGCTTTTTTGTATAAAAATTAAAAGTGTCGCTTTCCTACTGAGTTCAGTGAGAGCCAAATGCTATGTTGTAATAAGCTTCACACTGATGTGCAATTACACTCAAATATGGCTATATGATAGGTACACATTCCATTTTTTTCAATGGGTGTGAGCACTAGATGTCCCACCCAGTGTTTATAAAGACGTATCTTCTGCTACAGATATGGAGAGTTGCTTGGACATCAGTGACCCCATATCAAAATGGTATTAAATGCTCAATTGCTGTGACATATGCACATGAGTAAACAGATGGTGAGGGGTTAAGAAAATGAAGAATATTCTCCTGAGGTTGTTGGAAGAGGTATTGAGTCAGGAGGATTACAAGAGAATAAGAGTAGGGGATAATTTGTAGAATTCCAACTGGAGAGGCTGGACATTGGTGAATCTCAGCCTCCCCATCTTCTAGGTGGCCAAAACTTTTTCAGAACCACAAGCCTAAAGTTATGTTCCTAAATCCATATTTGGGCATCTAAATGTAAGTGACTTGATCTTCAGAACTGCTAAGCACTTATAAATCCCATTGAATTTGGTGGGAGTTGCAAATGCTCTGGGCCTTTGAAAATCAAATCCCTTCACAACAGGCTCCTAACTCCATATTTAGGCACCTAAGCTTTTGACATCCACACTTGACAATTTTGGCTTGTTTCTACCTTGAGTAAATATTTCTTCTTTCATACCACATTTCAGTTCTTGCTTCCTTGTTCAGGAATAACTTCACTTTGTTGAACTTCCACCATCAAATGTGTGACACTAGAGGAAGGATATTGATGAGCATTTGTTTCACCAATACCACCACCTACAAGGTCAACTGTGTCAGGTTGTTTTAACTGGAAAATGGTTTGAATACTCTCCCCTACCCCCCATCCCGAATATCAATTTAGTAGGCATCACATGCCGACTGTGAAACTGAAGTCAGTTCACTGCGTGTTAACATCCAGTAATAGATTGAGAAAATGTGGAATGGTCTGGCAATAGATTCTAGTTTATGGAGTAAAAAGCTTGAGTGATTACTAACAGCAATGCATATGAATGCAAGAAATGTCCAGATTGCTGCATGAAGTTGATGTAACTAAAAAATGTTGCAATGTAGATCTACACCAGGGGTCTCAAAGTCCCGGCTTGCGGGCCATCTGCGGCCCGAGAACCTGCAGCCTGCCGGGGAGAGATGCATGCAGACACTCTGCCTGCAATGTCTGCTGCAGGCGCCATCCCCTCACAGCTCCCATTGGCTGGGGGAGAGGGACAGAGATACCATCACTAGTCGCTGGGCAGAGTCAGCTGTGTAGACAGCATCATTAGTTGCCGAGCAGAGTCAGCCATGGAGGCGGCATCACTTTTTTCCACAATGAATGTAAACAAGTCAAAATACTGAACACAATTATCTGATGCACACCTTGCTGTAATCCTGAAGGTTTCAACTGCTCAGTCACTGAGGCCAGGTGTCAGGTGTCTGGCAAACACTAAAAACTCTCTGGCAGGTTAAGAATTGTATAAAGTTGTATGACAGTTTTATTATTTCTAAGAAATTTGAAACAAAAAATACAATATAAATGTTTTCTGTTCTGAACACCATCTTCAGCGACATTGCTGTCCTGCTAGGAGGATTTGAGGACTGGCACTGGCCCTAAGGTAAATTGAGTTTGAGATCCCTGATCTACACTCTTATCATCAGGTTTTAAGTAATGAGAGAATATCTTGCAGCATAAACATCTCTGATGTTTCTGATGGTGACTTTGTGAACATTGTAAATATTTACTATATGTGTTTATTTAGAGGCTAATTGCCAGTTGTTTTACATGAATATTTGAGGAATTTAAACAAATTTTTGTAACTTATTAAAGCGCTAATACTGTCCTCTGCACTATACAAGACATGGTACCTGCTCTGCTGAACTTGCAGTCTATGGCCCTGATCCTGAAAACATGTATGTGAACAGTCCTATGGGTCGATGGGATCATTCAAGTGCATAAAATTACTCATGCACAGATGTTTGCAAGATCAGGGCCAAGGTAAAGAACTCATTGAGAGGCTTAGAGGATTGCCATAACTTAGAATGGCCTACCTTAAAATAGAACTAGGGATAGGCATTATATAAGTTTCTCTTTCAGAAGAGATTTAAGTGGGTGGGATCTTGTTATATTATTAATGGAATATTTCTTAATGATATAACAGCAGTATGATTTAAATACATATCTTATTTGAAAATTCCGCAATACTGTGGATATTGGTAAAACTTCCCATCCAAGGCTTTTAAGAAGGTCTGAAAAACAAACATCAACTAATCAGCAACCACCACCCATAAGGTAGTAACATTGTGAAGTATAGTCTCTTGCAGAGCTCCCAAAAGAACACAGATCTCCAGACTTCTTGTCCTGAACTTTAACCTCAAGATTGTCCTTTCCTCACCACATGAGTTCCATGTTGTGTTTTCCCCCTTTCGCTTACAAGACCTATATTAAGGGATCTGTGATTCCCTTGCTACAATTCATTATGGGCCTGTTTCAAAGCCCATTGAAAGAAATGGAAGAACTTCCATTCAGTGTTTTCAGGGGCCTCCGGGTCAGACCCTGCATCATCAATGAATGAAGCAATGTAAACTGCCTGCTCCACTTGTGTGAGGTTATCAACTCGTGCAGGGGAGGCATAATGTTGAGCTTGGTTCTTGGCAACGTTGTGGTGGCGGTATGGCAAACCATACCCACTCTTCTATTACCAAGTCCTCCAACTTCATGCTAAACATTCAGTATTGATGCCAATCCACAATTACCTCCTGGGATGGAGACTCCCAGACTGCCTCAGGGAGAGCTGCAGCCCAGCGCTAACCCTGTAGGGGTGCACAGGATGAGACTTGGATTGATAATCTGTTTATCTAAAAATGTATATGGCCCTCCTCACCGCACACATTGAGCACTTTGCAAACTTACATTAATTTTATCCTTGCATGCCTCCTGTGCGGTAGGAAAGTAGTAGTAGTATCATTTTACACATGGGGGAGTGAGGCTGAGAGGAGAAGCAACTTCCCCAAGGTAACACAGGAAGTTCATGGCAGAAACAAGAACTGAACTCAGGTCTCCAAGTATAGTTCCTTAACCATAAGGCACTGAAATGTGATAGAATACTCAAAGACATCACAGAAAAGCCTAAAAAAAAGTATCTGCATTTTTAACAGTCAGAAGCAAACAAAAACCCTGGATGAAGCTAATATGCAAAGGAGGAGTTGGTAATGTTTCAAAATAAATATCCATTGCAGGTTTTACACAAGGCTGTCTAGCAGATTGGATGTACTTGGAACTGGTCCAAAATGATATTTTTCCCGTGGAATATAGTTTTTAGGGAAATTGTTTTTATCAAAATTTTTAGGTGGGGAACTTCTGATTCTCATCAGAAATTTCAAAACAAAACCAACTACTCTTTCATTTCACACTAAAAGTTGCCTTGTGTTCATTAATGTAGTTCAATTTCAACACCCTCCTTCAGCCCTTCCATCCCCAAAAAGCTTGGCAGTTACCATGAGAAATATTGCTGCCCATGAAATTTAAAATTATATAGAATGGTAAATATGGCACGTACCTGGAAAGAGCAGCACAACACAATGGGTATGAGTGCACATTATTTTGTAGGTACAGCAGATGTGACAAACTAGTATTGTAATATTCATTGAGCTTCACTTTTAGACAAATCAGTATTGATTAGAATGAGGCAAGAGGAGAAGCTTGGGATCTGTGATTACATGTAAACTAGTTTTAAAAAAATCAAGCCAGTTTTGAGGCATGTGAAGGAAAGCTTCTCAAATAAGAACATGGGAAATATTAATAGAAAGGGCTAGTCCTTTTCCAGTGAAAAAATTACCATGATATCCTCTCAGTAACTCTGGAATAAAAGGTGTGTAGTGTGCTAGAATTGGAGGTTTTCTCTTCAGCAGAGAGAGAGGCAAATAGCTGTGAGTATGCGGGGAGGACCGACAGACAAATGACTTGTCTTCCTTGTGACTTTTGGAAGAGGACTTTGTGGGACACAAAGAGGGATAAGGATATACAGTTGCTCACTTCTTATGAGCAGCAAAGATCAGTTCCATATTTCAACTTCCCTGAAATGCTGGGGTGTCACAGGCTCATCTGTGATAGCGGACTGTGGGTTGGGCTCTCAAGTCAATGGAAGGCTTTCAACTTATTTCAATGGGGGAATGGGTCAGAACCATACAGAGTAGCCTAAACAAAGTTCTGAGATGGAGAGAGCTGCAGGGAACCTTTGCACAAGCTGTCCTTGATAAGCAGGCTGGCTTAATATTCAGATATATGCTCTTTCTTCAGAATTATGGTATTATGTACCCATTCTGGTGCAAATCCAGAAATGAATGTAGTTACTGGGTCTATGCCGGTTATGCGATATGTATGTATCTTTTCATCCTTGCAAACGATATCTGTAACCCCCCATAACCCAAGCCTGACCCCAGATGTACAGTACCTTCCCTCTCAACCTGTGTATATTTCATTTCAAACATTTACTTTAATAAAATTTTTAAATCTGGATTCACACCAGAGTGATTCTAGTGTAAATCCAGAAATATTTTTCTCTGAAATAATGGCACCAAAACTTGGCCCATTCTCTACATTTGTATCTGTTCTTGCTCCTTTGGAGCCTTGAGAACAGTCCTGATCATAACAAATCCCAACATAAGCAGCAGATGAACCTAGACCCTGTAATAAAACAGACCCTCTTCTGATGGAATAATATTAAGTGCTGCAAATAAATCAAAGCTGAAAATACAATACAGGCTGCTGGAAAAGAAAACATCTGACCATAAAATCAATATGAAAGAGAGAGGAAGCTGTAAGCAGAAGCCAAACCCACTGGCTTCCACTGATGAAAACCACACTGCCAAACCCATTCAAAGCAATAAGGATTTGCCAGGGACAGAGGAAGGCTTTGGCACACAAGAATCCCAAATTCCTTCCAGATTTTCCCCACTTTCTTTAGATAGTCAAGAGGGTAAAAAAATGACTTTAGTATACTTTTGAGTCACCTACAAAAGATACTGTGCAAAATATACTGGGTATTGATTAACTTTTCCAGCTTGAAATAGTCTGATGCATTGTAGAGCAACAGGGGATGTTTGAGAAATTACTAGCAGCCTAGTAATGTTTTAAGTGGCCCTGCCATAAAAACCTGCACCTGCCAATTTATGCAATGACGACGTGCTGCCATGGTTGTGTTCAAGAAGGGGCCTGGGGCTGGAGCTCCATTAGTATAAAAGACAGTCATCTTTCCTTAAGGCTCGTGAACCTTGGAAACTCACTTCTTCATCCAACAATGTGGGTATTCACCCACGAAAGCTTATGCTCCAAAACTTCTGTTAGTCTATAAGATGCCACAGGACTCTTTGCAGCCTTTACAGATCCAGACTAACATGGCTACCCCTCTGATACTTCACTTCTTCATTGGTTCTCAAGAGTCCAAATTTGTTAGTCTTCAGGATTCCTCCTTTCTCCCTCACCTGTAAGGAGATGGACAATGGGTAAAGTTTGGCAGTGGTGGTCTGGGTCTCTGGTGGGAATTGTGTGGGAAGCTGTGACACTCTGTACCTCAAAATAGAACCCTGGAACTCCCATATTCACCACTGTTCTATAATTATGATCTGTTTTGTACAAAGTATGCCTTGTGAGGTGTCATTTTAAAAGTCTTGGTCTGTTGAACATTAATAAACTGGTGGATTCTATGTGCTATCATTACATGTGAGTTCTGAAGCATTGCTATATGTATTACTGAAATATGTTGTGAGGTTGGAAGCCAACTTTCCAATTGCAACAAAGGACCAGCCAGACATGCGCTGATGGCTTATTAAAAGGAATCCACTCTCCCAATGGCCATCCCAGAGACTTCTCAGAGAGATCATGTATGCAATGAAGACTACTCAACCAATGCAGTCTGCCTGACCCCCATGTCACAGCAAAGATCTTTTCAGTAAGCTGGAAGAAAATATAAAAGAGGAGAAGTGACATCACTTGACCTCTTCTCCCGCCCCCCACCCTGCCTCTGACTCAACACCTGGAGGACCGTCTGGAGAACAAAGATTTTGAACTAGAGAAGAGTGGTCTCAAGCTGGAAGGTGGGTCCCAGCCTGTGTATTGAGGAACTGAAACCTGCTTATACCATTTGTTAAGGTGAGGCACTGCTTGAGTCAAATCCTGCCTAGTTTGTAGAACTTAGGCTGAAAATTTATTTTATTTCTTAAATAACCAACTTTGATCTCTGTTTGCTACTTATAATCACTTGCAGTCTATATTTCTATGGTTAATACGTCTGTTTTATGTTTTACCCAAAACAGTGCATTTTGGTTGAAGTGCTTGGGAAATCAGCTCAGTTTACAAAGGCTAGTTTACAAATACTAATGGAATGAATTTGCACTGCACAAGGGAGCCTTGAACAGTGTAAGGCCTGGTCTACACTAGTCTGTTATTTTGGAATTATCCAAGTTAATTTGAAAAAAAATGATTCCGTCCACACGACCAAACCAACTTTTTCAATTTAAAGGGCTCTTTAAATCAATTTCTGTACTCCACCTCAGCAAGTGGAGTAGCACTTAAATCGTGATCGCTATCCTGGGTTAAAGGTATTGTGGATGCAATTTGACGTTATTGGCCTCCGGGAGCTATCCCAGAATGCTCCCTTGTGACCACGCTGGACAACACTCTCAACTCCGATGCACTAGCCAGGTGGGCAGGAAAAGCCCCGGGAACTTTTGAATTTCATTTCCTGTTTGGTCACCATCACCACAGGTGCCCATCAGCACAGTCCACCATCACAAGAGATCACGCAGTCCCAGATTCGCGGACGAGCCCCAGCATGGTCCAAATGGGAGGTACTGGATCTCATCGCATGTTGGGGAAACGAGTCTGTTATGGAAGGACTACATTCCAAAAAAACTAACGCAAATACATACACTAAAGTCTCCAGGGCCATGACGGAAAGAGGCTACTCCAGAGACACAGACCAGTGTCGTACAAAAATCAAGGAGCTCAGGCAAGCATACCAAAAACCCAGAGAGGCAAACGGACGCTCTGGGTCTCAGCCCCATTCCACTTCTAGCTCCATGCAATTATGGAGGGTGATGCCACCGCTAACCCACCACTGTCATGGACACCTACAAGGGGGGAGTTGCACAGAGTGAGGAAGAAGAGTCATTGGAGGACAAAGAGGAGGAGGAGGCGGAAGAGGACAGTGCACAGGTGGCAAGTGGGGAATCCGTTTCCCCCCATAGCCAGGAACTATGCTTAATGCTGGAGCCAATAGCCTCCCCCAACTCCCAGTGCAGGCTCCCAGACCATGACCCTGGAGAAGGTACTTCTGGTGAGTGAGAGCCTGATTGGAGCCATGCGGTGGGGGGCCTGGGGGAAACCCAGCCGCACTGGGCTTTTGCATATAGTTTAAAGGGCTCATCCCTGCTCAGAGCCTCATCGGAGCCACGTGGTGAGTGCGGAGCTAGGTGTGTATTGGGTATTGTCATGGTATAATTCCCCACTCTGAACCTTAGCGTCCAAAAGATGGGGTACCAGCATGAATTCCTCTAAGCTTGATTACCAGCTTAGAACCTGTAGCGCTGCCACCAACCAGGAATTCCAGTGCCTGGTACACTCTGGTCCCCCCAAAACCTTGCCCGGGGACCCCCAAGACCCAGACCCTCTGGATCTTAACACAAGGAAAGTAAACCCTTTCCCTCACCGTTGCCTCTCCCAGGCTTCCCCTCCCTGGGTTACCCTGGAAGATCACTGTGATTCAAACTCCTTGAATTTTAAAGCAGAGAGGAAAATGCGCCTTCCTCCCTCCTTCTCTCTTCCCCTCCCAGATTCTCCCTGAGAGAGACAATAATCCTAACACACAGAGAAAATAACCTCTCTCTCTCCCTTCCCTCCTTTCTCCCCACCAATTCCCTGGTGAATCCAGACCCCGTCCCCTGGGGTCTCACACCAGAATTAAAAAAAATCAGGTTCTTAAACAAGAAACTTTTAATTAAAGAGAGAAAAACAACAGTAAAAATTATCTTTGTAAATTTCAAATGGAATAGGTACAGGGTCTTTCAGCTATAGACACTGGGAATACCCTTTCAGCCAAAGTATTCAAGTACAAATTAAAATCCTTTCAGCAAAATATAAATTTGAACTCCTTCCAGCCAAATATACATTTGAACTCCTTCCAGCCAAATACACATTTGCAAATAAAGAAAACAAACATAAGCCTAACTCACTTTATCTATCTAGTACTCACTATTCTGAACTTATAAGAGCCTGTATTGCAGAGATTGGAGAGAAACCTGGTTGCACGTCTGGTCCCTCTGAGCCCCCGGAGTGAACAACAACCAAAAACTTAACAGCACATGCACAAACTTCCCTCCCTCAAGATTTGAAAGTATCCTGTCCCCTGATTGGTCCTCTGGTCAGGTGACAACCAGGCTCACAGATCTTGTTAACCCTTTACAGGCAAAAGAGATATGAAGTACTTCTGTTCTATTAACTCTTACTTATCTGTTTATGACAGGTGTTGGGTGAAGTGATCATCCCGCAGGCCCTCCTTTATGGCAAACCCACCAGGCATTGCATGCTATGGGAAAGGGGTCCCAGCAGTTTGAAAACATTGAAATGAATGTAGAAGACGCAGAACCCTGCGTGCCCCTAGGTTGCCTGCAAACTGAATTCAGTTGCTCGGCTCTGTGTGATGGCTTACTCATACCAAAGTGTCCCCTTTGTTCTCTGAAACGTGTATTTTAAAATACTACCCTCCTTTTTTCTCCTCCCACAGGTGCAAATGTTTCAACACGGCCTCTATCTACTCCATCCCAGAAGCTGGTCTAGATTAGAAGGCGGAAAAAATGAACTTGGGAAGACATGTTCACCAAGTTCATGCAGTCCTCCCGCACTGATAGAGCCCAGCTGAATGTGTGGAGGCAAACAATTGCAGAGTCCCAGAAAGCATAACAGGAACAAGAAGAGAGGAGGGACACGCGTGATGAGAGCAGGCAGGACACTATGGTCAAGCTCATGGGGGAGCAAACTGACATGCTCCACTGTATGGTGAATCTAATGTGGGAAAGGCAGGAGGACCACAGGCTGCTGCTGCAGTCCCTGTATAACTGCTGTCCCTCCTCCCCAAGTTCCATAGCCTCTTCACCCAGATGCCCAAGAACATGACGGGGGAGGCTACAGGGACCCACACACTCAATCCCAGAGGATCGCCCAAGCAGCAGAAAGCTGGCATATGCGAACTTTTGATTTGGTTTCTCAACTTGTCTTTCCCTCCTCCTCCAGCCCCTTAACCCAGCCCTCCCTTCCCCAGTCTGCCTTCTGATTTCTCTCAATGTGTTGTGCAACAAATAATAAAGAACAGTTTTTAAACAATTTAGACTTTATTTCCTTTCTTATATATATAGGGGGCAGGTAACTTCAAGAGAAACAAACACAACTGTCACACTGTACCCTGGTCAGTCATGAAACTGGCTTTCAAAGCTTCTCTGATGCACAGTGCGCCCTGCAGCGCTCTTCTAATTGCCCTGTTGTCTGGCTGTGTGAAATTGGCAGCCAAGAAAGTTGCCTCAACCTCCCACTCTGCCATAAACGTCTCCCCCCTTAGTCTCACAGAGATTGTGGAGCACACAACAAGCAGCAATTACAATTGGAATATTGGTTGTGCTGAGATCTAACCGAGTCAGTAAACTGCGCCAGCACACTTTCAAATGTCCAAAAGCACATTCTATCACTATTCTGCACTTGCTCAGCTGATAGTTGAACTGCTCCTTACTACTGTCCAGGGTACCTGTGTACGGCTTCATGAGACATGGCATTAAGGGGTAGACTGGGTCCCCGAGGATAACTACAGGCTTTTCAATATCCCAAACAATAATTTTCTGATCTGGGAAGCTGTTTAAACAGACCAGAATTCCTGACAATGCAAGCGTCATGCACATTTCCCGGCCATCCTACGTTGATGTTGGTGAAACGTCCCTTTTGTTCCACTAGTGCTTGCAGCACCATGGAAAAGTACCCCTTGTGGTTTATGTACTGGCCATCCTGATGTGCCGGGGCCAAGATAGGGATATGCGTTCCATCTATTGCCCCACCACAGTTAGGGAACCCCATTGCATTAAAGCCATCCACAATGATCTGCACATTTCCCAAAGTCACTACCCTTGATACCAGCTGGTCAATGATTGTGTTGGCTACTTGCAGCACTGCAGCCCCTACAGTAGATTTGCCCACTCCAAACTGTTTCTCGACTGACCGGTAACTGTCGGGTGTTGCAAGCTTCCACAGTGCTATGGTCACTCGCTTCTCAACCACTAGGACTGCTTTCATTTTGGTGTCTTTGCGCTTCAGAGTAGGGGACAGCAAGTCACAACGTTCTATGAAAGTGGCCCTACGCATATGAAAGTTTTGCAGCACTGGGAATCATCCCAGACCTGCATCACTATGCGGTCCCACCAGTCTGTGCTTGTTTCCCAGTCCCAGAATTGGCATTCCATGGCATGAACCAGGCCCAGTGCCACCATGATCTCCCAGTCGCTACATGCCGTGCTTCTAGGAATGTCTGTGTCCATGTCCTCATCATTGTAGTAATTGCTTTGTCGTCACTTCCTTGCCCAGTTTTGCAAGTACTGCACACACTGCTGGATAACATGTGAGGTATTTACAATGGTCAAAACTGCAGTAGAGATCTGAGCGGGCTCCATGCTTCCCGCACTGTGGGGTCTGCACGGGTAATCCTGGAAAAAGGGTGCAAAATGAGCTGTTCAGTTCAAGATGGCCGATAAAAGGTGGTAAATGGTTGTCTTCTGTAGCTTTCACTGAGTCAGGAAGCTTGTTAGAGCTACAAGAGTGGGAGAGCAGAGTTTGCGGTGGAAATGTGAGCAGAGTTTGTGGCGGAAGCTGTGTGGCTCCGTTCACGATGGCCGAAAAACGACGGGGAATTGTTGCCTTCTGTAGCTTCCACAGGAACCCAAGACTGACAACATGGAAAAAGCAGAAGAAGCTGTGAGGCCCTTTTCATGATAGTCGAAAAATGGCAGGGAATTGTTGCCTTCTGTAGCTTCCATGGGAACCCAGGACAGACAACATGGAAAAAAGTGGCAGAAGCTGTGTGGCTGTGTTCATGGTAGCTGAAAAAAGGTGGGAAATGGTTAGATGAAAGAGTAGATAGAAAGACAAGAGGATATGCAAGGTGGATTCATAATACCAGGAGATAAGCAGTGTACTGTGCTGCACCATCTGCTCGTAGTGTGGCATCTGCCATAGCTTTCATGGAGGGAAGAGCGAGTGACGGCACACACCCAGAAACACCCGCAAGAATGTTTTTGCCCCACCATGCACTGGGAGCTTAACCCACAATTCCAATGGGCAGCAGAGACTGCAGGAACTGTGGAATAGCTTCCCAAAGTGCACCGCTCCGACATTCGATGCTAGACTCAGTACTGTGGATGAACTCCGCCGAATTCACGCACTTTAGTGCGGACACACAACACCAAATATATAAAATCATTTCCAAAAATTTGAATAAAATAAGTTTGAATTAATTTGGTACTGTAGACGTACCCTAAGATGGTACAGTTCTGGGGTGTAAGACAGGAGCTGGGGGAATTGGCTGGAGCCTCTCTATGGTTCCTGAATGACTAGGCGATCATCCATGTAACTTAGTTGGGTGTGCCCCTGCATGTGGATGTCTGTGTACGTGCAGTGCCTGTCAGAGGTTTGTAGCTTGGCATCAGCATCACAGTGTGAGGGCCAGCCCACGTTGGTGGGACAGAGGACTCAGTGGTCCCACAGTCCAGGTTGTGCCCCAGGGACCCTGTCACAGGAGCTTAATCAGTTTTCTTATTATTTGATTTGAATTTGGAGTAATCTGTGGGTCTGTTTATTGGATGTGTAGTTTTAAGATTGTGAAACTTTGCCAGTGTGTGGGATAGCTGCTCTTTCATTGTAGAGTAGTAAAAATTCATGTAAATACATTTTCATTAGCTTTGCCTTCCAACTGAAATGATAAGGAAAGAGCAATCAGAAACCATATTTTGGAGCTCAGCAGGATACACTTCGCTCCCTTGAGTAGTCCTGTTTTACTGGAACATGGGAATGGAAGCATTGCACATCACTGTATACAGCCATTCTGTGATGTGACTACCAAACTCTCACAATCTTTGGTTTAAGATGCCAGAAATGCCAGGTCCTGCACAGACAGTCGTAAATCTGGGGACAGCATAATACAATTTTATATTCAAAATAACTAAATATATCATTGGCATCCCAGCCCCTGTGAGGCTTACCGTTCTACCTGCTTCAAACTAAATACTAATGCAGGCGCAAACTGAACTATTTAGATGTATTGTTGTTGGGAAGTTTCTCTTACCTAACAATTATACACCTGTACCATTGGTAACGTTCGTTCTTTGGTTCCTCCACAATTTATGGAATCAAGGAAGATGTTTTTTCAGAGAGGTTCAGGTAATGTTACCAAACTGCATCTGCCTTTGTAATCTCTGTCAGGAGCTACACACATCACAGGATAACTAGGACAAAGGGCTTGCATGGCCTTGGTAAGCAGGGTGAATAATACATTAGCATTTTGCACTCTCGCTTCACCAATTATATAGAGTTGGAGAGCTGACTAGGGAGGCAATATTGAGCGCGGTACCATGAAAACCCCACCTTCCCAAATCAAAGTCTGTCCTTCTGGAGGAACTATTCATTTTGATTCTTGCTATGCTTGAGCCCCAGTGGATAATTTGATACTTGTTTGTCTAAATAAATCAGAAATGTAGTTCATGTTGATTAAGTCTCAGTGGGTGTCCTTGCTGTTGCTGTTATACCCACAGCAGAACTGTCTCTTTGACATGCTACAGCACTTTTCCTGCAATTTTATTTTGAGTGTGTTGCATTCAGTCTTTGAACGTTCTCCCACATTAAAAAAACACAGATGGTTGGTTACATTTATGCAACTAATTGCCAGAGAGGAGGAGACAGATGATCTTTCTTTCCAGGAACTGAAGCTACTGGATTATTTTCATCAATAATGGTTTTATTTATTGTAACAAACAAAGAATATGGTAACAAAGAGATGAATGTTTTTCCCTTGCTCTCCCAGTGTGCGCATTAATATTTACCTCACTCTTGTAGATTGACTCAGCAAATGAGAATCTATAAGGAGCAAATCCATAATTATTTTCATTCAGCTTACTTTCAAGTGCAAAGTAAAAGGTTTATCTCGTGAGCTTTCTTCCAAAGAGCATTCCTAGTAGTGCGTAACTCTGACTTTAAACATTCAATAATAATAGCATGTGCATTTAAACAGCATCTTCCATCAGAGAGGCTCAAAGCATTATTGCCTATAGTGCAAACATTGACTTGCATTACATCCATGTGAAGTGGGCAAGTATTATTAGCCCTATTTTATAAATGAGGGACTAAATGGCTTACCCAGGCTCACACAGCAAGTTCATAGCAAAGGCAGAAATAGGGCCTACAGCAGGATTTCTCAAACAGGGGTCGCCACTTGTGCAGGGAAAGCCCCTGGCGGGCTGGGACGGTTTGTTTACCTGCCCTGTTTGCAGGTTCGGCCGCTCGCAGCTCCCACTGGCCACAGATTGCTGCTCTGGGCCAGCTGCTGGAAGCTGCTGGAAGCAGCGGCTAGTACGTCCCTCGGCCCACACCACTTCCAGCAGCTCCCATTGGCCCGGAGCAGTGATCCGCAGCCAGTGGGCGCCATGATTGGCTGGACCTGCAGACGAGGCAGATAAACAAACTGCCCCAGCCCGCCAGGAGCTTTCCCTACACAAGCGGACACCTCTGTTTGAGAAACCCTGGCCTACAGGGTCAGATTCAGGCTGATGGTCTTCTGCTCTAACCACTAGACCATTCTTTATTATTTTACATTGGTCGAAAGAGAGGGGGGTTGTAATGATTTCGGACCTGACTCAGCAAAGCTCATAAACAGTCTTAGCTTTAAGCACCTGCCTAAGTCTATACCTATTGCCTTTATCAATTATCATTATAATAGGGTTACTGTGAAGGTAAAGCTTGACTCTCAATGTTGCACCTCTCAGTATCACAAGATGACACTGCAGAGTAGTTTTCCTCTGGCCTAGTGAAAATAAAATATAACCTTCAGTAACACTTTAAGGCCAGAATTTTCCAAAAATGGCTAGTGATTCTAGGTGCCTTGATTTTTGGGGTTCCAAACTTGAGATACCTTAAAGAGGCCTGATTTTCAGAGGGTGAGTCCTCGTCAAGAAATCACTAGTTAGTCTTGAAAATTTAGACCTACTGGTAAAGCAGACACATCGAAAATATATGCTGTGGTAATAATACTCAGCTCTTGTATAGTGTTTGTTATCAGTAAATCTTAAAGCAAAGGAGGCCAGTATCATTATCCCCATTTTACAGATGGGGAAACTGTTGCATGGAGGTGAAGTGACTTGCCCAACGTCACCAAGTAGGCCAGTGGCAGAGCAGGGAGTAGAACGCTGATCTCCTGAGTCCCAGCCCAGTGCTCTGTCCTTGTTAAATGGCTTGATTTCTTTTATGTTGATCTCAAAAACTTTATGTAATTTAAGTATTAAACAATTAGAGAGTATATTATAGGTCGTTTGAAGGTTGGAAACACAGCAGATACTCAGCAAGATGATTAGAAAGAACTAATTGTCCAAATGGTCACTTGGATACTATGGTGAAGGGGGCCATATAAGTGTCTAGATAGAAAGGTGAATGTATTTGCAATGAGAACCAGCAACTGAGTGCCTCTTTTTATCTGCAGGCAGGGTCAATCAGAGGTGCTGGGGATGCTGCTGCACCCCTTGGCTTGAAGCTGTTTCCATTATATACAGGGTTTACAGTTTGGTTCAATGGCTCTCAGAATCCCCACTATACAAATTGTTCCAGCACCTCTGGGGTCAATAAACCATCCATGATTTGGTGCCAAAAACAAAATGGAAGGATTCTGGAACTGGAGGATCCAATGCAGGCCAAGATTGAGAGGTACAAAGAGAAGAGAGGAAATTTTAAGAAACTGTGTTGTCGCTGACTTTGGCTTTATGAAATGGAGAGCTGATCCCTTTCAGAAATGGACAAACTAGAACTGCTGGAGCTGGATGTGTATCGGATGAGGACTTTTTATTTGTGCAATCCCTGGTGTATCCCAGTGTAAAGGGTTACAGATGTTTTAGGGAAAATTCCAACCTATGTTGTGCTGGGGGAGCAAAGGGAATGGAAAAGTGCAGGGAATCTCTTCTTCCCTCCTATCCACCCCACTCAACATACTCAGAGAACAGCAAGATGGATGAGCACTAAGTCAAAGCCCATTGAGATTAAAGTCGTTGAAGGCCACTGGATCATGCCCTAAGTGACAGTCCTGGCTTATACAAATGCAAACTTTCCATTGCTTCACGGTGGCAAGTTCTGTCAACTTAGTCATGTGTTCAGGCTCTTTACTCCCCTCCACATGTGCTTCAGCTTGCAGCACCAGTTGGCCGCATTGAACATGAGTGAAGGCTGTGTACATTATCACTTTAGAAACTGAACTAAGGCTACTTCTAGCTTCCCCTCCATCAGGGTCTGCATTGGCAGGATGGCCCTGACCTCTACTGCATAGTAGAAAGTGCTCCATTCTGTCCCCCCCCCCTCACCCCGTGCGTAGCATGGAAAAGCAAGGGTAGAATTTTTGCCTGTCATCTGGAACTGTCATTGCCACTGGTCATCCTTGTTATGAGCTCATTTGCTACGCTTACAAGGGATAGAGGGCTGCATTTTTGGATGGATATTGACTTTTAATTAACAAACTAAATGTGCATCTGACCAGAAGCTAAATCCTGAATCTTGTAGGAATAGGTGGGGTGATTGGCTGTTTATGTACTGAATTAAAGTGAGAAGAAATTGAGAGAAAGGAGAATCAATAGCTGCCTACAGAATATAGCTTCAGTAGTTAACAGAGTAAAATACAAGCAAGGTACATTAAGGAATCTATTTTAAGTCATCATAGACAGACTATAATCACCAGGTGAACAGCTCACAAAGCTTTATATTCACACATGCTGCTTAAAGCTCCTTTCCATACTGGATCCTACGTCAAAGGATAAAAGTATTTCTCAGCACTAACAAAATAAACTTGCTGAAGGAGTGTTAAATTAAGCTTGGTAAATCACTGTTTGATATAGATCCAGGCAGCTAAGCTATTCAGTTCAATGTGCATCGCAATTTTTCTCACCACATTAGGGCAAAATTCTCCTCTCCAGTTGGCACTCTGTTTAGGACACATTCAGATATTAATGGAAGCTCTCGGGGAGGAGCAACTGTGGAATATGCAGCAGAGATTAGCTGTTTGAGTCAGAGAGGGGAATTTTATAGTTAAGAGGGAAAATTTCATCCTTGGTGAAAATTCAGTTGACTTCTGGGATGAATTTATTTAGCCCGTTGTTACCTAAGGTAAATCATAGAATCATAGAATATCAGGGTTGGAGGCGACCTCAGGAGGTCATCTAGTCCAGCCCCCTGCTCAAAGCAGGACCAATTCTCAACTAAATCATCCCAGCCAGGGCTTTGTCAAGCCTGACCTTAAAAACCTCTAAGGAAGGAGATTCCACCACCTCCCTAGGTAACCCATTCCTGTGCTTCACCACCCTCCTAGTGAAAAAGTTTTTCCTAATATCCAACCTAAACCTCCCCCACTGCAACTTGAGACCATTACTCCTTGTTCTGTCATCAGGTAGCACTGAGAAGAGTCTAGATCCATCCTCTTTGGAACCCCCTTTCAGGTAGTTGAAAGCAGCTATCAAATCCCTCCTCATTCTTCTCTTCTGCAGATTAAACAATCCCAGTTCCCTCAGCCTCTCCTCATAAGTCATGTGCTCCAGCCCCCTCATCATTTTTGTTGCCCTCCACTGGACTCTTCCCAATTTTTCCACATCCTTCTTGTAGTGTGGGGCCCAAAACTGGACACAGTACTCCAGATGAGGCCTCACCAATGTCAAATAGAGGGGAATGATCACGGCCCTCGATCTGCTGGCAATGCCCCTACTTATACAGCCCAAAATGCTGTTAGCCTTCTTGGCAACAAGGGCACACTATTGACTCATATCCAGCTTCTCATCCACTGTAATCCCTAGGTCCTTTTCTGCAGAACTGCCTCCTAACCATTCAGTCCATAGTCTGTAACAGCGAATGGGATTCTTCTGTCCTAAGTGCAGGACTCTGCACTTGTCCTTGTTGAACCTCATCAGGTTTCTTTTGGCCCAATCCTCTAATTTGTCTAGGTCCCTCTGTATCCTATCCCTACCCTCCAGCGTATCTACCACTCTTCCCAGTTTAGTGTCATCTGCAAACTTGCTGAGAGTGCAGTCCACGCCATCCTCCAGATCATTAATAAAGATATTGAACAAAACCGTCCCCAGGGCCGACCCTTGGAGCACTCCACTTGAAACCGGCTGCCAACTAGACATGGAGCTGTTGATCACTACCTGTTGAGCCCGACGATCTAGCCAGCTTTCTATCCACCTTATAGTCCATTCATCCAGACCTACTTCTTTAACTTGCTGGCAAGAATACTGTGGGAGATCATATCAAAAGCTTTGCTAAAGTCAAGAAATAACACATCCACTGCTTTCCTCTCATCCACAGACCAAGTTATCTCCTCATAGAAGGCAATTAGGTTAGTCAGGCATGACTAGCCCTTGGTGAATCCATGCTGACTGTTCCTGATCACTTTCCTCTCCTCTAAGTGCTTCAGAATTGATTCCTTGAGGACCTGCTCCATGATTTTTCCAGAGACTGAGATGAGGCTGACTGACCTGTAGTTCCCCAGATCCTCCTCCTTCCCTTTTTAAAAGATGGGCACTATATTAGCCTTTTTCCAGTCATCCGGGACCTCCCCCAATCACCATGAGTTTTCAAAGATAATGGCCAATGATTCTGCAATCACATCCACCAACTCCTTTAGCATCCTCAGATGCAACACCTCCAGCCGCATGGACTTGTGCTTGTCCAGTTTTTCTAAATAGTCCTGAACCACTTCTTTCTCCACAGAGGGCTGGTCATCTTCTCCCCATACTGTGCTGCCCAGTGCAGCAGTCCGGGAGCTGACCTTGTTTGTGAAGACAGATGCAAAAAAATCATTGAGTACATTAGCTTTTTCCACATCCTGTGTCACTAGGTTTTCTCCCTCATTCAGTAAGGGGCCCACACTTTTCTTGACTTTCATCTTGTTGCTAACAAACCTGAAGAAACCCTTCTTGTTACTCTTAACATCTCTTGCTAAGCTGCAACTCCAGGTGTGATTTGGCCTTCCTGATTTCACTCCTGCATGCCTGAGCAATATTTTTGTACTCCTCCCTGGTCATTTGTCCAATCTTCCACTTCTTGTAAGCTTCTTTTTTGTGTTTAAGATCAGCAAGGATTTCACTGTTAAGCCAAGCTGGTCGCCTGCCATATTTACTATTCTTTCTACACATCGGGATGTTTTTTTCCTGCAACCTCAATAAGGATTCTTTAAAATACAGCCATGTATTCTTTAAAAATGCCATGCATGAGACTATTTAGCATGCATAGGCTAGGACATACATTAGGGCTATGTCTACTCTAGTTATGTCAGCAAAACTTAAGTTGCTCAGGCATGTTTATATTCCACCCTCCTGAGCGCCATAAATTTTGCCAGCATAAGTGCTCATGTGTATAGTGTTAGGTTGGCAGGAGAATGTCTCCTGCTGACATAGCTACTGCCACTTGTTGGGGGTGGATTAATTACATCTACAGGAGAGCCCTCTCCCGTCTGCATAGAGCTGCTACATGAGAGATCTTAGGCCATGCCTACACTTACAGGCTTACAGAAGCACAGCTGTGCTGCTGTAAGAGCACTCGTCTAATTGCATTATGCTGATGGAAGAGCGCTCTCCCGTCGACATAATAAAACCAGCTCAATGAGTGGCTGCAGCTATGTTGGCGGGAGAAGCTTTCTTGCTGCCCTAGCGCTGTGCACGTGAGTGCTTATGCTGGAAAAACTAATTTTGCTCAGGGGGGTGTTTTTTAACACTGCTGCATCAGTACTTTGTCGCCACTGTACGCTCTTTAGTGTAGACATAGCCCAAGGGCGGGCGAACTTGTTGGCCTGAGGGACGCATTGGGTTTCGTAAATTGTATGGAGGGCCAGTTAGGGGAGGGGGTTGTGGTGAAGCCCCCACCTCCTGTCTGCCCCCCTGGGACTCCTGCTCCATCCAACCCCCCCCCCCGTCACTGCCCCTGGACCCCTGCCACCCCATCCAACCCCTCCTCTCATTGCTGATGGCCCCCCTGGGACCCCTGCCCCATCCAACCATCCCTTCTCCCTATCCCCTGACTTCCCCCAGAACCTCTGCCCCTGACTGCCCCCTGCCGCCCCATCCACCCCCACTCCTTCCTGACTGCCCCCCGGGACCCCCTGTCCCCATTCAACCAGCTGTTCCCCCCCAACTGCCCCACTCCCTATCCACATCCCTGCCCCCTGACCACCACTCCAAACTCCCCTGCCCTCTATCCAATGCCCTCTGCTCCCTGCCCCCTTACCGTGCTGCCTGGAGCACCAGTGGCTGGTGGCACTACAACCTCACCACCTGGCTGGAGCCGGGCCATGCTGCGACCACCGCCACCACACAGCACAAACACTGGGTCAGGCCGGGCTCTGCAGCTGCGCTACCCCAGGAGCTCACAGCACCGCCGCCCAGAGCATTCTGCTGGCGGCAGAGTGAGCAAGCTGAGGCTGCGGGGGAGGGGGGACAGCAGGGGAGGGGACGGGGCGAGCCTCCCAGGCCAGGAGCTTGGGAGCCAGGCAAGATGGTCCCATGGGCCTGATGTTTGCCCACCCCGACATAGCCTAAATATTCTCATTTAGCATAGTCTAGAACTTGATCTTGACTGGAGGTTGTGTATTCCTGAATTCTAAACCCACCAGTACTACTTATTCCCGCTGTGTTTTTGGGCAAATCCAATTACCACTGTGCCTCAGTTTTTCCATCTTAAGACTGGACTAATAGTACTAACCTATTGCACTATTTTCCTGAGAGGACTGATGTCTGCAAAATGTTGTGTAATTGTTGCTAATATCTAATTGCTGCCTTGTTGTATGGGTATATGAGCTGGAGCCAGACAGGATGGTGGTCTAGCACTCTGCTCTGCTGATTGCTAGCCAAAGTCCTGGTCAACATATCCAAGCAGTGATTCCCAGCCCCAAGAAAGATAGACCAGGCAGCTGGAGGACATGGACAGATGCTTGTCTGTCCTGTGAACCTGCTAGAGAACAGTCACTGTGGTAAAAGAAGTTGTGTCTTGTTTTTTTGTTCCCAGCTACTCTGAATTATTTGCAGCTAGAATGACTCAGAAACCATCCATGCAGACAGAGTGGAGTGTGGCAGAGCCATCAGAGCACATATGCAACAACGGAAGAAGTGGATTACCAACTGTTTCTTGAAGATGGAGATGGAAGGAGGTTGGCATGTTACTGGGGAGTCTATTCCAGGCATAGGGGCTCTATGGAGCTGAGAGTTGGTCAAGGAGACAGTTTCCATCTCAACACTCTTCACGTATGGTAGGTGGAGAAGTTTCTCTAATTCTACAGAGGGCCAGAGACGTTGAGTGGTGTGCCAAAGGTTACACATTAAGCCAGTTGCAGAGCAGGGAATAGAACAGAGGAGTCTTGGTTTGCAATCCTGTGCACTCAACAAGACTGACAAATGGGGTAGGGAGGTGGCAAGCCATAGCAGAGCACTAGATGAGCGCCATAGGGTGGGTTTCTGCTACCGTACTTTCTCTTGCATTGCAAATTCCAAGAGTGATGACTTTCTGTTATTGTGGGTGTTTATTTTTTTAAAGCCAAATAAATCTAATGCTGCTGTTAATGGGTCAGATCCTATAAGATAATGAGGGCTCTCAGCTCTGACTGATATCAATAGGAGTTAAGTGCACTTGGTACTAGCACCTCACAGGTTTGGGCCCAAATATAGGCTTTGTGGCAGACTTTCAGTAATTCTCTCCTACAACTTTTATCCATAAATATCTGTATAAATGCTTCATAAATCCCGAGTGTCTTGGGTCACAAGAAGTTTTGTTGCTTATCTGAATTGTATCTAGATCTGAAAAATTGGGCTGGAAATCTCAAGAGAACTGACCCTTTCATGAGATTTGTGGTATTTCCCTTTACTAGTCAGCTGGAAATATGAGAGCATCCTACTGCTGGTCCTAGCCAAAGCCAGGAAATGTAGAAACATGTGAAAATGAGATGAGCTATAACTGACTCCACACAGCTGCAGACTCTGAAAAATTGATGAAAAGAGCAATCTCTTCCCCCAGCTGCAGCTAAATTGTTGGTTAGTAACAGCTGGGATAAGAAGGTGAAACCCAGACAGAGCAGGATGGCTACTGGATTTGACGATAGCTACTATGTGGGAGCTCTATAGCACTGGATGGGGGGAAAGCTGTTCAGAGAGACATGTTTCCTGGCAAAATGATCCAGGGAAGGTTATCATACAGAAGAACTTCAAGAGCCAGAGGTAGGAGGCAGCAGGAGACTTAGTCAAACATTCTTTGACTTCCCAACACAGAATCCCTAGGTTGGAACCCAGAGGAGATGGCAAGCCTGTGCCCCATAGGGAATGGGGTAGAGACTAGTGGAGTCCCAGGTTCAAGGTGGCAGTACTAACATAAGACTGTTAGATTTCATTTTTGGTTCTCTTTAAATTTCCTTTGTTTCCTCCTTGGTGAAGAAGGAAGAGGGAGATATCTGGGGCCCAGGACTATCAGTTGGAACCCATCACAGGATTTTTAGGACACTGGGGTGAGACCCCTTCCTACAGTAAAAAGGGAGGAACTCAAATGACCCACTTACAGGGCTGGAACTGCAAAGGGAGGCTAAACTCTTCAGGTCATGCTTCTAAATTGACAAAGGGAAACTGAGGCAAGGCTACCATTACCACAAGCCCAGGCACATTAAAAAGGCGAGAGGCCTGATGATCATGGTAATTAATTATTTTACTAGACCTCAAAATACTTTGTCTAGGGCTTCGTTTGAAGGATGGGAAAAGGATTGCTCAATTCTTAGTTTAGCTGTTCCAGTGCAGCCTTCCCTAGTGCCATGCTAACATTAAGCTGAATGCTGCAGGGATATGCACATCTCTTCTCAGCAAACTTGATATATATATCAGGGTATGTGCTTTTTCTGGCAACAGATGGTTTCTCTTGCCAGTCATATTGTTCAGCTGTATTCTTAAGCATAGTGTAGATTATGAACAGACACTTGAGAGAAGGGCAGTCTGCCTATACAAATGCCATTTGGCAGAAATCTGGGCAGGTTGTAAATGATCTAGAGCAGGGGTGGGCAAACTTTTTGGCCTGAGGGCCACATCGGGGTTGTGCAACTGTATGGAGGGCTGGATAGGGAAGGCTGTGCCTCCCCAAACAGCCTGGCCCTTGCCCCCTGCCTCCTATCTGCCCCCTCTCACTTCCTGCCCCCTGACTGCCCCCCTCAGAGCCCTCAACCCATCAAAACCCCCTGCTCCTTGGCCCCTGACCACCCTCTCCTGGGACTCTCGCCCCCATCCAACCCCCCTGCTCCCTGTTCCCTGACTGCTCCAACCCCTATCCATTTATTTGCTGAGATTGCAAATTAGTGCTGAACATGGCAATGAGTGAGATTTGTGCGTGTGTGTGTGTATATATATTTTATATACATATACATATGTATATATATATATAACTGTGGTGCTTGAGCATCAGGACCAAATCAATCAACTTATTTCAAAGAGGCCATCCAACAGCCCATCCACAGTAAATGAATGTGCTCTCCATCTGTTGTGAATAGCCTTGGGATCCTCAGGTGAAAGTCTTATACAAAAGCAAAGCACTAATGTGTGTCTGTCAGAACTGACTATTATGGGACAAATTCTCTGCTGGCGTCAGTTGGCAGGCCTGTATTGCTACAATATACAAAGGACTATAAACTAGATTATGACAGAGGAGGAGAAAGGAAGGAGGAAGTGGGAGTTGATCACATGATGACTGAACTGTAAAAAAGGCTAATGCAATCCTAGGATGCATCAGGGGAGGTATTTCCAGGTGAGATACAATGTACAAGGTACTGGTGAGACCTCATTTGCCATACTGTGTGCAATTCTGGTCTTCCATTTAAAAATTCAGACTGGAATAGGTGTGGAGAAGAGCTACTAGGATAATCAGAGGAATGGAAAAACCTACCTTACGAGAGGAGGCTCAAGGATCTTGGCTTTTTTAGCCTAACCAAACAAAGGTTAAAGGGAGATATGATTGTTCTCTATACATTCTAGAGAAGAAGAGGAGTTATTTAAGTGCCAATGTTGACAAAAGAAAAAATGGATAGAAACTGGCTGCCAACAAGTTTAGGCTTGAAATTACATGGAAGTTTCTAACCATCAGAAAAGTGAAGTTCTGGAAGAACATTCCAATGGGGGCAAAAAAACCTAACAGGCTTCAAGACTGAGCCTGATAAGTTTATGGAGGAGATGGTATGATGAGATTGTCTACAATGGTGTGTGGCCCATCTGTCACTGCTAGTAGCAGATATCCCCCAATGGCCAGAGAAGATATACTAAATAGGGAAGGTTCTGCGTTACAACAGAGAATTCTTTCTTGAGTGTCTGTCTGGTGGGTCTTGCCCACATGCTCAGGGTCCAACTGTGATAGGAAGGGAATTTTCTCTCATTTAAATTGGCAGAGATTCTGGGGGATTCACCTTCCTCTGTAGCATGGGCAAGGGTCACTTAGTGATTTAAACTAGGGTAAATGGTAGATTCTCTGCAACTTCATGTCTTTCAGTCATGATCTGAACACTTCATAACTCAACCAGAGGTTATGGGTTTATTAGAGGAGTGGGTAGGTGAGGTTCTGTGTCCTGCAATGTGCAGGAGGTCACACTAGATGATCACCGAGGCACGTTCTGAAGTCTGTCATTTTGCCACCTAAAAAGGGGTCAGGTATAGGAATCATCTTCTTCAACGCAAGGAATTCATTTAGCTTCTCCACAATGGCCTTTTCATCTTTGAGGGAACCTTTAGTATCTTGTGGTCCCACTGATTGCTTGGCAGGCTTCTTGTTTCTGTTGTACTTAAAAAAAATTGCTGGTTTTGTCTTTTGCTAGTTGCTTTTCCAATTATTTTTGGCCTGTCTAATTATATTTTTACATTTGACTTGCCAGATTTTATGCTTCTTTCTATATTCCTCAGTAGGATTTAACTTCTACTGTTTAAAGGGTGCCTTCTTTACTCTGACTGCCTCTTTTACTCTGCTAGCCATTATGGCCTTTTTTTTTTTTTTTTTTTTTGGATCTCCTACTCTTTTATTTGGGGTTTATATTTAAACTGAGTCTCTCTTATGGTGTTTTTAAATAGTTTCCATGCAGCTTACAGGCATTTCATTCTTGTAACTGTTCCTTTTCATTTCTGTTTAACTAGCTTTCTCATTTTTGTGTAGTTCCCCTTTCTTGTGGTGGGTTTCTTTGGTATCCCCTTCCCCCAACCCTCCCACGGATGTTAAGTTTAATTACATTATGGTCGTTATTACCAAGTGGTTCAGCTTATTCACCTTTTGGATTGGATCCTGTGCTCCACTTAAGAATAAATCAATTGCCTCTCCTCTTGTGGGTTCCAGGACTTGCTGGTCTTAGAAACAGTCATTAATGGTGTCTAGAAATAATATCTCTGCATCCCACTCTGAGATACCATGTACCCACTTAATATGGGTACATTTGAAATCCCCTATTATTATTGTGTGTGTAGGGGGTGGGGGTTGGTTGGGTTTTTTTTGGTAGCGTCTCTATTCTCCCTGAGCATTTCACAAGCATCATCACCATCCTGGTCAGGTGGCCGGTAGTATATTCCCACTGCTATACACTTATTGTTTAAGCATAGAGTTCTATCCATAGAGATTCTATGGTACTGTTTGTTTCATTAAGGGCACTTGGCTCAGCACACGGCTCCTGAAACAGACCACACTAAAATTCAATCAAGCAGGCACCAAACAGACGACAAACTTACCACAAGGGTTACGTAGTCACCCCTTCTTCGCCTGGGGCCTCCCTTGCAAAACTCCCATGGTTTGCTGCTTGTGTTCACTAGTTCCTCCAGCATGCCAGAGATCTAATTCCATTTTGGTTTAGGTACAGCTCATCCTTCCTGCATAGGGTCCTCCTTTCCCCAAAGGTTCCTTAGTCTCTAAAAACCTAAATCCTTCCTCCCTCCCTGTGTTTCAGTGTACTTTCTCCTTGTTTCCAGTGTACCAGACCAGCAGAACCATTACCATTTAGAAAGCCTGCTCAAATTATTGGTTTATCACAAGCTTAGCTTGACTTGGGCACAAAGTACAGCTGATAGCATATGGATGACGTAAAGTGCTAAAGAGGATAACATGTAAGGGTTCTTCCTTTCCAAGGTGCTAGTAAGTAGATCGACTTTACCAGCTAAAAAGAGCTTTAGAAAGCCATCAATGCTATAAGAATAAGCTAAAGTGAATTAATTTTGATACTATTTATACTAAAAATGATACTGTTTGGCCCAAAAAGGTTACAAATAAGTTCCTCCACCTTGCTTAGAATCCCTTCCAGTATCAGAGAGACAAAACCTGTTCTCCAGTGGTAGACTTGCTTTTCCTGCTGTCTCGTATGGACCTGACAGAGATTTTAACAAAGACAAATTAAAACACAATCAGAAACAAGATTTAGGAAACAGAACAATTAGAGGCATTTATTCTTGAGTCACCTTATTTTGCATCTGTTTTGCCATGCAAGTTGAATTGTTCACTGTGTTATGTGCTTTACACTGTAGCATTATTTATCTCATGTCTAGCAGCAATAACATGTACACCCAAAATAAGTAAAGGGAACCTGCTATGGCTGAAGTCACAAAGATTAATTGGGGCCACTGACTGTGCTGCCTTGAAATGAAACTGAGATTGATTTGTTTACCTGAAACATCTGTAGGAGGTAGGCACAACAGATAACTTTTGTTTTACAAACCGTGGTCTGAATTTTATAGTCCTATCTCAAGACTTTGCACTTCAAAAAGGTATTTTGCCAAGTTTTTGTCTGAAAAAATCTTGGGGACAGAGAATGCAGTTTTATTGACTTATACCACTTGGAATCTAGCTGTTGGAGCCCAGAAATCACATCCGCTTACACCAGGGCTAAATTATTGCCCACTCGATGTTCATACACCAAAATCATTTTTTTTCATTTCTAGTCTTCTGAAATCTCCCAAATGCATCTGTTTTGGATTTTTGGGGGTCTCAACTATGCAGTCCTACAAAAGTGAGACCTATCCAAAGTTGAGCAGACAGGAGCTGTGGAAAATTGAATTAATTTACCAATGGGAAGAACAATAAACCAAGAAGAAATGGGGAGGAAATAGGGTGAACCTACCAGATATAATGCTAAGTATTGACTGCAATTTTCAAAGGAGCTTATGGGATTTAGATGTCCAGCTCTCATTTACGTTGCCCTTCAAAATCCCAGCCAGAGTATCCCAAATTGACTTGCTGTGTCTCAGTAGCTGCAGAAGCTCTAAAAAGTGAGCCACCTATCGATGGCAAAGATTTAATATCAGCCTACGGCAATTGGAGCTTGAAACTGGAATCGCTGAGCTACTTCATCTCCTAATGAAGCCAGTGGGTGTCTCCCCCCCGCCTCATAAATTAATAGCAAAAAAGCAGGCTGTAAAAAGGGAAGAAAATGAGCATTCAGCACAAAATCCAGATGTTGAGAACAAAATTAATCAAGAAACGGAAGGACATGAAGAGAAGATATTCTTAAATTGCCCATACGTCAATGGCAGGAGCCTGGGAAACACAAATGAACAATTCCAATTCCTTATGAGAATAAACTCAATCTAGCTGGTATTACTTAAACCTACTGGGACAATTCACATGATTGGGATGATAAAATCAAAGGTTATAACCTATTTTGGAAGTAGGCAAAAGGGGAAGGGAAGTGGCACTTTGTCAAAAATGGCATTACCTCTTTCTGAGACAGGGATAACACAGAAGAAAATAATCTAGACTGCTTACAGATCAATGTTCTAAAAGACCAAGCACAAGATGTAGTATTAGTTGGTGTCTCCTGGTGATGTTTTGGGGATCATTCAAACAAGTAAGGGGTTCTGTCACTGCCTTCCCTGTAACCGTGGATGCTTTTATGCTGCGCAGCTTTGATTCAGACTCCAACACCATTTGCCTGCCCACAAGCAAAACATCTCACCTGGGCTCCCTCCAACCTAGTTACTCCTGATAGGGTGACACCAACAGCTCTTCCAGTCCTGAGTTTCCCCAAATCTGTCCACCTTGAGTTCTTAACTACCAGACATTCAGACTTTTTCCCTCTGGTTCATCACCCCCGAAGGTGTGAAACCAGCCCCTCAAACACCAGCTTTTATTTGGCACACATGCTTCACATAGAGTGTGTTTCCAGTGGTCCCACAGGGATCAGTTCTTAGCCTACACTATTTAACATTTGTATTATTGACCCAGAAGAAAACACAAGGCCATCACCAATAAAATTTGCAGGTGACACACAAATTGGGCGAGAGGTAAATAATGGAGAAGACAGGTCGCTGATTCAGAGCAATATGGATTGTGCAGTAAACTAGGTGCAAGCAAACAATAGGCAATTTAATATGGCTAAATGTATACATCTAGAAACAAAGAATATAGGCCATATTTACATGATGGATGACTCTCTTCTGGGAAGCAGTAATGGTGAAAAATATTTGGAATTCAGGGTGGATAATCAGCTGAACCTGAGATCCCAGTGTGACTCTGTGGCCAAAAGAGCAAATGTGATCCTGGGATGCATAAATAGGGGAATCTTGAATAGGAATAGAGAGGTTATTTTACCTCTGTATTTGGCATTGGTGCAACCACCACTGGAATCCTGTGCCCAGTTCTGGGAGGCATGTCCCATAGTTTGGGAGGCATGTTGATAAAATGAAGATGGCTCAGAGAAGAGCTATGAGAATGATTAAAGAATTAGAAATCATGCCTTAGTGATAGACTCAAAAAGTTCAATCAACGTAGCTTAAAAAAAATGAAGGAGGTGACTTGATTATTGTCTAAAACAAATATTTAATAGGCTAAAATAGGAAAAGAACAAGTTAAGATTTACTTAGACAATTTAGATGTCTTCAGGTCACCAGGGCCTGATGAAATCTATCCTGGAATTCTCTGGGAGCTGACTGAGGAGCTATCTGAGCCATTAGCGATTATCTTTGATAAGTCATAAAAGACTGGAAAAGGGCAAATATAGTGCCACTGTATAAAAAGTGAAATAAGGACAACTCAGGGGATTACAGACCAGCTTAATTTCTATACCTGGAAAGATAATGGAGCAAATAATTAAACAATCCTTTTGAAAAAATCTAGAAGATAGCAAGGTGATACGTAAGAGTCAGCATGGATTTGTCACAATCAAATCATGTCAAACCAACCTGATAGCTTTCTTTGACAGGATAACAAGCCTTGTGGATGGAGGAGAAAGTGGTTGATGTGGTATATTTTGATTTTAGTAAAGCTTTTGATACTGTCTCACATGACCATCTCATAAACAAATTAGCGAAATGCAACCGAGATGGAGCTACTAAAAGATGGGTGCCAAACTGGTTGGAAAACCATTCCCAGAGAGTAGTTATCAGTGGTTCACAGTAATGCTGGAAGGGCATAATAAATGGGGTACCGCAGGGATCAAGTTCTGAGTCCTGTTCTGTTCAATGTCTTCATCAATTATTTAGATCATGGTATAGCGAGTATACTTACACAGTTTGTGGAAGATGCCAAGCTGAGAGGGGTTGCAGGTGCTTTGGAGGACAGGATTAAAATGCAAAATAATCTGGACAAACTGGAGAAATAGTCTGACGTAAATAGCATGAAATTCAATAAGGACAAATGCAAAGTACTCGACTTAGGGAGGAACAACCAGCTGGACACATACAAAATGGGAAATGACTGCCTAGGAAGGAATACCGCGGAAAGGTATCTGGGAGTCATAGTGGACCATAAGCTAAATATGAGTTAACAGTGTAACACTGATGCAAAAAAAGTGAATATCGTTTTGGGATGTATTAGCAGGAGTGTTGTAAGTAAGATATGAGAAGTAATTCTACTCTACTCAGTGCTAATTAGGCCTTAACTGGAATATTGAGTCCAATTCTGAGTGCCACATTTTAGGAAAGATGTGGACAAATTGGAGAGAGTCCAGAGAAGAGCAACAAAAATGATTTAGCGTCTAGAAAACCTGACCTATAAGGGAAGATATAAAAAATTGGGTTTGTTTAATCTGGAAAAGAGAAGACTGAGAGGGGACAAGACAACAGTTTTCAAGTACATAAAAGGTTGTTACAATGAGGAGGGAGGAAAATTGTTCTTCTTAACCTTTGAGGATTGGACAAGAAGCAGCGGGCTTAAATTGCAGGAAGAGAGGTTTAAGTTGGACATTAGGAAAAACTAAATGTCAAGGTGGTTAAGCACTGGAATAAATTGCCTAGGGAGGTTGTGAAATCTCCATCATTGGACATTTTTAAGAGCAGGTTAGACAAACACCTTCAGTCCTATGATTCTATGAATAATGGACTCTTTGGTTTAGCAGAGAAAGCTGTAACACGGTCCAATGGTTAGAAATTGAGGTTAGACAAATTCAGACTGGAAATAAGATGTAAATTTTTAACAGTGAAAGTAATTAACCATTTACCATTGGAACCATTTATCAAGGGTCATGGTGGATTCTCCATAACTGTGTTTTTTTAAATCAAGATATGCTCCAGGCAGAGTCAGCACTAGGTGGAAGCAGACTGGACAATTGCTTATGGACCAAAACAGCTCAAGGAGACCCCATATTAACTATTAATGTGTGGTGTTTGTGTGAGGGGTACCAAAATATTCCTCCTTAGTGCCCCCAATGGGCTAGCACTGGCATTAGCTCAAGGAATTATTTTGGGGAAGTCTATGACCTGTGTTACACAAGAGGTCAGACTAGATGATCACACTGGATCCTTCTGGCCTTGGAATCTACAAGTACTCAGTACTCTACAGGATCAATCCTTTAATATACAGTTATTTCAATGGTAGCAAAATGATGACCGCAGTCCATAAATTATTCTAAATACGCTTCCTTGTTTCCTCCGTACTGCAAGGCCTGGAGCCTGAGGGATAGCATGTAATCCATTTGAACACCTATTGTGCTTTGTACAAGCTCTGTCCTTAGTGCCATGCACTGCTGCACAGAGGCAAGTATTCAAGTTAAGAGGAAAGTTTTGGGATCTTAATTCCTAAGCCAAGATATTTGCTTCCCAGAAATGTTACACTATCATTATGGAGATGAAACAAATGAAATGATGGACCCACAGCAGCTACTGTCAGACTTCTGCCTGCAGGAACAACTATTCATAGATTTTTAAGGACTGAAGGGACCACTATGATCACCTAGTCCAGGGGTTCTCAAACTGGGGATTGGGACCCCTCAGGGGGTTGCAAAGTTATTACATGGGGGATTGGGAACTGTCTCAAACCCCGCTTTGCCTTTAGCATTTATAATGTTAAATATATAAGAAGTATTTTTAATTTAGAAGGGGGGTCACACTCAGAGGCTTGCTATGTGAAAGGGGTCACCAGTACAAAAGTTTGAGAACCTCCTACCTAGTCTGACCTCCTGCATGGAACCTAGCCCTGCATTTCCTGCATCAAGCCCATAACTTCTGTTTGAGCTATCTTATAGAAAGATTGCTAGATACAACTATGTGGCTATTTTGGGAAACAGCTGCAAAGCTGATATGGACAATAACATACAGAGCATATGAAGGGAGGTATTAGCTGATTATGGGGATAGGGGGCATAGACTACATGATCCTGCTTTTCTCTAAATATTTAGTAGGTTGTAAAGTATAGTTATAGGCAGAAAAATAACTCTTTAAAAATAAGCCCAAACCCTGCATTGTGGAATTAAATATTCATTGTCTCTCAATGGTTTCTCTTTCTAGCTTGCTCCATTTATAATTAGACAATTTTTTCTAACTGCCAATAAGGCAAAGAAGATATAACAGAGTGCATAATATCACATGTGAGTAAATTGCTGTGCTACATAACCAAGGATCACATGAAGCAAATGATGAAACAATTACCAGCACAACAAGCTGGTTTCAAAGAGGAATGAGGCAGTCATGATCAAATTGAGAATATCCATATCATCACTGAAAAATTCAGGGAGTATAATCCTCAGTTGATTATGTATTTCACTGACTACTCCAAATCATTTCATATCATCTGACATGACCCTCTTTCAATGATACTGGCAGACACTGGGATTCCAAAATATCTCATTGAAATCAGCACAAGTTTCTACTGTCAACAACAGACCATGCTGTGAACAGCAGTGGATGAGAGCAAATGGCATTTCCGCTGGGCAGGTTGTGAAAGAAAGGTTAATTCTGTACCCAAGTCTATTCAGCATGTACACAGAATTTATTATGAGATTAACCCTGGAAAAAATTGATAACATAGAAGGAGCTGAGATTTCCATTGGTGGACACCTTTAAATTACCTCAGATATGCTGGTGAAATGATGCACTTCACTGCAACCACTGGTTCAATGCAAAAATTGTTGGAGTCTATAAAACCAGTTAGTGAGGAACATGGACTGTACCTGAACATGGCAAAAACAAAATGCATGTACATTGACATAGATGAAGAGGATGCAAGTAGGCATCATGATTATCAGTCAAGCTGTAGAGGCAGCAAATGAATTTATTTACCTGGATCATACATATTCAACTTAAGATGCTGCTCCAGAGGAATCAGATGATGATTAGAGATGGCTCACTCCGCCATGATCTCCCTATGAAAGTGTGGAAAAACTGTGACATCACAAAATGTATTAAAGTTTGACTGGTGAAAAAGCTTAACTGTTTGCCATAGCAACATATGGATGTGAATCCTGGGAAACTAATGTTGCTGAGTGGAGGAAAATTGAAGACTTTGGGATGTGGTGGTGGCAAAGACTCTTGGGTATCTCCTGGATGGAAAAGAAGATGAACGCTTATGTTAGAAATATTATTGAAGAGAAGTGGACTCTGTTGTTGAAGATCAACAGATGTAAACTTCTGTACTTTGGTCACATCAGGCATAGAGACTGAAACAACCTCAAAAGTTATCGTGGAAGGAATGGTTGTGTGTCGTCATAGCATGGGAAGACCAGCAAGGGGATGGATAGATGGTGTGTGCCAGATCACTGACAGGTCAGCTGCTGAGTGTTCAAAGCTAGCAATGGATAGAGAAGGTCTAAAAAATGTTTTGCTATGTCATGAATACTCAGACGTGAATAAATGGACTTTATAATTAAAGTACAATGATGCGAACTCCTTCACCCTCAATCACTTCCTCATCACTGAACCAATGAAATACAGCTGCTTCTGGGGTGAAGAGCAACAGCAACATGATCAGCTGTATAGAGTGTGATAGTCCCAGGCCAGTTGGGAACAGCAGAGTAGTAGAAGGGAGATATACTGGTCACTGGATAAGAAGTTTTCTGTTCCCTGAGTCACCAGAGCAGGGGCTGCTCCAGGCTAATGAGAATACCTGTACTGTACCAGGAGCCACTCTAGACAGCTGGAACCCGGAGTAGAGGGCAGGCTCAGGTTCCTCCCAAACCTCCCAACTCCTGATCAAACACAGGAGAAATTGACCTGGACTGTGGCTTCTACCAGAGGGGAAGGTCTCTGGGCTGTTTCCCAACCCACAGGGTGATTCCCTGTGAGGTGAGCAAATCTGCCAATAAGCGCAGGACCTACCAAGGTAGAGGAGGAACTTTGTCACAAGGGACAAAACACAAACAGTATTGCCAACCCCAAGTGCACAAAAATCATGAGTCAGGCTCCCAAAAAGTGTGAGATTCACTTTTACAATAGTGATTTTTAAAGCGGCAAATGGAGGTGGGGTGGGGGAGGGAAGTGTTGATTTGCCTTCTAGGTTCTGATCCTTTGGGTGATCCACCTGGGACATGATTTTCATGTGTCTCTACACAACCATGAATGCCTGGTCCCTTCTGGCCTCAGAACCTATGAAACATTAATTTTAAAAAAACCTGAAATTTTCATACATTCTTCTGTGACTTGAAGGAAAACACCAATATCACAAGAACTGGCCTCACTAGGAAGTGAGGAAGAATACTGATGCCAGCTTCTTATGTATTCACCCACTTGGATTTTCTTAACAAGCTTTGATTTTCTTTTATCTGTCATTTAAATTCAGAGGAAGTTCAGAAGACTGAGGCCAACACAGAACACCAGCACTTTGGCGTGTGTAAATTGACATATTACACTAGTCCAATCTCCAGCTCAGAGAATCCATTTTCAAGCTAGCAACCTGCTTGGCAGTTCTCCAGCAGATACACTCAGTTGTTCTTAGCCTTAGGCTCAGGTAATTGTTGAGCCCCAACACAATTACAGCAGTTCTTTGAGTGCCCAAATGATTCTCACTCAGAGGAACAAATGAAATGCAACACATAACTTTATAGGAATGTACTAAGGGCCTAATCCTGTCCCAGTAAGTCAATGGGACCTTTGCCATCAACTTCAATTGGAGTTTGATTGAAACTTAACTCTTAAATGTTGGCTTAAAATATTGTACATAACAATCTTATGGAAACTAGGGGCATGGAGGGAAGAGACTGAACATCTCCATATTAAAATTTGGCCAGAACGCCCCCATTATCATCCTTCTCTTGCAAATGTTTCAGAAATTCTTAAGTGACAAGCGAGCAGAAAGAATGTTGGCTTTCTTTGACACAGCTAAAAGACAGAGTATGAAGAGCAGAGACTATGAAATGGATTATGCACAGCGTTAGTGGTTTGGTATAGCTGAGGACATTATACAAAAAGACATAGTTTTTGTTGTTTTGTGGATGGGGGGGAATGTAATGAATTTGCTGTTTTACAAAGTCATGGGTCATAAGGATTTTTTCTTTGCAATGAAGCTTTTCATGCCTTCTAATAACATTTAACTCACAATTTACAGTAATTCTTAAAATATTTACAACTACCACTGACTCTGTGATGTTGGGCAAGCCATCTAATCTCTCACTTTCCCTCGTATAATGAGGATGATGAGTTCTGCCTCACAGGGATGCAGTGAGATGTTTGTTAAGCATTTTGAAAGCATGGATTAATAGGGAGTGGAGATAAGTGTTATATAAAGGTTCATATGTGAGATTCATATACAAAAAAAATGTTCTGCATTGTGTAGAGAATGCCAGCCATCTGACATTGTAATGTCTTTAAGTACCTGGATCTGGATTTAGGCAGGAGGTCAGATTAGATGATCTATTAAGACGCAACACACTCCATCAAATTTCACTCAGTAGCTCCTGTATCGAGCCCAACAACTTGTGGTTAAGCTACAGCATACATTTTAGAAAGACATCCCAGTAATTTACTGTCTCCAAGGGATGGAAATCTACCACATCCCCTGCTAGTCTGTTCCAATGGCTAATCAACTGCACTGTTAAACCTTTGCTCCTTATTTCCTGTTTGGATTTTTCTAGCTTCAGCTTCCATTTATTGGACCTGTTCTTTCCTTGTGTGTTAGATTTATTCTACCTGTCTAGATGCTTGTGGATTTATTTCAGAAATGACACCATTGGTAGATTGATAGCAACAGACATCCATTTTAGGTAGCATGTATTTTCAGGCTGTTTCATTTCTAGAACAGAGAAATTGACAAGTGTGAGGGAGAATCTGTGTCAGAAAATTAAACTTTTCTTGTTTTTTGTTTTTTTTAGTGGGTGGAAAGCAAGCCAGTTTCAGAGATGATAGTCTTGGTCTCCAGGGTTTAGGCTGAGGGCATGGCAGCAGCTACAGTAAACCAAGCACCACTCCAACAGCAGGAGAAAAATCCCACAGAACAAAACATATGTTTTAGAACTTAAATTACTATTATTATAAGCTATTGACATATTTAGTACACTGAATCTAAAATTAAATTTGACTGGATTATTAAGTTAAAACTACAGGCTAGAGAAATAAAACATCCTCTAATTACCATAGTGATATTATAGTCAAACTATAGGCTTTCACATGGTGTTGTAGTAAAACACAACTTCATTTTTAGATTAGCATATGAGCAACTATTATATACTAATGATACTTGTTGATGTAGTTCAACAACAGTCACTTGGGTCTTATGTGAACCAGCTGAGTTTTGGATTGTTTTGTTCACATTGCATACAGTGCTGTCAGCAACGATACCACTTTAGAGAATGTTCCCCAGAGATCTCATAAGGGCCAGCAATAATCTTCGCCTCATAAATTGAAGTGTTTTCTCTTCTGTAAAGGTCTGATCTGAAGTCAATGGAAAGAGTCGTATTGCCTTCAATGGACTTTGGAGCAGGCTTTGGTCCCAGTTCAACAAGGTACTTAAGCATGTGCGTAACTTCAAGCACATTTGACGTAATCCCATTGAAGTCAAAGTGTTCAAAGAAATAATTTCAATGCCAATGCAGAATCATAAGATCCTACTGTATTGTAAGGTGAAAAACATGGGGATCCTGCACAGTACAATTCTGCAAAGTCACTGGGCAGATGTACAGCTGTATCTAAAAAGAAATAAATTTCTGCTCCTATATAACACCTGCTGTACTCAAAGAATAAATGTAATAATATTTTTACAAATAATTTTGAGGAATGACTCATGCTCTCTTTCCCCACCCCCTTTCCTCTCATTATTTTGCTCTTTGAATTCCATTTTTCCCCTCACAAACTCCTTTCAGAGAGCATGCATAAAATATAGATAATTAGAATTCCTGCTTTGTAGCATGTTCCTTGAAAATGCCCTTGGAATTAAGACAACAGTAGGTGAATTGTATCAATTAGTGTTTACAACAGGCAGTAGATGTTCCACTAACCTTCAAAATATAGCTTCAACATGCAGGTAAAACAAATTGTAAAATCTTCTAGGCTTGGGCAATGCAAGTGCCAGCCATATGAAAAAATTGTCATGTTTTTATATACTGTTGACTATTGACCCCTGGTCTGATCTTGGAGGATCTGTAGTTTGAGGTAAAATAATAATGAAAGTTATTGAAGCAGTAACAGCCAGTAGAAAAACCAAAACAAATGTATTAAAAATAAGCTTCGCTGAAGGTCAGTGATGTATCAAAACTAATAGGGAAAGGACTGATGTGAATGATTTAATTAACTGTCAGAAATGTAATTATGGCCAATCAGAATACCACATATGGACAACTGGAACCCTAAAATTGGTCTGCTGGAATACCAAATATGAATAGGAGGCTGAGACTTGATAGATATGGCCTTGGATGTTTGTGGGTGGAATTCAAAGATGTATAAAAGATTGTTAAACTCATCTCTAGTTGGGAAGTTGGGGTGATAAGAAGATGGAAACCTGGAATGTCGTCACCTCTTATGAGATTCTCCACTTACTTTGTTCCACCTTCACTCCCACTGGCTTCCATCAGGTTGAAAGTAAGTTGAGTTTGCTTTTATCTTGTACCATCTTAAAGCTGTAAGTATGCACAATGCATTGCTGGGGTGAAAGGAGTGCTTTACTGTACCTATATGTTCCTGTATGTGATTGGCAGATCATATTCTGAATAGACCTTATGGAATTAAGAGAAACTTTCCTGAGTTAAGTTAAACCTTATTGGTTTTGGGGTATATTGTGTATGTGGTGTTGAGGCACTGTATGTACCTTCTCTAGTAGGGAGTTGGGATAACGATCTTCCTCCATTATCAGTGTTTGAAGCCACCCCACCACCCACCCTCCCAGAGAGATGCACATATACTAGTTTAAACTGGATTTTCCAGAGACCAATAGGCAAAGGAAAGACTTTTAAATAAAAAGCCTGAGTTTAGCTAACTCGGGGCCTTCTTTGTGATCCAGAAATTGGACAGTACCCCTCGTCAATGGAGGCCACAATCCTTAGGATAGAGTTGTGTTATAAACAGATAGCAAAGAGTTAATGTCTCTTTCACCTGTAAAGGGTTAACAAACAGTGAACCTGGAACACCTGACCAGAGGACCAATCAGGAGACAAAATACTTTCAAATCTCGGTGGAGGGAAGCCTTTGTTTGTTTTTTTGGCGGGGGGGTTGCTTTGTTCTCTCTGGGTTCTGAGAGTGACCAGACGTGCAACCAGGTTTCTTTCCAATCTCCCTGATACAGTCTCTTATATGTTCAGAATAGTAAGTACTAGGTAGATAAGGCGGTTTTAGTCTTTGGATTGTTTTTCTTTGTTTGCAAATGTGTATTTTGCTGGAAGGATTTTAATTTGTATTGTGCTGGAGGGAGGCTTCTCTCTAGTGTCTATAAGCTGAAAGACCCTGTAACATTTTACAACTTAATTTTACAGAAACAATTTTTATTTTTTCTTTCTTTTATTAAAATCTTTTCTTTTTTAAAAAACCTGATTGATTTTTCCCCTTGTTAAGGTTCAAGGGAATTGAGTCTGTACTCACCAGGGAATTGGTGGGAGAAAGGAGGGGGTGGAGGGGGGAAGGTGGAATTCCTCTGTGTTTTAGATTCACGGAGCTTGAATCTGTATTACCTCTTGGTGAGGGGGGAAGGTGACATTCCTCTCTGTTTTAAGATTCAAGGAGTTTAAATCACAGTGATCTCCTAGTGTACTCAGGGAGGGAAGGATCTGGGAGGAAGAAAGGAAGGGAGGGGGAATGGTTTATTTCCCTTTGTTGTGAGACCCAAGGAGTTTGGGGTCTTGGGGTCCCCAGAGAAGGTTTTGAGGGGACCAGAGTGTACCAGGCACTGCAAGTCCTGGTTGCTGGCAGCACTACAAAATCTAAGCTGGTAGTTAAACTTAGAGGAATTCATGCTGGTTCCCCATCTTTTGGACACTAAGGTTCAGAGCGGGAGTTATACCATAACAGGTTGGAAGGACACTACCAGAATCCATGTTAGTGTGCACTCTGGTAAGCGGGTTAGCTTGTGTGCAGGTTCTTTTGTTGTTTTTAGTATGTTTTCTCTGTAATACCTTTTGTCTTAAGAATAAAGAAGGTTTGCTTAGAAGGAGCTTGTGGTAACTTTTATATCTGCAGCAATTGCTCTGCTATCATTCTGTGAAGAGAAAGCAAGCAGTCTGTTTAGGCAGATTCTCTTTTCTCTACCTTCATTTACCAGCACTGTGCAGCTTGGACATATCATATGAGTCCACAGTGTGCCCTTGTTGCCAAGAAGGCTAACGACATTTTGGGCTGTATAAGTAGGGACATTGCCAGCAGATTGAGGGACGTGATCATTCCCCTCTATTCGACATTTGTGAGACCTCATCTGGAGTACTGAGTCCAGGTTTGGGCCTCACTTTACAAGGATGTGGAAAAATTGGAAAGAGTTCAGCGGAGGGCAACAAAAATGATTAGGGGTCTGGAGCACATGATTTATGAGGAGAGGCTGAGGGAACTGGGATTGTTTAGTCTGCAGAAGAGAAGAATGAGGGGGAATTTGATAGCTGCTTTCAACTACCTGAAAGGGGGTTCCAAAGAGGATAGATCTAGACTGTTCTCAGTGGTACCAGACGACAGAACAAAGAGTAATGGTCTCAAGTTGCAGTGGGGGAGGTTTAGGTTGGATATTAGGAAAAACTTTTTCACTAGGAGGGTGGTGAAGCACAGGAATAGGTTACCTAGGGAGGTGATGGAATCTCCTTCCTTAGAGGATTTTAAGGTCAGGCTTGACAAAGCCCTGGTTGGGATGATTTAGTTGGGGATTGGTCCTGCTTTGAGCAGGGGCTTGGACTAGATGACCTCCTGAGGTCCCTTCCAACCCTGATATTCTATGATTCTATGATCTTGTCAGAAGGGAGTGAGATGCAGGTGGTGACAGATGTACCTCTGGGGTGAAGTCTGAAAGTTGTTGGAACTGCTGTGCCCCCTAACTATTCAGTTAAGTTGGCCTCTCTCACTGCTCTGCTGATGACATACAGCCAGCCCCTCTAACCCTGTTATCATCCAACATGACAATAAGTGATGCCTCACCCTCAACTGAGTTACCTGAGTGCTTTATCTAAGCCACTTATGGACCAAAAATGGAGACACTAGCCGATTTCCCAGCTCCTGAGCCTTGTGCTACTGGAGTATGATTATACTGTCTTGCACTGGACAGTGATCCGCTTCCCCCTCAATGTGGGGAAGAGATGCACCAGCTTTTGTGACAGAGCTAATATTCCCTAACACTTCACTCAAAAACACACTGATTAAGATAAAACATAAAATAGGTTTATTAACAACAGATTTTAAGGGCTTGTCTACACTTAATTTTTATAGCGCTCTAACTTGCTGGCTCAGGGGAGTGAAAAATGACTCCCCTCAGCACAGCAAGTTTGAGCACTTTACAGCACTAGTGTGGACAGACTCTGAACGCTTGGAGCTGTGCTCCCAGCACTCAGAGCTATTCCTCTCATGGAGGTGGATTATTCGCATGTGACCACAGGCACACTTCAGCAGCACTTTGAAGTTTCTAGTGTAGACGTAGCCTAAGGCAGTTTAAATAAGTTGCTTTTGCTGCCATCCAGCAAGTAGTGCCAACGTATTTTAATTACAGATATAAGTGATAGCAAACAGATCAAAGAAGAAAGATTACTTACTAAATAAACAAAATGCAATCTAGGTCTTATACACTACATGGGAGTTGAATCAAAGAGTGTCTCACCCTGTAATAGTAAAAGCAGTCTGTAGATGTTTTATACACAGGCAGGAATCCTCTTTTCCAGACTGGGATCCCCTGCCCCAGTTCAGTCTTTGTTCCTCCGGTGTTTCCAGGTGTTGTCTTGTAGTGGAGTAAGCCCCTTGGTGATGTCACTTCCCCCTTTTATAGTTTCTTCCATAGAGTGGGAACCCCTTTGTTCCAAGCCAAGTTCCCACTGGTTTGTAGAAAAATACTGAACTCCATTTTGGTACCTGTATCATGTGGTCCAGTCACATGCCCCTGCATGCTTGATGAGTCATGGCAGTGATTATCCATAGGCTGTCTGAAGCTTCCCCAGGAGAGGACAAGACTTTTCCATAGTCCATTGTTTTTGCTGATGGGCCATTAGCTTCTTCATTGTTGGATGTGAAAGGCTAGTTGCTGGGGTTACCCAGAGGAAGCACATTTGAAATACAGTGACATAGTCAATATTCATAACTTCAGATACAAAAATGATCCATGCATACAAATAGGACAACCATATTCAGCAAATCATACCTTTTCTGTAGACACATCACATGACCTACATGATATACAAGATGCCACAAAATCAAGATGCAATGTAATTTTATCATCATCATACCATAATCCTATTACTATGGTGAATATGGGTGTGGATTGTTACACGAGTCTCCGGTGTTCCCTCTAATTTTTCTCATCCATGTGCAGAATGAATTTTGTTATGTATCTATGATACATCACCTCCATATTGGTGCACATAACAAAATTCATGTGGTGGGGTGGGGCCGAGGGGTTCGGAGTGTGGGCAGGAGGCCAGGGCTGAGGCAGAGGGTTGGTGTGGGGTAGGGCTCTGGGGTGGGACAGGGGATGAGGGGCTTGGGGTTCTGTGGGGATCCCTGGGGCTATGGTGGGGGAAGAGGATTCCCCCCAGCTCTCTCTCCCTGCAGCAGGGGATGAGGGGGAAAGGCTGCAGCATGGCTGGGGGGGGCACCTGTCCCTGGCTGCGGCAGGTTTGGGGACGAGCTGGGCTGGGGGAGGGGAGCTTGTCCCCTGGCCACAGCATGTCTGGGGCTGGGCTGGGTCGGGGCCAGGGAGGGAAGCCAGGGCAGGTCTGGGGCTTGGGGAGAGACATCTCTCCCTGCCACAACCCTGAATGCCTGTGTGGCATTTAATAGGCAGCTGTTCAGCCGCGCAGCTTAGAGGGAACTTAAGTCTGCACCCAAGACAGGCAACAGCTTGGAACCCTGAGAGTGAGGGCTCTTGCTAAACTACTGAGAGGAAATATAGGTATAGTTGCTCTGAACTGTGACAATACTTATCTTGCTTTTCTATAATTTCTTGTATCAAAGTATTAAATAAAATCTTCATGCCTCTCTGTTTTACCAATCTGACAATTAATATATAGCCACGGAGCAAAAAGCCTGTTACCTGTGACTGAAGCATTTTGCATCCTAGGCCATGTTTACACTTACAGTTTTGCAGCGCTGGTAGTTACAGCTGTGTTAGTACAGCTGTATAGGGCCAGCGCTGCAGAGTGGCCACACTTACAGCAACCAGCGCTGCAGTGTGGCCACATTTACAGCACTTGCAGCGCTGTTGGGAGTGGTGCATTGTGGGCAGCTATCCCACAGAGCACCTCGTCCCATTTCGGCGCTGTGGCTTGTGGGAAGGGGAAGGAAGTGTAAGTGTCTTTCCGCTTCCTGTTCCAACGCCCCGTGGTGCTTTGCTACACATTCCAAGCAGTTTGGCGGCATTGTGATTCTACAGCGCTTTTTCTGCGATTTTTGTTATAAATGGAGCCTGAGCAGCTGACGACCTTATTGATGAATGTTGCCAGCACATCGCGCTTGGCAGTGGAGTTATTCCTTCAGCTGCAAAGTGAGAGTGACAGTGACAGTGGGGAGTCAGACGGTGATATTGAATCGCCTCACTGTGAAGACAGTAAATTGCTTGTGGCAGTAACAGACGTGCTCAGCTCCGTGGACTGGCGCGTTTGGGCTCGGGAAACCAGCACTCAGTGGTGGGATCACATCGTCCTGCAATCCTGGGATGACGAGCAGTGGCTGCAGAACTTTCGGATGAGAAAAGCCACTTTCATGGCACTGTGTGCTGAGCTCGCCCCTACCCTGCGGCGCAGGGACACGAGATTGAGAGCTGCCCTCCCAGTGGAGAAGCGAGTGGCTATTGCAATCTGGAAGCTGGCAACTCCAGACTGCTTCAGATCGGTGGCGAACCAGTTTGGAGTGGGAAAGTCTACAGTTGGAATGGTGCTGATGCAAGTTTGCACAGCCATTAATCGCACCCTGCTAAGAAGAACCGTGACTCTTGGGAACGTGCAGGACATTGTGGATGGCTTTGCAGAAATGGGTTTCCCTAACTGTGGAGGGGCAATAGATGGGACGCATATTCCTATTCTGTCACCACCCCACCTGGCATCAGAGTACGTTAATCGCAAGGGGTATTTCTCCGTGGTTCTGCAAGCGCTTGTGGAACACCGTGGACGTTTCACTGACATTTACTCAGGATGGCCTGGAAAGGTGCACGATGCACGCATCTTTAGGAACAGTTCACTGTTCAGGAGGCTGAGGGCCGGGACTTTTTTCCCAGACCGCAAGATCACAGTAGGGGACGTCGAAATGCCTACTGTGATCCTTGGAGACCCCGCTTACCCCTTAATGCCCTGGCTCATGAAACCATATACAGGGAAACTTGACAGGAGCAAGGACCAGTTCAACTACAGGCTGAGCCGGTGCAGAATGACTGTGGTGTGTGCTTTTGGCCGTTTGAAAGCCCACTGGCGCTGTCTTTATGGGAAGCTAGATTTGGTGGAAAGCAGCATCACCGCTGTTATATCCACGTGCTGTACCCTCCATAATATTTGTGAAGGGAAGGGTGAAAGATTCAGTGAGGAATGGACCTCCAAGGTTCGACGCCTAGAGGATGAGTTTGCTCAGCCAGAGAGCAGGGCTAATAGGGAGGCCCAGGAAAGGGCTTCAAGGATTAGGGATGCTTAAAGGGAGCAATTTGATGCTGAGAGCCAACAGTAATGTTTGATGCATTTGATGTGCTTTGCTTTACCTTGGTGTATAATATTTACCACTTCCAGCAATAATATAACGTAGTGAAAAAGAAAAAAAACCTTTATTCAACATACAGTACATAACAGGCAAGGGGGTTGGGGTGGTGGACTGTACATTCACAGGTTTGAATATGTCCTATTTTGATCACTATTCAATGTCTGCTGCACTTCAGGATTACTATGCTGCAGAATAATGGGGGTGGAGTGAACAGGGTAAGAATTATAGTTATCAGGGCTGGTAGGTGATCGTACAGGTGTTGGGGGCAGCTGGGGATAATAAGGAACTGGCTGCTGGAGAAAGTTGTTTTGTGGAAATACTGGGGAACAAGGAAGAGGGCTTTGGGAGGGCTGTGGGTTACAACGGTACATATTTGTCTGCATGGCTACAAGAGACTCGAAAGACTCAGTTTGGCGAGCCAGGAGGCTTATCATCTGCTTTGTGGTTTTTTTGGCAGACAATTCCTTTCTCCTGCTTTCTGTTTGCCTCCATTCATGTACACTCTGTCTCCATTCATACATCTTCTCTCTCCATTCCTGTGTCTTCCTACTTTCTCTGTTGTAGTGGCTCATAACAGATTTGATCAATTCCTCTTTTGATTTTCTAGGATTCCGTCTCAAGTTCTGCAACCTACGTGAGGCCGGTGATCCGGCTGCAGTAGTCAAGGTCACTAGAAAAAAGAGAGATAGAACCATGTAATACACAGAGGCTACATTGTTCATTATCACACATTGAAGGACTTTTTAGACTTTTGGTAGCATCCTTCTCACATACCTTACATAACACAGAGAGGGCAGGGAAGCTAAGTCATGGCGAGCAATGGGGTGAGTGGTTTTGCCCCGATTTCCCCTTGGGAGTGGGAATTGACCAATGGGTTACTGGGGTTTATCAGCAATGGGTACAGGAGGTAGCTGGTGTCCTGAAGAGGGGACAGTAATGAACAGGAAGGTGGTGAGCTGCTTGGGAGGGGGTTGTTCGTTGGTCCGCGTTCACGCCGTCCTGCTGGTGAGGGGTGGGGGGGAAGCACTGCAGTGCTGGATGCCTGCTTGGAGGGGGGGGTGGGGAACACAGGAGCACACCGCGGTGCTGGATGCCTGCTTGGAGGGGGGTGCATAACACCGGAGCACACCGCGTGGATGCTTACGTGCTGGGAGGGGGGGTTGGGAACACCGGAGCGCACTGCGGTGCTGGATGCCTGCTTGGAGGGGGTTGGGGAACACAGGAGCACACCGCGGTGCTGGATGCCTGCTTGGAGAGAGGGTGGGGAACACCGGAGCGCACCGCGGTGCTGGGTGCCTGCTTGGAGGGGGGGTGGGGAACACAGGAGCACACCGCGGTGCTGGATGCCTGCTTGGAGGGGGGTGCATAACACCGGAGCACACCGCGTGGATGCTTACGTGCTGGGAGGGGGGGTTGGGAACACCGGAGCGCACCACGGTGCTGGATGCCTGCTTGGAGGGGGTTGGGGAACACAGGAGCACACCGCGGTGCTGGATGCCTGCTTGGAGAGAGGGTGGGGAACACCGGAGCGCACCGCGGTGCTGGATGCCTGCTTGGAGGGGGGGGTGGGGAACACAGGAGCACACCGCGGTGCTGGATGCCTGCTTGGAGGGGGGTGCATAACACCGGAGCACACCGCGTGGATGCTTACGTGCTGGGAGGGGGGGTGGGGAACACTGGAGCACACCGTGTGGCTGGCTACATGTTGAGAGTGGGGGGGTTAACAACAGAGCGCCATGGGCTGGGGAAACGCGAACCTGGCGCCCTGCACTCAAGTATCCCTAAACTCTCAACAGGGTTTCCTACTGCCAGACATATCACTGCTGCGTGTTACCTGGGAAGAGAGGGAGGGTCTTCTACAGGAATGTGGATACCGCCCTGGCCCCTATGCAGCTTGCCTGTGTGCAGCCATGGTCCCTCCACCCCTCGCTGCACAGTGGATCGGACGAGTTAGCCTGACTGGGACAGGGACCACGGTGGCTCTCCCGATCAACTTGAGAAAGCAAATTGCAAACGCTCTTGCTGCAACTTTTCAAGAGATTACCGAGGCAGATTACAGAGACGTGATAGAGCAAATCAATGGGCTATTCCACGTTTAGGCATGCATGCAGGCAGCCATAACCAAAACCCTCCTCTCCCAAAACATAAAAATCTACTTACCCCGAGCACGATCCTCAGTTTCTTCCTCACCATCAACTTCCAGCTGCTGCGACTGGCTAGCCTCCTCCTGGCTTGAGAAGAGCTCCTGGCTGCATGTGTACTGGGACTCCAGGGTGTCTCCCTCCATGCCAGTAGCCTCACTGTCGCCGTCCTCTACAACCTCCCCCACTTCTCCCTGCTCTGAACTCTTCATCGTGCTCCTAGGATTGGCAGTGGGGTCACACCCAAGTATGGCATCCAGCTCCTGGTAAAAACGGCAGGTCGTGGGGGCAGCTCCTGAGCGGCGATTTCCCTCACGAGTTTTACAGTAAGCACTCCTCAGCTCTTTAATTTTGACCCTGCACTGCAACGCGTCCCGTTCATGGCCCCTTCTCATCAAGAACTGTGATATCTGCCCATAGGTATCACAATTTCTCCTTCTGGAGCGCAGCTGTGCTTGCACAGCCTCCCCTCCCCAAACACTTATGAGATCCTGCAGCTCTGCATTGGTCCATGCTGGGGCTCGTTTGGTGTGTGGAGGCATGGTCGCTGAGTGATTGATTGATTAATTGCACTCCACACCTGGCTGAGCAAACAGGAAGGGGATTTTTAAAATTCCCGGGGCATTTAAAGGAGGGGTCAGGTGAGCCCAGGACAGTGGAGTTTGCATGATTACCAGAGAGGCTTCTAAGGTATGCTGGGATACCTGCTTATGCCACGGAGGTCAATAAAAACGCTGGTGGGTGTCTACACTTGCTGACCAGCGCTGGATCACCAGCGCTGGATCCTCTACACCCGAGGCTCGACTGGGTGTACAGCCAGCGCTGCAACTAGGGAGTTGCAGCGCTGGCCGTGCTGTGCAAGTGTGTACACCACCTAAGTTGCAGCGCTGTAACCCCCTCACCAGCGCTGCAACTCTGTAGTGTAGACAAGGCCCTAGATGAATCCCATTGTGACAATAATGGGGCCTGATACTTGATTTGTGGGGTGTTTTGAGGAATAACATTTGTGCTGTGCTTTAAATATATGTCCGTCTTGGATGCTTGATATTGGCCAGTTTGGGAAGAGTTAAAATTGTGAAGTACAACTAAAGGTTCTCAGACATTCACAGTTTGGCCCTATTCAATGCTTACTGATATCCGTATGCTTCTTCCCATTGACTTCAATGAACTTTGGATCATGTCCTCACTGATTATTTGGACTCAGTAGCATTGTACAGTCATGTCTATTAATTTTGATTCCTTCAGTGATGAACCATGTTTAAAGGACTGGCTTGGAAAAGAAACAAGCATTTTGTACTAATTCAGTACAATATCAAATGACATTACAGATGGTTCCAAACTGCAAAATGCACATCCAGTTTTCAAGGCTTCTCAGACTTGGAATGTTGTTTGACAGTGATGTGTGTGTGTGTGTGTGTGTTTGTGTGTGTGTGGGCTGGGCAGAAGGGTCCTGCAGGCTATAGTTTTCCCACCTCTGGCATAGCCAGACCACTTTTAAGCAGTGATACCATTTGAAGTCAATACAGCAGTTGCCGTGCTGTCCAGGGCATTGCGCCAACCGTGTAGTCGTAATGCTACTGAAATTTGACCTGGCTGCCCAGACATCCAGATGGAGGTGCTGCTGGGCCAAACCTGTGACTTGGCACATCTGAAGTCTGTTCCTGTATGGCATAGTGCAGGGGAGATAGCCAAGAACTTGAGTCTCGGCAGTCCCAGCTTAGGCACTGTGTGGGTAAAAGACAGGGGAGGCTCCTCAGCCCAGGGACAGCCAGGATCTCTCTAGAAGGAGGAGGAGGAACAAAACAGGGTCGCTCCATGGGAGAGGTGAAAACTGGAATTTGCCCCCTCCCAAGAAATTTGAATTGGCACTGAGAGGTTCACAACTTATACTGTGTGTTTTTACAGTGAGCAGCTGATCCAAGGAAATTTCCTTCTCTTCATAATAAACGCTATGGAGAGGCTCGATCCACAATTTTCAGAGGTGATTTGTTCAAGTTCTTCTCTGATACAAACCAGGCATGAAACAAGCTCTTGACTTCCTCATGCTGCCCCTATCCTCAAGTCATGCTGCCTCAGGCTAGCTGTGAAAGACATATGGGGGTTACTGTTGGGGCTTGTAGTTATGCTTGTAAAGTTTATTGACTTCTTCCTTTCAAAATTCTCTTCAGTTATATTTATGAAAGGATTGATTTATTCTACAAGGGATAGTGTTTTTCTTCACATCCTCTTTAATTTGAACCTGCACTACAGCCTCCTTCCATCTGTTTTTCTTCATCCTCTTCTCCCCAGTGAAAACAAATTCTCCTCTTTAAGATCCTGTATCACAATGATCTTCTCTGGGTGAGGAGGGATGGATGGGAGTCACTTCAAAGTTCCTTGCTTGGAGACAGGGACAAGGAAGAGAGACTCAAGAGGCACTCCACATGGCTTTACCCCAGGGGAGACATACACTGTTGTAATAGGCTATGTTGGCTCCTTAAGAACAAGAGCCAGGTCTTGAAATTCTGTTTCAGTTCAAGACCAAGATATTCTGGGAATTAGAGTTCCAGAAGGACTGATGGGAACTATACACTGAGAGAAAGGCCTGCTGGCAAGAGGGAAACAGAATGTAGTTTCTTCTCCATCATGAAGAGGAGAGAGCAGGAGAAGGGTGCAGCTGCTGGTGTGATCCCTAGGGAGCAATGACCACGGAAATTGTTTTTGTTTGAGCTTTCATTTACTATGGAAGGAATGGAGTATGATTTAGCCAGAGGGATAAAGATATTACTCTATCAGCTGACAAGGAAGTAAAAGTATAGCCAGAAGTGGCCTTGTCTGACAATGAGAAGTTAAGCACCTTCTTCAGCTGGATACAGAAAGTAAGCCTTCATGGTATAGCAACTGACTATGTGGTGAATGCTGATCCCTCAAATACTTTCTTTCCCCTTATCATTTTGGCCAACGTCTGGTCCCTGATCTCCATTGCCAGTTCAGTAGAAACATTCCCTAGATGCTCCTTCCATTCACCTTGCTCAGAAGCAACATACTTTTTCTTTGTATTCATTTAAGAGCAGATGAAACTTAGGAAAAACTAGCTAGACAGACAGACACGCATGCATGCGTATTTTAAGGAACCTAGCTATTAACGTCAGATTTGTCGTTGATTTACTGCATTCAGTACTAGTGCCTTCACTTGAAAGAGAAACTTAAACTGAATGCTTGATCTTTTAAGAAACAGTGGGTTATTTTTAGAATAATTTTTTTTCTCCAAAATAACTTTATAAGAGTGAGTGTGTGGCATTGATGTAGGCATACCAGAATGCAGGTGGGGGTGAGGAGAAAAGAAGATAGAATTTCCAATATGTCAAATATTCTCTTTTGCTTTTTAATTGTCACTTGGTTCAGACTTAACCTTAATTCTAATTTTTGATTGTCGTTGGAATAGCCCATTTACCAGCATGAACATCCTCTGTCTTCTCTTCTGTCTGAGAATCAAGTCCAGTGCAATATTTGCTCTCCTTCCTAAACCAGCATGGTGTTTGGTTGCTTTTTTGTTTTGTTTTTCAGATAAATGCAGTGCCAATGAAAGCAAAGGACTAGAAGTAATAGCTAGAGCCAGACATAGTTCAGCCTGGCATAGTGGATATATATTATATAAGCTTCCCTGTGTAGTTTTGCCAATGCAACTCAACCCTGATCTGTAGCATTCACTATAATTCCACTTTGGGGTTCTCAAACATGCTCTGCCAATACATGTCAGTCCTGAGCTGTAAAACCCTTTGCAGTCTTGGGACTTCACACAGATCTTTCAGTGCATTTCACACATTGCTTACAGTAGCCCTGAGTATTTTCCCCACTGTTGTGGCCCCCACTGAGTTTTACAAATATACATCAATCTTGATCAAGGTGGGCAAATTTTTGGGACTAGTGCCACATCTGGGTGGGGAAATTGTATGCATGGCTGGGGCAGGGGGGGGAGTGTGGGGTGTTGGAGGGGGTGCGATGTGCAGGGATTGGGATTGGGGCAGAGGAGGGGTGCAGAGGATATGAGGGAGCTGACGGCAGGGGTGCAGGAGGGATGCGGACTGCGGGAGGGGACTCAGGGCAGGGGGTTGGGGTTCACAGGGATGCAGGATGCAGCAGGGGGCTAAGGGCAGGGAGTTGCAGTGCAGGAGGGGTGCACAGTGCAGGTAGGGAGTTGGGGGGGGTGCAGGAGAGGTTCGGGCTCCGGGATGGCAACGGCATGCACCGGGGCCAGGGCAGGATCCCTGCATGCCTGTCCTGTCCCCGGCCCCGTGCCGCCCCAGGAAGCACTGCAGCCTCTAGGGGATGGGGGCGGGGGCAGAGACAGAGGGCTTCACGTGGTTCTGCCTTGCTGCACCTCCAGGGACCTCCCCTGAAGCTCCCATTGGCCACGGTTCCCTGTTCCTGGGCAATGGGAGCTGCAGGGGGCGGTGCCTGGAGGCAAGGGCCTGGGAGCCACAGGGACATTGGGGCGGCAGCTGCTGAGAGCAGCGTGGGGCCCGTGGCGCCACAGAGGGCAATCCTACGGGCTGTAGTTTGCCCACCCCGGTCTTGATCCTAAATGTCCTATGTTTATTCCAGTCCTCTGCCTCTTTCCTATTTGTGCCGAAGATTATTCTGGGGAGAGATGTTGGCAATAAGAAGTAATGCCAACCCAGGTTTTACTTGTGATTGACTGAAATGAGACCTTACTCTTTTCATAGAATCACAGAATATCAGGGTTGGAAGGGACCTCAGGAGGTCATCTAGTCTAACCCCCTGCTCAAAGCAGGACCAATTCCGAACTAAATCATCCCAGCCAGGGCTTTGTCAAGCCTGACCTTAAAAACCTCTAAGGAAGGAGATTCCAGCACCTCCCTAGATAACCCATTCCAGTGCTTCACCACCCTCCTAATGAAAAAGTTTTTTCAAATATCCAACCTAAACCTTCCCCACTGCAACTTGAGACCATTGCTCTTTGTTCTGTCATCTGGCACCACTGAGAACAGTCTAGATCCATCCTCTTTGGAACCTCCTTTCAGGTAGTGGAAATCAGCTAACAAATCTCTCCTCATTCTTCTCTTCTGCAGACTAAACAATCCCAGTTCTCTCAGCCTCTCCTCATAAGTCATGTGCTCTAGCCCCCTAATCATTTTTGTTGCCCTCCGCTGGACTCTTTCCAATTTTTCCACATTCTCATTGTAGTACTGGACACAGTACTCCAGATGAGGCCTCACCAATGTTGAATAGAGGAAGACTGATGCAATGGTTTGCGCACTAGCTTAGAATTTGGGAGACTTGGGTCCAAGTCGGACCTGCTTTGCCACAGACTTCCTGTGTGACCTTGGGTCAATCATGGAGCTTCTCTGGCATTTTGTTTCCTATCTGTAAAATAGGGATATCAGTACTTCCCTACCTCACAGGCAGGGCTGGATTTCTGGTTAGGCACAGTAGGCATGGGGACGCGAGAAGGGGGTTCCAGGCAGGGCCACATGAGGATGTGGGAGGGGATTCCAGGCAGGACCACATGGGGAGCTGCTCCATGCAGGGCCACACAGGGACCTGGGATGGGGGTTCCAGGCAGGGCCATGTGCTGAGGCAGGAGGGGGTGGTGCTGAAGATGCTGTGCCTAGGAGCGCATAAGGTGTAAATCTGGCCCTGCTCAAAGGTGTGTTGTAAGGATAAACTTCATGAGATGATCAAATATTATGGTAATGGGGGCCATACAAGTACCATATACACCGCTACCTCGATATAACGCCACCCGATATAACATGAATTTGGATATAATGCGGTAAAGCAGTGCTCCGGGGAGTGCGGGGCTGCACACTCTGATAGATCAAAGCAAGTTCAATATAACATGGTTTCACCTATAACGTGGTAAGATTTTTTGGCTCCCAAGGACAGCGTTATATCGAGGTAGAGGTGTATATAGGGGCTTGAGTTGAAGCCCACTGAAGTCTATTAGTTTTTCATTTGACTTCAGTAAGCTTTGGATCAGGCACCTGGAGCAGCATGGTACATTAGAATGTTATGTATCCCACTTTGGGGCAAAATGATACTGTGAAGATGCTGAAGGCCATTCTGGACTACATGTGATTAAATGTGGATGTGGCGCAGTAAATTTTGCGGTTTTCTTTCTTTCTTTCTGGGGAATACTCCATTTCAGGAGCAGGGAAAAAAAGCTTGCTCATATCCAACATTTGTTAGTTGGCTGAAATATAGCTGAATAGTGTTAGAAATGGAAAACTGACTTAGCTATACCGGTGGGGTAGGGGGAGTTCTCTTTGCTCTGTACTGTGCCTTTGTACCACCCAGCAGGAGGGCAGATGTGGGTGGTGACTAAGTGGAACAGAAGTAGCTGAAAGCACCATGGGTGGAGGGAAGTTGGCTAAGGTGGCCTGAAAGGTATAATTTGGTTGAAACAGAGCAAAGGAAAAATTGAGGTTGAATGTTAGAATAAATTCCAGATTGAAGTTGTGGAAATCCCCATTGCTTGAGTGATTTAATGATGATGGAACAAACTTGTGTCTGGTCTGTGGGACCAGGAAATTGGTGTCTGGCCATGAAAGTGAGAGAAGCAAGATATGTCTGAGATGGCCAATAAGATTTCTTTAGTTAGTGTGTTTAAGGGGGAGAAAAATTGTATGGCTTGTACAGTTTGTTTAAGTCTATTTCTTATGCTATTCTTACTGCACAGAAGGGCACGAAAGTGATTTTAAAATATATGTTTTTACCTTCTTTTTGAACAGGTGCAATGCAGTTGGAGGACCATCAGTTCCTGATTTCTCTTGCACTGTTAGTCTGACCATTAGGACATGGTGTTAGGCTCACATCTTTATTCAGTGTGTGTTCTGCCTACTCTCCGTGGGGTAGCTGGTGTTTAGCTAGCAATATTGGGCATTATGACTTCTGCTGCATGTGTTGTTTGTGTGTGTGTTAATGCTACATACACCTTGAGTCCTTTGTAACAGGCATGTGTTACAAACAACTTATTTTGTTAAGCAGTTGTGAAATCCTTCTTTGATGTATTTAGGCATACGGCATTGTCCATACAAAATGCTACTGCTATTACAGAACAGAATACAGCTGCCTGAATAGTAATCTCCTGTTTTCTCTAGTTGTCTTTATACATTGTCTTCAAGACTGCTCAGAGACCCTGCAAATTCAGCAATGCCTTTAACTCCATGAAAAACATTTTAATTGAACTGCATTTTCCCCTCTGTGTGTAAAATAGAGGGGTCTTTGTTTTTCCTGTTTGCTTCCTTTTTAAATAACCGGTCACAGCACCAATAAATTGAAAATTCACATGCAGTCCTTAAAATGCTGTCTTGCTACTCAGTGTCCATCCTGTGTGTCATAGTCATTCATCTGGCTTACCAAAGTATGTGCATCACAAAGCACACATTCCAAATCAGAACACAGAGATTCACTCAGATGGCTTATATATAGTTATTCCTTAACATACTAGTGATTTAGTTCCCAAACACAGTAGTAGCACAATTAAATGGTAGTATTGCAGAGAATTACTGGCCTGCAGCCAGACCATGTTGGACTGTGAATTCAGCAGATCTGTCAAGCTTAAACTGGGTTGGGTCTGTTCAGAAGCTTTATAGACAAACCTTCAAGGAGCACTCGGAAGTGATGCTGCTGATTTAGTATGTGTCACTTTTCCCTCAGTCAGTATTGACTCAATGCTTCAGCTTTGTGTAGAGCAGTAAGGTGCTGTTATTCTTAGAAAACATATCTCACTGAGGTTTCCTGACTAGAGCTACACACAATTTTTCTTTAGTCAATTTTTTTGGGTGGATGGAAAAAAAACACAGATTGTGTGATTCCAAATAGACTTGTATCTCTTCTGCTGAACTGCTTATTTTGATTTAAAAATATTCCGAAATAAATAAATGAAATATTTATTTATTTACAAAACATCGAAATAAAACATTTTTGTTTTTTCAATTTGAAATGACTTTTTGTTTCAAAGTTCCCTTTAAAAAAATCATGTGTTTTAAAATGTTTAAACAAAACATTTTATGTGATACAAAATGAATTATTTTTGACCTTTTTGAATTGCCAATTTTTTTATAAGAATTGGTTTTATTCCAACCCTAAAATGTATCTGTCTTTTGGCTTTTCAAAACTGCCAATGAGCTGAAAAATCCATTATTCACCCAGCTTTATTTCTGACTCCAAGAGTTACCATGTGCTTCCAATTGGAACAATTTTTATTTTAGGTTAAGGCAAGCCAGAAACAAGAAAGAACAAAAATTAAGTCTCCATGAGAGACAGCACTGTGTACGTCTCTTTTGTAACATGGTGCATGCATGTTGTCTGCAAAATGGCACTGCATTCAGACCTTTTCAAAATGTACAGCTGCAGGATGTAGAACACACAGTTATATAACTATAGTTACCACACTGACCTCTCAAGAATTACCAGTAGCGCGTTGCAATTTTTGGAACGCCAAGAGAAGGGATATTAGTCCTTAGGCCAAATTCCAATGAGATGATTCCATTGTGTCTGTAATGGAGTACTGGCTTTTAAGGCCAGAGAGGATAGTTTGGAAGGTTAATTGTCCCATTCCACGAGTCCAGCAAAACAGATGAAGGCCAGAAAAATAACGAAAATAGTCATTTGGTGAAAGGATGATGGTCCCAAGGAGCACTTGCTGTCTAGGAGAGGAAATATATAAGTCAACCCCAGACTATTGTTCCTTTAAAGCAGGGGTTCTCAAAGTGTGGGTTGTGACCCCATTTTGATGAGATCGCCAGGGCAGAAAGCCCCAGCCCCCGAGGTCCAGAGGTGAAGGGAGGCTGAATCTCTAGCTAGCCCGCCTTTCTGTGAGTGGCTGCAGCAGCTGGTGGATAAAGTCCCAGTCAGCCAATCCACTGCTCTACAGGCGGCTGCGACGGCTGGGGTCTGAAGCACTGAAAAACAAACACAGGTCCCGTCTCGCTGTAGAAGATAATCTCTGTCTTTTACCTCAGCCACACAGAGCCCCACTTCAAGGGTTTGTGTTCATCAATGCAAGCTCACCCCTCCCATTGGTTGTATGTGTGTATATTTATTTATTTATTTATTTTATTTTACTATTGGATATAAAGATTGTCTTGGGACTGTATTGTGAATTAAAATATTTAGTGTCTACTTTTCATTGATACAGCCTTGTAGTGCATATTTTATTCAAAATTCTAACTATTCTGAGTAACACAGGGCACTGGGGTTGTGCAGTAATTTTTCTTGTCAGAAGGAGGTCGCGGTGCAATAAAGTTTTGAGAAATGCTACTTTAAAGGCCTGAGACCAGGAGCCTTAGAGATTGGGTGCGGCTATTCTCCCCTCTCTCTGAGCAAGTATGTATGTGTATTTGGGGTTATTAAACCCACCTGGGTAGAATTAAGAGACTAATTAGTTGCTTGGGTGACTCAAAAGGAGGCTCCATGCCCAGTCAAGAAAGAGTTTCTGAGGAAGCTTGCTTCGGGGGTGGATGGCAGTGGGGATGAGGAATCTGTGCAGATAGTTTCCATAAGGAGGGCTGTGGAAACCTGCAACGAGAGGTCATTCCAGGCCACAAGGGGGTGCTCTGGAGCAGCACTTTTCTACAGTGCCTTTGTGCATGAATTACATCTGTGCTAGGTATGTGCAGTTTTAATTTGACACCATATTTTTCATTTGTCTTAAATTATTGTGTAGTGTTGCTATGCTCTGCTGAAACAACTTCACAAAAGCAGCAAAAGTGATTCACTCATTGGAGTGTGTATTTGAATAGCAATAGACGGATACTTTTATGGTGCAGCTGGAAATATACAAACTTTGACTGGGCTTCTGGCTACCTCCCAGAATTCTAGAGAACTGCCTCATGGCTTGCACCTACTGAATTTCTAATCTGACCTACTGCTTCCTGTCAGAACTATATGTTTTGCTCTCCGTGTGCTGCAAACGATGACATAAAAGGTGCCAATTAGAGGAGGATAGCTTAGTAGATTAACTGACTGCAAGTTGAGGTGCAGGGTGGAGGGGAAAAGGACAAGGCTGGTGAGTCAGTTATCCTTATGGAAGCTGTCGAGAGACGTTCAGTGTTCTGGCTGGACTAGAGCCTATCTCGAGTTCACACCCTCACTCTTCCAGAACGTGACTAGGAGTGTTAATGATCATCAAGCAGTCAGGGACTCTGTCCCACATCTCATCCAGAAGACATCATCTTCAAAAGTGCAGTGTCCCACAGTGGTACCTCGGAGGGAAGAGTGCCACCTGCCGAATTGCCAAGACCACTCAGGGCCAGTGCAACCATTTAGGCGACCTAGGCGGTCACCTAGAGTGCTAGGATTTGGGGGGCGCCATTTTCTTCAGCCGCGACCACGGCAGCCAGATCTTTGGCTGCCCCGGTCGCCGCCGGCATTTAGGCGGAGGGAGCTGGGGCAGGGGAGCATGGGGAGGGCTGCCTGCAGCAAGTGTGGGGGGTGGCATGCAGGGGAACTCCCCACCCCAGCTCACCTCTGCCCTGCCTCCTCCCCAAGCACGCCGTGGTAGCTTCACTTCTCCTGCCTCCCAGGCTTGCGGCGACTAAGCTGATTGACACTCAAGCCTGGGAGGTGGGAGAAGTGAAGCAGCCACAGCGTGCTCGGGGAGGAGGCTGGAGAAGTGAAGCGGCCACAGCGTGCTCAGGGAGGAGGCGTGGCAGGGGTGAGTTGCTTCACTTCTCCTGCCTCCCAGGCTTGCGGCACCAATCAGCTTAGGCGCCACAAGCCTGGGAGGTGGGAGAAGTGAAGCAGCCACAGCGTGCTCGGGGAGGAGGCTGGAGAAGTGAAGCGGCCACAGCGTGCTCAGGGAGGAGGCGTGGCAGGGGTGAGTTGCTTCACTTCTCCTGCCTCCCAGGCTTGCGGCACCAATCAGCTTAGGCGCCACAAGCCTGGGAGGTGGGAGAAGTGAAGCAGCGACGGCGCACTCGGGGTGCTCGTGCGTGAAGCAGAGTTGAGCTGGGATGGGGGAGGTGCCTCAGGATGGAGGGTGGGGAGCTGCCGCAGAGGGGGTAGTTGCCGTGGGGAGGGGCTCAGGGCGGGGGCATGGAGTTGGGGGCGCAAGGTGAAAGTTTCGCCTAAGGCACGAAACATCCTTGCACCAGCCCTGAGACCACTCCGTACAACATCTTGGTTTCACCAAGATATTCCCCATCCACCTACTGAGCAGGCCTGGCCCAGTGAGTGTCTGGAAGCTGATGAGATTACAGATCACAGTGACTCTGTCACTAGTGCTTCCCTTTGCCCGCATGCTTTCCGAATCGGTTCAGATGGTGATACTTTTAATGTATGATTTCCATTTGCTTTCTCCATTGCCTTCTCCTAGGGTCTGTGTATCTCTACAACAAATGATTTGACGTCTGATAGCTTGTTGTCTTATAGTATCCAGCTCAGATTTAAATGTGGGGGAAACTAATTTGTTTGGATTGTGCACAAATGTGTTTCACAGCCTGGTTTGATTGGCTTTATCTTCTGTTTTGTACCATCATCTTTTAACATAATAAGAGATGGATGGGATAAGGTTATGCCTGTGGACAAAATGTATGCGCTAGGTCTAATCACAAGTCAGGATTGTCACTGGTTATCATTTCTGCTGCCATTACTTATACTTCATCTCATCTGTAGAGTTCAAGGAAGGCTGGTCTTGTGGCCGTGATACTGAATTGCCACTCGGGATAACTGTGTTCCATTCCCAGCGCCGCAGCACATGTCCCATGTGACCCTGAGGAAGTTACTTTAATCTGACTGTGTCATAAATAGATAGTTAAGGGTTAATGTCTCTTTTACCTGTAAAGGGTTACAAGCAGTGAACCTGGACCACCTGACCAGAGGACCAATCAAAAGACAAGATACTTTCAAATCTCGGTGGAGGGAAGTCTTTGTTTTGTGTTGTTTGTTTGTCTCGTGTTCTCTCTGGGTTCTGAGAGTAACCAGGCATACCTACAGGCTCTCTAATTTTCTGTTCTAATAGTAAGTACCAGTAGAAAGGCGGTTTAGTCTTTTTGATTGTTTTCTTTATTTGCAAATGTGTATTTTGCTGGAAGAATTTTAATTTGTATTTGTACTGGGGAGAAGGCTTCTCTCTAGTGTCTATAAGCTGAAAGACCCTATAACCTTTACCATCTTAATTACAGAGAAAACTTTTACTTTTTTCTTTCTTTTATTAAAAGCTTTTCTTTTTTAAGACCTGATTGATTTTTTCCCCTTGTTGAGGCTCAAGGGAATTAAGTCTGTACTCACCAGGGAATTGGTGGGAGACAGGGAGAGAGAAGGAAGGGGGGAAGGTGCATCCCTCTCTGTTTTAAGATTCAAGGAGGTTGAATCACAGTGATCTTCCAGGGTAACCCAGGGAGGGAAAGCCTGGGAAAGGCAACGGTGGGGGAAAGGGTTTACTTTCCTTGTGTTAAGATCCAGGGGGTCTGAGTCTTGGGGTCCTCTGGGAAGGTTTTGGGGGGACCAGAGTGTACCAGGCACTGCAAGTCCTGGTTGGTGGCAGCACTACAAGATCTAAGCTGGTAATTAAGCTTAGGGGGATTCATGCTGGTACCCCATCTTTTGGACACTAAGGTTCAGAGTGGGGGTTATACCATGACAGCCTGTGCCTCAATTCCTCATCTATAATGGGGATAACATTATTTTCTTCCACCTTTCATCTGTCTTACCTGTATAGACGGTGAGCTCCTGGGGACAGGGAACGATTCTTCTCGTGTGCTTGTACAGTGCCAAACACGATAGGGCTGCTGTAATACAGAGATAACCCTTGTGTCAGGTGATTAATGACAGCAAAAAGGGCTGGCTTCAACACATCTAGGGTCCCTCTTGTCAAATAACTAAATTACCTTGAGCCCCCACCCAGAAACCTGGGATCATGAAAAACATCCTCCCTCGGTACCCTTAACAGGTGGAACTTCTCCACTGGCAAGCATTTCAAGACAGTGCCTGAACAAAGATACCTTGATTATGAGAAAGGGAACACAGTCATAAGCTTAGGCAAACACAGCAACAGAATATATATGCAAATAAAGAGTAGGATACTCCCTCTCTTCTTTCGCCTGCCCGCTCCCATCCTCCTGTAATTTTGATAGTAATCTGTCTGATTCCCTTCCCATCTGCCAGTGAGGTGTCCCTTGGACACACTGCCTCAGCCATCCACCAAACCCCACCCATGGTTTGAATCCGCAAGTGACAGTCCTCCAAGTGTCACTTGGCAGTCTGTCTCCAGTTCCAAGGGAGCTGCTATAACCCTGGACGGGCTACCACCTAACCCAGTTCTGTGATTCAGCTTTGTTGAGGTACTGGGTAGGAAAGACCTCACCGGAATCCAATCCACTCTTCTGCTGTCCTCTGTGTCATGACTGCACTTTCCAATAGAGGAAGTAGAGAGCTTGGTCCACTCTGATGCCTCTTAACATAGGCCTTACATAGGTGGTAAAAATAGGTTTACTATAAGAATAGGTTACTATAATCTTTCAAAACAGAAGAAACCTCTTAAGTGAAGCCACTGTATCCCATTGATAATGAATTTTGTTTGTTGCAAGATTTTCAGAAATGACTGTTTGGCAATGGAAGGGGACATTGGTCAAACAGGCTAGTTCTCCTATTTTTGTTTTAAGCTGTGTATGTTGCTATATAGACATATATAGTTTTTATTATTGACCACATGATCTATTGTTAGTCGGGATATCTGATAAAGGATTTATCTGTCTTGGAATGAACCTCTCTCTGATCTCCTCCTGTAATTTTTTAAGTGCAACTTTCAATTCTGTTCTATTCTTTACTAACAAATGTTGGTCTCTGCTTTTTTTGGTGTTTTGGATCTTATAATGAATGGTGGCTTAGTGTTCTCCAATACCCAAAGAAACAAACAAAATCGAGTTTTCCTTCTCATCAGTATTGTTAGCCCCCATTTAGATGTGTTCTGTTGCCCTTGGCTGCTACTGTACGTATCACCTTCATTTTCTTCTTTAAAGAAGCATCTTCTTTCATCATGAAGGGAAATATGTCAATCTGGTGCATTACTCAGTGCCAATTCTAGCACTCTGGGCTGGATCCAAAGTCCAGTGAAATCAGTGGGCTCCAATCAGGGCCGGCGCTTCCATGTAGGCGACCTAGGCTGTCGCCTAGGGCTCTAGGATTTGTGGGGGCGGCATTTTGCCACCCTCAGCGGCAATTCGGCGGCAGAGGGTCCTTCCGCGCTCCAGGTCTTCGGCGGCAATTCTGCAGCGGGTCCTTCACTAGCTCTGGGACCCACCGCCAAAGTGCCCCAAAGACTGGGAGCCGCGGAAGGACTCCCCCCCCACCCCCGCTGCAGAATTGCCACCAACTACCGGGAGCGCGGAAGGACCTCCACCTAGGGCGCCAAAAACCCTGGCGCCGCTCCTGGCTCCAATGACTTCACTGATCTATGGATCAGGTCCCATATTTGTAACTTGAACACATGAATCTTTTACATGATTGGTTCCCAAACTGGGATTCGTGAAATGTTACAGGGGGTTCTCAGGAAAAAATTCCTTAATGGCGGACAGAGCCGTCCCTATGGAACCCAGGCAGCACAGGGCCAGCAGCCTGGAGCCCCTGGACTTCCAAGAGCTGAGCAGATCAAAGCAAGCATATCTATCACACTGAGGAGATTTAAACTTCAAGACTCCTTATAAGAATTGGAAAGGGAGGTGGATGTTTTTTGCTGTTTTTAAAATTAAATAGGCAGCTAGTATTGTTTTAAAAATTATTATAAAGAACACATGTAAGCTTTGTTGTAACGTGTGTTGTTTGTCTGTACTGCTCAAGACCTGAATGCTTGTGTAGGAGGAACTCTTTGAGTTGGCTTCTTAAATACCTTCATGCTGTTTCACATCTAATACTCCCTGATGAAACGTAGGAGCCTTGTCTTATAATAGGCTTATTCAAAGTGATACAAGCTACAAAAGTGAGATCTTGGAAGTGTGTTGCGTTTTCATAATAAAAATACTGTAATGATATATAATTAATAATAAATAGTGTGTAATAAGCATGTCATAAAAACAAATTTTATATTTCCAAGATCATTGCATTTATAATTTAAACTCAGGTAAAGGAGAAAATACCTGGAAATATTCATTTTTAGGAGGGGTTCATGAGACTTGACATTTTAGTGAAATGGGTTCACAGGTTGTTAAAATTTGGGAACCACTGCTTTACATCAATGGGAATTTTATGCACAGAATAAGGGTAGTATTTGCAGGGCTGGCTCCAGGTTTTCTGCCGCCCGAAGCAGCAAAACAAACAAACAAACAAACAAAAAGCTATGGCAACGCGATCCCGCCACTCCACTCTTCGGTGGCAATTTGGCAGCAGGTCCTTCACTCAGCAGGTCCTTCACTTTGAATTGCCACCGCAGACCCGGATGTGCTGTCCCAATAGCGGCCAGAGTTCCGCCTCTTCACATTGGCCACCCTAAGCACCTGCTTCTTTAGCTGGTGCCTGGAGCTGGCCTTGAGTATTTGGCCAATAGGCTTCTGATATGCCAGCCAGCTTTTAGGCAAAATTCTCTTACACACCTTGCCACTAGGTGGCAATGCAGCGCAACCCCACGTCATGCTTATAACAAATATTATTCTACATAGCAGAGGAAAGCATGGCAATTTCAGAGATGTATAAGTATTTTAACTACACAATAAAAACTTCATTAGAAGCAGGGAAAATCATTTACAAATGCAGCTGATATAATCAATCTTTTCCCCCCCACTGAGTTGTGGGAAGGTGTCCATGTAAAACTCACTGAAAATGTCAGAGAATATGTACATTAGCTGTGCTCCAGAATCCATTTTGCTCTCTACCTTTTATAGAATCACCATTTGTTCCTTAAATACTCACATTTTCTCATAGCTCATTTGTCGATTTGACAGGGCTGTCTTAAGATAAGGTCTTTATTTAAGCCTTATGAGGAAGTGGCTATTTTTACACACACAGTATAGAAGTAGTATCATGGATCTCAATATATATAAGTACCCAGCAGGAGGTGGGTAAATGTCTCTTATATTTTGTTCATAACTAAAGAGCATTACAATGTAAATAATGTACAGTTTGTGAATGTTCCTAAATTATTAATACACCAGAAGCTACATTGGAAACTATTAAAATATTTATTCAAACCGTGTAAAAGAACTGTCTGGAAAGACAATGGAGGAAGATCTTTCCTCTTATTCCATTTCCTGTGAGTGACTGGTGTGTGTATTTGATTCAGATGAAATAAAATGGTCAGAATCATCCATATTTTGTCACTCTCTTGCCTTCATTGGGCTTACACCAGGAGCAGACTTGGTCTAACATTCTGAAAGCCAACTCCTGAAAGCAATCAACAAGCTGTGTGTGTCTGTCTTTTCTTAAAGACTGTAAAGACATCTTAATCTTATTTAATAAATATATTTTGGCAAAAAAGCAAGAGCATCTGCAAATATAAAATTGTTTGTCAACAAATAAGTCTCCTCCTTTTATGTTTCCAGGCACTGTTCCTCATTCTCTCGTGTACACTCTGTTGTCTTTCAGTCAGTCTCCGGTGCAGTATTCCATTATTTCTTGTCACTATTAGAATATATAGAGAGACATGTTTTTCAGAAAAAGTTGCTCTACTATCCTGCTTTCAAAACAAATGCTAACAAGCTCAGCTGTATCGGGACCCTTATGGGGAAATTGCTAGCAGGCTGCATTTGCCCCACTGCTTCTGGTGGCCCACTATCTCCTCTGGTTTCAGAGTGTGCGTACGCATGCATGCATGTGTTTCCCAGAAGAAGGCTGCAGACTTGCCTAGCCTCAAGCTACTAGCAGAGTCCTTTCCACTCTAGCTACATGGATGTCTTTTTTCAACTGCAGCAGAAATCCCACAGGGACAACCGTTCCTGAGCTGCTCCCACAGTCCAGCAGTGAGAGGCCTCCTCTTGATGGATTTGTCAGTGCTGGTCAGGTACCCCTTCCCCGTTCACTTTCTAAAGTTTTTTGTCAAGGATAGGGATATTAGCCATGGTGCCTTCATCAGGCCTAATTTCTGTTATGGAGATTTGCATTCCCCAGGCACGGTTGTCTGGTCTGTTAAGGCTATTTTGTGCCACTTCAGCAGCACAAAAATAGCCTTAAGGCTGCTTAATCAGCCAACAGAGGAAAATGACTAGTTAAGTAAGGAGTATGGGAAAATTCTGTACTGGAGTTTGAACTCTGTTTAATTAACATAATTGGTGGTATATGAATCTAGATATCAGTAAAACTAGATCTGGGCCTTAGCAACAAAATTCAGATCTGAAAAGGATCTAAATTTTAGGGTGTTCAGCTATTCTGTTTTTGGTTCAGCCTGTCCTAAAGACATGTTTCAGCTGTGAAATTTGGAAAAGAATCTGGTTCCAAATTTTTCCATAGTTTGAGCCCATCCCTAACAATACTTCTGAAGTTCAGAAGGGAAACAGGAGGCAAGGCTAGTTAGTCAAACATCTTTATTCAACTTCTTCTTTATCGACCTTTCCACTAGATAGCCATGTAGTGCCATCCTCATGCTAATTAAAAGCTGAAACTTGTGCAATCTACTAAAACTTGCATCATCCAAGAGCATGCTTCCGGCTAAAATAGGTACATTTTAGCACCATGGGCTTCACTGGAGTTTATATCTGAGATTAAGTTGGCTCTTACGGTTTACATAATTGGTTCAGCTTTATTCTCAAATTCCAAAATGAGGGAGAACTGATTGTGTCAGCCTTTCTCTCACTATATTTCTTCTTGCTCCTCTATTACAAGAATATTAAGAGAATATACAAGTCTTGTCTTTCATCCTACAAGCAAGCATTTGCCATATTATCATACCATTTAAAAAAGATGCAACCCTAGTAAAGTTAGTGATGTGCAAAGCTAAAAAGGTTCAGAAGCTTTCCAATTGAAAAAGTATCTACAAAATTCAGATTGTTTTCTCTGAAGTTTATCTGACTTAATATAGCTTAGAAATCAGACTGGAAAACCAGGAGAAAAAAAATTCTTAGAGAGAACTTTTTGGGAATTGCCCAGGTTTGACCTACTGATTGTATAACTTCCAGTTATAACTCTCTGTATTTCTGTTTTCCACTCTTCAACAACTGTCTTGGCCCACGTCCAGACTAACCTGCGGCATCGGCAGGTTAAAATCGATTGCTCGGGGATCGATATATCGCGTCTAGTCTGGACGCGATGTATCGATCCCCGAGCGCGCTTACATCGATTCTGGAACTCCATCAACCCGAACGGAGTTCCGGAATCGACACGGAGAGCCGCGGACATCGATGCCGCGCCATCCAGACGGGTGAGTACCTCGATTTTAGAAATTCGACTTCAGCTACGTTATTCACGTAGCTGAAGTTGCGTATCTAAAATCGATTTTAATACCCTAGTCTGGACGTGGCCTTGGTGGGGCCATTCTAATGAATACTGAGCTTTTCTACAGCACTTTTCAACTGCAAATCTCAAATCACTTTAAAAAGAAGGATAAGTATCCTCCCCAGAGGCCAGACTTCCTAGACTTGTTTCCTAGCCTTCATGAGTAGGGCTAAGCATAGTAGAAAAAAAATCCCATCTCCTGAGAAAATGTCTTCCCAACCTACAACCGGTATAGTTCACCTAAATCATTTTATGCACCCAAGATGAAAATGCAGCATTAGCCATTCCTTAAGAAAGGTACCTATTCTTCTGGCTTTAGAAGCTAACAAACTTGTGCATCCACTGCAATGTGACTTCCAGTACTGCCAGCTGGGAGAACAAGCAGCTTGTGGGTGAATTTTCTATTCTGCACACGCAGTGCCCACATCAGAAAGAGGATTTTTCTTAGGGCAGTCATCCATAAGGGATAGAAAAAAAAATAGGAAAAACTGTGACCCTGTTCAATAGCTAAAACCTTGGTTTGAGTCTGCAATATTTAAACATTCCTCTGGTTTGCTTTCCAACCCAAGCACCAGTCAGTCTAATACATTAAAAAATCAGCCTTAGGATTCTGTAGTTTGCATGTGAAATCATCTGTTTGTTTTTTAAGGTGATCTCTTAGAGGCAGTTCTGAGTGCTGGGGGAACTGGCCTCTATTACCCAAAGAGCAGGCACAGCATGAGCAGAAATAGTCCCTCTGCCACAGTCTAGAGAAACCAAGTTTAGGGGTGAGAAGGTAGCTAGATTTCCATGTCTGCTCTACCCATTGTCTCCCTGCTAAGAGTGCAACGAAGGGCATATATTATAAGTCTGTTCCTGTAGTCTTTTCTCAGGTAAAACTCCTATTGGCTTCAGTACGAGCAAAGGGAATCCTCTAATTGAGAATGATCATAGTGGTTTCTGTAAACCCCCCCCCACAACTACTGCCACAGGGGGTGTGAAAGGGGATGAGTCTGGGAGGCATAGCTTCAGCAGAGTTTTGCCTGTGTGAAGGCTGCAGGCTTGGGTCATGTTAACTATTCCAATTTTCCTGTCTGGTGTTCGCAACGTACTCAGCACTGCGTAGATCACATGCAAATAAAAGTATGTTTCTGCCCTTCAAGAATTGACAGTCAAAAAGATTTGATTAATAATAGAGGAATTCTGTGCCCATCTGAGAACCGATCTCAGATCTATTTAGTCCCAGTCCAGTATCTCAACCACAAAACCATCCTTCTGTTTCATTTCCCCTGAGCTACCCAGCGTCCTCAACGTTTTTGATGAATTTACGGAGGGAAGACTTATTTCTGCAAAACATTTGAACATGCCTTACACTGCAGCCAATTGTTGAATCAGGGTTTCATTAGCTGCAGTGGTATTGTAAGCCCAGACCCTTAGGGATTTTGGAAGCATTTCCTTGAATATGAGAGAAATTTGCAAGTGGAGCAATCCGTACGCATTTGATTAAGGTAATTAAAAACACCTTATTTCATTCTTGGACATGCACAGCTGGAGCCCTCACCTATTGAAAACATTGCTGGTTTGTGCTTCAAGTGAATCAGTGGACCAAGTGGATCAAGTCCATGAAGATGTGTGAAAAGTGCAACCCATAGCACCCTCCTCCCCCAGCTGAAACCAGGGCAGTGGCTGTAAATAAAATCCAGATGCTAGCTTAAAAGGCATCAACTACAGCTGGAGGCTCCTTTCGGTGGGGAGGGATGGCCAAGAACAAGTCTATTCAATCCACATGCAAGTTCTGTGGTGTTAAGGATCAGAGACTTGAAAAGTTCATTGAGGCTGTGAGTCTGTTTTCAAAGGCCCGTGTGCCTTACTGACTTAGCTCTGAAGTGAGACACTGATATTAACTACTGACTTTTCAAAGCGCTTTTCATAAGGTTGAAGCACTTATACTGTTATGCACTATGGCCAAGATTTTTCTAAAGTAACTAGTGAGTTGAGGTGCCCAGCTGGAGTCCAGGGCTTCAAAGGACAGGTGTGCAATTCTTTCTGTTTAAAGTTGGCCCCTCCAAATCTCTAGTTGTCCTAGAAAGTCTTGGCCTTCTATGCAGTTAGGGCTGAATTCCTAATAGGAATTTTGCCATTGACTTCCGTGGAACCAGGATCAGGCCCATAACGTCCTGCTTAACCTACAGAAAACTTTCTGTACATATTTTGTACTCTAATGTGCTGGTGTTAACTGAGAAATCCTTATTAATATTCTCTGTTAGTAATATTACATTGTCACCTGTCAAGATGGTGGCATGTGGGCCTTGGATACTCTTGGCTCTACATATCTTCTCCAGGCCTGAGTTCTGGGTGAGCCTGAGAGAACCTAAGCCAATATTTGAATGTCTTCTCTCTGGTGCGCCCAAGCCCCAGACCACCCTATTCTAGGAAGACCCAAAACCATCTGAGACTGCATTCTTCTTCTTGATTCTACCTAGCTCCCAACTCCCCCTCTGGTCACCCATCCCAGCCCCTCAGCTCCCACCCTGCTTATCAAAAGGCACAAAAACATAATAAACAGATGACTTTAGCAGCATTTAATTTTTGAAACATTATCAACTTCTTAACAATTAACATTTTTTTCTGTTCTTGGTCCTTGAGGAGTCTCCTGATAAACTTAAGGACAAAGCTGATGGGTAGTTAACCGAGGCACTACACATACCCTTTGTGCACATGCACACAAACAAACACAGACACTCCATGCCACGTGTACTTACTTTGTGAGCTTGCCACAACTGTCTGGGCATTAGCTAAGCAGCATCTCCTGCACTCCTGAGCTCTAAAAAGGTAGTTAGTTAGCAGATACACAGCAAGGCTACTACCTGCAACATCAGGCAAAATGAACGAAAACCATAAAATCAAGGTGTGCATGTGCTCAGAGTCCAGTCCCCCAAGATGGCAATACTCTGCATGATGTAAACCAGGCTACAGCTGGTCAGAAAATTTTTGTCTTAGGAGTTTTCCACTGAACAAATGTTATTTTGACAAAACTGAATTTTTTTTCATGAAATCTTATTGATTGGGATGACATTTAGTTTTAAAAAACTCCAAATTGTGGGGATATTTTTTAAAAAAAAAAGTCGTCTTTCAAAGTTGCCAGAACTAAAGTTTTGAGGTGTTTGTTTCAGAATTACTTGTCATTTTGAAATGTCTTAAAAATATATATTTTTAATGTAATATCCTTGAAATCAAAACAAAATTTCAGGGGGAGCCAGAACAACATTTCATAGAGAGAACTGTATTATTGTTAGGTTTTGTAAAACTTTTTGGGCCAGATCCTCAGCTCGTGAAAGTCAGCATAGTCAAGAGAGCTACACCAGCTTTTCGCAGTGAGGGAACTAGCCCTCAAACACCACAATAATTGTCATTCCAGACCACCTGCCAAAGTCCTGTTGAAGGGAAAGAGAGAGTTAGAAAGCTAGTGACACTTTGAGCCACTGTTTCCCTACCATCCAGCCTATGAGAAATAAATGCAGTGTGCATGTGTTGGGGCTCATAAAAAGAGAGGCCAAATCCAAAGATACCCATTGACTTCTGTGGGCTTTGGATGAGGGCCTTAGTTAGTTTTTGTGAGTAATAAAGATGAAGCCTTGGTTTGAGGGTGGGAGGATGCACAGGCAAGTTCAGGAGTTAATTTCAGAAGGCCTGGGGGAGGAGAGGGAGAGCTGAACTAGAGACTAGGTAAAGAGGGAGCAATAGGAGATACCTAGCTGGAAATTAAGAAAAGTCTTGAAGGAGAGAAATAGACACACACAGCAGGGAATGAGGCAGAGGTTGTGTGTGTTGGCATCAGAGATAGAGAGAGGGGCCTGGCTGGGAATGTAGAATGTGATGTTTGTGTTCCTCAGAAGACTACAGATACAGAGCCAAGACAAAGGACCCTATTCCGTATGTTCAATGTCTGCCTACTAGGATGCAGCTTTTTGAAAATTTTAACACAAAGTGATTGGACTATTTCAAGCTTTATTTAGATCTTTAAAAATGTGTAATTTATTTATTTACTTACTTACTACCTGCCTACCATGAGGCCAGTTATTGGTGCTTGTGGATTGGGTCTGACTATTCACAATGAACCAAATTCAATACTAACTTCAGTGGAAAATAAATTTGACCCATGATTTGTAAGTATTTTTAATAACTCTCTGAAAATAGCCATTCTGCTTCTCTTCTTTCCATTTTCAGTGAAAGTGTCCTGCTGGTGAGAAGTGTTTAGAATGAAAGCCCTATGGGTATGGTAGAGGTGATGAGCCACTTCTAGGGTTGAGAGAATAAATCAATCAGTGTGACCATTCGATCCTCACTTTTAATTTGAACCTGCCGATTACAGGTGCCAATTAGTACCAGTCATGGTGATATTTTGTGATGTGGATATTAGTTCCTTCGGAACTGATAGCTAACTCTCTTCATGATGGTCACCTCACTTAGGAGCAATCTAGGCTAGATTTAATCCTAACGGTGAAGATTTGGTATTCTCATACTAAACCTCTCTATTCCTCTATCCCTACTTCTCCCATCCCGGGAGAATGCTAATTATTTTCAGGGGATCCTGGGTACGCCTAGCCCACCATATCTTTGTGTATAAATATCAGAATTCATAAGGGTCTTTAAGTGGTTTCTTTTCTGAAAAATGTCAAGTAGAGATCTGTCCCTTTTTTGTCCCTGTCTATTAACTACTTTTTGTAGCATTGGCGTGTCCTCTGATATCTTCCCTATGGTGCTTATTAACTTTTAAAATGTGCATGTCCTAACTATACCTCTAGAGAACTATTGTCTTTAAATGAAAGTGTCTGATGGAGGTTGTACACTTCACATCTACTGCAATATTGGGAAAATAAGTGACAGGAAATAAAAGGCAGCCTAGGGCAATTTTTTTCTTAAAGAAACTCATATATATGTTAATATTTGTAGAGCATGTTCACCCCTGTTTTGCTCTTTTCTGTTCATGCAGGCATCTCTCCTCTTTACTCCTGGGCCAGTATTAAGCATATTAGTGGCATGGTAAAAATATGTTCTTCTAATATTTCTAATAACATCTGGTGAGTTCATATGTGCCCTTGAACTCTACTCTACAAATGTTAGGCACACCCCAGAGTCCACTCAGGATGAATGAAATAGATTGGATAAAAGATTATATAAACTTCTGCCCTAAACCCTTGAACTTGACGCTGCTGACTCACTCTGGCAGCCAGACCATGTGGGGTCTCGCTACCTCCAGCTCAGAAGTATAAATGCTGATTGTCTTTTCTGGAGCAATATAGAGGACAGGAAGACACACACACGCACACAGGCACACAAAACAAATAGCTCAGGGAAGAGCCTTGAGGGCTAACATTTGTGCTTGTAAGCACAGTCCTAGCCTTAGAGCTTTGCTACGTGATTTAAGAATAAAGGGGATCCCTCAGGAAGGGAATAAGTTTGGACAATAACCTGCATGCAAGCATGAATGCACATGGTAGGAATGGGGTAGCAACTAGAAATGGAACCTGCTCTTACGTGTTTTTTCAACACAATTTTGTAGATAAACTTTTGATAATCTGAGAGAAGAATACAGTCTTTTGGAAAAGCACAAAGATGGGAGTCACAAGGCTTGTTGTATTCCTGGCTCTGCCAGGGCAAGTCACTTTACCTCTCTGTGCCCCTGTTTCCCTGTCAATATACAGGTAATCATGATACTTCTCTATTTCACAGGAATGTTATGAGGCCTCATTCATTCATCTACCTAAAGTGCTTTGGAATTCTTGAATGGATGATACTATAGAAGCTCAGAGTAAACACTCTGAGGTTTTATCTGACCCAGACTCTGAATTCTAAGGGACACAATAGTAGTAATACTGAGCAACCAAAACTAAGTGACATCAGCAAGGATCCTTAGTGCCTTTGAAAACCAGGCTGAAGTTATGTCACACACTGGCTAAGTATGTTTGGTCATGTCACCCTATAAGTGGCTGGATCAGATATGTGAAATAAGCCATTTACTAGTACCGGATAACAGAGTTACTCTGAGTTCATGTGATAGAGGCCCATGCTTTTGGTTCTAAAGGTCCAGAGTTCTATATCTTCATTGAAAGGCTTGGTAGGTGCTGTTGTATTAGTATCAGAATATAATAAATTTCAGAATGTAGAGGTGAATATGGGAACTTTTCACTCCAAAATATATCTTGGCTAATGTATTTAGCTTGTCTAATTTCTAAAGATTTAAAGACAAAATATGTGCCATCCTGTTCTTTTAATAACCACTGTACATTTGTAGCTTGTCATGTAGCTAGAGCATGGATCCAAGATAACAGAGTTGTTAGGAAATTATTTTAAATGATGTAGGGATAGCCATTCCTCATAGTTCAACATAAACTAATTCTAAAATACTGAATGATCCAGAAGCTGTATTTCCACACTGGAATTAAAACTTGGACACCATAAGCCTGACATTAATTTCAAATTTCAACTGGCATTAATAATAATATTTACATTTCTTTTGGATTAGATTTGTAAAAACATTTTTACAAAGAAAACTGTCATGCATTTTATCTTTCTAATTATATTTCTGGGTGGATCATCATCATACCAATGTGCTGTTAATAAATGATAATGCTTATGTGGAAAATCCTAAACTCATTAGTCGGGCAAAAGTCCCATTGAAATGAGTGGGAGTTTAACCTGTACACAGGTTATATCCCTTGTTTGTTTTTATTTGATTATACTCTTAGTCATTCCATCTGAATATATTTGACAGTGATCGTTACCATGATAACTTTGACTAGGGCAGAAGAGGTAGGTTGAAGCTATAGATAAAATACAACAATACTGACTAAGCCTATTAGACAGATCTATTAATCAGCCACTAACTGAAAGTACATAGCTAGCAATGGATAGACTTAACTCGGGGGTTGCCTTACTTGGGGCTTGTCTACAGGGAGGGTATGTTATTGCACACCAGCTTGGCTGTAAACTCTAGCACACATCAACATGTCCCGCACTAAATGTCTGTTGGTCCATGCTAAAAGTTCCCTAGTGCATGATGACATAGTCCCATTTCCAGTGCTGGAGTCACCGCCCCTCCCCCCCCCCAAAAAAAAAAAAGGGCTGGAGGAGGCAGAAGCTTGTTCTAAAAATTAAGATGGGAGAGGGGAGGCCAGAGATACAGAGGCCCTGAGAGGAAACAATGGGGAGGTGGGGAGTAGTGGTGGGAATTGAGAGGAAGATAGGAGCAGTGGAGCAGACCATGGGGATCAGGGGAGTTGACTCCTCACAAAACCCATCCCATTTCTGTGTCCCATCTATCTGTGCCTGGCAGGGGAGCTCCGTTGTCCAGGCAGCCCTGCTACCCAGGTCCAACTCCAAGCTTCTGGCAACTTCAGGGCCTCAGCTGCCTGCCCAGTCTGGTCCTCCACTCCCTCTGCACTGCCCCTCACTGAGCACCTCCTAACAAGGCTCAGCACCTGCCGACTCAGAGGACACTCTGCAGCCAAGGAGGGAAAGAGGTTTCTTTCCTGGTACTGGCTCCGCACGTTAGGCACTGGCACCAGGGCCCTGCTCACCCCCTGCATGGAGGCTGGGAGGTGGCTACATTTAGCAGAAGTACTAGAATGATGTTCTAGGTCCCCCAAAGAATCCAGGAATGGTGTTCTGGCAGGACCCAAGCACTGCCCATTTCAAACTGCAGTAAGTCAACCCATACTAAAGAACTTTTAGTGTGTGCCAGCACCGTTCCCATGGACAGTTAGTGCGTGGCCTGCAGGTGTGTGCTAGAATTTCTAGTTCAGCTTGTGCACGCTAAGGCACCATGTAGATAAATCCTTGGAAGTGAAGATGTGACCACAACTTCTTGTTTCTGAGCAAATAAATGCTTCTTCCAATAAAAAACTGACCCACTTGCAAAGCTAAAATTCTAGCGCTGAAGCTTGGAGATATATGAATAGAAATTGTTATTGTGGGTGCAAAAAGTTTTACCAATATCAATGAATTAAGCATCAGACCTCCCAGGAGTTTAGGAAAATGTTATTCCTCATTTATAGCTAAGGAACTGAGGTGGAGAGTAGTTATGTGGCTCACCGAAGATCGTACAGATAGTCAGGGATAGAACCCAGTTCTCTTGACAAATGTCCTTTACTTGAACTAGAAGACCATTCTTTCATAATGAATATTCATATCAAAGTCTGTGGACTAATAATGTGTTAATGTTTAAACTTTCAAAATCTGACTGCAACGCAATGTCTACCTATTGTACTCTCATGATGGAATACTTCTGCTATGTAGCCATAGCCTCTTTATAGGTACAGAATCACTTGTGCATCAAAGCATGGTGATAGGCCAACATTTTTTTGAAATAACAATAAATACTGCTTTTGTGAGTCTAGTGCTGGTGGAAGGGGCCAGCCTGACAATCCTGGAGACTGAAGTCCCATTTTAACCACAGCCCTTCAATGGTAAGCTTGCACTACTGATGACTTTTCCATAATACCCCACCAATCTGCCTCAAATCCAAGGTGGAAAGGGGTTGCCTATAGGCTACAGGGAATAGGGTAGCTATCTCCAGTCTACTCAGTCATTGACTAGGACTGCCAACAAAGGGCTTGATTAATCCTTAGTGTAACCCCACTGAAGTCAGTAGGGTTTCACCAGAGATGAATTTAATCCAAGGTAACGCTTACTGGTGTAAATCATGTAAATTTCTTCTGTGATCTGGACCTATGCCCACTAGAATCAAAACTGAACTCAATTCCCATTTGCCACCATCCCAGGCAGTTAATAACATCACAAAGTAAGGGGTTGAATTTCAAGCCCTTTGCATCTTAATGGCCATATAGCTCCTGCCTGGCATATATAATGGAAATAAAGCACATAACACCAGAGCTTCTAAAATGACACAGTTTTTATTATAGATTTACTTTTTCAAAGAAAATAAATCAGCTACACCAAGCTGTCAAGAAGTATTGTTGAATTAAAGCTTCTATATCTTTACAAATGCTTTTTTTCCCTCTTGAAAGTTATGTAAATAGTTTGAGCCGTTAGAGAAAGAGAGAACTAGAAAGTCTATGCACACGTAACCTTTAGGATCTTTCCCCCTTGAAAGCTAAGAATTGCAGTAATTTATTTTGCAGGAAACTTTTTGAGTCTAGTTGATGGGGCAGTTAGAGTTTAAGAGCCTGATTCTTGACACTACTCCAGCTGTTCTGCGCTGCCCTAGTGGCACATCACAACTGGAAAGCTGGCTTACCTGGCCCTTGGAGGATTCCCCTTATGTCACAGGGCAAGCATAGAAGCTCTACACCACCCCTGTGATAGGGGGTAAGACAATTTACCTTACATGTAACAGAAACTGATTAGGGCCCTAGAACAGCGTAGTTGGCATCCCTCTTCCTCCTTCTTACCAAATTTAGTGCTAACAATAGGTGTCACCAGAGTGACAACCCTGGAGGCTGAATTCCAATTACCCCTGATATTTGGGAACAGCCATATCTGGGGAAAATCCTGTCTCCAATGAAGTCAATGGCAACCCCCTGAACTCTATGGCTTTGAACCAGTTATCACTTACATGGCAAGATAAGGATTGCACAGATCTTTGTTAGCCAATTTCATGCAGGCAACTAAATAGCCAGATTGCTATAACACTTTTGATCAGCTTTGAATTGCTATAATTGCTAATGGGATAAGGCTCCATAGTCCCTTGTAAATGCTGTTGGATCTATTGGATGCCTAGGTGTTTTGGTGAAATATCTGTGATTCATGCCAGTTAAACTGATCTTTTCAGTCTGGGCCAAATCCTGAACAGGTTATTCAGGCAAAATTCACTTTGAGTTTACCTAAGGTAAGAACAAAGGGCTATATTTTAAAAGGTATTTAGGTGCTGCACTCCCAGAGGTAGACACCTAAATATCTTTAAAAATCTATCTAAATAAAAACTGCGTGAGGACTTGAGGATTCGGCCTCTTGTTAATTGAAAGACAGAGTATCAGAGGTATCTGGAGGAAAATGAACATGTAAGAGTTCAATACACAGAGCACTGATTTTCTTTATTTTTATATTGTTTTTATATATTATCTATAGGTGTGGGCCTTCATATTCTTGTATGTCAAAATACATACAGTTATGTATAATTTGGTACAATATATGTGCCGAGTATATATGTACCCAAACCCCACATACAAACATCCCCAAATTTTGGGAAAGTTTATCTTGATATAGATCAAACCTTCATGGTCTCTTCCCCCGACACACCCCCCCCCCCAGCTTTTCTGTAATGATTGCACCAATCCACTACATATGAACATCCCAACTTGGAGAAAGTTTGGCTCCTGATCCAAATCTTGCAGTACATGCATCTCTAACTCTTTATTTGTGACTTCAATGAATTGCGATCAGTGATGTTGAACTAATGAGGAAACTTCTTCAGGGGGAAAGTGCAAAAAAGGGGAAGGGGAAATACCATTAAAAAAGAAAAATTGGCAGTAAGAATACAAGTGAAGGCTTTTAATTACCCTGTTTCCTGCCTGAAAGATCAGTGGATATGGGTTCACTTTGCATTTGGGCTTTTCAACACTTTGGCATTTTCTGGCTCATTTGAGAAATTGTAGAAATAGGAAACGTCTACAGAACAGCCAATAATAAATTACAAGAAGTTGAGAAGCAGTAAATTAGACTGTAGTCAGACTGTGTTACAATTGGCTTGACAATCAGCCCATTAAACAGAGGAAAAACAACAGCACTCTTAATTAAAAACAAAACAGAAACAATACCCAAATCACAAAATAGCCCCCAGTTTTTTTGTCCAGTTGTCTGTCATTTGCAGTAGTCTCCAACCTCAATCTTCACAAATAAACGTTGCTACTTTTATTAGAGGGTCTCTCCTTAACAAGTAAGACACGTTTGCTCAGCATGCTGTGTTCTTTCAAAAGGAATTTCATTACTAATGTTAAAAGGAAAGACACATTTTCAAGGGACATTGTCAAGAAGTAAGATAATAATATACTATTTCTTTAGCTGACACAACTTCCTACTACAAACATGGTCATCACCTTTTAAAAAGTCATTTTTGTGGGTGTATTTTCATCTGCAGTTTTAATCTGAAAATGTACTCTATCCAAAGAGCATCATGACATCCCATGTTCTCTCTTGCTGATCTTCAAATCAAATTTCCTCAGTGTACAAGTAAAATAATGTCACTCCACACATACCCATTGCCAAGTCAGCAATCTTGCCCTGGGATGTAAAGGTAAAGTCTGTTCTTTTGGGCTCCTGTGACATCACATGATTAAAGATTACAGGAAAAACTTAGGTCCTGAACCTGACAACACTTTCTCATACATATTAAGTTAATCACATGCATGTTTGCAAGAATGGCTCGGCATTGCTAACAGGAGTAAAAAAAGGCAAAAACTGATTGTTGTCACTAAAGTTAGCAATATGACTGACACATTTTGGGAAGATCTGTTGAATGAGAAGGTAACAATTTGTTGCTCTTCTGACCAGAGCCATGCTTTGAAGATTCTATGGTAGTGTTTGCAACTGAAACATCATAATGTGTGAGCATACGAGAACCAAAAAGAAGAATCTTACTTCACATTCAACAGTCTAATTTTACTGTCCCAAATGCGATGATGTTCAGAAAGTAAATGAAGAGCATATAGGTCTTTAAAGTACATTTGTGTATGAATTCCTTCAATGAGAGTCATCAGAGACAGTGTTAGTGACATTGTTTAAAAGAAAATGAACTTGACATAGTCTCTTTAAGTTATTCCTGGTTTAAAAACTGATTTAGGACTCCTGTTTCCTGCTCGCCTGGAAGCAGAGGGCTTAGTCCACTATGTTGCCCCTTATGTGGTCATTTACATCTGTGCAAAGTACTTACAAATCGAATAGCACCACTTACCTACCCCTATGATAGCATCCTCTGTCCATTTTTCATTCTCCTTGCACAGGCGTAAATGACTACACAAGATGCCAAGCAGTGGAGAATAAAGCTCTGAGTATTTGCATAGAAGGGGGATGTTAATCAAAGGAAAGAGCTGCTCAGACTCCTCTATTAGTGGGACCACCCAGTTGCCTATAATTCTGCGTGATGTTAGTCTTGGTTCCATTGCTAGCTGCCTAAAATGGTGTAATGTAACTGCTAAGAAAGAAGCATAATCTGAAAATTTTTAACTACCTCCTAATTCTAGCTCCTGTATATATATGTCTGTCTGTCTGTCTGTCTGTCTGTCTCTCTCTCTCTCTCTCAAGAAGGCCCCAGAAATGGAGCCAATAGGTGAGTGAAGTAGAGGGAAAGCTAAGAGCTGGCTGAAGCCATAGGGATGGAGGAAAGGAGAAAATTAAAAAATCAGATCAATACTATTAAAAACTCAAGAAAGCCTAAAAATTTCTTCTCCGCTGGTTTAAACTAACCATTGGCTCAAGCCATAAAATGTAGATCTGTGTTCTAAACACCTGAAAGTTTGGGGGCTTTTGTAAAGAAAGGAGCCATTTAAATTATATCTGCATATGAGTTTGGATTTTGAATTCTCAACCTTCTGAGAATTTGAGGCTTGGGCTGGGCCTATCTTTAGTTTAACATAAAAGTGGATGCATGATTTTGGATAAAACAGCAAAGTGGAACTTTCATCAAAAACTCATAACTAACCATAACCAGATCTCTGGAACTTCACTAGTAGATTTGTTATCTTTGCCTGATTCCCGCCCTCCCTCCCCCCCAAACTTCTGTTCTTTTAAGTGGAATGCTGAAATTGCCTTCGGAAAAGCTGTTTATGCAATATTCCCTGCCCACTTTTGTAGATCTGAGAGACCTGGAAAACCAGCCACACTTATGTCCTTCAGACCTATTGAAATTCACCCATCACTGGTTGAAATCTCTACTGTCATGCAATATTTTTCCTATTTTAAATACATACCTAAGAATGTAGGCGCTTGTATTGGGCTGGAAAAATAATACAAGAGAAGAGGGATTATAATAAAAGAAATTGTGTGTAAATTTAGTGTTAGTGAAATGTGCCAGAATAACAGTTTTGGAGAGTACAATAAAGCAATCTCCCAGGTGATTCAGTCCTTGGCCTCTCTGATAAGGATGCCTCGCTGGACTGAGACTCATTACTCATAGGCCACTGAGCAGCCATCAGAAGATAATGATTTTCAGTCATTACCAATCTGGGCTGGATTGGAGCCAGCAACCTAGCTGTCTCATTACCAATCCTTTGAGTCATCCAATCCTTTAGAATGTCTCTATGATGTTGGACAGAAATGGTGTGGAGTGGATGCTACCACTCAAAAACCATTTAAATAAAGTAGAAAGGAATCTGCCCCATGTACTCAAAAAGTGATGACGAGATTTTTTTTTTTTAAGTAAAGCTTTGACCATCTTTTATTTTAATATGTCCTGGCTGCCTCCTCCCCACCCCAACCTAATCTTCTCTACACCGGTTCTCTACTTAGTTACAATTCTTTTAGCTGCTGATTTTGGTGAGCATCTTGTTAATCGCCTGCTTGACATGGGTGGTGGAACTCCGTCTCCGAGTCTTGCCCTGGACCATCTTACGACGCCGTACCTCACGGCAAAGCTCATAGAAGGCCTCCATGATGTTGCCTTCACCTGTGCAAGCAGAGCACTCATAAAACGCACATGCCAGTTCCGTGGCCAGCTTTTCTCCTTCCTCTGTGCTGACCTGCCTGGAGTGGTCCAGGTCTGCTTTGTTCCCCACTAGGATCAGAGTAACATTCTTGGGTTTTTTCACTTCATCCAGCAAGTTCTTGAGTGGCAGCACTTCCTCAAAGCTGCTCCTGTCGGTGATATCATAGACTAGCACAAAGCCTTCACCCCATCGTACGTGTCCTTCCTTCTGAATAGTGTCCTCCTGTTTGGAAAGAAGGATAACAGTTTAAGGAGAAGATCATACCCTGGCTGAATACAGTGGGAAACTAATACAAGCCCTTCAGGTAGACATCCGTCCCATATGCTCACCTCTCAATGACTGAGCAGGGTGCAAGCCATTTGCACCTGGGCAAAGTGGGTGTAAAACTACAACTTTTCAGATTTTACATCCATTCTGCAAAGGTGGAGATGACTGCACAGGGTGCAAGGCAGTGGAGAATCTGACCCTAAGGATCTACAGCTGTGAGCGGAATAATGTTGTTGTGTGTTCCTGTAGTAGATTTTGAGGAAAAGTCTGATAGGTTTGGATGGGTTTCTGGTGGTTTTCAGTGTGAGCACCTACCAGTGTTTGGTAAGAGTGAATGGTGGCCATGGTGAGGCAGAATCCACAGTGTTTGTTTTGGTGGGTGTAGCTTACAAGTTATACTTGTGTCCTGGCTGTGCATGGCTGACCATCGTGTATGATCAGCTGGCTGTAGGACGTGTCTGTTTGCCGCCTATATCCCGATATTGTGATTCCTTTCTAAGGAGTTAGCTTCATGGAGTGCTCTTGGGTGTCCATATAGAGGAATACTGCTAGACTATCTGTATCTCCTCTGGATAATGGCACTGGGCAAGAGTGATAACCCATTAGGGAAATCTGGTAATGCGATCTGGGCCAGGCCTGTCACTGTTACCACAGATTACATTGCACTGATTTCATGCAGAGCCTTCATCTTGCAGATTTATGTGGGAGGCTCCTTGTGCACAGAGCCAGTTGCTTCCAGATGATGAAGTGGAGTATCTTGAGGCACCAGCTGAAGTTCCTTACGCAGCTTTTGTTACAGTTAAGGCATGTAAATAAAGAGTTCTCCAGATGGTCACACACTATCTCCACCTGCTCTTCCACATTACAAAACTCTAAACATTGATCTGAGTGCAGCACCCAAGACTGGCAGCCACTGCTCAGAGTGGCATGGGCTCTACTTGATTTTAGTCACCGGAAATGTCGTGCAGCTGCCTTACTCTCACCTCTTTTCTCCTATTTATTTGTGTATAAGAATCAGATCGTCTCGGCTGTTCTCACTCACCTGACCAGCTGTGTCTAGTATCTCCATGGAAACAACTTCATCATCAATAGTTGCCTGATGACGATAGGTAGACTCTTAAACATAATAAAAACAGTTTGAGAAGAGTTTGAAATCTAAATGCAGATTGTTAGAGCAGAATCTTCTATACATTCCTTGCTACTGTTCTATCATGTATAGATGTGATGTAAAGCTTCCCCAGCATCCATGAAGTGGAGCTTTTTCATACCTCAAACATCCTAGCTCCTCTTCTCATGGCTAAGACCTACCCATGTCTCCCCATGTGCCACCCCATAACCTTCTTCCATACCGCATCTTAGAACTATGACTGTCCATAGACATAACCTTTGTACTATACACATGGGACCTCTGCAATTACCACAAAGGGACTGAAAATTTTAAAAAGTTAACCAGCTATCCAGTAACATTCACAGGCCTGGGTCTTCCTATTGGACAATAATATAAATAATATCTGCAGCATGTAACCCAAGACATTTCTGTGATGGAATGTTTAAAAAATCATAACTTTCAAAAATGAAACTGGTTTCAATGACTATGGCTTTATTTACATCAGGGCTGAATTTGATCCAATTTGTTTATTCAGACTGGAACGTGGCACTGATGCTAGCACACTTATTCTTTTTTTTTAATGGATTTTATTCCCCTTCAGTTTATTTTTTTAAGAGGGAAAAGGGCTAAATCATGTTAAAATATTTTTCAAACAATCATCATAAGTTCTTTTCAAAAGATTTTTATATAATATCAAACTAACCAATAATACTGAAATTAGATGCAGACTTCCATATTTCAATATATTAGACTGATTAAAAAAAAGTTCTCAGTTAAAATAGTTTCTGAATACATATTATTGTTACCGCTAGATTAAAAAGCTAAATGCACACACATGGTATAAGATGGATTTACAGCAGACATGAATTTGGTGTAAGATCTTGTAATTAAAAGAAGAATCCTGGGATCATTCAGGACATCTCTCAGAACCATATTTAGCCTGTTTATAAACTCTTCCTAGAATACTTGATGTACCCTTCACATTCCCGCTTATTCCAATAGATATTATCTTACTTGCTAGTATTACATATGGGGCTTGGAGTCCATTGCTATGGATGATTTTTAAGTGGTCAGGATCTTGGATTTATGCATCACTGAATGCACCGCAACTCCAGCAACAGGGAGCCTTTTAACCTCATGCTGTGATGATACTTTCTCTACTGATTTGGAGGGAAAAGTGCCACCTCCTGAAACACCAATGCTGCTACTTTGGAGGTCTCCAATACAAAAACTGACTATGCCTGTCACTGCTTAGCTTGAAATCTGACCAGCTCAGAGCTGAAAATGGTGTGGCTGCAGACCAGGGATCTACTTAAGCTACTCGCTAAGCATAGCCCTTACACTGTGATAAAATTACAGAACAGCGGGATTTATTTTCGGAATGTTTCTTTGAAACATGCTGAAATCATCACTTTTCTAGCAAAGGCTCAAAGCAATGTGTATGATTTATAAGACTTGCCAAGGAGAGTTAAATATACACACTTTCCATGATATAGGAAAATAAGGGTGCATTTGGTGCCTCTGAAGTTCTGGAAATAGGCAACTAATCAAATAATTAATGATACAAGGATGCTTGTTTTATCTTAATAAGTAGATGACACTTAAGTGTGATAGCATTTGACCTAGAACTTGGAAAATGATTCATGCTAACATTCAGATTTATTACTGTTGCCAGCTCACAGATGGTCTACATCAAAAGTCAAATGCACATGATATAAAACTGTACTCAGCAATTCTGATCACTTGTCAGAGATTTACATTTTATTTGGTGCAAATCTCTTCAATGGGAATGGGAGGATGTGCTCAAGGAAACTTATTTATTGAATCAGAACTTCTGAAAGGTTTTATGTTCTATGAATGTCTCTCTTCCCTATTGAGGGATGCCACCTCTCCTGAATAATGTGTTTAAACTCTCACATTATTCTCCCCCACCAAAAAGTAACTTGCCCTCATCACTCAGATTGCTTTAAGTGGTGCAGCTGTCACCAATATGGACAAATGGGCAAGTCCCTCCATCAGTCAGGCAAGTGGAAGCCAAATGGCCAGTCCCTTTGTTTTCAGTTTTTATTTTGTTTAAAATTTCCCAGGAACTTACTGGTGTTTGTTACAAAACTGTCAAAATGGGCAAAAGTTGGTGCAAAAATTAACTTCACAGTTTTCTGGGTAATATTAAGCTAATACTGGGGATGGGAGAACAGGAAAAAGAGCAACAAATACAGAAAAGTAGACCATAAGTGAAGAGATGGCAGAGAGGAGGGCGTCATCTCCATCTCTTCTGCATCTGAGTCCACTTCAGAAGTTCAGTTACCTCGTTAAAATAAGACTTAAGTGGGATTTATGTAGGGAATATACCTTGTTCTAGCCTTCTGCCCAGAGGTGAGATTTATCTTGGATGTGTAGCATTGATAGGGGTAAGAGAGGTGTGAAATGTTGGTAGTTGTTTTGGATAAAGATGTATCTGGTTTTGAGCTTGAGTAAGGATTGTGGATTTGGGGCAATTTTAATGGTATTTAGCACTATCTGGATGTTTATGAAAAAGCAAATAGCCATTATTAGTCTCAAATTGACAAGTATGAATTTGGACTAAGGGCGTGGAGCTTCCTATAAGCCCAGTTGATTAAAGCACAGGGCTGTCAACCATGGCATCTTGAGTTGTATTACCTTTCTGAAACTAAATGGTCTTGACTTTGCATTTCTGTAATACTTCACACAGTACAGTACCTTGCTTTACAGTAGTTCAATATCATTACATACAGAGAAACTGCGACAGAGATGTTAAAGTGCTTTGACTGGAGTTGTCATGATCTAGTTGAGGAGGCATAGGTCTAACAGAAGAGAGTGGTCTTCTAATCATGGTTATGATATGGACTTTTCAGGTGACCATGGGCAATTTCCTGAGCCTTGGATTTTCTGCCTGTACCACGCACAATATGACCTAGTAATAATTCCATACTGTAATTATATGGCTACCACCAACTAAGTGGAAGGAAAATTTTATAGTTGTGTTTCTCTGTCCATAAATGCTTGAATCAAAGAAGGATTTTGCTGGCCCCTAAGGAGCCAGTCAGCTACTGTGGTCAGAGTTGTGGTAAGCCAATCAACATTAGAAACGCTGAAATGGTGCTGTAAAACTCACCACTTGACCCCAATCGGTTATAAACTTTGAAAGTCCTTGTTAACTATTGGGGTGTTACACGTCATATAATATTTTTGGTAATTTAAAGAAAAGGGGTTGCTGACCATATTGCTTTGGTCCTATAGTTGATCTCATTACTCTGATGGGTTTCTGAGTGGCAGTAGCCATGTTAGTCTGTATCAGCAAAAACAATGAGGAGTCCTTGTGGTACCTTAGAGACTAACAAGTATATTTGGACATAAGCTTTCATGGGCTAAAACATATATTCTGTCTACTGTATTTTCCACTCCATGCATCCAGTGAAGTGGGTTTTAGCCCAGGAAAATTATGTCCAAATAAATTTGTTAGTCTCTAAGGTGCCACAAGTACTCCTTGTTGTTTTTATTACTCTGATGGTTTCACTTTGTATAATAGTTCATTTTGCAGCACTTTTTTTCAATAATATACACATAACTCTTTCAAGATTCATCATTTGAAAAATTAAAGCTCATCCTTTAAATATTTAGACCATACCAAGGGACCCCAAAAGCATTTCTGAAGCAACGTTAGTCAGTTTATTTTTTTTAGCCTACAGTATATTAGCACAATTATTCAGTCCCACATAACTAATGAACTTCTAAATTCCCAGATGCGGAGAGTCCTTTACAAGAAGAAGCAAAAAACAGATTGAAAGCTTCCCCTGGGCTTATTTGTGCTATCTTGTTAATAAGTGTATTATATAATCACTGTATTTTTCTGAAAAATGGATTAAAAGTCATTATGAAAAAACCATACTATTAAAATTATATAGAGAAAATATTGAAGTATATGATCCACAGAATGCAAATCTGAATGTCCTACAAAGCCTGAGGTTTTGATAAATCTGATAGCATCTCTGTGCTATGGTTATAATACATTCAAGGGAGATTACATGAAGAATGAACACATTTTCTTGTCCTGAATAAAACTGAATTGGTCAATACATTTGTTCCAGAAGAGCATATTTCAATTCAATTTTTCCTCTGAGATCTACTTTGTAGCTCTTGGACCACATCCTCAGTTGGCATAAATTGTCTTTAATGGAACTACATCAACTTACACCAGCTGATCTGGTCTCTTGACTCCAATGTCTTGCTCAGTATAAATTCCATGGATATGGGGAGAGCAGAAAATGTGGGTAAAGTGTTGACTTACAGCTCTGAAAGGAGATTTTCGCTTTATGCTTTTAGGAACATGTTTATCGTAGGAATAGGCAAATCAATTTGGATGAAATAAATACCTCCACAACTTTATGCCCAAACTTTGACTGGTAGCCAGGTCTATTTTCAGTACAGATGGGCCCAAATTTTTTCTCATCCAGAGTTTTGGCTCATGTCCATCTCTAATTTCAATGTTCAAAAAAGACAGCCTCACTGGAAGGAGACGTTTAGAAATATGTGAGAAAGTTTATGCTCATGGTGTCTTCCACCCCCATGCAACCTGGAAGCACTGGAGACCTAGCGAGAGAGCCTGTTCTGTGAAATTTTCAGACCAGTCTGTAGACCAATGAGATGCAAGCATGTGAACTTCTGCTTGCTTAATTGCACTGAACTTTCAAATCATCATTTAAAAACTTTATTTTCCCTTGGATGAAGAAATATGCATAGGAAACTAGGGCTTGTCATAAAGTGATGAGCCAAAAACTCATGTTACCCCCAAGAAACTCCATGGAGGTCACAGGCATTGCATGGTGTATATGCCTGCAGAATTTGTCCCCATCTAATTTGAGAACTGTGAATCATGGCACAGCCAATTTTCCTCCATTCCACAAAAACCTAGTGTTGTCTCATATTGTTTTACGTGTATTTGCTCCAGCTGCATGAGTAAATTTTGTCTTTCTTCTCTGCTCTCTGCATCTACTCACTTGCTTCCTCTCAGTCCTTTTCAGTCTTACCACTACTGGGACCAGGGACATCTTCTCTTTAGCACTTACCATCTAGAGCATGACATTGTGTGCGTGTGTGTGTGTCTCTCTCTCTGACTCTTCCCCCTCCACCCATCTTTTGTCAAACCTCATCTAAAAATATTTTTCTTCCTTGCCTGTGACTCATTATTGCCTACTCCATCTCTTATTGCCCTTATGACATGCTTTTTCTTTTACTGGAATCAGTGGAGCTAATATTTGTTCACACTAGTGGAGGATCTGGCCCTACGTGCTTATAAAATAGGTTTTTTTTTAATGTTGAATGCATTCTTTCCCCTCTTTTTATTATTGTCATATACGCAGAGCCATAAATATGCATGGGGCTTTCCATTCACGCTATGTTAAAGTTACACACTAAAAATCGCAAAGGGTAAAATTTCCAAAAGCACCTAACAGCTTGTCTCTATAAACACTTAGGGCACTGCAGGCTAGTATGGGGTAGATTTACTTTGCAATGGGAGTAGGTTAAAGGACACTGGGAAGTTTTAGTGGGGGGCAACAGGATCCACATGGATACTTAGTGCATGGCAGGCTAGTGTGTGGTAGATTACACCCCAACTTGTTGTGAACTCAGTGTTTTTATAGACAGACCCTTCTGCCCAGGTATTTAAAGCTATTCCAGCATTGCTATGCTCAGTGTCACAATGCCTAACTGGTTTAGGAGCCTAAATTTCATTTTCAAAAGGTATTGTCATTAAGGAGTCTAAATCCCATTGACTGTCAATAGAATTTAGACTCCTAAATCCCTTTTGGAAATGAGATTTAGGCTCCTAAAACAGTTAAGCATTGTGGTTCTTACTGTTGCAATGTCTAAATAGCTTTAAAAACCTGGGTCTTCGTGATTTAGGCTCTTAGGCTCCTAAGTTATTTTTGAAAATGTGATTTAAGTTCTTAAATCACTTAAAATTTTTACTCCCCAAAAGTCAGGAACTACAAAACTTGAGGCTTCAACAGGTCACGTTCTGTGTTCCATATGCTTGTCTCTCAGTGAAAAGTTTACAACACCCACAGCAATATTAAGCCACACAAAAAACAGAAATGTGGGTCTAGAAAATATGGGAGTTAAGCCTGAATTTTACCACCCCCTTCATGCCAATTGTCTGAGAAGAAGCTTCTGTCCCGACCAACACCTAGCTAAGGCCAGTCAGGGAGATACACAATGATATCAGAAAGAGTGCAGGATTCGCTAGGCTACGTTAAATGATTTAGCTGTGTCAGCACTGACCAGCCTCAGAATTTTTCAGATTTTTATCTTTTCCTCTTTAATTCTCCCCTACCTCAATTCAAGCAGAGGCACTAGTCCTCAGTGCGAGTTATGTCCACGACAAGCTTCAAGTTAAATAAGCCATTCTTGCTGTAGTTATACCTTTTTTTAAAGTGTCGTTAGAGAGCAGGTGTGTACTTTCCCCCATAAATGGAAACTAGCCAAAGAGATTTTGCTCACAATTTATTATTTTTCATCACTTTGAGGCATAGAGCAAGCATGGGGAAATTTCAGTCTGGCCAGCGAATGTTTCAGAAAATGAGCAAGTATAAATAGAGAAAGTATTTTGCAATCATAACTACCGTGGGCATAGCTAGTGCCCAGTATAACACTTTCTGCTGTCTTCCATTTATTTAATTCTGTAAAGTGCTTTGGGATATTGTATATATGTAAAAGTTGCTATAAAACAGGCTGTATTTTATCACTGCCATCAAGAATGCTACATCTTGAGACCGATATTAAAGAAAACATAAAACATATTAAATAAATGATTCCTACATTGTTCCAAGCTTCTTCCTCTGCTGTTCTTCATTGTGGCCTCTCGCTTTGAGTCTGCCATGCTTTTTAAAGGCCAGTGTCATGGATTTAAAAAGTTCTAGGCCATGCCCGTCTGCTTCCTTATGGCTACTTCAGAGAAACCAGGAATGTTTCCATAGCTCATTTCCATAATATATTTTATATAAATTCCCACTATAGAGGAGCACAGTGGGAGGCAACAGAAGATATATTAAATTTGTATGAGGTCAAGTTAATTTTTCTTTGAAATGGGAAAATTAAGTCTAGGAGAGGTGCCTACATCCTATTTAATATTGTTGATCCAGAAGGAATGAGTAGCATCATTAATAAAATTCACAGATGACACCAAGGAAGCAGATTGCAGCTGGCCCACCATAAGGCCCCATTCCAGCACAGCATTAAGCACAAGCCAAAGTGGAGAAGGTTGTTCCCCTTACATCCTTGCTTGGGAGCCTACCAGAATCCTATTGCTTATAATTCCTGAGTGCAAGGACTAGGAAAGTCTAGTGTCACTGCTAGATTCCTCCCAAATTGGCACTGGGGTAAGGAGAGGGTATTGGTCTATTGGGATGCAAATACTGCTCTCTTTAAAGGTTTGCAGTTTCCAAACTGGAATGCACTGCACTAAATCAGTCAAAACACCTCAGGTACCCAGTTGATATGGTGCACTTCCTCATCCAGTAGCTACTAAAGTTAGACACTTTTAAATCAGCAATTCTGGATAACTTGCATCTAAGAGTTTTAAAAAAGCTGGTTGAGGCACTCACTTAGACCATTAATGTTGATTTTCTGTAAGTTTTGGAACATTGGGGAAGTTCCAGAGGACTGGAAGAAAGCTAATGTTGTGCCAATATTTAATAATGGTAAACGGAATGACCCAGTTAATTATATGCTTGTCAGTCTGACTTTGATCCCAGGAAAGATAATGGAGCAGCTGATACAGGACTTGCTCCATAAAGAATTAAAGGAGAATAGTATAAATAATGCCAATCAATATTGGCTTATGGAAAATAGATCTTGTCAAACTAACTTAATATCTTTTTTTGATAAGATTGCATGTTTGGTCGATAAAGGTAACAGTGTTGATGTAATACACTTAGACTTCTGTAAGGCATTTGATTTGGTACTGCATGAAACTTTGATTTAAAAAGCTAGACATAAAATATACATGGCACAGATTAAATGGGTTAAAAGCTGGCTAACAGGTCTAAAAATGTAATGTAAATGGGGACTCATCATTGAGTGGATGTGTTTCTAATGGGGTCCACAGGGGTGGTTTTTTGGCTATTTAACATTTGTATCATTGGCCCAGAAGAAAACATAAAATCATTGTTGATAAAGTTTGCAGATGACACCCTAATTGGGGGAGTGGTAAATAATGAAGAGGACAAGTCACTGATTCAGAGTGATCTGGAGAACTTGATAAGCTGGGTGCAAGCAAACACTATATGTTTTAATATAGCTACATATAGATGTATACATGCAGGAACAAAGAATGTAGGCCATACTTATATGATGGGGGACTCTATCCTGGGAAGCAGTAACTCTGAAAAAGATTTGGAGAGGGGTGTATAATCAGCTGAACATGAACTCCAGTGTGATACTGTAGCCAAAAAGGCCTAATGCAATCTTGGATGCGTAAACAGAGGAATCTTGAACAGGAATGGAGAGGTTATTTTACCTCTATTTGGTACTGATGCAACTGCTAGAATACTGTGTCTGGTTCTGGCATCCACCATTTAAGAAAGAGGTTGACAAATTGGAGAGAGTTCAGAGAAGAGCCATGATTTAAGAATTAGAAAGCCTGCCTTATAGTGATAGACTCAAGGTTATGGGATGACCGGGTACAGTTGATAAGTACCCACATGGAGAACAAATATTAAATAATGGGATCTTCAGTTTAGCAGAGAAAGACAGAGCATGATCCAATGGCTGGAAGTTGAACCTAGATAAATTCAGACTGGAAATAAGGAGTAAAGTTTTAGCAGTGAGAGTAATTAACTATTGGAACAATTTACCAAGGGTCATAGTGGATTCTCCATCACTGACATTTTTAAACCAAGGAGGATGTTGTTCTAAAAGACATGATCTAGGAATTATTTTGGGGAAGTCCATTGGTCCCTGTTATGCAGGAGATCAGATGAGATGATCACAATGGTCCCTTCCGGCTTTGGAATCTATGAAAATGTTCACAAAAGACAGACTTTGGAATGATCGGTGGTGAAATGCAATGAATGTATTCATCTTTTAGGCACCATGACTGCACTTGAGTTGATGGGGAGTTTCAGTTAACCAGGGTATGGCTGAACTGGGTTTTTTTGTATCATACTCTACAAAGCAACATCATTTAATATGACTTTATGTACAGCACCTTGATGGGAGGGTGAATGTGCACACTCAAAGATGTGTTGTGTGCTCTAATAACGTTCATTATTGTGATACAAGGCAATAGTGTTTGTGGCTTGTTTAGTAAGAGCAGTAGGGCAGGGTTCCTGGATACTTCTCTTAGCTGTGCCACTGACTTGCTGTGTGGCTTTTGACAAATTGTATAGCCTTTCTCTCTCTCTCTGCTTCACTTCCTCACCAGTAAAATCCTCCAGCTCAAAGAAGTGTGATCAAGTTTTAATGAATTAATGTTTGTAAAGTTGTTTAAGTTCCATGTCTTAAAAGTGCATAGAAATGTAAAGTGTTTATCCAAAGGCTGTATTTTGGGCAAGAATCTACCAGTGTAATATTAAAAAAACCATGGAGTGATATTTTGCTTGTAAATAATACAAACTCCATTGTCTGTAGCATTTCTCTAACTTCACTGTATTACTTGACTGTGATAAGAAAAAGAACTCATGTTTATGGAGGATGTGAAGGGCAGAGGATGGTGGTAAAGAATCTTGAGTCTTAGCCCTGCTTTACATTACGTGTTTAGACTGAATTTAGCAGCCTTAGATCGATTTAACCCTGCACCTGTCCACACGACAAAGCCATTTTTGTTGACTTAAAGGGCTCTTAAAATTGATTTCTGTACTCCTCCCTGACGAGGGGATTAGCGCTTAAATTGACCATGCTGGCTCGAATTTGGGGTAGTGTGGATGCAATTCAACGGTATTGGCCTCAAGAGCTATCCCAGAGTGCTCCATTGTGACTGCTTTGGACAGCACTCTCAATTCAGATGCACTGGCCAAGCCCTGCAAACAGGAAAAGCTCTGCAAACTTTTGAATTTCATTTCCTGTTTGGCCAGCATAGCGAGCTGATCAGCACAGGTGACCATGAATCCCAGAATTCAAAAGAGCTCCAGCATGGACCGAACAGGATGTACTGCATCTGATCACTGTATGGGAGACGAATCTGTCCTATCTGAACTCTGTTCCAAAGGACGAAATGCCGGAATATTTGAAAAAATCTCCAAGGGCATGAAGGGCAGAGATTATAACAGGGACCCGCAGCAGTGCTGCGTGAAGCCTACCAAAGAACCAGAGAGTCAAATGGCCTCTCCAGGTCAGATCCTCAGACATGCCGCTTTTATTATGAGCTGCATGCCATTCTAGGGGGTGCTCCTACAACTACCCCACCCATGTGCTTCCCTCCTCCCCCATCCCTCCTGGGCTATCTTGGCAGTTATCCCCCGATTTGTGTGACGAATTAATAAAGAATGCATGAATTTGAAACAACAATGACTTTATTGCCTCTGCAAGCAGAGATTGAGGGGGGAAGGGAGGGCGGTTGGCTTACAGGGAAGTAGAGTGAACCAAGTGGGTGGGTTTCCATCAAGGAGAAACAAACAGAACTTTCACGCTGTAGCCTGGCCAGTCATGAAACTGGTTTTCAAAGCTTCTGTGATGCACAGCATGCGCTGCTGTGCTCTTCTAACTGCCCTGGTGTCTGCGCGAAATCAGCGGCCAGCTGATTTCCCTCAACCCTTCACCTTGCCATAAACATCTCCCCCTTACTCTCACAGATATTATGGAGCACACAGCAAGCAGTAATAACGATGGGAATATTGGTTTCGCTGAGGTCTAACCGAGTCAGTAAACTGCGCCAGCGAGCTTTTAAATGTTCAAAGGCACATTCTACCACAATTATGCACTTGCTCAGCCTATAGTTGAACTGCTCCTTACTACTGTCCAGGCTTCATGAGCCATGGGAGCAAGGGGTAGGCTGGAGTAGGTGCGACTGTGCGGTGCTGCTGACTGGGAGAGCAGCCTGAGGGAAAAGCCTCCAGCTGGCATGATATTCCAGGCAGGAATACTCCATTAGATGAAACTTAAAGAAAAGAATGACCTGGAGTCATTCCCATTTTTGTCCAGACACCCCCGACTGACCTCACTGAGGCCAGCCAGGAGCACCCATGTCTGCCCAGGCGTCCCCGACCAACCTAACCGAGATCGGCCAGGAGCACCCACGGGATGATGATGATGGCTAGCAGTTGTATTGTACTGTCTGCCGTCTGCAAGGCAAAGCAAGGGAATGCTGCTGTGTAGCACTGCAGTACCGCATCTGCCAGCAGGACGCCGGAAGATATACGATAACAGTGAGCTGAGCAGGCTCCATGCTTGCTGTGATATGTCGTCTGCACGTCTAACCCAGGAAAAAAGGTGAGAAACGATTTTTTGCCATTGCTTTCAGGGAGGGAAGGAGGGAGAGGGGCCTGACGACATGTACCCAGAACCACCCGCGACAATGTTTTTGCCCCATCAGGCACTGGGAGCTCAACCCAGAATTCCAATGGGGTCGGAGACTGCAGGAACTATGGGATAGCTACCACAGTGCAATGCTCTGAAAGTCGATGCTAGCCTCAATACTGTGGACGCACACGGCTGACTTAATGCACTTAGTGGGTACACACAATTGACTGTATCAACTCAATTTCTAAAAAATTAACTTCATTAAATGGACCTAATTTTGTAGTGTAGACATACCCTTACATTTTAATTATGTTGCCATTTAAGTTTTCTTGATACAACAGACTACTAGAATTAGTGATAGTATTGTTTGAGATTATTAACTCTCTGATATCAGTTTAAATATAATATATAGATTATTTTTAAAATCTTAGTGTATGTCTATACTTAGACTGTAGTGCTTCAGTGTACACACTCCCTATGCTGATGGGAAGGGTTCTCCTATCAGCATAGGTAATCCACCGCCCCAAGAAATGGTAGCTAGGTCAACAGAAGAATTAGTCTCTCGACCTAACACTATCTAATCTGGGGGTTACGTCGGTTATCTTTGTGTCCCCAGGGCATGGATTTTTCACATAGAGATGTTCTGGACCAAAATATATCCTGTAAATATGTAGCCTAATATTGCATTGGACTTTTGTTATTCTGTCACATTGCAAGCTCATTTGTTGCCACTATCACAGCAGGTCTTGTTTGACACTGCAATATCCCTAATTTCTCCCTCCTAGGGTTGTCAACCATCCAGAATTGTCCTGGAGTCCCCAGGAATTAAAGATTAATCTTTAATAAAATATTATGCCATCTGATGAAACCTCCAGGAATCCATCCAACCAAAATTGGCAATCCTATGCCCTCCCTTTTTGTTTTGGATTCCCCTCCATCTGCTCGGATGCACTTTCCCTGGGTGAATCTCATTTTATTTTCTCATACCCCTAATCTCCTTGTATGTTGTTTGTCTTTCATTACTAATATCTGCGGCTCCCATCAATTTAGGCCTTTATCACAACTGTCATGTCACAACATACTCTGAGGAAGAGTCATAGATTTCAGACTGTGATCCCTACTTATCAACACTGGTAAACAGAAACTCACACAAATAATCCTTGTAAAGCCAATGGGCAAAATCCTGGAAAAACTCAAATTGACTTGAAATGGAGTTTCACTCACTGAGGCTACCCATGTGAATAACTGCTCACCAATATCACTGAGAGGTCATAATATGGTCTTTGGGGTGAAATAGATCCCTAATATAGAGGGTCAACAAAAGGCCTGTGCATGCCTGCAGGACTTGCGTGGAACACGGGGCTTCTGCATACGTGTGACTAATTCTGCTCCTGAGAAGATATTGTCTGGCAGGCATGATGTGTTTGTCCTTCTGCTGTCATGGCAACAGGTAGTGGCAGTGCTGCCCCAAAGGGTCATCCTGCAGCTGTGCCCTTGTGAACACTTCTGCCTGCCTGTTGTAAGCCACAATGCTATACCTATGCTAGGCCAGCGAGGTGGCAAACAAATGCTCATGCTACCACTGCCTAGCAACCAGAAAGCATCAGATTTAGTGGTACTTAGGACTTGGGCTGGTCCTCTCCACAGAGGTGAATTTCACCCTGTTATGTTTGGTTTGATGGATATTTTTTAATCTGTAAATAGAGCAAAAATAAAATGGAGAGCAAATATTTCCAGTTCTACATCAACACCCACCACAGAGGAGTGTTGTTGATAATTAATGTTTGTGAAGCACTTTTAGACTGCTGGTTAAAACATATCCTAGATGTGCCAAGTGTCTTTAGACATTTTAAAACCATAACACATTTTCTTGTTTAGTGGAAATTGTGAGCTTGTTATGAAAACAGATGTATGGTAAAAGCCTCCTGGTGCTCAAACCTCCCCTTCTCAAGAACTTGTATCCTAACTAGAGAAAATCTAGTTGAAACACCCAATTCAGACACCCTAAACTTTGGAACAACTATGGATCTGGATCTAGCTCTTGAAGTTTGCAACTTTTGGTCTCTCTCTTTTTTCTATGCACATTCTGTATCCTCAGTGTGCATATATAGCACAATGTTTTGATTTGTTATAAACAGAGATTGATATGCCTCATATACCCAGGCAGATAAGGAATTAGTAGAGCCCTGCAAATGTGCCAATATCCACAGATATCCGCAGACCATGTTTGAGGATCTGACGTGAATACAAATTTTGTATCTGCATAGGGCTTTAGCAATTAGCTTCAATGGCTTGGTACCTTTTTTTTTTTTTTAAAAGGTAGCAAACACCTACCAAGAAAATGATAGAGGAATGTGCTTAACTAAGCAATAATGATCAAGATGTAGGGCAGCCAAGAGTTGGCTGATAGTTAATAGTTTCTGGATAATGAGCTCTGCTGATACTGTCATTCCTAATAAGTTGAGAATGGAAAATTAAAATATTAAGTGTGATACAGTTGTATAGGGTCATAGTTCAAGGCAGCTACACGTCTATTCCCCCTCTATGGTCCAGCAAGGGCACCCACTAGGCTTCTGGCTCCCATCTGCCTCCACTCTTGGATGGAGACACATGTCTCTTTCCCTCCTGACTGGGATATTTCAAGGCCGACAGCTCCTTGCCTACAATAAGAATTCCTCGGTGAAGTCCGGTTTCCTAAGCAGGCCTGCATTACTTTTCTCCTCAGAGACAGTCCACGGTGTAATTGCAAAAGCTGTTACCACACAGCTCTTTCTAAGCAAGCACATTTATTCTTAAGATAAAAGCCTTAAAGGGAAAGTATATTAAAAACAATAAAAGAACCTACACGCATGCTAATAAGCTTACCAGAAATCAACCCCTCACTTTAAGGGTTCACTCTGGCTGGTGACCATCCTTCAAATCCCACCAAGGGGTTATCCCAGGATTACGAGTTCATAACTCCTTTTCTCAGAACAATAACACAGATTGAGCTAAATCCATCCAACCCTTCCCAGGAAAGATTACATCCACCTCCCCTTGCACAGAATATCCTGTCAATTTGTCGGTTCAGAAAAAAGGTTACAAGTAAATTTTAACTCAGGCTATTTAACTAAAAGTCCTTTCTTTCTTTGTGCCTGGAAACTCCAGTATGAACCAGTATATGTAAGCCTCTCTCCAGATGGCGGTAGCAGCTCTCTGGAGGTGTTACAACCTGAATGAATATGCCAAACAACTCCCAACTGTTCTTAGTGGGTTGTGGTCCCCCTCCCTTATGAAATTACACACAATCCCCGGCCCACAATGATACATAAACTTAACTCAATAAGGTTTAGCTTAATTCAGTATGGTTTGTCCAGGAAATTGCCCAAACTGTCACACAGGGCACATGTATAGAAATAATATCCTGTGTAGCAACCCTAGTGCTGAAAGACCCTCACTTTAAATGGGAGTTCCATGCACCAACGGTCCTCAGCAAAACCATGCTACTCATTCATGGTCCCTCTTCATGTGTGTGGCAACTGAACATTATAACTTGGGTCCTGGAGACATAATAATACATTCACACAGAGGTAACATGCGACAGAGTCCTGTGGCACCTTATAGACTAACAGACGTATTGGAGCATAAGCTTTCGTGGGTGAATACCCACTTTGTCAGATGCAATGTCTTGCATCTGACGAAGTGGGTATTCACCCATGAAAGTTTATGTTCCAATATGTCTGTTAGCCTGTAAGGTGCCACAGGACTCTGTCGCTTTTTACAAATCCAGACTAACACGGCTACCCCTCTGATACTTGAGAGGTAACATGGACTCTCTAATTTTTGTCTTGAAGCTTAAAGAGGTACTGAATCCCATAAATTCCTTTTAATCTAAAATGTATTATCCCTTTCAGGAATTACAGAAGGACAAGGAATTTTATGTTGTTTTATTCACTCTAAATAGAACCCTAGTGAATTTCCTGTGCCTTGGAAGTTTTGATGTAAGTCCTGGTAGAAATGGAATTGCCAAGGGAAAACCAACTTCTAGCATGGCAGAATTAATGGATCCCATTGGATCTGATATAGAAAATTAGCTGTAAACATTACTTTTTTTTGTCGCTTGCAGCCTCAGTGTTTCTGGCAAAATCTCTTGTTGCTTAGTAGCTGTGTGGTGTGCATCTGTTTTAGTTCTACATTTGAAAAGTCACTTGACAAACATGCTTATTCTCAATGTAGGATAAATATGTCACACTGACACAGTTTATGTTGCTTTAAACAAAGAAACAGATTGATATGATTCTTCAGAAGAACAGAACAAAACCAAACAAAACAAACCTCTCTCTGTAAAAAGCCATAGTAAACCCAGTTATGTAGTATCTAAAGAGATGCCTATACGCTATAAGCCACCAAAGGATGACCATGATAAGGACAGATACAGTATTCTCTTTAGAGAATGCATGTTTGTGCTAATTTCCTCAATCTCACTGCTTCCACCAGAGGCTCCTATCATTGATTAATGTCCAATTGATGACATTTGTTAATTTTTGCATTTGTAGTCTTTTCCATCTGAACATCTCAAAGTGCTTAGCTTCTCAACAGCTGTATTGGATAGTTATCTCTAAAATTAGATGAATATGTAGAATTTAATAAATCAAAGGAGTAGCAGCCCTGGATGCTGAGTACCTTTTGTGGAAGGAAGGAGTCATCAAAGGATCATGGGAGAGCAGGTGATCTTGTGGCCACTCACTTCTTGTGTAACTCAATACAAGTTACTTAGTTGTACAGGTCTGAAGATAGATTCTACTTTTGTGGGTGCCCAGCTTCAGACATCTAGGACCTGATTTTCACTGATGCTGCGCATTCAATGATGTAATCACTTAGCACTTCTGAAAAATCAGGTCCCAGGGGTAATTTAGGGTACTTTGCTATTTGGGAGCCAATCTGAGACACTTTGGGCCCAATTCTGAGAAGTGCCAAACACCAGAACAGCTGAGATTGAAGTCAATGGGAGCTGTGGGTGCTCAAGAGCTGTAATAAGGACCTGGGTGTTTCCACGTGGTCACCCAAAGGTAGAGGCTCCCAAAAGGAGAGGCCTCCTTTTAAAACTGGAGACTAAGGACTGAATGTTCAAAAGGATTTAGTTGGTATGACACTCAGTGAGTTAGGCACCTTGAAATGTGATCCACAAAAGCCAGCAGGGAGCTAGGTGGGGAGCAACCTATTGTTAGCCAATGGGAGATGCTGACCAGAGCCAATGTATGCCAAGCTCTGCCTCTCTCTCTCCAGAGGTAATCACCCAACTCCAGGCTGCAGGGAGGTGTCTATTTCTGCTTGCAATTCTCAGCCAGGGAGTTAGGGTGCCTCTGCCATTTTAGCAAGAAGCCAGAGAGAGGAGTGGTCATTTGGTACACAGAGAGAGAGAGAGAGAGAGAGAGAGTGCGCAAGCATGAGAATGACTCTGTTGCCCGGTGGTTAGAGCACTCACCCAGCATGTGGGAGACCAAGGATCCAACCCCTCTGCTCCAATGACTTTCATTATTTATCCACAGTGCAACAGGAGAGATGAAGGGATCTCCACATCAGAATATCCCATAGCCCAAGGGTTAGGGCATTTGAAACGTGGCAGATCTCTGTTCAAATCTCTTCTCCCTCTTAAGCGGGGGGACTTGAACTGGAGGTCTCACACTTCCCAGGTGAGTGGTCCCAAGTGATTTGCACAGCTTACACAGGAAATGACTGTCCACAGGATTATACCTCCCTTGCCCCTTTGAGTACTCTTCCCTAGCCCTTCTACCTTCTACAAAGAGTGGTGGTTACTCCCAAGCAGAAAACTAACATCATTATTCCATGGGTCAAATTCTAGCCCTACAGAAATCAATGGCAAAACTCCTGTTAACTTCAATAGGGGTAGGTTTTAACCCCACATATAGTCTTTGTTTGAATGTATTTATACCTGTTGATTGTGCTACATCAGCTGGCTGTTCATTCAAGCTAGGGATTTACCTCAGAGAAGCTTTAACATCATATTTAAGGGATGAATGAGGTTTTGGAATTTTTACACCATGCCTTTTCATTGCTTCTACAAAGCCAACACCTGCAGCATTCCGTAAGTATTTAGAATAAAATGTAACCTACCTAGAGTGGGGTCATACTCCCAGATGAACCGTTTGGTCAGGAAGCGCACGACGAGAGCTGTGGGGACAAAAATATCTCTCATGAAATTTTAAAACCTCTGACTCATTCACTTCCGAGGGGAGCGTCTTTTGACTGTAGGCTCATAAAGAAATGGTGAGCTTTGGGGAGACAGTGCAGAGGTTTCGTAGAATAGACTTGAACCAACACATATAATCCAAACATATGCAAGCTTTGGCAATGGAAGGTTTAAATCTAAATGCAGATCTGGATCGGAATTGCACAAACAGCACCTCTATCTTTATAACAGGACAAGCCTGAATCTGACTTTTCCCTAAATGTCTTTGTTCAAAATCCAGATCCTGATTTGAATGTTGTTTTGAGCCCAGTTCTATGGCAGTTAAGGTGAGCAACACCATAAATTTTAGTGTCAGTAGTACATACTCTTTTGAGGTTGATTTTAAGAGGAATTTACTAATTGTGAAAGATGCCTGATTGACAGCCCTGGAAACTGAATTTCTTGGTTTATTTACGGAATATCTACACCAAAGGCAGTGGCAAAGCAAGCTCTGCTCCTGCCTATGGGCTCAATCCTTCTGGGACCAGCCATAAGAGCAAGAGCTTATTTTAGTGCCCAGCTTTTTTGCTAAGATTGCCAACAAAAGTACCAATTGACAACAGGACTGAGATTCATAAACTACATGTAAGCTACTGAAGAACCATCAGATAGTAAATTTCAATCCCAGTCCTGGCTTTAAACATAAGCCCGGCTCTTCCCAGCAAAGAAGGAAAAGAGAAAGATATCGAGTCTGATCCTCCTTTGCCCTGCTCCTGATGTAGCCAGTGAAAAGCAGTTGTAAAAAGAACTACCATTCTGATTCAATAGCATTTTAAACTCTTTTTGCACAACTGCAGGAAGATAGTAAATTGGGCTTTTTGTTGGTGTTTTATTCTTGAGGGGCACTGGGATACTGCAGTGATGTGTGTCAATACTGGAACCTGTGTATCCATAAATAGATCAACAGGCTCTAAAATTCCTTAACCATTCGTTTCCTCCATTTTTAAGCTACAATATGTTACAATCCTTGTTCGGCAGTACGGTAAAAATTATGTGCTGGAATTTTGTTTTCAAACTATTTCTTGAGTAATAGCCAATGAAGCTTTTGGTAGCTTTATTTCCCTCCACCCCACATCCCTATTCATGCAGTTGAATATATTTGGGAGAGAAAAGTATGTTTAGTTTTCATTTCATAATGGGAAATTATTCATTTTAGCTAACCTGTATTATATTAGAAGAAACACAAGTAACACAGTCATGAGCAATTTATAAAGGACTTGATCCTGTGGGAGTTACCCAGGCAAAACTTGCTTTGGGTGAAATTCACCCCTCTACAGAGGAAAAGTATCAAATCCCTTTCTTGGCTTTAAATGGTACATACTCTGTGTCCTGGCTATCAGCACAAGGATGAATTTCATCCACTATACATAGGGTTGAATTCTAAATTCCAGCAGCTGATGTACTATTCTTCTGAGTTTGGATGGATGTGGTGTGACTAGGAACAAAGCTTCACCTGCACCTCTGTAGGTAATTTCCTTCAGAGTGGTGAATTAGCAGTGAATAGTTTTAATTGTTTTCTTAATTATCTACTGCCATGGGAGCACAGATGTTTTAGATAGGGAAAATGCTCACTTAAGCGGAGGAACTTTGAATACTGTGCTATGTCCCTGGGTATCTTTGGTAATTACCTTTGTACAAGTAAATTTATTCCGCTGTGTCAATTCTTGAGTTATGTCTCATTGCAGGTTCAGATATTCAGTTAAATGCAGACTACTTGCCTGTAGTTATCACTAAGTGAGTAGAATTACTTGTGAGTAGATTAATCTCTGCATATAGGGAAAACACCAGGCTTGTGAACCACTTAAATCCCACTTAATCCCTCAAAATTATGCAAAAAATATACAGAATTTAAGTGCTTGTGTTTACTCCATCATATAATATTGCAGTGAAAATGCTATTGATAAGGTTGAAATGAAACTCCCCCATTTAAATTTATCTTTTCCAAGTAGCTTACAAATTCTCAGAAACACACCAGAGAAGGGCCTGGCTGCTGAATATTGGCAGTGTAGTGACCAGGGGACCCAAGATTTTTAAAAGGGATTAGCTGTTTTGGGTTCCCAACTTGAAATGCCTTAGAGTGTTCCAAACACCTACCTTCTGAAAATCAGGCCCCTCTAAGGCATTTCAAGTTGAGCATCCAGAAAAACCTGAGGCACTCAAAGTAACCAGTCCCTTTTGAAAATCTTGGCTTAGGTCTTTTAAATATCATAAAGCAAATCTATAAATCTGATAAATAGTTTGGTTTTTCTCTTGGGGTGTGAGCATTTCTCACCACCATTCTCCTGAAACAATTTATCCTCTTTGTCTTGTCTACTTGCCATCTTGTGTATCCAGCTATAGTATTTCCCAACTACTTTTTTAACAAATTCAATTAATGAAATTGTAGTTCTATACATGAATCCTGCAATAAATACATTAGAGCATCAGATGAGTCACAGTAAGTTTCAAATTTAGGAACAAACATGCTTATATACTATATGATTATGCCTGATTTTGTCTATTTCTTTTTTTAACAATCTAAGATTGTTTGAGTCCAATATGGCTGAAATTCAAGCAATCTAACTTGAAACAAAAAAATGGTTTGAATCCACAGTTCTAGAAGTGACAATTCTAGGCCATTGACCAACAACAGACAATTAAAATCCTTTCTCCATAATAAAATACATATTTAGAGAGCTGGGACAGAAACCCTGTTGCTTTAGCTCTGAAAAACACAGGCCTCTTCCATTTGAACTAGAGGAAAAGCTATACTGGCTGCTAGCCAAAGCTATAATTTTTATGTTCTTTCTAAGATGCAACCAACCAATATAGGGCAACACATACACAATTTCTGTTTCTACTCAAAAAGATCTTGATGGAAAAAATATAGTTAATAACTTTGCTTAATTACAACCTATTTTCTTCAAATATGCCAGACCATGAGTTTTCAAGAACACTTAACTAAACATAAAAGTTTGGAGAGATAATATTAATAAGACATTCCTCAGGGAGATGACAACATTGGACAAAAGTCAGTTTCAAATTGGGGTAATTTTTGGATAATCTGTTTTGTTTTTTTAAGCAGCTGTTAGAATATTTCTGAGACGTAAATTAAAGACAAAGTTGATTAGAGTGGATAAGGCAATTTTCAGGCCAAACTAATTTTCCAGGCCAAAAGTTTTCAGAGTTAAATAGGGCTTTATGATGAAAGCAAGTTGCAAATTTAACTCTAGAAAATGTAGCCACAAGGGCTGAAGTTAAGGTTCAAGGCTCAATCTTAACTTCTCAAAATACCTGACATTTGATTGCTTCATTTTTTAGGCCTGGTCTAAACTTAACAAGTTTTACTGGTATAACTATATCATTAAAGGTGTGATTTTTTTTTTACTTGCATAATTATGCCAATAAAAGCCCTAATGCAGATGCAGTTACATCAGTATAAGGTGTTTTATAATGGTATCACTTATTTCACTTTGCTGAACTAGAATAAACTATACTCATATTATAAGCACTTTTGTACCAGTATAACTGCAGCTGCACTATGGGGTTTTGGCCACTTAACTAAGGCATAGTTAAAGAGGCAAAACTCTTAATTGTAGGCAAGACCTTAGCCTTGACTGAATTTTTTTTTGTTTTTTTGTTTTTATAGAAAGTTTATATTGGACTGGGGAAATAATACATGGACAGGGTTTTCCTGACAATCATCCAGAAAGCATCCTAACTACAATCTCTCCTTCGGCAAAAAGCTTTCAAATGGTTTCTGTTAACCTTGTAGCCTTCTAGGAGAGTAGACTCTCACTCAGTCAAGAATCCAGAACTAATAGTATGTGATCCATCCCAACCAATCCAGCCTGAAATTCAATATACAATGTGAAAAGTTGCCATGAAGATTCCACATCTATTCAGAAATTGGTATATATTCCATATGCTAATAAAAGTTTTGCTAATATAGGAAATTTCATGCAACAGGCCAAATTATTTTACCATAACTCAGTGAACCTTAAAGGGGGACAAATTTCAATACTTCTCTTAATTTCACAAGTAATATTCCAAACAGCTCTATTAAAGACCTTCTCAATAGTTACTCCTTTTTTTTTTTTTAAATAGAGCACTATACACCTATTCTGTCAAAGGGAAAATCTAGATTCAACCTTACTTATGAGGGCACTAGCACATATGCTGGGTAAGTGGTCCTCGGATGCGTAATCATAGCTGGCTAGCAGCAGCATTTCATCACTTATTTGTATAGCCTCAGAAAAGGCACAAAGACATGATCTGTGTAATACTGTGCAATGAGAGAAGAGCAGGGTAATAACACTAAGCACTGCTGCCCCTTCTGTTTATTCAGCTGAGAATAGGAGTTCTTGCTGAGGTCGCCTATAATTATTGCTGTACATTAAAACTTCGAGAAGAGTTGAAAGCCCAGTGTGTGATTTATGTTGAGGTGGAAACTTTTCTTACCTGTCTGACTTTTGCAATCCTACACTAAAAACAATGTTTAGAGTTTAATACCTGGCTCACTGTTACAAAATCTCTGCACTGAAGTGGACCCGCTATCACCAGCCAAGGCGGCAACATGCTGCCATGTTGTCACAACTTGTGAGAGAGCCCATGTCTTGAGTTGGGCTTGCTCACAAAGAGGAAGTATGAGGGTCTAGGGAATCTATGCACTTGTTTTCCCATTTAAACAACTTTCATTTTCACACTTACCGTGTAAACTGAAGTATCTTCAGATGAGGGCATGGGAAACTAAGGTGACAGGAAGGAAGTCAGTCAGTCAAGCCTCAGAGTCTGAGAAGGGGAGGCTTGGGGGTGAGCAATAGGGTGAGGGTTGGGAAAGAGAGGTGGGAAATAGCTACTCTGAAGGAAAAGATAGGGAGCAGCTGTCTGAAGTGGACTTCAAAGATAACCAAGGTGTGCAGTCAAAGAGGCCAAAAGTTGCAAGAAAAGGAGAGAAGAATTGAATGCCATCACAATGGCCTTAAACCTAGAGAGTGAGAGGAGCTGGCAACATTAGCTGCAGAGAAAGGAAAGAGACAGGTTTTGGTAAGCTCAAGGGAGCTGACAAATAAAAGATCCATGTGAGTTCCTAGGATGAGACAGAAAGTGGGGTAAGTTGTCTTGTATTTGTCTCCATAGAGTCCTCTGATTCTGTAGACATAACAGATAGTAATAAATGCAGGAGGGAACAGAATGCAAGGAGGGAAGGTGGGGAGAGAGCTGGCAGATGTAAAGCCAGGTGAATGGATCTGAGTGGCTATTTCCCACCTCCCTTTCCCAGTCTCCCATCACTTCTCCCCAAGCTGCCTCTCTTCACACTGTGATGATTGACTGGCTTCCTTCCTATTGTCTTGGTTTCCCCTATCCATGTCTTAAGACACCTGCACTCTTGGCAGGAAGGACAGGACGGTGACTCACCCACTTATCCATTGATGGTGATAATAAAAGAGATAGGAGTCACCCTTTGACTTGAACCATGAGGTTTGTTTAGGTATGATAACCAACCATCAAATAATCCAACCCTTTGCGAAAAATCCAACCACAGGATCTGATCTAAAATGCAATTGTGATTGAAAAAATATTTCAGATACATTTTACTAGTACCAGCATTTCTAAGGCATCTATCACTGTAGGATCTAACTGGGCCCTACTGAATATATTTAGAAGAACATCAGTTCCTTCTAAAAAAGGGACCAACGTCTGCTCCCATTCTCTTCAGATTGAAGCCACATATGAGAAATTAAATCTAGGTGATTACTTCCAGCAGTAATGTTATGGGGTCAGTTTCAAAGGCCTGCAGAAAGAGATGCTCCTTGTAATGCATCTTGAAGGTTGCAGGTAGTGGTGATTAGCCACTGGGGCAGTGGGGCCATGCCCAGGGCCCTGGCCAATTAGGGGGAGGGGGAACTGGAAAAATGGGCATCCCTGCATCCCACTCAGAACTCCTGATGGGGAGCGGGGTGTGGAGGCTTGCTGCACTCTCCTTCAAGCCCACCCAATACTCCTGATGGAGAGCAGGGCAAGCCCCTGTGCCCCAACTCTGCTCTCCAGCAGAAGAGCCAGGCAGGCAGAGCAGGGCAAGCCCCCGTGCCCTGACGCAGCTCTCTGTCAGGAGTGCCAGAGGGAGGACTGCAGGTGGAAAGGGTGGGGAAGGGACCCCACTTCCTGTGGTCAATGGCTCCACAAACCCCTAATCTGCCTCTGGTTGTAGGACTCGGGCTCAGCCTGGTTTCTAATAGCAGCGAGTTCCACAGATCGGGGTCCACCACAAAGAACATTTGGGCTGCTTCGTCAAAACATTTTACTGCTTGTGAAGTGCTTCATCTTTCAGACTTGTCAGGAAGGAAAAGCCAGACAGATTAGAATTTGGTTTTCCTTTCATAGACACAACACCCACAAAAAAGAATCAGTGTCACCACATTCAACTGATTTGAAGTCACATTTGTGTTGTGCAGGGTTTAAGTGAGGATAGAATCTGTCCCATCACTGTCGTTCACTCACTTTTAAGTCTCCTGCCAAGTTATTCTTGGAAAAGAAACATGAGCATCTGTCATCCGCAGTGTAACTCCATTGAAGGAAAGAAAGTTACACCAGGAATTAATTTGGCACTTGGGCTGAGAATTGCAAAAACAGCTCAGGGATTTAGCCACACAACTAATTAATTTCACTGGGAGTTGTGTGACTGATTCCCCTACTCAGCTTTAAAAATCTCAGCCCATATCTCTTGGACCATTATATTAAATCATCCAGTTGTACTTAGATCTCTGTTTGGATTTAGTGACATACAAATAAATGCTCTGGCTTCTGCTAAATTTACAATCTGCCTGAATACATGACTTCATGAATTTATTATCTTGCCAACTAATACAAGCTGGGCTTTTAGTGGGACAGAGAAAATGAATTTAGGATTTTTGTTTTGTTTTTTAAATAAAGGCTATAGAATTTAGAGTTACACTAAGAAAAATTACATTTCTCTCCAGTGAAATAATTGATGAATGATAATTCTTTTATACAGTGAGTGTTTGAAGCCGTAAAGATGGCCTTAAAGTAATCACATTATTTAAAACATCAGCAAGTCTGTTGTTGTTATGATGGTATATCATCTTTAAACTATATTTGGTAAGAGAAGCTGACATGGTAAAACTAGTTGCTCTAATGATCAAAGGGCATTTATGTAAACTAAGCTACTCATTTTTTTTTTAATATTTTTCTTTGAGTCCATTTCTTATTTTTTCCTTTTAGTGGCCTCCTGTGTATCTAAATCTCCCTTGACTCATAGCACATGACAAGCCCTGTAAGATGGCAGCTGTACAGTATTGCAGAATGCAGTGTGGTCAGAAAAGGGCACTGCATTCAATCCAAAAAGAGGATGGATGGTTTTAAACCAATACGCAGAAGCATTTTCTTTGTTTCTAGAAGTGCAGATCCCCCAGGAGAAATATCTGCATAAATGTCAAGTAAAGGGGGCCATATTCTGATTTCAGTTATACCAGTATAGAGTAAATACATCTGCCCAGCATTCGTGGCTCTGGAGTGTCTTTGTCTGACATTCTTTCAGCTAACTCAAAGCTAGACATAGAGATCAGTGGTGGTGCTGCAAACACTAAGGGAACATTTTTCTTTGCATTTCAATCTCTTTCAGGACGTGCACTGTGGTTAAGCCCATTGTTGAGGTTTAGCAGGCTGTAATAAGTAAAAAGGGGAATTTAAGAGGTTTATGGAGTGAGATCAGAGGGGAAAAAGGAAAGGAAAACATCAACCTCAAAAGTGAACATATTACATTGTCTCATTGTTCCCCTAACTAATACATTTTACTCATTGTCTTAAATTGTGAACGCTTTAGGACCAGAGACTGTCTACATCTATGTTTTTGCAATGACAGCACAACAAGGCCCTCAGTTCTTATTAAGGCTATGATAATATACATGACATAAATCATAAGAATAGTAAATGCAGACAGATTGGGACTAGCTTGCTATGTGCCAAGAGCTGCTGGGCTGCTCTTTTTTCTCAGGAGATTGTATTGTTTAGGGTAAGCTGGTGAACTCCCTTCCCAGACCAGGAAAGAAGCAATGCCACACTGATGTCTCTTTCGGGCTCTTATCTCATGGCAGAGTTTATTATTTGAATATAATACTCACCTTTTTTTTAACCCTGACCCACAGTCAGCTGAATAGGCCCAGAGGCTTTCCCCCTTGCATCTCTGTCCAACCTGGAAAGAGGACATACCCTTCCTTTAAATCCCTGCTGAACTGTGTGATGAGCAGCCCTTAATCCTATCCTGGCTGTTTCATCCTATCGTTGTTATCCAATAAATTTGTCCAACCATACCAGCTTCGGCTATGATTCTATTAGATCTCAAACTAATCTAGAGATGAGTCCAAAACCAGACATCATAATGATTCAACCACCCCTGAATTGTGAAAGTGGTGTAAAGGGATTGGAATTCCAACCTCAGACCTCAATCTGAATTCCACAGTTGTTCCACAATTCTATAAGGGCCCAAGCTAACATCCCACATCCAAGAATCTCCAGGTTTTGAGATATTTGAAGTATAGATCTTAAGTTTGTATCTTGGGTCCATCTTCAGGCTAAACAAGGTTGGACACGGGAGTACTTGGAGAATAGCAGAATGTCAGCAATTCAGCAGGTAGCTCTCGCACAGAGTCAAAAGGGAAGCAATGTTCCAGCAGGGTGTTAGGAGACACAGGGCTCTTATAGATGCAATGTAAAGCTATGTGTTTATTAATAAGATTAGAGCAGTTTTCACAAGGTCTGAGTGTTCATCCTAGTGCCCTGCCAAGCCAAACTCCAAACTGTATGTTTCCCTGTATGTTCAATCTGGTATGATATTATTCTTTTGCTTTATGTACTAAAGTGGTAAGCAGTGTTGTTGTACAATGCTAAATGGTGGTTGCATTTCATCCTAGAGATGGCTGTATTTTAATACCGAGTTAAATGATTGAACCGGAAGTATGTGCTTGTTGGTCTGTTGAAATGTTGGTAATCAGACATTTATCTGAGATGCGAACAGTTCTGTGTAGAAATCTTTGCAGACAGCTTCCATCCCTGTTCTGTCAATTACTGGTCTTCCATCCTTGTTCTTCAGTGCCGTTATTATCAACCTGTACAGCATCAATTCCCGTTAGCATTTTTTGAGGCTTCTGCGATCTTCAGCCATCTTTGAGAGCCTTTCATTGCAGTACTCTCAAAATCCTTCTTTAGTCTTCTTCTTATTAGCTTGCAGAGGAGCGAGTACTCAAATTTGTTGCTATCATTTCACTTCTTATTCCTCCTCTTCTCTAGCAAGTTCCTCGTTTCCTCCAAGATTCTTCCCTTCGCTCTTTTCGGTCTTTCTTTCTTGGCTAATTTCACACACTGCGTCAGTTTATCAGCAAGGTTTTTATAGTCCTCGTCACAGTTATCTAGGAGGCTAGTCTTTCTTGGAAATGTCACTTTCAGGATTGCCATCTGTAGCGCTTTCTTCTCCACCTTTTCATTGAAGTTGAGCCTCACTCTGAGCAAGCAATGGTCACTACCAGTGTTGAATAATGGCACTACTAAGATGTCTTGTACAATGTGCCACTTATCGATCAGAATATAGTCAATCTCATTCTTTTTCTTCACATTGGGTGCAATCCATGTCCACCTCCTCTTGGCCACTGCCTTAAACCAAGTGTTACCAATGAACATTTCTTTTGTCTCCAGTCCTAAATTGCCAGTCGCTCTCCTCATGGATTCAGTTCACCAATGCCATACCTTCCAATGAACGTTTTGCCTTCTTTCCCTCTTGCAATCTTGGCACTGAAATCTCCCATTGCAATTGTATATGTGGATTTTCGAACGAGGGTTTCCTCGAACTCCTGATAGAATTCTTCCACATCATCATCTTCACCTGTGCTTGTGGGAGTGTAGACCTGATAATCTTGAGGGTGCAGTTCTTGTTCAGTTGGAGGTTTAAGACTCCAATGTGTGATGACTTGGACTTGCAGGAGATGATTTTTTAAGACCATTTCTTGTTGACGATAAAACCAATTACTCCAATGGTTCTTCTGTCTCTCAACTTCCCTTCAATCTCCTTTCTTCATTGTGTTTGCAGAAATCAAGGACGTTTCAGGATGTCCTTGCCTTCTCCTCCATTAGGTGGTTGATTAAGTCATCCCTTGTCAGTATACTGGAGTTGTAGGTACACACTGAGAAAGCAGTCATTTTTCTGGACCCTTAGATTCTTAGCAACCTCTCATCAATCAAACTCCACACTGCCACTGTGGAATGGATTGAGGGACACCCAAGGAACAATGGAACAATTTATTTGTTTTGTTTTAGCCATTTCTTCAACCACCTGCTGGCTATGGTTTCAGTGGCTGCTTTTCAGTCAAACTGTCCCCTCAGTGGGTTGGCAGTCTGACACCTGATCGTGATTAAGGCTAAGATTTTGCCATGGTTATTTTAATAAAAATCATGGACAGGTTACGGGCAATAAACAAAAATTCACAGAAGCCAGGACTTGTCTGTGACTTTTGCTGCTGCAGCTGCATAGTTTCCCCTACCTCATGGTGGCTGGGAGCTGTGGGGTTCCCCTTCTGCCTGCGGCAGCTGGAAGCTGTAAGGTGATCATATTTCCCCAAAAGAAAATGGGATATATTCCAACTAGTTCTGACTGATCCCTTCCTTTGCTCCAGTATCCAGAAATCCACATGTACCTTTAAAGATCTGCTTGTGTTGTATAGAGAAGGGGAAAATGTCTTTCCCTCTCTCCCTGTGCAAGGTTGTCACCCATTGCTGGAACCTTGAGGAGGGCCCCCTCAGGAGTCTGTCACCTGTGGCTGGAACCTTTTAAGGGGCCCCCTGTGTCCTGTCACTAGAACCCTGCCAGGGCCCCACTGGCTGCCAGCTCCAGAGTCCCGCAGCCCCTGGGCTGAAGCGTAGAATGTCACATGACTTCTATGATGTAAACACAGCCTTAATCATGATCTGATAGAATTCAAGATCCTAAGGAAAGAAGTATAAGAGAGTAGCAAAACAAGGACACTGGATTTCAAAAAGGCAGACTTCAGCCAACTCTGGGAAATAGTAGGCAAGGTACTATGGAGAGACCAATTAGGAAGAAAAGGAGTTGAAAAGGACTGGCAGTTCCTAAAAGATGTGATACTAGAGACTCAACATCAAGCTATACCGATGCAGAAGGAAGATAAGAAGAGCCACAGGAGGCCAATGTGGCTGCACAAAGAGTTTTTAGCTATCTAAAACCCAAAAAGGATACATACAGGAAATGGAAGGACGTGCATGTCACTATGGATGTATACATGGAAATAGCACGCGCATGTAGGGACAAAGTCAGGAAAGCCAAGGCAAGGAATGAGTTACAATGGGCAAGAAATATTAGAGACAACAAGAAGGGGTTCTATGACTATCAGACAAAAAAGAAAGTTCAGGGATGGTGTGGGTCTGCTGCTCAATGAAGTAGATAAACTGGTAATGGAAGATAAGAAAGCGGAACTGCTCAGTAACTACTTTGCTTCAGTCTTCTCACAAAAAGTAATGTGATCAGATGACTAATGAAGTTATCATAGACCATAAAAGGGAAGGGATGCAGATTGGGATATGTAAAGAACATGTCAGAGATCTTTTGACTAATTCGAATGAATTTATGTCAGCAGGGTGTGATGCTCTTCATCCCAGGATGCTGAAGGAATTAGCTGAAGAAGTCTTGGAGCCACTGGCAATAACATTTGCAAACTTATGGATGACAGAAGTCCCAGAAGACAGCAGAAGGGGTAACGTAGTGCCCGTCTTTAAAAAGGGATCAAAGGAGGAGCCAGGGAACTGTAGACCAGTCAGCCTGACTCATACCTGAAAAGCTACTAGAGCAATCTATAAAACATTTAATTTGCAAATACCTGGAGGATGAAGCAGTGATAATTAGCAGCCAGCATGGATTTACTAAGAACAAATCATGCAAACCAGCCTGAGTTCCTTCTTTGGCCAGGTAACTGGTTTGGTGGATGGGGGAATGCGGTGGACATAATATACCTGGGATTTAGCAAGGCTTTTGATACAGTCCCAAATGACATTCTCAGAAGTGAGCTGGAGAAATATGGCCTCAGCAGAACTACCGATAAGTAGATACATAATTGGTTAAACAACTGCAAACAAAGAGTAACTATTAATGGAATGATTTCAGACTGGAAGGAGGTCTCTAGTGGGGTTCCAGAGGGATCTGTTCTGGGTCTGGTGTCGTTTAACATCTTTATTAATGACCTGGATGTAGAAATAGAGAGCATACTGACCAAATTTGCAGATGACACAAAGCTATTGGGTGTTGTAAACACTTTAGAGGATAGAACTAAAATTCAGAGGGATCTTGATAAATTGGAGAACTGGACTGTAGACAACAAAATAAAATTCAGCCAAGACAACTGTAAGGTTCTACACACAGAGAAGAAAAAACAAACGCACAAATACAGAATGAGGGATAACTGGCCTGAAAGCAGCATTCTGAGAAGAATCTGGGAATTGTAATGGATCACAACCACAACATGAGTCAATGGTGCAATGCTGTTGCCAAAAAAAATATGCTATTTTGGGTTGCATTAACAGAGGCATAGAATGGGAGATGATAACACTGCTCTGCTCAGCTCTGGTTAGGTCTTAGCTGGAGTACTATGTCCAATTTTGGTCACCAATTTATAGAAAAGATGTAAAGAAACTGAAAAGGATCCAGAGGTGAGTGACAAAGATGATCAACGGGATGGAATGAAGCCATATGAGCTGAAGGAACTGGGCGTGTTTAGTTTAGAAAAGAGGAGATCGGAAGGAGAACATGATAGTGGTCTTCAAATACTTGAAGGGCTGCCATAAAGAAGATGAAGAAAAAATGCTCTCTCTTGTCACAGAGGGCAGGACAAGAGGCAATGGGTTCAAACTACAGCATAGCAGATTTAGATTAAATATCAGGAAAAACTTCCTAACTGAAAGGACAGTAGGAAAATGGAACAAACTGCCTAGGGAAGTCATGGAACCTTCTTCATTGGAGGTTTTCAAAAAAGGTTGGAGAACCATCTGTGTTGGATGGTTTAGAGACAACAAATCCTGCATCTTGGCAGGGGGTTAGACTAGATGACCCTTGTTCTAGCCTTATGGTTCTATGATTTTTCGATACAAAGTCTCCCGGGCCTGCTTCCTGAGTGGTGCAGCTTATGTACCTCCTCTTGCTCAGTGCTGTGTTAAAGTCTCAGTGCAACTGTAGATCAGAAATGGTGCTTTTGATTTGTACCATTCTTTCTGAATTAAGTTGGTAGGTGGCAGCATGTCATACCAGCGCTTCTCTGCTGGTTCTATCTGTATCTGCGGAATTTAGGCTTCCTTGAGGGTCTAGCCTTCAAGGGATTGAGAGTCCTTATGTCCCATTAAAATCAACTGGAATTGAAGGCAGTATCACGTTACATTTTTATTTTTCCATGATTGCAAAGGAAACCTTCTGAATGGTTCTTGATGCAATACGGTCTTATTGAGTCTGCAGACAGATGGACCAAAATACATTAACTGGAAGTCGCATGAACTGTGACTGCTCCCATTCATTGTAGTGAGGTGTTGAGTCTGAAACCTAATAAGAATCTTAGGGTCAACTTTGCTACATAATTCACTACTGTTTATTTTAGTAGAAACAGCCAGCTGTTTTGGACTATGACCAGAGACTGAGTAGAACACCACAACTACTCATCACTAATCTGACCTTGACCATTTTAGTATTTCATATTCCTTACATCCACTAGCATCTTTTGCAATTTTGAAGCAAATGCAAAAGATGCTAGTGGATGTAAGGAATATATCTAAATCCAAACCTTTTCTAAGGTTTGGAACTGGTTAATTTTTGTGTTTAGTTTTTCACATGCCCCATTGCTTCCTGGTTTTGGCTGGAATTAGACAGGGAAGTAACAAATTATCGAGAGACAGCCTTTCCTTGTTGCAGTTAGAGCCCAACTGTAGGCAGGAAGTGCTGGAAAGTCCTGAAAAAGCATCTGTCTTCCAAGTTTTCCAGCACTATGACAGGCCAAGGAGGTTCAGACAAACATCAGAATGTTAAAGATTCTAGAACTACTGCTCACGATCCCACACCTCTCTACAGTGTTCACAGAGTAAACTCTGGAGGACATGTGATGGGGCGCGGGACGTTTTTGGGGTAACAATGAATGTATTGAAAACTGACATTGTGGATTTTTCCTGATTCTCCTCCCCCTTTTATAAGCCTGCCCCTAAAGGAGATTCTTCACAAACACTACAGCACCATTTCTTACCTTGCGCCGAGTATGTGTGCAGGAGAGTTTTGGGAATCAATCATTTCTGATTATTCAGTTGGTTCATTTCATATCACAGTTCCTTGTCTAACTGCAAATTTGGAGGCAGATTATATAAATATTTGCTTTGTGTGACCTCTTTGACCTGAGGGGCTAGCAGTCCTCTATATGAAACTTGCAAGGGGAGGAAGGGAGTCCAAAAGTAATGAATGGAGAGAGAGGCAAAAGAGCAAAAACAGGAGAGAGTGTGATGTAGGCCACAGTGATCTTCAGATGCCTGTCAGTATTTATTGCCAATATATATTCTTAAAACAACTTGTTACACCATCTGGAAAACTATGATATCTGCTCTGCATGCTGCTCACATACCTGATCTTTTATATCTTCATTTTTTTCTGTTCTGTCTATTATTAAGACATCTGCTCCTGCTGCTTGTTTACCACCTGGTGTCCAAAAGTCCTTTGTAATGTAACAATTTACACAGTAAACAACTTTAATGTCACACACCGAGGATTAGAGGACTCAGCGGCAGGGGCAGATGATCTCTTAAGAAACAGATCTCATTTCCATGCAAAGGTCCATGGTAACAAAAAGGACAAGAGAAGAGAAATACAGAAAGGATGTGATCAACAATAAAAGCAAAAATGTTTTTAAATGCCACAGGTCATACGTCTCTTTGTCTTGAGTGCCACAGTTGCAAGTTTCATAAAAGATTGGCGCAAAATACTCTGCGCAGGATAAAAGTGTCTGTGCTGTAAGATGCTATACAAATCCTGATCTCCAGAAGGCAAAGTGTGCACAATCCACAAGACTTCCACTGCAGAGTGAAACAGGAGAGTGATTAGTGCACTGGGGGCGGGGGAGTAAAATGAGAAATTGCTAGCACCTGATCATACCCTCTCAAAAACTGTGACCACTATTTTGTGGAGCAGTTGGAAGCAACTGGATGGGGGAAGATAGAGTATCTAGCAATAGGTGAATAGAGACTGAATGTTTTTGTTACAATCTAATGTCTGGTTGGTGAGCTATACTGAATGAAATTTGTGGTCTTAACCTAGTCCCTAATGGGCAGGTGTTCATCTCACAAAAAAACCCAAATTGGCATGAAGTCTGAACTACCCCTTCCCAGGTGGAGGAGGCTCCTTCAGATCAGAGCTGAGGCACACTGGTGGAGAGTGATGTAGTGAAATTTACACCATCTAAGCTGTGAATTAATGGAGGACTTAAGGCTCCATGGCTAGGAGTCTGGCACCTTATTCTGGTAACAGTGCTAAATTCTCTTAATTTTCCCAGTAAACTAAACAGCAATAATCTCAGATCTCAGTCTGCAAGCACCACTTTATAGCACTTATTTTGTACGTTGTATAGCACTTATTTAGCAAAGCGAGTGCTATTATTAGCATCATGTTTGGGATCTGGACTCGCTACCCTGGGAACAGTTTGCAGAGTAAACTTTTAAATGGAATGGGGGGGAAAACATGATCTAAATTTAAATTGTAAAGTTCTAGGATCTTAAAGCCTGCTTTCATTTTCAACAGTGAAGGGTATGTAGTTAATAAAGATCATAAATCTTCTAACAAAATAAAATCCACAGTAGTGGATAATGAATGTTGTAAAATCACTGGCTCATAATGTTCATCACAGCAGCCAGGAGACCTGGCTCTGCATCTCTTAGAATGTATTAGACTTTAGGGAGTGCTTTCCAGCTGTGCTGATGTTGTAGTTCACACCCCGGGGTCAAATTCTGTTACCTGTACTCATGCTGAACAATACCTTACTTCATGGGCAGTCCTCAATGGAACTACTTGCATAGAAAAATTCTAATCAGCTTGAGGAAGGACAGCTGAATCAAGCCCATGGAAATTATAGATGTCCAAGCTATTTAGTCCACACAGGCAGCATTGTTCTTCTCATTTAGTGGTGTGTCCAGCTTAGTTTTACCTCATCCTAGCAATGGGATTTCATCATTTCTTTTGGTTGAGACCTTTCAAACCAAGTTCTTGTCTTCGCTGAATAGACATTAAAGATTCCCATGGTGCCTATCATGAGGAGATGTTATTTTACAAGGTGCCTAGTTGCATCTTTAGGCACTTAAATACCTTTGAAAATCTGGTAAAATGGGGATAATAGAATTTCCCCACCTCACATTGTGTTGTGAGGATAAAGACATTCAGGATGGTGAGATGCTATGGTAATAGGGCCATCTAACTACCTAACACAATGGGTGTATTCTTTTATTGAGCTGGAAGCCAAAATAATTTTGTTTTTTGCGTATATTTTAAAAAGGATTTGTTTCCTTAAATGACTTGCATTTTGTCAGAACTTGTTGCATTTTAATCAGATACTTATAGACAGTGAGAGCCTTCTAGAGCCACCTCTTTTCTAATATTTGTTAAACCAGAGGTTTTCAGCCTGTGGTCCATGGACTCCTGAGGGTCTGCAGACTATCTAAGGGGGTTCACGAGAGATTGTCATTAGCACAGAACAGTGGTTTTCAACCTTTGGTTCATGGAGGCCTGGGGGTCCGCAGAATATGTCTGATTTCTAAAGGGATGCGCACTTGCATTTGAATTTTTTTAGGGGTCTGTAAATGAAAAAAAGGTTGAAAACCACTGTCCTAAACACAGGCTCTATGTTAGCTTCTTCCTTTTTACTGGTACATCCTGAAACTTGCTCCACAGAAGACAATGTCTATGGGCTAGATCTTACAAATGGATCACCTGCAAAGTGCAGAGTACCCCGCCCCCATCACCAGATAGATGTTGAGAGCTTCATGGGGAGTTGAGGGCTTTCCTTAATGCTTCCCTGGATCAGTTTATTATTATTTATTTATTATTATTTAAAGCAGTGTCGTCATCTCATTATCTACCTGCCGTTATTTAAAAGGATGTGCCCCTTTAACTGTTGATCGGCATTGCCCCCAGAGGGCTCGCCTGCCAGTTCAGGCTATAGAATATTTCAGAGGGCTAGATCATAATGTTACACTCTGCCCTACGTAAGGGGCAATCAGTGGCTCTTGAACAGTTTGTATAGTGGGGGTGCTGGGAACCAAACTGTAAACCGTGTATATGATGGAAACCACTTCAAGCCAGGAGGTGAGGCAATACCCCTAATTCCAGCACCTAGGGGGGCAGTACATGGTCGCACAGCCCTAGGAGCAGCCTAGAGGACACCCTGTGATCCAGAGAGTCACAGTTCTACACCTGCGCTCTACCTGCTGAGTTAATCAGTGTTTTCCCCAGGAACTGAAATTAGAGGGGGGTGTGCGAATATACAGGAAAATGACTACATTGGCAACACTGTGACCAGTAACGAGGGGGATGAGGGAGTTGGGTGGGGGGCATGTAGAGGAATCCTCAGTTAAGCTTAAGCTATTTCACACCTTTATTTGGAGCAGTTTTAATGCCAATCCGGCTATTCTGTCTAATGCGCTTGTGAATGTGCAGCAGCATAGCCAGGATTCCTCCCACTTCCTGCCCACTTTCTCAAAGCAGGGAGAATCAGATGAGTTGTTCCGTCTCTGTCCACTGCAACCAGAATCAAAGTCTGAGCAGGGCAGTAAAGAGGGGTTTTATTGCCCCTTAGCCATCCTGAGCTCATGCAGCCAAATAAGGGCTGTGAGAACCTAGCCCAGAGCAAGCACCAGGAGTGGCAAGAAGTCATGGAAAATCCACTAGTCTAAATGGGTAAGTGTGGGGTGGGAGGGGTGTGTGTGGCACAGGCATACATTACACTCTCATCATTGGCTACATAAAATAGACTTTTTAAAAAATCCTGGAACATTCCCATTTTAGGAAATATAATGTGGGTAGGGAGATCAGAAGGCGTTCAGTATAGCCTATTACCCATTCCACTAGATAAAGCCATGGTGAGTTAAAATGTTGTTAACGGCTAGAAAACAGGATAGAAATCCTTGGAAATAAAACTCCAGCAATCAGGAACAGAGGATTTCAAGTGCCACAGAGATTGTTCTTAGAGGATCTTACAGCTAGTGGCAGTTTTATGTTAGGCTCTTAAGCTGGTCAACAGCTGGGAAGTATCCTGTCATTGCTTGCTCTTGGCCATGAATTTATAGGCTGATTTTTGTACTGAATCCATCCTCCTCTGTTGTAGCCTGATCCCAAATTCACTGAAGTCCTTTGACTTCAGTGAACTCTGGATCAGGCCTTTGTTGGGACTGTGTGTAAGTGGTCAGGAGTGTGCAGTGGTCTTCCCTCCCCCACCCACACATGAAGAAAGAGAAAGTGAGACTAAGGAGCTGGTGCTTACAGAATGAGTATTAAATTCCTGCATTGTAAAGTGAAAGGCTTTTTTTAAAAAAATTCTGATCTCCCTTGTGAACCCCACCCCCAAGTGAGTACTAACACCCTCACCAGATACTGATTTTACGACTGACCTGGCTTTACCATTCAAAGCTCTTAGGGCTTGTCTAAGATTGAAAGGGTGTGAATGTAGGGTGTGAATTTAAAGTATAATGGCTATTCTGGAATAGCTAATGAAGAATAGTTGTTCTGGTTAATGTGCCTGTGTCAACAAATCCTTACAACCTCAGGACATAGGCCTTGCTCCTACTCCCTTGGAAATGGATAGACAATGCCTTTGATTTCAATGGAAGCATCATCAGACCATTAAATTGCAATATGGATTCCTGATTTCAGTGCTCTCAGTGGGGTTCAAAAGCAACTGTTCAAATGCCATGCAAGTCTAAGATGTCTTGAGATCAGAAAGGAATCCCCAACCCCATCTGCTCACCTATGTCTGACATTACACAACTGATTAGATACATAACAGAGAGAAGGCAAAAGTTACTGACTGTTGCCAGAGGTAGAGTACCAGAGTGGCAGGACTAAAGTGCTATGTTTTGGCAACTGCTGTGTAATACTGATGTGATTAGTCCCTGCTCTCACCTGATCCTCTGCAACTGTATTTTATGTTTGGCCTATTTTGGTGAAATATGTCACTCATGCTGTTTACCTTCCAGTCTCGTTAACTCAATTACCAGGCATCATCAATTTATTCCAGCAAATCTTTTGTTCGAGCTATACTAATTGCTAAAGATAATGTGTAGCTAAGCAAAAACAGCATCGCCTACACAGAAATGCAAAGTTAATGATACTTAGCCCATAGAGCAGTCTTACATTACAGACATTGTTGTTGCCCTGATACTTACTTATTTCATCAAGCTGATTGCTGGTTTCTCTATAGCAGCTAAGAGACTGCCTCATTAATGGCAGATGGACACATTGTAATCAGCAGATGACTAATGAATCCCAAAAGGTAATCTGCATTGCTGGGTTGCTTGCCAAAGAGGTCAAGGTAAAATTACAACTATTGTATAATAGAGCCCTATGCAGGACTCTTGTAGAGCCATGCAGTGGGACTGGGATCCATCGGTCCTGCAGGACCCACTGCCATAATCCAGGGAGCAGGTGGATGTGGGATTCACAAATAGTCCCTTGCAGGGCTCTCTTTTATAGGCCAAAATGAGAGTGGGAATAAAGAGCGGGAATAAAGAGAAGGTAGCTAGAATCATGCATGTGGTAAAAAAAACTAAAGCCATCTAATAGCAACTATTGTACATTATCATTAATAGTAGAACTGGTTGACATTTTTCTGTTGATGAAAATTTGATTTTTTTAAATGAACATTTCCAATTTTTCTACAAAAATCGAAAACCTGAAAAACAGAAAAAAATTGGGTTTTCAGTTATTGTTGTTCCTCTCTTTTCTCTCCATTTCTTCTCCCCTGGAAAAAAACAAAAACTGAAGAAAAAAATGGTTTGGAAAAAATTGGAGGTTTATGCTTTTTTTTGTTGTTTTTTTTTAAGGGGGGGAGTTCATTTTTTTTAACCAAAAACTTTTCTGAATTTTGTTGAGAAACATACTTAATATTTTTGTCCAGCTTTAATTAATAGTATTACTGTAGATTGTTTCCCCTCAATCATATAGATGTCAAAAGTAAATAGAAAATAGAGTGGTTGTATCAGTCAAATAAGCAGCATCCCATTTCCCAGTGTTCCTCACTTCCCATTAGATCTGTGCGAATCTTTCATAACCGTGACAGTGTAAGCAGGCTCAAATCCAACCATGCCGAGAGCCAGCAGAAGATCTAAGCACAACTAATGTCCCACTTAAGCTCTATTTTGAGGGTTTAAGTGGTGAAAAGGCCTTGTGATGACCCCCTGCAGATGGGTAAATTTCACCTTTAGAACCCATATCTGCCTCTCTCTCTCTCTCTTATATATCACACACACATATCATTGCAATCATCTGAGAACATAGTGGGCCATCTTTTATCCTATGACACAGATTTTCATTTTGGGCTGGCTCCCATAGACTCTTTTGGCTTTAAAGATGTCCAAGAGATCAAAATAATTGTAATTTTTGTATTAAAAAAAAAGTTTTCCTCTAGTTGGGACAGTAATGATGTAAGTTTAAGACAAGGAATTTTCAGGCATATTGGGGTAAATTTAGGAAACTGACATATGCCAGGGTGAATAATGCATAAGGAAACTGTATATCAAGGAAAGAGAATGACCATTTCAATAGCTGCTCCATCATAGATTTTAGACAAGGGTATTTGATTGCTCTTATTATTCCTACATCACTTTTGGATGGGAACTGCAACTACAGTATTGATGATTATATGGAATTGAGTTGAAATGGATTTAGGAAGCGGCTTTTCTACAGACTTGTCAGGGATGGTATTTATTTTGGTATATAATGTTTACTTGATGGACCTATGAGATCAATATCAATTTCATGATGGATTACTCTTGTTAAATATCATGAAATATGTAAACTGTGGCAAAATATTTGCATACTAAGTACTGTTTTTCTTTTCACTGCAAGTACTTTTCCATGTATTTTCTTCCTTTCTATTTTTAGTTTGTGAAACAGTAACTTTTTAGATGGCATAAGTGTAAACTCATTCAGAATCTCAATAGACCATAAATCTAACAGCTGAATTCTGTTATAAAGGGTATCTTTAATTTAATTTCATACTGTTGGTGACATTTCATACAGAAATGATGTGAAATTGAACTTTCAAAAGAAGAAAATTGATTGGACACTTGAACAATCCAATAGATTAGATTGGGAATCCTTCAAAGACCTCTGAAGGAGGAACAATCAGTCTTGTGAGGCCAAGTTTTCAGGAGCTTAGCTCCCATGTAAACACTTGGGTACAGGATCAAGTCCTGTTGAAGTCAATGGTAATAAGCTTCCATTGATGTCAGTGGGGAGGAAGAGGCACTCAGGACCAGATTTTTAAAAAGTATTGATATGGGGGTTGGGTAAAAGAAAGTGTTTAAAAGGTGGTTAATCTATGGATCAATTTCACTAACGTTTCCTCTCTCTTCAAAAGGGAAAGCCGAAAACCTGGCTCTAAACAGCAGAGAAGTTTGGATCCAAATTTTGCAACTTGATTCATAGATTCATAGATTCTAGGGTCAGAAGGAACTAGATATGATCATCTAGTCCGACCCCCTGCACAAAGCAGGCCACAGAACCCTACCCATCCACTTCTATAACAAACCCCTAACCTATGCCTGAGTTATTGAAGTCTTCAAATTGTGGTCTGAAGACCTCAAGCTGCAGAGAATCCACCAGCAAGTGACCCATGCCCCACACTGCAGGGGAAGGCAAAAAACCTCCAGGGCCTCTGCCAATCTGCCCTGGAGGAAAATTCCTTCCCGACCCCAAATATGGCGATCAGCTAAACCCTGAGCATGTGGGCAAGACTCACCAGCCAGCACTCAGGAAAGAATTCTCTGCAGTAACTCAGATCCCATCCCATCCAACATCCCATCACCAACCACTGGGCATACTTATCTGGCGATAATCAAAGATCAATTGCCAAAATTAAGCTCTCTCATCATACCATCCCTTCCATAAACTTATCAAGCTTAATCTTAAAGCCAGATATGTCTTTTGCCCCCACTAATCCCCTTGGAAGGCTGTTCCAGAACTTCACTCCTCTAATGGTTAGAAACCTTCATCTAATTTCAAGTCTAAACTTCCTAGTGTCCAGTTTATACCCATTCGTTCTTGTGTCTACATTGGTACTAAGCTTAAATAATTCCTCTCCCTCCCTAATATTAATTCCTCTGATATATTTATAAAGAGCAATAATATACCCCCTCAGCCTTCTTTTGGTTAGACGAAACAAGCCAAGCTCTTTGAGTCTCCTTTCATAGGACAGGTTTTCCATTCCTCGGATCATCCTAGTAGCCCGTCTCTGAACCTGTTCCAGTTTGAATTCATCCTTCTTAAACATGGGAGACCAGAACTGCACACAGTATTCCAGGTGGGGTCTCACCAGCGCCTTATATAACGGTACTAACACCTCCTTATCTTTGCTGGAAATACCTCGCCTAATGCATCCTAAAACCGCATTAGCTTTTTTAACTGCCATATCACATTGGTGGCTCATAGTCATCCTGTGATCTACCAATACCCCAAGGTCCTTCTCCTCCTCTGTTGCTTCCAACTGATGCGTCCCCAATCTATATCTAAAGTTCTTATTATTAATCCCTAAGTGCATGACCTTTCACTTTTCACTATTAAATTTCATCCTATTACTATTACTCCAGTTTACAAGGTCATCCACATCTTCCTGTATGATATCCCGGTCCTTCTCCATGTTAGCAGTACCCCCCAGCTTCGTGTCATCCGCGAACTTTATTAGCACATTCCCGCTTTTTGTGCCAAGGTCGGTAATAAAAAGGTTAAATAAGATTGGTCCCAGAACCAATCCTTGAGGAACTCCACTAGTAACCTCCTTCCAGCCTGACAGTTCACCCTTCAGTATGACCCGTTGTAGTCTCCCCTTTAACCAGTTCCTTATCCACCTTTCAATTCTCATATTCATCTCCATCTTTTCCAATTTGACTAATAATTCCGCATGTGGAACCGTGTCAAATGCCTTACTGAAATCTAGGTAAATTAGGTCTACCGCATTTCCTTTGTCTAAATAGTCTGTCACCTTCTCAAAGAAGGAGATCAGGTTGGTTTGGCACGATCTACCTTTAGTAAAACCATGTTGTACTTTGTCCCAATTACCATTGACCTCAATGTCCTTAACTACTTTCTCCTTCAAAATTTTTTCCAAGATCTTACATGCTACAGATGTCAAACTAACAGGCCTATAGTTACTCGGATCACTCTTTCTCCCTTTCTTAAAGATAGGAACTACGTTAGCAATTCTCCAGTCATACGGTACAACCCCTGAGTTTACTGATTCATTAAAAATTCTCGCTAACGGGCTTGCAATTTCATGTGCCAGTTCCTTTAATATTCTCGGATGAAGATTGTCCGGGCCCTCCGATTTTGTCCCATTAAGCTGTTCAAGTGTGGCTTCTACCTCAGATGTGGTAATATCCACCTCCATATCCTCATTCCCATTTGTCATCCTTCCATTACCCCTAAGCTCCCCATTAGCCTTATTAAAGACTGAGGCAAAGTACTTATTTAGATATTGGGCCGTGCCTAGGTTATCCTTAACCTCCTTTCCATCCTCAGTGTGTAGCGGTCCCACTTCTTTCTTTGTTTTCTTCTTATTTATATGGCTATAGAACCTTTTACTATTGGTTTTGATTCCCTTTGCAAGGTTCAACTCTACTTGGCTTTTAGCCTTTCTCACTTTATCCCTACATGTTCTGACCTCACTAAGATAGCTTTCCTTGCTAATCCCACCCTTCTTCCACTCCTTGTAGGCTTTCTGCTTTTTCTTAATCACCTCCCTGAGATGCTTGCTCATCCAGCTTGGTCTACAACTCCTGCCTATGTTTTTTTCCCCTTTCTTGGGATGCAGGCTTCCGATAGTTTCTGCAGCTGCGACTTAAAGTAATTCCAGGCCTCTTCCGCATTTAGATCCACAAGTTCTTCAGTCCAATCCACTTCCCTAACTAATTTCCTTAATTCTTTAAAGTTAGTCCTTTTGAAATCAAAAACCCTAGCCCCAGATCTATTTTTGTTTATCCTTCCATCTAGTTTGAACTGAATTAGCTCATGATCACTCGAGCCAAGGTTGTCCCCTACAACCATTTCTTCTATGAGGTCCTCACTGCTCACCAAAACCAAATCTAAAATGGCATCCCCTCTTGTCGGTTCTTCAACTACTTGGTGAAGGAATCCATCAGCTATCACATCCAGAAAAATCTGATCCCTACTATTCTTGCTAGCACTTGTCCTCCAGTCTATATCTAGGAAGTTAAAGTCTCCCATGATCACACATTTCCCATTAGTGTTTACTTCCTTAAAAACATTAAAGAGGTCTCTATCCATATCCAAATCAGATTCCGGCGGTCTGTAGCACACCCCAAGCACTATCTCAGGGGAGGCTCTAGTAGCTTTCTTTCCCAGTGTGATTTTTGCCCAGACAGACTCTGTCTTGTCCATTCCATCACTTCTTATTTCTTTACAGTTAACCTCCTCATTGATGTACAATGCTACTCCACCACCTTTGCCTTTATTTCTATCTTTCCTAAACAGCACATAGCCTTCAATACCTGTACTCCAGTCATGACTACTATTCCACCACGTTTCTGTTATCCCTATAATATCTGGTTTCACTTCCTGCACTAGTAGCTCTAGTTCCTCCATTTTGTTCCCTAGGCTCCTCGCATTAGTGTACAGACATCTTAATTTTTGCCGTTTGGCTTCACTCACATTCTGTACCCTGTTAGGCATGGACATTCTACCACCACCATCACCTGTTAGTCTGTTATCTACACTACCCTTCCTCCTTATGCCAATTCTTCTGTCCATGGCTATATCCCCTCTTACTTTGTTTACTTCCCTCTCAAGGTTAAATTCCGGCGTGGAGATCTCCCGAACATCTCCCAACCATCTCCCCCAAATTTCTAGTTTAAAGCTCTTTTAATCAGGTCGGCGAGCCTCCATCCTAGAAGTCTATTTCCCTCCTTGCTCAGGTGAAGTCCATCCCGAGAGAACAGTCTTCTGTCCGTAAATGCTTCCCAATGGCCGTACATCCCAAAGCCCTCCTTATAGCACCACTGCCTGAGCCATCTGTTGATCGCCATAATCTTGTCACATCTTTGTCGCCCTTCTCTAGGAACTGGCAGAATCCCATTGAAGATCACCTGAGCCTCGATTTCCTTAAGCGTCTTCCCCAGTCTGGCATAGTCTCCCTTGATACATTCCAGAGAGTATCTAGCCGTATCATTCGTTCCCACATGAAGGACAATCAGCGGATTCTTCCCTGCTCCCGCTAGGATCCTTTTCAGCCTCAGGTCCACATCCTGTATCTTAGCACCCGGCATACAGCACACCCTTCTGTTCTCCCGATCAGCTCTAGTTACAGGCCTGTCTATTCTTCTCAGTAAGGAGTCTCCAATCATGTAGACCTGCCTTTTCCTGGTGACAGTGCTCTTCTCCGGTCTATCTCCCGCACCCATCGGCTGCAAGTCATCTCGATTCCTATTCCCCCTTGCAATCCTCCTGGGGCTTATATTTGGTGTTGCCTCCATTGACTCTCCCCTCCTCTTGTAGGACTATCAGCTCTTCTCTTTTTCCTTGCCCTCTCTCCTTCAGCGACCACCTGCTGTGCCCCTTCTTCATTTTCCAACTCTGCAAACCTGTTCCTGAGTTCTATTTCTCCTTCACTGGCCCATCTTTTCCTCTGCCTGGTTCTCTTAGTCACACGCTTCCACCGTCCACTTTCCTCCCCCAGCAGTCTCTCCTCTGAATTCTTTGGTCCTGCTTCCATCTGCACATCTGAGCTTATCCCTTCAGCCTCCTCATGTCTGTGCTCCATTGTCTGCTCAAACCCCCTTCTGAACTCAACCAGAGTTTGCACCTGCATCTCCAGTCCTCGGATCTTCTCTTCCATCAGCTCTATCAGGCGGCACTTCATGCAGACAAAGCTCTTTTCACGCGCCCCCTCCAGAATCATGTACATGCCGCAGCTTCCACATCCAGTCATCCTCATTGTGTCTTTCACTGCTACCTCTGTATCAGTCATGGCCTTCCCACCTGCCGCCTGGTAGTCAACACAACACAAGCCCCCAGCAGGCACCAGACCACCACCCTATCCCTTGACTTGCTTGTCGGTTCCTCTGTCTTAGTCTCCCCTGCAACCTCCCCCTGGAAACTCCCACTGAAACTCCCCCGTTTACAGCTCTTTTGGCTGGCTCCTGTGCCGCTGCAGCTGTCTGTGCTGCTGCCAGACTGGCTGGCTCCTTATATAGGACCCCTAATCAGGTAAGCCCTGCCCCCTAATCAGGGCTCCGCTGCTCTCCCAGCACACTGCCCCTAGCAGCCTCCACACACACACACACACACACACACACACACACACACACACACACACACACACACACACACACACACACACACACACACACAACACAATACAATCCACAAACTACAAACACCTGCTCCTCCAACAGCTCCTCCAACAGAACTTGAGCCCATCTCTAATTAGGATGTGCAAGGAATAGAGAGAATTGACCTTGTAGCCTAATACCAACCTATGCTGACAAGAGTCTAAGGACTATGTCTTCAGCTATAGCTGAGAAGTATATAGTACAAGTTGAGCTATGTGTCTATAGATGGAACAAAGATTACCCATGTACTTTCCTGATCCTGGGGCACTCTGTACAGCAGGGGTCTCAAACTCAAATGATCATGAGGGCCACATGAGGACTAGTGCATTGACCCGAGGGCCGCATCACTGACACACACCCCTCGCTGCCTCTGATCTGCCCTTACTCCACCCCTTCCATTAGGTCCCGTCTCTTCCCACCCCTTCCCTGCCCCATTCCAACCCCTTCCCCAAAGTCCCCACCCCAACGCTGCCCCAGGGGGTGCAGAAAGGGTGCAGGGTGCGGCGGGGGCTAAGAGCAGGGAGTTGAGGTGCAGGAGGTGTGCAGGGTGCAGCAGGTGGCTCAGGGCAGGGAGTTGGTGTGTGGGGTGCAAGAGGGTGAGGGGTGCGGCACGGGGTCGGGGTGCAGGGTACAGCAGGTGGCTCAGGGCAGGGAGTGCGGGAGGTGGGCAGGATGCAGCAGGGGGCTCAGGGCAGGGAGTTAATGTGTGGGGTGAAAGAGGGGGGGTGTGGCACAGGGTCAGGGTGCAGCAGGTGGCTCAGGGCAGGGAATTGGGGTGCAGGAGGTGTTCAGGGTGCGAGCTCCAGCCCGGCACCACTTACCTAGAGTGGCTCAGGGGTAGCAGCAGCATGCACTGGGGCCAGGGCAGACTCCCTGCCTGCCTGTCCTGGCCCTTGGCCCCGCGCCACTCCATTCCAGGAAGCAGCTGGAACTGTGTCCCTGCAGCCCCTGGGAGAGGAGGGGCTCAGGGTTCTGTATGTCTGCTGCTTTTGCTGCTCCTCCAGGTACCTCCCACAAAGCTCCCATTGGCCGTGGTTCCCTGTTCCCAGCCAATGGGAGCTGTGGGGGGCAGTGCCTGGAAGGAGGCAATGCAGGAGCCTTCTGCCTCTTTTCCTGTCCCCACCGGACCGAAGGGGCGTGCTGCTAGCTGCTTCAGAGAGCGGTGTGGGGTTCGCAGCACCACAGGGCGCAATCCCGCGGGTAGGCAGAAGGGCGGCGTGGGGAGCTTGGCAGGCCACTTGCAAGAGCCCCGCAGGCCACGTGTTTGAGACCCCTGCTGTACAGGGCCATACCCCAGGCATAAATTAGGACAAACCCAAATGGCCAACCATATTAGTGATCAGTGCAGTATCCTGGCCAAGAGATTCCTTTGCTCCAGCCCTGCTGATATTAGGGAAGAGAGCTGGCATCTGTTCTGGCTTTATGCCGTCAGAAAATCTCTTTTGCACTGGGTGATCCCTCTGGGCTTTTTTTTGCCAGCTGTATGACCATATTCTGTGGCAATACATCACAAAGTGGCTACGCTGCATCTTCAGATCAGACCCCAGGACTCTAGCCCGACTTCAACAAATTTTAGTCTTTGCTGTTAATCATAATAGACTTGTAAGCAGGATTAGCAGATGGACTAAGCACTATGCAGCTGAGGCTAATTTCCTTTCCTCGTTAATAATATTTGTTAGAATATAACTGTCTGGTTCCTGCCTTTCCTAGCCTAGAATTAGTGAATACTGTGTGGGTGGCTGGATTGGTTAATTGCACTTGCTTTTTAAAGATCAGCATCTTACTGTATCTAATATCAGTCAGAGTGGCTTCTGCACAGAACTTGGTATGGAACAGAGGGCAAATAACTAGAAAGAAACCTGATTTTGCCCTTAGTTACACCCACACAACACTGTATATTGAGCTGCAGGAGAAACTAGTGCTTCCTGCAGCTTTGCAGCCCCATTCTTACATCTGGCAGGAGTGCCAAATCTGGCTGCCTGCCAGAGCAACGGTTAAAGTAGATCAAGGGAGGAAGGGGCACTTACAAGTATAAAGTGCCCTTCCTCATAGGTCTCAACCTTATGCAGTGATTCAGGGTTGGATCAGCTTGTGGAGGTGGGTTGTAGCAAGGGCATGAGAAAGGGGACAAGAGAAGGATTGTATCCGAACAGTGTCCCTCACGCAGGTATCTAGCCAAGGCGTGCATCTGCATGCTAGGATGTGAAGGTCTCCAGTGCTTCCCTACCCCAGCTGACACCAAGGTGTGAAATTTGTATGACTGTAAAAGAAATAGTGAAGTTCTGGGGGCTTGTCCCCAGAAAACTTTGGAATGCCCTATGACATTTCTTCCATTTCAGAACAGTGATATTTCAACAGACAGATGTTATGAAGAATTTAGGTCTCCGGTTTAATTTAACCATCCAGATGAGAGAGAGTATGTGTGCGGGAGGAGGGGAGGTTGGTATCTCCTTTCCCTTGTAGGGAAGTGTAACCTGACCTTCCTTCCCTCTCTTTGTAAAGTGAAATAGGCAGTTGGGGGTTGTTCATGTTCTTCTCTCTCCCTGCAGGATATGGAACAGGGGCTGTGGGCAGATTCCCCTTTAGGGAGAACAGGTTGAATAAGGGATTCCCAGCTGAGACAACCTGTCTTTGCTTCTCATGTTTTATTGCTGCTCTCCCACGTGGAAACATGCTGGCAGAAGGCTGAGAAATTCTCAATCATGGACCTCCACGTACTTCCATTTCAGATTCCCCATCCTAGTAAAAAAATAAATAAAACTAATATAATTCTGGGTTGTATTCTGTTTGGCACTGGTGAGGCCACAGCTGGCGCAGTATGTCCAATTCTCCACACCACTTTAGCAAACATGAGGACAAACTGGAAGAGTCCAGAGAAGAGCAACAAAAATGATGGAAGATTTAGAAAACCTGACCTATGAGGACAAGTTAAAAAAACTGGGTATGGAGAAAAAAGACTGAGTGGGGACCTGATAACAATCTTGATATATGTTAAGGACTGTTATAAAGAGGAGTGTGATAAATTGATCTCCATGTCCCTTGAAGGTAGGACAAGAAGTAATGGATTTAATCTGCAGCAAGGTAGATTTAGGTTATATAGTAGGAAAAAACTTTCTAACTATAAAGGCAGATAAGCTCTGAAATAGGCTTCCAAGGGAGGTCATGGAGTCCCCATCACTGGAAGCTTTTTAAAACAAATTGAACAAATGCCTGTTAGGGACAGTCTAAGTTTACTTGGTCCTGCCTCAGTGCAGGGGGCTGGACTTTATGACCTCTCCAGGTCCCTCCCCACCCTACATTTCTATGATTCTAGGATTCACTTCAGCTATAGAGGAAAGGAGAGGAAACTGAGTTCCCTCAAGCTAAGGAGACTCTAAGGAGGGGGAGCAATCCTGCTTTCAGCAGAGGAACCAGAGCTGTGCTTACCACCAATCCAGAGGCCACCTCTACTCCTTCCCTTAGCAGACAGCCCCCCAAAAATATTCTATTTGCCTTTCTATATCTGATTTTATAGAACGTGAGTGGTGTAGAGTTCCCCTGCCCCCTATTGTGGTTAACAGATTTTAACACTGTTTTTCAGGTTTGAAAACAATGTTTTTCAAAGTTGGAAAAAATGTGGCAAAACATTTTGACAATTACTCTGCTTTGAATTTTAGTTTTTCCTTTCTTCATCCTTTTTCTTTTCTTCCTTTCTCTATTTTAAGGTCTTATTTTTCTCAGTCTCTGTCAGTCTTTTTTCCACAGCTAGTTTTCCAAGAGTTGACTATATACAATGTGCAATTGTATATGCAAATTGAGTCAATGTCTGCACGGTCAGAAATGGAAAGCTTACAATTATATGTGAAAATATACATTTTATCTGTACAAAACAGGAAATTGTATGAACAAATACAAATTACGATCTATCTCATTTAGAGTTTCTTCACGTTTTTGCATAGTTTGCTCAAAAAGATTAAGGATGCTTGGTCAATAACTTCAATCACAGTGCTTAGAATTGACTCTCTTTTACCATTAACATTCAGTTAAAGCAGTGAACACCTGAAGGTATATAAAACAAGGCTGTAGTACAAGGTGTGAAAAAAATACAGTAGGTTCCTAATTTTACATATCCCCAGTATCTGAACTGCCCTATCTAACAAACTACAAGTATGTCTCCCTGTCTCTTGACTGTCTTTACTTTGGCCATTCTGATTATCTGAATTTGAGTCCCCCAAGCTGTTCAGGGATTTGAGTACTCACATAGTATGGTGCTCGGGGTCATTGACGATTAGATAAATTAGATCAGTGGAGTCCCTTGAGTCTCTAAGCTGTAACCTATCAGAGCCATTATGCTAAAAATAAAATATCTATTTGGTTATGGATTGGAAGCATGTTCTCTCACTTGTGTAACCCACATCTTCCCAATGTGGTCTTCTGTCCCCCCATAGTGGTGGCTGGGCCACATAGGGAGGTGGTTGACCCTGCTATAGCCTTGGCTAACAGAGAAGGGTCTTTTTGCTCAGGCTGTAGAGACACGCTTTTAAATCCAGAAGTTCAAGGTTCAATCCCCATTTTTAATGACCCACCTGGAGAATGGTGTAACAGTTACACTCTGCCAACAGAGCTGTTTGAGTCAGGTCAAATACTACAGGAAGGTGATTTGGGAGTGTTTTCTCCCCAGCTGCCTCCGTGTTGTTCTCCTTCAGCTCTAGGAGCAGCTCTGGTCTGAGTTGGGAATGCTCCTGTGAGCTGCTCTTTATTCCCTGTTGCAGTTGCTCAGTAGTTCCATGGAGAGGTGAGGATGAGAGAGACTCTGGTTGTTCTGTTGCCTGCTTCCCTACTGGATTATGGGAACCCAAAGAAGAGTAGGATAGGAGCTCAAATGCTCTGCCTGAGTGTAGGGAAATAGGTGAAGCACGATCAGCATTTACCTATCTGAAGTAATGGTCCATGCCCCTAGCTGATGTAAACCCACATAGCTCCACTGAAGTCAAGAGTTTGGGTTCCCACTGAAGTTAACAGAGATGTGATGATTTATCCCACCTGAGGATCTGGCCCAATAACACTGGATAATTTTTACTAGAAAAAGAATGAATTGTCCAATTCAGAAATATTAAGAACTAACCCCCTACCTTCTCCACACAAACCTGAACTCAGACCAAAACTTTTTTTGGGGGATTTGAAAAAAGTTAGTTAAGTTGGAGAGGGTGAACAACTTTTATCTTTTCCAATTTTGTGCACCTCTGTATTTTCCTGTGTTCAACTGGGCCTGGAAGCAGTAACCATGACATACCATGAAAGAGAATGTTCCTGAGTATCTTTGACTCAACCCAGAAGAAAAAGTGACAATCATCTCTTAAGAAAGCGTGAGATTTTCAGTTTGATTTCTAGCTTAAATATATTCTGATGATCATCCACATTTTAGGTGCCATCTCAGCCTCAATCTCTGAGCTTTTGGAGAAGCCCTGTTACTAAGAAATGGACTTGCTCTTGCTTTACCTTCCATAGTCCCCCTGAAAATAAAAATGTTCCAGAGAGGAATGTTGTAGCTGGATAGACCAAGGTTCTGACTATCAAGCACTGGGAACAGAGCATTCTTGGTGAGGGGATCCCAGCTGTAGAAATCCCTGCCAAAAGAAACCAGACAGCCCAATTCTGACAGTGTTCAGCTCACAGTGTAATACAGATCTTTTCTTATTAAAATGCCCCTTGTCCTGGCATGTATAATTACAAACGTTATTGCAGGTTGTAAAATCTTCTAGCTCTTTTTAAAAATTAGAGAATTTGATGTTCTGACTCGCTGTGGATATACAACCCCCAAATAAGTAACATTTCCTTTTATATTGCTTTAAAATTATATGTACCCGTTATTAATCTTATCTAATGAGCCTGTGTTCTCACATTATAGTACTGGCCAAAAAGGAGGAACTGACTGAATTTCACTTTGCCCTTTATAATTTCACATCCTTTTCTAATCCCCATCCCTTAATTATCTCTAACCTTTGCGATGCAAATTCTGCTGTACAGCCAACATTTTTACTGCCCTGCTCTGAACCTTTTAAAACTCAATTATATGTTATTTAAAGTGAAACCACTCAAACAGGGTGCAGTTCAGCATTTGGCAAATAGATAATAATGAAGACGAGTCATCATTCAGTATAATTTCATTATAATAGTTGGTTATTTTCCTAACCCTTGTCTACTGTACCCAAGCAATGGAGGTTTTCTGGAACCTATAATACTTAGACACCAGCAATAATTTTCCTACAATTATAGCAAAGCTTGAAGAAGATGAAATTGTAGTCCTTCTTTAGAGAGATTTTGTGGTTTAACCTACCGTAGCCCACAATTTTCATTAAAACATATTTTGCTTAGAAAGTGCAGGCATGAAGTCAGCATTAGCTTTTGTTACAAACACTGTAATAAGAAAACACAGGCTCATGAATGGCTGACAACAATTGTGTGATGAGTCAGTAGATGTCTGTTGTTACCTCCATCCAGGTAAATGCTCCTGAGGTCTGAGGCACAGGTTAGCTAATTAATTAGGCCCCAGTCTTGCAATCAAATGCCTGTTTGCAGACCATTATCACTGCATAGAGACTCACCAACTGCAGAATTGGGGCCTTGGATTGCTCAGGAAAATGATTGCATCATCACTGGCTATGGCTGAGTTCAGTGAAAAATATTATCCAGCTCTAAGGAGAACTCCCATCTTCAGTGTGAGGGGCTCCCTGCTGATATTGTGGCATTGCTACTCATCTGTCCCAGCACTGCTCTGTAGCCCTTGTGTATCTTGGGTCTCCCTGTTCCCTCATTAGTGTCACCACCCACCTACCAGACAAGATAAACTGCAGCTCAGGGAGGCCAACACTGGTGTACCTAGAGCTCAGGAGGGTCATCAGATGGAGAAGCTGCCTACATAAGTGGCGCTGCAAGCTCAGCTTCTCAGAAAACTCTCTTTCACTCCAGCTCTCCCCCCTGCTACCTCCCAACGGGGGTGGGTGTAGAGAGTGAGAGACATACTGACATACTTTCCTGAGAAGCAGAGCTTGGAGATTTGCTATGAAGATACCTTCTCCCTCTAGTGAATCCCCTGTGGACCCTGTTCAAATGAAACCAAGCCTTTCAGACTGGGACTCCTGCTACTGAAGAGTGTTGCATTGCAAGGAGGTATGGAAGGAACACAGGCAGGCAGAGTCAGGGGTCTGGTCAGGGATGTAGCCAGGAGAAAGTTATAGTATGGTAAAGGGTTAGTGAATATGAGAGGCAAACGGAAAATGGAAGTAACTGGTGGAGCTTGATAGTTTGTCTTTTCTTTGCAGAACTAGATTAGTTTGATGAATAAAAAGGAATAATGTTTACTGTCTGTGTTTAAAAATTTGAAAAGTGCCACATCTGGATTTTATGACAATGTGTACATATATGAAATGTACAGTTTTAGGTGACTGCTATAGCTGATGGGAGGCCAAACAAGTGGCATTGTTAAAGCCAAATTAAAACAACAAAGGTCATTTAAAACTATTTCCTTTGGAAGAGATTGTAAGTATTTCATCTATAGAAAGTTTAGTTGTCCTCTGGAAAGCTCTTGTGGAAACTAAATCTGGAACCTAACTTCTGTCATTCCAGTGGGAACATAGAGAGATTTTAATCCTGAATTCAGTGCAAATCTCAATGTAATTGTAACTATGGAGTCACCAATACTGCATCTGACTTGCTGCAGAGCTACAGTGGTGTCAGTGGGAACTACGAGAGTGCATAGCGACAACATGTGAGCCTAGGTTCTATATAACTCTACCAAAACTCAGACCACCATCTTGGTTTCACTGAAAATATTCTAACTCAATTTAGCTCAAGGTCCCCAAAGGTAAAAGGCTAGTTATTTTTTAATTCAGTCCCCAACCACTGAGTAAGAACATGCAGTGGCCAAATAACTGCAAGCTCAGTTAAACAGCCAAGCTTTATTATACTGCAAAACCTCCCTGTGGTTTTATTGCTCCCTAGAAACACAATTCCTATAGAAGTGTCTGTGGGAAATTGCACTAAAACTGTCTCTTTCTATGTATTAATTATGATCTGTTAGGCACATTTTGACTGGAAGCAGCCTCCATCACAATGAATGTATTTTTGGCTGTTAAAAGGATATTAAAACAGGAACAAAAAGTATTGGTTAATAGTTATTATATGTGTTTGTTTTTAAAAGAAGAAATCAAAAATCTCAGCAGGGACTATTCTTTTTGAGCTTAAAATTGCAAGGCCCCTCTTGCTAAAATTAAATTCCCTAAAACAATGACGCATTTTTACTTGGTTATGAAGTTTGGGTTGTATTTCAGCTTAATGATTTAATATCTAGAGACATGCATTCATCACTCACACATCAACATGGCCTTCTCTCAAGCGATTAAACCTCTGCTGTTTATGGTTGTATACTGATGTGGGATGAATGAGTCACATATTTACGAAGGAGATGATATACGAGGGGCCTGTTGCATAGCAAACAATGTGCTTCTAGTTTCTGAAGCACTTGTATTCCATGAAATACCAGAGTAATCACGACACAAACCCTTCTGAGTAATGTAAAAAAAAATTGTGTTTTATACTAAAGTAAGCTCCAAATATAACCTCACTGATGACATTACAAAGAATTTCTGAAAAAGCCAGAGGAACCAGGGAATGAATTGTGGCACAAACATGACTTCACTAATTATCACACTCCGTCATCCCAGCATCTCAAATAATTTTTCAAATGTTGGGTCTTACTCATTCTGCCTGGCAGCAAGGGCCTGGATACGAGGCAGTGTTCTACTGTAGACAGGTCAGGCACAGATCTCTTGGAATTTCCAGCAGTGGTATCTTTAGTTTCTGCCAGTGACTCCCACGGAGCCCTTCTGAGTGCATTTGCCAAGAGGATGTGCTGAATCAGTGTTTTTCCTGGTAATGCTGGCCAAAGCGCTTCTACAGCCAGTGCCATCCACTTTGGGGGCTGTGGAGGCCCTTCCACTTGTCCCTCTACCCCTTGTACATGGGCGGTTAAGGGCACTTTTCTCTCTCTCAACCACTCTCTCTGGCAGGCTTTCTTCCCTGAAGACCCTGCACTCAGGTTTACATCCACAAAGGCAGAATAACCTGGGAGTAAGCATGGCATTTTAATTAAGCTTCAAGCTTTAATTTTGCTGCCCCTATCAGGACTGGCTCCAGGTTTTCTGCCGCCCAAAGCGGAAAAACAAACATACAAACAAACAAAAAAGCCACAGCAGTGCAATTGTGCCGCTCCACTCTTCGGCAGCAGTTCGGTGGCAGGTCCTTCACTCCGAATTGCTGCCGAAGACCCGGACGTGCCGCCCCCAATAGCGGCTGGAGTACCAACTCTTCATATTGGCCGCCCCAAGCACCTGCTTCTTTAGCTGGTGCCTAGAGCCAGCCCTGGCCCCTGTGAGGTATGTGATGTAATGTAATCTTTTTTCCAGAAGGTTGAACTGGGGCACCAAGAACCTGATTCTCCTCCCACTGACACCTGCTTCACACTGGATTCACTCCATTTATTTCAATGAGGATACTCCTCATTTGCATCAGTGTACATGCAAGGACAGTTAAGCCCTAGATGGGACAATAGCACTCGCAGGGGGTGGCAATACAGCCAATCTGCTGAGGTTTGCCACTCACCATGCTGTCCAGGCACAGAGTATCTTTTACTCTGTATGGATTTGATTGTGTGGGGAGAAGGGGTGGCACAAAGTCAGAGGTGCGTATTGGGAGAGGTGGGGCAGGGCTGGAACATCTGACTGGCCTTGTAGGAACTGGTACGTGAGGTGTACATGCAGTTGGCCCACTTGCTGTTAGTGTCTCTAGCTCAGCTGGTAACTTTTTTTTCAGGAATCCAGGGCAAATGGCTGTTTGGTTGGTTGGTTGTTTAAAAAACAGACTAAGAAAACAGGACAGAGTGTGAAATATGGAAATTCTTTTGTCAGGAACACAAAGTATAGAAAGGAAGAGCCACCTGGAAACAAAGTTAACAAGACCAGGAATTGGTAGGAAATAGGCAGGGGGTTGTTGAACTGGCAAATCTATAAAATTACTCTAGATAACAAATCTGGATATAGACAAGGCAGGCTCTCTATTCCCCTGTTTTTTCCCTACTATGATCCACTAACGGAAAATATGAATCTTTCCTAAAGAGAAATTTCAACCAGCTACTGTCTGCGAGGAAATAAAGGAACTTCTACAACTTTATTTTGCACAACGCCATCCTTGCCCACTGTTACAACTCCGTTGGTTTGCACTAGCAACGCTGATGAACCAACTGAATGGAAAGCTCCTGATAAAAAGAACATACATGCTCTTGTACCAATGAAATCAAACAGAAACCTTCACTGCAAGTGCTCAACATCAGCATCTGTGACACTGCATTAATCATAGTATATTCCTATCCCTTAAAATAAACCCTGAACAAAGGCAGAGTAGGTCAGACAGGGAACAAGAGTAACTGAACATACTGCAAGGTTATTTCTACCACCGTTCAGCTATCATGTTATACATTAATCCTTGTCTGGCAACATCTGTTTGGGGAAAGGGAAACACATGTAAATGTAAAAGCATCACATGTATTCATTAATTTAAAGCTAGACTGTGACTTGGATTATGTTCTTTGTGCAAGAGTGTAAGAGCTCCAGTTACACCCCTATGTAGGCTCCCTAGAGAGCAGGTAAAAGTAAGGGAAGCTACTCATTTGCTTCATCTCTTTCGCTGAGGCACAGGTGGGTGGGGGATGGGTGGAGCTGTGGGTCTAGTCCCTCTACCCATAAGGTTGAGTACCAGAGTCAGGGTAGTGTGGTGATAGGGTTAGTAATTCACTATGGGCATTGACCAGCACTAAATCACTCACCCCCAGCAGATCACGTAGATAGTAGAAGTGGAAAAATGACTCCGATGTGCTTCTTAGTCTATTCCTTAGTCTATTCTTATGCACTGACATGTGATTATGGTTCTGCCTAATGCCACAATCTAGACTTCAGAAATTTATATCTGGTGCCCAGCACCAAGGCATGTAGGTTCTTTATATCAGCAACCTCCATCACCAGCTTTTAAAGCTACAGTATTTCTGATATGTTCTGTTGCTTTATAATCTCAATAAAACCTTGCTTGTTAATACAGACCCCTCAATTTCCTATTATTGGAAAAGTTAATCAAAAGCCTGGTCAAACAAATAGGTATCACACTGCGAATTGGAGTATATGGCAAAGTGCTGGAGGAAGCAAGTGCTGGGATTATGGGCCCTGAACTGGAGACAGGAAGTTTAAAACCCAGAACAAGCAGTGACAGTAACCCAGCAGAGCTTGTCTCTGATATGAGATCAGAAAGTAGAGCTGTGCCAAGGCACATGACAAGTATGGTACACAGTCACACAGTACTCCATGTTTCTGGATACACTCATTCTGTCTGCTCCACTTCCCTTCACATGCTTACTACCTCTTCTGCCTGTTATGCCTCTCTCCTACATTCTTGAAAGCAAAGATTGGGTGCCCAACAACAAGGGTGCCCAATTAAACACTCCAGCACTTATGTAAAAAATTAAGAAAAGCCAAAATTATCCATTCTCTGCACCATCATAAATCGCACTCTCCTCCCCGTTAAGTCTCAGACTGAGCTTGTTTTCCATGTCTTGTTAATGATTGCTCAAGGAGTGATAGTCTTTGGTAACTTCACTTCTAGTAGTGTCATGGCACCTATCGCTTGATTTTTTTTCTCTGCTTCTTACAATCTTGAGTCAGAACCTTCAAGCTTCTTTTCTAAGGAGGCCACTGAGATCTGGGTTATGCCAAACTCCTTCCTACTAATGCTTTGCAAATACTCTTGAGTACATCCCACAGTTACAGTCTATACACAATGGTTGGAAATTAGTGCTGGAGAAACCTTGAAATGCTAGGTGGCCAAATTCATTGCTGGCATAAGTGGGTGCAATTCTATTGACGTTCGTGGAGTTACTCAGACTAACATCAGTGGTATATTTGGCCTCTTGTTTGGATAAGCATCCTTGTTTTGGATCCTCCTCCAGACTTATTTGGGTCTTCTGTTCCCTCCTTACCCTGCAGCAGCAACCCCACGGTCTAACTCTATCTCTTCCAATTGATACCCTAATCTCTTTCAGCTGAAATAGACTGCTCCTTCTCTTCTGGCTCTCAAGCCCAAGTCGTTAGTCCCATTAAGGAATCACCAATAGCTCTCCAGTCTTTCTACTCAATGAGAAAAAATACCTTTTTGAATGGGTGGAAAATGTGGTTCACAAACACAATTAAAGGAGATTGGAAATGATGCACTGGCCATGCACAGTACTTCATTTGTAGCTTTTTCAATCTCTTGTAGCCTTTAATTTGTGATCCAAATTTCCATAACAGTGTCACCACAAGCATCCATTTTCATTTAGGAACTAAGGACGGAGCAAGCTTAGCCTTCTTCTGAATTATCTGACTGCCAAAAAAAGCTTTGGGCCAGCTAGTGTAAATTGGCACATCTCCATGGAAGTCAGTGGAGCTATGGTGGTTTATACTCCCTGAAGATCTAGCCCATTGTGTGTGTGTGTGTGTGCGTGTGTGTGCTGCTTTTTTTTCAAAGAGACATTTTTCACCTTCAGATAATTCAAAAGGCACACACGTGACCTAAAAATGGCTCAACTTCCTCGTTTTTCAAAGCTTTCTAAAGGAGTCCACCTTTTGGTTGAAAGCAGGAGTGAGAAATTTCAGTCTCAAAGTTTTTGTGGTGTTTGAATTTTTAAGTTATGAAGGACTGAAAATTGGAGTTCATTAGAACAGAGGGCAGTTTCAGTCATCCTCTGTTTATGATACTTGTGAATTCATCCACTCTGGCCGCGGCCAGGAAATGTGTATATTAAACTTCTCATGTTGTTAGAGAGGTTAGTATTGCATCAAGGAAGCAATTACAGCTTCAAGGTTTGTCCTGGTACAATGGAGGCAAACATTTTTACAACCATGTACTTTATCCAATTTGGGGCTCTCACAAACCAGAGAGTGAATTTACTGCTGCTGAAGGGTGCTGGAACATGAAGCTCTCTATTTATCCACAGAATAGGCACTATGTGTACAATGGCTCCCTACACTTTTCTCCACTACTGTGTATCCATACTGAACTGGGGCAGGGGTGGGGGGGAGTCACCGCTAAGGGCTTGCCTTTTGCTACGATTTTAGCTTGAGGTATAACTTGAGTGTTGCCCCTCACCCGACGCCCATGCACACACACACATCTCTAGCTTGCGTTAAGTGGGGCTTTATTTTAAACTCGAGCTAACTGGCCCCTCAGGGGTTATGGGTTGAAGCTCGAGCGCTGGTGGTGCTTGAGCTAGTGGGGATGCAGCTACAGGCTGCAGCATGAGTTAGTGCAACTCAGCAGATGCTAATCCAAACACTCTGTGCTGCTAATCAAATTCACGGGGTGACTCAAGTGTTTCACATTGTTGCCTTTCTCACTGGAGCTAGGCTAGCTCAAGTGGGGTAACTCAACTGCATTAATGCAAGCTAAGTGATGCAGTGAAGACAAGCCCTCAGAGTGAGCATATGATAGATAGACCCTCTCCTCAGCCTGGGTTAAAACAGTGTGCAAAGATTCCAGTGCAAGCCAGTTATGGTGGTTCTTCTGTGGTACAGACATGTGTCTCTTAGGAGCAGAACTGAAATCATCAGTTCATTTACAAAAGTTGTCAAGCAAATAAAAAATGACTTTTGATCAAAAACTGTTTGGACTAGATTTGAACCAATGGTTTAATAATGTAAGGCTCCATAATGCCACTACTAATCACCCAGTGAGCCAGACCACCTCCCGTGGTTAGCCTGTAGCAAAACCTTTTCAGTTTACCTTTGATAGAAAGCCAAACATGGGAAAAAGTAAAATAAGCCATGTCTGTTGCCATCAGAAATTCTTTCCCCCAGGGAAACAGTACTTGTGCACCGTGGGATACATCTATCAACACCCTTGTATTTAGCAGCTCCCCTGATGATATTGGAAAGAACATACTGTAAACCTCTGAGCCAGTAGCAAAATATTCCAAACAGCTATGTAATGCTGTTCTGTGTAGAAGACATACATAAGCGGCTCCCAGGGGCATAAATGATATTGAAAATTCCACAATAAAACATATTGTGGAGAGATAGTTCTATGAAAAACAATGTGGGATATTTTAAGCCACCGTTTTACACCAGTGTAACCCCACTGTAACCACTAATTCTCCCCCCCTGCTGGTTTTATGTAACTTCATTTGCTTCAGTGGAGCTGCTTCTGATTTACACCACTGCAACAGAGAAGATAATTAGGCCCACAGGCTATATACCACCGTCGCTCTGCCTGCAGATCTTCCATTGATATTAATGGGAATCTGCACATGGAATGAGGAGAGCATCTGGCCTACAGTGTTTTTACACTTACATTCTTAAAACATCCATCATAATTTGTATCTCACTTCTACTAGCTCAATTCATTTTGAAAACTATATTCCATCTCAGATTGTTACATAATTTATATCTGAGGGAAAGAATGGGAAAAAAATTCAAGATTGTTTTACTGCCATACTAACCATCCATCATATTTGGATAATTAATAATCTATGCAAAAGAAAAATGGAACTTAAAATGTTATTTCCATCTATCTTAACTATGGCATGCAATGAAGAAGTGTCTTTTATAGGCATACCAAATATAATGGGAATAGGTTTGTCTTTTTAAAAATACTATTTTATTGGGTTTTGGGTCGGTACAAAAGAAATGAAGGTAAAAGGGGAGAGATGGTATATTGTGGCACTTTAGAAAGAGGGTATAACATAAATAGTTCCAGTATGCTGTATCTCTAATATTCACTGGAATCTGGAATCTGCTTAGAAAGCTGGATCTGACTCAGGCAAAACTGGCATTGACATTAATGGGAGTTTTGCTTGCGTAAGAACTGAGGGATTTGGCCTAGCCTAGACTTGGATATAACAAAACAATGTATAGCTTAGCGGAATGAAGGTCTTGAACTGTTTCAGGACATTACCGCGTGAAAACTGTAGGTCAAGGTATGGTGAACTTTCAACGTAGTGAGATTGTTCTCTTGGGGTGGGGGAATTAATCTCTGGGCAGAGAGGCAACCAAAGGAATCAGCACAACTTACATCCTATTGAAACCCTCAGAGTAGTACATAGACCTTGCGTGGATCCTCTTCACAAGGGTAACTGTCACAAGATGTTTCCACTGTGTACAAGTATTGCCTATACCAAAACACCTGTCCAAAATCGATGCCATTTTGAAGAAATTCTTATATGCATCTGTTTACCATTTATAAAACTACATTACAAGAACATTGTTGAGGTTGCAAAGTCAAGCCCTCAGAAGGTAGGAAATGCCAGCACTGACAGTTCTGGTGCAACCTTCATTCAGCCTCCTTGTGCATAGGCATTATGACAGCTTTTAGTTACATGGCTGCATACTCTTTTTTTTTGCAGGGCCCCTGTCTCATTCAATGTATTTGTCCCTTCTCTATTCTTGGCTCCTGGTCCCAGTCCCATTCTCCTTTCCTACCCAGTCTTAATCTCCTCCTCTAGACTTGCTATCTTCTAATCTCAGGCTCCTTGCCCAAGTAGTCTCAGTCTCCCCTCTCTGACTTCAACTTCTAGGCTGTAGTTCTCCTTGTCCAGACAATCCTTCTCCTCACAATTCCTTGTCTAATTTCAGTTTCCCCAAATCCTCACAGTCAACTGACTCCAAGTCATTCCCCCTGTTTCCCTCACTGGCTCCCAGTCCCCCTCCCCTGCCAGCTCCCAGTGTCCTTGCGCAACCATTCACAGCCTCGTCCCCACAGCTTGTTTTCCTAGTCTCCTGTCCCAGTCAGCCCCAGTCCTCTCTCCAGTCCCAATCTCACCTGACACCTTGTCCCAACTCCTTTCCCTCCCCACTCATCAGACTTTTGATCCCAGTGCATTCAGATTAGCTACCTACCTCCTCCACGTTGCCTGAATGCCAGCAGGGGGATCAATGAGAGCACAGAAGAAACTGGCTCCCTCTTCTCTGTTCCTGTACCCTCCTCAACCCTGCACCACAACAGCTGTTCTAGTGAAAGTCTGTCTTTGCTTTGTCTCTCTGGGATGAAGCATGCTCATCTGCTTGATGGGGATGGTGCATGCACAGCCTGGTCAGCATTAGGAGCTGAGAGAGGCTTGTGCCTGCTCAGTGAGGACAGAATATTTGGAAATTTTAGCTGCTAGAATTGAAGTCTCTACTGAACACTTGCAAACTGATTTTCCAAGGCTTATCATTTGGTAAAATTTGGGCAGATTTTCACAAAGATGGCAAAACACAACTGCCTACCACAAAGATCCCTCACACACATATACACACCTCAGCTCTGCCACTGGCTTTTGGGGTGACCTTCAGCAAGTCACTGCCATCCATGTGCCTCAGCTTTCCCATCTGTAAAATGGGGATAATGATACTTACACCTTTATAAAGTGCTTTGAGATCTTCTGATGAAATATGCTATATAAAAGTTGGTATTTTTATTATTTAGTACTGAGATGCCTAAGGCAACATTCTGCTCTTCTGGGAGCATTAAAGACTCCCATAGAAATCATTAAGTACTGCACAACTGCATCTGGGATCAGAATTTGGGCTTAATTAGGCTTCCTAGCTACCCCACTAAGTGTTTTTTCTGTCTCTGTTGAATGCATTGTATGCAAGAGAGATACTTAGTCAATGACTCATCTGTCTTGCCTGACCTTGTTTCTTATGAGACATTATCCAAGCCCAGGCAAGATGGTCATAGCCACCTTTGAAGCAATTAAGCACTCTAACCTACAAGCTTGGTTTTCCTCTCTGTATTTTAATACCATAATACTATTCCAGGCCTTTCATGTAAGAATGATAATGGGTTTGAAAGTCACATCGAACCTTTGAAACAGAAGGAATTAAATGAAACAGCAATAGAAAGTACACCTTTTTATTTACCAAGATGCAGAGAAGGGCTACTAGGATGTTGAGAGGAGTGGAGAACCTACCTTCTAAGAGGAGCCTAAAGGAGTGTGGCTTGTTTAGCCTAACAACATGAAGGTTGTGGGGGACATCTGATTGCTCACTATAAATACATCACAGGGATAAATACCAGGGAGGGAGAGAAGTTATTTAAGTTAAGCGCCAAAGTGGACACAAGAACAAATTGATATCAACTGGCCATCAACAAAGTTTAGGCTTGAAAATTAGATGAAGGTTTCTAACCATCACAGGAGTGAAGCTGTCATGAGATAAGAGGAAAGATCCCCTCATGGATCAGTAACTGGTTAAAAGATAGGAAAGAAAAAGTGAGAATAAAAGGTCAGTTTTCAGAATGGAGGGAGATAAAAGGGGTCTGTACTGGGACCGGTGCTGTTCAACATATTCATAAATGATCTGAAAAAAGGGGTAAACAATGAGGTGGAAAAATTTGCATATGATACAAAAATTCTCAAGATAGTTAAGTCCAAGCAGATTGTGAAGCATTACAAAGGGATCTCACAAAACTGGGTGACTGAACAACAAAATGGCAGATGAAATTCACTGTTGATAAATGCAAAGTAATGCACATTGGAAAACATAATCCTAACTATACATATAAAATGATGGGATCTAAATTAGCTGTTACCACTCAAGAAAGGGATCTTGAGTCATTGTGGATAGTTCTCTGAAAACATCCCTTCAATGTGCAGGAGCAGTCAAAAAAAGTGAACAATGTTGGGAATCATTAGGAAAGGGAGAGATGATAAGACAGAAAATATCATACTGCCTTTATATAAAACCATGGTACACCCACATCTTGAATACTGCATGTAGATCTGGTTGCCCCATCTCAAAAAACTATATATTGGAATTGGAAAAGATACAGAAAAGGGCAACAAAAATGATTAGGAGTATGGAACAGCTTCCATATGAGGAGAGATTAATAAGACTGGGACTTTTCAGCTTGGGAAAGAGACAACAAAGGGGGGCGGGGGATATGATAGAGGTCTATAGAATCATGACTGGTTTGGAGAAAGTATATAAGGAAGTGTTATTTACTCCTAACACGAGAACTAGGGGCCACCAAATGAAATTAATAGGCAGCAGGTTTAAAATAAACAAAAGGAAGTATTTCGTTGCATAACTTATAATCAACCTGTGGAACTCTTTGCCAGACAATATTGTGAAGGCCAAGACTAAAACAGGTTTCAAAAAAGAACTAGGTAAATTCATGGAGGCTAGGTCCATCAATGTCTATTAGCCAGGATGGACAGGGATGCAAAATGATGTTCTGATGTGTTCCTAGCTTCTGTTTGCCAGAAGCTGGGAATGGGCAACAGGGTATAGATCACTTGATGGTTACCTGTTCTGTTCATTCCCTCTGAAGCACCTGATATTGGCCCCTCTCGGAAGACTGGATTCTGGGCTAAATGGACCATTGGTCTGACCCAGTATGGCGGCCTATCTGGAACTGCCTTCCAAAGAGAGCATTGGGGACAAAAAACCTAACGGGCTTCACGATTAAACTTGATACGTTTATGGAGGTGATGATATGATGAGGATGCCTACATTGGCATGTAGCCATTCTGTGACTGCTAGCAGCAAATATCTCCAACTGCTGGTGATGGAACACTAGATGGGGAGGGCTCTGAGTCACTACAGAGAATTCCTGGGTGTCTGGCTGGTGGGTCTTGAGCACATGCTCAAGGTCTAACTGATAGCCATATTTGGGGTTGGCAAGGAATTTTCCCTGGATCAGATTAGCAGAGACCTTTGGGGTTTTCGCCTTCCTCTGCAGCATGGGGCCCAGGTCACTTGCAGGTTTAAACTAGTGTAAATGGTGATTTATCTGTAACTTGAAGCTTTTAAATCATGGACCTCAGTAACTTAGCCAGAGGTTAGCGGTCTATTACAGGAGTGAGTGGGTGACATTCTCTGGCCTGCGATATGCAGGTGGTCACACTAGATGATCCTGATGGTCCCTTCTGGCCTTTAAGTCTATGAGTCTACATAAATAATAGGCTATTTGCCATCAAAATACCACACAAAGTGGTAGAAAATCCAGCTACAACATGTATATCTTAGGCTGCCAAAGCTGACCAGTATCAAGGCAGAAATTTGGTCTTGTGGTAAGTACTGTAGTTCCGGTGATAAGTAATTTCCTCTAAAGTGCTTTGATATTTTTGACCATAATTACAGTGGACCACATTCTTCTCTCAGATAAACCCAAGCAACCCCACTGATGTTTTTCTGGGGATTACAGGTAAAATTTGACCCCAAGGATTTAACTCTCAATAGGCACATTGATTTTAAGAGCACATTGAATTTAACACTGTTCCCCAAATGCACACTTCTTGTATTCATTGTATTAATTGCTGACGTATTCACGTATCACCCTACCACCATAAAATCCAGGATAATGACAGCAGAGTGTTTCCCTCTGGGCAAGAAGAAACACAGATGCTTGGATATGGATTCTGCTTTAAATTCTTACCTGGGCTCCTTTTCTTTCTCTTCTCTACCATTTGCCCCACCCCTCCCAATGACCCTGGAATGGGTTACAGGAACATCGCATTCTTCTTGGTCAATAGCTTCCCCACGCAAGCATGCACTCCTCTCTGGCAGAGTCCTGCACAGCTCCCAACAAAAAACAGTGCCTTCAAAGCATAATCTGACTCAAACTAGTTTTGATAGAACTTCAACAGAAGTTCAGGAGATGATTTTTGCAGGATCAATTTCTGTGGTCTTCACTACTGGCTCCATAAGAGTTTTTTCACAGTTTTGTCAAAATACAGGATAGTCTTCTTAATATGTATATAAAACATACTTTGATTTTTAGAAAACTCATATGCTCCACATATCTACATATTTTAAAAATCTCTGTAGAGATTAAATTTCCACAGACATTCCAGTATGAACTTTAGCTGACCTCTGGTTATATGTAGTGATAAAATTTACACATCCCATGTCTTGTCCTATTACCGTCTTCTAAACTTTTAGAATTCCAAACATGCTGTTTTGAAGCAATTCAGATCAGCATCTGGCACTTGATGAAGATAGATACCGTAAAATCTACTCTATGTACAAACCAAAATCTGATTGTAAGATCTTATTCCAAAGGACGAGGCGTCTTTATACAACTACAGGGATTTGGGGATTTGCCTTTCCTTCTCCATCTAAGTTTTGTTTATAAAAAACATTTAATGAAGCTTGAACATGACAGGAAATGTTTAATTTCACGTCAAACAAAATGGTCATTCAACCAAAATGGAACTTTTTTTTTTTTTTTTTTTTACTTTTCAGCATGGTCAGCGAAGCCAAAAACCAGTTAGCTGCAAAGCTATATGAGGCACTTCAAGGGATGGGCATAGAGTAGGCAAAGTCATGGCTCCACCCACTATGCACAACCATGAAATTGAACACTCTCATGTCAGGGGAAGAGAGAGTACACTGCTCCCTTAAAGGAGTGTAGCAGTGCACACACTCCCTCCTGTGCACTGGGGCTCTCCTGGAGGCATTCAGTTTCTGTGAGGCAAAGTACCTCAGGTGCTCTCACTGGGCTGTGTACCTCCACCCTCAACTGGCACAGTGAAGTCCTAAGTGTTTATCATGCTGGCTAAATATCACGTAGCAGTAAGGTCTGAGCAGACAGCAAGCACCTGGGTATGACATTTCATTTCCATCATCACCTTATTGCATCTCATATTTAAATTTATAGCATTACTTGCACGAAATGAACCAGATAACTCCCACTATCTAGTGTTACAGTTGTACAAGAACAGGAACAGTTTATTATCAAATTATCTAAAACACTTTGTTCAGTATTGTATGTCTTTAACTTCTAGCAACGCCTTTCTCACTGGGATCCCAGCTCTTAAATTTCAAAATAAAAATATATATAAGTCATCTACTTGAATTTAGCATGCTTAGCAGGAAACTCTAAAGAGAGAGCAAGTAAGAGACAGAAAAACAAAAATCCAACCACAACCTGGAATTTTGCTATATACCTAGTCTAAAGATGGCAAGCTTGTATAAAACATTCAAACAAGATAATGACCCCACCTGACATCAGGGGATGAATTTGAAAGCTAGATTATGCTGCAAGAATCATAGTGGATCAAAGAAGACCTGTGTTAATAGTGTGCAGACAAGCCAATGCTGTACACACAACATACATGGACTAATGCTGTGTATAGAGGTGATGCTGTACATGAAGCAGGCCTGGGTGCATTAAGGTATCTAACATACAGTATGGTGTTTGAATAATTAACACAGTTTTCAGTTAGAAATCTAATGCTGTGCCTCAGAGACACTTATTGTGCAGCTGCAAAAGCTACACAACAAAGTGGTAGTCCATGATCAGAATTGTCAGTTTCCCTCTTCAGCAGCTATTGCAATCTTCCAATACCATCCCGAAACAGCAGGCCTGGGGCTCTGGCAGACAGGTCAGGAATAAGAGCAAGCGCTGACAAGCACCTGAAAATTAGGTTCCTGGGCAACAGTCCCCCAGTTATTAAATGTCATTTCTGAACACAGAGCCATTGATGTGAGTTTTAAATAGAAAAGCCAATCAATTACAGCAAATAGAGGCTAGAGTGGGCATTTTAATCTTTCAGTTACAGATGAATGTCACAGCCTGTTAGGCTGATGACCTCTCCACACTCATAAAGATAAATGTGTTATGTTAACCTGACTTAGTGGATATTTGACATATGCATAATGGGCCAAATCATGAGCTCCTCCCTCAGTCTTTCCTCAATCCTTACTCAGGCAAAACTTCCATTAAAATCTATAGGAATTTAACCAATTAACGACCTCAGGTTTGACTCAAAGACATTATGTACACTAGAGGGAAAAGGCAGAGTTTAATGCAATGTTCTTGACTGAGAATAGGTGCTTTCCAAGGACACTATCATGGTAGTCTTAAAAAAAATTGTAATCAATAGTATTACACCTTAAAAGCTCAAAGATAAGCAATAGGAGACAGATGTGCATGAGGGAAAGCTTTGCCTCCTGTTACAATGTGAACAAAAGAGAAACCTAAGTACCTCTAACACTTCTTGATGCTGCACATGCTTCCTCATCCCTTTACAATCATCCCATCAGGGGCCATCATAATGTTTTCTGTACACATCTGCACTTTCTAGACTAATGTCACAACATTGTCTTTAAAAATTTTTTATATGTGTGAGATGCATGTACAATCTTTGTCCAGGTTCTTTAGTTTTTTTAAAAAACACTAAAGAACTGTGTGTGTGTGTGTGAGAGAGAGAGAGAGAGAGAGAGAGAGAGCGCTATACACACAAACTTTATTCATATAGAATATAAATTCACAGCTTGATAAAAAGATCCCACACACATTTTTTTTTGCAGAAAATTTAAAAGTTTTTTGACCAGCTCTAATGTATTTCAGTACAAAAAAATCTACCTTAAAGACTGTTGTTTAAGTTGCAAAGTCAAGCACTCAAACATTTGGAAATGCCAGAATTAAGGTTGCTTGTGGAAACGTAATTTGGATTGCTTATATGTATGTGTTATGATCGTCTTTAGTTATATGCCCATGTAGTTTTAATTTCCCCCTTCAAGACCCCATCCTCATTCAATACACAGGCTGGATGGTGACCGAGAGGCCTTTGTATCAAGTGAGACCATTGGCTGTAGGAGACTTGTATCTTTTGTTGCAGAAGTTGGACAGTTTTGTATAGTTATGAACTAGGTCTGCTTGAAAATTTTCCATCACAACTGTTTTTCAACTGAAAATTGGGGTTTTGAAGGAACAACGTTTTTCATTCTGTGTATGCTTTCTGTGGAAAACTAGCCTCTGTGGGCTGGGTTCCACATCTCCCATGAAAAAAATGCAGTGGGTTAGCAGGAGGGGAGACCAAAGTGCATCATGCATGATGTAGTCTGGCTGGGAACCCTGGTTCATAGAGAAGAATGTGGGCATGAGGCACCATGGCAGCATTTCAGAATCAAAATTTTCAATAATGGTTTTTGAACAAAAAATTCAGTGTTTGATTTTTTAATTTTCGATGGCGGAAATCTGTGAGCTCTATCAGGACCAGCATATCAGGTCTTTAAAATGTAACTCAAAAAAGCAGTGATTTTATCATGACTCTCGTGATATCTCATATTTTACATAACGCACCAGCACCTAGAGATATATGTTTATGTGAGAATCTGTTGTGATTTTTTTTAAGTAAGTTTCTGGCTTTCATGGCTGCAGATAAAAGCTTGAAAATGTTATCCTCAGTGTACCCTAAAGGCTCAGAAATAGGAAGGCAAATAACCCCCACCTAACACCCGTGTTCTTTAATCATCTCATGATTTTGAAGACACACTCATGGTTTTTTTGGAGCGTGGTTTGATTTTTGAACACTAGGAATTGGCAAATACTGAACAGAACTAAAGAAGATGATGCAGTAAAATAGTAATTTGGTTGTGCGAGATACTGAGTTTCGCCTGAAAGGTATTGAATGGTATTTCCCACCCCCCATTCTCACTTCAATCAGGATCTGAAAAAGTGCTGAAGTATTTATTATTATTTAATTTTGATGTCTATTCCACCTAATCTATGTGTTTTCAGGTCTAGCACTCTTCAGTATCATATACTTATGAAAATAATCCAAGGACATCCTTATCTGCATTTTCAATTATTAAACATAATAATAATGATGATTAATAATAGTGTACAAAGCCTTTTGGTGCCTGTTATTAATGCAGAAGCTCTGTTGACCTGATTATCATTGTGAGCTGTATTATCAGGCTGTATTATTAAGCTTCTACAATTTGCTATGTAAATTGTGTGAATAGGAGCTTGGCTCTGTGCTTTTTTTAGGTTTCTGAGTACGGAAACATAATTCCCCCCATTGCTGGAAGAGCACCATGTCTTTCAAATCATCCCCCTAAAAGTTCAAAAGAAAACATTTTAAAGGAGTTCTACCAACTTAGGTAAGGCCCCCAAAATAAGATTTGTTTGGATATTTTTTAAGGAAGGTGTTTTTAAAAAATTTAGAATAAATAGTAATATTTTCAGGAAATTGTGAACAATTTCAGGGAAAACTGTTTAGGGGTTATCTCATGTCAAGGTGTCATCCCCATTCTGAACTTTAGGGTACAAGATGTGAGGACCTGCTTGAGATAACCCCTAAGCTTATTTACCAGCTTAGATCTAGTAGCTGCCACCACCAAATAGTTTAAACAAACATTTATGGGAGAGTTATTTGGTAACTCTGTTTTCCCCCCAAATATTTCCCCAGTCTTTATCCCCCTTTTCCTGGCAGAATTGAGACTAATTTACCTCCCACCAGTTCCTGGTGAGCCTAGATCCAAAAAACCCTTGGATCTTAAAACAAGGAAAAATCAATCAGGTTCTTAAAAGAAGACATTTAATTAAAGAAAAAGGGTGAAAGGAATACCTCTGTGAGATTAGCATGCAAGCTACTCTCACAGACAACAGAGGATGTCCCTCTGGGCAAAACCTTAGTTACACAAAGAAACCCAATTTGATTCTCCCTTTATGCAAAAACAAAGTCACAAAAGAAAATAAACATAATCTAATACATTCCTTCTCTAAACACTAACTACTCTTAAGAAATGTTAGATGGCTGATTCCTGGATCCTTCACTCCAGCACAAACTTTTCTGAACAGACAAAAGACTGATTTCCCTCCTCCCTCTTTGAAAACATCATGTCCTGGCATTGGTTCCTCTGGTCAGGTGTCAGCTAGGCTATGTGAACTTCTTAACCCTTTACAGGTAAAAGAGGAATTAACCCTTTACTGTATATAACAATAGTGCTTTTCCTCAGTAGATCTCAAAGTACTTTACAAAGGAGGTCAGGATCATTATCCCTATTTTATAGATAAGGAAACTGAGGCACAGAGAGACAGTAACTTGCCCAGCTGGCCAGTGGAAAAAGACCCAATTTTGCTCTCAGTTACACAAGTAATCGGAGATTAATTCTATTGACTCCTTTGAAATTACCCTGGATTTACCCTGGTGGAATTAACAATAGACTTTGGCACATTGTCATAAATATATTAATTCACCAGGAATAAGGACTAGATGGTTTTCAGCTGACCTCATTGGACTATTATAAGTAAGTGTGTTGTTTACATTTTGCTATATGTGAAACATACACCTAAATTAAACTCTAAACAGGCTCTTTCTCCCCTATGGAAAGCAAATGTAATACAGTATGGTCTTCATTAACGTATTTTAATGCCCTTCCATGGCAAAATGGATACTCTTATTTGTAAGTGATTCTTTGAAAACAAAAAAAAATGTTTTCACATCTTAAAATTCTGCTGCTAGTTAGATCTGAATTTCTATCAGCTGATAAAGTAAGATGGGGCAAGTAGGGGGTATCATTTTTCACTTCTGACACAGCCACCTCTTGTAACTAAGCTGCATTTTACAGTGCAAACAAAAGACTTCCAGAAGATGAATGGTCCTTATTATATGCTTCACAACTCAAGGGGGCTGGAAGTGGTATGCTTTTTCGTCTAATTTTTTAGACCATCATTGAATACACTTTTCAAGAGAGGAGTTTTAATAATTAACATTCATCATGACAAAGGATCTAGTCCCTTGAAAAGAGGAATTCACAGTAGGCAATGTTGCTTGAATTTGATAATTAGTTATGGCCTTTCAGAAAATGAGAAATAAGTTCAGTGTAACAGTACTAAAGGGTTAAAACTATGAAACAAAATAATGAGTCACCAGGGTAATGAGCGAACATGTGGTTAAGTTGTGTTCTACTGCCCTGTTCTCCTGGGGCATGATTAGCGGAAGCAGAACAATATGTAAGAGAAGAAAAGAAGAAAATCTTGCATTCCCAATGTACACAAAACTCACACTCTCTTCAGTGGGCGTTTCAGGTGAGCAAGGAGAGCAGGATTGGGCCCCATTTTATTTAAAAGGGCTGAATCTCATTAATCTCATAGCAGGTATAAAGTACAAATCTACCATATTCTCTAATTTCAGCTGTGCCTAATAACCCAACTCTGGGCTTAATTCTACACTCTGTTATACCAGTTTTATGGCCAGCAAAGTCAGTAAAATCCCACAGGTGTAAAACTGTTGTAACAGAAAATTTGATCCTCCTCGATCTCTGCTTTGTCTGTCACTTCACAGTAACATGGAGGACCCACTCCTATAGTCCTAAAAGCAATGAGATAACTCATGAGACAAAGGGACTGAGAGTTTGGGCCCTTAATCTTAAAACGCTTGCCTGTTAGTGATAAATTAACCACCCAGTGTTAGGAACTCAGTATTATTTCAAGCCCAAATATTCTCAAAGTTCAAACGACTTCATATTGTTGCAGCCTATGCTCCAGTCTGGATGTAAGTCTCTCTATGAATGCAGTCTCCAGAAGCTGGGATTTCCATGGCAGTTTTACAGGCAAGAAAATACAAGAGATCAGAGTTTCTCAAAAGATTTCCCATACTTGGATTCAGTCAGCTATGAATAATCATGAGAGTAGTCCCTCTTGTGGTATTTTGCTGCTTCTGTTTCTGGCTGAAACCAAGAAGTATAGAGGCATGTGCAAAACTTTAAAAAAGTTCACTGAACTTTTCTGAATGTCACCAAAAAAAACCCACAAAACACCCACCACCCACTTTGGGGTCAATATAGTTCAAATTCTAGTACAAAGTTCAGGTTAGTTAATTTCTTGATATCCTTGCTGCAGATATTTCATTTGTAAAAGCAGCCAGTTAATGTCAAATATTTCCAATCCAGCATTCAGAGATTAGAAGTTTATTGCAGCAGCTGTAATCTTCAGGTATTTCAAGAGAAATATATTAGGAGATACTTTACATGTATTTTCCTCTATTAAAATAAATGCTAGCATGTTACCCAATACAGTGAAATAGTAGGGCATAAATTACTCAATAAAGTTCTTAATTGGTAAGATCTAAAGGAAAAGTGAAGACAGAACTCGCCTCTCACCCATTCAGAGGATCCCTCCAAGGGTAGTGGCAGTTGCCACAAGGGGCAGCTTGCTCTGGCATTTCTCATACAGTACCTATGTTGTGTATGAAGACCTCACTCTCCAGGGCTATCAGTTCAGCAGTTGTTGCTGCCACTAACTGCATATATACTTGAGAATTTGCTTATGCTTTGTTTATTAAAGTACACACCAAAGCTGGTACTGTTGATGACATCTGAACATTCTTGACATTTACTTGGAACTATGGCCTGGATTCAGCAAGGTATTTAATTTTAATAGACAGTTTTTATATGAAACTAGAATACCGGGGATAATCTGGGATAACCAAGTAGAGTTTGTAATAGATTATTTTTGAACACCTAATACTATAACTAAACTTCCACAAATAAGTCTTTAAAATTTATTATTATTTTATTAAGATACAATAAGAGTCTAACTAAATGTGTGTAATATCCTATAGAAGCCAATGAGACTACTCAAAGTTAAACGTGTGTTCTAAAACCTTGCTGAATCAAAGTCTACAACAATACACTGTATAAATCCTGCACATGTGATAGTGCAGTTGTTTGGATGAAATAAAGGAGATTGTAATTAATGATGATTCATCCAAACATTTTGGGTAATCCCATCAAGTAAGATTCCCAAATATACATTTAATTTAGATTTAGTTAGACTGTTAATGTACTTTAATAATGTGTTTTCAGCTACAAACTCTACTAGATTGTCTCAAATGTTCTGGTTTAAGTGGTATATTTTCATATAAGAGCTGCCTATTTAAATTAAATGTAAACATATTTGAGATCTGTGACTAAGTCCATGTCTACACTACAGATTTTTGTCGGCATAGCTGTCAGTCAGTAGTGTTAAGAGATGTGATTATGGTGACCAGATGTCCCGATTTTATAGGAACGGTCTCAATATTTGGGGCTTTGTCTTGTATAGGCCCCTATTACCCTCCCACCCACCCCTTTCCCAATTTTTCACACTTGCTATCTGTTTACCCTAGGTGTGATCCCTGTCTGACTCAGCTGTGCCAGCAAGAAGTCCCTAGTGTAGGTACTACAAATGTACTGGAAAAGCTGTGCTTTTACTGGTACACCTCTACCTTGATATAACGCTGTCCTCGGGAGCCAAAAAATCTTACCGTGTTATAAGTGAAACCGCATTATATTGAACTTGCTTTGATCCACCAGAGTGCGCAGCCCCACCCCTGCAGAGCACTGCTTTACCATGTTATATTCGAATTCATGTTATATCGGGTCACGTTATATCGGGGTAGAGGTGTATAGCTTGTTTTGTTCAGGGTGGGGTCGTCTAGCTGTACTTGTACAAAGCACAGCTTTGCTGGTATAGCTCTGTCCATAGTAGGAGTACTTTGCCAATATAGTATACAGGTATTCCTATGCCAGTATAGTGCTCCTAGTGTAGACATGGCCTTAGGCTGACTGGTTGCTATTCAGCTTTTAATATTATTTATATCAAAGCAACTTCTGTGGGACCACTCATGCTTAAGTACTTTGACGGACTGAACTAAAGTGGTGGGCACATGGCAGGATCAAATCCCTAACACTTAGGAGAACAAAAGCTTTTTAATTTTTTTTCCTTTTATCTTCTTTGACATCACTCCCTGATGAACGATGTGGCCAAAGTTCCCCTCCTGAGTTCTGAATAGTGTCCTAAATACATGAGCACAGGCAGTTTGATCTCGGGGCCTCATTGGATACTTTACTGCATCAGCCTTTGCCTTTTGTTTGCCCAGTCTGCAGCTCTGTTTGGTGAATGAGCAGACTAATCTTACGAGAAGTCTTGAAGAATGAAATAATGGGAAGGCAATGCATGAAGAGAGAAGACAAATTACTGCTACTGGCACCATCACACCTATGTGTGTTATTTCTTTCTGTACTTTCTACCCACCCCAAATCCACCTTTTTCACCCCATTCCTCTTTCTCATTCTCTAGGCTTTCCAGTTTGATGAGCTATCTATTTCCTTTTCTAAACCCTGTCCACATTGCTCTGAAGTTGTGTTAAGAGATGGGCAAATTTCAGGCAATTAGAGAAAAAAGAGCTTTTTTTCAAACCTTATTTGTCCAAATCAACGTAGTAAAGTTCTCACTATAGTGGAGAATGCTATAGCATCTTTTTCTCAAAGTGCAGAAGTATGTGTAACACTCATTAACATGCTCACACACACACTTATTAAACAGAACTTTCAGATGCTCTCAGAAAGAAAATGACAAGTTAAAAGTTTTGGGAGGGCTGTGTGCTATAAATCCGTCAATAACTGAACAACATCTATATTTGACTCATCTTTATTTCTGTGTCCTACATATTGGCTGCCTTATATCTTTTTTAGACAATTTTCTTCCTTGTATAAGAGGTGATAAGCAGCCAAGTTGGAACAAGGTCTGCTGAGCAGAGCACTGCAGTGTGTTGGGACTCTGGGTCTCGGCAGCCGTTCTAGCTCCCACAGTTGGTTCCAGGAAAGAATTAGGGAGATATGAAAACATTTAAACTTCCCACATTTAGCAAGGTTATTTTTGTATATTAAAGCCCAACCATAAGCTAGATTCTCTCCTAGCATTTTGTTTTGATTTCAAAAATGTTTAATTTTGTATTATAATACAAACTAAAAAAATGGAAATAAACAGTCATTTGAAAATGAAAAATGGAAATGTTTCATTCCAAAAATGTCAGAATGGAATGTTTTGATGCAGTCAGAACTCTTCCCCTCCCAACCCCGTCTTCTCCCAAAAGAGAATTCCAGCAAAATCAACCTGATTTCATGAAGCATTTCAATTTTGACAGAACTGCACGTTCTGATGGAATATGGTTCCCTCAAAGTTTCTCTGATCAGCTTTACCTAACATGTCTAATGTGTAGAGTAGGATTCTAGGAGACAAGACTGTTCTCTTCTTATCCCAGGTCTTCCATTGACTTACTAGGTGATCTTGGGAACACCGCTGCAATTTTTATTCCTCAGTTTCCCCATCATCAAAGTGGATACGATAACACCTCTCTCTCAGAGGGCTATGAGAATGAATCAGTGTCGGTAAAGCTTTTTGAGTTTCTCTGATGAAAGATACTACACACAACCATATTACTGAAAATGAGTAGTAATAATATTATTATACAGAAGGTTAGAATCCAGCCTGTGGGACTCTTATGAGAGACGTCATGAATGGACAGTTTAATGATGAGCTTTGTTATAATGTAAAAATAAGACTACTTTTCCTCTCTCTTTTAAGATATTTAAGTGTCTAGTTTGAAGATTTTAGAAAATACTACTAGTTTTGGGTCACATAATCTATTCTATTCTACATCTGTTCCTATGCTGCATTATCACCGTAGTTCTGAGTACCTTCCAGTGGTTCTCTGAGCAACATGACTAACAACTGTCACCATATTTATTCTCACATCCTCTCCCCAGGGAGAGAAGTGTGTGCAGTGGAGTGTTTTGCTTTGGAATATGGTTTGTTCTCGTTACCGTATGCATGTGACACAATGTACTCTTATTTCTAAATAATATCGGAAAAGATGAGGAGGTGGAGAAGCAGGGCAGGAAGGAGACTGACTAGTGGCTCTTTGAGTGCAACGTATTAGGTCTCTTATTTACAACCCAAAATTTATTATTCATCTTCTCCTTGAAACACATTGAACAAACCACAAGCAACTTAGCTAGGGACAATGGACTGTGTCGTTCTTTAGATAGCACCAAGTGACGGCAAGCAGCTCTGAAGTGATGACATATCCACAGCATGAATCAGTAATCTCATCTTGTTACTTGGCTCTCTTTTGTACTGCTTCTGCTGCATGCTGTTTCCAGGCATTAAAATGGCTGCTGGCACCAGTGAAAGGTGAGTCATAATCAGTGAGTAATAAAAGGTAGGGTATATTTTTAAGTCTGCATTTATGCCCTAGAACTAAGGAACGGATGAGGAATAAATTTGCCTCAGCTTTGCCTCTTTCCCAAAAAGGATGTATCTTATTGAGGACATCAGTAGATGCAGTGCTCTAGAAGACAAGGAATTACACTTGCTTACATCAGCATTGACTTTGACCACAAATTGTCCCAACTCTCATCATGTCTGTGGATTCCTCCTTAGAGCCAACTAGAGACTTGACCCTCTCCCTGATCACTCTCCATGCATCTCCTCCCAGAAACTGTTACAAATTGACTCACCTGCTCCCTGTTATTGTCTCTGTCCTCCTCTATTCATCCATCTTCCTGCACGAGCTTCCCAGCTTGTTCCCTCTTGGACCTCAACCTCCACATGGCTCAACTTCCTCTACTAGTTCCCAGCCCTACTGAGCGGGGTGGTTCGTTATGGACTTATTAAGACAAGTGTCCCAACCCTAGTAAATACTCCCTTACCCCACTGCATAGCACAGGCATTTAACACTGAAACCAGACAGTTTCCAGTCATCATCCAGAGTTAGGATGAAACAGACAGTGACTGGACCTTTCATCAAAGCCTCAAATTAAAATGAACACAATTGTGCTTTGAGGTTTAAAGTTCAAATAACTTCTTTATTCTCCTAGGCACCTTGGCTTGTAATGTTTTCAATCTTATGTAAGCACACAAGCATACCCTTGTTGGGAATATACTTTTATTTACATTTGCTCTTTCTGACCACAGATTTAACTCTGGCCAACAAAGAGGAAGCCACACCCTCCAGTAGAAAGTGATTCAGGAATGATTCGCATAAACAACCTTAATATGATTAATATAAATGAGAATACCACATGCTATTACACTCAGCAATTCAAGCTGGAAGCAGAAATGTGAAAATACCATGAGAATATCTACTTTTTTGGAATTTCTCACTTGGATGAAACCAGGACAAAGAACCCTCAAAAATCTCAAGAAAGAACCTGACTTCCAGCCTAAAAAGATTGTGTTTCCAATTCTTATAATTTTATTTTTTGTGCTTGTCTTCAGGTCTCAGTTCCAAGAGTTATATGACAGCATGAGCACTGTACCCTTTGTAGTCTATTTTGTAATTGAAATCTATATATTTGAAAATGTAGAAAACATCCAAAATATTTAAACAAATAGTATTCTATTATTGTTTAACATTGCAATTAATTGCAGTTAATTTTTTTAATTGCATGATTAATCATAATTAATTTTTTAATCACTTGACAGCCCTAGAATTATCATGATTTCTATAGGTTTGCAGTGCTGTGCTAAGAAAGTAAGTGTGCAATTGGAGTACTTGGAAGAGGATTATTTAATGGACCAGATCCTCCACTGATGTAAATTGGGGTAGCTTCATTAATTTCATCAGAGCTACCCCAGCAAAGTATCTGGCCCATTATTTGTTAAGTTCGAATATTGCGTAATAAACAGTGCAAAAACAAAGTGAAAGACACCATCCATGGAGCATGAAGCTACAATCACTACATCTCAGAGAGGGCCAGATCCTGCAGGCCCTCTGCTACAGCACACAGAACTCCCAGCAAGATTTGGGAGTTCCACAAGATAAAGAAGACTTGCAGGATCAAGTCTGACACAGTCTGATTATCCTCTCTCACGCACTGGTCTAAATCAGGTATAACTTCACTGAGGTATAGAAGTAGCATAAATAAGCCTTGGTGTCTCATCTCTTTGCCTTCTAGGGAATATATAATAAAAACAGAACTAAATGATTGCTTGAGGTCACCGTATTTTCATTATTCTTTTACAGATTCTGTTTCCCAGCAACTTAGAAGTCATGAAAGTCCCTCAAGAACTCTTATGGGAAGGAACAACTGAGAGCTAACAACATGCTAGCAACGTGCTCTTGGCTTTCATAGATTTCATTTCCATCTCCTTTCATTTTTCAACGTCATCTGGCAAATGTAAAACCAGCTGACAACACATGGATATTCAGGTGAAGTTTGCAGGAACAGGTTTTAAATACCCTTTACACTTTCTCGTCATAAAGCCAGCATTACAGATTCACAATAAGCTTGTCCTCTTTATGAAAAGTCTGCCCTTTAATATTTTAAAGCTTTTTAAATGGCTTGCCAATGAAATGGCTGCCTGAAACTTGCAATAAATCATGTCCTGGATGTGTTGTGGCATAATTCTAATGGGTAATTACATTCTGCCTATTTGACATTCCCTCTCACGTTTCAACTCAAGAAGCTATTCCTTGCTTATTTACAGGTTTTTCTATGTTATCCCAGCACCTCATTTGCATTAATTATTTATCTGCACAATCCTCCTGTATTATGGGCCAGATTTTCAAGAGCTGAAGGCCAGATTTTTGACTGCTCCAAACCCACAGTTGGGGGTCAATATTTCACAAGAGCTCATCTTTCACTGAGGCATGTAAATAAGGATCAGATTCTCAAAGGTTCCCAGCACTCGGAATCTCCCATTGTGACACTTATGGCCAGATTTTCAAAGGAGCTCAGTACCCAGTGTGTTAAACTCTTTTGTAAATTTGTCCACTTATTTTGTTGGCTAAATGGGAACTTTTTCTTGTCTTTGGGAAAATCTAGCACTGATTGTGGGTGATGAGGTCTTTTAATATTCTGGACATATGCGGTAGGGATCATTCCATTTCTGCAGAGGCAAACTGAGAGACAGGTTAAGGCCCTGATGCAGCAGACCACTTAAGCATATGCTTAACTTTAAGTACGTGAGCCGGCAGGGACAAGAACACAGCCTAGACTTTCTGATTCCCAGTTTATTGCCTTCACCCCAAAATCATCCATTTTTCTCATCTTCCCTCCTTAAAATCTTTCCTGGAGTGGTGTTGACTCATATGGTGTCTGTGTTCAACCCCAGAGACCGCTGCATTCCAGTGTGTGTGAGGTGAGTGGTAGCAAACATACAGCCTGTGAAGCACTTAGGTTCTTATTTGTTTTAGCTCCTCTGTTAGATCTGTTGTATGTGGTCATTGGGCTATAGCCACAACTTACACAACACAGGACAAGATGTAAATATATATATATAATACCACCAGCCACGACAGTTGAAGTGCTGGGTGAGAGGCGGAAGGAAGCCTCACTAATTATCAGTGGTTCTCCTGCCTGGGTCCCATGGTCAATCCAGTCCTAGGAAAAACATGCCTGATAGCACCCCTGTACTGACCATGAGACTCCCAGACAGTTTGTGCCCCCCACTACAATGATATATGCTACATACACATGGCGGAACAAATTCATTCTTTGTGGAATTCCACTGAGGAGCAAGTCCAGCTCCCAAGAGTGAAATCCTAGTCCTACTGATGTCAATGGCAAATCTCCCATTGACTTCAATGAGGCTAGGAGTTTACTGAAAATGAGGGACTCTAACTGGTTAAGTGTGGCTGGCTACCACTTGGCAGCCAGAAGCCAAAACTCATTCTTAAAAGTTTGCTTATCCCACAACCCCGCTTCACCCAGAAAACGTACACACACAAATGTTGAAAGCATTTGCATTTCAGCCCCAAACAGAATGAATATGGCCCAGCTTTTTTCAAAAGCAGCTGTAGATATTGGGTGCCTCTGTTTTTAGGGGCCCAATTTGAGACACCAAGGGCCAGATTTGAGGAGGTGCTGTGTATTCATAACTTCAGCTGATGCTAGTGGGAGTCATGGGTGCTTGTCACTTCTGAAATCAGGCTCAAGGTGTCTCAGATTGGGCTCAGAATCCTAATGCTAGTGAAAGCCTGGATTGAGAGAACATCATCCTCTCCCATTAGCTCTGCATTCCTTTTGCATAAATAATTCCTAATCCAGTTCTTTCCTCCACAAGGTATTTTCCATTTTTAAAAACCTGCAGTCTGGCCTTGTTAATGTGACAGTGCAAGAGGTTCTGTAGAGGAACTCCTTTCCGATGAAACATTTATAAGGTGCTGCATGGCTTCAGAAAGCAAGGCTTAAAGAGAGGGCTTTTAAAAAACACAAGCAAGCTTTCCACATTGAATTTCAAGCAGCAAAAGCCCGAGTAGAGTAACCCACTGCTCTTCCAAAAATAACCCCAAAGGAAAGAACAAAACGAAAAGTACAACTATCTCGATTAGACAGCTATGGTGAACTTAATCCTTTTAATTACTCAAGGCCAAGTGTACTGGCCATAGTAAGGGCAGTGATTAGTTTGTAAAATACCTAGGGTGTGAAAAACGACATACAGATCTCCTTGCTTCAGAGAGAGTTCAGAGTTAAACATGATCACTTAAACCCCGATTCAGCAAGTCACTTAAGGACAGGCTGAACTTTAAGCATGAGTAGTTCCAGTGAAGTCAGTGCCCTCAAAAATTCAGTGAGACTAGCCATGTGCCTAAAGTTAAGCATAAATTTAAAATTAGGCATGTGCTTAAGAACTGTCCTGAAAGCAATAATTCACAGAAAATGGCATAGAAGGAACATGGCCAAGTTCATAACTGGCTAGAATACTGTAAAGTGTTCTGAAAAAGGAACAATGGTTAAACTGGGATAGGAGTAGGGGCATGGGACTGTTATTTCTGGTATTTCCCCAGCCCCTGATGTCCCTTTACTCCTATAGTATGTAATGTAGTGGTATCCTAGAAACTATTGAATGTTTAAATAATATTCTGCACTTATAAGACCTTACCTGTTAGGTATCAAAGCACTTTGCAAAGATGGCAAGGTATAATTATCCTCATTTTACATTTGGGAAACTGAGGCAGGAATCACTTAAATGACTTGTCCAATGTCACAGGCAGATTTAGAAAGAAACCCCAGGCCTTGGCTACACTGGCGCTTTACAACGCTGCAACTTTCTCGCTCAGGGGTGTGAAAAAACACACCCCTGAGTGCAGCAAGTTACAGCACTGCAAAGTGCCAGTGTAAACAGTGCCCCAACGCTGGGAGCGCAGCTCCCAGCACTGCAAGCTAATCCCCATGGGGAGGTGGAGTACCTGCAGCACTGGGAGAGCTCTCTCCCAGCGCTGGCTCTGCGACCACACACACACGTCAAAGTGCTGCCGCGGGAGTGCTCCCGCGGCAGCGCTGTACGGCTGCAAGCGTAGCCAAACCCTACAGACACCCTACAATTCAAAGTCTTCGGACCCCATACACCTGGCCTTTACATTGCTGCAGCCAGAATGTGTATTTGTGCAGCTGGATGCTGTTTCCTGTTTGTTTAGCTGGAACAATCACACCTTCTTTTTTATCCACTTAACATCAGTGCTAGAAACACAAATATAAAGTCCAGTCTGGAGTGTTACCTAACACTTGCTACTGTGACAAGTGACAGTGCGGTGCATCTCTATAGCTGATGTGAAGGAGGAGGCTTTACTCATAGACTCTAGGACTGGAAGGAACCTCGAGAGGTCATCAAGTCCAGTCCCCTGCCCTCATGGCAGGACCAAATACTGTCTAGACCATCCCTAAATACTTGTATTCTGAGGTACTGAATCAATGTGATGTCTAGCTGGAAGTGAATGCATTTAGTAGATCTTGGTTCTACGAGGTTGCTTCTTACTGTTTAAACTGATCCTGATTATTTTCCAAGTTACAGTAATAATTATATTTTATACCTCTAGAGCATCATCCACCTTAGAACCTCATAAAATTCCTGTGAGACAGGGAATGACTACAATTCTTATTTTACAAATAGGAAACTGAAACAAGGAGGTTGCCAAAGATCACACCAGAATTCTAAAGCTGGAAGGGGAGAATTTAACAGATGGCCACTTTAGAGGGAGAGAGAATAGAGGTGTTAATCCTGGCCAAATTCCATCAGGTACCTTCCATTCTGCCAACCTACATTCTCTTGGAAGTTCAAATAGATATAGGCTTCTTCAGGGATGAGTGAAACAGCATGGAGAAAATAAGAAATGACCCAAACCTACATTCAGAACTCAAGCCAAACCTTTTTCAAGCTCAAAAAATGTCTGGTTATTTTTGTTTATCATTTTTTATTATGAACTTCTGTGCTTCAATGTTCCAGTTCAACCATAGGCAGGAAGCACCAGAAACCTCACTGGAAGGGTATTCTTATGTGATTTCCAACCTGATTTTGCAGCCCAAAGAGATGTCCAACTACTTCAGATAAAAGTAATAATTGGAGATATACCAATCTCCTAGAACTGGAAGGGATCTTGAAAGGTCATTGAGTCCAGCCCCCTGCCTTCACAAGCAGGACCAATTTTTGCCCCAGCTCCCTAAGTGGCCCCCTCAAGGATTGAACTCACAACCCTGGGTTTAGCAGGCCAATACTCAAACCACTGAGCTATCCCTCCCCTCTACATCTGAACTTTTGGCTGTTTATTTGAATCAGCCCTCTGGAGATTCATGTTTTACTAGTAAAATCTCTCCTGGTAGGAAGATGAGAATTTCATAACAAAATTAGATGCAGAACACTCAGGCTTTTTTGCATTTTGATTTCTTGTTTGTTTGCTAAACCAATGTGCAGGGATTCTTTTCCTCGCCATTGACTTTGAGGCCTCTCCCTCTTACACAGCCCCAGCTATCAACTCTCGAAGGGTGAAATTTGCTCTGGTGTATCAGAGCTGCCCATTGCCAAATCACCACTTAGGTTCCACTCTGAGGGTTGAAATGGTGCATGGGTCTTTAAACCAAGATGAATGTCAATCTGAGACAGCATCTCAGAATAATAGACCGCAGTAAATGAGGCCAAAGAGACTTTGCCCAGTCATGGGAAGACCACGAGGCAACATATTTAACCACAGCACTGAATGGTTGGCCATTGTTTAGCAATTATTTCACCATGGCTCAAGGGGTGAGTGCTCAAAATCACTCAAGGCAGACCTGCCTTTGCACACGTTTGGCCAAATTCCATGTTGAGGTACGTCCCGTACAAACTGATTGACTTTACTGGGCAAAACTGAAAACTGGACAGCATACAAGACTATAGCAGAAATTTATTAATAAGCTAAATAATACATTTACTTATAAATCCTCAGAAAATTCTGTCTGCACTCACAGAGTACGTGCTATACTTTTGGGCAGATACACTTTATTCTTCATTTTTTTTAAAAACAGGTTGAATTTCTGTTTTAAATGCAAATCTCAGCACAGCCTTAATTGAGCAACTGATATATTGCCTCCATAACTTCATATACTCTGAGTTGAAAGGCTCAAGTTTTGTGGACCAACTCAATATGTTAATATCAACTTTAATTGTAAGAACTGTAAGTTCCCCTTTTGCAGAAGCCAAAGCTGACTGCAAATATATATATATATATATATTTATATTTGTATATGATGTTATTTTGCCTCCCATCTATTTCATTGCACTTAGATACCAAATTGATAGGTATCTGTAACAGGGTGTAAATATGCTCTCTAAAGGATCCTATAGGCCAGGCATAGTCCTGATTTCCATCAAGTTCCAAATAAGAGCATTCCAGGAGATGTAGTCTGAAGAGGCTGATGGGAGGTGTAGGCAATGGGTCATGTGACAAAGATCAGGTGATGAGTGGACTATATATTGCAAACACTGCTCTCTTTGGGAAAGACCAGACCTGGAGTGTACTTCTCCACCAAGTGAGATGAGTGAAACAGCCCAGGAAATGGGCATGTGCAGAGCTTGGGGAAGAAACCTAGAATGAGGCTGATGAAAAGAAAGAAATCCAAGGAAAGAGAGAGAGAGCTAGTGACGTAAAAGGCCTAGGACTATGCATTAGTTCTGTGGGCTCAAGGCCTGATGTCGTCATCCTGGATTATTTAGAGGCTCCAGACTGGGGCTTCCAGAGAAGGTTAGAAGAAGTCTCCTCTTCACTCCTCTGCCTCACCTGGGATGAAGCTAATGGCCTGTGGAAGGCCAAGGAAAGAACTGTTTAGCCCTGCATCAACAGTAAAGAGACTATTTAGCCTGGGGAGTGTAAAGAGCATTGTGTCAATTGGGTAGAAGATTAATGAGCCCGTGTGTGGAGGGGGGGAGGTTCTTTGTTTTGTCAGGGGCTTGGTTTGCTCCAGAAGAGGTGAACTGTTGTTTTGTCTGGAAACCAAAAAGCACCAAACCTATCTATCACTGAGGGAGACCAGAAGGGAACTGGAGATGGTGACATTGGAAAGGTAAGAACCCAGTACAGTATGTGATAAATAGCAAAAGTCTACATTGGGGATGTATGACTAAGAAAACTAAAGAGTTGAACCTATGGAAATCATTCATGAGAATCTTGGGAGCTTCCGTATTATGTGTACAATAGTAGGAGATGGTCAAAATAGGCATAAGTGCCCAGAAACCATTCAAGTGTCTTGCTATCTGAGATGAAGCACCCATGTCTACAATACTTTCCAGTGCCCTGCCCTGTGCCTTCCCACTCACTGTTTTTGAAAATCCATTGTTTTTACAATGTATTAAGATGCACGTTATTGTCACTGCAGCAGTAGTTTGTCTTTCTGTGCCTCTTCTGTAGCAAAATTGATTTGTCTACAGGATTTGATACATGGTAATGGGTTTTTCTGCTGTCTTCTCCTATATTTCCACCAATCACACTCCCATTTGCGATGCCTCCTGACTTGTGGTGATTTTCTGCTTGGTACCAATTTTCTTTGATGTGGCTGAGGCAGTGTAAAACTGCCAGTGAAGAGTTATGAGCTGTGACATGACCCAGTAGGGGATTTAAGGGAAGGATGTGTCCTCTTTCCAGAAGCTGAGAGAGGCAAGGCGAAAGGCTCTGGGGACTGCAGCCCAGGCTGGTCAGGAAAATCACTTTGTTTTGTGTTACTCATGAGTAGAACTGTAGAGAATTTTCAACTGCTGATTCATCCAAATCTAAATGTTCCATGGGAAGGTGTTAATTTTGATAAAATCTCTTTTTCCTGAAGAAGAAAAAAATTGAAATCCAAGCATTTTGATAAGGTTTTGTTCCGAAATTGTATTATATTGTGTAAGAAAAATAAATAAAATGAAAATATTTCAAAATGAAAACAATCCATTTTAACTGACCCAAACCAACATTTTTCAGAAATGTCAATGGGAAATTTTGAAATGTTCAACCTCAGAATGAAAATACACTTCTAAATGTGAGAATTTCCTGCTAAATGGAAAATCCATGTTTAGACCAGCTCTACTTTTGAGTGTGTATTTAATAAAAAGTGCACTGAAATGGACTAGTTCCTTCCTGTGCCAGGGAGATAGCATGCCACCATTGTAAACTGGTGGGCTTATAAGACTGCTTTGAATCACATTTCAGATTTTGAGGCTGCATTTGTAAGTAACTAATGCCTTTCCTCAATCCATGATGCACAAGTTCTGGGAGAAGATAACCTTATGCAAGGAAAGACTCCTCTAAAAACGTGGATTAAAGACTCTTCCAAAACTAATACTTATTCCTTAAATTTCAGTCCTGCATACTGTGGTGATGGCTTTTTATAACAAATCCTAAACTGCGGCCTGCATGCCTCTGAATATGTTACATGAGCAGTTGTGCATGCTGAACGAGCATTTATCAGACAATCTGTCATTCTGAGATGTCATAGAACTAGCTCTCCATCCATTTTATTCTTTTTAATCATCAGCTTCTGCTCAGGGATGGGGGGAGGGATAGCTCAGTGGTTTGAGCATTAGCTTGCTAAATCCAGGGTTGTGAGCTCAATCCTTGAGGGGGCCACTTAGGGATCTGGGGCAAAAATTGGTCCTGCTAGGGAAGGCAGGGGGCTGGACTCAATAACCTTTCAAGGTCTCTTCCAGTTCTAGGAGATTGGTATATCTCCAATTATTACAACAATAAAGCAAATTCAATGACATTTAGCGTCCATGTAATGCAGCTGCTGCTTTTTTCTTTTAAGTGTAGGGTTTTGATTTTTAAACACTGCAATAAATGTCAAGGGAGATTTACTTGTCATTGAGGACAGGACTGCACTGAACATGAAACATCTTTGGAGACTAAATTGCTTTTTGTTCATTTAGATGTTTGTGATGAACTCTTTCTGGGTTGGATGTTTCCTTTGTTCACTTGGATTCAGCCTAATTAGGGCAATGAACTCGATTTCTAGTCAAATTAACATAAAGCTGTTTTATCAAGATGCAGATGGTTATTCATATAGAAATGCCACTTCATTCTTTAAATATAAACAAGGTACTTAATGTTCTTGTGTGCAGTGCAGGGTCAGGGCTGGATTCAGACTGAATGGGAGGCTGGAGCTACCAGACTTTCCGGATCTTCTCCCATCACCTAGGAAAGGAAGCCCACTAGCACTAAAGTGCCACAAGATCCTTGTGCTTCGGTGACTGGTGAGACCTCACTGCTAGAGAAAGCGGATCACCATGTTCACTCAGCACTGTTTTCCTTCCCACACTTCAGGGACTGATCTAAGAATTCTGCTTCAAAGGCACAGTCCCACTAGGTAAGTAGGAAGGGCCAATTTTGTCATCTAACTTAGCTAAGATGATTTTCCACTGAGTGCACAGGGTTTTAGCCACACAATGTATACTGGCACTAGTGAGAGATGGACAGATGCCCTGCACAAGTTGAAGCCAAATACACCTAAGGATGACATATATTTGGCTTTCTTCAATATATCAAATATTTAGTGTGTTTAAGCTGGTGTATTGCAATAATATTCTCAACAGCTCTTAATTTCTGCTCTCCCTTCTATCCTAGATAGTCTTCTACTTTGTTTCATGTCTCTGCAATATAATAAGATATCAGCTGCTTCTGCTGTTCTATTCTAGGGACCAATGCAATGCTTCCTTGTCCCCCATTACTGGGACTGCTGCCTGGTTCTCTGTGTGATAAAGGCATAGCAGGATGCACAGCAAAGGGGTGACTGGAGGGGAAGGGACAAACCCTGTGGACTAGAAGCTTCTGAGAAGTTTGTCCATGGTGTAAGGAGAAAGGTGAGTGGAGAGGAGGAAAGGGTGGCTGAGGAAAAAATGAAACAGGAAGGAGAGCATGCAGATCCTGGAGGAGGGCACACTGAGAGGCAAGGCCTGTCTTTGTGTTAGTTATTTGAGCCTAGCATAATGTGGCTGTCATCTGGGTCCTTAGGCACAACCACAACCAAAGCTATCATAATAGGAAGGATGGAGCAACACAAAGGATTCAAGAATTTGAGAGAAGAGAACAAGTGTGAGGGAACCCCAGAGAAGGAGAACAGACACTTGCCCAACAACTGAAACTCTGTCTATTGTCTGTCTGACCCAAACAGAGAAAAGCCTGGGACACCACTTTGTGCACATGGTAAAAAGGATGCCCAGGATTTTGTTCCACAACAACTGAAATTGAGGTGGTGCCTTGTTTCAGTTAGCGGGAAGTGCACTGAGCAACCAATCTAGGTAGAAAATGTTCCATCCTGAAGACTAGGCACTTGAGCTTACACTAGTCACTGTCAAGTATCAGGGGGTAGCCATGTTAGTCTAGATCTGTAAAAGCAGCAAAGAATCCTGTGGCACCTTATAGACTAACAGATGTTTTGGAGCATGAGCTTTCGTGGGTGAATACCCACTTCTTTAGATGCATGTGGTGGAAATTTCCAGGGGCGGGTATATATATGCTAGCAAGCAAGCTAGAGATAACGAGGTCAGTTCAATCAGGGAGGATGAGGCCCTGTTCTAGCAGTTGAGGTGTGAAAACCAAGAGAGGAGAAACTGGTTCTGTAGTTGGCAAGCCATTCACAGTCTTTGTTCAATCCTGAGTTGATGGTGTCAAATTTGCAGATGAACTGAAGCTCAGCAGTTTCTCTTTGAAGTCTGGTCCTGAAGTTTTTTTGCTGCAGGATGGCCACCTTAAGGTCTGCTATAGTGTGGCCAGGGAGGTTGAAGTGCTCCCCTACAGGTTTTTGTATATTGCCATTCCTAATGTCTGATTTGTATCCATTTATCATTTTCCATAGAGACTGTCCAGTTTGGCCAATGTACATAGCAGAGGGGCATTGCTGGCATATGATGGCGTATATTACATTGGTGGATGTGCAGGTGAATGAACCAGCGATGGTGTGGCTGATCTGGTTAGGTCCTGTGATGGTGTCGCTGGTGTAGATATGTGGGCAGAGTTGGCATCGAGGTTTGTTGCATGGATTGGTTCCTGAGCCAGAGTTATTATGGTGCGGTGTGCAGTTACTGGTGAGAATATGTTTCAGGTTGGCAGGTTGTCTGTGGGCAAGGACTGGCCTGCCACCCAAGGCCTGTGAAAGTGTGGGATCATTGTCCAGGATGGGTTGTAGATCCTTGATGATGCGTTGGAGGGGTTTTAGCTGGGGGCTGTATGTGATGGCTAGTGGAGTCCTGTTGGTTTCTTTCTTGGGTTTGTCTTGCAGTAGGAGGCTTCTGGGTACACGTCTGGCTCTGTTGATCTGTTTCCTTATTTCCTCGTGCGGGTATTGTAGTTTTGAGAATCAGACATTAGGAATGGCAATATACAAAAACCTGTAGGGGAGCACTTCAACCTCCCTGGCCACACTATTGCAGACCTTAAGATGGCCATCCTGCAGCAAAAAAACTTCAGGACCAGACTTCAAAGAGAAACTGCTGAGCTTCAGTTCATCTGCAAATTTGACACCATCAGCTCAGGATTGAACAAAGACTGTGAATGGCTTGCCAACTACAGAACCAGTTTCTCCTCTCTTGGTTTTCACACCTCAACTGCTAGAACAGGGCCTCATCCTCCCTGATTGAACTGACCTCGTTATCTCTAGCTTGCTTGCTAGCATATATATACTGCCCCTCGAAATTTCCACCACATGCATCTGAAGAAGTGGGTATTCACCCACGAAAGCTCATGCTCCAAAACGTCTGTTAGTCTATAAGGTGCCACAGGATTCTTTGCTGCTTTTACTAGTCAGTGTGGGGTTTTTTGTTTGTTTTTTGTAGACTTTTGGCTGGAATCCTTTGTCAATGGCGTTTATCCAATGAAAATGTTATGCCGTCTCTATGGGATACACAACAACGAGAAAGCCAGCTTTTCCAGGATTGAATATTCCCCACTTTCTCTTGCATGCTAGGGGATCCCTATGCCACTTGTATTAGCAGCTTCTTAGGATACCATATCTTAACCATAAACCCATGCACATAACCTGCATGTGTTCACTAGAAATCAACAACTTTTTGGCTTGATCCCAGTGGTGGCAAATCATAATGGCATAAGAATCACCCGTTTATCTCAAATGCTTATCACTGCAAAGCACTCATTATGGTGGTAACTAGGTGTGATCAGATCTGTGCTGGAAAGGAGGAATAGTGAAACACAGTACAGGGCCTGAATGGGTGCCAATTGATCTAAGGGATTAATGGAAGCCACAGTATTATATCACTGCTGGTAGCGGCACCTCTGCAGTTAAGAAGGCTACATCAATTAGCCCTATCCACTTCCATACAAGGAGCGTCCTTAAACTCCTATGGCCAGATTCCTTAGCCCCTGAGATGGACACTCTGTTTTGGAGTGACCTCTGCCGTTAAGAAGGCTACATCAATCAGTCCTATCCACTTCCGTTCAAGGAGCTTCCTTAAACTCCTATGGCCAGATTCCTTAGCCCTTAGGAGATGGGCTTGCATAGAATCAGCCCCAGGATAGAGATGCTTTAAATGGCTCCTTTGCACCCCTTCAGCTGTGGGCAGAACTTCTGGGCTTCAGCTGAGAATCTGGTTCAGTAACCATATTCGGTCTTCTCTGCTGAAATGCATGATCTCGACAGATAACATTGCTTATCTAGCCAACACTGAAGTGACAACAATACATCATTTGCTTGTCCTTATCTCTGTAACTAAACAAGCTACGGTCTCACTGTTCCAAACACTTTTTGTAGTCCTTAATACAGAATCTGTAGAGAGAATAGTATGGTATATTTGAGTCATTTACCACACAGGGAGTATTACAAGCCTGTAGTTCACTCCTGGGTCCTTGATGTTAGAAAGTGAAGAGTAACAGCTTGACCTTGCATGGTTTGTCTACATGGGGGAAATTAATTGGAATAGCAATTCTGGAATAGCTCCCCATGTGGATACTATTACTTCAGAATAAGAATGTTCACATGGGAGCTATTTCAGACTAGCTACTGTGCTCTAAATTCACTCCCTACCTTAATCCAGAATGACTTCCCTATATAGACATGCCCTAAATTAATGGCAGTGGAGTTTTGTGAGGCTAGTAGTCATTTTATGGTTGTCTATTCTTGTAACACACTGGAGAAGTGTTAGTCTCTAAATACTTGTTTTGGAGTGACTTCTTATTGGTTTTGTATTTACAACATTTGTTTCTGAAGTTTAGAAATTCTTAATTCACTGATGTCAATAAAAAGCTGCAATACTAAGGAGCTGTTAACTCTCTAAGCAACTTTGCTGTCACACTTGAGAAGCACACCAGATATGTCTAAGCCCTCGTCCAGACTAACCCGCGGCATCGGCGGGTTAAAATCGATTGCTCGGGGATCGATATATCGCGTCTAGTCTGGACGCGGTTTATCGATCCCCGAGCGCGCTTACATCGATTCCGGAACTCCATCAATCCGAACGGAGTTCCGGAATCGACGCGGAGAGCCGCGGACATCGATGCCGCGCCGTCCAGACTGGTGAGTACCTCGATTTTAGAAATTCGACTTCAGCTACGTTATTCTCGTAGCTGAAGTTGCGTATCTAAAATCGATTTTAATTCCTAGTCTGGACGTGGCCTAAGAGTTAATGAATGTGATTGTTGGGTGACTTGTGCAGCATGAGACTGTTGTCTCATGCTGCACAAGTCACCCAAGTGGCATGAATGAAACAGCGAAATAAAATTTTAGCCATATCACAGATGAGACAGGGTTCTGAGTGCTTTCAGTGCCTATGGAAGGAATACAGGGAAAGTTTAAAAAAGGATCAAGGGGAGTAGAGTGATTTGTTTTTCTTGTTTAACAGCTTACCAGGATAGCTGCAAATTCTTAAGCCTCTTTAAGAGGCATGATCTATCTTCCAGGCTTTTCAAAGGGTGCATGAACTAATCACGACCCATAACCTGAGAAGGGTTCCCATTTGAAGTCAATGGGAGTGGAGAGTACTTAGCACTTTTCACAAGGCCTGCGCCATCTTGGAGGATCAGGGGTTCAAATTTACTTCTACAACACCATTAACTCTGCCTCCAGCAAAAAGGAGGAGCAATAATAGCAACTCACACTTTTGCCTTTTTGTCTTGGTAAACCCCAAACTTAACCAATGTAAGAGAGAGAATTATTTATATTGTGCCATAGGCATGTAAGGTGTTTATACATTCAAGCCATATATACAGGGATCACTGACATGCAGCCACCTCTGAAGTAGAATGGGACCACTGTCTACTAGCAAAGTCCAACAAAATACAACACTTTAGGACAAGAAGAGAAGAATACCACATCCAATCAAAGTTGCAGGGGGAACCTGGTTAGGAAGTATATGGCCAGGACACTACATTTGACACTTCCACTTCTATTTAATTAATGAATTTTAAAAAAAAAACACCAGAGGGGAAAAATTTCAAAAACACGTAAGTAACTAGGATGTCTCATTTTCAAGAGCTTAAGAAGCATCAGTCTTATTGACTTTCAATGAGACTTAGGCTCCTTAATCAGATAGGTACTTTGGAAAACGTTCATTAAAGACCCCATAAATAGTCGCATCCTTTGCATTCTGACTTCTCTGAAAGATGGCAGCCCCTAACCAGTTACTTCTCATTCACTGATGTGTCAGTAGCATCTGAACCAGATCATGGCTTCACAGTACAAATACCTGAAACGAAGGTCCCCGCCCCAACAGGCTTAAAACAAGATGGTGAGATAAACAAATGGGAAGTGGTAGGGGAAATCTGAGTGCGTCTTTATAATTATGACAGGCTTTCTCTCTTCATGGTAAAGTATATCCTGCATAACTCTGAGAATGCATCACCCTCAGAACACCCCTGTGTGGTAGAAAAGTGCTGTTAATCTTCCTCTCACCCCAGTACAGGTAGCCTCTGTGCCTCAGTTTCCTGAGTGACTTAGCCAAGGTCACAAAGTCATGGCAGAGAAAAGACTTGAACCCACATCTCCAAAGTCTGTGACTAGTGCTCTAATCACTGGACACTCCTGCCTCTCAGCCTTACCTCTAATTTACTGAGTATTTTATAGTACAACTGACTTCACAAAGGCAAAGTTGTCAACAAACACAAAAGGGGAAAACACTTTTGTTGGCTGGAAAACTAAAACTAGGTCTTTATTTTGCAACTAGTTAAGAAGGCAAACATAAAAATAAAAAGTCTAACAACATTGATGCAGACAAATCAAATGGCATTTTACAGAAATGCAAGATTTAATGTACATAGGCTACACAAACCTTCCATGAAAGAAGCAAAAGGCTACCCACTTGCAAAAAGTGCATTCCAGCAAGAGTTTTTCATTTCACAAATAAACATTTCCCTGATCCATAACCTGTCTTACTCCCCATATGTTAGGAAAGTGGGGGTGGAAGGGAGAAGAGGCTCACATAAATAGAATGGAAGTTTTCTTAAACAGTTGAGTTTTAGCTGTACAGCCCTCTTCTAGCTCTCAGAAAATGCCAGACAGTACTTTGCATCTATATGGTTCATTCCAGTCAAGACTCCCAAAGCAGTTTACAAATGCTCTTTGATTAAGCTACAAATCGTCATTATTTGTATAGCACATACAGTAATGGGCCCCCCAATTTTCACTGGTGCCTGGGATTGCTACTGCAATCAAATAGTGTGGGACAGGAAAGCATTATGTACTCTACAGTTTGAGGAAACTGAGGCACAGGACAGTTAAATGACTTGCTCAAGTTCACACAATGAGTGAGTGGCATAGTTAGTGTGACAGACCCAGACCAGTAGGGTACAGGAGTCTGGTCCTATTGGTATCCAGGAGGTGGGCATGCAAAGCCCGCCCACTTCTAAAGGACCTCCCTCCAGCCTAAGGGGAGGATCCACAGGTCCGTGACACCAAATAAGTACAGGGGACAACTAATGAAAAAACAGGATTGGGAGTGAGGTCACAGGGCTAAATGAAAGGAACCTGATGGGGACACTGAGCAGAGAACCCCAGACAACACCCACTGCTCCTCAAAAGCGTCAAGGGAGCCAGTGGACGCCGCCCAGAGGAACTCTGCCCGGATGCGTGAACGGACGGAGGAGCAGAAATAGGCCCCACAGTCGCAGGAAATCCCATCGGCCAACCTCCTCTCCCTGGTTTTGTAGATGGCTAGTTTGGCCAGGGCCAAGAGCAGGTTGATAAGGAGATCCCACGACTTCGTGGGGCCACGGATGGGGAGTGCGTTGATAAAAAGGTGAGGGGGAAAGTGCAACCAAAAATGCAATAAGATATTCAAGAGGAGCTGGAAAAGGGGTTGCAATCTGGCGCACTCCAAATAAATGTGCGCCAGGGTCTCCATCACGCCACAAAAAGGGCAGGTGTTGGGGACAGGGGTGAACAGCGCCAAGCACATGCCCATGCTTATGGCCCCGTGAAGGAGCCGCCAACTGACATCCCCGGCAGGCCTCAGGACTAGAGCAGAGTATAAGCTGGTCCACCAGGGCTACAGGAGTCTTGTAGAGGGCAAATACACTGGTCACTGGATGAGTAATTTTCTGTTCCCTGAGTGACCAGAGCAGGGGCTGCACTAGAGTAATCAGGAACCTGCTAGAACCAATTAAGGCAGACAGGCTGTTTAGAACACCTGCAGCCAATCACGGCAGGCTAATCAGGGCACCTGGGTTTAAAAAGGAGCTCACTCCAGTCAGGTGAGGGGGAGTCAGAGGAGAGGAAGTGCGTGTGAGGAGCTGGGAGCAAGAGGTGCAAGGAGCAGAGAGTGAGAGGGAGTGCTGCTGGAGGACTAAGGAGTACAAGCGTTATCAGACACCAGGAGGAAGGTCCTGTGGTGAGAATAAAGAAGGTGTTTGGAGGAGGCCATGGGGAAGTAGCCCAGGGCGGTGTAGCTGTCATGCAGCTGTTACAGGAGGCACTATAGACAGCTGCAATCCACAGGGCCCTGGGCTGGAACCTGGAGTAGAGGGTGGGCCCGGGTTCTCACCAAACCTCCCAACTCCTGATCAGACACAGGAGGAGTTGACCTAGACTGTGGGTTCCACCAGAGGGGAAGATCACTAAGGTGTGCAAATCTGCCAATAAGCACAGGACCCACCAAGGTAGAGGAGGAACTTTGTCACACTAGAAATAGATCGTAGGACTCATGTTTTGTAATCCACAACTGTAGTCTGCGGATACACTGCTGCTCCAACAGAAATAAGATTTATCCTAAAGACAGGGCCAGCTCCAGGCACCAGTTTATCAAGCAGGTGCTTGCGGCGGCCACTTCAGAGCAGGGCGGCACTTTCAGGTATTCGGCAGTGGGTCCCTCACTCCCGCTCGGAGCGAAGGACCTCCCGCAGAATTGCCACAGATCGCGATCGTGGCTTTTTTTTTTTTTTTGGCTGCTTGGGGCAGCAAAACCCTTGGAGCCGACCCTGCCTAAAGAAAAGGGTAATCTGAGTTTAGATATTGCCTTGATATGATATTCTAATTTAAGCAATGACGTTGGAAGTGCAATGCATTTCCTAGAGATCATAGTCAGGCTCACTCTTTGCACTGTAACATGAAAGAGCCATAGGAGGTGGAGTCTTTTCTTCATGGACGATAACATTTCAACTCATACTTTCAGAGCACTTCTGAAACATTCATGCTATGCATGTTAAGACTCCAATTACCCTGAAATGTCTTCTTGGCTATCTGTCCTCATCATGACAACAAGGGATTCTGGCAAAGAATCTCTTCTGGTTGGGATTTTCAATTGGGGAAAGCCACCATGGAACATGCCCTGGGTGGAAGCAGGTCTCACCCTCTTGGGTTAAGAACCTGAATTTCAATATGGAGGATATAGTTGTCCTAATCCAGAGAGGTAGAGGACAAAGGCATCATGACTTAGTAGGGTGCAGGGGTACTTTAGCTGAGTACTAACTTCTAAAGAGGCTGGAATAGCTCATAACACAGGAATACAGTAGACATTTGTTTACAATAAGATAATTTTGACTTTTCCTGCCTTTTGTTACTTCCCAAGTGGTATTTCTTATGGTTTGGTAATTACTTCTGGAGGGTTGGGTTACTTTAAATATTTTTTAAAAATGTTAGATTGAAATCTTGGTCTTGTGAATAAGTGTTTGCATCTTTGTCAATCTGTTCTGATGGCTGCTGTCTTTTATTTCTGAAGCAGTCATGAGAAAATAGAGGGAATATGGTTAGCCATCATTTGGCACATAACCTAAAGAACTACGCTTTATGGAATAAAGGGATTCTGCAAAGCAAATACCATATGGAAGGACAATCAAACATAAGAAGCACTTAGGAATCATGGAAAGTAGAAAAGCAATGGATTAGATTCTTTTCTCTGGTACACTGATGTCCATCCATGCAACTATGTGGTACTCCGGACAGGTTTCCAACTGTCAGCCTTTGAGACTAAAGTCCTCTGTTTAAGCCCCAGCACAAGTACATCTCTGGAAAGTTCCCCACACTGCTATGGCCATGTGCCCTGATCCTGATGAGAAGGGGGCACTCAGGGTAAAATGGATATTTAGCTTATTACTTAGTTATCTTTTGTACTGAGACTTCAAGCGACAGCAGGTTAGATTTTTTTGCTTGATGTGGACTGTCATAAACAGATAGCTAAGGGTTAATGTCTCTTTCACCTGAAGCACCTGACCAGAGGACCAATCAGAAAACCGGATTTTTTCAACTCTGGGTGGAGGGAAGTTTGTGTCTGAGTCTTTGTCTGTCTGCCTGCTTTCTCTGAGCTTTGGAGAAGTAGTTTCTACTTTCTAGTCTTCTGTTTCTAAGTGTAAGGACAAAGAGATCAGATAGTAAGTTATATGGTTTCTTTTCTTTGGTATTTGCATGAATATAAGTGCTGGAGTGCTTTGATTTGTATTCTTTTTGAATAAGGCTGTTTATTCAATATTCTTTTAAGCAATTGACCCTGTATTGTATTATCTTAATACAGAGAGACCATTGGTATGTATTTTTCTTTCTTTTTTTATATAAAGCTTTCTTTTAAGACCTGTTGGAGTTTTTCTTTACTTCAGGGAAATTGAGTCTGTACTCACCAGGGAATTGGTGGGAGGAAGAAATCAAGGGGAGATCTGTGTGTTGGATTGCTAGCCTGATTTTGCATTCCCTCTGGGGGAATAGGAAAGTACTTTTGTTTCCAGGACTGGGAACAGAGAGGGGGGAAGAGAAAAAGGATTATTTCCCTTTGTTGTGAGACTCAAGGGATTTGGGTCTTGGGGTCCCCAGGGAAGGTTTTTCAGAGGGACCAGAGTGCCCCAAAACACTCTAATTTTTTGGGTGGTGGCAGCAAGTACCAGGTCCAAGCTGGTAACTAAGCTTGGAGGTTTTCATGCTAACCCCCATATTTTGGACGCTAAGGTCCAAATCTGGGACTAAGGTTATGATATGGTGTAGCAGCGAGTGGGATATAGACAGAATCCAGAAGCCAGTAGGAATATTATATTTTTCTTTTCTCTGCTAAGGGCTTTTTAGCAGAGAGAAACAGTTGGTTTTAAAAGGGAACCAAAGAGAATTTTTTTTTCTGCTCTCTCTGGCAGTTTGTGGCTTGCATGTTAAACAAGAAGCCATTACCAGACTGTTAAGGGTCTTTTGTCATGCAATAGCCCTCCCATTAGGAGGCAAGTTCCAGCACTATATGCATGCAAATAAAGTGGTTTTTCAGGTTTACTTAACATTGAAGATTAGCTAAAGGCACTGTTGCTAGGCAGACTTCAGGAGGCAACAGAGCCTGCAGTGCAGAAGATAAACACCGGAGGGCACCCCAACACAAGAAAACAGGAATCATGACTTCTAAGGCAAAAATTGAGGCCGAAGAGCAATACAAAGAAGCTGAACACAGGCGACAGATGGAGATGAAAGAAAAGGAAGAAAGCATCAAACTGGCAGCCTTCCAAAGAGAACAGGCAGCCCAAGAGGCAGCACACAAAAGAAAACTAGAAGAAGAAGAGGTGGCCTACCGAAGGAAACAAGCAGAAGAAGAGTTGGCCCACCGCCGAGAAATGGAAAAACAACAAAAAGAAATGGAAAAAACAACAAAAAGAGAATGAAGAGAAGGAAAAACAGAGAAAACATGAACTGGAGTTGGCAAAAGCAGGGCTGCATGTGCCAGCCAACCCTAACAACCCGGCGCCAATTATTGCTCCACAGCACAGGAAATTTCCCACCTACAAGGCAGGTGATGACACCGAGGCCTTCTTGGAAAATTTTGAAAGAGCCTGTCTTGGGTACAGCATTCCCGAAGACCAGTACATGGTAGAATTGAGGTCACAGCTCAGTGGACCTTTAGCAGAGGTGGCAGCTGAAATGCCTAAGCAGCAAATGAATGACTATAAACTTTTTCAAACCAAGGCCAGATACAGAATGGGGATAACCCCAGATCATGCCCGTCGGCGCTTCAGAACCCAAAAGTGGAAACCAGAGGTGTCATTTCCCAAACACGCCTACTACATTGCAAAAAACTATGAGGCCTGGATAACAGGAAACAACGTTCAAACCTTGGAAGAACTGCACCTCCTCATACAAATGGAGCAGTTCTTGGATGGTGTTCCTGAAGACATCACACGGTACATACAAGATGGAAATCCCAAAGATATCGCTGAGGCGGGGGAAATTGGAGCCAAATGGATGGAACTGGCAGAAAGCAAAAAAGCTACTGTCAAGGGGAACGATTACCCCAGGGGGCACACAGACCATAAACCCTACAACCGAGGACAGCCAAAGACCCCACATACCACCCAAGTAAAGCCACAGATACCCTACCCTTCAACCTCACCAGTCTCCAGTAACTCACCTCGGTCCAGTGACCCATCAGATGGAAGATGCTTTAAGTGTAATGAACTGGGACATATCAAGGCCAACTGTCCCAAGAACACCATGCGAGTGCAATTCATTACACCACCATCACCCCAAAGATCCCCAGGCCCGGATGCCTCTCAAATACCCTTGGAGCGAAGGGAAAATTTGAGAGTGGGCGGAAAGAAGGTTACTGCGTGGAGAGACACGGGGGCACAAGTGTCAGCTATCCACCAATCCTTCGTTGACCCCAAATTCATCAACCCAAAGGCCAAAGTTACAATTTACCCCTTCATGTCACAAGCTGTAGACTTGCCTACAGCTCAACTGCCTGTCCAGTACAAAGGCTGGTCAGGAATGTGGACTTTTGCAGTCTATGACAATTATCCTATCCCCATGCTACTGGGGGAAGACTTGGCCAACCAGGTGAGGCGGGCCAAGAGAGTGGGAATGGTTACACGTAGCCAAACCAGGCAAGCTTCCAGACCCATTCCTGTTCCTGAGCCGTCCACAGAGGCCCCGTCTGTGTTACCAGAGACCCAGGCAGAGGTAGTGGACCCGGATTCCATGCCTACCACTGAAGCAGCCACAGCATCTCCAGTCCCAGGCCCGGAACTGGAACAGCAACCAGCACCAGCAAGTGCAACCACATTTTCAAACTCAATGCCAGAGGGCGCCAGCGAGCCAGAACTGGCAGAAGCCAAAGACAGTCATACCCAAAAGGCTCAGCCAGAGCCTGAAATACCCTCAGGTGCACCAGCGGAGAGTGGTTCACCAGCAACGGAAACAACCCCATCACCTACATCGCTTCCAGAGGGACCAAGCCCAAGTCCACAGTCTGAGGAAGAACTGGTGACCCCAGCCTCAAGGGAACAGTTCCAGACTGAGCAGGAAGCGGATGACAGCCTTCAGAAAGCTTGGGCGGCGGCACGGAGCACCCCACCGCCTCTCAGCTCTTCTAATCGATCCCGGTTTGTTATAGACCAAGGACTTTTATACAAGGAAATTCTTTCTGGTGGACACCGGGAAGAATGGCAGCCGCAAAAACAGTTGGTGGTTCCAACTAAGTACCGGGGGAAGCTCTTAAGCTTAGCCCATGATCATCCCAGTGGCCATGCTGGGGTGAACAGAACCAAGGACCGGTTGGGGAAGTCCTTCCACTGGGAGGGGATGGGCAAGGACGTTGCCAAGTATGTCCGGTCTTGTGAGGTATGCCAAAGAGTGGGAAAGCCTCAAGACCAGGTCAAGGCCCCTCTCCAGCCACTCCCAATAATTGAGGTCCCATTTCAGCGAGTAGCTGTGGATATTCTGGGCCCTTTCCCAAAAAAGACGCCCAGAGGAAAGCAGTACGTACTGACTTTAGTGGACTTTGCTACCCGATGGCCGGAAGCAGTAGCTCTAGGCAACACCCGGGCTAACACTGTGTGCCTGGCCTTAACAGACATCTTTGCCAGGGTAGGTTGGCCCTCCGACATCCTTACAGATTCAGGGTCTAATTTCCTGGCAGGGACCATGGAAAAACTGTGGGAAACTCATGGGGTGAATCACTTGGTTGCCACCCCGTACCACCATCAAACCAATGGCCTGGTGGAAAGGTTCAATGGAACTTTGGGGGCCATGATACGAAAATTCATCAACGAATTCTCCAATAATTGGGACCTAGTGTTGCAGCAGTTGCTGTTTGCCTACAGGGCTGTACCACATCCCAGTTTAGGGTTTTCACCATTTGAACTTGTGTATGGTCACGAGGTTAAGGGGCCATTACAGTTGGTGAAGCAGCAATGGGAGGGGTTTACGCCTTCTCCAGGAACTAACATTCTGGACTTTGTAAGCAACCTACAAAGCACCCTCCGACACTCTTTAGCCCTTGCTAGAGAGAACCTAAAGGATGCTCAAGAAGAGCAAAAGGCCTGGTATGACAGACATGCCAGAGAACGTTCCTTCAAGGTAGGAGACCAGGTTATGGTCTTGAAGGCGCAACAGGCCCATAAGATGGAAGCATCATGGGAAGGGCCATTCACGGTCCAAGAGCGCCTGGGAGCTGTAAACTACCTCATAGCATTTCCCAATTCCTCCCTAAAGCCTAAAGTGTACCATGTTAATTCTCTCAAGCCTTTTTATTCCAGAGACTTACAGGTTTGTCAGTTTACAGTCCAGGGAGATGATGCTGAGTGGCCTGACGGTGTCTACTACGACGGGAAAAAAAGACGGTGGCGTGGAAGAGGTGAACCTCTCAACCACCCTGGAACGTCTGCAGCGGCGACAAATCAAGGAGCTGTGCACTAGCTTCGCCCCATTGTTCTCAGCCACCCCAGGACGGACTGAACGGGCATACCACTCCATTAATACAGGTAATGCTCACCCAATCAGAACCCCACCTTACCGGGTGTCTCCTCATGCCCAAGCTGCTATAGAACGGAAGATCCAGAACATGCTACAGATGGGTATAATCCGCTCATCTACCAGTGCATGGGCATCTCCAGTGGTTCTGGTACCCAAACCAGATGGGGAAATACGCTTTTGCGTGGACTACCGTAAGCTAAATGCGGTAACTCGTCCGGACAACTATCCAATGCCACGCACCGATGAGCTATTGGAGAAGTTGGGACGTGCCCAGTTCATCTCTACAATAGACTTAACCAAGGGGTACTGGCAAGTACCACTAGATGAACCTGCCAAGGAGAGGTCAGCATTTGTCACCCATGCGGGGGTGTATGAATTCAATGTCCTTCCTTTCGGCCTTCGAAATGCACCCGCCACCTTCCAGAGGCTGGTAGATGGTCTACTAGCTGGACTGGGAGAATTTGCAGTTGCCTACCTCGATGATGTGGCCATTTTTTCAGACTCCTGGCCCGAACACCTACTACACCTGGAAAAGGTCTTTGAGCGCATCAGGCAGGCCGGACTAACTGTTAAGGCCAAAAAGTGTCAAATAGGCCAAAACAGAGTGACTTACCTGGGGCACCAGGTGGGTCGAGGAACCATAAACCCCCTACAGGCCAAGGTGGATGCTATCCAAAAGTGGCCTGTCCCAAAGTCAAAGAAGCAGGTCCAATCCTTCTTAGGCTTGGCCGGATACTACAGGCGATTTGTACCACACTACAGCCAAATCGCTGCCCCATTGACCGACCTGACCAAAAAGACCCAGCCAAATGCCGTTAGGTGGACTGATGAGTGTCAAAAGGCCTTTACCCAGCTTAAGGCGATGCTCATGTCTGACCCTGTGCTCAGGGCCCCGGACTTTGACAAGCCATTCCTAGTAACCACAGATGCATCTGAGCGTGGTATAGGAGCAGTGCTCATGCAGGAAGCAACAGATCACAACTTCCATCCTGTCGTGTTTCTCAGCAAGAAACTGTCTGAGAGGGAAAGTCACTGGTCAGTCAGTGAAAAGGAATGCTATGCCATTGTGTACGCCCTGGAAAAGCTACGCCCATATGTTTGGGGACGGCGGTTCCAACTACAAACTGACCATGCTGCACTAAAGTGGCTTCATACTGCCAAGGGGAACAACAAGAAACTTCTTCGTTGGAGTTTAGCTCTCCAAGATTTTGATTTTGAAATTCAACACATCACAGGAGCTTCTAACAAAGTAGCTGATGCCCTCTCCCGTGAAAGTTTCCCAGAATTCAGTAGTTAAAAAGTGTTCTTAAAATGTAAAAGTCTGTTAGTTATATACTTAGGAGTATATGTAAAGGTCTATGTGTTGTAGTAATCTGTTTATTTTAAAGTTCTAGAAGGAAATCGCCGCCAGTGAGCTTCCCCACTGTCTGCAATTTGGGGGGCGTGTCATAAACAGATAGCTAAGGGTTAATGTCTCTTTCACCTGAAGCACCTGACCAGAGGACCAATCAGAAAACCGGATTTTTTCAACTCTGGGTGGAGGGAAGTTTGTGTCTGAGTCTTTGTCTGTCTGCCTGCTTTCTCTGAGCTTTGGAGAAGTAGTTTCTACTTTCTAGTCTTCTGTTTCTAAGTGTAAGGACAAAGAGATCAGATAGTAAGTTATATGGTTTCTTTTCTTTGGTATTTGCATGAATATAAGTGCTGGAGTGCTTTGATTTGTATTCTTTTTGAATAAGGCTGTTTATTCAATATTCTTTTAAGCAATTGACCCTGTATTGTATTATCTTAATACAGAGAGACCATTGGTATGTATTTTTCTTTCTTTTTTTATATAAAGCTTTCTTTTAAGACCTGTTGGAGTTTTTCTTTACTTCAGGGAAATTGAGTCTGTACTCACCAGGGAATTGGTGGGAGGAAGAAATCAAGGGGAGATCTGTGTGTTGGATTGCTAGCCTGATTTTGCATTCCCTCTGGGGGAATAGGAAAGTACTTTTGTTTCCAGGACTGGGAACAGAGAGGGGGGAAGGGAAAAAGGATTATTTCCCTTTGTTGTGAGACTCAAGGGATTTGGGTCTTGGGGTCCCCAGGGAAGGTTTTTCAGAGGGACCAGAGTGCCCCAAAACACTCTAATTTTTTGGGTGGTGGCAGCAAGTACCAGGTCCAAGCTGGTAACTAAGCTTGGAGGTTTTCATGCTAACCCCCATATTTTGGACGCTAAGGTCCAAATCTGGGACTAAGGTTATGATATGGACACTTGCAACTGGATTGAAGCCAGACATCTCCTTGATTTGTGGAACTCGAATACATATAAAAACTTCTAGATTTCTCACAGCCTGCTCCACTTTTGTGACTAAGCAAAACCGAAGTGCAGTGTCTCCTCATTTTATTGCAAGTCTTGTTCTATCAGTTTATCACAGCTCCATCAGATAGTATCAAGAAGCTGCATGAGAAACTCAGCTTTTATTTAAGAAAAGAGTTTTATTCTTCATGGTTGTGGAGCTTGAAAACATGAAGTAAGTGTGTCCTAAAGGCTCAGAAACCAGAAGGTAAATAAAAATATTCCCCCCCTCCCCCCAGGGTAGTGTGTATATTAAAAATATCATTGTCTTTAAGCCAATCTCATGGGAGAGGGAGAGGGAATCCTGACTTATGAGATCTGAAAGCCTGAGGCTGTTCTACTGAAAGTAGTTCACATAAGAAGGAAATCAGTGCACAGAGTTGAATCTCTACTGGGATGCATGGTATCCAGAGTAATTTAATTAGCACTAAAGTCTTGATCTTGCAAAGGCTTGAACACCTGCATAATTTTACACACGAGTAGTATCATTGACTTCAGCGGGGCTAGTCATGTGAATAAATTTATGTACGTGCATAAATTTACAGGATTGAGTCCCAAGATTTTATTCACAGGAATTCTATCTGAATCATCCATATTTTGTATTTATATAGCTTTTTTCATTCAAGTATTTTGAGCACTTAAGAGCGATTAATTAAGCCTCCTCTCTGTGGTGTGATGTTTAAGACTGCTTATTTTGTAGATGAGCTTAGAAACCCAGAATGGTGTTGCTTTTCTCAAGACCACATAAATATGTTGCAGAGCTAATACAGCCCAGAAATCATGGGTTCTAGTTTGCTACTGTCAGCACTAGATCATTTTGGCTCATTCCAACACTTCGAGTTTCTGGATGCTGTTTAATATAACCTTGTTTCAGGACTTTAATCCAACTCTATTGTTTTAAGGTTAAATATCAAACTGTTAAAAAAATCTGTGAAGACTGTTTCACTGTACAAGTGGATAAGGTATAGGCTTTTAATGATTGTTCATCACTGTGTGTACAGACATTTCATATGCACACCTACGCTACAGAAAAACACCACGTTTCAAATGTACAGGTAGGGTAGATTGGCATATTACCGCAAACAGCCACATACTAGCACTTAAGCCTATATGACTCTCATCTATTGCAGGTCAGATCCTAACTCTTCCAGCCTCTTTGTATCGCCAAGGACATTATTTGTATTATGCCCACATCTGTTTTGTCTGTTTCACATTTAATGTCCTTGAAACGAACAAAATAACGAAAGGGGAAACAATATATTTTGTCACTTTCTTTTTAAGCTTATTGTTTAATAAGCCACTTTTGGAGCACTTCTCAACTACACTTGGAAAATTCTCTTCCTCGTCATTATACAGTGTTTGAAAACATGATGACAAAGCTGCAGAACAGATTTTTTTTTCCCCCAGTGGCTTTTTTGTAACACCATTTTATGAATTTATCTTTAAAAGGCCATAACCAGGGTTTAAAAAATCCACTCACCTGGAGGTATGGGAAGCTTGGCCTTTTGTGGGGGGGGCTAAACAATGATTACTGAGAACTTAAGTTTTCATTTTAAAGAGGGGGAAAATGTCTCTTGTCCTTATGTTGGTGCAAATGACCTTCCAAACACAGATGGAGTGTAACTGATGCTGTATAGATTCTGAATCTGCAGACATACAGCTCTAGTGCCGCTGCTGCTGCTGCTGCTGCTCAGAACTTGGCCAGGCAGAGTGAAAGTAATGAGTCACTGGTTAATATGACTGAGGTATTGGCACCCTTAAGCCTTAGTGAAACTTTCAAAAGTCATGTCACTTCGATATTGCTGTCCAGGACAGAAGTCTCAGCATCCTCTCCCATCACAACAGATGAGCGCTGGGAGGAAGGTGATTTTCACCGGGGGAATTGCCCCACCCTCATTTTTTGTATCTACCTCCAATTAGTAGGCTTAGTCCTCTGGTGCTCTGAGCTTAACACCCCTCCCTCATAACCAACCCAATACATATATTCAACAACCACCACATGCCCTTGAACCATGTACGCCAATGTGAGATGATGGAATAGTTGAAACCAGTATAACTCTACTGACTTCAAGGAAAACATGCTGGCTGATTCATACATGGGAAGTATTTGGCCTTTTCCTCTAGAGAGTGATGCCTGGGATTTGACCAGGCCTTTCACCACAGGGTGTGAAGCCCAGCTTCTCCAAAGGCAAGCTCTTCTAAGCTGACCCTATTAGGGTCCTTAGTAGAAGTCCCAGCATCCTCTCCCATCATAAAAGATGAGTGGTAGAGAGAGAGGTGATTCCCATCAGGGGATCTCCCCAGATCATGACTTTGGGCAAGTCATTCCCTGTTCTGTGCCTCAGTTTCCCTATCTGTGAAATGGGGATAATTAGACTGACCCCCCTCTTGCAAAGTTCTTTGAGATCTAGGGATGATATGTGTAATATGAGAACTAGATTTTGTTGTTAGACCTTCCTCTGAGTGCCTGTCCCATGGGAAACTAAGTGTTGAGTTAACCCCTTGTTGACTGGGGATCGGGTAGCACCACTGTCTCAGTCCAGTTATGCTTATATGGCACCATGTGACTAGCTATCTGGCATTATTTGCAATAGTGACTTCAGACACTGGCTCACAGGTATACGAACCATCACCTGGGCTCTAAATCACCAGCTCTGTATTTTGTAGTATATCTTTGAGCTCTGCAGTATTTCAGTAGGCAACCCAATGGCCCTGATTAGCTACTAGCTTCTAACCTATACAGTCATTCATCTCCGTGTCAAGTGTGTGTAAAATGCTGCTAGGTGTAAATGACCATCCAAGATGCAAGCCAGTAAGGAATCAGACCCACAACTGCTGTGTACACTGACCTACATTGGAGGGGAATTTGCCCCACATACCAGCTACACTAGGCAACAGAAAAAAATGATTAACTATGTGGCTGTATAGAACAGCGACACTATCATATAAACAGAATTCTAGTAAGTTTTCAGTTTCACATGCTTAAGGGCTTGAGTAAACAAAGGTACAGTTTAATTAAGATATTGCAGCACATGCGATCTAGGGGGTACATACCAACCCATGCCTCTATTTTTTTTCTGGGTTTCACTTAGCAATGGACAAACAAAAGCTTGAGTCTGGATAAACTCCCAGAGGCACATGTTCTTATTTATCTGAACCTCCTGGGCCTGCAATATTGGACTGGAAAACTCACTGGGGCAGTAGGATTGCTGGTCATGCTCATTTCTGGTCATGCAAGAAATGCCATTAGAACAATCTAAGTAGTGCAGCACTCCAGACCGAAGCAGAGAGGGGACTATAAATGGTGGGTTGAGCTCAACAAACACTTTCAAACCTCAAAGTTTGAATTGGGAGTTTGGCTCATCGGAAGAGCACAAGATACAGGACTGTTGTTTTTAAATGAATCGGTTTGCCCTTCTCCTGTTTCAGTTACAAATGGGCCTGAGCTGCAAAATGTTGATCCTCCACACTGCATGTTTCACCCACCCTCTTTGTGTTTTATCTGAACCGTGCTTTCAAATGAAAATGGTAACACGTCTTGCACACCCTTTGCACTAGTGTAAATGGCTACACGATGATTAATTGCATCCATGAAATGGCTAACTTAGTCTTTAAAAACAAAAACCACCTTCATTTTCTGATGCATCTGCAATGTTAGCCGGAAGCTGAAAAGTGACAAGCGCTGAAATCATGTGCAAAGAATTTGGATTGTTTTTTCTAATTGAAGAGCCTTCTGGGAGTCCTGTGAGTGTACACCCCTAATGATAATTTAATGCACCAATAAAGGCAGCTAGGTCTGCAGCTACATTGTGTATATACTGTATTCAATATATGAAATCTTGCCTTCAAAGCTACTCACTGGCTTTGCTTGAGCACTGCATTGCAGCCTTTGCAAAAAAAAAAAAAAAAAAAAAGGAAAGAAAGACCAAAAAAAAAGATCATTCAGAGGCCACAAGAAAACTGATCTTTCTCTCTCTTCCCCTCTGCCCCCCCTCCTCAAAAAAAAAAAACAGGGGGGAGTGCTAAGGTTGGGGAATATAACCGTTCTGGAAAGGTTTCTGTGTAGGCCACTGTACTGAATGGAAAAACATATGAAACACAGATATCCCCTAAGAGGCCTGGGTATAAGAAGAGGCTTTATTAGAAAGGTTTTACTTTCTTACCAGCATTCCACATTCTCAAATTCACGTAGTCTATATAACCCTCATGTTGTTCAAAAAGCTGGACCCCGTACCGCAGTCTCTTCTGGGCCCATGCCAAATGCAGCGAGTATGAAGTCACCTTCACGGTGGCCAAAAAAGCAAGTTCTACTTGGATTTGTGAGCTAACATTTTTTGACTGAAAAGAGAAACCTCATCTTAGTGTTTAGTTTAGTTTTAGTGTTGGTGAAAAGTGCTGGCTGGCTTGAGAGCCTTGCAGACTGAAGGCCTCTGTTTATCCAAACAGCATGGGCAGTCAATGGAAGGTTCCTCTGCCATCATCTTTCAATCCAGTCCTAGCGACAAGCACCTCAGGTGGGCTGGAGGCTGGTTTAGCCTCCATCCAGTAAAGGTGTAGTCAGTCATAGGGTAAAATTTTCAAAAGCAGCTAAGTGACTTAGGCTTCTAAGTCTCATTTTCAGAAGTGACTTAGGCATTTAGGGGTTGTCTACACTATCGCTTAAGTCAATGTAACTTAGTGGCTGGAATTGTGAAAAAGTCACCCTCCCTTGAGCAATGCAAGTTCCATCGACCAGAGCAATGTCCATGCAGTGAACTACAGCTTTGGGTCAATTGAAACATTTCATGAATTTGTGTTTGAATTCACTGAATTGTCTTGGTCAGGGAAAAAAAAATAAACAAAAAAAAAAATCCCAAAAACTTGAAATGTTTTGTTGTTTCATTTTTTTTAAATGAAACATTTTGATTTCTTTAAATTCAAAATTACTTTGCTTCACAAGTTACTTCAATTTTATTTTAAATTCAAACAATGTGCTTAAATTGAATTGAAAATAAATACTTCGACTTTTCATTTCACCAAAACAATTTCCTTTTACTTTGACCAGAAACATTTTTTCCTCTTTGGTATGGCCAGCAAACTGAAAAAATTGCTATTTGCACAGATTTAATTAGGCAACCTTAATTAAAGGTGGTGGTACCAACTCCACCAATAGTGCTGAAGACTGAGGGTTAGTGTGACAGATAGACATTCAATCCCTATTAGAAAATGAAATATGGGAGCCAAGTAGACTTTATTTATCCAAAGTGTAAATAGCACATTTTGTGTCTGCTGTTAATTTCTCCTATTTCAAAGTTGACCCTGTGTTGTGATAACGAACACTATCAGCTCATTATATGAATGGTACAAACCTCTAAACAAATCACCTTTTCCTTGATCATATAGTAGCATTTGTGAAACAGGACCAGAAACACCATATCACTGCTGACTGTCAACATTCCAAATGAGAATCCACATATAGGAGTGATACTGGCGGTATGTGTTTTCTGCTTCTGTGATAACCGGTTGTGTCTTAACAGGTCTTTGCTTCTAAGAGGTGAGGCTTTTAGGTGCATGATAAGTCTCCCTATAGTACTTAAGTCTTTGAAAAATCTCCCCCTAGAACCTAATTACAAGTGACTACCTGAATCAAATTGTTTGCTGAGGAAGAATGGTCCTGGGACTGTGAATCAGGAGATCTGCATTTTCAGATCTATAAACTTTCGTGATATAGGGTCAGTCACCTAGTGCCTAAATTTCCCTTCTGTAAAATGGGATGATAGTACTCCCCACCTCACAAGGATATTTGGTAGGATAAACTAACATGCTCAGGTTCTATTACTGATGTGGGCTGGGGGTGGGGGATAGGTAGGAAGTCAGACATTTAGCTTTTCAGGTGACAAATGTGTGTGTGTTTGGGGGGTTTGTGGAATGCCCCCCAAATAGTTTGAACTCTAATACAATACATGTTACAGCACAGAGTAAGACAGAGAACAGATCCTTTGCTTCAACAGTCTACTGCAATCCGATTAAAAGGTTTGTTTTAAAATGATGTTATCTTGAACTTATTACTATCTAACTTTTTATCGTAAGTTACTTTCTATGGGACTGACCCTGCTAACACTCTGTGCATGGAACTCCTGTCACCAGAATTCAGTTCAGCTTCCAGTAATGAGCAGCAGAACTCCCACAGAGAAATGGTGGGATTGAGCCCAAAGAACAAGTGATTTTTCTTTTCTTTCCATGGATCTGCCCCCAAGCCTAAAGAGTCTTTCCCTTGACTTCAGTGGGCTTTGGGTCAGGCCCCAGATGTTTATCAATCCCTTTCAATTGTGGAAATATTGCTGGGAAAACGTAACACTGGCCATGCAGAGAAGAAGCTGAAAATAGTATCTGTCTTGTGGAAAGAATCTCCTTGTAAATCACAGATCTGTCACAGAAAATGACCAAGAAAAAAACTTCTTATTGCTTGCCCTAAAGAAATAGAGCTAAGCAAACTTATTCATAATCAAATAAGAAATGACTTAAACGTCACCTTTTTCAGCCCTTTGGCAGAATGAATTTTTTAAACCACATCTTTTCAAACCCTCCAGTGCTGTACCTGACCAAGGCACAGCTCCACTGAGCCAAGAACTTTCTAATGGATCATTAGTTCTACAAAGGAATATGGCAGCACAGAAGTAGTTGCAATGACCAGCATTGATTCCCGTCCATTTGAATGAATCTATCACTCAAAAAGCCTCCTTCTTGCTCACTACAGTTTGCGTCTACTTAATTTCAGGAAACAATGCAAGATGCAAATATTTGCCGTAGCTGTTGTTTAATTTCACCCATGACTCTACAAATCAGTGCTGTACATTCCCATAACTAATGCCTTCAGCTTCATAAATAAACAGGTGAAGTTCCCCTCTAGCTCCAAAGACTTGTCACTTTTCTGGGATTTAGCTTTATTGGCAAATGAAATAATAACAAATCTTCAGACTTTCTCCCCAAGTTTGGCTGTTCCTGGACTTTCCCCTATAAGACCTCTTCTACCTGAACCCTTAGGACAATTCCATCTCATATCCTGATTAAAACTAACAAGATCCACTTGCTAGCATGTCCAGGACAATTCCATCTCATATCCTGGACAATTCCAGGACAATTCCATCTCATATCCTGATTAAAACTAACAAGATCCACTTGCTAGCATGTCTGCAGAAAGTACCACATCTTTCCAAAGGGTTTCAGCAGCTGAGCTTAAGGTGATTCTAGAGAAGAGCTTGCACCTGTCTCCCATTTCATTGAAATGATTTCAGAGCCCAGTTTTGTCAATTACTACTCCTGCAAACAGGCCTTAGCCACACAAGGCATTCCATTGATTTCAGTGGAACTATTCATGAGAATCAGGGTTTGTATGATAGTTTTATTAAACATAGCTGCAGCACAATAAAAAACGATGGAACAAATGCATATAAGTTCATGCTATAAAGTTGAATGCATTTCTTTCACATTAATTTTACAGGAATCATCTTTAATATTTTGGTATTTAGAGAGTATTACATTTAAAAGATGTTATAATGACATTATGGAATAAACCTTTGTCCCCAAAATGATAACAATCTCTGTGTATCTGAAGGGTATAAACTCCACAAAGGGAAAGGAATTGTTCGGACTGGGATCCAACGGGATGTCATTGTGCGTAAAGAACTCAAATTAAGCAAAGGGAAAAGTGAGATCACGAAACACTCAAACTGAGATCTATTAGATTAATAGTGGCCCTTGTGACTTTAAAAATCTTTGATCATCCTGTCTGCTATCCTCCTGCATAATACAGGCCATAGAATTCCTGTAGGGGAGAGAATTATTAGCTAGAGAATAGAATCCCAAGGGAAATAGAAATTCTATGAGTAACTTAAAAATGGATGGCCAAAATATGGGTGAGTACTGCTATACAGTCCTGCATTGATTCCCTAGGGATAAGTTAAACGGCATCATATCACTTCCATTCCTCACTTCCTCTATGATCATCTGAGGCTGAACTATCGCTGGCCTTGAGCTGGGCTCGTAGCCATAGTCCTACTTCATCTGGGCAGACTGCCAAGATGACTGTGTTTTAAGGGGAGCATTGGTGATATCCTTGTAAAGGAGTAGCAAAGACCAGCTCTGTCCAGGCTCATTGAACTCTTCTTGAAGCATAATGCCTCCATCAACACATGGGAGTTTCATATCCCTCTCCCTCTCCCTCCCTCCAAGATGATTTTAGCACACATGGCTTTTCCCAGCAGTATTCATCCAATTTTGGAGAAGCAAGGACACAAATAGCTCCATAGTGGTCATTAATTGTTAAGCACCAACTGTATGGTAAGTTAAAGACAAGTTGCAGGTCTTACCCTACTTACATGGTCTCCATCACATCAGTGTCTGAGAAGCTCCAAATATTAATATAAATATCCTCACGACACCCCTGTGAAGCAGGGAAATTGCCCATTTTACAACTGGGGAACAAAAGTATAGAGATTGAGAGGCATTGCTTCCTTGAGTGAGGAAGGAATCAAACCCAGATCTCCTAGGTTGCAGTCCAGTCCCTTAACCAGATTATCCTGCCCCCTCCCCCACCTGGGAACTTCTAATCAGGGATTATGAAATGTAAACCTATGTTCCAGACCTACACTAGCTTATGCAGTAGTGTTCCACCAGAACAGGGGTGGAAGGTTCATACTAGTAAATCCCATGCCCTTTTGGGTATTAATCAGAGAGAGGTTGCTGCCCTGGTCTGTCACCTGGGATCTGAGATGCCTTTGATACAAGCACTTCAGAATGACTGTTGCAAAATGCTGTATACCCCCATAAGAAATATATTTTTAAAAAATCAAGATGCTATATAACCAAGAACAATTGCATCTAATCATCTATACACCTAAAGTACCAAAAATAACAAAGTAAGCACAGCTGTCTAGCAATTACACAGCTAGTTCATTGCTCTTAACACATGAAGTCAACCTGCCCACACTGGATACCATAAAGACCCCTTCTTAATCCTCTCTGCCTCCCACCCCCACAAGACAAAAGATTCTTATCATGTAGCAGCAGCCTACGGTATGAATAGATGCCACAACAAAAGCCAGCTTCAAGATGCTTTAATCATGAACGTATTTGCTAAAGCCTTGTTCTGAGAACCCAACAGCCATCACTATTTTTCCAACCTTTTGTAAGGCACAAATGTCAGAAGTCTCTTTGCGCAAAGCCTAAAAGTAGCATCAGAGTGTTAACAGACTATTTTAACGTAGCCTTGAAAATCATGCACTCCCGTGTAGCCCTTTGTCCTCTATGCAGCAAGTCATTTCTCCCACCGTAGCAGTAAGAGAGTGACGTTAAGGTACCACAAATAATACTTAGACTGTTTCTGCTTCCACTGCTGAAAATTACGTGACTCAAACATGCTGTAATGAAACTCTTGAACATCTACTATACAGGATCACAGTGCAAACCTTGTGGTGGAAAAGAACAGGCTTGTGGGGAGCATACCTTGTGGTGGAAAAGAACAGGCTTGTGGGGAGCATAAACTCCTTTAAACTCATTCCAGACATTGATAAATAGCAGGAACATGCTAAGTGCAATGCACTCAGGAATCTGCTAACTCCCTAAGAAGCTGTTCCCTCCACAATTTTATAGACTACTGTACCTTGTGGGTGGTGGTGTTCTTGTAAATTCATTTGTATTGAGCTTTTCGCATAAAAACATGCACAGTAAAAGACTTCCTCCCCCTATAATTCTGTGGCCTGTGTTATGCAGGAGGCCAGATAGACCACCATTTCTCAAATGCAACCACTGTGGCCACATGCATCCACCAGGAGGTTTCCCTAGAGCCACTGCAGTTTCCTGGGTGGGAGGAGGAAGCATCAGCCCCTCCAAGTTGCTTGTAACTCTGTGTGGCCACATAGCAACCTCTTTAGCATCGCATAGGTGCTCAGCGAACCTGCCTGGGCACCCCTCCCCTGTCCTGAGCCAAGCCGTGGCACAGATCCCCCTCCCTCAGCCCGAACCCAGCCCCAGCCCAGACCTGCTGGGGCAAAAAGAGCTGCCACGACGGGGACAGGTGCCTCTCCCCTCCAGCCCAGATGCTGCTGCGGGGAGAGAGAGCTGGGGAGAGTCTTCCCTGCCATAGACCTGGAGCACCCTCCTGTACCCCAAACCCCTCATCCCTGGCCCCATCCCAGAGCCTGCACCCCCAGCCGGAGCTCTCACACCCCTGCTCCCCAACCCTCTGCCCCAACTCTGAGCCCCCTCCCACACTTCGAACCCCTCGGCACCATCACCACCAACCATTACCTCCATATTGGTGCACATGGTTTGGAAAAATTAGAGGGAACACTGTAAATGCTGCATGCTCCGCCTCTCTGGATAGACAGGTGGGGGACATAATGCTTAAGGAGTAAGGTGCAGTGGAGGGAGGCAAGCAGCGGGGGAGCCTGGTGGGAGAGTAAGGAGGTGAGCAGCCAGCAAGTAGGGGTTCTTGCTGCGGGCACGGGGGTGTCTGGGGCAAGGGAGTGAGGAGGTAAGCGGAGGCGGGCAGCAGATGGGGGACTGAGGAGGGATGCAGGAGGCGAGCTGAGGGTGGGCAGGGGGTTCAGGAGGCAGTGGGCACATGGGCAGCAGGTGGAGCTCCCCTTTGGGGAGGGTAGCCCCTGACTCCACCCTCTCTGCCCACCCCCAACCCTGGCAGCCAGAGCCCCAAGACCCCCTGCCCTCCCTGCAGCTGAAGCCACAAGCCCCAAGCACCCTGCCACCACCACCCCAGCTGGCTGAAGCTCTGAGTGTCCTCCCCTCCACCCCCCCGCACGCACACACACACACACACACACACACACACACACTCCTGCCCAGAGGAGCCCTGGACTGGCTAAAGCCCCAAGTGCCAGAGCCCCACCACCTGCCCGGAGGAGCCCTGGGTCCGCTGCAGCCACAGCCACACCTCTCCTCCTCTCCCCAGACCCAAGTCACCCAGATGTTTTTCATTATTATTTGGACTTCTATTATGTCAAAATATTTTTAAATTTACTTCAGAATTGTACAACCGCTTTTACCAAAAAAGCAAAAGAAACAATAATTGAAAAAAAAGACAAGAATATGCAAAAGCAGCAAAGAATCTTGTGGCACCTTATAGACTAACAGAGGTTTTGGAGCATGAGCTTTCGTGGGTGAATACCCACTTCGTCAGATGCATGTAGTGGAAATTTCCAGGGGCAGGTATAGATATGCAGGCAAGCTAGAGATAATGAGGTAGTTCAATCAGGGAGGATGAGGCCCTGTTCTAGCAGTTGAGGTGTGAAAACCAAGGGAGGAGAAACTGGTTTTGTAATTGGCAAGCCATTCACAGTCTTTGTTTAATCCTGAGCTGATGGTGTCAAATTTGCAGATGAACTGAAGCTCAGCAGTTTCTCTCTGAAGTCTGGTCCTGAAGTTCTTTTGGATGACCACCTTAAGGTCTGTTATAGTGTGGCCAGGGAGGTTGAAGTGTTCTCCTACAGGTTTTTGTATATTGCCATTCCTAATATCTGATTTGTGTCCGTTTATCCTTTTCCATAGTGACTGTCCAGTTTGGCCGATGTACATAGCAGAGGGGCATTGCTGGCATATGATGGCGTATATTACATTGGTGGAGGTGCAGGTGAATGAACCGGTGATGGTGTGGCTGATCTGGTTAGGTCCTGTGATGGTGTCGCTGGTGTAGATATGTGGGCAGAGCTGGCATCGAGGTTTGTTGCATGGATTGGTTCCTGAGCTAGAGTTACTATGGTGCGGTGTGCAGTTACTGGTGAGAATATGTTTCAGGTTGGCAGATTGCCTGTGGGCGAGGACTGGCCTGCCACCCAAGGCCTGTGAAAGTGTGGGATCATTGTCCAGGATAGGTTGTAGATCCCTGATGATGCGTTGGAGAGGTTTTAGCTGGAGACTGTATGTGATGGCCAGTGGAGTCCTGTTCGTTTCTTTCTTGGGTTTGTCTTGCAGTAGGAGTCTTCTGGGTACACGTCTGGCTCTGTTGATCTGTTTCCTTATTTCCTCGTGCGGGTATTGTAGTTTTGAGAATGCTTGGTGGAGATTTTGTAGGTGTTGGTCTCTGTCTGAGGGGTTAGAGCAGATGCGGTTGTACCTCAGTGCTTGGCTGTAGACAATGGATCGTGTGATGTGCCCGGGATGGAAGCTGGAGGCATGAAGGTAGGCATAGCGGTCGGTAGGTTTTCAGTGTAGGGTGGTGGTAATGTGACCATCATTTATTTCCACTGTGGTGTCTAGGAAGTGGACCTCCCGTGTAGATTGGTCCAGGCTAAGGTTGATGGTGGGGTGGAAGCTGTTGAAATCGTGGTGGAATTTTTCCAGAGTCTCCTTCTCATGGGTCCAGATGATGAAGATGTCATCAATGTAGCGTAGGTAGAGAAGGGGCATGAGTGGACGAGAGCTGAGGAAGTGTTGTTCCAGGTCGGCCATAAAAATATTGGCATATTGTGGGGCCATGTGGTGCACCAGTTCATTCACCTGCACGTCCACCAATGTAATATACGCCCTCATATGCCAGCAATGCCCCTCTGCTATGTACATCGGCCAAACTGGACAGTCGCTACGGAAAAGGATAAACGGACACAAATCAGATATTAGGAATGGCAATATACAAAAACCTGTAGGAGAACACTTCAACCTCCCTGGCCACACTATAGCAGACCTTAAGGTGGCCATCCTGCAGCAAAAAAACTTCAGGACCAGACTTCAAAGAGAAACTGCTGAGCTTCAGTTCATCTGCAAATTTGATACCATCAGCTCAGGATTAAACAAAGACTGTGAATGGTTTGCCAATTACAAAACCAGTTTCTCCTCCCTTGGTTTTCACACCTCAACTGCTAGAACAGGGCCTCATCCTCCCTGATTGAACTACCTCATTATCTCTAGCTTGCCTGCATATCTATACCTGCTCCTGGAAATTTCCACTACATGCATCTGACGAAGTGGGTATTCACCCACGAAAGCTCATGCTCCAAAACGTCTGTTAGTCTATAAGGTGCCATAGGATTCTTTGCTGCTTTTACAGATCCAGACTAACACGGCTACCCCTCTGATACTTAAGAACATGCAAAGCACCTGATTTGTGTTTCTATTCTGTTAGGTCCTGTAGAGATAACTGTGCATGATTTTTATTATTCAGTTTGCAAAAAAAAAAGCCCAAAACATTACATACATAAATTACAATGACTTGGATGTATATATTACTTTATTAATTTAGGAAAATAAATCATTTTAGGGAAAAGTGTCAGTGCGGCCACTAGCAAGTGTTAGTGGCGGCACTCTGAGGCCACCAAAAAATTTGTTGTGAGAACCCCTGGACTAGACAATCATCATGGTCCCTTCTTACCTTAAAAATCTATGAATCTATAATGCATGCTTGTTTTCCTAAACAGAAGGGAAATAGAAGTAATTGGTGATTCCTTACATCATAGCACTGAGATTCTATAGTGAGGTAACTATACAAGGCTTGTTAATGATGTTCATACTACACAAGTATTCCCAAAGTACTTACTCAACTCCCAAACGCCTCCCGCAACATGCACTGGACTCTGTGTAAAACCCTGTTACTATATATTGTGGGAGTGCTTAGAAATCCTGATAAAAGATCAGGATGCCATTGTGTTAAGCACTGTACAGATCAGTAACAGAGAAAACAGACCCTTCACCAGAGAATTTGCAATCTAGGTTGTATGTCTACACTAGGGGGCAGGCGCCATAGGAATGGGAAAAGAATGTCCCAGAAATACTACAGAAGTGACACTTGATTATATGGAGATGCCAGGAGGCATATGGTCTGAACCAGATTATGAGCCTCCTAGTTACATTGTTGAAAAAGTAGCTCTCAGGAACATTCACCTGGAATTAAGGGGCTCCCCCCATGGCCTCTTATTTCTGTCTACATATCTGTTCTACAAAGAATTTATGTTATGGTAGACAGGGAATTGGGAGGGACCAAATCTTGACCACCTTACTTGGGTAACACTTGCATTCATTTCAATTGGAGCATTGCCTAGAGGTGAACAGAGGAAGATTTTGCCCACACCAGTGGTCCCCAACCACTTCTCTTTCTCCCTTCCACATTATTGGCTGCTGTGTTTCTCTCAGTTTGAAAAATGAGCCTGGATCACCGTTGAAGATCAGTGCTTTTCAAGCCTTTTCAGTTCAGTTTGAAAACGAACCCTCTCTCCTTAAGCCCAGGAGAACATCTATCCATATTTTTCACCTTTATAGGTTCAAGAACTGGTGTTTTTCTATTCAATTTCCACCATCTTCCTCCATGGCAAATCTATCCTGGCTAATGTACAGTCAGAGCCCCATGTCTGCTACAGTCCTGTGGCCAAAATGTCCTCATAGAGCGTGAATTTGTTTTTTAAAAAAAACCAATATAAGGTTTAAAATATAGCAAGTTGACTATTTGGATTCAATCACATCTTGCTGCCTTTCCCTCCACTTCTCCAGCAACTCCTTTCTGGCATCAGGGCTGCTTCCAGAGTTACATATCTGTCCAAAGAGTAAGACAAAATAGAGTAGTAGACTTAAATAATCAAAGGATTAGCTATAAATAAGACCACAACCTGCAGTTACACTTACTACAAGTTACAAGCGCTGTCATTCCTTGTGCCCAGGGCCGTCCTTAGGCATAGGCAGAATAGGCAGCCGCGTAGGGCCTCACTCTGCCTGGGGGCACCACTCTGCAGGCAGCCCAGACAGTGTAGAAGCAGGGCTGCTGGGTCCTAGAGAGAGCCCAATGCAGCACAGTCTGAGGAATGGGATTGGCTGCTGGGGTCTCTGGGAAGGGGAGGGGTGGGGGTAGGGTTGGGGAAGGAGCTCACCTGTGAGTGTGACTCTTTCCCCCCGGCTGAGGTGAGGTGAGGCAGGCTCTGTGGCTCTGGAACCAGTATCCTTTGTTGTCTCCCATAACATCCATTCTTCTCCCCCCTGCCCTACGGAGCACCCCCTCCTTTCTCCCTCCTCCCCAGGAGCACCCCTCTCTCTCTCCTCCCTCCCCTCCATCAGGGCTGGGTTGGGTGAGGTGCTGCGGGGGAGGGGAGGCTGGCTGCCAGCTGAGGAATGAAAGTGAAAGTAACTCACTTCCTGGGCAGCGAGCCAGGATTGGAATGTCACACAGGGCTGGGTTGGGGTTAGCCAGATGTGTGAAAAATCAGGAGAAGGGGTTGGGGTAGGGTGAGCAGATATCCCTATTTTATAGGGCCAGTCCCAATTTTGGGGCCTTTTTCTTATATAGGCTCCTTTTACCCCACCCCCACCCCCACTGCTTGTCCTGATTTTACACACTTGCTGTCTGGTCACTCTAGGTGGGGGTAATTGGTGCCTATATAAGACAAAGCCCCAAATATCAGGACTGGCCCTATAAAATCAGGGCATCTGGATCTGGCCACCCTAGCTGGGGAGCGCCTCTCCCCGGGCTGGCAGCTGCCAGCGATCCGTCTCATCCGAGGGGAGCTGCACAGGGCAAGATGAGCTGCTGTGGCTCCATGGGTGACCTGTCTGAGATCAGATGCTGTGCTAACTTCACCATGGTCTGTAAGGCTGGTGGTAGTGGTGCCCATTGGCATGTGATTGCACCTGAGGGTTTGCTACTGCTGTTGCCACTCTGCACCCCAAGAGGTGGATTTTGGGGTCTATTGCAGCTGTTGGACCAGCAGGCTGGGGGGTGAGCCAAGCATGAAAGCAGTATTGTGTTGCCATTTAGACTGTCATTTAACAACTTTGTTTGCCAAAAATTCTTGCTAACAATCCTGAATCCAATTTCAATATATATATATATATTTTAAAAATCAATATCTTAGCCAAAAACAGAAAATTAAGTTGTTGACAATTATTAGTGACAGGTTTTGGTTTGAGGCAGGGAGTGGGCCAATTTTCATCAGAGAAACAAAAAATGTTGACTGACTTTCCTATAGCCTGTTACTCCTGATAAGAACCCTCCAACAACTGTAATATGCTCATCTCCTTACTAGTGTATAAAGCAGGGGTCGGCAACCTACGGCACATGTGTCAAAGGTGGCAGGTGAGCTGATTTTTGATGGTATGCAGCAGCAGGCTGAGCGGCTCAGCCCATCACTGCTCTGGGGTTCCGGCTGCTGCCCTATTGCCAGCTGGGATACCAGCCATCTGCCCTACTCAGCACCTGCTGCTGGCCTGGGGACCCCCAAGGAACCCCAGGCTGGCAGTAGACTGAGCAGGCCAGCTGAACCACTCAACCTGCTGTCAGCCTGGGGTTCCATTCACTCAGCCGGCAGCGGGCTGAGTGGGCTGGTGGCGGGCTGAGCAGGGCTGGTGGGGGGTTGAGTGGCTCAGTGTGCTGCCAGTCTGGGGTGCCAGCAGCACTCAGCCTACTGCTACTCCGGGGTTCCGGCTGCCGACCCCTTGCCAGTCAGGAGCTCAGCCGCCAGCCCCACTCTGCCTTCTGCCAGCCTGGGTGAGCAGACTCCCAGGCTGGTAGCGGGCTGAGGGGGGGTTGGCGGCCGGGATCCTGGCTGGCAGGAGTTGGTGGTCAGAACCCCAGACCAGCAGCGGGCTGAGCAGGGCCTGGGATCCTTGTCTAGGGTTCCAGCCACCAGCCCGCTGCCGGTTTGGGGTTTCATTTACTCAGCTGGCAGTGGCCTGAGCAGGACCGGTGGCCAAGACCTCAGATCATAACAATAGTTTATTTAGATAATATAGACATAGAGAGAAACCGTCTACAAACATTAAAATGTATTACTGGCACGAGAAACCTTAAATTACAGTGAACTTGGCACACCACTTCTGAAAGTTGCTGACCCCTGGTATAGAGTGACCATATGTTGTACTAAGATTCTCCTGCTTTTTTTTTTTCCCCTGTGAGTCAGTATAACTTTTGCCAGCCCAGAATTTGGGCAGCCAATGTTTTACGTTTTCACAATGTTTTCTCCAACTTTCATAAAGTAAATACATAGTTAATATGAGTTAAAAAGGCCAGGGACACTTCTTTGTGAAGCATCTGTACAGCAGATCATGCCCATAGATGATCCAGAAAAGAAATTTGAGGTTGAATTTTTTAATGTTGTGATGGATAAAGCAGTATCTGCTGTTGATGAAAGGTTTAATACCTTGCAAGTACACCATGAACAGTTTGGATTTTTGTATGACATAACTAAATTCAACGAAATAGGAAAACAAGAGCAACTAATGACAAAGTGCAAGAACCTAGAGAGCCTCCTGAAGCACGGTTATAGTTTTGATTTAAATGGACTTGAACTGTACGAAGAATTGAGTACACTGTCATCAATGTTGCGACATGCAAAATCGGTGATGGACATTGTACAGTTTATTCATACCCGCAAACTTGTTGACGTGTATCCTAATGTGTACATTGCCACTCGTATTCTACTGACAATTCCTGTAACAGTAGCATCAGGAGAACGGAGTTTCTCAAAACTAAAGCTCATTAAAAACTATCTCCGCTCTACAATGAGTCAGGAATGCTTAACTGGTCTTGCTATTCTTGCAATCGAACAAGACACGACTTTGTCTTTCTCATACGATGACATTATTACTGATTTTGCAGCCAAAAAAGCCAGAAAGATTGCTTTTAATTAAAAACAAATCTTTGTTTCAATACCTCTTCATATAAATTTCCAATAAAATTTTGATAAATTAAAAAAAAAATATTATTTGCATCATTCTGTCATATCAGAATTTTTTCTATAGTGCTGCTTCTTTAGTGCTAGTCCATCAGCATTACAGTGTGCTTAATTAAGTTAAACTGGTTTTAATAACATGAATGTGGCAAGTTTTCCAATACTGTAAGCTTATGTTTGTGTTGCTAAGAGCAGGTCAGGCACAGGGGCACCAGTTTAATAATCTCGCCTAGGGCACCATAAATCCTAAGGCCGGCCCTGCTTGTGCCTTAGGGAATAAGTTAATTGCCCTCTGAAGTCAAGGAATGCTCTTCTTCAGTACCAACAATGGCATGGGGAAAAATTGTGGTGTGCCTAAAGCACAGTACTGGGAGGCATGAGATCTGGCTTCTATTCCCAGCTTTGTCAAGAGTTTCCTAGGCCAGAACCTCAGCTGGCGTACATAGTTTCACCCAAGTGACTCTGTTTTTCCCACTTCCCTTCCATCTCTTGTGAATTACAATGGTCCTAGTAGATGTAGATCAAGCTTTACTTAATTTAAAATAAAATTTCAGGAAATTTGTTTGCCTAGAAATGGATATGTCAGACGTGGACTCATGGGACAAAGTCATTCTGATGCTCATAAGGTCAAAATGGTTTAATGTAGGAATTGAGCCTGGCATCTGGCAAATGCCAGAATGCAGCAACCACTAACGTACAATCAGGGGTTAAGCAATGGTTTCGGGAGTCAGGGGTGTTATTGCAGAACTCTAACACAGTATTTTCCTTGGCACTGCAATGTAGGGCCCCATTTCGTGGGGATTTTTTTAATCTATCCATGGGTGACAGACTATGCATTCTTCTGGGATGACTCCCAAATGTATTCCTGTCGATAGGCTGCAGTGTTCTTCCAGTGAACAAATAAATAGCTCACTTTGCTTTTGCTTTTTCCCACATGTTACAGCACAGAATAGCTATTATTGAAGTTCTCTTGGAAAGCTTCTAAACCTCCTCAAGTGTACATCACCACACAGGATTCACCATCACACAGAACCCTTTACAACTGGCTTCAGGCATTCTGAGGAGACGGATTTTGCCAAGAGGAATAAGCATGGAACTGGGCATCAGGAACTTCTGAACAGAGTCCTGATAGTCCCACTGACTCACTGTGTAGCCTTGAGCAAGCTGGGCACCCTCTCCCATTGCTTCAGTTTCCACCTCTGTAAAGTGGGGATAATCCCACTAATTGACCTACCTCACAGGAGTGCCTTAGTGGCGGATTAATGTTACCACTGCCCTTCGGAAATGTAACCCACAGTGTAAACACTAAATACGTTCATCATTTTTTAGTGTAGCAAATCCTGCACTCTCCAGACCAGTTGCTTCCTTCCAACTTAAAAGGTTTTCATGCACCATTATATAAACATTTCCAGCTATGTAATGCACCTCTGACACAAGCTGTTTCTGTTACATATCCACAACTTCCTTTCTGAAAACTCCTGCATGGAAGCAGCTTTCTGACCTCTGAGCATCAAGGATTTCATGGTCTCTTGAAACCAAGGTGCTGATTTCATCATACTCTCATTTTGCTGCACTCCAACTACATCTAACATTTCTGGAAATCTGATCTGCCACTCAGGCCAATTTGTATGGCTTTTTTCCCCCTACTTTCAACTTTAAAGCTGCACATATGTTTAATATATCCATTGCATCTTCTTCCTGGGCTTCATATCTCTCACCATTATCTTTTGGCCTACAGATATAGAGTATACAATGCTAATGATCACGAGTTCTTTAATTTATGGAGTTACCACCATAATATGTAGCATTTCACAAACTGTACATGGTAAATGCATTCGAAACAATAATAAAAACTGCCAGACAGTAACTCCAAGCAAAGGGACTGGGGTATATATACTGGAGAACATAAGAATCGTAACAGTACTTCACTCATTCAAAATACATACATGTGTCTGTGTGTGTTTGTGTGCATACAGAATTATGAAAAGGAGAATGATCTCTCCTTTTTTCTTTGAATTCCTCTCTATTTCAAAAAAAGGAGTGACTCAGTTAAAGCAATAGTTGGTATAATCTTGGGCAAATGGCAGGAAATACTAGATCAAACAACAGAGCAATTCAGAGGTGACATAAACTGCATAAACTAGACACTGGTGTGAAAGTAACTGGCACTGAAGGCTTGCTCCAAAGAGCATTGAAGTCAACGGGAGTCTTTCTCCTGGGCTTTGTATCAGGCCCCAATGAGGACAAAAGGGGGAAGATGTAGCAGAAAAAGTGACCAACAGGAATGAAGTGGGGGCAGTGGGTGTGGAAATACAGGGAATGACAAGGTTGTTTTTTTCTCATTATAATCCTATCCTTTGTATCGAAAGCAGGTACTCTACTGATTTGATGTGCAATAGTGTTGGGTGCCCATTAGCTCCCACCGAGTTGGAGTTCAGCAACTCTGCAAATCAGGTGATAAGTTACGTCAGCTGATGCTCACTTACAGTCTAATCACATTCTTACACCAGCCTCATCACCACAGCCCTGGAATACTTTGCAGGAGTCTATTAATGATATGCAAGAATGCTGACTTAATGGCATGCAGCTTACAGCTGAGGAGTGAGCCCTTATGTTCACTCACCAGCTTGGGCTGCCTGAGCTAAAACCATTGCACAATGTAAACAGATGTGTTGCTGCCCTTTTTGACCCCCCACCGAGCAAGAAACTATCTCCAGGCAACCAATGGGCCTGATTTTTGAGAGGTTCTGAGCACCCACAAATCCAAATCTGGATCATAGTTGCTAGGACAGCATAAGTGTCTTCTGACGGGCTGCTATGTGCCATTCCACACCATCAGCTGCCAGCTCTCTTATCTGAATGGGGAGGCTAGAGAGGCAGCTGTGAATGAAGGAAGAGGTTCAGCAGATGGCTGTGGAGCCTTACAGAGCTAGTGGGTGAAGGCGGAAGACCAGAAATGGGAGCTGATCTGTTGGGGGAGGTGGTGGAAAACTGGGGCAGAGAGACACATATGTGAATGGGCATGGGGAAACAAGGGGAAGGTAGGAACAGCAAGCACTCAGGGTGGGATTAGGGAATGAGATTAACCTTTCTGTGGGAGACCCAAATTCTAAAGCCAGAATTTGTGATTACCCAAAAGAAATACTGGGGCTACACCTCTGTGAGCCATCACTGCATTGAATGATACATTCAGGTAGTTACTGTGCAGTTATTGGTAAAATACTGTGTACTATTTTATGGGAACCTGGCAAGGGAGTCCTCTGACCACCCTACGATGAGGCTTTGCTTATCTTTTGCAGTAATTCCTGGAGGCCAAAAACAATCAAGGTCCCCATCTCATCAAGCCAAGCACTGTGGTTTGTTTGTGTGTGTTAAGACAGCAGCGCAGTATGTACAAACCTTGGAGTCTGGCATCCTTTCCCCAGGGGTCAAGCAGCAGGTTATATTTAGCACAACCTAAACAGACACCAAAAATGGCAGAACAAGACTTAATTCTGACAACTGTCACCAGCTGCTCTGAGAAGATGCAGGTAGAGTAGATGCCAGTGACAGTAAAGAAGATGAAGCCGAGAGGAGGGATAAGACTATATGAACATCTTTGGTTTTAGGCTAGCACATTCCTGCATTAGTTATTCCTTGATTTGTGTTAGCCGGGAGGAGGATGTAATGTCAAACAGACTCACAAGCAAACAAACTTTGTCTCCTTCGTGGTCTGATACTGGCTGCTCGGGAGCAAGTGTGAGCAGGGGATAAAGAGTGGCCAGAATCCCTGTACATGCTTTTCATGAGTGAAACTGATCTACTTTAGGGGCTTACTTGGTGCATAGGGCCTGGGCTGGCCCTATTCAAAGGGAACAATTGCACTCCAGATGAAGGGTGCAGAGGAGTCATATCACAGGTTAGAGCATTACGTATATTAAAAAGGAACATGTTTGAGTAGCCTGGGGGCATGGCCAGAGGCCCGTTCCCATCCCCTTCTCCTTGCACTGGCTACCATTCTATTCCTAGTAATACACAAGAGTTAAACATGTGTACACAGGACCCTCCGATAAGCACATCCTCTCATCCATGGCATCAAACCAGAGGACAGAAGAGGCAGGAGTTGTTTAATATGGAAAAATAATAACATTTCACCAGCACCACGTTAGGAAAAACAAATACAGTGCATGTTAGGAAAAATGAATACAGCTGATTACGTAAGAAGCACTATAATAGGAGTGTCTTTAGATAAGTAATGAAAGCAATTGTCCCACTGTACCACCATGAAATTCCACCCCATTTTTTGGACTTCTGAACTAACCTGTTATGGTAACTTGCCCCGGCCGTGTCAACTGTATAAAACCTGACTTTAAAGCTTTTGTGTGATGAGGACTTTTCCCCTGACAGAACTGATAACTAGATGAGTAAATGCTGTTGAAGAAGAATTTGACATTTCCTAGTAAATACACTGAACTAAAAATGGTAAAAGGAAGGGGGGTGGGTGCATAAGAATGTGCATTGTGAGGCTGAAAATCACTTTTAAAGAGACATCTTGGGTAACTGTGTGTGCAGCTTTGGAAAAAAGGATGTGGAGTTAAAGTCTAAAATGGAGGGCGTAGAACTCGGTTCAAAGCTTGCCTTCTTGTGTCTACAACTCTCTATGGACTCGTTCTAGCCTGCCTCCATACACTGTCTCACTACACCCTTCCTTGGTGTTGCAACTATGTCAACCATCAACTTCCCCTCTCTCTGCTAAATTCACACAATCTGGCCACAACTGGTATGAGAGCCCTCTCCTCTGAAACTCCATCTGGATCATCTACGAGAGTTTCCTACTGTACATTTAAAATCTTGTCTGAACATATATCTTTGTCTCCTGCCTCAACCACTTGGTTTCCTCCCCTGCTATTATTTCATCCATAGGTTCAAAAAATGTTTGGACCAGATGGGATGTTTAGATCATGTCGTCCAACATCCTGTATAACACAGGATGTAGAACTTCACCCAATTACTCTAGTATTGAGTTCAGTAACTTGTTGCCATCCAGTTTTGAAGGTTGAACTTTGTAGCATAACAAACCAGAGCTGTCTGAAATGTTTTTAAATTTGAGACTTCAAAAATATAAATGGGAAAATTGTGTGTGTGCCCCACCATTTTCCAATCAGTTATATAACAAACATTTTATCCTATAAACTTGGATGAAAACTGCTATGCAAAAAAAAAATTGTACTGCACTGTATTGCATCTCTATTCTGTACTTAATTACATACTGGGCACAAAAAGGGAATTGGTTTAAGACATTTCTGATGTTAGAGTGTGATTCCACCAAATGCTGTGTGTGTTCAGCACCTTGTAAAATTTCATAACCCCCTTTTCCCCCTCCTCACACACAAATAAACAAATTTAGTGGATTCCCTGCCTGCCCTCTTGTTTTTGACTGGCTCTAGTGAAGAGATTATTTCTGTTTACTCAAGTTTTTTTTGGCAAATGTAAAAGTATCTCCCTTTTGATAAAACTTAAAACATGCACAAATCACACGGCCAAAAAGAATGTCCTCAGACCACCGCCACATCTCACAGAAAAAAGCCCAGATTCATCCATTTTATTTTTCACACAGCTTTGCTTTGGTAGTGATGGTTGTAGTATTGGGGACTATGCCTTTAAGGGATGACCTTCCCAAACATAATCTGAATGGGGCACTGTGAAGCTCCGGTTAGATACAGCCCGTTGAAACTGAACACAGAATAAAGCAGATCTCTTGCAACAAAGTGATCACTGAACAAGGGCCATATGCTGACCTGGGTTTGCATGCTGCAGTCAGTAGGGTCAATGTAGCATAGGGCCTCATGCACAGGTGCAGTTCTGACACTGCTCCAAACATAAGCAGATGCTGGATATGGTCCATACTTATGCATGTGCTTAACTTTATGCCCTTCCAGTCACAGTGTGCAAAGCTAACCACGTGCATAAGCCTTTGCTGAATCATGGCCTTTCCAGGGGTTTGCCTTTGCTGTTCACTTAAATAGCCACAACAAAATACCACAACCTTTGTCTACGCTTTTCACCTGAGCATGGCTATTCCTAGCATTTTCTCTGCAGGGCTCCTGTATCCGTAGCTACCTTTCTCCCAGGCAGGTTCTTCCATCCTGGCTTGAAACTGATGGGAGCCACTTGCCAGCATGAGGTAGCTGAAATAACTCTACATTCTAGTGACCTAAAAGTGCTCTATTTTCCAGTGCAAAACCCTGCAATCTGCCGCACTGAGATGGGGCCATACAGAGTAAAAGCTATACAGGCTTTTGGAAGCTAAGCTAGCACATACCTTAGCTCAGGGGTCAGCAATCTTTCAGCAGTGGTGTGCCGAGTCTTCATGTATACACTCTAATTTAAGGCTTCGCGTGCCGGTCATACATTTGAACATTTTTTAGAAGGTCTCTCTATAAGTTTATAATATATAACCAAACTACTGTTATATGTAAAGTAAATAAGGTTTTCAAAATGTTTCAGAAGCTTTATTTAAAATTAAATTAAAATGCAGATCTTATTAGTTTAGCGTCATCCTTGCCCTTGCTTTTCCTTGCTGAGTTTTCCAATGTCTGGCATGTATTTAGATAGTTTAAGCTGCACACGGGCTTCTGAGTTATAAGTTGATAACTGGCTGGCCAGCTCAGCAGCTGAGGTGAGTAGAGCTGGCGGCTGGCAGGGCTGAGCTGGGCTGGAAGCCTGGACCCTGTCTGGCAGGGGGCCTGCGCTGAAACTCCAACTGGAAGCAAGGTGAGCGGGGCTGCGGAGGGGACCCTGGCTGGCAAGGGGCCAGCAGCCAGAACCGGCTCAACCTGTTGTTGCTCTGGGGTTTCCACCACCGGCTCCTTGCCAGCTGGGGTCTCAGACAGCTGCCAGCCTGGGGTTCCTTCCCCCAGGCCAGCAGTGGGTGCTGAGTGGGACCCCGGCTGGCAAGAGGCCAGCAGCAGGAACCCCAGAGTAGCGGCAGGCTGAGCAGCTCAGCCCGCCACCGCTCTGGGGTTTCCACCACAGGTTCCTGCCAGCTGGGGTCTCAGCCCACTGCCAGCCTGGGGTTCCATTGCCCAGGCCAGCAGCTGGCGCTGAGTGGGACCAGCAGCGGGACCGTGGCTGGCAGGAGCCGGTGGTGGAAACCCCAGAGCGGGGGCAGGCTGAGCAGTTTAGCCCACCATTGCTCTGGGATTTCGGCTGCTGGCACCTTCCCAGCTGGGGTCTCAGCCTGCCACCAGCCTGGGGTTCCTTTCGCCAGCCAGCAGCGGGTGCTGAGTGGGACCGGCAGCGGGACCCCAGCTGGTAAGGGGCCAGCAGCAGGAATCCCAGAGTGGCGGCGGGCTGAGCAGCTCAGCCCGCCCCGCGTGACATCAAAAATTGGCTTGCGTGCCACCTTTGGCACACATGCCGTAGGTTGCCGACCCCTGCCTTAGCTGGACACTAATCATTCCAAGGTCAAAATAAAAAAAAGTCTCCTAGGCATAGATACTGTATTTTGAACTTTGTATTTAAAGGCCAATTAAATTGGGAGCTGGAAAACACTTCAATCATTTCAGTGCTTCCATCCATTCTTTTTTCTTTCTCACACACACACATTAATGCTCTTCCCCTTCTGTAGAGGTCATTCTTCTCCAGCCTTTCTTTTCCTCCTCCCACCCATGCATGTATTGCAGACCTTCGTTGCAACCATTGGGGGAGCAGACCTTTGTGACTTTCTTTAATGGCTGTTAATACCACAGAGTTTTAAAATAGCCACTTGCATTATGAAATCCCAGCTCTCTCTGGAATAGGAATGAAGGTGTAAAATCAAACTGAACAGTCATTAGAATAGTAGTGTGTAAACTAGGGCTGTCAATTAATTGCAGTTAACTCATGTGATTAACTCAAAAAAATTAATCACAATTAATCACACTGTTTAAAACAATAAAATACCCATTGAAATATATTAAACATTTTGGGTTTTTCTACATTTTCAAATATATTGATTTAAATTACAACACGTAATATAAAGTGTACTGTGCTCACTTTATATTATTTATTACAAACATTTTCACTGTAAAAAGGATCAAAGAAATAGTATTTTTTCAGTTCACCTCATAGAAATACTGTAGTGCAATCTCCTTATCACGAAAGTGCAGCTTACAAATATGGATTTTTTTTGTTACATAACTGCACTCAAAAACAAAACAATGTAAAACTTTAGACCCTACAAGTCCACTCAGTCCTACTTCTTCTTCAGCCAATTGCTAAGACAAACAAGTTTGTTTACATTTACTGGAGATACTGCTGCCTGCTTCTTATTCACCATGTCACCAAAAAGTGAGAATGGATGTTCGCATGGCACTTTTGTAGCCAGCATTACAAGATATTTACATGCCAGATCTGCTAAATTCGTATGCCCCTTCATGCTTTGGCCACCATTCCAAAGGACATGCTTCCATGCTGATGGTGCTTTATTAAAAAAAAATGTGTTAATTAAATTTGTGACTGAACTCCTTGGGGGAGAACTGTATGTCTTCGACTCTGTTTTACCCACATTCTGCCATATATTTCATGTTGTACCAGTCTCGGGTGATGACCTAGCAAATGTTGTTCGGTTTAAGAACACTTTCACAGCAAATTTGACAAAACACAAAGAAGGTACCAATGTGAGATTTCTAAAGATAGTTACAGCACTCGATGTAAGAATCTGAAGTCCCTTCTAAAATCTGAGAGGGATGGGGTATGGAGCATGCTTTCAGAAGTCTTAAAAGAGAAACACTCCGATGCAGAAACTACAGAACCCGAACCACCAAAAAAGAAAATCAACCTTCTGCTGGTGGCATCTGACTCAGATGATGAAAATGAACATGCTTCAGTCTGCACTACTTTGGATCATTATTGAGCAGAACCGATCATCAGCATGGACGCATGTCCTCTGGAATGGTGGCTGAAACATGAAGGGACATATGACTCTTTAGCAGACTTGGTTCGTAAATATCTTGCAATGCCGGCTACAACACTGCCATGTGAATGCCTGTTCTCACTCTCAGGTGACATTGTGAAGAAGGCAGCATTATCTCCTGCAAATTGAAACCAAACTTGTTTGTTTTAGCAATTGGCTGAACAAGAAGTAGGACTGAGTGGACTTGTAGGGGCTAAAGTTTTACATTGTTTTATTTTTGAATGCAGATATTTTTTGTACATAATTCTACGCTTGTAAATTCAAATTTCATGATAAAGAGATTGCACTACAGTACTTGTAGAAAGTGAATTAAAAAGTAATATTTCTTTTATTTTTAAAGTGAAAATATTTATAATAAAAATAAATATAAAGTGAGCATGTACTGGGCCAGCGTGGCTCCCCTTCTCCCTGGCCAGAGTGGATGGAGCTATGGAGCTCTGGGCCCGCCCCTCAAAGGGTCAGGTGATGACCCAGAACTATAAAGGCTGGCCCTCAGAGCTCAGTCAGGCCCCAACAGCCAGAGAGATCAGATGTACCTCAGGGAGCTCGAGACTGGGAGACTCTGGTGACCCAGGGGAGCCGCCCAGACTGGCTCCCCTGCACTTGTTACTGGGAGGAGCTGCCTGAGCTTCCCCGACTCGCTATCTGGCGGAGCTGCCGGAGCTTCCCCGTGCTCGCTATCTGGGGAAGCTGCTGGAGCTTCCCCACGCTCGCTACCAGGAGGAGCTGCCGGAGCTTCCCTGACCCTGCTACCTGGAGGAGCCGCCGGTGTTACCCCGTCCCTGCTACCCGGAGGAGCCGACAGGGCTTCCCCGCGCCTGCTGCTACCCAGAGGAGCCGCCGGCACTACCCTGGCCGGACTATCCTGAGGAATTCCCGGACCTACCACCTAGCCCTGGTCTCGATGAGCCTATGCTCGTGGACTCTTCAGAGGCCGATGTTAGGACCCAGGTAGGGCCCGAGGAGGAGTACGGAAGCAGCCCGGGGGCAGCCAACCCCAGTCAGGCTGCGGAGTTGCCGGAGCCTATGTCAGTGTGTTGCGGTCAGGATCCCCACTGACTGACCAGCGGAGTGACAGTCACTGTTAGGGCCCCGGGCTGGAACGCAGTGGAGTGGGAGGGCCTGCGTCCCCCCTGCCACCCAACTCCTGGGTGGCAGACTCCCTGTCTCCCTGGCCGGAGGAGGCCAAAGCCGGAGCCTACTGACTCAGCGTTTGCTGCCCCGCCCTGACGAAGGGCTGGGCCTTTAAAACTGTTACTATTGCTCAGCCCGGACCAGGGGCCTGAGCCTATTGACTCAGTGTTTGCTGCCCCGCCCTGACCAAGGGCTGGGCCTTTAAAGCTGTTACTATTGCTCAGCCCTGACCAAAGGCTGATCTTACTGACTCAGCGTTTGTTACTCGCTCTGACCTAGGGCTGGACCTTAATCTATTGCTAGTACTACTCAGTCCTGACCCAGGCCTGAGCTTACTGACTCTGTGTTTGCTGTCCACCTTGGCGTAAGGCCCGGCGCCGCATGGCTGGTACAGCAGCCCTGCCGGAGGGCCTGAGCCCCTTGCCCACCACACGGACAAGCACCGCAAGGACCGCCAGGCTAGTTTCCCGGACCAACTGAAGTGGCGTGGGCCGGCATGGCTCTCCTCCTCACCGGAAAGGGTCGAGCCCCAGCCACACCCGTGTACAGAGCACCATACATTTTGTATTTTCTGTTGTAATTGAAACCAACCAATATATTTGAAAATGTGGAAAACATCCAACAATATTTATATAAATAGTATTATTGTTTAACAGCACGATTAATCATGATTAATTTTTTAATCGCTTGACAGCCCTAATGTAAACTACTGTGAGCTTTAATTCTCTATTCCATCCAAGACATTGTGGAGAGGGGAGGACACCGAGAGCTGGTGGCCATTCTCATTCAGGGCTTCCTGGCTCCAGTGCAAGTGCACCCTAACTTATGCCAGTGGAGGACTGGGTAGAGTAGAGCTCTGCCATGCCTCTTCCCTGCCTTTGAAATGCCACTGCCTTTCTTCTCCTTAAGTGGGGGTGGGGTGTGGCTAAAACAGGAGACAGCAAACAATTCTGCTGCTCATAAAGAATTCTCTATCCATTATCTGCAGCCAGTTTAAGGCCACTTTGCATTGTTTATGCAGTACAAACTGGCCTTAGCAGAATGGAAAATGCAGCTCCTGGTGTGTTCGTGCATTGGAACACTTCCACTGGTTTAACTTGCACAAGACAGAGAGACTGTGTACCGAATGCTCATTTATTGCGCAGTGTAATTCTGAAGTAACCTGCTTAGCTTCAGTGGAAGTACTCTTGATTTACACCTGTGCAAGTAGATTTGGGCCTCTATCTTTGAAGGGTTTACATCCAGAGAGGAAAATAAAATAGGTGAGGTAGATTAGCAATGAAACCTATTTGCCTTAATCTGGTAGGATGATAAGTAAATAGTGGCTATGTCTGAGAATAGATTTTATGTAACCATTTAAAAAACAAAACCAAAAAACAAACCAAAAAACCTCTATCCTAGAAAACCTAAGAGCAAGGAAACCTGACAACTAGCAGCAAGTGTAGAAATTTGTCTGGCTTTAGCTCTTTGAGACTTCATCGCTCATGCTCCATCCCACCTTTCTGAGAACCTTGAATTAATATACTGAAGGAAAGAATAGGAAGTCTTACTGAACACATCCTATTAAGTGGACTACTACGTAGATCAGAGTAAAGCCCTGATCTTACTGCCAGTAACATCAGTGGTAAAACTCTCACTGGCTTCACTGTTGCATGATGGAAGCAGGGCCAGCTCCAGCTTTTTTGCCACCCCAAGTAGGAAAAACAAAAAAAGACAAAGCTGATTGGCGGCACTTTGGCGGCAGCTCAATTGCGCCGCTTTATTCTTCGGCAGCAATTCGGCGGCGGATCCTTCGCTCCCTCTCTTCCTCTTTGGCGGCACTTCGGCAGCAGCTCAAAGAGGAAGAGAGAGCCTGAGGGACCTGCCGCCAAATTGCTGCCGAAGACCTGGACATGCCGCCCCTTTACATTGGCCGCCCCAAGCACCTGCTTCCTTCGCTGGTGCCTGGAGCCGACCCTGGATGGAAGCCTAAAATTCCCAAAGCATCCTGTCCCAGCACACTTTGTTTCTTCTGCAAAAAATTCTTTATCGCTACCTCAGCTTCAATCATTCCCAAACCCTGATCAAGAACTGGGAGGGGAATCTTTCCAGGACATTACAATATGCTTCTGTAACTTCACAAATGTTCTGCTTTTAGGGAGGGAAGCCAATAAAGGCTTAAGACAGACTAGAATCTAATGTCTTGCCCTGTCTCGTTAAATGAGGATGAGCCAAAAAAGAGAAAGTCAGTGACCTTATTTTGGAATGACTCTCTGGTAATCAAAACAATCTTATTTATTGCCACATGTATTTCCTTCTTCATATGCATCTAGTCCACTCCAGTGTCTTGAGTCATGTTCTGGCTTTTAGAACTTGGCTTAACTTCCAGCTGTCTGGCTTAGTCAAGTCTAGTACTGTACATTCAGAGAAACCAGAATTTCACACACTACATATCATAAACTGGACACATATCTTGATGGAAAATTATATGGACACTCTCAAGAATCTACATCTCTCTCACAAAAAAGCCACTTAGAAGGCAGCATCTATTACATCCTAACACTGGGCCTTTCTGTCCACTGCAGTTTTCTCTCTGGGGACTATTTTGTCTCTCATCCTGCTCATAGTTGGTCCACAATAACAGTCTCAGTATTGCTACCACCAGTGAAGCTGTCCTGATATTAGCACAGACGGGAATAATTGCCAGAAAACCTTAGTGTAGTGAAGGCCATAAAGGGAAGACCAAACGTGAAAACTGTACCACTCGCATGTTAGATGTTCTTACGAAGGACACTGCTGATTACTTTTGACTGAACTTTTAAAGTCTCTTTTTTTAAAATAAAAGTTACGAAACCTCATATGAAGAGAAATATATATTGTGTCTGGAGTAGGGAGGGGTTAATTTTGCTGAAAAAGCTTTTTGGGAGAGGGGACACTTGGTAGGGAGATTCTCCTTCATTATTCTGAATCCAACCAAAGCATTCTGCTAGGCAACCACAGCCATAAACAGAGTTTGACTACAAACAAAAAGTGAAACTAACTGGCCTTATTGCACTGTCCAAATTGACTTGCAAAACTTAAATAGGATAAATGGTAGAAAGTAAAGGTAGATTTATTACAGCACTTCCAGTTAACTCATCTGTGGCATGATAACACAGATAAGGCCATTTAAATCTTTGTTTTTAATCTTAAGAGCATCCTTTTAAATACGTTATGTAAGTAGATATGATTGAATTTGTGTTGCCTTTGTGATATGATCGCTATAATGTCCTCTGTCCCATATACACTCTTCCTTTGTAGGCTGATGGAAGTGAGCTATTTCACAGATATTTTCCTGGTACAATATTTTCTGAATAAGCACACTTGGGTCCAAATTAACTAAACAATAATAATGTTTATGAGCCTGATCCTTAGTTGCTGTAAACTAAAATACACTTCCAAGGAACTGCACTAATTTTCAACAGCTGAGTATCTAGCCCTATGTTCTTAAAAGCACACACTGTAACTTCATGTTGCTCACACTTGAAACAAACAGCTACAATACATGGTACCTGTGGAGACCAGCCTTATATTTTGCAAGGTCTCAAACTGTCACAGGAGGTAAATTAGGCTAAGAGATGCCTTGCCTTCTGGTCCTATTGTCTGAAGTGTATATTAAGGTGGCCCTAAATTTTTCAAGTAAATGCAAGATTACAGCACTACCCAAGGTAGCTTGTGCACCTCATATCACTTATCAGTCAGTACTTGTTTCTACAAATGCACCATTGTACTACTCTAAATACAAATGGTGCATCTCATGCAAACCTTCTGATGTCAAAATCCCAGACAATATTGAGAAAATAGAGCCTGGAATGAATAGTTTGGTAGAAAAAGAGTGTGTGTGTGTGTGTGTGTGTGTGTGTGTGTGTGTGTGTGTGCGCGTGTGCGCGTGTGTGGTTGTCACTTGCTAATGGGGGTTGTTTCGCTGGGCACATCAATGGATTTGGCAGGTGAATTTGGCCAGCAGCTCACTAAAGTGCTCAGTCGTTCCCTGGGCACTGAAGTGGGTGGGAGTTATGTGACTCCTCTGAGCCTAAATTTCTTTTAACTTGCTCATTCAAAGCTAATTTTAAGTGGAAGCAACAAGGAGGGATATTCTATGTAAAACAGACGCCAGCTGTTTCCTCTCCACCCTGCAGGAGGCTAAAATAGGGATGCTGTGAATAAAGTCAGTTGTTGCTTTATCCTCCTCAAAACAGGGCAAAGCTGGGTCATCCAAAAAGTCATCCTGATCTGGTTTGGTCCTTCCACTTCTCTTCAGAATCCTGTGAAAACTGCTGTGATATCACACAACTGGTTGTTAGCTCCACATCACTTCCAGTGCACTTTCCTAGGGTCTGATCCGGTGAGTTGCTGAGCACCAGAAATCCCCTCTGGAATCAATAGGCACTGCAGTACTCAATACTGCTCAGGACAAGTGCATTATTCTACCTGGGCTCTGACCTCCTTTTGTATAGGGAATTAAAAAATAATAATAAACATGTCGTAATCTGAGCAAGCTATGTAGGGACAAATTAAACAATGCTAGTCTATCTCCACAGAAATCAATAGGAGTCTTGGCATTGACTTCAAACAGTAGATCTGATCCCACTTCCATTGTTATACTATTCCTTTTATTTGCAGAGCCTAGAGCACGAAAAATAGTTTGGAAAGCTAAATTAAAAATTAGGGGCCTGATGCTGATCTCTCTGACACCAGCTTTACACCTATATCATCCCACTGGCTTCTCTGACGCTCTGCATGATTTACACTGGTATACATAAAATCAGAGGAAGGCCCAGCTGTTTTCTGCATGCACAAAAGAGCACTGGACAGAGTGAGGAAAAGGCCACCTGATTAAAGACAGAAGAAAAACAGACAACAGATATACCTGACTTCCCCACACTGGCTCGACCAAAGATCGCCAGTTTCACTTCTGCACTTTTAGCCATGGTGGGAAAATGGAATGCTGGAGAATTCGCTGGATTACCCGAAATTGAGCAGACTGAAGGTTCCCAGGTCCCGTCTTCAGCTTCACCACGTCATTGTGACTTCTGCAGGGAACCTTAAAGCGGTGTAACACAGTGAGTAGGCAGAAAACAGACTTTTCCTAAATATTTCTTTATTTAAACCATAAGCTAATGTCCTCAACCATGGAGGTAACAATACTGACACCTCTGGTGTTTGTCACCATTTGTGTAGAATATATATCACATTAGTTTTCTAGCTCAGCTGTTGAGACATGCCCCATGACACTTTGTTGAACAAAGGTTCTTATTCAATAATCTTCAGTGCTCAGCTCATAAAGCCATATAAGATTTCCTATTACTTTTTTTTAAAGACAGCTGGGATAGCTTATATTAAGTTACTACTTTTGGCCAAACTAACTTTAATGAATCTTATTTTACAGAATATATTTAAAAACCATAAGTATTCATTAATCTATTTGCAGATAGTTGAACTCCCTTTCCCTTTCCCAAACCCTCAATTATTTCAAAACCCCAATTACTCAGCAGCAGTTACTTAAAAGTCTTCAACAGTTCTAAATATTTGCACCTTGCCCATTCCAGTAAACAAAATCTTTACACAAAATTCCTTGATGTTCTTTGTGTAAGTTGACTCAGCTCTGATGTAAATATTCAGAAAAGTATAGAGCTAGAAAGGGATACTGAAGTTTCTCTTTATATAAGAATGTTCCTACTACCTCTATTGCCCTGCTGTATGATCTTCAGCGTGTTATGTCACCTCTCTCTGTGCCTCAATTTTCCCATCTGTGAATTTAAGGATAACTAAATTTACTTTCCTCTGTAAAGTGCTTTGAGATTTATGGATGAAGTCACTATAGATGATTAGTATTGTACCAATACTACCATTTAGTGTGGGTGATTCATCTCACCAATTACACCATAGTATAATTTTACTTCTGTACACAGCATGTTTCACAAAAAATACCAATCTCTGTTAGAAAGGTTTGCCAATATTTCTACAGAAAGATGTAAGATTATTTTAATCATAAATATCAGCTATATTAATTGCTACATTAGCACTACCCACACTAAAGCAATAACACATTTCAAGCAACTTTGTGAAATAAAATAATGTTTTATTAAATTTTCTCCAGAATACAATATGTTGCACAAATCTTGTCCAATGTACTTTATTTGGAGAGGGATATGAATATATTTTTGAAATCTCATTCTTCTGGTTTATTTTACAGAAGAGTAAATGACAAATCATAATAATTCTATACAAGCATTTAGAAAGGCAACATCTTTCATGAATTGTTTCATCTACCAGCAGAGAGACAGGAATTTAACTCCAGAAAATGCACATATTTACCTTCCAATTGTTAATCTAATAAAGTCACACTTGTGCGCTTTGCCGAAAGCAAGTCATGTAAAATCATCTGTAGCAAAACTTGTTTTTCTTATCTAGTTCTGCTCATGGAAGAAAGACATAAATGTGATGCGGCCAATACATTCCTCTCACTTTCAGCTTTAGATAGGAAATGAAAAATGCTACAGTATGCTGGCAGAAGAAAGTACTTAAATCAATCTGTACTATATAATCCCTAGTTTTAATGGCTCTTGGGGTTTCCAATACACGTAACTGCTGACAACCCTAAAAACCGTCTTGCAGCTTGGGCCAAATTCTCACCTGGTGTGAACTAGAGTAGCTCTGAAGTCAATGGAGCTATGTCAATTTACACTGAGAATCTGACCCTTACTGTTTAAAGAGATGGACACTTATTTCTAGATGACTATAAATGCACACTGTAAATTAGAGGGTTTCAAGTGTCCCTTTTCTATATTTACATGCTACCTTCCTCTAAAACACATGGGCTAGATGCCAGTCTAGTCTATATCTGGAGTAACTCCAACAGTTTGATTTGTTCCTTATTTACACTACAGCAACTGAGTTGAGACTCTCAATTCCATATTTCTACATCAGAGCAAAAGAGAGAAAACAAGATAATGTGTTGCTATAAAACAAACTCTCTCTAAGTAAAGATTGACATACTACTGAGTGTACTCTGGCTCCAAAAGAAATCCAATATTCATTTACATACTCAAATGTCATTGAAAAAAGTATGAATGCTGGTTTCTCACCAAGAATGTCTTTAAAAAACTATGAGCAAAGATTCCCTTCTCAATCAGGCCCATGCATTAAAATAAAAAAGGTGTATTTGGTTTAAGTCAACCACAAAACTGCCATCCCCTCTTTAATAAACAAATACTAGTCTACACATTAATTTCCCTTCCGATTTTCTGTAGGTCTCTGCCTCAGTGTCTTATCACAGCAAAAGAGCTGAGAGGCATATAGAGCTACAGTGTGATCTAAGGGATACTTTGGTTCTCTCTAGTTTTCTGACCTTCAGCTTGCAAATGTTTGGCTTTCCATATGTGATAAGCACATCAAGACAGTCCCTGAAATAATTACAGATCGCTGCTCCAAGCCCACTGCTGTCACTGATTAAATAACACAGTGCAACAGGTAATATTTTGCTTTCCTAATGAAAGGGCTGAAGGAATCCTCCCCCACTGCCGGGCAGATAGACAAGCTCACAATGTGCTCGCCACCTCGCTACTGATGTTAAAATTAGTAGCCAGGAGGGAACCCCAGAAGTAGAGGTGTCTCCCCTAATACCTTCCCATGCAGATTCCGGAGAGGATCCCAGGAAGCCCATCCTCTTCTAGCTCTGCCCGATTTGGGGAATCGCCGAAGAGATAAACCGGTAACAATTAGGCAGCTTGTTTGTTGCTCTTGGCAAGGCGCAAAGACAGCGGCTGGCTTTGCCAGGGTCCCTCTCTTGCTGCAGCAGCCCCTGGCTATGTGCGCGCTAGCCCTATTCAGCCAGATGCCTCTTCGTGCATCAAACTCACCTCTCCGCACCAGTGAAGCCGCGCGAGGGTGACTTGGGAGGAACTGGGATTCAGCGCTGGTCTTTGTTGCCGGCCAGCTCACCTAGCGGGGTGATCAGAGAAAGGAGCCGACCTCAGCCATCGTGGGTTGCCCGTAGTCTCCTTTCTCCCCCGTCTAGTCCCTCTGCCGCAGAATGCGGAGACTTCACACCGCCCCAGGCAGGACCAGCTCCCCGCGGCAGCCTTCTCCTGCCAGCTACCGCAGCCGCAAGAAAGCTCTCTGGCGCCCCCTGCAGGTGCGCAGGCGCTAGGGCGCGGAACGGGCTGCAGCAGGACCAGCATTGAAGGATGAGGGGTGTGTAAAAGGTTCTGAGCATGAGGTGTTTCATCTACAGCATAGGGGCAGGTGAAATGGAGACTTCCCCCTTCTAAATGTGTAGCATTGGAACTGGGCCTAGGCGATCACATGAAACCAAGATGCTGGCTTGAGCGGAGCAAGCCGTGGTGTGCAAGAAAATGTGCTAGGGGCTGGTAGTGAGAACTGTGGCTAAACGCCCAACCCAAATGGGAGAACCAGAAGGGAGGAAATGCCGTGAATGTCTGTGCCAGCCAGAAATGGAAATTATAGAAAGAGTTTCTGCCTTAAAAGAAACTCAATCCAGAGACTTTAATGAATTTAAATGTATGCCAGGGAGAGCGCAGTAAACTTTAGTTCTCTGGGTTGAGCTTGCATCAGCTGAAGTCAAATGGGAGTTTGATCATTGCCTTCAGTAGGACTAGGAGTCAGACCTTAAGGAGAAAAGTTTGAATCACTCCATGTGTTTCTAGATAAGGAATTTCAAGCTGTGATTAAGTTTGGGCACACTAAGTTTCTGATTTACAGGACCATTGACTTAAGTGGCAGCTGTGGGTTCTCAATACCTCTGAAAATCAGACCCTATATAATAACAAAGTTTAGTATCCAGTGGTGCGATCTACACGTTTTTCCTTTCAATCTGGCTAGGGACCACAACTATCCAATTCAAGAAACAAAAGGCATGTTGCAGTATGGGCTTACTTTCATAGAACCTGATCCTACAACTACTTACTACCAGGACCAGTGTTTACTACGAGGAGTAGTCCCTGAAAATAAACAGGTGACCTTGTAATCAAAGGGTGGACAATGGGGCTAACTCATGTTAGTAAAGTTAGTCATAAGTGTTTACAAGATAATTCCTAATGGGACTACTCATAGTAGCAAGTACATCATCTGATAGGAAGCGTTTGTAAATCTGGCCCATAGTCCTTCTATGCTAAATCATATGACTTGATTTGCTGCATATTAGATATCTTAGGCCAAATTCCTGTCTGGCGTAGATCTGATGGAGTTAAACCAGGGAGGAATTTGGCCCCTTAATTTTTAGCTGTGTCCAATTTAAGAATATCCAGAATACAGCCCTTCCTTACAAGCCGAGCCACTGAATTTCTTTGTGACATTTGGTAAGTCACTTACCTTCTCTTAGTCTGCTTTTCCCCACTGCTAAATGAAGATAATGACTCCTGCTAAGAGTGTTTGTTTTTCTAAGGTGCAAGACATTAAGGTTAGTCGGTGGTAGGGCTGAACTCACAGTCTCCCAGCCTTGTACTTACGCCACTAGAAGACCACCTGGCTTTGGTGTAGGCGGGAAAACTACACCATGGTTGTCATCCTCCTTCTACTGTGTTCAGGGTGAATTTTTTGCACACATGAAAAAAGGGCTTTTGAGATTTCACCCACTCAGCTGTGAATAATCCAGCCCCTCCACGTTTTGCAAAAGTCAACATTCCAGGGGTTCAAAGACAAGAAAAAAATCTTGTAAAAATGAATTAAGAAATGTAACCCAAAGTTTCTGGATGTTTGTTTTTTCACCCATTTTTCACCCATTTCGTTCAGCACTGTTCACAAGCATTCATCTGTGCCTTGTCAAGTTCTAGAAATGTGGAATAGTGAGGGAACTAGGTTTTGCCTGCCTTCTCTAGCCTAACAATAAAACAGTGTTAAGGCTGCTACAGCCACCTTCTTTCCTGGGCTGTAAACCATATCTAGTTTTTATGTAATTTTCCTCTATCAATCCCAAAGTATTTTACAAAGGAGGTAAGTGTCATTCATCTTGTGTGCTATAGAGGGGAAATTGAGGCAAAAGGGCTTATTTAAGGCCATATTTTAGGCTAGGGCCAGAGCTAAGAATAGAATTGAGGTCTCTAAATCTTAAGACAGATGTGATCTAGTGGATAGAACCTTTATCTCCCTTTTTACTGACTTGTCCAATGATATAGGGATACCTTAGTAATAGCTGTAAACCAGAGGTAAAAGGTCCTCAAAGATCAGTGGGTTTGCTCCTGTGTTCAGGTTCCAACTCATCTCTAGTGCAATAAGTGAGCTAAAATGGCAGTAAAGGCAATCACCCCCCTCTTCTTAGTGAGCAGAAGTTAAATACAAATTAACTTAACATTAAGCTCTTCCACAATGATTCAAGTCTCTCTCATGTAGAATAATAAGAGCACACCAGAGAATTAGGAGGCTGAGGCTTGCAGGGTCTAATCCTGAGAGGGACTGAGCACCCACAACTCTGCTGTGTTCAATGGGAGCAGCAGACACTCAGCTCCTTCTCAGGATCAGCTCTTAAAATAGCTCGGTTGCTTATCGAACAAAGGCAGCTAATTCAAAGGCAGATTTTAAAGCTGTGTTGCAGTTTATATTTTACTTGTTAAAAATAACTGCTGCGGCTTTAAACCTTCTCTCAACGTTTGGTTTACATAATTTAGATAAACTGGCTTTTCCATTCTCCTGTGTGAGTAACTGGTACATTTCTGTTTTACATATGGGGACATATGTGTCAGTTTCAAGGGCTGGCATTTGGGTTCTGCATCTGTAGAATTCACACTGCAGGGGGGTCATTGAGTTAGATGCTATGGCAGGATTGACAAACCAATGGGTAATTTCTTGACCACCAAAACCTTTTTGTAGCAGTGCAAGCTGCAGTAGTAAGGGTAATTAAATCTCATGCTCCTGGTCATAAGCTGATCACTGTGGGGAACAGGAAAGAATTTCTTTCATTCATGAACAACCCTGCATAGACTATATTCAAGATGAGCAAGAGTCCTTCTTCCCTTGCCATCATCGGAGGGTGGAGGTATAGGCCAATGCCAGAAACAGGAAGCCAGGCTTACTATACCAGTGATCTTATCCAGCATGGCATATCCTGTGTTTGACTGTGGATGAAATCCTGACCTCCCCCCGAAATCAGTGGGAGCTTTACCATTGATTCCATCTTCGGTGCAGGTCTCCTTGCTCCCTTTGGCAGGTAACATTGCATTTGAGTGCTTTTGAAAATGGGATTTAGGCTCCTAGGTCACCTAACCTATAGCTCCAGCCACGCAAGCAATCCCGGAATCAAAGCCACATATAAACCCAGGCATAAAGGTTTTGGGTAAGGACAATGGGAGGGCATGGGCTAAACCCCAAGTAAGACCCCAGGGTGATCCTGCAGTGAAGACATAGCCACAAGTGTGTCCAACATGTTACCCAAAATGTGTATCTACTGGAAGGAAAAATAGTAGTTACAGCATGGGGGGGAAATTGGGACCTGGAATTATCAGTTGCAGTGGAGCACTGATGAGCACACTTTTTGGGAATAGATGTTTAAGGAAGCACTGGTTAGAAACAGGGATTTAGCAGCCAAGCCTTCTTCTGGACTCTGAATATGGAAATTGTGGCCATGGAGATGTTCCAAATGGTAGGCGAGGAGCAGAGACTCAAACTCAACCTCTTCAGTGCAGAATGATTTATTGGTCTTAACAGACAGAGGAACAGGAATTACAGCAATAAATAAAGACCCACAGAAACATTTACTATTGTTGCCTGTGATAATCCTAGTGCTAGAGACAGTAACTGGGAATGCTGCTTCCTCTTAGGCCTGGTCTACACTACGCGTTTAAACCAAATTTAGCAGCGTTAAACCGATTTAACCCTGCACCCGTCCACACAACGAGACCCTTTTGTATTGATATAAAGGGCTCTTTAAACCAATTTCTGTACTCCTCCCTGACGAGAGGAGTAGCACTGAAATCGGTATTGCCATGTCAGATTAGGGTTAGTGTGGCCGCAAATCGATGGTATTGGCCTCCGGGCGGTATCCCACAGTGCACCATTGTGACCACTCTGGAAAGTAATCTGAACTCAGATGCACTGGCCAGGTAGACAAGAAAAGCCCCGCGAACTTTTGAATTTCATTTCCTGTTTGCCCAGCGTGGAGCTCTGATCAGCACGGGTGGCGATGCAGTCCCAAATCCAAAAAGAACTCCAGCATGGACTGTACGGGAGATACTGGATCTGATCGCTGTATGGGGAGACAAATCTGTTCTATCAGTTACAGAAGACAAAATGAGAAAGCATTTGAAAAAATCTCCAGGCTATGATAGACAGAGGCCACAGCACAGTGCTGTGTGACAAGTGTAATGGAAAGCCAAAGAATCAAATGGACGCTCATGGAGGGAGGGAGGGGTTACTGAGGACTCCAGCTATCCCACAGTCCCCGCAGTCTCCGGAAAGCATTTGCATTCTTGGCTGAGCTCCTAATGCCTGAAGGGTCAAAAACACTTTCCTAGGTATTTCCGGGTATATGTCATCAATTTACACCCTTCTCCCCTCCCGAAAGAAAAGGGAAAAAAAAACGTTTCTCACCTTCTTTCAATGTCACCCTATGTCTAGTGCATGCTGCAGCACTGAACACCAGCATCCCCTTCCCGGTGGCAGACAGTACAATATGACTGCTATCCATTGTCATCATCAACCCGTGCATGGTCCTGGCTGGCCTCGCTGAGGTCGGCCGGGGGCGCCTGGGTAAAAATGAGAATGACTCCCAATCATTCCTGGCAGATGGTACAGAACGGCTGGTAACTGTCTTCATCATAGCAACTGGAGGCTGAGCTCCATCAGCCCCCACCCTTCCTTTCATGTCTAAAGAAAAGATTCTGTACTGCCTGGACTATCATAGCAGCAGGAGGCTTCCTCCTCCTCATTTTATCTTACTAAAAAATCAGTGTTTCTTATTCCTGCATTCTTTATTACTTCATCACACAAATGAGGGGACACTGCCACGGTAGCCCAGAAGGGTTGGGGGAGGAGGGAAGCAACGGGTGGGGTTGTTGCAGGGGCACCTCCTAGAATGGCATGCAGCTCATCATTTCTGCAGAATCTCTGGGGCTCTGACACAGAGTGATTGTGCTCTCTGGTTATCTAGTACACTTGCCCCATATTCTAGGCAGGACTGACTCTATTTTTAGACAAAACATAAAGAAGGGAATGACCTGGGGACTCATTCCCATTTTTGTCCATGTGCCCCCGGCCGACCTCAGCGAGGCCAGCCAAGAGCACCCATGACAGCAGCAGACAGTACAGAATGACTGATAACCGTCATCTCATCACTAACTTACAATGGCATGGCTGACAGTGCAATAAGGATGGTAACCATCTCTGCTACCTTGCAAAGGCAAATAAATGCTGCTGTGTAGCACTGCAGTACCGCGTCTGTCAGCAGCATCCAGTACACATACGGTGACAGTGACAAAAGGCAAAACGGGTTCCATGGTTGCCATGCTATGGCATCTGCCAGGGAAATCCAGGGAAAAAGGGCGTGAAATGATTGTCTGCCGCTGCTTTCACAGAGGAAGGATTGAGTGACGACATTTGCCCAGAATCACCCGCGACACTGTTTTTGCATTGGGATCTCAACCCAGAATTCCAATGGGCGGAGGAGACTGCGGGAACTATGGGATAGCTACGGGATAGCTACCCACAGTGCAACGCTCCAGAAATCAATGCTAGCCTCGGTACATGGACGCACACCGCCGAATTAATGTGCTTAGTGTGGCCGCGTGCACTCGACTTTATACAATCTGTTTTACAAATCCGGTTTATGTAAAATCAGAATAATCCCGTAGTGTAGACATACCCTTTGATGCTCATTCTTCTCCAGCATCAGTGGACTAAGCCTGCTCACCTACAATGTCCAGTGACCTTACTTATAGCTTCATTGCTCTGAGGGGTGATTCTAGGCCCGATATAAGGGCTGAGCAGGCAACTTCCTTCCTCTTAGTGAACTCAGGCTGCACGTATGGTGCAGCTGCTGTAGGAGCTATATTTTTCTCCCAAGGGAACCTCCCCACAGGTGAGTACAAGTCTAGAGCAACAATCCTGACCTGTTTATAAGAAGCTCATCAGAAGCAGCTACCCTGAATCAGCCTATATCAGCAGTAGGGAATTTCAGACGTGCCATGGTTCACCAGAAACCTCCATGGTCTTCTCCTCCACCCACTTATTAAACAGAGAGCAACAGGGTCTCTAGAAGTGAACACTAGCCCGGACTCTCTACAGCTATACAAAGCCCCAGGCAAAGCTAAACTCAGCCTCAGTATAAATGAAAGGGCTCTCTTCCCAACACCTGCAGTTGATGTAAGTAGCCCTGAAGGACTCTATCATAATTTCAGTGTCATTCAATAACACTTTATTGCTGTGACAAGCTATACAAGTGATGCCAAAGTCCAATGTATTTTTCCTCTGCCTATCTGGATGATGGTACGTGTATAAAGGGCCTTAGATACCATTTCTGTTTTCTTATTATTTTCTTGAGGTATTTCCCCATTTGAAATAGGCAAACCAGAGGCTCTTGCTTCATGAATTGTGCAGATGATTTAGTGTGATGGTGCCCTCCTGAGGGCAACACTTAAGGCAGGATGTATAAATTGCACAGGATTGCTAGTGAGTTAGTATGTTTAAAGCAGGAGAATCAGTTGTATCTGATTGGGCTATAGGCTGCAACAACCAAAGGAGCAGCATCTTGCCACAGGGGATGGCTTTCAGTATCTACAAACTGTGGAGCAAATCCTTCCCAGGGGAGCACAGAAAAGCAGAGATAATACTGATGCTGTAAGAAACAAGCTGGTGAAAACAGTCATGCAGGCAGGCCAGGAGTACAGATTCGCAAGTTCCCTTTGCTTGTTCATTAATCAACAGCAGCATACACCTGGAGCAGTGCTTGTTGTTGAGTGCAACACATGTTCTACCTGGGCTGATGGCTGAGTGGTCTCCCTAAGCCAGGGCTGGGGAACCTATGGCACATGGGCTGGATCCAGCCTATTGCTTCATTTCATCCGGCCCACATCAAGTCTCGGTGCCCCCACTCCAGGCTGGAGCCACAAGCACTGGCTTGCCCCACCATGGGCGGGAAGCCCCAAGCCTCGGCGCCACCCCACGGGGCTGGAGCCACAAGTGCCAGCTCGCCCTGCTGCGGGGGAAAACCCCAAACCTCTGAGCACCTCCAGGCAGGTGAGTTGAACGTTTTATATTTCTTTCTCTAAAAAAAAAAAACAACCCACCTTAAATTAAGTTGCTTTTTACTTGTGTGTGGCCCACGATTGATGTTTATTGTGGGTCAAGGGCCCAAGATAGAAAAAACATTCCCCGCTCCTTCCCTAAGCAATAGACTGAGTCCATTTGTGGACTGGCTGGTTATTTTGCTCTCTCTCTCTCTCCTAGTATTCTCTCAGGTCCTGTGGAGATTCTCAGTTGGTAATAGAGCAGCTGCTGAACACTGTTTGGGGTTAATGTCTTAACACAGATATTTGTAGCAATTACTAAAGGTACACATGGAAATGTTGAGACTGTTTTCTTCAGTTTCATCTTCCAAATGTTTCTGTGTTGGCTCAAGGCACTGTACATAAATCTATTAAGATATGCTAATCTAGCTCAATGAAATATAGGGCTATCTTTGTCATTAAATTATAGATGGACTTTGTTGGTAGTTTGAGTTGTAGTCATTATGAAGTACTGCTGTTTGACTTAATATTATATTATCTCATATTTTCCCTTGTGGCTCATGTTACACAGAGTTTTTAATGATGTGATTCTTGAGTGTGTCCTTATGATTTATAACCTCTCTTGTGCTCACTTTTCCCACTATTAAAAAAATCCAATACGTATTTTACTTTGTTTTTAAATGCAAACTGTATCACTTTTATTAATAATAGTGTAATAATTAAGGTCCAGATTCTGCAAACACTTCGATATGTTTAACGTTATACATGCCATGTGAGTAGTTACAAAGAGTTCAGTGGATTATTCTTGTGTAAAGTTAAGAATGTTTTAAGTGTTTGTCAGTTCTAGGCCTAAATCCTATTAGGAAATAAGCAGTGTGGTAACATTGTATCCCTAAAGCCAATAGAAATGCTGGATATTCAAGAAATGCAAGATCCCATGGGCCCAGACACTGTATAATGTTGATTAAAAGAAACCTCAGCATTTAAAGTTGCTCTACTTTATGGTACAATGAAGTATCATAGTGGAATGCTGCATGACAGCAGTGCCAAGAATTGGGGCTTGGCTAAATTGAGAGCTAGTGAGCAGCAAGTGGTGATATAAATCTACCCTGTACATGTTTTTGTGGACCATGCTGCCATGCACTAAAAGTTTCAAAGTGAGCTTTGCTCGACTGCTGTTCAAACCGCAGTAGATCAAAGCGCACTACAGAACTTTCAGTATGCGGTAGCAGGATGAGACCTTTTAGATGAGGCAGGCTAATGTGCTGTAAATGTTACACTCTATCCTGCTGCAAACTAACTCCCCATTTAGACAATCCCCTTAGGCTCCCAGGTGCAGCAGTCCACCCACATTGATCATCCTGCATTGTGATCAGCAATGGATTGCTGCACCTGAGTGGGTCAGTCTCTTGCCTGTGTTGCACACAAATGCCAGGAGGTTATTTAATCAAGTATGTTTTAGTAGTGGAAAGTCTGCAAATTCAAAGACACAGCTCACTAAGACTACAATCTTCCCTGAATAATGGGGAGTGAGCAGAGCAGATTCTGAATAGTTTCCCTGTTTTTCTCCTTGCTTAATGGGGCTGGGGGAGGGAGGGGGAGAATAGGTAGTGACAGCCCTCTTCCTGGTGTAGCTTACTTCTCCCTCTGGGTCAGTTCAGCTGCGCTAGCTGCAGCCTAGATCATATGGATAGGTGTCACTTATTGCATTTCCATTGATCTAAAATTGATGTATACTCGAGCACATACGTGTGAAGAAACAGGAAATGAATGAAACATACTTAAAATGCTTTTATGAGTAATTACAATGACAAGTTAAATGTAAAATAGATGGTTTTTTTCCTGAAGGATGCCAAGTTTTATGAAAAGATAATATGTTAAACAGTTAGAGAAATTATCTACATAGTATGCTCTACTAATCTAGTTAGTATTATGCTAATATAATACAGTTTTATACCACAGGATCCTCAATAAATCAGTAGGTTTTTCTTCTTGCCTTCATTTCAGTAATTTATGATAAGTAGGACTAAGTATTGAAGTAGGCAGAGAATTAATAACATTTGTAAAGTTTGTAATAAATACACCAAAACAGACTTTTATCAGGAGTGCTGCATGCAGCACTTGCTGTCTTAATTTCTTTCAGATGTATCCATGCATCTTGAAAGGCCAGTGATTTTTCAAGGGAGGTCATCATTAATTCATTTTCTATTCATATTAACTAATGCTAGTTATACTTTCTTTGCTAGTATTATGACTGCACCTAGTGGGGCCATGGGTATCTGACTGCAATTTATTAGTATTTAAATGTTCGTGTTTTTTAGTGGAACTGGTCACTGATGGCAAGAACATCTGGAATTCACTCTTTTCCTGATGTTACCTCCCCATGGTTAATCAGGACCTTGTGGGAGGGCGAAAGAGGAAGGAATTGTTGCCAGCATTAAGCTGTTCAATTTTCTTGAGCATATAGTAGAGCTCTGGAGAATATTTAGTCAGGCTTTATGTTAACAGTACATTATCAATAGTTTATAAAGGTTAATAACTAATAAATGTTTTAATAAGTGGTTAATCAATTGTAATAACCAACAGGTTAATAGCTTCCTTGTAACCATGGCTAATAACCAATTGTACGAACTTAGGCAAATATGCATATAACCATGCGTAACATAATGCTCATGTCCACAAATATGTTTATAAAAGGATAATAAATGTTATAAACAATTTACAAATATATGTTTCATTTAAAATTACAGAATATTAAGTAGCATGCATAGTGAAAACATTTTAAAGGGGGTACTATCAGGTTCAACATCATATATGTCATCATCGAGGTTAATCCCAAAGGAATGTAGCCTCCTTACAGATGGAGCACCGCCGAAAGCAAGCTGTACCTATTGGGTCCTTAAAACAGTCTGGATATTCAGTCTATGTCTGTCACTGGTTATCTTATTGCAGCACTGACCAGCCTGTAATTATATTCCATGGTAAACACACTTCATAATTTGTTGGGGTTCCATCCTAACAATATGCCTGGCCTATAAAGGTTAATGGATCCCTAGGGAGGATGTGAGAAAAGCAGTCACCAGGAGAGGGGCTGCAAGGAGCAGCCCATGAGGGCTGGGCATGCCAATATAAGAAGAACTGTAGGGCAGAGCAGAGGCAGTTGCTCCCTGGAGCTTGAGGAAGGAAGCCTGCCTGCTTTGCAGGAGGAAGAAAGCTAGCACCTTGGACAGTGTAGTGCTAAGCAGGATATGGGGAATGAGAGCAAGTTCCCAGCTGAGTGCTGGCATGCTGAGGCCCTGAGATAAGGACAGAGATGATGCTGGGGCTGTGGGGAAGTGGCCCAGAGAAGTAGACAGAGAGGTTTGAGGAGACGCAGCACATGGCTGCCATCTATAGGACTGGCTGAGACCCAGAATAGTGGGTGACTAAGTTCCCTGTAAGCTGCATGGCCATGCAGCAGGCTATAAAGAGCTGCGCAGTTACAGGGGCCTGAAGTGGAGAGAGGTAGAGGGTGGGTGCGGACTGGCGAGGGGAGCAAGTTGGGAAGTGCAGGCCTGCCAGAGGCCTATCCCCTGGCCCTGGAGCTCGCTGCTGCCAGTGGGGGAAGAGGGGCCCCTCCCCCAGAGCTCGCTGCTGCCGGCGGTGAGAGGGCTGGGGGAGTTCTCTGGCCTAAGCCCTGGGGCAGCCTGCACCCCCAAATCCTCATCTGCAGCCCCACATCACAGCCCGCAACCCCAGCTGGAGCCATCACCCCTCCACATCCCAGTGCTCTGTTCCAGCCCTGAACCCCCTCCCACACTCTGAACTCCTCAGCCCCACCCCCACCACACATCACCTCCATATTGATGCACATAATAAAGTTCATTCTGCACATAGATATAAAAAATTATATACTGAGGAAGTAGCTAGACCACTGGACTGCAGTACATTCCCCCTGAAGGGGGGGACAGAGAGTGCAGCACAGCCAGAGGGCTATGACCTTGGAGCACCACAGGTCCAGGAACAGAGGTGACGGCAGGTGAGACACCATCAGAAGAGGGTGTAGAGCTAATTCCCAGAACAGCCAGCAGAAGGCACCGCAATGGTGAGTCACACTCTGCCACAATGCTCATTCCAAGAAAGCTGTTGAAATCAAAACAGTGCTGATGGAGGCGGTTGCTGGGTTTGGCTATAAATATTATACATAACAGTTCCAATTATTTAATCATTTACTTAATAATACCTAGATTATTAAAACTAAAAGTGATTTTTAAAATCATTACAGTGGTTGTACTTAAGAATTTCTTCTGCTTCTATGTCAAACTATTTTTATCATTCTTTAACATGTCCTTTGGCAAAACACATCTTGTTGAAACCTCACTATACATTAAATGAGAACCACGCTAGTGGTCAGTTCAGATAACTTTTATTATAGGTAGTTGGTAATGGTTACTATAGTTAGGGTCACTCAATGTTTCCCACTATAAGAAATTTTCCATGATGCTCTTTTGCCCCTGGCTGAACGTTTTTTGTTTTGTTGTGTTTTGTTTTGTGTTTTTGCTGTTTTTTTATCTTTCAGTTAAAAACAGTTCAGCCATTTCAGAGAATGAGATTAGGGAAAACTTTTTTTTTGCCCATTTTAAGTGTTAAGAATTTTTTCAGAAGCTCTAGTGCCTCCATGCTTTGGAGCTGGGATTTGAGGTTTGAAGGGGGGTCACCCTGGTGTCAGGGATGTGCTTTTTCTTCTCACATGACAACAAACAAACAAAAAACATTCAACTTTTGGCCAAGTTATGAGCCATTGAAAAAATCTGTTTGCACATAGAATCATAGACTCATAGAAATACATGGCTGGAAAGGACCTTGAGAGGTCACTAAGTCCAGTCCCTTGTACCATAGCAGGACCAAATGAACCTAGACAGGAGTAGTCAATAGGCAGACCACTGGTCCAATCCAAACCACCAGATGCTTTTGAATGGACCCTAAAATCTACAGTCTGACGCATCCTATGTAGATACGTGCAAGGGTCTTCCTCTCTCCACAGAAAGGATAAGTGAACCACATCAACCATCAACTGATATCCCTGGTCAGCCATGGAGCCAGAATGGAGTGCAGGGTAGCTCACTGGGATTCCTCTCCCTCCTCAGGTAGCAGCAGGTTCCACCACTTTGTATTATGATGAGACATGAAGACAAGGAAGTAGGTGGTATGAAGCAAAAGAATGTTCTCAGGATGCAGTTTGGAGGTAAACTGGCTGGATGTTCTTCAGTTGACGTAGGTTGCTTGTCAGGGGAAGCTGAGGGGGCTTGCAGGGCAGGGACCTAATGATGAGTTGCAGAGGGCCAGAGATGAGGTATCCACAGGAAGCACCCTCCCACATGACCCACTCAAAAAAAGAGAGAGATGTGGGAGGCAAGGTTGCCTTCACCTTCTGGAGCAAATGAAGGGACATGCAGGGTGGGCAGCCCCATGCACTGGCCAAGTGCCATGAGGTCCACCCAGTTGCTCTGATCATAGTCCAGGAGGTCTCCGATTCTGGTGGTGCCAGCCAAGACCAACCTCTGGTACATCATGGGGGAACTCTACCACCTGTACATGGAAGTGGGGGTTATGTAATTGGAGTTCTATGAAGAGATTCTCTCCCTTGATGGCTGCTATGAACCTGGTTGTTGAAACTAGTGTCCAGGTCCTGAGGAGGTCCTGGTAAAAGACCAGCAGTCAGAGAGGTATTGAGGGAGACACTGCAGGTGGAGATAAAAGAGCTGCTGGACATATTGGAGCACTGAGAGGCAGCAGAGGAAAGCGTGTGCCAGCATGCTCCACGTTGAACTACCTGCACTGTAAAGGAGTCTCTGCAGAAGCAGAAGGCATGAACCTGGCTACAGACACAGAGCAGGCCCTGTCGGCTCTCTCCCAGGAGAAGGCTCAGATCACCAACAGAAACCAGCTAGAAAAACTTCAGAATCTTCTGCTGGAGGCTGGCCAGAGTCCCTGGGGGCAGGCTTAGGGTGTTGAAGTGATGCCAGAACATGGACAGGACTAATTGTTTGATCACCAGTGCCCTCTCCTGAAGACAAAGGCTCCAGAGCTGGCCCATTCACCTCCACAACCAGTCAGACACCTTGGCCTCTAGGTCAATCACATTCTCCAGTGGGGAGGGATTGGTGGCAGAAAGGTACATGGTCAGGTAGAGCAGTGGACCTGTGCCCCACTGGATGGCATGGAGCACAGGTGATAGGTAGCCCACCTGCCACCCATCTCTGACCATCAGGCAAGAGTTCATGACCCAGTTGACCCAACTGGAAGAGGCTGCCTAATAAATGGCTTTGCAAGCCTCCGCCTGTGCGAGATTGCCCAAGTCCTGGGCCATGAGGAGCTCATTGTCAGCATACTCTCATCCAGCTTCTTCTAATGCTCTCTCCAGAGGAATAGATCCCTAGGGCAAGCAGCCAGGCTCCTCTCTGGCTCCAAAACATCCAACTCCAGCTGCTCTATTGCTGTATCTCTTCTTTGGCTGGTCCCCTGGTGCAGTCATGGCAGAAGAGATGGGCATGGGCCTTTCCCACATGTCTCTGCCAGGCCCTCCAGAACTCTTGGAAGGACACTGCAAAACCCACTTACTCCAACAGGCTGTTACTGAAATGCTAGTAGGTCAGCCCTAGTGGCTGAAGTGTCAGCAAGGCCGTGATGGCCACCGGCTTGTGGTCTGAGAATGAGGTAAGACTGGTGCTCGAGGAGTGGGCATGCAAGATGTGAAATCGAGAAAGATAGATGCAGTCCATCCAGGAGTGGCATAGCCATGTGTCTTTCACATAGACATAAGTGAAGGTGGTGGTGTCTAGGAGGTGGTTGGGCCAGACATCCACCAGGGACTGATGATCAACAATCTCCCTGAGGACGTCCATGGTGGCCTGGCACTTCTCTGTTGCAAGAAAGTCCCACATGTCCAGGGTGATGTTAGACCCCACCCAGGACCAGCCCTTGGCGAGGGTACAAAGTGGTAAAGAAGGCAGATGTCTGGCAAAAGAAGCACACCCACTCTGGGCACAGCATCAGGACGGAGATGTTAACCACGTTGAGAATTCCCTCTACGCAGACCCAGAGGTCAAGTAGACATCCCAGCATGACCTCAGCAACCCCTCGCACTTTAGTCCATAGGTCCAGGGAGAACAGGTGGCTACCCCACTCAAGAGTGTGGTGAAGTGGCTGAAGTACACCCCATTCCCCGACTAGCTGCCATCTGGCTTCAGCAGCTGGATCAGTGAAAGTCTCCTACAGGAGGATCACAGAGTATTCTCCCTCCCCCGCTTTCTGAAGGAAGGTGAGACACTTCTGTGAAGAGTCACCCTACAGCCTCTGGTGTTAAGTGAGGTGATGGTAGCTGGTATCATTTGAAGGCCGAGAATCCTCACAGCCAAGAGTGCCACCCACCTCCACAGCAACCCATAGTCCATCCCAAAGTAGATCAAGGAATCATGGAAACTGTTTGCCCATTGCTAGTCTGTGATGTCTTGTTTCCTGGTCCCCTTTCCTTCCTCCATTAAGGCCCTCCAGGCCTGAAGAACAAGATTAAAGTCCCCACCACCATCACAGGGAGGTGAGCTGTACCTTCCCCCTGGAGCCAAAGTCATCTACCAGGAACCGGTGCTGCTCATCCTGCAGCCCGGTGGGGGTCAAGAACTCTGTAGACCCAGCCAATTCCACAGACTCCCAGTCATCATCCAGCTAACCTCCATCAGTGGCCTCACAGCCTTCAGGCAGGAGCATTTGTGCAGCTGGTATTTCTATTCCCCTACCTCATTTCACAGGCAGCTGCTGTACTCCCTCTGCTGTTCACTCCTGTGTTAGGGGCTGAGGCAGAAACTACATTGTGGATGGTGCTGCACTGAGGGCAGGTACTAGGTGGCCCTTTTATGACACCGTGCTCAGGCACTGGGATGGGCTCAGTGTGCCCACAGCCTCAATATCTTGTTGGCCACTGATTGATTTGGGGCTCTCCAGCTGCTCTGGCAACAATTGCCATGATTCAGGAGGGGGGTCCACCAACTGGACTTTCTCAGGGGACACAGAATCAGGCTCAGTGGTGCCCCCCCCCAGATGTCCTGTGGAGGCATCTCAAGGAGGGGGAGGTGCTAGGCCCACAACTTACACTTGCCATGCTTCCTCCGTGTCCTTCCTGATAACCAATACCCAGACCTCCACAGCTGTCACTGGAGGCCAGCCAGCTGGGGTAAGTCCAGTGGAAAAGGGCAATAAGACTGTGGCTTGGGGAGGCAGGGATGGGGCATAGAAGGAAGGGTGGCCTCCCCCAATATAAACCTGCTCCTGGATGGCAGAGCAACCCCCTCCTCCATAGACCCTGCCCAATGGCTTTCAGCAGCCAGGCCCATCCACTCAGCTGGGCACAACAGGGGGCTACCCCTGACACCTGAGCAGGATTATTGGCTGATGGAGGAGGAGGGGGAACTAGGCAGGTAGGGTCGCTAGCAGTAGCAGGACCAACGTCCTCCTAGGTCTTGGGGGTGCCTGGTATTCCACATTGCCAGGCCAAAGTCTCTCAGCATGTGCCTTGAAGTCTGGCAGAAGCAGCACCGAGCATCCCTGAAGAGTAGTAGACCTGGTACAAGGAGCCCTGATAGGGCACTAGAAAAGACCCCTCCAAGCTCCCCCTGCCACACACCACTGCTGGCAGTTGAATGGTGACTGGCAGAGGATGGAGTCCTTTCATCCTAGCAGGAGAGGGTTGGAGACCAGCTTCCCCCAATTGAACAGGAGAAACAGGATAATGTTGGATAGGAAGGATGAGATGGAAGTGAGAATCTCCCCTATGCCCAGGTCCTCCACAGGTTTAAGAGAAGTAAAGAAGCCCTCCCCACTGAACTGTCTTTCACCACTGGCTCCTGGGTGCCAGTCTCCAATGCCAGGAAGAAGACAACCATCCCATACATTTTGAAGGCCAACTCTATGGCTGACAGCCTGACCACAGTGTCAATACCTGCTATGTAGGCTTCAGTGTAGGGCAAGGCAGTCGCTAGGAGGAGGCAGAAGACACTGTGCCTCCTAGTTGGGGTGGGGGAAGGGGCCCCACCGAGTACTGATGTTAGTAGAGGCAGCAGTGGCAGTAACGGCAGCAGTGGACAAAGGTGCCATGGGGTAGCATGTGGAGCCATGGCCAGCTGGGCCTACGGTGTGAGGGCTGAGGAGTGAGCAACCCCAGAACCGGTGGAAGGGACTGTAGGGGGATGGGGCGCTGTGGCATGGTGGGAGAAGCCTTCTGGCCCTTTTTCTTCCCCTTGCCCATTCTGCTGGCTGAGGGGGCTCCCTTGGTGGTGGTAGCAGATTTGGCTGTGGAGCCCCTTCCTGTGCCTGCTGCCGCCGCCCCACTGAGAGCACTGATGATACTGGCAGCAGCGTTAATGGTGGTTGCCATGGGAGCAGATGAGGGGAGAAAGCCAAGGTGGGGGCAACACCAGTGCCTAGGGGTCCTCACCTCAGCATTCCCACTCAGTGTCCCCATGGACAAAGCTGTTGGAGTAGAAACTTTGCACTGAGTGGCTGAGTCAGGCTCCACCAATGAAGAAGTCACCAGAAGGGGTGGGTGATAGGAATGCTAACTGGAAGGGTGGTGATAAGGAAGGCAGAGGCTAACTGCTCCTCCCCACTGAGCTGTGTGTGGTGGGAGGAGGGCATAGATTAGTGAAACAAGAGAAGGGGCAGGAGTGGAGAGGCCACAACCAGCAGTTTGGGTGAAATCGGCTCATCTGGTTGCACTCGGATGAGGGGTAGTGCAAGTGCTAGGGGGTGCTATGAACAGGGTATCAAACAAAAATGGTGAGGGTGGGATCACAAGTGCAGAGATGATGTGTGAGTGCACAGGGGCAAGAGAAGCCAGGTGGGACACAGGAGGCAAGGAACAAACAATAAGGGGAAGGGTCTGGGCAGGGAATAAACAGCAAAGCATGGGGCCTGGGCAAGCTATGGAAAGCCTGAAAACAAAATGTGAAGGGGCTCAGGTGGCAAGCAAACAAGTAACGGCGTGTTAGGTGAGGCAGGTAAAACAAACATTAAGGGTGAAACCCCAGGTGAGGCAGGGCACACATAACAAGCTGCTACAATTCCTCATCTGGAATTATACCATCTGTTCTCACAGAGGTATTGTGAATATGAATTCATTAGTGGTTTTTAAAGAGCTTGGACCCTATGGTGCAAAACCCATAGAAATGCTTGGGAGTCCTAGGAAGACATTATTATTGTATGTAGTGTTGTAGCCATGTCAGTCCCAGGATATTAGAGAGACAAGTGGGTGCGGTATTATCTTTTACTGGACCCACTCCTGCTGGGGAGAGAGACAAGTTTTCTAGAAACACAAAACTCTTCTTCAGATCTGGGAAGCTTTTACTCAGGGTGTCACAGCTAAATACAAGATTGTTTAGCATAAGTAGTTAACACATATTTCAAGGGTCCATTCAATGCGCAGTGACCTGTTACCCCTCCAGTCCTAGAGAGTAAAGAAAGGGGGAGAAAGCAGCTGCCAGAAGAGTCTAAGGGTGCCTGGCATCCCTTCTTGCCAGGACAAGGGACAATTCCTCACCACCAGAAGTTGGTCCAATAAAAGATATTACCTCACCCACCTTGTCTCATTAAGAAACTAGTAATTTTGTATTCAGCGCAATGTTTGAAAGGTGTGCTGTAATTAGGCCTAAGGCTTTATTTTGTTACATAATGTTATATAGGTTGGTTGATGTATAATATCCGGGCATACTTTAACCATTTTACTGCACATACATGTGTCACTGCCTGTTTTTCTCTCAAGTAGTATTTTGAAGAGTGCTCTTTTCAGATTTTATACCGCCACCATTCCTCGTAGTATCTGAGTGTCTTCCATATAAAATTGATTGGCAATAGCAAAGTGCTTAGTAGATTTCATGGAGTCTCTGCCTCTTTTCCCATTTTAGTTTATAACAGCCGGCCAGAGAGTTCAGCACTTCTAGAAATTAAGGCATTGCTGTAGCTGTTGCTATCTTCCCTCTCAGTTGGTGATGGATATCTAGTCTTCCGATAAAGCAGGACATGAGACTACTGCATAAATGAGTCGTTAGTGCACATCTGGAAATCATTATTGCTAATCAGTCTAGCTTTTATGTACTAGTTGCTGCAATCATTATGACTAATCAGACTTTTTGTGTAACTTGTTGCTGGGACAGTATGTGTACAATAGTATCTTCAATTTACTACAACTCCCTGAACATACTGATTGCAAATGAATCAATAATAAAGTAGTGGATAACCCCACTGGGCGATAATGATACAAACAAGAACAGCTGCTATGTGACAAAGTAGGTGCTTTTAATAAATGAAAATTGCAATAATTAATTTTGAGGCCCTTTTATAAAAGAATCGGGAGAATCCTCCAAAAGGATTTGTTAAAAAGAGTGATTGTTAAGGCCACAATTCCACAAAGCACTGAACCATGTGTCACAGACTGTGAAAGGATCAGGGTGGACTCTCTATCTAGAGATAGGAGAATAATGTCAGAAAAAGGAGACCCAGGAATGTGTGAGTGTACATGCCTGCTCTCTCTATCTCTGGGGAGAGCCTGTTTAGTTCCAGTGGTGGGCCCTGGAAATGGGGTAAGACCCAGAGAGCCATACTTGTGGGTTGGTGTTCCAAGGAAGGAGCTAGAAGGACTTAGAGAGAAGCTTGGGAACTTGAGGAGAGGCTTATTAACACAAGCTCCTGGGAAACAGCACCAGGGGCTTAGAGGTAGGGAGTGTCCTGGGGACACAGCACTGCATCTAAAGGAGCAGACCAAGCTGCAACCTAGAGCAGAGCATGGATCCTGCTTCTGCTACCAGCTTTAAGGAAGGGATGTAAAAGCCCTGGCACAAGGACTATTGAGCCTGTGATGGGGTTGAGGGCTGATCACAGAGGAAGGATGGACAAGTACCCAAGACAAATGAAACAATCTCTTGTTAGGACATTTAGGTTTCTAGTTGGACTTTTGGCTCCCTGGAAGAGGTCTGGACAGATGTGGCTTCGCTGGAGGGCTACGTTATGACAGAAATTGGTCATCACAAGGCCATAAAGTGATCAGAGGGCATGCAAGGTGAATATCCTTGCAATGCCAGGAACTGATACTGGAGGCTGCTATAGCATTGTGTGGAACTGCTTACAGCATGCTTAAGTCTCTGTGGATTCAGGTTAAGGTGAGACACATGCTTGAACACTGCTTTGAATTAGGGCATAAGAGAATTCATAGGGTTAAGTCTTGTTGTCCTTATCCAGCTTTTTGCTACAGTCCTTACATAGGCAAAACTCCCATGACTTCAGAATTTGACCCTTATATACTGCAGCAAGTAACAGCATTAATGTTATTGTACTAATTGCTAACTAATCAAGCGCTGATTTTTAAGCTGATAATGTTAATATTTCACCTGCATTTATAAGTCAATAGGAATAAATTTCTCAATGGTATTTCAAAATAGCTAATGGAAATAGGTCAAGTGTTTCTCCTGGGAATGTAGAGTAATGCCTATAATATACCTTTAATCAGTGTGGGTTCATCCATCATAGCGATGTTTCTTTAAGTAATCCAAAGAATATTCTATGTCTCGGTGCTACAAATGCTTACACTTTAAAAAAAAAAAGTTTTTTTCTGGGGGGGGCGGGAAGGAAGTTAGCCTGAAATATCCAGCGTATAACTAAACAAAATAAGACTAATAACATAGGACAGTGAACATAGCTAAAAACATCCTTGCATGATTGTCATAAACAGAAGTTAAGGGTTAATGTCTCTTTTACCTGTAAAGGGTTAACAAACAGTGAACCGGACACCTGACCAGAGGACCAATCAGGAAACAAGATACTTTCAGATCTCAGTGGAGGGAAGCCTTTGTTTGTGTTTTTGGGTTTTTGCTCTCTTCTGTGGACTGCCTCTTCCCTGGCTATTTCTGCATTTATTAGTTCCATCTTCCTTTTATGTTCATTGTCTCTTTCTATGGCTTCTAGCTTTGCTTGTTCCTGCTTCAGGGTTTCTTTGAAACTCATGGTTCCTGTTTTCTTGTGCTGGTGCACCCTCTGGTGTTTATTGCCTGAACTGCTGCTTCTCTGTTGCCTCCTTGGGGTTGCTTAGCAACAGAGTCTTTTTTAACTTTTCTAAGTAGCCTTTCCCGCTAAAGTTAGAAACAAAAAAAACCCTTTCATTTGCATATGTGTTTTGCTGGAGTTCCTGTTGACTCACAGTTGGAGTCCCTTTTGTTTAACAAAAGACTCTTGTTAAACCTTAATGTCTTTGCCTTCAGGCAGTCTCTCTGCACAACCAGAAAGAAGAAAAGAAAAAAAATTGTTCTGGCTGTAGTTTAAAAAAACCCCTTCTCTCCACTTATAAGCAGCTAGCAGAGAAAAAAGAAAAATAATAATCTTACTGGCTTTTGCTTTTAACTCACTGGCTATTGGACAAGTTGGGATAGGCCCAATTCATATCTACAACAGACTTAACCAAGGGGTACTGACAAGTACCGCTAGACGAACCTGCCAAAGAGAGGTCAGCATTCATCACCCATGCAGGAGTGTATGAAGTTAATGTGCTTCCTTTCAGGCTGCGAAATGCACCCGCCACCTTCCAAAGACTGGTAGATGGTCTACTAGCAGGATTGGGAGAATATGCAGTTGCCTACCTCGATGATGTGGCCATTTTTTCTGACTCCTGGCCCGAACACCTGGAACACCTGGAGAAGGTCTTTGAGCGCATCAGGCAGGCAGGACTAACTGTTAAGGCCAAAAAGTGTCAAATAGGCCAAAACAGAGTGACTTACCTGGGACACCAGGTGGGTCGAGGAACCATAAACCCCCTACAGGCCAAGGTGGATGCTATCGAAAAGTGGCCTGTCCCAAAGTCCAAGAAACAGGTCCAATCCTTCTTAGGCTTGACCAGGTATTACAGGCAATTTGTACCATACTACAGCCAAATCGCTGCCCCACTAACCGACCTAACCAAAAAGACCCAGCCGAATGCAGTTAAGTGGACTGATGAGTGTCAGAAGGCCTTTACCCAGCTTAAGGCGACGCTCCTGTCTGACCCTGTGCTAAGGGCCCTGGACTTTGACAAACCATTCCTAGTAACCACAGATGCATCTAAGCGTGGTATAGGAGCAGTTCTCATGCAGAAAGGACCGGATCACAACTTCCATCCTGTCGTGTTTCTCAGCAAGAAACTGTCTGAGAGGGAAAGCCACTGGTCAGTCAGTGAAAAGGAATGCTACGCCATTGCGTACGCCCTGGAAAAGCTACGCCCATACTTTTGGGGACGGCGGTTCCAGCTACAAACCGACCATGCTGCGCTAAAGTGGCCTCATACTGCCAAGGGGAACAACCAAAAACTGCTTTGATGGAGTTTAGCTCTCCAAGATTTTGATTTTGAAATTCAACACATTTCAGGAGCTTCTAACAAAGTAGCTGATGCACTCTCTCGTGAAAGTTTCCCAGAATCCACTGCTTAAAATTTGTCCTTAAAATGTACAAAGTCTTGTAGTTTACATACTTAGCAGTATATGTATAAGGTGCATGTGTTGTATTAATCTGTTTATTCTAAAGTTCTAGGAAGAAACACCTCCAGTGAGGTTCCCCACTGTCTGCGATTTGGGGGGCGTGTCATAAACAGATAGATAAGGGTTAATGTCTCTTTTACCTATAAAGGGTTAACAAACAGTGAACCAGACACCTGACCAGAGGACCAATCAGGAAACAAGATACTTTCAAATCTCAGTGGAGGGAAGCCTTTGTTTGTGTTTTTGGGTTTTGCTTTGTTCTCTCTGGGTCCTGGAAGGGACTAGACGTGCAACCAGGTTTCTTGCCAATCTCCCTGCTACAGTCTCTTATATATTCAGAATAGTAAGTATTAAGTAGAACAGGCAGTTATAGTCTTTTGATTGTTTTCTATATTTGCAAATGTGTAGTTTGCTGGAAGTATTTTAAATTGTATATTGCTGGTGGGGAGGCTTCTTTCTAGTGTCTATAAGATGAAAGACTCTGTAACTGTTACCATCTAAATTCCAGAGACAACTTTTACTTTTTTTCTTTCTTTTTATTAAAAGTTTTGCTTTTAAGACCTGCTTGATTTTTTTCTCCTTGTTGAGGCTCAAGGGAATTGAGTCTGTACTTACCAGGGAATTGATGAGAGAAGGAAGGGGAGAGAAGGGGGAGAAAAAACCTGATTTCTCTGTGTTGTGATTCAAGGAGGTTGAATCACGGTAATCTCCTAGTGTACCCAGGGCGGGAAGGATCTGGGAGGAAGAAAGAAGGGAGGGGGAATGGTTTATTTCCCTTTGTTGTAAGACTCAAGGGGTCTGGGTCTTGGGGGTCCCCTGGGAAGGTTTGGGAGGGGACCAGAGTTTACCAGGCACTCCAAGCCCTGGTTAGTGGCAGCACTACAGAATCTAAGCAGGTAATTAAGCTTAGAGGAATTCATGCTGGTACCCCAACTTTTGGACTCTAAGGTTCAGACTGGGGAAATATACCATGACAATGATCTTAAAGATTTGTAGAGGGGTGAGATAGCTCAGTGGTTTGAGCACTGGCCTGCTAAACCCAGGGTTGTGAGGTCCTTAAGGGGGCTACCTAGGGATCTGGGGAAAATCAGTACTTGATCCTGCTAGTGAAGGCAGGGGGCTGGACTCAATGACCTTTCAAGGTCCCTTCCAGTTCTATGAGATATATAACAAAGTAAATAATTTGAGAGATACCTATGGTACATCAATTGTTTGTACACTTGTTTGAAGCTTCTTGCCTCAGTAAAGAGTTGTAATTTTTCTCAAGCATTGTAGAGGAAGAGTCTAATTCAGCCATTTAGTGCTTAAAGAAGCATGCCAACTGGTATTGAAAAAGACTTCATTGGTGTTAATTGACTTAGATATCAGACTTCTATAATCTTTGGTTGGCGTGATAAAGCTGTGCAGCAAAACATGTATACTATTTTTAGGTGACTCCTGTGTGAGATTATCTGTTCTGTATTGTTTTCTCTTAAAGTTTCAATAAGAAAAACAGAATATAGCAACTCTCCCTAATATTCTGCATCTGAATTGAAACAAAATGGCAGCTTCCCCAGATGTCCCAGCAGCAAGCAGTGAGAGTTCTATACACCTCCTCTCAGTTAAGTAACTATAGTATTTGCAGCATGTATCATTTATCATTGGTGTCAGATTGAAATCTTTGGCTAAAATTTCCAACATGACTAGTGATTTTGGGGTATCTCAATTCTGTGACTCCTCAAAGGGGCCTGGTACTCACTGCTGAGCACTCACCCTCTGAAAATCAGACCCCTTTAGGGAGGTTTCATCTTGGGCATGTAAAATGACTAGTCACTTTTGAAAACACTTCACCAAGACATAGAAGACTCAGTTGCTAGTCACATTTTGAGCATCTTAATTTGTTGATGCCCAAGATGACGCTGAAGTGGTCTGACTTTTTTCCCCAGAGGATTAGTGCTCAGTACTTTCTGAATACCAGGTTCCTTTAAAGAGTCCAAACTGGATGTCCCAAAATGGAAGTAACCAATGTCACTAATCTTGCATATAACATCTAATGTATATGAGAACCATGAAAAATGCTGCATGCCGGCTTTACTGCAAATCATTGAAAACTTGCTCTGATTTCAGTACAATAAGATTCCAGAATAATTTAAACTCCAGAATTTATTCCCCTTCTGATTCTGTCAGTCTAACTGAGATGATTCAGGCTTCCATGCAAGGCAAATCTGCTCACCTAAACATTTGCTTGAGGGTGGGTGAGATAAGACTGGCTAGGGATGGTGGTTTCTGATGCTTTCTCCCACTCTGCTCTTGCTGCTATTGGTGTCAGTTCCAAAAGAGAGAGATTGTCTAAGGAGTTTTACTTTTATATAACAAAAGAGGGAGATGGAAAAATTACAGTGAAACACTTTTCATCAAAATTTGCAGACTTGTCAAAATTGAAACTCTTCATGGAGACGGTTCAATTTCAACCAAGTTCTGATGTTTGTATCATTATCTCCCAGTGGGGTTATCCACTACTTTATTATTGATTCATTTGCATAAATTGAAGATACTATTGTACACATACTGTCCCAGCAACTAGTTACACAAAAAGTCTGATTAGTCATAATGATTACAACAACTAGTACATAAAAGCTAGACTGATTAGCAATAAATCTAGGACATCTTCCCTTCCCTCCCCCCGTACTCGCAACCCATGGCAGCCATTAGCACCTTTCATCATAACAATAATCTCCAGCTACATACACTTGTTTAATATAAGTTTGAGGGCAGCCTAGCTTGAAATGCACAACCCTATATATTTTAAAATATGATTCCTATTGTAAGTTTCAGGATGTGAGGTGATCAATAGAATTTGTTTCCATGTGTTCATTAAAGTAGATATAATACAGATTCCATTTCTATCTGCTACCTACCTCGTTAAGCCAATTTCTCCCCTGGCTGGTATTGATTTTCAGGAGCACCGAAAGTGTGCTAATCATCCAATCGAAACTAAAAATAATCCACAGAAAATAATTGAATATAAAAGTGATTATTTTCAAAGAGAGGAAGCAATCTGCTGCTGAAAGCCCCTTTACTAAGTTGTTAAAGTGCCATTTACAGTTGCTCATCACTGAAAAAGCTAAGGAAGTTGAAGAAACAAGTTGCTTGTGAGTTGCTCCATAAGAACAGTCATACTGGCTCAGACCAGTGGTCCATCTAGCCCAGTATCCTGTCTTCTGATAGTGGCCAGTGCCAGATACTTCTAAGGGAATAAGCTGAACAGCAATCTTCCAGTGATCCATCCCCTGTCATCCAGTCCCAGCATCTGCCAGTCAGAATCCAGGATACTACTAGTTAAAGCAAATTTATATAAGTACAGCTTTGAACTATCTACAGGCTGTCAAACTAGTTCTGAGATTCATGTTATATTTAGTCTCCAGTCACAGGTGGCTCCCATTGGATGAAAGCATATATAACTCCACATTATCATGACACCTTGCCTGAATGTACAGGAACAAGCTTCTCTTAAAGAAAGCAGGAATAGTATGTGATGTCACTTCAGCTCCTAATTCTTCCTGAAGGGCAATGTCTGAGACCTGGGTGAAGTCCATTTAAATAAAAAAAAAGGGGGGGGGAGACTACTGAAGACAGATAATCTTAGCAATAATAACGGTGCCCTCTTGTCTCTTTTGAATGGAACTTCAGGCCATATGCATTAATTCAAATGGTGATATCATCTGGTAATAATTGGAAATGTGGGAAGAGGGGATATTTAAGTACCAGGCAAAGAAGACTTTGCACTCGTAGGGATGGCAGAGTTTAGGCACAGGAAAGTTCCTGAAGGCTCACTGTCACTGACATGATCAAAGATGAGAAACCACAAGATGACTAGACTGTGCACCCCTGGATTTCTGGATTTGTTCGCTAGATTTCCAGATTGAAACTTGGGATTTCATGTTGGTGAGTATTTACCTGCACCACTGGGTTTGGTTTTGAGCCAGCCTAGGAGCCCATGCTGGGATGTAAGAGGGTCTCTCAATAGCACAGGCAAATCAACATCTTGGGAAGAACAGCTGCCATCAGTTGCTGCCATCAATCATTATTTCCTCTCCTGTGCAGGTGGGACAGGGAAGGAGGAGAGTCTTAGCTCCGGCTCCCATTGTGCTAGTGCAGCTGAGCCAGCACCGAGGGGAAAGTGAGCTGTGCCAGGCAAAGATCTGGCCTAGCTTAGTTCCCCCATGGAGCAAAGGGGAAGCAGGGACTAAGTTTTGATAATGAATCTTGGCAGATTGCAAGGTATAGTGTAGCCCAATGTAAAGGAGGGTTGCACAATTAAGCCCTAAAGCAATTATCTCTACCAGTAGATATATTTAACCCTAATGGTTCTAGAATAATTTTGCTAGGGGAGCATGGTAGTTGAGTGGATTTGGCACAACGTTGGCAGATCCCTTGAGCTATGCTGAGTGAGGTAGGGATCTCGTGGAAAAAACAGCTAGTGATCACATAAACAAAGATTGTAGCATAATGCATAAGCACAAGGGGCCAAACAGACAGATGCAATTTCAGCATTTCCTAACTTTTAAGCACTTGCAATCCCTCAAACCAACTTTGTTTTTATTAGAACATTGGCAACCCTATAACACATTGAGCAGCCATCTTCCCCCTCCCCAGCTCGCTCTCCCCACCTTCACTCACTTTCACCAGCCTGGGGCAGGGGGTGCGGGCTCCGGCTGGGGGTATGGGCTCTAGGATGGGGCCAGGAATGAGGAGTTTGAGGTGCAGGAGGGGGATCAGAGCTGGGGCAGGGGGTTGGGATGTGGGAAGGGGCTCAGGGCTGGGGCAGGAGGTTTGGTTGCGGAAGGGGGTGCAGGCTCCAGCTGGGTGGTACTTACCTCAGGCAGCTCTTGGAAGCATCCAGCATGTCCAGCTCCTAGGCAGAGGGGCTGGGGGCTCTGCGCACTGCCTGCACCTGCAGGCATTGCCCCTGCAGCTCCCATTGGCTGAGAAGCCTCCATGGCTGCCCCTGCACCTAGGAGCCAGACATGCCAGCCACTTCTGGGAGCCTCATGGAGCCAGGGCAGGCAGGGAGCCTGCATTAGCCCTGCTGCACTGCTGACCAGACTTTTAGCGGCCTGGTCAGTGATGCTGACCAGAACCACCAGGTTTTCTTTTTGACCAGGGGTGGTGGTTGAAGACCGTATGCCTGTCAACCCTAATTCATCCCTGCAGCTGGAATCATTCCTGTACTTGCAGCTGCTCCTCCTTGCTTTGTTCCTGTCTTTCTCCAGCCTGGCTTCTGTTCCTTATCCTGCCTTGTTCTCCAGTCGTGCTCCTGTTCAGTGCTTGCTACCTCAGCTTACTCCTGCTTCTGATTCTTCACCTTGTTTCCTGATTCTGGCTCTGCCCCTTGGCAATGCTACTCATTTCTGATCCACAGCAGCAGTCAGTAGAGGCAGTCTGGTTAGAGCCTCCTCATTGAAAAAGTGAGCCCTGCTGTGTATGTAGTTCTCTGTGAGGAGACCTCAACTTTTGAATTCTCTCTCCCTGTTCTTGGTCTGTGATAGTGAGATCGCTTGGCCTATGGGGCATTCTAAAGGGCCCATAATAGACAAGCAGAAACTAGGTGTTTTTGTTTTGTCTGTTATAAATAAGGCTCTACTTGAATAGCGAGATGACTGTAAAAAAATTGCAGCTCAGTTGTGGACAAGCCATGTACAATTGCGGAAAAGTAATAATGGACCTTATTTACGGTAATGACGTCCATTATTACTTTTCCTCAATTTTCCGCTTCCAGATGCCTAGGGCTGAAAGCAGGGAACCCTACTGTCAAAACTGCAATAGAAGACTAATATTGCAAAAACCACAATTTCTGCAATATCACAAAGTAAGTAGGGCCTTAGTTATAAACCAAAGTATAACCTCCTGTGGACACTTCTTGATTTTAGCATTACCCTCATAGGAATGCCTTCTCTGTCTATGTGGCAGTTGACGTCTCCTCTGCCTGTACGACCAGCTACATCCAAGAGTGAGGAAGGATTTACCCCTGGGAAAAGTAGATTTAAACTGTAAGCAGAGCTCTGCAGAAGCCCCTCCAGAGAAGACAGTCCATGAGATGCACTGAATCAACAAATCTCTCCGATACTGAGGACCCAGCTTGCCCACACATTGTGTGGGCTGTGCCAATTGTTCTGCTTCCTTCCCCCCCCCGATGGAGTAGTGGCACTCTGTCATTATGACACCCCTCAACAAACTCTCCACCATTAAAGGTCAAGTTGCTAATCAGGGTCTCTTGTCTACGAAAATACATTTAATGCTGGCAATAGAGTATGAACAGATACAAACAAGGACTTCCAGTAAAGAAGGGCCTTGTTTGTGAGGGATCATGTAAAAAATAAAGTTCTTAGCTTTTCTGACTTGTACCAGAAACAAGCTTTCCTAGCTGAGATGTCTCTTGGGGAAATAAATTCACTCTCAAACTAGCCACCTGTTTTTGTGGCAAAGTAAATATTAATCTGTCTTTGAAAAACAACCACCAGCATCGAGTGGATTAAATCAAAGTAGGATTAATGAATTATTTACTGAATTAGAAACATTTGTGCTTTTTGTGACTTTAAAAAGCATTTAAAATTCCAGCACTACTATTGAGATAAAAGCAGAATGAATTCTGCTTAGGATCATTTCTTCCATTAAAGTTAACTTGGGTCTGTTTCTTTGTTTACTTAATCTGGTGAGATGTATTTCATCTGATAAATACTGAATTGAGGCTTTGCTAGTGTATTTGCTGCCACTTATGCCTGGCCTACACTAAAAAGTTAGGATGACCCAGCTATGTGGCTTAGGGGTGTAAAAAATCCACATAGTTAAGTGACATAATTAAGCCAACCTAACCCCTGCTGTAGACAGTGGTAGGTTGTTGGAAAAAAATTTCTGTCAACCTAGCTACTGCCTCTTGGGGAAGTGGATTACCTACACCAATGGGAGAACCTTTCCCCTCAGTGTAGGTGTAGGGTCTACACTGAAGCACTGCAATGGTGCAGTTGCAGCTATGCTGCTGTAGTGTTTCAAGTGTAGACAAACCCTAAATCATGACTGGGTCTCTGTAGAGATTTGCCCTGTCCTTATGCAGCATTTCTATTGTGCACCTAGTCTGAGACTAGCTTTGACAAGCTTTTTTAAGATATGATTATTGCTCTGTACATTTTCAGTCTGAAGTGATTTTTTTAGCTAAATAATGTGCTCGCCTATAGCCTCATGTCAAATCAGATTTGGGCCACCTTCAGAGGAGGTGTAATCAAAACTCCACTGAAATTAATGAATCACTTCACCCACCACTGAAATATAAGCTGAGATGGGAGGGAAAGAAGCAGCTTTTAAGGAACTCAGTGACACTATATAACATTATGGAGCATGAAGGGAAGAAAATCATGATATCAAGGGGAAAAAAACAGGAGGTAACTCAGAAAATATTATCTCAGATATGAAGGAATGGAAAGTAAGGAAAGGAGTCATGGAATTTCAAAATTTGGAAAATACTGTATCAAATTAATTCCTGGTGTAACTTGTTGAAATCAATAGTCTAGGGATGAGTTTTGGCCAATCCGCCTGTTCCATTTATTGTCTAACCAGATGTGTTTGGAATTCTATAGAGAGAGGAAGCCTGGAGTCTCCAATGCCCTGTGCATTTGAATAAGATAGTTTCCTAGTGGACACACACAGATTCCCAGCCCACCAATCCTTGCCATAGAGGCCATGATTCAATATAGTCACCTAAAGGACTTGTCATGTCAATTCATCTGCATCCTTTAAAACTTATTTCAGTACATGAACAGATTAATTTCTTTCTCTTTTGCTGTTTAAAACCTCTGGTTTATGACCACTGTCACAAGGCCAACTAGTCTGGAATAAAAAATCATACTTCAATTTAGTTTGTTTTTTATTTGATTTGGACATCAAGCTCTAATCAAGTTACAAAGACAAGTTAATAAGGGCAATTTTCTCCTGATGGATAACTGTCTGAAATTGCCAGTGTATAAACATGTTTGTCCATCTTCCATGTAATCAATTTCCCAGAAAACTTGCAATATATATGGGGCAAGGGAGGAGAAATGCACACTCGGGGCCTGAAAACATCTGATCAATGTGCAGCAGCAGTCAAAGAAGCAAACAGAATGTTGGAAATCATTAAGAAAAGGATAGATAATAAGACAGAAAATATCATATTGCCTCTAAATCCATGGTATGCTCATATCTTGAATACTGCATGCAGATGTGGTCACCCCAGCTCAAAAAAGATATATTGGAATTGGAAAAGGTTCAGAAAAGGACAACAAATATTATTAGGAATCTGGAATGGCTGCTGTATGAGGAGAGATTAATAAGACTCGGACTTTTCAGCTTGGAAAAGAGATCATGAAGCAGGGATAAGATAGAGATCTATAAAATCATGACTGGTGTGGAGAAAGTAAATAAGGAAGTGTTATTTACTCCTTCTCATAACACAAGAACTAGGGTTCACCAAATGAAATAAATAGTCAGAAGGTATAAAACAAACAAAAGGAAGTATTTCTTCACACAATGCATACTCAACCTGTGGAACTCTTTGTCAGAGAATGTTGTGAAGGCCAAGACTATAATAGGGTTCAAAAAAGAAGTAGATAAATTCATGGAAGATGGGTCCATCAATGGCTATTAGCCAGGATGAGCTGGGATGCAAAACCATGCTCTGAAGTGTCCCTACCTGTGTTTACCAGAAGCTGAGAATGGGCAACAGGGGATGGATAACTTGGTGATTACCTGTTCTGTTAATTCCCTCTGGAGCACCTAGCATTGGCCACTTTTGGAAGACAGCATACCGGGGACCTTTGGTCTGACCCAGTATGGCTGCTCTTAGGTTCTTATGATTCACTATTGCATAACACCAGTTTCAGGACATTTCAGAGAAGTTAGAGTAGTGTCAGTGGCGTAAGGCAACAGTGAATTGGACCCTTTGTCTTCATTTTCATACCCCACCCCCTAAAAAGAGCAAAATTCAGAGAACAAAAGTGGTAAAGGACTGGAACTAAGTGATTTCTGATGGAAGCTTTAGGACTCGGTCTGTAAGGTACTGAATGCTCTGGCCTCTTTCCAGCACAGCACTTAAATATATATTTAGCATTAAGCAAATGAGTAGTCTCACTGAAGAAGTCAGTGGAACTGCTCACATTCTTAAAGTCAAGCATGTGCTTAATTGCTTTGTGGACCAGGCCAGACTACTTCATACCTTGCAGGATCAAGCCCTTAAAGAACTGAGCCTGGTGAAGTGACAAGAGTCTACAGTGAGCTGAACCAGAATTTGGGATTTGAAACATCTCCATATTTTGTTCAAATGGACTGATTGAAATTTTGGGAGGGAGTGGGATTTGCAAAAAAATGTTGAAAGAAAAGTTTTTGTTTTATTTGAATTTTTTCACTTTTTGCTTTATTCACTAAAAAACGAGAAACATTTTGTAAACAAAATGATTTTATTTGGAAAATGGAAAAAAATCATCCTATGAAATTTTGTTTGCTATAAAATTCATTTTTGATAAACCCCTTTATCGGTGAAAAAAATCATCAAAAAAGGTTTCAGCCTGTAGTACAAAAATCTAGATTTAAAACAGAACTGTGAGGTTTGTTTCCGTTTCTACGGGTAGCCAAACTAAATGGTTCTCATCTCTCGATTTTCTCCTCCTAATGTAAGCCCCAGCCCTGACTGAATGCTTTTGTAGAGCTTTTCTAGAGCAGCTGTGTCTTCGGAAGTGACCACTCTGCATTCTACAGTCAGGTTTGAAGATGTACCATCAATGTAACAGCCTGAATATATAATGTATTCTCAATTATTTTCTATCGGTTTCTCAATACAGTCTAAGATCTTACCTGTTTCTATAAACACTACTGCTCATTGAGTGGAAGTCTTTATTGAGGCATTTAAAATTATGATGACTATAGAACTAGTTGGTTTTTCAGCCAGCACAACATAGGGGTACTGTTGCCTTGAAAAAAATGTCAATTTTTTAAAGAGGTGAATTTCCTAATATGGGAAAATATGCCTGTGGCATTGTCAGGAGTAGGGAATGGAAGATAATTACTTAGATAATGAGCATGCAAATATAGTAGGTACATCCATTTAATGAGATAAGTGAAGTTACCGAGGAGGAGCCAACAACATCCCTTCTCAGCATAACTCAGGAGATGATTCCACTAACAAAAACAATTTCTGGATAGATTTTGCATGGCCTTGCACAGGTGCACAAGCATGGGCATAGATGCCAGGCATACTTACAGCAAAGGAACTGCTCATTGCTAGCATCCCCTGAGGCAGGGAGCAAGCAGAGCCCAGGTAACACTCGTTGCACAGCAGTCAGTGGAGGTGGCTGGATTGGCAGGGGAGCTTTTTGCATTGGGTGGTGTAGCAGACATGCTGTCTTTGAAAGGCACTGAGCTCATGGGGCAGCATGCCTGTGCTCTGTCCCATTTCAAGCCAATGTAATAAAGATTACCTCTAGGCAGAGATGGTCCAAAATCCTGAATCCAAACCTCAGATCCAGATTGTAGTTCAGATTCAAGCTTGAGTTCAAACATATCAGTGTGTAATAGGCCAATTCTGACATCTTCAAACTTTCCCAAAGTTTGAGTTTGGATTCACATTTTTGTTACCTCAGATTTGGTTCTAGGGTTTGGCCCATTATAGAGCTAGGAAGTTTACATCCAGGTTTTGATTGAGAGCTGTCCTTTAGCTAGAAATTAATTAATCTGAAGAAAAGTTTGCTGAAGATCCAAAGAATCAGGATACTTAATGGGGCAGGGTGGGGAGGGAAGCAGCTAATTAAAGCTCAAATAAACCTTATTTCTCAACCTTTGCTGTTTAGAAATCAGACAGAAAATTTCATAAGGGGCTTTCTTGTGGTATTTCCTTTTTGTACTTCTGCTCCTGACAGCTGCCAAAATAAGGAAGTTTCAAGGATTGCTAATACTGGAGGAGAAAAATAGGATGTAAAGGAGAGGAGAAAAAAGTGAACAATCTACTTCAAAGTTCAGAAAAATTTCAGGCTAATTCCATTTGAATTTTGGACAAAGGTTTAGGTAAGTTTTTAAGTTATTTAAATTGATTCTCTCACTATTTCAATCAAAAAGGGATATCTTTCTAAGCATTAGGATATACTATAGCTCAAACAGAAGTTATTGAATTAGTAAGTAAGGATCTATGGCCTGTATTATATAAGAGAACAGACTGGATGATCATAATGGCCCCTCTGGCCTTAACACTTTTGAATCCTTATTCAAAATTATTGTGGAGTAAGACACAAAATAAGAGACAGCCAAAATTAGCCTAGATCCAGGTTTCAGATGCCTCAGAAAGTTCAGAGCCTCTCTCCTCATGGGGAATTTGTCAAAGGCCTAGGAATAAGAGTAATGTGACAACCCCAAACTTGTGCTGACAAAGACTTTGTTTAATACTATATCATCATACTATATCTCACTATATGTACTTAATCACCGGAGATCAAGCAAACCAGTTCCCCAAGCATGCTGTATGGGGTTCATATGACCTTAATAAAGAAGAATGTTCATTGTGGGGGCCTAGCTACATTGATAGTACCTTTACATATGATATTAAAAAATACAGTTTGTAGTAGCTTAATTTATGCCTGGCTTTTCCCCACTCAATTAATGTTCCTAATGATCAGAAACACACATTTTAATTCAGTTTTCAATTATTGATCACTGGCTTCCAAAGATGGAGAACTCAAACCCAAATCTTCAGGATCTATATGAGCACAGCCATTACTATGATCTGGCTGATTAATCTCCCCTTCATCAGACCTGACACGCAGCTACTTGCTCTATTATGTAAAGTATATCCTAGGACTCTCCTGTAGACTTTACAGCAACAGGGCTGCTGTGCTGTATTATTGGACAACAGACACTCATCATTCAATATCCCAAATTATTATACCTTTCCTCATCTTGAGCACTCCACAGACAGACCAATGAAGACAATGGGACTTACTATTTGTTCAGGAAGATGCTACTCATTGTGAGTGAGACAATCGCAGAGCGTGACCCAGGATATTAAAGAACTATTCATGAAAACCCTTACTAAGGAAATCCTGCAGCTGTTTAAAAATCCTGACTCTGTCAGTAGCAACTTCCCTAAAGGGGCAGCTGCAGTTGTTATAATCTGAAACACTATTTTAAACAGCGTGAAAAGTAAATAATTTGTAGAGATTAAAGATGGCCACCTCCTGCCACTTTTACTCATGCTACTTGCTTAGCGTAAGTAAGGGTGTCAACATCTGGTCCAGAATAAACATTTTAGAAGTAGCCATCTCAGTTAGTTGTAACTGAATGGTAAATACCAGGTTTCCTAAGAGTAAATGGACAAATGATTGACTCCTGCGAATTTAGCTTTGGAATTAGCATGCATTTTGTGGTGCTTATCTGGACAAAACACAGGGAATGTGTTTTTGTTTTTGTTTTTCTGTTGCTTTTTTCTATAATTACTTGAATAATTTAAATGTTTTAAGAATTTTAATATAGTTGAATTCATGATATAATAAAACATGGATAGACATGTGCAGTATTCAAATCCCAGAGCCAAACTAGCTAGGGAGATAGATATCACAGGGTGAAATGCTTACTTCTGATGCTGAAAGACAACTGGGAAGAGTTTAGATCCCTGTACTGTGTGACCTGTCTTAGATGTGGTATAGATGAAGAAAATTCATCCAGATTCTAAAAATCTAGTTAATTTCTCACAGATGGTGTGGTTAACTACTTCATTACAGTGATCATTTGTTTCTGTTATTCTGAATCAAGACTAAAAATGCTACCCCTGTTCTGTTTCATATAAGATCTGGAAGTAAACAGCCTGCCCCCGCCTGCCTTGTGGAGATGGCTTTCGGTACTGATGATGAATTCAACAACAGACATTCTGACATATACTTCTGTTTTATTAGTCACAGCATCCAAGCGTGGGCTTGACCACCATGATCCATTTACAGTTTTGCAGGGTGTAGTAATGCATATTTTTCTTGCTTGCCCTTGGCATTGTGGCTTCATCTGTGGGAATTATTTTGTATCTCTTATTGAGGCCTGGAGAGTAGTCAAGCTACACTTGAACTTTGATATATTAGCTGATTGGAGCCTCTGTCAGCCTTCAGGATGGAGTTTCTCATAGCAAGCTCTCCAGAGCATTTTGAAGGGTGAGATTATTGCAATTTTTTGGGTTTGTTTTTCTGATCAAAGCCCTGGTTGCTAACTGAATGTTTGGAACAAACGTTCAAATACTGGCACTTTCCCCTAAGGAACAGCAGTATTCAAAGTGAATAATAAGAGTGTGATGGGTTTTGTTTTGTTTCTAACATGTACACCTACTGCATACAGAGAAATCACAGCCTGTGGTTAATGCTTAGGACTGGAATTTAGGTGTTTTTACTGCCTTTCCCAGGATCACACAAACATATGGAAAACTCACTGAGCTGCTCAGTGACTCTATTTCCCCTATGTAAAATTGGGTTGATATCTACCAGTAGGATCACCTTGGGTGCCAGGAGGCTTATTTTCCCAACAGCTTTGAGTTCTGTGGATGGAAATACTGTAATTTTCTCCATTAGGAACTGGACATGGCCTTACCAGTAACACACTGGTACACCACTGAGGAGCCATCGTGGAGTAACAGCTTTCAAGCACTCTTGGTTTGGGGCTGGATTCAAAGCAGTGACCTAGAGGTTACCAGTCCCTCAGGATAATTTTATTAATTAAACAACATCAATGAGCTTGATACTCTTGCAGGCAATATGTGAAGAAAGGGTTTATAATCTAAAGGCACTTATTTGGCTGTGCTTGTTAGTGAAGGGCTGTAAGTTTCAGCTACGCTGTTCTCCAAATGTTTCTATTAGAAGGGGTGAGATTTTTCCTTCTCTCACCCACCCATGGGCAGTGCGTGGCTCTGGCATTTGCGGAGGAGGGCATGAGCTCCAGAAGCTCCCCTGGTGCCCGGACCGTGGCTCTGCCCTGAGGCCTGTGCCTGCTTGACCTGCTCCCCCCAAAGCCCACCTCATGCTCTGCCTACACTCAGCCCCAAGCCTCACTCCCACTCCCACTCCCCCACCCCTGCCCGCCAGCCACTTGCCATTGCTCCTCTTCTGCACTAAGGGGCTGGAGAAAAGGAGCAACTCAGCAGGCGGTGGGGTTCTTGGGGGAAGGAGCAGGTCAGAGAGGGGTAGGTGCAGAGTGTGGGTCAGGCCACAGGTAAGAGTGAGAGTGGGACCTTGGGGCAGAATGCAGGCAGGGTAACAGCCCAGATGTCTGGGCTCTCAAAGGCAGCTTTGGGGAAGCTTAGCCACCCCTGGCCTTTAATACCCACCGCCCATGCACACACGCAAGGAAGATAGCTAAGGTTTCCAAGTTTCAGGTCCCTCTGGGCATGGCAATTCTGAAGAATATTTAACCATATTGTCACTTAATTATTTTAATTTCTGTGTCTTTGAAAGGCAGGGTATACAGACGTTTTACTCAAAAGCAGTTATGTAGAATCAAAAATGGGTTAGCAGGAGGTATCCATGTCTGGGGGAAGAGCACCCAAACAGATGCCTGTCCATGGAGAAATTGTGAATGTCATCTCTGCATCTTAGCAGCTCCCTGAGGTTTCCAGGCTTCTGAAATGAATCTTCAGCTTATGCACGTCTTGAATCTAAAGTGAATTGTCCGTCCCAAGTCTATCTACCATGCACACCATCAAGTAGTGTCCAGAGGTCCAACTCTCTCATTCTGCAAAAGCTAGGGAAGTGTTACCATTCAGCAAAGGCCTGTCAAGGGGGAAAACATTATTAAAAAGCATGCCTTTTAGCAAATAGGAAGTGAATCCATCATTGCAGTGATTATCTTGGTGCCCACCCTAGCATAAAAATAAACTAAAAATGGAGCTAAGAAGAAGAAAAGATGAACAATGAAAACACTCTATTTAATACAGGGGTTCTCAAACTGGGGGTTGGGACCCCTCAAGTGGTCGCAAGGTTATTACATGGGGGGTCGTGAGCTGTCAGCCTCCATCCCAAACACTGCTTTGCCTCCAGCATTTATAATGGTGTTTAAATTAAAAACACTTTTTAATATATTTATAAGGGGGTCACACTCAGAGGCTTGCTATGTGAAAGGGATCTCCAGTACAAAAGTTTGAGAACCACTGATTTAATATTACTTCTCAGTAAATAATACTCCCTGTAGCTTGAAATTAAGATGGTCTAACATTGCCACCTGCAGGTTGCCTTTGTTTTTAGTCACAGAAGTTGTAGTGCAGAGGTTTCCAAACTCTGGGTGTGCCACACTGGGGGGCATGGAGGAACTTGGAGGGAGGGGTGGTGGAGAGCAATGCACAAAGCATTTTTCCCTATTATTATTATATAACAAGAACATGATATTGTCAATTACACACATGGAAATCCTATGAATAAACATTTTGCAACTGATTTAATCATTTGGGCTTTTTGGCCGATACAAGGCAGCTGATGCAGGACACAAGAGTACATTACAATGTATTTAATTATAAGTCCACCATCATTTCTGTTGTGACAACTACCTTTCCCACCTTCCGATGTAGTATAGCCATTCCTATCCTGTCGTTACAACAAGCAGTCGTGCAGTGCTTATTCCACTGGTGAGTTTGATATTTATTCATATCATTACATGGTGAAAAATGGATCGGTACTTATTGCCAAAAGATGATAGTGTTTCGAAATGAAAGCAGAAGCTGAAACAGCTAGAAGTCGATACAGGAAAAAAATTGCAAAACAAAAAAAACACGATGAAGCATATTTGGATTTTGGTCTCACTTTCATTGCAGTTATTGGAGAAATTAGGCCTCAATGTGTAGTGTGTTTAGTAACCTTAGCAAACGATAGCCTGAAGCCAACAAAATTAAGACACCATTTATAAACAAAACATGGTGATCTGGCAGGAAAGTACAGTGATTTTTTTCAAATGAAAGTTACAAGAAATTAACAAACAAAAAACACAATGAAAAATGTGGTATCCCTTCAACAAGTGCTTTAAAAGCATCCTATCAGTTGTGTACCACATTGCCAAGAATAAAAAGCCTTACATAACTGAGGAAAAACTGATTCTCTCCCAGCAGTGATTGACATTTGCAGGATGATGCTTGGTGACAGTGCGGCAGAGAAGATTAAAAAATGATCCTGTTGTCAGACAACACGGTCCGCCACCAAATCTCTGACATGTCAGCAAATATCAATGCATAGCTGATCTCTCTATTGCAATCCAGTTATATGAAGCAACGAATATATCAAAAGAAACGCATTTAGTTGCTTATGTTCAGTACTCTCATGAAACAGAAATATTGGAAGATTTTTTTGTTCTGCAAGCCAATTAAGATGCATGCAAATGGATCTGAACTGTATTTTAAACAACCTCCTAACGTCTCACTGCGTCAGACTCTGCACTGATTGAGTCCCTTCTACGTCTGGAGGAGGTAGGGCAGGCTTGAAAGCCAAAATGTTTAAAATTGCTCCACATATATCAAGGACTCGTATGAAACATCGCAAAGCCCTTGCAACTCAAAACATGGGTCAGCAACTTACTGATGTTCTGAGTTCTGCTAGTAATATCATGAACTTTATCAAGATGCAGCCCACAAAGGTACATTTCTTTGTAATGCTTTGTGCAGAAATGGGAGCAGAGTACAATGCTTTGTTGTTTCACACGGAAGTCAGGTGACTATCCGGGGGGAACTACAAAACAAAGTTTAACTTTTTCCAGTCGATTTGAATTTCAGCAATGCAGAGACACTGCTTCGCTTGTGCTTTTGGCTTACCTTGCTGATATTTTTGACAAACTGAATTCTCTAAATGTCTCATTGCCAGGGGCGGAGAGTACTATTTTTGACCTGCACAACAAGATATCAGCATTCAAAAGAAAGCTAAATCTCTGAGAAACAAAGATCGAAACTGAGTTAAGTGTTCCATTCCTGTTGTCAACTGACATTATCGACAAAACAGAATCTGAAGTTTTGAGTGTTGTGGAGCCAATCAAGAATCACTTGACTTCTCTCAGAACCAGTTTGGGTAAATATTTTCCCAAAGGAAATATACCCCTGAATGACTGGATGATCCAACCTTTTGTAGTTGAGGCAGTGACCTTGTCCTCCTGAATGTCATTTGAGAGATGGAAGCTGATTAAACTTCACCGTGATAGGACACAGGACATTCAATTTAAAAACAGCCTTTGGGGGATTTTTGGTTGCAAGTTGGCTCCAAATATCCAACTTTGTCAAAGTGTGTGATCAAAGCTCTTTTACCATTTTGTTCATCTTATTTGTGTGAGATTGGATTCTGGCTGTGCTAAAGACAAAGTACCATTAGACGCTGGAAGTAGAGGACAACCTCAGAGTGTGTCAGTTTCAAAAATCTGCCTACAAATTGATAAACTGTCCGCAGCAAAACAGGCACACTCTACACATTAATTGGTGAGTATCTGTATTTGAAACTTAACGAGTGCAGGTAATTTAATTAAAGTTGTATTAAGGTATCCATTAGGCCATCTAGCATACTTTTCTAGGTGTCTATTTTGGTCTGGGTTGTAGGGGCACAACTAAAAATTGTAACTCAAAAGGAGCTCAGCTCAAAAAGTTTTAAAACCACTGTATTAATGTCACTGTTTCATCGTGTCAGGAAGTAACGCTCTAGAAATACAGTGCACTCCTTTTGTAAGAATCACATCCGTCCCAGATGGTTTGATTCTTGAAAGCTGTTGATTCTTACAAGCGGAGTATAGGTTAGTCTAGCAACGATTTTGTCCAGGTGGTTTGATCACTATATGTAGGTGATTTTTACAGACAGAGTGCGCTGTAATTTAGACTTCTATAACTACAACTCAAGAGAAAACAGTGAGATACCATGTATAATAAACTACATATTTACACCAAAAAATAAGATAAGAGAACAACAAGGTTTCCAGATCAAGATCTCAAAATTCAGGAAATGCTAATATTTAGGCTGAATGTGCAGTCTTAACTTGCATCTCCACCCTTTGGTGCATATGCACTGCAATGGTCTGTTGTAGACTATGCCATGAACATACAATGCGCTCTATGACTACATGACCACACGGTGCACCATTATGTGTGCAGCATGCTTGGTTCATTCAATGGGGTATGCACAGTGTGAGAGGAAGAGCTGCAATGTTTATTTTTAAATGACTCATTGGAACACACGAGTGAAGAGGGAGGCTGCATGCAACTGACAGCTGCAAGGAAAAATGATTTATGTGCTCCCTGGAAATTAAATGTTGTTTTAAAAAAGCTTTCTTTAAATAAATCCAGTTATTTGTAAGTATATTTATGTCTGATACATTATCTTTTATCCTCACTGTTCAGTTAATGTGGGGTTCTCAAACTTCATTGCACCGTCACTCCCTTCAGACAACAAAAATTACTACATGACCTGGGGTGGGTGAGGGATGCAGGGAACCGAAGCCTGAGCTTATCTGAGCCCCACCACTCTAGGCAGGGGGGCGAAAGCCCAAGAGCGTCATCCCCGAGCAGGGAGCCCATGGGCAGTGGGTGAGCCACAAGCTCAGGGAGGCTAGCCCCCAGCTCAGCCCACCCCTTCTGCCTGAGGCCCCACCTCTCTCGACCCCCTTTCCCTGCCGAAGCCCAGAGGCCCCTCACCCCCCACGCTGCCAGCTCTTCTCCCCCAGCCCCGCCTCCAGCTCCAGAGTGCCCGGCAGGTGGGTGTGCAGCCCCCGCAGCCCTGGATCACTGGGTGGGAGGCACCAGCGTGCCCCCCCCACCCCAACCCTGGAGCACTGTGTGGCATGGCCCCAGCCTCCCCAAGTCTTCTCCCCAGAAGAGGAGCAGCCTGCAAGCAGGAGGGGGCCTCAGGGTGAAGCATGGGCAGGGTCATGCGGGGCTGTTTGGGGAGGCATAGCCTTCCCCTGCCTATGCTACCCGATGCCCATGAGGGGGCCTGAAACCTGAGCCCCACCACCCAGGGCTAAAGCCGAAGCCAGAGGCCCCGGTGGTGGAGCTTGGGCTTCAGCTTCTAACCTGGGCCCCAGCCAGTCTAACATAAGTGCTGGTGACCCCCTTAAAACAGGGTCATGACCCACTTTGGGGTCCCGACCCCAGTTTGAGAACTGCTAAATTAATGCAATGCTACCTTTCTCACCGGACCCTCTGACCTGTCAGGAACAGATCTCAAATCTTTGTGTGTACATGAGCATCTGTGCACACATGTAATTTGCTGCTCTCTGTGGTCCTAAAACTGCACAACATTCATCGGAGTGTTAAAGAATATACACACAGGTGAGGAGACGCAATGTGAAAACTCAGCCTCAGAGTGCACAGCAGGTGTGGTGACCAAAGTATCAAATGAAAGGAAGATCATTCATTAACATGTTTAGAAATCACATATTTGTGAAGAAATGTCACTTCAGTTAACTCCAGGATAGCTAGATATGGTAATAGGCACTTTTGAAAAATTTACCCAACTGAGTTAGGTGCCCTACTGAAAGTCAGTGGGATTGAGGCTTTTAAACCAAGTGATTTTGAAAACTACTTTCTTGGATGGATTTTCGAAAGGGCACAGCCCCCAGCAGCTCCCATTGTAACACTAATGGCAATGTGCTGAGACCTTTTGAGAATCTGGCCATATTTGTCTAACGCCCTGGCTATTCCCAATGGCTCTCCAGAGGGCCAAATCCTCAGCTATGGTAAATCTGCATGGTGCCATTGCCCTCCATGGAGCTACAGTGACATCCATCTGCTGAGGACCTGGCCCTTGGATTCTAGAGTAAGAATCTCACCCTGCTTGGCAATTTCTTTATTGACCAGGCATTTTCCAAAAAGAACAAGAGAAGCAGATGGAAATATCTATAGAGTCTGTTGCCCGGATACAGGAGGACAATAGCTGGCTACAGTAGAAAGAGAGCTGATTGTGTGTGAAGAGATGAAGTACTAGAGTAACCAATGCATTCTCTTTCAGTGAGCACTTTGGAGAAACCTAGAAAAAAAGATTTCACAATATTTAACTTGACTTTTCTTGGAAGAATTAAACAGATGTATTTCTTGCTCCATTCTAGGAACACACACCACAGTGCAGCCCAGGGAGTCCTACAGTGCAGCCTGTGATCATTCTTGTCTTTTCCTTCTCAGATTTATACCCTCAACTCAGTTGCCCTGCTGCTATTGGCTCCCATACTGAGGCTTTACTCAAGTGGCCTCTTCAATGTTGGGGTTCCAGAACATTGAGGCGTTAAAGCAACATTAACTTCTGCTTCATTTGTTGGCATTGTTTTTGCTGCTGAAAAGGGAAGTGTGCCATGTAGAGTGGATATTCCCAGCCACTTCCATCTTAAAGAGGAACTATGCTCTGATCAATGGAATGATGGTGAATATATAGTGGTAAGAGACTATGCAGTCTGGTGGTATTTCCATTGTGTGTGACCACCGTCTACGTTCAAAATATTATTTAGATCTATGAACTCACACACACAGATAGGGTGACCAGATGTCCCGATATTATTGGGACTGTCCCAATATTAGGGGCTTTGTCTTGTATATGGAATTACAACACTCACCCTTGAAGAAAGTATCCTGATTTTGCACACTTGCTATCTGGTCACCCTCCACACACAGTGAGCTATAAACTGTTACAGAAATGCTCTATAAAAAACAGATGTTTATACAGATATAAATAGCTAATAGATAATGTGCCAGTAGAGAGTTCTGATGATTATATAGCAATGATCATGGGACTAATAAAACTTACTGTGTTGCTGTGCACAGCAAATGGCTTCCAACAAGCAGCAACTTATATGCAGCTCTTAACATAAGCAAGGTCCTGCTCCCAGAGCATGAAACTTGAAAAGTGAGCTGTAGGAATTTGTTCTCTGATGAAATTTCTAAGCCCTGTGTGGCAGTGCATGCACACCCCAGCCCAAAAGTGGGGTGCCGGGGGTATGCGGACACCACCATTAAATCTGCTTGTCCGTCTCTGACCTCACCGCCCTGGAGCCTAGGACCAGAGAAAGGTTAATAGTCCTGATGCCCAGGGCAGCATGGCCTAGCGGCTAGAATTAATAGTGCTGCCCTTCCATACAGGACAGCATGGCCTAGTGGCCAGAGTCAATAGAGCTGCCAAAAGGAATGGCAAACCGCGGCCACTGGGAGCTGCAGGGGGGCCATGCTTGTGGACATCAACGTAAACAAAATATCTCACATCCCACCAGTGGATTACTCTGATTGGCCACATGCCAAAAATCTCTGACCCTCTGCCCTATATTCAGGAGACAGCACAGCTCCGCTATCAGTTTAGAGGACATGTTAGTGCCCTGATCAATCAGGATTTCCTTGGGTATCCCAACCCTAGCGAAGACCTTCACCAATTCGATGGCGATAGTGGGTGCTGGGGCGCATCGGAGGGAGATAGCTTCAGGGTATCAAGTCACATAATCAGCGATTACTAGAATAAACAATTCTGTCTTACTTCTTTCCAGGCACCCAACAAGGTCCATTTTGATACATTTGAAGGGTGTGCTGACCCCCGGAAGGGATATAAGGGCCACTTTTGGTCCGGACCACTGGCATTCTAAAAAAGAAGTGCAATAGTACCAGACTTCTTGGTGGATGCTGGGCCAAAAGAAATGGCGGACTACTCTCTGGGGAGTCTTTTCCTGCCCCAGATGGCCTGCCCAGGGTGTCACATGGGCTAAGTGCAGGAGACTCCGGTGACCAACAGCTGACGGAGAGGTTCTAGTGTTTGCAGTTCCTGTATCACCTGATACAAGCGGACCTGCCGGATCTCGAGCTGCAGCTCTTGTGAGGGTCTCGGCGTTACACCCCTTCCAGGTCTGGGGCCGTGGCCTGCTCCCAGGCTCTATTCAAGGTTGGGTCCTCTCTCTGCTCTTGCACAAAATCCACATCTCGTTCCAGCTCTACCTGGGTGTCCTCTATGGAGTGGTCCGTATCGGATTGGGCGTTGGCAGATGGATCACTGGGGGAAGATCCTTCCCCAGGGTCAACTTCTGGTGAGCAACAGAGTAGTTCCCTCCTTGCGGCCTTGGCCTCCTTGGCTCCTGGGGCTATCTGTTCGTATTTCTGAAGGATCTCCCTGAATTCAAGCCAGTCCCACCCCAGCACTACAAGCCTGGGGGCCACACCTACATGGTGGACTTCCTCTCAGTGGTAGATCTTGATCCTCACTTTGGTGGTGGGATAAGTGCAGATGTCACCATGAATATATTGCAGATGCATCTGCATTCTGGAGTTTTAGGCCATGAACTAACCCCTCCTGCATGAGTATCTGGCTAATCCGGAGTCAACTAGGGTGATCATGTGGATCTTTTCTACCTTTATGGGGACCAGGAGCTTATCTGGGCCCTGTTTCCATGCCCTTTGGCCAGTGACCCAGACTTGCCATAGTTACAATCCATATAAGGGCATTCCCACTGAAAGTTACTTTCTTGTTCACACTCCCAGCAGCGGTCTCGGGTCTCTGTGGGCCTGGGGTCTTCCTGTGGTGGGCCTCGTCCCTCTTATGGGTGCCCTTCACTCCTAGCCCAGGTTCAGCTGGCTTGTCTCATAGACTCACAGACTCATAGACTTTAGGGTACTGGGGTTCGGGACTGGAGAGTTTAGCCAGTGGTAGTCGGGATAGGCATCGGGGTTCTCGTGGCTCCATCCTCTATGAGTTCCCTCCTGCTGGCCCTTCTGTTCTTCTTGGGCTCCCAGACCTCTGGAGTTGGGCCTCAGTCCCATTAGCCACCAGGTAGTCCTCCATTAGGCCCATGGCTTCCACCAGCATCGCCAGTCAATGGTGTTGTACCCATTCCTTCCCACCTGCTGGCAGTATCTGCATGAATTGTTCTAGGGCCATTGCCTCAGCCACCTGGGGCCTAGTTAAGTTCTCCAGGTTCAACCATCTCCAACAATAGCCCTGCACCCGCTGGGCCACAGCCCATGGTCAAGCTCCAGAGGGATACTGTTCTTTGCGCAGCCACTGGTGGTAGATCTCCAGGCTAATGCCAATGTGATCCAATATGGTGGCTTTCACTCAGGAATACTCTAAGGCTTTGTGAGGATTGAGGTTGCAGTAGGTGGTCTGCACCTGTCCAGTTAAATAGATGGCCAATAAGGGGGCCCAGTGCTCTGGGGTCAATGGGCAGACATAGCGACCTATTCAAGGGTGACTGGAAACACTTCAGGATCATCACCTGGTCCCATCTTGGTGAGATGTATAAGCAGTCCTGCCAGAGCTTCTCCTATCCCTATCCCTGTGGGGATGGTCCAACCAACTGTAATAGCATTGCCACCTGCTGGACCAGATGCTCCTGTTGGGTCCGATGCTGGGCAGCCAACTCTTGAAGCAGCTGCTGCTGTTGCTCCTGATGCTGGGTCATCTGGAGCTGGTGTTGACTGGCCATCTGCTACCTCAGCTGTGCCTACAGTTGCTGCTGCTAGACCGCTGGCTGCTGCTGACTTTCCAGCATCCACTTCAGGAGTTTCTCAGTATCCATTTCTGACTGGTGTCTAGTTCCCTTCTTATGGACCTCTCAGCCAGTCCCGGTCGTTGCTCGCATTCTCCACCATGTGTGGCAATGTATGAACACCCCAGCCTGAAAGAAGAGTACCAAGGGGTACGCAGACACTGCCAGTAAGTCCACTTGTCCGTCTCTGACCTTGCCACTCCGGGGTCTAAGGACCAGTGAAAAATTAATAGCCCTGGTGCTCAGGGCAGCATGGCCTAGCAGCTACAGTTAATAGTGCTGCCCTTCGATACAGGACAGAATGCCCTAGTAGCCAGAGTCAATAGCACGGCCCTTTGGTGCAGGGCAGTGTGGCCTAGTAGCCAGCATCTGAGGGCTACAGAACCCAAACCACCAAAAAGGAAAATCAACCTTCTGCTGGTTGCATCTGACTCAGGTGATGAAAATGAACATGTCGGTCTGCACTGCTTTGCATCATTATCAAGCAGAACCCATCGTCAGCATGGATGCATGACCTCTGGCATAATAGTTGAAGCATCAAGGGACATATGACTCTTTAGCACATCTGGCACATAAATATCTTGTGACTGGCTACAACAGTGCCATGCGAATGCCTGTTCTCACTTTCAGGTGACACTGTAAACAAGAAACGGGCAGCATTAGCTTCTGCAAATGTAAACAAACTTGTTTGTCTGGGCGATTGGCTGCAAAAAGTAGGACCGAGTGGACTTGTAGGCTCTAAAGTTTTACATTATTTTATTTTTGAATGCAGGGGTTTTTGTACATAATTCTAAATTTGTAAGTTCAACTTTCATGCTAGAGATTGCACTACAGTACTTGTACTATCTCTTGTTTTTTACAGCGCAAATATTTGTAATAAAAATAAATATAAAGTGAGCACTATATACTTTGTATTTTGTTTTGTAATTGAAATTAACATATTTGACAATGTAAAAAACATCGAAAAATATTTAAATAAATGGTATTCTAATTTTGTTTAACAGTGCAATTAATCGTGATTAATTTTTTTAATCACTTGACAGCCCTAATCAGAACTTAACCTCCAAACCCTTTGCTGTTTTTGGAAGCCTGCTCTTGTTTCTCTCATCCCTTTCTCCTCAGCTGCCACAGATATTCCTCACATTCATTAAGAAGGTGACAAGCCTAAGGAACTGTACCATAAGTTAGGGAGAAACAAAGGTGGGTGGGGGCACTCTATGGGTTTGGCTACACTGGAGAGTTGCAGCGCTGGTGGTGGGTTTACAGCGCTGCAACTTAGTAACTGTCCACACCTGCAAGGCACATCCAGTGCTGCAACTCCCTGGCTGCAGTGCTGGCTGTACACCTGGTCTGCTTGGGGTGTAACGATTGCAGCGCTGGTGATGCAGCACTGCTCATCAAGTGTGGCCACCAAAAGCGCTGTTATTGGCCTCCAGGGTATTAGGAGGTATCCCAGAGTGCCTGCTCACAACAAACAGGAAGAATGGCTGAACTCCGAGCTCCCCCGAGCTGCTTATCTAAAAAACAAACACAGCTCCTGTTTGCTCGAGTGAGGGGAGGCAGGCAGGGGAATTGCTTTGGAAGGTTCACAGCTGTTTGCTTGAAGAGAGAAGTCACACGGCAGAGGGGGAGGGAGGAGTCCGTGTTGAGCAGCTGCTTATGTGGTCTGAAGGCTATCTAGGAGTGCATAATTTGCATTTAGTGAATAAGAGAGGGGTGGGGGAAGGGCTCGAAACTTTTAAATTGATCGCAGATTGGTGATGTGTATGTTCCAGTCCTTAGAACTTGTAAGGCAGGGAGCTGACAGATCCAAAAATCCACTCTCTCTCTCTCCCCCACGTTACCCCTCACCCCCCTGTTTTGAAAAGCACGTTGCAGCCACTTGAACGCTGGGATAGCTGCCCATAATGCACCACTCCCAACAGTGCTGCAAATGCTGCAAATGTGGCCACACTGCAGCGCTGGTAGCTGTCAGTGTGGCCACACTGCAGCGCTTTCCCTACACAGCTGTACGAAGACAGCTGTAACTCCCAGCACTGTACAACTGTAAGTGTAGCCATACCCTATTTCAGTTATACTTCTAAAACCTGTGATTTGAGATATGTAAATCCCCAGTCCTGTCAGACTGAGCACAGCTCCTGAAAGGCAGGGGGAGGGCAGAATGCATTTTAATAGGGTTTTAAGCTTGTCTGAAGACATCTGGCCAGTGGTGATTTGCTTAAGAGGATTAATTGTAATGCAAATTTGGGAAGGACGAGAATAGTTTAGTGACATGTCAAGTATACGGGAAGCATATTGTTTGCATGAGCCAATAGAATCAAAACAGATTTATAAAAGCTGTCCAGGATTTTTGATGTTTCTAAATGCTTCAGAGAAATCCATTCTATTCTGATAATTTCACCTGCAGGACTTACCCTTTTAATATGGTTTGCCAACAATGTCTTACATTTTAGTAAAGGACTCTTTTTTGCAATCAAAAATGCAGATAATTTGAGGCCAAATCCAGTTTGCCTTACTCATGTGAGTAACCTCAAAAAAGCAAATGGAATGGTATGGCATGAGTTAATGAGTAGGGTTTGTGCCTTGTAATGAAAGCTGCAGTTCTGTTTGATATATTACAAATACAGGTTAATGTGGACCTGTGACTGCATCCATGTGGGTGAACTTCTGCACCCATGCAAAGCCCCACTAACTTCAGTGAGGTTCTGTTCAGCCAGATGCAGAGGCAGGACTAGCTTTCTGATGTGAAATTTGCTTCATGGGGCAATATTATGACAGTCCAGTTCACTAACACAGAGAGCACTGATTAGACTCTAACTAGAAATCTTAATGTTAAGAAAGTACATTTATACTCAGCTGATGCACAGTGCTCTCTGTTCATAAATCAATGTAATAAACTAATAAAGTTATTTCATTAAATCAATATTGGATAACCATAAAATTGGAAACCTATACCAAAATGTTAACAGAGAACATTATTCAATATTTCAAACTTCTTTTTAAAAAATGCAATCAGTACAACTGAAAATGAGATGAAAATACATTTTAAAACATTTTTAAAGGAAATATTCAGCCTTTCTCATCTTGTTTAGAAATTTTAGGAACGTAGGAATTTGAGGCTGAAAAACTATCAAAATGTTTCCAGTGTGGCTTACTATACTAGAGAAGTGGATTGAAACTACAGACTCTAAGGGCTGGTCTACACTAGGGGGGAAATCGATCTAAGATACGCAACTTCAGCTACGTGAATAACATAGCTGAAGTCGAAGTATCTTAGCTCGAATTACCTACCGTCCTCACAGCGCGGGATCGATGTCCGCAGCTTCCCATGTCGACTCCGCTACCGCCATTCGCATTGGTGGAGTTCCAGAGTTGACAGGAGCTCGTTCGGGGATCGATATATCGCGTCTAGATGAGACGCGATATATCGATCCCTGAGAAATCGATTGCTACCCGCTGATACGGCCAGTAGTGAAGAAGTAGCCCTAGTTTCCTCTTCCATGATTTGTTGTGTCACCTGGCTTTTCTGTGTCTCCTTTTACATATATGTAGAAAGAGTTTAGTAATAGTCCCACCTAATAGAGAGGTTTTGTGAGCGTATGCATTTGTAAAATGCTTTGAGATCTTCAGTTGAAAGGCACCAAAATGTGAAGTATTTTTAATGTTTAGTAACATAATACAATATATAATTTAAGCGTTTAGTAACACTTAAGTGGTGTTAAGTATTTGTAGTATTTGTAAGACTTCTGATAGCCTAGGACAACCTGGCTGCCATTGTGCTGTACACTATGGCCATGAAGAACTTCCTGGTAGTTTTGATAAGGTTGGGAGAACTTGATTTAAGCATTTTTGTATTTTTATTAATTTACATGTTCAGTTGTGCAAAATGGGGGGGGGAAGGGGGGCAGATCAGGCAATAGAGATGTGTCAAACGATAATTATTTTATGACAGTAGATGCTGAGATTCAGAATGTTAGAGCTTTATAACCATTAAAACCCAAATTGTCAACATCACATGTCAAAATATACAAAGTAAATAAACCTCCAAAAAGTTTTCAGGCAGCATTTTTCTTACTTTGCCTATCTGCAGATTTTGATTATTATCAATGGAATTTTTTGTCAGTTTGGGTGTATAGGGTGAAATCAACATTTATTGAAAAAAATATCTAGTCATTCCAACCATAGTTAGCACAGACACATAGACTGTATCCAATAGACAGGAAGTGTGTCTCACTCACCACAGTTGTTTACAGATTTATTACTCTGAACTTAACATTCCACCATTTCAGGGTGGAAACAAGTCTTGAGTTTTAAGTAGCTCTGGCTGGAAAATGGAAACAAAGAGTAAAAAAAAATATCACAATTTTCTGCCTCATTTTTTAATAATTTTGTTTCTATGGAAATTTGGAATATGGAAAATAAAGACAAGAAGGCACCCTTCTTGTCAACTGTTGAGAATAGCCCACTTCCACCTTAATTGAATTGGCTCGTTAGCACTGACCCCCCACTTGGTAAGGCAACTCCCATATTTTCATATGCTGTGTATTTATACCTCTCTACTGTATTTTCCACTCCATGCATCTGATCAAGTGGGTTATAGCCCACAAAAGCTTATGCTCAAATAAATTTGTTAGTGTCTAAGGTACCACAAGGACTCCTCATTGTTTTTGCTGATACAAACTAACATGGCTACCTCTCTGAAACCTGTCACCATTGTCATGGTTACCTGCCATTCACATGGGGAGATTAATGCAGCACTTGTAGACATTGTTTGTAGAAAAGGTCACTTATGTAAATCTGGAGAGGGTGATCAAGTTAGTTCTTTTTTAATAAATGTAATAATATATGTCACTGATTATTAGTCGTATTTCACTAGCACCTAGAGACCCCAGTCGTAGACCAGACCACCCTTGTGCTAGGTGCTGTACAAAGACAAAACAAAAAGACAGTTTCAGCCCCCAAGGAGTTTATGATCTCAGCAGAAGACAAGAAACAACAGATGCATAAGACAGACAAATGGAGACACCAAAGGAAACACCTAGCTCCATTTTACCTGTAAAGTTATCTTTCTGCCACATTAAACAGTTGCAGTGTTTGTGCTAACAGTGTGGTGCATCTCAAATGTCCAATGTGAAGTTTGCAAAGGGAATCTGAGTCAGGCTTCCCTTATTTACTACTACGGATTAATCTGAACAAACGGTTTCAATTTCTGTGGGTTTTCTTTAAGCTGAGTACTGATTGCCAATGTTAACACCATGAAAAGCATTGCTATTTACTGTGCAGTGCTGGGGGCTGATCTTGCAGCCCTTGCCACTTGAAATCATCAGTAAATCAAACCTTTTATATCAATGTTTTTCATATATTCCATACAAAAGACAACATTCAGATTTCATGGTTAAGAACTCCATATAGGAAATGTCAAATGTCAAATGCGCAGACTTAATTTTGACCCCTTGTATGTATGCATTCTGGTACAATCTGTAATTATGTAATATCATAGGGTCAGATCCTGTCACTTTTACTTGCACTGAGTAGTAGTGTATTCCAAGAGTTGTCTCAGTAAGGTACTTCTCAACATAAGGATGGCAGGATCTGGCCCTTACAGGCACTTGTAATATGTGTTTCTTTACCGTGTGCTTACAGTGATTTTGTTATCATAAAGGCCATATCCTGCATGTTGCTGAGCATCTATTGTGCAATGGAAGTTGCAGGTGCTCAGCACCTCTCAGTATTTTGGCCATTAGACTTGTATCATTTCTCTTTAACTGTTTTCTCAGTACACTGCCCTATGAGTAGTCCCAGGAAGCACTGTTACTCAGAGATACCCTTGGGGGAAACAATTCCCTCCCTGCTTCCCCTTTGCTTTGCTGCGCTTATCCTTGCCATCATCAAATCTCAAAGGGTCATAGCCTCCTTTCAGATGAGCGCCATAATGAATAATATCGATAATCAATTTTCCTTTCACACAGGAAATAGAGAGAAGGTGCTGTTTCAGATTTTGGTGCTTTTTGAGAACTAGCTAGTCTGAAAGCATTTAGTGTTTCATCCCTAATGGGAGATGTCACCTCTGCTGTGTCGTACTCCATTTAAAACTTCTACAGTGATAGCTGACAGTACTGTTACTGTGGCATTTAAAGCAGTGTGTGTGAAGTGTTTGATTCCTTTATTGCAATCATTTATGTGCAGCAGTCTGTTTATGCTGTTGTGATGTCAGTTGTTTTGTACAACTTAATAAAAAAACCCATAGACACTAGCTAAGACTTTCACCTCTCGACGTCTATTTTACACGTGTTATCATCTTTACCTAACACAAGGTGGCAATGTTTCAAAATCTTATTTCAAGTCTACTGACAATTCACTTATAGGCAGGCTTGGAAGGATTGGATTTTTCTCAGTAAATGTTGTAGTGGATGTGACATTCCCCTGGTGTTATCCGGACCGGTGATCTGCTAGGTCACTCCAATCCTTGATTTTTTAGAGCCAGCCTTACCCTGCTGTGCTGTGAGAATCCCCCTCCTGGGCTGTTCACACACAGCCTCTGGCATGTAAGCTGCTCCTTGGATTGTGCCACCGAATGCCACTAGCCAATATCTCCAGTCCCAGACACAACCGTAGGAACCTCCATCTTGCAGTGTCCAGTTATGCTTGCTGGACACTGCAAGCTTATATGAGTTCGTCAATTTAACAAAGAAATTGATATGCACCAGGCTTGTTATCCCAAAGGCAGTCTCTGGCAATCTTCAAACCAAACACACTGCTTCAGGTAGAATAAACAAACAGATTTATTAACTACAAAGATGGATTTTAAGTGATTATAAGTCAGAGCACAAGTCAGCTTTGGTCAAATGAAATAAAAGCAAAACACAGTCTAAGCAGATCTTAACACTTTCAATGTCCTTACAAACTTGCATGCGTCTCACCACAGACTGTCTGGTTGCTCTTCAGCCAGGCTCTTCCTTTTGATAAGTACTTTAGTCACTTGGCAGTGATGTCTATAGATAGAGGTGGAAAAGAGAGGAAGAGCATGGCAAACGTCTCTACCTTTTATCATGTTCTTTCCTCTCTCTTCACTTTGCCCCCCCCCCTTCACAGTCAGGTGAGCATTACCTCATCATAGTCCCAAACTGACCAAAGGAAGGAGGTTGACTCACTCAAGAGTCCACCCGATTCTTTGTTGCTTCCTGGGCCAGTGTCCTTTGTTCCTGTGAGGTTGGGCTGGGTTTGTCCCATACATGCCCTGAAGAGGTGTGAACTGCCTCCCAGCTCTTGGAGAGTTTTGCCTGGGCCTATTTTAAGCCATGAGGACACATTTTCAGCCTCATAACTATAAATGTGAAATTATAACCTATAACATCACTATAACAACAATGCTCAGTGCATCATTAGCCTTCTGAGGACACCTCACATGACAAGCTTTGCATTGGATACCACACAATCATATTCTAAGGATGAACATGGGAGTCATGGGTATTCCCCCAAGGTACAGAATGTCACAGTGGGCTCCTCCGAATCTGTGAAGGGCGAGAGCTAATGAGTGGGAGCAGGGAACTGGGCCAAGCAAGATAGAAGCTACTGCTGCGGAGTGAGCTCGCTCTGCACCCCCCACCTCCCTCTCACTGTGCCAGCATAAAGACACTGATCCTGCTCCACACACACTGGAGAGCAAGGCCTGAATGGGGCCCCTCCCTCAGAGAGCTGGCTTTTTCTCAGCCTCCCTAAAGAATATTTTCGCCAGTCATCTGTCAGGCAAATATCCACAACCCAAAACTCTGGAATCTCAAGTGGACGCAAGCAGCCTTCTTCTCAGGGTTAAGACTGGAGTCAGAGAGAGAGAGAGACACTCAGAGAGATCCTAGTGAAATCTAGATTAACTCTGGTAGCTACCTATGTATATGATCTACCTCAGCCTGGGTATAGCGTGTTGCAGATAATAGGAAAAAGTAAAAATGAAGACCAGGCCAAGGAGACTGGGGAAACCAAATGCTACATTAATAAGTGCTGCTGTGAAGCCACCAAGCTACTCCAAATAGGACCAAAGAGGGGTGTATGTAGCTAAGAGTCTCATTAATATACCTGTACATGCAGCCTTACCTATACCTATCCTTCACCCGTGCCCTGCTACTCCTTTACTTGGTGCCCTTGCAAATAAGGGAGCAAGTAAGCAGAGAAGTTCAGATTTACTTCCTGTCACAGTGGAGAACTGTGCATAGTGCTTAGCTTTATTTGCACCTATCCATATCGTCCACTTCCATCACAGTGGAACAATCGTGAGCATCTTGCAAGGACTTGCAGTATCAGCACCTAATTTTTTAGACATCTCCCATCATCCTTCGCAGACAAATTTTGCAAGCTGCCTGAGTGTTGTGGGTTAATAGAGAGATTCCACTAGCTCAATGATTTCATTGCAAATGTGACAACATTAGCAACACGCTTTAATTGCCGTTAGTTTCTAATGACATTCATATTCCTAGAGGGAAGTAAAATTCATGGAAGGTTTTTCCTTGCTCACTGTAAAATATAAAGCAGCAGAGATATCTTTGATACCAATTAAATTCTACTGCACTAATTTATTCAGAAAGGCTAGCAGAGAAATAAATGCATTGGATTTCATACAGAATAACATACTTTGTAACCCTTGGCTAATCTAATTTAATATGCTGCATTAATATTGATATTTTTCTGAAAAATATGTCCTTGGAATAATACATATTTTTGGAAGATCTTTACAGTTTTTAAATATTGGCATATTTATATTTGTTTTCATCAGAGGAGAACAAGTAAGCTAAACAGGAGGTTGTGGGTCTCTGCTAATTTTAGAAGCTCAGTGTTGATAAAGCAATGTGGAATTCTTCAACTTTAATGAGATAGCGCTTGCTTATACTACTGGTAAATGTGAGCCTTTTTATCTAATATTATGTTGGCAATGCACAGGGATTAATTAGATCACATTTTGTGTGATTTCCCATATGCACAGCCAATAGGAACTACAGTGTGTTTTGGTTATGTGCGTAACCATCAGTCTACAGTGAGTTTATGTCTACACAGCTGCTGGGAGTGCACTTCCCAACTCAGGTAGACAGACTCATGCTATTTCTGCTGGAACTAGGATGTTTAAAATAGAAAGGTAGCCAGGAGTAGCACCAACAGCTGGTTGGGCTAGCTGCCAGAATAAACCTGCTTGGAAACCACAGGGACTGTGCTACCCCTGGCAATGCTGCTATTTTTAGTTTGGTAGCTTGAGCAGAACTAGTGCATGTCTGTCTACCTCAGCTGGGAAGCATGCTCCCAGCTGCAGTGCAGATGTATCCTGAGCATGAATGTAACATGCTCCTCACAACCTTGAAGCGAGGGAGGGGCTTTGGCCAGAAGGAAGAGAAAGGGTCATGGCTCTTTTAAGGTCCCCCCCCCCACTTCCTTTTGGTTGATGAGAGGACAGTGAGAGATACCACCTGAGCGAGAGTGGACCAGAAGTAGTTCAGATAAGCCACTGGCACATGGTCACCTAGGGGAGAGGATGGTATTGTCAGTGGAGATACTAGTTCTACATGGGGTCCATTTCCCTTATTAAACCACAGCTGGAAGTGGATGTGGGGTCAGCATCCTCTATAGAAGTTGACAAAGGGGGTTGGGGCTCCTAACATCTGGTACAGTGAAGTAGATAACCCAGCCCCTTAAGCTGTAGAGGGTAGTGCAGTGGGGTCCCCCAGGATTGGAAGGTGGAGGGCTGATGGAAGCTCTCCCCAAATAGGTGGAAATGATTAAGGAAGGAATCATGACCTGGACTCTACATTGGATTTCAGCATATTTCCCAGATGAGTTAAAGATGCTGCCTAACTAAATTACATCCCTGGTACCTTGTCTGTCTTCCTGCATGGCCAGGACAAAAGAAGATGCACTTATCCGAAGTTGAAGGGAGTATTTTTCAGTGATAAAGGAAGTGGGGAGGGGGGAGGACTGGGAAACTGACATTCTAAGTTCTATTCCTGGTTCTGTCATTGACTCAGGGCAAGTACTGACTCAGGCTATTTATTGAACATAGTGGGCCCCAGTTTACCCATCTGTAAAATGGAGATGGTAGTATTGTCCTATAAGAGGAATGCTGTGAGGCTTAATTAATTAATATTGTGAAACTCTTTGCAATACTCAGCTGAAAGTAAAAATGTTGTTTAGCACAGGATGTATTACCTGACAATGTGATTGGATATCACTATAATTTTAGGTATTTATTTTTACTAACTGTTGAAATAATTTTCTTGTGCTGATGCAGATGAACATTTCTTGAGCATTTGTATTTCAGGTCAGCACCAGGTTCGTTTGTAGGACGGTGCACAAGGTCCATCAAAGCTAGCTAGCCACCAGTACAAAGCTCAGTAGATTATTCACTGATGCTTCATCAGTTTCAACTGTATCCGTCTAAAGATGTCTCATGTATGGATGATGACTTAGCAGAATATTCTCAGCCATTTGAATTTCTTTTCTGGAATTGACATTAATTTCTAAATAACAATTCAAATCTCTTTGTTGCCACCATCCCCTTCAAAGGTTTCTTGTCAATCTTAGTTCTTGTCAATATATTGTCTGATAGTGAGACCTTTACAAGGAAGGTTTGGAATTTTCATATTGAGGAAATTGAACATTTTATAAGTGATTAGCCATTGTTGATGAAGTTCAGTACCTTCCCCTTTCGTTGCAACATGTCAAAAAGAATGAGATGTATTGCCACACTGGCAAGACATTTATTCCTTCCCATTTCCATTGCATCAATGACCTGATGAAAAGATCAATATCGTTTCTTTATAAATAACGTGTTGATTTGATACATGTAGGATGGACCAATGACATGATGATAGGCAGAAACCTTACTGTTCTGTCTATGAGACTTGGAATATCATTTGTATGTGCTGCACAATAATCCATAAGATTGCAATTTTCTGTCTATTGGTTTGCAAATTGTTTGTTGTCAGCCAGTTCTTCCTCATTTCTCAGGTCTCAGTGCATTCCTGTTGACTTCAGTATGATTCTAGTAGTAACTTTATTTCAAGAACTGAAAGAATCTTTTCATATTACAGGATTCCATTTCTCATCATCCTCCACATTCACTGCAAAGTATTTATTTGGTCTCTGGCTTTCAGTGCATTGCCATCATTTTGATATTAGAACATTAATATTTCGCCCAGAATGACGAGACTGAGCCTGTAGATGTCTCTGGCTATGAAGTCTTTCATGAGCCCTTCCATAATCTAATACTTTACAGCAAAGCCTACTATAATTTGCTTTTCACAATTTTGAACTTGTTAGTTTCTGTGCTTTTTTTCTAACCATCCAGATGTTGCAATGAAAAATCAGAAAAGTCCTTCCAAACAACAAGCTATCCAAAACCAGCAATCTCCAATCTAGAGATCAGCCTGCATAAAATCCCTGGGTGCAGACATCTAATGAAGTCTGAAGGGGTCAGTGTTGTTGAATCCAAATCTGAACCAGGACCAAATCTCATATTTAGTAGCCTGAATCAGATCTGAATAGCCCTGTCCTGAACTTTGGAATGTTTATAGTTCAGATATGAATTCTGGCATCTTGAATCCCTCTGTATTCCATGGGCCACATCCTAATACCCTCACAATGAATAAATAGTGCCTTATTCTGTGAATTAGTTCCACTAACTTCAGAGGGGCTATGTGGGAGGGTGAGTAGGAAAAATGCTGCTAAACCAGTGTAAAGATAACAGAATCCTTAAACCAGATCTTTTGAGGTTCCAACTATTCCTAATTTCTTTTGAGTGTATTCCATTTCTGAAAACTTCTTTATTAAGATACTTCGCTTTCAGTATTTCATAATCCCATTTAAGAATGCAAACTTCATTATCTGGGTAATGTCGCTGACAGTTTATTTGACAGAGGCATTTTCCATGCAGAGTTCAATAAAAGCTTCACAATTAGTTATTATAGCTTACAGTATAGCATTCGTAAACACCTTTGTTTCGGATAAAGCCCCCATAATGTCATTTTGCTGCTGTATTGATATACCTCCTGCTAAGCACATATTTCCTAAGCTGACAGAAAATGTCAGAGCTGTCTAGTCCAAAAGCATCAGACCACTCAAACATTTTCTTAGCAGTTTCAGCTGGCACTCAACATATACTCGAACCGTTCTGTAGACATCTTTTGGAAGTAAAATGTGCAGTCTCCCGGTGCTCTGGACTTTCCCCCTGAGTTGATATCAGGTTCTACTATATGTTACAGAAATAGGAGGTAATTTCATGCTTTGTAAAGCTCTATGAATATTTTTAATTATAACAAAAATGCCATGGAAATGCAGATTGTTCTGGGTTTTATTGTTGCAGTTCATTTTGTTTGACTCTAATTTCATAGCAATTTAATTCATTTGGCATTTAGAGATTTGAGGGTCACTAGGAAGCAAAAGACAATGAGCCAAGTATTTGTCACGCATTTGGTAACATTCACAGAACTAACACAGGGACCATGTCATGGATCACCACTGGCAATGGATTTTTTTAAGTATCTGCCATTCTCAGTGGAAACTGAAGTTCTCTACCTTCTCTGTACTCTGAAAAGATACAAAATATGGAGGAGCAACATAAGCTTCTCCCAGCGTGCTTCAACTCAAGCCTGGATGGATCATATTGCTCTAGCAGGGAGAGAAGAATACCAAATAATGTCAATTCCATCCTTGGCATCCCTTCAGAAGCTGTGGGAGATTTCTGATACACACTTCTATGCAATAGAAATTTGTTTCAAACCACCAACTCACTTCCCATCGACCACTGAATCCCTATTAGAGAATAAAAACATCTGGTCACTACCAACCTAGACTGGATTCTGATATCCTAGAGGTGAAAATCATCATACTGCAAAATTCTTTGAGCCATCCACTTGAATCTCTTTAATTTGCTTTCCAATTAAAAAAGTTCACATCCCGGCTGCATTGAAGTCAATGAGAAAACTCCCATGGGTGTATATATCTGATAACTTCATAATTAATATATTAGCATATTAGTGTTTTATGTAATAATTTATGGATAGAAATAAAAGGGCTGCCTTATAATTGACCAAAAAAAGGGAAACAACTTAATTATTTTAAAAAATATTTTATATTAAAAACTGAGAAGTTTAAAAAACTTGAGAAATGTCAAGGTGGTCTCTAACTGGCCAAAGACAGGAAAATTCTGCAAATATATCAACATTTTTTTCTCTTTCAACCCGTTTTAGAAGCCATACCAAATTTGTGTTCTGTGTAGTCCAGAATCCATCAATATTTGATGCTGCAGAGGAAAAGAAGAAAAAAATGCTAGAACTCTGCAGTTGTGCAAACTTCTACCATGAGCTAGAAAAGTTCTCCCTGACCTTGGAATGATCTTTCTAGGTTCCAGAACATTGAGGACTGAATTTTATTATAAAACACTTTCCCCCTACATAATGTAGCTACAAATTGTGCTCCCATTTTATAGAAATATTAAATCCCTTTTTGGAATCCTGCTAATCTATTTGTCTCAATTTCCTGCAGCTGGAGTTGGATAAATAATTTGGTTTTGATAATTAATTTTGCCAAGATTTGCCCTTTTTCTCTTCAGAGTGAAATTCACTCAGCACAGTACATTATCTATAAACAGACTGATATTTTATGAATATATTTGTGATTTGAAATAATTTGATGCATTCTTTTATTTCCGCAAACCCATTTCACCCAGTGGATTGCTCTTGATATGTGTTTTCTATGAGTATCCAGTAATTAGCATTCATTAATCAAATTGTGTGACTGACAGTTTAAGTTTCATGTGATTGCTTATATTTCCCAATTGTTTGTTTGGCTGGAGCTGTTGTTAGCAGTAGAAAGACACTGGGAGCCCTATCTTTCTGCTGGGAAGCCAGTCAGTGCTGTCTGTTATGTTCCCAAAGGTGTGCAGCTGAGCTGTGTCATGGCTATAGGCCCACCCATTGTATGCATCGGTATAGGTTTCTATAGGAGTAGCAAGAGCCACTTCCCAGCAATACCAAGCATACATTTCTCTTCCCTAATCTAAAAGGCCACATTCAAGATACCAGTGGCAAAATGTTTGTGAAGAATATGGAATAAAATTAATATATTATGAAGCCAAATAAATGAGTGAGTCTGTCTTAGGGTTATATAACTTCCCATCACCATAGTATCTGAAACCCTTCCACATTATAGCAAAGTCAGTAGTGACTTCATGGGGTCTTTGGCTTTCCTCCCTTTTCTGGAGAAAAACTTTACTTTGTGTTCTTAGGAGTGTTGTGTTGGATGCCCCCAGTATTAATATTACATCCCTTCACAGTGATCTAATGGTGCTCCCAGACAGCACTCTCCGGGATCCTGAGCTATAATTCAACTCTATATGTTGTACATAAAAGGAAGATGGCATAATCCAGAGAACAGGGCACTGGGCTGGGAATCAGGAGACTTGGGTTCTATTCCAGCTCTGCCACTGACCTGCCTTGTGCTCTTGGGCTGCTTGCTTCATCTCACTCTGCCTCTACCTTTCTCACCTGCAAAAGGAGGTATAATGGTACCTGTGTTCCTTTGCAAAGTGTTTGGAGATCTCTGGATGGATATCATCACACAAGAACTAACTGATAATATTAGCCTTGTAGAGGAAAGAAATGACACTGAAACAGGAATGGAGGGGTTGGTGACCTTGGTTGGTTGGAAGATGAAAGCAAGACAACAAGCAGGGCCAAAAGGAATTGGAGGTAGGGTGATGTACAGATCCCAGGCACCATGAAGACAGAGGAAGATTTGAACACAGGTACAATAAGAGGCAGGAATTAGATCAGCCATTTTCAATTGCCATTGCTGTAGTAAAATGTTTTGCATTCAAAGGAACAAGAAGAGAAAGATTTTTTCCCTGTGAGCCTTTAGTATCTAGAGCAGAGCTGATCAATATGTTCTGCAAGCAAAAGGTACAGTGAATGGGGTTTTCCACTGGGATTGGCTGGAGTAAGCATTCTTTTGGACACGGACAAAATAAACCTCAAGATGCTTTTATTTTGGACTCTTCAGGGTCAAATGGACTGGGCTGAGTCTCAGTGTGGGGGTAGATAACCCAGAATCAACTAAATAAACATAACTCCGTGTTGGTGAACCTTAACCAGAAAGGTTTGAGTGTGACTACTTAAAGGGCTTGCCGGGGGACATGTTGAGTGAGGTGACCCTTAGAAACTGTGAAAATCTCCCTTTTCCTGAAGTGCCAGTGCATCTCTGGCCTGGTCAGACCATGAGACAGTGATAGCACAACAGCCATATCTGGGAAGATGATATATAAAATGGGCACATCCAGTGACCTCTGCAAGCCTTTTATTGACCACACACCCTAAGCACTGAATGATGCAAATGAAGAGCCATGGGAGGTAAAGGGCACATACATGGTAATAATGAGAATTGAACAAAGAGTCAATCCCTCGCAAGAAAAGTAAATCCTCTTCCCTATATGGGTGTTTCTTTGTATAAACTAAACTTCCCACTCATGCAATAACCTCCAGATTCTCTAGTAGGGGAAGGGGAGCAGAAAAGCAGATAGGAAAACAAAAACTGAATTGGGTAAGTGTTGTACATCCCCATTGACCTTACTCTGTAGCTTTACTCACTGCATTCCTCACAACTGGTGGTCCTTTTCAGGTATTATTCCGATGTACAATGCCGTGTGTGTGACATAACCTTAGTCCCAGATTTGGACCTTAGCGTCCAAAATATGGGGGTTAGCATGAAAACCTCCAAGCTTAGCCACCAGCCTGGACCTGGTACCTGCTGCCACCACCCAAAAAATTAGAGTGTTTTGGGGCACTCTGGTCCCTCTGAAAAACCTTCCCTGGGGACCCCAAGACCCAAATCCCTTGAGTCTCACAACAAAGGGAAATAATCCTTTTTCCCTTCCCCCCTCCAGGTGCTCCTGGAGAGATACACAGACACAAGCTCTGTGAAACTACACAGAGAGACTCCCCCTCTCTGTTCCCAATCCTGAAAACAAAAAGTACTTTCCTATTCCCCCAGAGGGAATGCAAAATCAGGCTAGCAATCCAACACACAGATCTCCCCTTGATTTCTTCCTCCCACCAATTCCCTGGTGAGTACAGACTCAATTTCCCTGAAGTAAAGAAAAACTTCAACAGGTCTTAAAAGAAAGCTTTATATAAAAAGAAAGAAAAATACATACAAATGTTCTCTCTGTATTAAGATGATACAACACAGGGTCAATTGCTTAAAAGAATATTGAATAAACAGCCTTATTCAAAAAGAATACAAATTAAAGCACTCCAGCACTTATATTCATGCAAATACCAAAGAAAAGAAACCATAGAACTTACTATCTGATCTCTTTGTCCTTACACTTAGAAACAGAAGACTAGAAAGTAGAAAGTACTTCTCCAAAGCTCAGAGAAAGCAGGCAGACTCACCAAAGACTCAGAGACTAAATTCCCTCCACCCAAAGTTGAAAAAATCCGGTTTCCTGATTGGTCCTCTGGTCAGGTGCTTCAGGTGAAAGAGACATTAACCCTTAGCTATCTGTTTATGACAGTGTGTGTTTTTTTTCTTTTTTAAAGTTCTATGTAAGAACAACCTGTTCATAAGGAAGAGAGGCAATGGCAAAGACAGCATTCTATTTTTTTTAAAGGGAAATGACCATCTATATAGTATAGTTCAGTGCCTCTCTAGCTGGCGAGAATATTAAATATTTGCAAGATGGATATGCTTTCCACTTGAGGTCTGCCAGTCATTCTAGTTATGAAAAAATACAGAACTTAAAGAGCTGTCAACTTGTATGTTAAGAGGGATACAGGACATACCTTTAAAAAGCACTGGGACTGTATTTATCAAATCAAGAACTCACAAAGGAAAATTGCTCACATTATTCTAGCAGTCCTGGTCCCCCATTTATTCTCTTTTCTCTACTGAAGTCATGGAAATGAAAAGAATGTAGATGGGAATCTAGTTTTTAGAGTGGGTCAAATTTTTTCAAATGAAAATGGTTTCAGTGACAAATAGCTTCTTTTTGATGACTTCGTGGCCTAAGCTTATCTCCAGGTTCATGTTTTGTTACAAACAAAAATTCATGCCAATTTTAGCTAAAGGTATGCTGAGGCTTGTGAAGCTTTGAATGACCTGGGCTGTTATATAGTTTCAGACTGCAAATTTGCAAAAGTCAGCTTTAACCCAAAAGCAGGCAACACTTGAAGGATTTGGCTGAGTTTTGCTTTCAGATTTTTGGGGGTTATTTCAATATAAACCTCAAACCAAACTCACATGGACCGAAACCAGAAAACACTTTGCACAAATCAATAAATTTAAAAATCCAAAACAATAAAAAAACCCTACTCCTCCACTTAGTTTAGCTTTAGTAAATCATTGGGCTTTTATTAATATCCATAGTGTTTCAGCCAGGATGCTACTCAGTAGATGGTTGACTACAGGCAGCTGTAATTTATTTTTAGTCCTTCAAACAATCTACTTTTGGGGCATAATTCTAAGATTATAGCTAGCATGGGGCTTCTATGAGAGTCACAGAAATAGTCCTACTCTTGGTGTGGAAACTTGTGTGTGGTGTTTATATCCTTGACATGTAGGATATGGGTTCCTTTTAAAAGTGTTTGCCCTACTATCCCACTGCCTGCAAAATCTTGGTATATCCCATCAAGACTCTTGACCAAGGCTTTTGAACAACATCAGGCTGTGCCCTAAAAGATAATCCATCCTCCAATTTTGCAGTGAGCCCAGTGAACACTGAGCCAGTACTCTAGGAGTTTAACCAGGGCTGGATTTAGGAACAGGTGACCCAGACGACTGCCTGAGGTGCCGGGGTTGGGGGGGGTACTGGACTTGTTGTGCTGTTTTCATTGATAGCTACAAAAGGGAAAATACAATGTTTGAAGTGAAATGTTTCAGGTAGTCCATATGTGGGTTCATTTTTCACTACCCTCACAGAATGTTCTGGACCTTTGTAGAATTTTGTGGAACCTTCCAGACTTTCTGAGAACTACATTTTCCTTGAACCTCCTAGAATGTTCTCAGCCACGCCTTCGCGGGTATATAAAAGGCAAGGCATTGCCAGTCAGTCAGTGAGATATAAGAACAAACTGAAGAGAAGCGAGGGCCCCACTGCGATATTGTGAATCTTGTTTTATTGTGTAATTGTGAAAGTGTACTTGTGTTATAAGACTTGAAGAGTGTAAGTAGCGACTAATAGAGGTTATATTTAATGAGATGCCAGAGATATCTATCGAACCCCTATTTAAGCAACAACATGAAAGAAATACTGTTACTTCTTTTGGCATGCTTAACACATAATGTTTGATGATGTTCTAAGACTGTGAAACATAGACTTTTGCTCTCCCTAATACTGTCTATTTTCCCCCAGAGAAAATAACAAATGCCCCTGAAGAAACCTTCAGGAGCTCAGTACAGAAGCGAAAAGCTCAATTGCAATCTAATTTGCAGAAAGGAGCAAATTTGGTGAGAAAATATCTGAAACAGAACAAAATAGACTGGGTTTTAGGCAGTAGCAATCATCCCAATGCAGAAGAAATTCAGGACCAAAGTGTAAATGATGGAAATCCTATTAGGAAGGAATTTGCAGTTACCTGAAGATAAGGAATGGAAATGTGAGGAAAATGATGAAGAATCATCCAGTTTACCTTGAGACTAATGATAGAAAAGAATGTGGCTCACATGAAAAGGAGAGTAATGACAAAGAAAAATCTGGTTTACATGAAAAGGAGAGAAATGATCAAGAAGAATCAGCTTTGCATGATGAAGGAAAAAGCTGTGAAAAAATTGCACACCACAAATCGATACATCAGATCCTTCTTTATGGCCGGTGATCTTAAACTCTACCTATATTGATCGTACAATTTTGAATGGGCTGGGCAAAATTGAGGATATGATGTTTCCAGTAAATAATCAGAAGCAACACTTCTCAAAGTCACACTGTGAAAGAATGCTCGAGAATGGCAAGAAACTGAATCGGTGTTGGCTAGTTTACTTGAAATCAACTGACAAAGTGTTCTGTTTTTGTTGCAAAATATTTGACAAGAACGCCAAATTGTTGCTTGTACTTTCTGGGTCCAATTACGGGGATAACTTAGCTGATGCTCTGAAACAAGATGAAAAGTCACCTGGCCATTTTATAGCCTACTCCAGATGGATGGAGGTCGAGCGCAGGCTCAAGCTGAATAAATGCATAGATGCAGAAAACCATAGTATTAATGTAGAAACCCAGCATTGGAGGAACGTGGTTGAACATCTGATGTCAATTTCACTCTTCCTTGCAAAGATTAATTTGGCTTTCCGGTGCTCATTGGATAAGTTGTTCACTGAACATAATGGTAATTTCCTTGGTTTGGTAGAGCTTCTTGAGAAATATGACAATGTCATGCATGAGCACCTACATCAAATAGTTCATAAAGAAGCTATGGACTTTTACTGCAGCAAAAAATTTCAAAACAAATCAATTTGACCTTGTGGCAAAGAAGGTGCTTGATAACATTGATGTGGCTTGGCAAAACAACGTACTATGCCGTAATAATGGACTGCACTGCTGACATTAGTTACAGTAAAAAGATGTCATTTACAGTAAAATTTGAAAACGAGGATGGTTATATCCAAATAAAGGAACACTTTATCTGTTTCTGGTCTGTGGATGACTCTACTGGAAAAGGCCTAACAGAAGTGTTTATGTATGTTTGGAATGAGAATAAAATGAAGCTTCAGGATTGTATGGCCAAGGCTATGACAATGGAGTGAACATGAAAGGAACAGTAGTGTCTAGGCAAGGATCCTTGCTCTGAATTCAAGAACTTTCTTCATGCCTTGTGGCTGCCATACCCTCAACCTGGTTGCGGCAGATGCAGCTTCGTCATCTTTAAATTCAGTATCTCTCTTCGGAGTAGTGCAAAGGATATATGTCCTGTTTTCAGCATCAATTATCAGGTGGAAGAGTCTCAGGGATAATGTTACAAATTTGACTGTGAAGCCACTAAGTGACACTTGCTAGGAGAGCCGCATTGTCAGTATAAGGCCAGTGAGGTACCAAGTGACTGAGGTTTATGATTCCCTAATGGAACTGTCACTGTCAAGTTAAGCCGAAGTTGGAATCCGAAATGAGCTGCAAAGCCTGGCAAACCAGATCACTGACTTCTAATTTCTGGTCTCGATTGTGGCTTGGCATGATATCTTGTTCCAAGTAAACATTGTAAGCAAGGCGTTACAAACTCAATCGATGAACATTGTGACTGTTACTACGTTGATGAGAAGCTGCCTTCATTTCGTGGTGGTCTACAGAGACAACGGATTTGAAGATGCAATCATTGCTGACAAAGAAATGGAAGAAAACCTAAGAGTTGAGCCTGTTGTCATAAACAGATAGTTAAGGGTTAATGTCTCTTTTACCTGTAAAGGGTTAACAAGCTCAGTGAACCTGGCTGACACCTGACGAAAGGACCAATCAGGGGACAAGATACTTTCAAATCTTGGTGGAGGGAAGTCTTTGTTTGTGCTTTTTGGATTGTTCTTTGTTCTCTCTTGGGATTAAGATGAGCCAGACTTGCAACCAGGTTTCTCCAATCTTTCTCAAACAGTCTCTCATGTTTTAAACAGTAAGTACTAGACAGGAGGCAAATTAGTCTTTATATTTGTTTTCTTGATTTGCAAATGTGTATTTTGCTGGAAGGATATTTTACCTCTGTTTGATATAACTTATACTTAGGCTAGGGGGGAGGGAGTCCCTATGGTCTATGTAAAGCTAAGACCCTGTAAACATTTTTCCATCTTGATTTTACAGAGATAATTTTTACTTTTTTCTTTCTTTAATTAAAAGCTTTTCTTTTTAAAAACCTGATTAATTTTTTTATTCTTGTGTAAGACCCAAGGGGAGTGGGTCTGAACTCACCAGGGAGTGGTGGGGGAGAGAAGGGGGAGGAAAAGGTTAATTCCTCTCTGTTTTAGGATCCAAGGAGTTTGGATCAGTGTACCTCTCAGGGAAAGTCTGGGAGGGGGAAGGGGGAGGGAAAGGTTAATTCCTCTCTGTTTTAGGATCCAAGGAGTTTGGATCAGTGTCTTTCTCAGGGAAAGTCTGGGAGGGGGCGAGATGGGGGGAAAAGGTTAGTTCCTCTCTGTTTTAGGATCCAAGGAGTTTGGATCAGTGTATATCTCAGGGTTCCCCAGGGAAGGTTTTTGGGGGACAGAAAGTGTACCAAACACTATATTTTGGTTGGTGGCAGCGTTATCAGATCTAAGCTAGGAATTAAATTTAGAGGGGTACATGCAGATCCCCACTTTCTGGACGTTAAAGTTCAAAGTGGGAATCAGACCTTGACACCTGTCTTCAAGGAAATTCATATTCATTGGAAGAAGACACAGTTTGATTATGAGAGCAGAGGTGAGGTGATGAGAAGCTCAAAAGAAAAATTGAAGAGGGAGATTTTTGCTCACTCATTGACATTACTCAAGTGTCCCTTGAAGAAAAGTTTGAAGTGCCGCAAAAAGATCTGGGCTTTTTTTGTATGACCTTAGTAAGCTTCCGATGGACAGGAAAACACTCTTGAACGATTGTACGGTCCTTCATTGGATGCTGACACATGGGAAATGTTTGGATGCCAATGATGAAGACCTCTGTCAAAATGGACATCAGTCACATTTTTGCAGTACAGTAAGCACTTGAGACTCCAAGTTCTCCAATGCAGAGCTGAAGGACACTTTTCCTAATGTGTGGATAGCTTTTAGGATTCTGCTCACGTTGCTGGTCACAGTTGCGATTGGTAAGCGCAGCTTTTTGAAGCTCAGGCTCATTAAAACATACCTTCGATCGATGATGGCCAATGAGAGACTGCCATCGCTTGCTATTTTATCGCTTGAAAATGGCACTGGTCAGTCTTTGGATCTCTCTGATGCTGCTGTGCTTCAGTTCACGAACGCAAAGGCGCGAAAAGCAACCTTTTGAACTAAAGGACTACGGTTAACATTTTAAGGCTGTCACCTACTGTAGGACTATTTAATACTGGTTCATCCAATGTTGGTGCACAGTTTAATTTCTTGATAGTGCATTTCAGTTATTCTTTAAAATTAAGAAGTTTTGATAAGCTTAGAGGAAGTGAATTGTTTTATTTGCTTATATATGGCATGAATAAATACAGATTTACAGATCTTTGCATGCAAATTTATTGTCTTATATGACAGGCATAGGCGCTGATTTTTTCTTTTCCCCAGAAGTGCTCAACCATCACTCCGCCCCTTCCCCTCAGGCCCTGTCTTCACTCTGTCTCTTCCCATCCCCACTCCCTCCCATTCCTTCCCCAACTCTCTGCCCTCTAAAGAGCTGCTAAAGAGCTGTTTGATGGTGGTACTAAGCCCTATCAGCTGCTTGGAGGAGCTCCACCCTCTATCAGCTGTTTGGCGGCCATGCAGCCCCAATCTGCTGATGAGTGGGGGCGGGGAACAGCTGTGCCCGGTGGGAGCTGCAGGGTCTCCCCACAGTGGCTGGGAGCTGTGGGGTACCCCTGCTGTGGGTGGCAGAGGCTCCTCGCAGTTCCTGGCTGCCATAGACAGAAGGAGGACCCTAGAACTCTGAGCGGGTCCCCGCAGATGCCTACCTGCTACGGGTGGTATGGGGACCCCCGCAGCTGAGCACCCCACTTTGACACAGATATTTTTAGTAAATGTCACGGACAGGTCACAAGCATCCGTGAATTTTTCTTTATTGCCCGGGACCTGTCTGTGACATTTACTAAAAATATCTATGACAAAATCTTAGCCTGAGCCATAACTAAGGCTGCAATTTAGTCACTGAAGTCACAGAAGTCACAGAATGTGTTACTTCCAAAGACCTCAGTGACTTCAGCCAGTCCTGGCTGGGAGCTGCAGGGTCCCCTGCCTGCAGAGGGAATCCCCCACAGCTTCTGGATGCTGCAAGTGGCAGGTGAACCCCCCACCCCTCAGCTCTCAGCCTTTGTAGGCAGCGGGGAACCCCTGCAACTCTCCACCTCTGCGGGTGGAAAGAGGGACCCCTGTTGTGCCCATCCACTGCGGGTGGCAGGGGGAGCCCTGGAGCTCCCTGCCTCCATGGGCACCAGGGGAGGCTCCCAGTAGCTGCGGGTGGCAGGAGGAACCCCTGCAGCTCAGAGCCACCAGAGGTGAGGGACCCTGGAGCTCTAAGCCCCCAAGGGTGGTGGAAGCCATGGAGTTCCCAGCTCGCCCAAAGCTACCCAGGCTCCCCTTTTGTCATGGATATTTTTAGTAAAAGTCGGGCTTCCGTGAATTTGTCATTATTGCTCATGACCTGTCTGTGACTTTTACTAAAAATATCTGTGACAACCTTAGCCATAACCAATAAAGTTCATATCAAGTCCCACTGGCCCATATTCTAAAGTGCACTAAAGTTCTGCCTGGCATATCTGAGGAGGGTTGTTGTAACTTGCTCTGATTTTTAACAGACTTCTAGGGAAGATTATGCCAATAGTGTTTGCCAAAGCACAGCATGCTCTCCCATCCCCAGCCTGCTACCTTTCATCCCCGATACACTCTGGGAAAGGTGGCATAAAGTTGCTGATCTCAACTTTATGTGAGTTGGGGATTTTCCTCGGAGAATCGGGGAGCCCCAGCTGCCCTACAAGAAGCAGTACAAAGGGGCCAGAGTGGAGGTTCAGGCTCTTTCTCAATCATTTGGTTTAAGGACCAGTCAGTAACTGGGAATATAGTACTGCCTCCTAGGTCTCTTGCTTGCTATTTTCCCCAGGCTGCTGTGGGGGCATTGCATACTTTACATTGTATTGCCTTTCAAACTGTCAGTATAACATTTCTTCTGTACACAATGGGTAGCTGCTATTTGTCATGAAGTATTTTTTGGTAGTTGCTCATCAGTACCTTCTAACTTTACTGCACACAGTTACAGAAAATTCTTCTAATTATTATTCTGCTTGAGATTGTGGTATCACAAAGGTTCTCATTAATTATTTTGTCTTATTGTTTTATTAATAAACTGACTCATTTATTTCTGTTTTATTGCTCAGAAACTAAAAGAAAAAAAATAGAGTAATCAATTCATCTTTCCATGTTTCCCAGGTTTTTTTCTTGTGAATTTATTTTTCTCACCTCCCATTCAAACAGGTCTTGTGTCTCTTTATTACTCCCTGACATCTCATCTTCTTGCAATTTTTCAGTTGCTTCCCAAGACTTTCCAGGGAACAGTCACCAAAAACCATGGGCCTAACATGACTGACCTCCATAGGCTACCAACCTTCGCCTTGTTCACTCTGCTCGGATGTCGCGTTCCTTTCCCCGACCCTTTGTCTGTCTTCTCTGTTTAGATTGCAAGCTCTTCCAGGCAGCCACTGCCTATTACTCTGTGCTTATATAGTGCCTAGCACAATAGTGTCCTGATCTTGATTGGTCTCTGGGGGCTACCTTAATACAAATAATTAAAATGATCATCTCCTGTGGATTCCAGTTATATATGCACGCTAGCCTGATCACTGGAGAGATGCTGAATACCCTTAACCCCCATTGATTTCAGAAGGCTATGAGATGAGTGGGGAGGGTTATACTGTAGTGGCAGTGCAAAACATGAAAGTGAGATCCTTGCCCCTTCTTCAGCCCTTTGCACCAGATAAAAGGACTAGTGTGGTGTAAAGGGGCCATAAACGCCTTGTATTTGGCTTGAGGAGACAGCCATAAGACTGTTTGCCAAGGACCAGCCTGTTCCACAAATTCCAGCATAGGGGGTAGGGTGGGAGGGACACATTGTAGAGATTCTGGGTAGTGCTATCTGCCAGCTCCAACTGGGAAGGTGCAAAGTTATCATAGCCAGTCTCTCACGTTGGGCTGTGAGTTGGCTTACCCAGGTCTTATAACTATAGAAGTCTTACCCAAGTCCCTTACCCTAAGGTATCCTTATTCCTGAAGCAATTCTCATTTCATTCAACTTTCTTCCACTGTTGCCTCTGAGAGTGTTGTTTTGAGACACCAAAGGGGTATATGGAGAACAGTGAGGAAGGAAGATTTTTCAGTGTCAGATGAGATCTCTTGGATTTTTCTCTTAATTTCAGGCCATATCAAATATAATATCTGCTTGCTATCTGATTGTAAACTTGTGAAATGATTTGCCCAGAAAAGCAAGTCAGTAAGCTGTTTCCCTCAAGAGTTAGTTGTTTATCATCACTACAATAATTTACCAGCTGCAGAATGTCCCTTAAGTTCTGAAGTTCATTGTACTCCCCTATACCATGACATAAGAGTTCTACCTTCCCAAAGGTATTCACTGCCCTGTCTTTCAAGCAGCCACTCTTTTAAACCATCGCCCTGAACACCTGTGTATAAGAAAGGGAAATGCTGAATTGGAGTTACCTTTTTGTTAACGGGTTCCAGTTAATGCCCCATAGCCTGACACACTCACTGGACCTATATCCTGCTCTGGCAGATGGTACTCTGTGTAATTAGGCCCTTGCTGTTCCTAACTACTAAGAAATAAAGATGCAAACAACAATTTCCTTCTGGGGCTGTAAATGTGGGCAGCTTCCCAGGAGCTGCCTGCTACCTAAATTTCCCATTATTTTCTGGACTAATCCTCATGAAATGTAGGAAATAATTCAGCTAGCACCATTTAAGTCCCTAATTCGCCTGAAAAAACCCAAACCCTCATCTGGCTCCAGAGTCATAGAAATCAGAGCTTCTGTTGACTCAAGTCCCAGATTATGTGAAAATTGGAGAGAAACTGCATGTAAGTTAAACAGAGCCTTTAAACTCTGATTCATCATCCAACTCATATCACTGTAAGAAAACAACCTTTGAATTGATCATTTTAAAAGACTCATCCACAAGATTAAGTAGGCACATTAATTAATTTAGTAGGCAACATCCTGCTTTAGTGACTCTGGAACATTAGGAAACAAAACAAACTTCAAAAACATTTTCATTCAGCCACTGTATCAGCCCACATGTAAAACAGCAGATCACTCAGACAAAAAGTAGAAAGCACTCAAGGTCCAATAACAAAGTCCATTCAGTCCAGTGCCATCAGTCCATATCTGCACATTTACATTATGTGGCCTGATTTTCCTCATGCCTGCATGGGTTGTAACTCAGCCGGCCTCCATAAGGTTACTCATGATTTACATCAATGTGAAAGGGAATCAGATCTATAAACTGGATGTTATAATCTTCTCCAAATCCTAGATTGTGGAACAGCTTTTTCCTCCTGGAGGTCTGAATGGATTTTTTTTAAGTGGGTTAGGTGATGCAATGATACTAGAGCAGTTTGGGCTTCCTGCTGCATGCCCTGAATGCCTCCTGTAAGATGTTGAGTGCCCACAATTGATGCTTGGCATCTGGCATGATTAAGCACTTAAGCCTGGATCCTGCAAAAACTTATGTACATGCTTAATTTTAAGCAGTATGAGCAGCCACCCAGAAGTCTATGGTGATCTGTATGGGCACAGAGTCAAAACTGGGATCAGTACCATAATTAGGCACTGGATCTTATTCTCAGATACTGTAAGTGTGGGACAGTTATTAACAGAACCCAGTTTCTATATGGAGGTCGACAGAGGCAAGTGTATGGAAACCTCTCTTGGAAAGTATAGACTGAAATCACCATAATGTCCCAGGCAGGGTATAATATCTGCAGTGTTTTTCTAGCTGTGTTGGTGCTAGGATATTAGAGAGACAGGGTGGGTCTCCCAGGGAATAATAAGGTTTTATAGCCCTATTTACCCTGTCGTGTTTTCTTCCTCTGGCAGCTCGGTTTGAAACTACCTTGCCGGGAAGAAATGGGTGGGGCACCATGCTGAGAGTGCTTTTGGCTAGCTGCTTGTCGAGGAAGATAGATGAGGATCTTGTCAAACTTGGTTGGGAGGCAAGGGGAAAGGGCTGAGGATGCATTTTGCTTTGTGACTTTGCTTTTTGCTTGAACGGCGACAAGCCAGAGAACAGGCTGGTGAAAGTACATGAGAGACCTGGTTTGGGAGCAGGGGCAGAGCTTGGAGGAGGGGAAGGGTGGAGCTAAGAGAGAGATGGGAGGCTGCTCGTCACATTCAGCCTGGAGCCTGGAATGAGTCTTCATTCATTCACCGAAAGCCAATAGGGAAGGACCAGAGCAAAGGAAAACTGGAGGCTCAGCTGACCACCTTCTGCACCTCCGGAGAAGGAGGAGCACAGCCGCAGCAGAGTATCGATTTACCCTCCCCCCCTTTAATTAAGAGATCAAAGAAACTACTGGAAAAATACACCCCCCCTTCCCCCAATAAAACACATGAAGAGGGGAAGGAGAGGCACGGTGTGTCTCCTGGGAGGGACACCTGTGCTTCGAGCCGTTTGACGCCGCAGCAGTTCGCCATTGCGAGCCCCAGTTCGGTGCCAGCCAAAGGAAAAGCCCCGCAGCCCGGCTGAGATTTCTGCACACAATCCTCCCGCTGCACTTCAATGATCGGACCCCGGCCCAACGGAGGGAGCAGCACCCGGATGATCCTCTGCTCCCTGCTATGGCTCTTTTTGTTCCTCAAGGTAAGGGAGAGATCGTATGCATCAGCCTTCCCCCCCCCCGGCCCAGCGCGCCCGCCTGTCCGCTCTGCATCTCCCTCCCTTAGCGGGGGGGATCTGGGAGCTAGGGCAGGGCAGATGTGCGGGTGGATTCATTGATTGTTGTCTCCTTCCTGCATGTTTTTTGATAGATGTGTGGTTTTTTTAAAAAAGTGGATTTGTCACATTTTCTCCCTCCCGCCTCTCCCTTTGTGCTCCTTAACCATGAATAATAGGGGCTGGCGTCAAAGGTCGGTTTGTTGGAATATGCTTCCTAAGGCAAAATGAGGTCACTTTCACAGGGTAATCTCTCTGCTCCTGTATCCTCCAGTGCTGGCAGGCACATGCAGAGGAGGGCTTTTTGTTCCTCCTCGGAAACGTGTTGCCTTCAGTGGGATGAAGACTTAAGAACCAGCGCTGCTGTTTTATTGTTTGAACTCATGGTGCCCATTGCAAGTGTGTGCTGATGAGCTTCAGTTTCCTTTAAGCAGAGAGAGAAATGAAAATGAAAATATGAGACACCTCTCTAAAGTAACCATTCCTGCTTTAATAAACCTCCCTTTTGGTCTTTCTATTGCACTGCAACCTGTGCAGTCATCAGTACCGGAAAACATATTGTGGCTGTTTATAGATTCTGTTTTGAGATGAAGAACCTGGTCTTCAGCTGGTGAAAATTCAGCACAGCCCCAGTGAGGTGAATTGAGCAATGTCAGTTAACATCTGGCCTTTTATGTGTCAATTAATCATTGCATGCATCCAAATTGTATACCATACAAATGTGCCACCAGGCTATAGTTGCTGCCGCTTCTTTAGTTTATATAATTGTTCTGCCAAGGCAAAGTTATCTAATTACTGAGGTATTAGCAAACATGTTGAAAGGTTGACAATATGATATTCATTTGAGAGTGATTTGAAATTTAATTGCACAGTAATTAAGTTCCATTATGCAATAAGTTCACTTAGTTCTTTCCTCCCAACTGATTTTTATCAGCAGAGATTGTCTAGGAATGCAAGGAGGTAAACTGGAGCTATCCCTTCAGCACCCCACTGATACCTTACATAGGGCCCGCGTCTGCAAAGTGTGGAAGGGTAATTGAGGGGCACTCAGCACCTCAAAGACACTCAGCCCTTTGGACGTGATCAGCCCAATAAATAATAGAGAACTTCAGAAATGCGTAGTCTGGCCATGAAAACATTCTATTACTAAATGTATCTGTTTTTTCATGTGTTTTATTTATTACGAGGGCACCATTGTGATCATGTAAAGCACAAATGGAAAAAAATATTTTAACCTTAGCTATGCGTAGCTTTACCATCAGATTATTACCATTCTCTGCTCAAGCTCAGAATGTGTCTTCCTGAGAGATTCACTTTTCAAAGCTCTGCTTAATGCTGCAAGCTTGGTTACACATGACATTTTTGTCTTGATGCTTTTGGGTCTTTTTAACATTTTCTTCAGCCTATTTAATATGCTTCATGTAACTCCACTAAAGGGAAATGTACGTACCACACAGGCATATGGCATTGCCTATAATTATCATTGCACTGAAATTATAGTATTCTGCACATTTTGACAATTATCCAAAACTGTAGGTTGGTTTTGTAATCACTGCTTAAAAGAGCTCCTCAGCTAAGGGCCTGATCCTGCAATTCCTCTTTCACGTGAGTAATCCTTACTGGTGTGAATAGTCTCACTGAAATCAGTAGGACTACTCATGTAAGAGTTTGCAGGATCAGGGCCTAGAATAGCAGTAGTGTTGCTAGTAAAGACTGGCGTTCTATTTCCAGAACTATTAAGAAGAAGCTTCCACTGCATCTATTCAAATTATATTTGTTGGAAGCTAGTCTCCTCACTTCCACAAGAAACATAGACTTGTTTGAGGTAAAATGGGAATGCATAGAATAGGCTTTTGTTTCAAAGAGTTTAATCACAGATTCTTTTAGAAAGAAACTGTTACTGGGTCCTTGCAGTCTTGCAGACAGATTAAAAGTCTGCAGTTAATTTATATTCTAGCTCAGGTTCTGATTCAGCAAAGCACTTAAGCACGTGCATTGCTTGAAGTATATGCTTTGGTCTATTGATGGCAATGGGACTGGGTTATGTGCATAAATGTTTTGCTAAAGCTTTTCATCAGTACTAATGAGACCAAAGTTTGCTGCTATAAAATAAAAGGAAAACGTGATTTTACATGGAACACACTCTACCTGTAAAATAAATGCTAAGAAATATAGAAAAGGAAAAGTTCAGAAAGCTAAAGCCTCAGGGTTTCATCCCAGGAGAAAATAACCACCACTTCTGAGCCAGATAAATATCAATAGTACCATTGACTGTCTCTGTTCAAGAAAGGCCAAGGACTAGAATTGCAGGAGATGCGTCAGGGTGATAATGAAGTGTGTTAACAGAGTTGTATGGTGGCTTGGCACTGAAATATCAGGGAAAGCTCGCAGATCAGGATTGCGGTGCATTGGAAGCACAGTGTATGACTGTGAATACAATATTAGTGAGACGGCAATCTTACTTTTATTAATTCATCTGTATGGTCACTAGATGCTTTAATGAGGGGATCATTCAGAATTCATAGATTGGATATATTCATAGACAAAGTGGTTAGACTATGCAAGCTTCCTCAGCTTACTCTTCCAATGCATTTCAGTCCTGTCCTTTCACATCCCTGTTTATTCCAATCAGAAGTGTGACTGCAGCACATGTAGATGTAACTCAAATAACAGTGAAGTCATGGCAGCATAGGCTAGCCACTTGAATACATACCCACAGTCCTAGGCAGAGTTATACAGCCTATGCTGCCTCCTGTGCAGCTTTGGCTTCATTGCTGTTGGTACCCACCATAGCTAGATCAAAATTAGCTCAAGCAGGGCCAGTGCAAGGATGTTTCACGCCCTAGGTGAAACTTCCACCTTGCGCCCTTGCCCTGGTGCCCCCCTTGCAGTAGCTCCCCACTCTCTGCCCTGAGGCACCCCCCCACCCCAGCTCACCCCTGCTCCGTGCACGAGCACAAGCACCCCGAGCGCGCCATCGCTGCTTCACTTCTCCCACCTCCCAAGCTTGCGGCGCCTTAGCTGATTGGCACCGCATGTCTGGGAGGCAGGAGAAGTGAAGCAGCTCACCCCTGCCACGTCTCCTCCCCGAGCACGCTGTGGCCGCTTCACTTCTCCCGCCTCCCAGGCTTGTGGCGTCAATCAGCTTAGGTGCTGCAAGCCTGGGAGGTGGGAGAAGTGAAGTGGCCACGGCGCGCTCGGGGAGGAGGCGAGGCAGGGGTGAGCTGGGGTGGGGAGTTCCCCTGCATGCTGCCCCCCCCCCCCTTACTTGCTGCAGGAGGCACTGCCTGCGCTCCCCCGCCCCAGCTCCCTCCCCCTAAATGCCAACGGTGACCGGGGCAGCCGAAGATCCGGCCGCCATGGTCGCTGCCAAAGAAAATGGCACCCCCCAAATGCCAGCACCCTAGGTGACCGCCTAGGTCATCTAAATGGTTGCACCGGCCCTGAGCTCAAGTATGTCTACATATGCTACAGTGCCAGCTCTGACTGCAGGATAGATATACCCTTAGTGTTCAGTTCAGATCACTGCTATGAATCCCTTTTCATGAGCATTAGGACAAGAAGCAATGGGCTTAAATCGCAGTAAGGGTGGTTTAGGTTGGACATTAGGAAAAACTTCCTGTCAAGGTGGTTAAGCACTGGAATAAATTGCCTAGAGAGGTTGTGGAATCTCCATCTTTGGATATTTTTAAGAGCAGGTTAGACAGACACCTGTCAGGAATGGTCTAGATATTATTTAGCCCTGCCATGAGTGCAGGGGACTGGACTACCTGACTTCTTGGGGTCCCTTCCAGGCCTATGATTCTATGAAATTCACTCCATTGTCTTTAAAGATCAAAACTATTTTTTTTTTTTTTTACAATGAAAAATTAAAGAGGACAACATTTCTGCACAAAGCATTTTGTTAATTCTATGCTCTTTAGCCATGCCAGCATGTTGGAGGCAGGTTAGCACTGGCTCCTTAGAAATACTGAAATTTGCCAACCTGGCATTATTAAGTTGATGTTTGCCTGGAGGTTAATCTCATTGAGAAAACAGCTGCACTGAACTGAGAATCTGAAGAAGGGCAAACAGTGTCTGTGTGCTTGCTGCTTCAGCATTAGTGGACCTAATGTCACTTTCTAAGCTGCATCTGTTTGGTAGGGATAAAATGTCACTCTCTTACTGCCATCTGGCAATTTGTAAAACAACCACTAGGAAGCTTCACCCAGTGACAAACCTGCTCAAACTACTTGTTCTCTCCCCTTCCTGACATTGTGTTTCGCAGTTTTAGAGAGAGACGCTTACAGCTGAGACATGAATCCTGACATGGTCCAGTGCAATAGCATTTACTTATCTCAAAGCATCTCAGTACAAACCTTAACCCACGCAATGCTCTTCACCAGTGGCTTTCCCAACTGACAGTGGATTTAGAAACTAGCAAGAGTAAGAGTTCACCTGGGGAGCACCGGCCAGAGATCAGTAAGGATTTACAGTAGGTGGGAGCTGAAGTAGGTTAGAGCTTCCTTCAAAAATTGTCCCAGCCTTTCTGCTACAGGAATCCCTTACGGACTTAGCACATTACTTAACCCTATTGGGTCCCCAAAGCCTTGAGGATCAAGTTCCATGGTGTGTTTCTATGTGCTTAGGTTTAAAATTTATAAAAACAACAAGACCTGAGGCACCCTAACATAATTAATCATACAATAACTAAACTGCTATTAAATTTAAAATCCACTTCATAGGAACTTGTCTGGCCAATCAGGTTGCAACCTTCATCTAGAAAGCACATCCCCAGCCTTCTCCCAAAATCCTATTGAACACACTTTCTTTTGCAGTGTGCCTGGAGAGTCCCCAAACGTGGACCAAGAGGACTGCAAGTTCCAGAGACTCAGGCCCTCACAGAGAAGGCCCTGCCAACTGTAGCCTCTCTTGAATAATGAAACTGATCCAGCTTGAGCGCCCCCTGTTGGCTGCAGCTGTGGCAGTGTGGCATGGTGAGAGAGGCAGTCCCTCAGACAAGTCAGTCCCAGGCCATTTGTAGTTTGAGGTCATAATCAACACCTTAAACTCCACCCAAAGACCAGTGAGCAACTAGTGCAGAGCCTGACACTGGTGTCGTGATGACCTTCTCAGTAAGCAAACTGCTGCGTTCTGTTCCACCTTCAGTCTCTGAATGGTTTTAAGGTGTAATCCCATGTAGAGCAAATTGCAATACCCTGATCGTGAAGCGGCAAAAGCATGGGTAACGGTGTGAAGGCCTGCCCCTGAAAGGAAAGGCCAGTGTCCTAGCCAGATGCAGATGGTGGAAAACTGACTGGGTCACTGCTGAGATATGATTGCCAAACAGTAGCTGGGGATCTAGAATCACCTCTAAGTTGTGAACGCTATTAACTAATGGCAGCATACTTCCTCAATCACAGGGATTGATCTTATCTCTGTTATCTGCTCCAGCCACTTGCCCCAAAAAACCATCATCACTACTTCAGTCTTAGCCAGCTCGGTCTCATCCATGCCCCAATCTTGACTAGACATAGAACTTCATCATCTGAGTGGGATGACATGGAGACATATGGTTGGGTGTCATTAGCATAGAAAACCCACCACACCCCATGTCTCCTTATTAATCTTCCTAATGGGTCCATATAAATGTTGAACTGGAGTGGGTAACGGAGGGCTTACTCAGTCAGCTTTTTACCATCTGTGTGTGACTAGGAGGTTGTCCTTTCCTTTTGGATGTGGAATTTTGTCATTGTTATCCATGCTTTTGTCCAGCAGCAGCTCCAGGCACCAGCGCTCCAAGCACATGCCTGGGACTGCAAGCCATGGGGGGTGCCCTGCTGGTCCCTGCGAGGGCGACAGTCAGGCAACCTTTGCAACGTGCCTGCGGGAGGTCCGCCAGTCCCATGGATTCGGTGACAATTTGGTGGCGGGTATGCCGAAGCCATGGGACCGGCGGACCTCCTGCAGGCAAGCTGCTGAATCCACAGGACCGGGGACCTCCCACAGGCAAGCCACCAAAGGCAGCCTGCCTGCCATGCTTGGTACGGCAAAAAAGCTAGATCCGCCCCTGCTTTTGTCACCTTAAGAATAATGCAATGCAGTCTACATGGGTCTACACTTTGAAACCACTTGGAGACTGATGCTGGTGCAAAATGCAGCAGTTCATTTATTGAGGGTGCATCTTTTGGCACCCCACAGCTGAGAGCTCATTGGGAAGAGAAGCAGTTGTCCACAGCTACCTGCTGAGATCCCTCTAAGAGAGAGAAATGAAGCCACTGAAGAGCAGCCCTAATGCAACCAGTACAGTCTCTGTGCCATAACCAGATGTATACCCAATAGCCCAGGGTGAAGGAGATCAAAGGCATCCAGGTTTTGTGTGAGTTGTCTCCACAATTATACCAAAGAAGGGAAGATAATACTTGTCAATAGCTTGCAAGATTGTCAGAGTCCAGTGAGTGTTTCTTGAGCAAAGGCCACACTATTGCATCCCTGAAAGTAAAAGGTACCCTGCCCTCTCTGAGAGATGTGAACAGTCTCACCAAGTAAGGGAGTTAGTACTTCCCCACTGGCTTTCACTAGCCAGGAGCAACATGGACTCAAAAAGAAGGTTGTGGGATAAATTTCTCCTAGTACCTGAGGGAGCATCACTGGCTGAAATTCTGCATAGAAGACAATGTCCTTATACCCTTAAGACATTGCTTTGCAACCACAAGAGCACAAAGTACTTGTATCTCGTTTTTTTGTGTGTGGTTTTTTTTTTTTTTTAAGCTTGCCTTAAAACTATCTGGTATGTCTTACCCCCATAAATCTTAGGGCCTGATCCTGAAGTTCTTACACTGGCAGCCGTCAAACTGGTTTCATGTACTGTTGGATTGGGTCATTTGTAGTGGTTGCTTAATAACATCTTTATTACCACAAGCACTTTAGCCCTCTAAAACTTAGAAAGTGACACTTTAATTATTATTGTCTTTAAATATTGGCATCAGAACAAAATTTTTAGTTTAGTCAAAAGATAAAACAAGCGATGATCCATCATAAAATGGATTAAAATGAAACTTACTTTTTCACAGTTTGACAAATGAAACTCCAGCTGCTACAAGGTGGCAAAATAGTTTAGTAAACATTCCCAAAAAAGGACTGGACATTTATTTATGGCACATGCCATTACATGCACAATGGTAAAGAGAAATTGCAAGGGCTAGCAGTTCACATGCTTCAGGGCATGAGTTGCTCTGCTAGTGGGGTCAGGAGGAAGTTTCCTTAGCAGTGAATTGCATGGTGACAGCATGGAATGGGAATCAGGAGACAGATTCTAACCCTGTCTTTGACAATGATTCATTGACTTTGGACAGACAAGTGACTCCTGGGGAAATTTTCAAAAGCAGAAAGGACGTTTGTTAGGACTTGGGCACTTTGTTTCCCTTTAACTCTATGTCTTAGCTTTCACATCTGTAAACTGGAAATGATACCTCCTTGCCTCTCAGGGCTGTTTTCAAGCTTAATCAGACAGGGCCAGATATGATGCACATTATAAATCAATGGGAGTTTTTCTAATGCAATGGGCATTAGATCAGCCCCTTTATATTTCTGAAGGCTTGATATTCTATAATAATAAACAGTGGAAGCACTAAATAATTATGACTATTGCATTGTTAGGTGCAGTGTAAGGGCCTTATGCCTTCCTTTGAAGCATTCTGCATTGGCTGCCCTTGGAGATGGGACAATAGATTGGATGGACCATTGGTCTGCTCCACTCTGGCAGCTCCTATATTCCTACATAAAAATGCTGAATTTGGAGAAAAGGTAAATGAAGAAAATAGCCTAGATAAATAGATCTATCTATCTATAGGGGGTGGTGGGGGTGGTTATCCTTCCATGATCATATATCAGCTCCTGACATGGAAATTCTGAAAAGAAAAAGATTTTTTTTGTATGGAAGAAACATGACATTTCACATTAATCTTAAATGAATTCCTTAAGATCAGTGTTACTGCAACAAATAACTGAATGAATAATGTAGAGATGCTTAAAATAAAATGTTACCAGTTTTTCCCAGCACTGTACTCTGATCTTGAATGACTATAGAAAAGGTGGTGCGAGTAACTCATAATGAAAGAAAGGGGAAATGCTAATCTCCCATGCTAGGAAATGACACTGGCTTTTAAATGAAGGAGTTCCAGAAATGACATAATGCATTATGTTTGGCTTACCATAAAGACAGCATATTGTACCACAGTGAAAGTAGGGAATGCTGTGTCCAGATTACTGTAGTTATTGTATTTCCTGCATGCAATTAGAGCACAAATACTTTACTGTAAGCATTAGTGATAGGAAAGGTGGTGACACTGTTGACGATAACAGAAAAAAGCAGCAAGAGGAGGAGGTTTAGGAAGGAAGATAATAAACTTGGTTTTCATCATGTTGAACTGCTCATGCAGGACCTCCAGGAGGAAATAGGGGGAGATGTGTGATTGAATAGGGGATGAAATGTTGGGGATAGAAAGGTCAATTTGAGATGTTTAAATACAGAGGCTGGGGGTTTCAAAAGAGTCTATGGGAAATTCAGTGGGGGGTAGGTGCCTAACTGAAGTTATTGGGAGAGGTGGGAATGATGGAGGTTTTTATGGAATAGGGGATACAAGGTCATATTTGAAGATGTAGATGATGTGCTCCTACATATCTGACACTAAGATGGGACCCCTGATATGCAAGATCACCCAATATTCTGAGACCTTCACAGCAAAGACTACTATATCAGAACATTTGCTGCAACACAGTGGATAAAAGTAAAGAGAATTTCAGCCCTAAAAATGAACAGAAAAATGCTGTGAAAATAAAGGGCCAGAACATCAGAAGTCAGTGAAGCAATGCCAGTGTACATCACCTGGGGATCTGGCATATTGTTTAAACACAACTGCTTGTAAGATCCTAGGGAAACAAAACTAAATTCATTGTTTAAATAGGTTAGCACATTTTGTTGAATATTCTCCCTTTTATCCTATCTGCTGTGAGGTTTCCAGTGATCACCCCAAGTGTTCAGAGCGTTCCTCCGGGGGGATTCAGCCATGTGACTTCTATTAATACCAAGGGGACTAGGACAGCTAGAGCCTTGAGCACTTTAAAATTGAAATGGTCTGTCTGTAATCTCCCCTACGATCCTCAGTTATGCTGATGCCTGCTTACGTGACACCCAGACCAGTTCCAAAACAACACAGATGTGTCAAAGTTTCTAAAGTCTATTTCACATTTGAACTTCTCCAAATGCTTCATTCTGAAGTCTTGGATCAGACACATCTCAGGAGCTGACATCTTATTGGTTTACTATTAAGCAGACAAGTTTCAAGAGAGGCCCACAGGTGAGAGAAAGGACTGCCCATCCTGTTTCTTATATGTAATTTATTCAAAGTGTGTGGGTTACACAGACACCAGTTACTTAGTGGTCACTTCCTCTTTGTTCACATGGGGTTGTGTCTTAATATTGAAGTTCTTTACCCCTTAAATGCACAGTTCCACCAAATGAGGAGGAAGGGTTCATTACAAGTGTTTGTCCACCACCACAGTTGCTGATAGTACAGTTGCTATAAACATTGAGGAAATGGTGAGTCTAGTGGGAAGAATCAGCCTGAATGGAAACACTCATTTAAAAATGTAGTGAGGAAAAATTGGTTCTAAGGTAGTAGATGGTAAAGATTCCTGCTGAAAGAATGGTAGATCCACTTTTTCTAATGAATTTTAAAAGAGTTCCAACAGCAGCCAGGTTTATTTATCATGTGTTCCGTGTCAATGTGTTTGGACTCGTACAATATAGAAACTATCTACAGGCTGTTCCTTGAAGTCTAAGCTGTAGACACATGGAAGGAAGGATGTGCTGCAAAATCCAGAAGAGGAGAGGACTGTTGATTGATTTATTTGTGTATAGTGGCATCCAAAGTGTGCTAGATGCTTTTCAAATGGAAACAAGTCATGATCTCTTCCCCAAGGAGCTTAGAGGGTGTTTGTTTGTTTTGTTTTTATTTAGCATTTGATTTCTAGACTGGATGTGCCCATCAAACTGTCTGTCAGTCTGAACACTTACATCAGTTTAAAAACTTCAAAAAAAAATCACTTTTGACTAAAAACCCAAAGAAAATTCACTAAATCACAAAAGAAACTAACTTTGGGTGGAGCTTCATGGAAATAACCTCAGGTGTGACAAAGCTTTAAAGAGTGAATCATTATACAGAGACAATTTTAAAAATAGGAACGCTGACAAAGTCCCTTATTTTAAATACTTTTTTTGCTTACGGGTAATTAAGGGATTTTATATTTTAATAAGGGCTTTCTTCCTCCATACCTTTACTGTTTCTTCTGCTTGATCAGGTACTAAAAGTATAATCTTGTGTCATCAGAGTCAGTTGCTGAGGAAAAGATTGCGATGTTACAAAATTAATACTATAGGGTTCTATGCTGTAATCCATTTTCGCAGAGGGCTTTTAAATCCCTGGCTCTACTGTGAATAACAGTTGTAGGATCAAGCTCTCTGACTACAGCACATGAAGAGTTAAGAGAAAATGTGATTATGATCTTACATATTTAACTGGTAGTTATTAAAACAGTAAGAGAAAATCTGACAATTACAGAAAGATAAATGGATGCATAGCTTATACTTACGTGTATTATATTTCAAAATTATCATGCTTAAGGTTATTTAACTAATAATGTATTAGGTTCAAAGGACTTAGTTTTTAAACACTTTGAAAAGTAACCAAAAATTCTATATGCTCAAAAGCCCAGCAAGTTCTTCAACAACCTTGTTGTAAAAGGTGGAATCCATAAATAAAAGCGGAAATGCTACTCTTATTGGCTATAAAATAACACTGGCATTTAAAAGAAATAGAAATTCCAGCAGTAGAACACTAGATAGTGTAATGAGCGGCATTGTGTTCATGTGCAATGCGGCCCTCTATTGGATGGAATCAGATCTACCTGATTTTGCAATATACGCATTATGAATACATCTAGCCGAGATTCTGCTGTGCTTTTGGGACTCAATCCAAACGTCGGTGGGAGTCAACGGATTAAGGCCTTGGAGCAGGACGATCTGAGATCTTTCCCTTCTGCTGCTGTGAAGTTCAGCATTGTCATGATGGTGTAGCATATTGCTAACCATGAAGTCCTATTAACCTTGGATTTGTTACATTAACACTAGCACTAACTAGAGGCCACTAGATAGGGTGACCATACGTCCTGTTTTGGCCATGACAATCCCTTTTTTAAGTCCTGTCCTGACTTTTTTTGGCAAAAGTGGGCATTTGTCCCATTTGATTATCAGTTGGCAAGAGCAAACAAGACAAATGCCCAAATGGGGCAAATTTCTTTTGTCAAAAAAGTGGGGTGTGGAGAAATGTGTGTAAAGGGGGGTGAGTGGCACCTCATGCAGGGAGGCAGGCAAGGCTTAAGCGAGCAGCGACTGCCAGCCCCAGCCTTGTGCAGGGAGCAGGCAGGGTTCGGACAAGCAACTCGGGCCAGCCCTGTGTGGTGTCCCATTTTCCCTTTGGGAAATATGGTCATCCTACCACAGGATGGCTTAGGGTTTTAACTAGTCTAGAGTTAGACAATTTTTAAAAAGTCTTATTTAAACAGAACTTGACCAGTGACTTTTTTCAACAAGAGTGCGGTTGCATTGTAACCAGACTGACAGAGCTAATAAAAAGGGAACAACCTTGAACTCCTGCATTCTTATAGGAGGTTTTTCTTTATCAGAAGTGGAATCTAAGGCCATTTAATTAGAGCTGGACAAAAATGGATGTTATTTATAGAGAAACATGCATCCGACAAAGTGGGTATTCACCCACGAAAACTCATACTCCAATACGTCTGTTAGTCTGGATCTGTAAAAGCAGTAAAGAGTCCTGTGGCACCTTATAGACTAACACGTTTACCCCTCTGATACTTTATGGAGAAAGAATCCCAAAACAAAGAGTGGTTGAGATTTGGGTCTCCTATTTACCCAAGCCCTCACGTTTTGGCAACTGAAGAAGATTGGTAAAATGGTACTGGTTTGGGGCCATTTCCACATACAGTGCCACTCTCTCCAGTATTACATTGTTCGCTCACAGCTATAGAAGTACATAAAGCAAAACCAATGTGAACAAACATCCCATAAAATCAAAATACTCACCCAAACCTGAATCAGAATTTTCTAAATGGTCCCTACCTCTGTAATAAGGTGAATCAAAACTCCAGATCAGAACTCTCCCAAACTTTGGGATATCTGAAATCCAGATCATAACTTGTCAGCTCCACTCCGATACAGCAATGGGACGTTCGTGGTTTCCTAGATCATTTCACTTGTCATAGACATCTGTTAAGCTACAGAATGGTAGATCTCTATGCATGCTACCATGCAAAAGGCAAATTCTTTCCTGCCAATTTAAAAAAAAAAATCAGAATGTTTATCTAAAATATGCTTACTTTCTACAATTAGATTTTCTACTTCAGTAGTTGAGTTGCCGTTTAAGATACATGGGTGGAAATTTAATTTTGTTCCAAAGAGAAATACACAGGGCCATGTTCTGAGTCTGTGTAAGTACATGTAACGTACTGACATCAGCGGAGCTGTCTGTACTTACCAGAATTCTGAGTTTGGCCTGTAATGCAAAAATTCTTTGGGATCAACTCTGCCCTCAGATTTATAGGCAGAACCACTATTGGGATTGGCTGGAATTCTGTTCTTCTGAAAATAGAATGGGGCTCAGAGTTGAAGAAATTAAGCAGGAGATGGTTTAAGATAAATTGTGAAAAAAACAAATGGGTAAAGAAATGCAAGTTAATCTCTGATGTTCAGTGGCTTCAACCCCCACTGACTTCAGTGTTTACACCAGCTCTACCCACATCCACTTCTACAGCATATGATCAATGCCCCTTACAAATGATGCTTTTCCTCCCTCCTTTGACCCATTTCTTTCATCCTTGCTGGTTCCAACTTTTCTAGATCTTTAATTAAGCAGCATGCTGTGGCTTGGCTATTGCAGAGCTCCTGCTGAAGCCTGGAACTGGTCCATAATGAGTCAGGGAATTCTCACGTTTTTAATATTGCATGATTGGCAAAGTTCCTTTTTTTTTGTTTTTTCCCCAGGATGATTTTTATTTTTTGACACAACCAGACAATAAGAAACCTTTACCTGTATCAGAGGGGTAGCCGTGTTAGCCTGGATCTGTAAAAGCAGCAAAGTGTCCTGTGGCACCTTATAGACTAACAGATGTATTGGAGCATGAGCATGCTCCAATACGTCCCTTAGTCTGTAAGGTGCCATGGGACTCTTTGCTGCTTTTACAAACCTTTACATGGATCCCTATGGGTAGGCTTCATCTTCCAGCAAGAATTTATTGGTGTTATGAACCCTTTCTGCTTAACTGGTATGGCTATACATGGAGCAGTGTTTTGCATAATCCCTCCCCCAGTGAGTGTAAAGGAAAGGGAAATGAGTTGTGCTGGCTGGAGAACATTTTCCTGTTACCTGAAGAGCCTATTTGAGAATTACCTGTTTTTAAATAAAATGGGCCTGATTCTCTGTCACTCTGAAAGGCGTGCAGTCACTTACACCTGTGCAAAGTGGGCATAACACGCTGACAGATCAGAAGGGTTAGTTTTATGTTCCCTTTGCACTGGTGTGAATGACTGCATAGTGTGCAGCACAATGGAGAATCAGGCCCAATATCCTCTGTTGGTTTGCCCTGAAATTGCATCCATTGGCTCAGTTAAGTATAGTTTGATGAAACAGAATTGCAGCTCTGAGAATTTCATTATTACTAGGTAGTGAGCCCCACTAGTATTCAGTGTGGCACAGATATAGAATAATGGTCTATGGTATGTAGGAAGTCAGGCAAGATGATCTAATGGTTCTTTCTGGCCTTAAATTCTATGAATCTATTAAGACATGAACTGTGCTGGTAGATCCTTAAAATCTACTTCAGAGGTGGCCAAAACAGTTCATATCTGAGGTGGGCTCCTCAAAAATCCAGATGGAGATGTTGAACCCCTACAAAGGCATCGGTATGATGCAGCCGATCACAATAATGCACTCGGGGACATCCCGGAAGAATATTGGACTAGGACCCAAAGCACAGCGGTTCTGTTCTCAGCTCTGACTACTGAACAGCAATGTTACCTTGGGCAAATTTCATCTCACTGTGCCTCTGTTTCCCCTTCTGGCTTGTCCACTTATATTGTAAACTCTTTTTGGGGCAGGGACTGTCTCTTCCTGTGTGTACAGTGCCTCACACAATGGGCTCCTATCTGGTTTGCTACTGCAATGCAAAAAACTTGTATGTTAGATTTTTATGTTAATAGTTTGAAATTCTCTTCCTGCTCTAAGCCTAGTTACAAAGGCCATTCAGGCTACAGAGATGAAGATGACAATTTAATATTAGAGGGACAAGCTGGCTGAGGTAGTGTCTTTTATTGGATCAACTTCTCTTGGTGAAACAGATAAGCTTTCAAGCTATACAGATATTTCCTCACCTACCTTGTCTCTCAAATATCCTGGGACCAGCATGGCTGCAACAACACTGCAAACAATAATTTTCATAGTTCACAGACTGGTGAACGTTATGAGGTTAGGAAATAACAAGGAAGCTTCAAAGGAACAGAAGCATTTTGGAAGAGGCAGAACATGATATGGAAGCTCCTGTTGCCCTGGCATTAGCACACTTATTTATGCTTCCTTTCTCTTTATACAGCCAGCTCTTACTACAGATGTGCCTGCCTGCTGTGTTTTGTTGATTAAGTTTTTACTGGTAACTTCTTACAGTAATCATTCAGCCACATGGAATCAAATCTTACTCTCTTTAGGCATTGCTGGAGTGTTTGGCCTAGTGATCAGGGTGATTTTACTTCTCAGAATGGTGGTTTCTTTGACTCACAAAATTGCTCGGGGATCGATATATCTAGTCTGGACGCGGTGTATCGATCCCCGAGCGCGCTTACATCGATTCCGGAACTCCATCAATCCGAACGGAGTTCCGGAATCGACGCGGAGAGCCGCGGACATCGATGGCGCCCCGTCCAGACTGGTGAGTATCTCGATTTTAGAAATTCGACTTCAGCTACGTTATTCCCGTAGCTGAAGTTGCGTATCTAAAATCGATTTTAATTCCTAGTCTGGACGTGGCCAAAGTATGTTACAGTTTGTGGTGATGTGAATTAGAGCCAGTTCTAACTGGGTTGACCAGCCTTGCATTGAAGTGTCTAGTAGTATGTGAATTGTTCTAACACGGAGGTTTAGCTATGTGGTTTGGGAAACCTTGCTGTTTCATGGGGTAGGGGGAGGGAAGGGGAGGTGTGTGGATCCCATCCAGTATTCGGGAGGAAAGGGTTAACCCTGTCACGGTGATAAGAAGCATCTTTCTGCCCTGAGTGTAGCTCAGCAGATTAGCAGGGCTGGGCTAGCTGTAGACAATCATGTGTAATCCTATAAAAGGCAGACCCTCAGGCTGTAGGGACTGGTTGCAGGACTTAGGGGGAAGGCTAAAAGTCTAAAGCAAGGGTTGTTTTCACTTCTATATGAGGAAATTCTGGCAAGGTGAACTGAAAACCATAATGACACTAAGGTTTTGGTCTTGATTTTCAAGGTGGTATGAGCTGGATTTGAGATGGTTACATTCCCTTGAAAGGCTGTGTTCCATTACTGACCCCTGGAGCCAGCCGCATTCTTTTGATTTGGACACAGAACACTGCACTCCAGCCCAGTTTACCTTGCTGGCTCCCCCTGCTCTTTTGCTTGCAAGCTGGATTCCAGATCTAGCTCCTTGACATTTCCCCCGCCCTCCTTGCTGCCTGGCTCCATGGAACAGTGCAGAGAGCATGCACTGCAGTCCAATTAACTTCTCCTTAGGGGAAAAGCAGGAGCAGGAGGCACCTTCAGGCAGGTCCCAGTGGAGAAGGGATGTGGAATGCAAAGTGTTGGGTGCTTGGCTGCAGCAAAATGGCAAATTCAGTAGTCAAATGCTCAGTTCTGTGGCATCTTGACAAAATGCCTGATGGCACAGCTGTGGAAATATGGACTCCTTGGGGGCCCTGATTGAAATGACTAGCAGTAGTGCCAACCCTGTACTGTTTAAAAATCATGAGATTCCTTTTTAAAATATATTCTGGTTTCTTTTTCTTTGCCTTCTGGCTTTTGAGCCTTTAGGTTTCACTTGGGTCACATTTTCAAGCTTTGGTTTGCAATTGTGAGAGCAATAAATTTTTTTAATGGAAACAATTTCTTATAATCAGTAGTTTCTAGGGGCTTTAAGCAAAACATTAAATATTGCAAAAGTCATGATAAAATTATTAGCTTTGGCAGTACTGAATTGGGGTAGTTTGTTCTTATAGCTATTGTTTAAGGCTTTCTGTGGACTTAGGCAGGCATCTCTGCATCTGTTTACATTTGTTTCACAGTCTCAAGGTTCTCTCTACAACCATAAGGGCTAGAATTTATTTTTAATGAAAGTTGAGATTCTAGAGTGGCCAGAATAAATTTCAGTGTGAATTTACTGAAGCCAGTCCAGAGTATTAGAATGTTAATAGCATAGAACTAACTTTAGGTCTTCTTTAGCCAAGTCCTATCTTAATTTACTTTAGATTCTTGTTGAGGGAAGCTGATTTCAATTTAAGTTACAGGTCTTCTTTATTCATCATAAAGAAGGAATAAAGGGTAGCAGCCAATTCAAACAAAAGAAAAACACCTTGCACATCAACTTGTAAAAGTGTGTGTGTACAATAATGATTAAAATAGTCACCTTTCTCTAATAGCATCTGTAGGTCATTTCCATTTGATGGCTCTTTAGATGTATGTCCAGTGAGTTAGTGGCCTCAGTTAAGTTTCTAATGGTTTCTAATAGCTAGAGATTGGCTTAAGCCCTGGAGCAAACAAAGTGGCCACAACTGCATCCTGTTAAAAAGAGAACTATAAAACTCAAGATGGAAAAATATGCATCTCAAAGGAAAATTATGAAAACCTTTTCTGGAAATTTTCCTTAGAGTATTTGTATTGATTGCTGAAACACTATTCCTTAAATCAATAAAGCATTAAAAGTACTCAATACTCTTAATGAGCTCCAAAGGGACTGTTACTTTGGATTGTGATTACAACTGCCCTATGACTGTCTTTTCTTACCAACATTTTGTAACTAATGACTTTTATAAATTTGTAGGGGAGGAAAAGATGGCTGGTGCATTGCACCACTACCTACTGATGTAAGCACAATCCTTCTTTCCTTATAGAAAATATTAAAAGTTTAGAGAAGTCTAAATTATAGAAGAAAAATATTAAGCAAGTCACCTTTCTCTGTTAAGTGAAATGGACTCCCCATAGTTTTCTTATTGCTTGTTCTACATACAGCTGTAAAAAGGCAACTTGCTAGATCTACCAGGAGAATAAGGCAAATATGTATTTTTCAGCAAATTCTAAGAAGGTGTATCCGCTAGGTAAACAAACTTGTGCTCTTTACTGCAATATCTTGATGTCCGGATTGGAGTGAAATTGTTTTGGGACCAAAGAGGGATTCCTATGAACTTTTTTTTTTTCTTGCTTGATATATGAAAGATGCCTTTTAAAAACCAGCATGCTATAATCCTTGTTGGGGACGGGTCCCCTAAAAGGAATTGGAAGAAAATTTAAAACACATATGGACTTCTGTACCCTTTTGTGGTCTTCCATCTCTAGGGGGCTATCTTTTGATTAACCCTAATGTAGCCATGCTGGGAAATAAGGATCCCACTCCACCTCTCTGCACAGTAGGGTTATGCTACCAAATCTTGGGGCCAGGTCCTCAGTCCAGTGGCGCTCCTGTGGTCCCACTGTAAACAAGTGTTGGGTGGGGGTGGATGAACCCAGAGTTCACCTTCCCTCATGGTGCGGTCAATGGAAAGGGCTGGACATACAGGGGACTGGAGGAATGAGCTGCATCCTTTCAGAGGCTGCAGTAAAGTGGCTCCCCTTGCAGAGTCATTAAGTTCTGCAGACTTTTTCTAACTCTGTTTCTCAGACACATTTTCTGAGCAGCTCTAATTAGAAAATTGAGATGTATCAAATAATCACTTTGAATCACTAGGTTTTGTTACTCTGCTTGTTTTCTTACCCATGCTAACCTGTGTCCTTATAGTATTTTGTAGCATATGTAGTTGAGTTCTGGACCCCTGAATAGGCATCTTGTAAGATGTGAACCAGATCAAAAGTCCTTTGCTAACATCATTTGCATATACAATTAAGCTACATCTAGGTATGATCTCTGGTCTTCATACAATATTGTCCCCCTGCTGAATACAATCCATTAACATCTATATAGCTAGCCTTGCCCTTTCTGGCAGACTAGTTTGCTGCCTTCCTGTAGGAGTTTACCTAAGCTCTTTACCTGGAGCGTTAGACTAAACATCTTTCTCTCTTTTTCCCCTTCCCCTTGTTTCTCCACAGTCTCAGTTTATATAAGTGAGTGGTCATTTCTCTCAGATGCTATACCATATGTACACGGGGTGTTTTTTAAAATGCATGTTAGGGTTTGTAATCTGTATGCAGAGCCACCTTTTAGAGCATGAACTCTCTCATGCCCACAGCCAAGGATTATGTTCTTGTCAAATATACATTCTTAGCTTGAAATGTTAAATCACTGTTGCTAAAGTAACACAGAGAAAGATGGGCTGGAGAGACCGACTCAAGGAAATGAATTGTATCAAATCATGATTGCCAAATAATTGGCAATGAGTGGTGGGATAAAGTGAAGATATTCCTTCAGTGTTTCCACCATCCTTCCCCCAAACTATCTGCTCCTTGGGTGTAAAAGCTTACATGGTGGTACATCCAGGGAAGGAGAGGGAAGTGCAGAACTTCACCACCTCATGCAGTCCCTCCTGTAGCTCCCCACACAATATGATGGTGCAGAAGGCCCACTTTGCATGTGGGTGCTGAAGGGGCAGGGCCACAGCTCCACTTCTTCTCTGCTCTTCGGGGCACTGCACCTCATGGAGCACATGAAAGGAGCAGAGACTGCAAACTCCCCAAGTTCCTCCCTCCCTTCAATCAACACCTGCTCAGAAACATTTCCCCCCACCCACCCACACTCTGCATGCTCCTTTTGCCCCAGGTCAAGAACCCCTCCTTTTCTTCCCTCACCTCTGCACAGCTCAAAATTGCCCTTTCAGACCTGTAAACATTCCCACTCGACACTCCTTACCTCAGAACACTGTTTCCCCTCTACGTCTTCATGCATGTGCTCAGCCCTCCAAACTCGGGAAAACCCAGTCTCAGGCTTCAGAAATCTGTGACAGATGTAGCAATTTCCTGCAATATCCTGAAGACCCCTGATTGAATGAAGTTTAAGTATTTTAGGAGTTCATTCGATTAAAAGTGCAAATGTGTATGTATTATTGTGGGTTTGCAATGTCTCTATGGGGGAGACATTGCTAATTTCAATCCTGGGAGATGTTAGGAGCTTCAAAGGATTTTGAAACAGCTGGGCAGACAAGAAGGAACATTTGGGATAAACAAAGTAGAATGAGTTTCTTAGGAAATACTTGGTAAGAGGTGAATGCAAATTTCCACTTCTGGTCCCAATGTTTTGAGACTGCGCCGTGAGGAGAAACTCACTGTCTACAAATTACCTATTCACAAAATCAAAGGCCCCAAAACTGTAACAGAGTAACTCGGATTCATTGAGGTTCTTGTTCCGAGCCAAGGTTATGAACTGGTGACAACAGAAAAGCCCCTTGATGGGTTTAGGACATTCACTGGCCAGAGCCCTTGGTGGAATTGAGGTGATCTCTAGTAAGCTTATTAGCATGTGGGTAGGTTTTTCTTTGTCTTTAATATGTTTTCTCTGTAATGCTTTTACTTTTAAGAATAAATGTGCTTGCTTAAAATGAGCTGTGTGGCCACTTACATGGTATATAGCCTCTGAAGAGAAGGCAAAGCAGGCCTGCTGAGGGAGTCTATCTGGCTGGGCAATTCACAATGTAGGCAAGGAACTGTGGCAATAAGTGGTACCACACTTTGCACTATATCAGTGACCCTAAACAGATGTGTCATTAATGGGCATAAGCCCCACCAGGAACCTTTTATGATCAGTACCCTGATAATGCAAGAAGGTTACATGTTTTGGGGTTCTGCCAGAATGAGTGTGTGTTTGTGTTACAATTTGTGATACACCCAAGGTTTTCCAAATACTTCTGAAATTGGTTCATTTTAAACATGTGAAGTTGCATTTCTTGTACGTTCCTTTTGGACTGTATATTTGTGTGTGAAGAAAAGAGGTCTTTGCTCCATTTTTACAGCTGTAATAGTCCTCCAGTACATTTGCATTTCAACAGAATTCTAAATAGTCACAAAAAGCATGTTTGCATGAAAATACGATTTCACTGGAAATGTCAGCTGTTCACAGACAAAGATCATATTTCGCAGTGAGAAACAATGGTCTAGATTCTGATCTCAGTCACCCCCATTGTGAATTCAGATTAACTCCACCACATTCAGAAATGTAACTGAGGTCAGACTCAGGTGCAATGACTTTCAGCTCCACTGGCTATAAGTATATCAGGGTTTTTTTTTCTTAAATTATTGTACCGTTCTGGAGAGCTTTAGTGTATTTTCACCCCACACCTTTTCTAGGAAAGCATTTAACATATGTTTGGGCCTTTTCAGTTGACTAAATTACATCTATTTTTTCCATTAATCATAATCCAATATTTCTGATAGATAAATTTGGTTTCCTCTACCCCAGGACAAGTTGATGGGCCATAAAATAGATTTTTGCAGTATTATCACTAAGGTTATAAGATTTACATCAAGGTCCCCACTGAGAACTAAAACCCATAATCACTGACAACAGAGGTGCTTTCACAAAACATACTGGGATTTAATCTGTCACATTATTAGTGAATAAGCAATGCCTTCCCCAGAAGGGATATGACTTTGATTTGGATATCACTGTTTGTTTTAAGTTCTTGTAACTTTGCTAGAAATCAAATGGCTCCTAATGTTTCTAAAAGCAAACAATGATAGCTTTTGTACTCTGTTTTAATCCATAATAGCATGATATTTCTTCAGAGTATCGTTGAAATGTTTCAGCTGGTGCTCAACATTGCCGCTCTTAATCTGTGAATAGAGATTTTGTGCTCCGATACTCACAGTGATGGCTGCATTATTAGAGATTATTCTTAGTCTGAATACTGAGTCCTTGCTATAGTAGCCGTCAAGGGACCAATCCTGCTCCCAGTGAAATCAGTGGCAAAATTTTCCTTTCAATTTAATTGGAAGGAGGATTAAGCTACAATTTAGGGCTTGAGCCTGCTGTTACTTACAACAGAATATAGGTATGAATTCAGCCAGGAACTTAAAGGTTTGCTTAACCTTAAGCATATGAGTAGTTCTCTTGATTTTCAGTGGAATGGCGCAAATGGAAAGAAATTAAGCATCTGCATTAATCTTACTGAACTGTGGCCATAGTACTGACTGTTGTGAGTAGTCCGTTTACCCAATTTTGGGTCCAGTTTCGCAGTTGTCAGGACTAAGTAACAATGATTGAATTCAATTAAGTAAGTGGTGTGTGCGTGCACTACAAGATTAGGCTATACAGGCAGAAAACACTATACTTATTCTCCTAAGGCATCACCTTTAAAATGACACTCTATTTAGCAACAGGTTTAATGTCAGCACCTACATGCACCTCTCACTTTGTACTGTGCTCATTTTAAATCTTAGAAGCAGTATCATTACGTTGTGGGGGAGGGGGCCTTAAGAGAGCACACTGGTGCTGCCAACTCGGCAAAGTATGGAATTTTTCACAAGATTCTCTTCATAAGAGAGAGGGGAATAATATTTTGTGTCTTAATCATATTCAGTTTATTTAAATTCTGCCTCCTGCTTAAATTTCACCTGTCTTTTCAACTATATACAGTGTCTCTTATTACCAAAACGCTGCTTATTACCAAAACGTTACTATGTGCTGCTATACAAACACCATGATCCCTGTATATTAGAGCTGTTCTCTCTTTTTTTTTTTTTGAAATTTCAATGAGAAATTTTAGTTTTTGAAATTTAATACTTCAACCAGCTCTATCTAGTTGATTTGTAGAATGTGCCAGGACCCATAAAGAATAATGGGTCTTATCAAAATGTAGGCTAGTATGATATTGTTCTGAAAATTTGTAAGGATATCACACTTCGCATCTTATGCTTCTCTCAGTCTGCAGCAGAAGCCCCCCTGATCACAATGAGTTATGTGGAATGGGTAGAGCTGCTGGAGAAAAGTCAAAATGTTGATAAAGAATGTACGGATTAGCACAAAGAAACTTTTTCATTTTCTGATCAGCTCTGGAAATGAATACAGCTTGGTGGAAAATGGTATTTCTATCCCACAAAAGTTTAGGATTTTGAAGGTGTTCTCCTCTTCCCAAGTTGAGACAAAAAGTCAATCTCATTTTGCAAACCAAAAATCCAAAAAGAAAATTCCAGCTGGGTTATTTAAAATGTTTTGTTGTGATTCATTTCAAAATATTTTTTGTCATGTCAACCTTCTTAAGCTTTACCTTATGTTTGCGTAAGTGTGTAAACAAATATACTTTAAACAGTAAAAAGGGAAGTTCTTTTCTTTTGAAAATGTCAAAACAGGATGTTTCAACCATTTCAAAACTTTGTTTCCAAAAAATTTTTTGAAGTGGGAAATTAATCAAAACCAACCCTTTTCCCCGAAGCAGTTCCAACAAATTCTCATTTACTTCACCCCCTAAACTGTTTCTCAACTGACACACTGAAATATGTTTTAATAAGGTTAAATCATAAAAAAGGTATTGTTTGTGGTATTGCTACATGTAGCACAAGAAAATCCTGATTTGAGATTATAACAGGACAGTTTTCTGTATAGTCAGTAACAATCCTAAACTCAGGAGAATATCATGCAGTCAGATTGCATGTGAAACTGAGCACATGCTTATAGGATGCAGAGGGAGGTCGCGGAAAATCTCATACTCCTATAATGAATAATCTAATCCAGATGGCTCAAAGATGAGCCAATTTTACCTCCAACTGCATCTTCCCTTTAGAATTTCTTTTTTTTAATTCATGCTTCAGACGTTGGCTGCTAGAGTTCTTAATATTTCTGATTGATGTAATTCAGAAATGCTTGTAAAAAAAAAAATATACCCAGTGTGTAGACTGATTATTCTGGGGAAGATCAAAGTGATGCATTTTGGTGTTGACTCAAAAAGAAGTCCAATATCTGCTTAGGAAACTTATTTTACAGGTGGGTAGATGAACAGGTGCCAGCTTCTTCCGGGCCCGGGGGTGTTGAACCCCCCTGCTTGTCCCAGGCCCTCCCTTTTCCACACCCCCACTCCACCCTGCTGCTTCCCGCCACTCCCTCTTCCCTCCCCCATTCCCCTCCCAGCGCCTCCTGCACATTGAAACAGCTGCCTGTGAGCGCTAAGCACCCACTGTTTTGTTTGTGTGTGTGTGTGTGTCCTTTACCCCGGAGCACCCATGAAGTTGGCACCTATGGGTAGATGGATACATGGGAAGAGTTTTCTAAAGCACAAAAAGGACAGATTAACTTTCAGTGGGAGTTGGGTGCCTAACTAACTGTTTTCTGTGTATTTGAAAACCTCCCAAGAGAGCTTAAATAACTTGACCTCATCTGTAGGGCAAATCATTTTGCAAGTCATTTGTAGACATGGGACTAGAACTCAGGAATACTATTAACTCCCAGTCTGACAAGAGTGATGTGTGAATTACTGAAAGCAAAACAAATCCTAATTAAAAGCACTTCATTAATGGCATGACACATCAAGATTGACCTGCAGTAAAATAAAAACCAAATTTGGCTTTTAATTTTATTCAAAGATATAATTGAGCGTTTACTCTATTGCAAGCAAAGGGGAATGATGTATAATGTGTGTCAATAGAGCATTGTTATATGAAGGAAGATAAACATTCTTATTTCAGACTCAACAGTATTTATAATTCTGGATTGTCTGTTTAATGCAAATGTTTTGTCTTAAATACTAAGCTCTGTTTTAATTAGATAAAATAATCCTTCGTTGCTTGGGTAGTTCAGTAAATTAGTCACTGGCCTAACATCCGCTGGAACATGCTTATGCATTGTTTAATCCATATGGATTGTTAAAAATGAGAGAATGGAGAAGAAACTGAAATTTTCCGGACATGCTGTGTGAGAGACACATTTCCAGATTTAAATTCCTTTGCATGGACCTGATCTATAGCATGTTGAAAGACTTCTGCTGGCTTCAGCTGAGTTATAATCACACACAGCCTGATTCAGTGCTGTCCACAGGGCCTCTTGCTTACAGTGGTGATGGTGTAAACTGAATAATTTTGCCTTCAGTGGGAATTGTGTATAGCTGGTGTAAGAAGGGAGTCAAACTCATAAAGCTTGATATGGAACTGACACCCGTAACTGTTTGACTTGAACAGAGCTACAAAGGGCAAGCTTGTCAACTGTTGCTTGCACTGATTTAGTACAAGGTTAGTGTGGGCCTGAGGGGCTAGTTAACATACCAAGCTGCAGCTGGAGGGAGAGCCAGGCTTAACTGAGGATGAAACACATGGGCTGGTCCACACTGGGGGGGGGGGGGAAATCGATCTTAGATACGCAACTTCAGCTACGTGAATAACATAGCTGAAGTCGAATATCTAAGATCGGATTACTCACCCGTCCACACGGCGCGGGATCGATGTTCGTGGCTCTCCGTGTCGATTCCGGAACTCCGTTGGGGTTGATGGAGTTCCGGAATCGATATAAGCGCGCTCGGGGATCGATATATCGCGTCTAGATTAGACGTGATATATCGATCCCTGAGCAATCGATTTTAACCCGCCGATATGGCGGGTTGTCTGGACATACCCACAGAGGAGGTTGAGAGAGGTAGGTGGCTGTAGGAAGAGTCTGCACTCACACTCAGGGACTACGGAGAGTAGAGACATGAAAAGATACAAAGGGTAAGAGTCGGCTCTGGGATTCTCTCCTGAATAAAGAGATCTGACAGGAGGCCAGGAAAGAGAGAAGTCACTGGGAGCAGAGCAGATGCTAGTGGTAACCCCTGTTAAAAGGCAGGATCTGGACTTTCTGAGAGGTATTCAGTGGAGGTACAACCCAGGGGAAATTAAGAGGCATGAAAGGCCAAGTTTGAGGTGAGCAAAAGTTGATTTGAGTTTGAATCTTTTGGTTTGGGTTTAAGGGATTCCAGAGGAGAGCCCTGAGAGAAGGATGAACCTAGAGAAGTTGTAGGGGAGGAGAAGGCTTAAGAGAGGCTGAGCAAGAAGAAGCCCAGTGAGGCAGGAACAAGGAGTTGGATGAAGTAGTTTTTGACTGCTGGGTATAGGGTTCCTGGGCTGGAACCCAGTGTAGCAGGAGAGCCTGGATTCTCCTGCCAGCCATTGGTATGGTGGCATGAGCCCAGAGAAGGGGGAAAGGGTGACCGAGAAAAGAGAATGAGTTCCATGGGGCCCAAAGTTGGGCCAAAAGCCTGATACAAGGTGTTTGGACACTTTGTTACCCTGGAAGCGGTGGACTAAATCATGACCTGGCCAGATGGCTGAGTCAGAGGAAGGGGCAATCCAGCTGTCAGCAGGGAGTGCCAGATGAGGGGGAGAGCCACTACACCATGCCCAGCCATGTGAGTGAGTCATTCCCCCATCCCTCTTTGCATCCCAGTATACCATATTTTAATTCTAAGTAATGCAGGTGTTGACACTTATAGGTAAGCTGCCCAACACTTTCTATTGTAAAGCTTTGTTTTCAGTTGTCTATAGCTTTGCCAGACTTACATAGTTCAGGCTGAAACATTCCATGCCATGATTCTGCCTCAGTCTGAACTTAAAAATTAGCAAAAATGGTTCAGCTGTTTCTAAGAATGAGATGGGGGGGGAAAAAACCACATTTTCCCCAAAGTAAAAAAAAAAAAAAAAAAAAAAAAAAAAAAAAAAAAAACCCACCCTTTTAATTGTTTTATTGAGAAGCTCAAGCACAGAGGTTGGCAACCTTTCAGAAGTGGTGTGCTGAGTCTTCATTTATTCACTCTAAAGTAAGGTTTCGCGTGCCAGTAATACATGTTAACGTTTTTAGAAGATCTTGTTCTATAAGTCTATAATATGTAACTAAACTATTGTTGTTGTATGTAAAGTAAATAAGGTTTTTAAAATGTTTTAAGAAGCTTCATTTAAAATTAAATTAAAATGCAGAGCCTCCCCCTTCCTCCCCCCCGGACTGGCGGCCAGGACCCAGGCAGTGTGAGTGCCACTGAAAATCAGCTCACATGCCGCCTTTGGCACGCGTGCCATAGGTTGCCTACCCCTGCTCTAGCATCCCTATGCTTTGAAGCAGGGACTTGAAATTTTGCAAGGGCATCACCCTGATGGCAGGGGTATGCCTTTTGCCATTCCAGTGAAAACTTGCTCAAATTTGGCCAAGTTATAAATCTCAGGAAAAAAATCACATTTTAATGTAACCTTAATTCACCACTCCCCTTGTGTGTATGTATTGTAATGCTATTTTTTCTACAGGATCCCTTCCTCATTCTGTGCACCAGATAGATGGTGCTCTGTGGCAAAGGCGACTGGTGGGAGGGACACAAACTTCCCAGGGTCAAGTGCCCGCACCAGCCTGGGTGGGGAGAGGAGGAGGCGGGGCCAGAGCCTCTCCTGTTCCAGCCATGCAGCCTGGGAGAGCTGGGCACTCTCCCAGGCAGCTGCATCTGCGAGTGACTCCAGGGCCTGGCTGCCAGGAAGAGCATCCAAATGCCAGGGGGAACCAGCGCAGCAGGAGGACAGAGCTCCCCCTTTCCCTCCCCCCCAGGTAATGTGGGATAGGGAGAGTGCAGGGGGGCCCAGGCTGGGGGAGGGGAGAATTCACGTGGGGAGGTCATGTGCCACTCCCTTAGCTGGTGCCCCTCCCACGAGTCACCTATGTATGAATCAGGGATGTGTAGAAAATTGTGTGGAGGCTATTGTCCATAGCATCCCTGCTTTGTTTGTGACAGAAGTTGGAAGGTGTGTAGCAATTTTATATTGACTGAGGCAGGGGGTTGCAGGGAGAGAAGGGATGGTCTCATGGTCTGGGCAACTGAATGCTGTCCTGGAGAACTGGATTTTATCCCTGCTTCTGTCGCAGACATGCTGGGCAAGTCCATGTAAATCAACATTTTCACAGGTGGCTACTTTATTCCTCCTTTTCTGGGTACCCAATTTGAGACAGCCCTCCCCTCCCTCTCCCTCCCCGCCCTCGCCAAGGCCTGATTTGCAGGAGTGCTGAGCTCTCCAACTGCATTTGAGTCAATGGGAGCTCTACTGTGAATATATAAAGAGCTAATCACTCTGAAAATTGAACCTTAGTCCTCTTAAATTGGGCACCCAAAATTCGTTGATGCTTAAAAACAATCTTTCTGCCTTGGTTCCCTATTTGTGAACTAGGGATAATATCACCTCACCTATAGGCATGTTGTGAAGATAAATTCACTAATGTTTTTAAAGAGCTAAGATACTCTGGCGAAAGCACCATAGAAAAGCTCATGAGGAAACTAGTAATTTTGGATTCAACGCAGTGTTTGGATGGCATGCAGTAAATAGTGCACAGGCCCCCACACTGAAGAGGATAAATGAAAGCATTGAATAGCTAGCTGCCCATTCATCGAGCACTATTCCCTCCTGTGCCCTGAGTGAGGCAGGGGTCTTGTGGGAAAGAAGCCCAGGGAAGCACTGGTTTTTAATGTAATTAATGTATAGATAATACACAGTATAGAATAACTCCTTGCATTCTTTACTCTCAAAGCACTTTAAAGGCTATGGGCCAAATCCTATTCTCCATACTCTTGTGTACTCCTACTGAAATCAGTGGGATTGCTCCTATGGGGAAAAAGAAAATAAGATTTGTCGCTACAGTGCAAACCCATTGAAATTACTTTAGAATTAAAATGCAGCTCAGGCATGGGAAGGACAGAGCAAAATGGGGACTCTGCATACCAACAGCCAAATTCCCAGGCTGGGTTATGTCCCTTTTGCCCCACAGAGATGGCACTAAGGAACTGAAATCCATTTGCAAAGGCCCAGTATAGAGTTCCCTGTAGGAGAACTCCCTGCTGGCACGTCTCCATTGCAGCTGGGCACTGCACCTCAGGTTATACTGAGGGCAGTGAGGGTGCGTGGTGGAGCTCTGCTCTGTCACAGCCATCCTCCGTTGCCTTAGGGTCCAGTAGCAGAACAAAAATCTGCCTGGCAGCTGTTTTACTGTTGTGCTGGGGTCAGGCGGGTCTTGAGATTCTGAGCTGGAATCACCTCTCCTCTGCCCTTGTCCTCTTTCTCTGCTGCGCTTTGCTCGGCACAAAAAAGACTAACTCCATCAAAAACAATGTGGTGAGGAAACTTTTCGACAAGGGCAGCAGGTAAAACTTAACTCTTAAAGTACCATGACCTCTTAAACGCTCACACAGAACCTCAGCTTTAAAAGTCCAATTTTTAAAAAATCAGCACGAAATTTAATGGAAATATAAGAACATTAATTTTGTGGTCTATGCCTCATAATGAATGGCAATTGCATTGATTTTTGGAAATGTTTATAACTTCATAGATTATGCTTCTCTTTGCCATAATAGGTACCAGAGAACAGTAGCTTATTAACATCACCTCCGTTGCTTGGTGTATGGTATATGGCGGTAAAAGGAGACACACCTTGAAAACACTGTACGTTGATTTTTCATAATCAAGAGGAAGTTATTTAGCAATTCTTGTTACCAGTTCCTTTCTTCAGATTCAGTTTATCATCATAACTGTAAATGTTTCTGTTGTCTTTTAGTATAGGAACCAAAGCCTAGCACGGGATTTAGGCACAGCTCAGACTGGTAATAGAGCTGTGGGTAACATTTGTCACAAATCACAATGAAACTTGCTTGACTTTGGGTTTCACTACAACCTTGAAATCCTGGCAAGAGGTTTGTTTAATAGTTAATGGAAAGGACTGTCTTTTAAATGCACCTAGAGGCCCATCTCTGGTTCTGAGCTGCAAAAGCACATGAAATTCAATACAGGGCTGGCTTTAGGCCGATTCCTCCAAATCAGGCCCCACGCCTAATAGGGCCCCACTACCCTGGCTGGAGCGCAGCAATCCGAAGTGGCGCCGAAGATTTGGAGCACCGCTTGCTGAGTATAAGCCCCATGAATCGGGCCCCGCACTTGCTAAAGCCGGCCCTGATTCAATATCTTGTCCTCATGAAAGCTGCTGGATAATCTTGATAGTTTTGAATGAAGTCACTTGAGGATAAGATTTTTAAAGCGGTGCAGAGGATTTAGTAGAATTCTAATGGAACGTGAGTAGCTGAATCCCCAGTACTGCTTTAAAAATTTAGGCAAAATCCTGGCCCCATTGAAATGAATGGTAAAAGTCCCATTGACATCAGTAGAGCCAGAATCTTACCCCTAACCCTCAACAACTACGTTTTAAACACAAGACCATCCTTCCTTCTCCTTACATATTTTTGGTTGGTTGATGCAAAAAGGGGGCAGGGGAGAAGTCTGGATAAAAATAAAGACTTTTTTTTTTTTTTTTTGGTAGCACAGAAGAGATTGGGTAACAATTTTAGGTTACATTTGTACTTTAATGAGCCTTTACAGTTTTTTCTCCAACTAGGAACAGAAATACTGAAATGCCATGAGAGGGGTGGTTCTCAGCCTGGATCTAGGAAGTACTTGGAATCTTACAAAATTTCCAGTCCAATTAACTAGCCTAAGGAGTTTGGATGAGCGTTTGAGCTTTGGGCTGCTTCTCCAAACCTTTGGAGAAGGATCCACCAATTTATTATTAGCTTTAAATCCCATACATCCAAACTGAGGGCTTCTTCCTACACTGAATGAAGCGACACCAACAACTGTTTTGTCACTGAATACTATTTACACTATATTGCCCCTATTCACCTATCACACTAGTCATCTGTGGGAAAACAAAATACTTCCAGTCATGTTCTTCATCCCTTTATTCTCTCCCAACTTTAAAACCCTGAATTACACGTTAAAAGAAAAAGGAACTTTGTTTTACAGGGCATACAAACCATGTAATTAGTTGGTAATGACTATATAACTATATAGTAACTGCCCAACCTGTACATCACATGATAATTATTCAGCACTTGGAATCCTGTGATTTATTTACCATATGTGCTTCAGGTAATGTAGTAGTTTTCCTAAGTAGCAATACAATAATATCACTTGTATTGCTGTTTCTAGAGACGCTTCCTCTGCTATGCTAGGTCTTATACAAACATATAAGAAAAATACAGTTATACTGGCAATTTGTGAACTATTAGCATCTTTTCTCCGAAATGTTCATTTTAAACTACTGTTATCAAACCTATTAAAGATATGGTAGGAGGCAGTACAAAAAGTATCAGCAGCTCCTTTGGTGCTGTGATCTGCTTGCTATTTAAAAATTCCACTTGCTGTTCATAAAAATGTTCTTGAGTGTCACTAACACCTGGGAGTATTAACATTGAAAGTAAATTCAACTTTTAAAACACTGTCTCTCATTCATACTCTTCTATGCTTCACTTAGCTTGGATAGTGAGCCAAGATTTAGTTTCATTTTCCATATTTAGTCCCATTCGTTAAGGGATTTTGTATCATTGGAGTGTTTTTGTTTGTTCTCACATGCCAGCACAAAGCTTTGGTGTCTGGGTTTCCCATGGCAAAGAGGAGTGTTCTTTAAAAACAAATTTATGAAGAATTTATTGAAGTACTTCAGATCAGGTTTTAAAAACTTTCCCTTCTTCCCTGAGTCTTAGCTTTTGTTTTTGTTGCTGTTGTAGTTGTTTTTACAAACTTCAACTAGAGACTTGTACTAATGGACACCGTGTCCTCTTAAAAGCTGCACATGATGCTGATAGACCAGTGCTTGCCAAGGCTGCAGGCATCAATTGAGCGCTGACAAATTCATAGCTGGAAACAAGACCAGCTCACCTATATGTTACTGTTGTTCAAGATAGGTGTTGAATGTGTAAGAATGTGTTTAGACTCTATAAAATGCTTGTATGTTGCTGCATGCATTGATCTTACTTATAATGTGTGTATCCTATGATATAAGGTGATATGTAAGTTTTTGCTTTAGAACTATAAAAATGCCTGCTCTGAACTTGTGAACCCAGGCAGGAGGAGTGGTTTCCCCACCCATCTGGAAGCGCTATCAAAACTTAACTGGGCTATTGTGGAACACTGTGAACCAAAGACTGGGTCAATGGCCCTCTCACACCCATGAAGGTGCATCACATAAGAGAACCCATCCCATCAGCTTGAACGCTGGAAAGAAGGTGATAAAACAAGGACACACGGGGAAAAAATGTTTGTGTGTCTTTGTGCTGTTTGGACTCTCGCAGGGCTGGAGCTAGGAAACAGAAGCGGAGATTCTCCAGGATCAACCTGGGTTAGCCCTAAAAGACATTCAGTGTTGACTGGTTACTACTTCTCTATCACCTTCTGGTACCATTGACTGTAACACATTTGTGTATATATGTTGCCTGCTTTAACCTGTAAATAACATCTTATTTCTTTTTCCTGTTTAATAAATCCTTAGCTAGTTTACTATAGGATTGGCTACAAGGCTTGCATTTGGTTTTAGGGGTAAGTGACTGGTCTCTTGGGACCGAATACAACCTAAATCTTCTGTGATCTTTGGTATATGGCAACCAGCTATCACTCAGTCCAGCTTGTTGGATAGCAAGATACTCTGGAATGCCGAAGGGGACTGTCTGTGACTCCATGGGAAGACTGTTATAGTGCTTAAGGAGTTAACACTTGTTACTGGGTTGGTGAAATTGAATTATAGAACATACCATCACCAGTTTGGGGTCTCTACCCTGCTTCTTGGCAGTCTGCCCTGAGGTTGGCACTGATGGTCATTAACCACTCCAGATAGCATGTTGCTGCAAAATAGTCCTTGGAGTCAGGGCCACCCAGAGAATTCAGGGGGCCTGGGGAAAAGAATTTTGGGGGCCCCTTCCCTTTTAAAAAAAAAAAGCAATATTTTATAGAATACTAGTCTCATCGGGGCCCAGAGCCTGGGGCAAGTTGCCCCTCCCCGTCCCGGGCGGCCCTGCTTGAAGTGCAATACGATATGGAGCTGACAGCCCGTTAAAGTAAACAGGCTTGGAAGGCCATCCATCCAAACTTTTACTGGGTGCAAGTCATTACATTTGTGCCCTCTTTTATTTATTTTTTTTATTTTATTTTGGTGTCTGGATTGGTGGGCAGTGGGGGAAGAAGAGGTGCTATATGTATGGTTCTTATGAATAGGCCAAACATCCTTTTTTCCTTCCCATCATAATGGTAAAGTGAGGGAATTATTTCCCAAATTCTCAATTCAGCAGGTTTTTGTCCCTCCATCTCCTCCCCTCCCACTTTCTAGTCAGGCTAATATGTTGCTTTAAGAATATGTTTTTACTATATTTACTCATATTGCTTGGCAGCCTATTAGGAGGCTATATACTTTTAGTGTGGGTAAGCACTAAATGCTGTGAACTTCTAGAAGAGTGAATCTTGAGTCTGGTGTTAATGACTTAAAATACATTTTGTTTAAAAGCTCATGAAAGTGTCCATTTCACAGAAATGGAAACTGAATAATACCTACTATCTAGGTAGGTCACTTCTCCCCCATTGGTTAATATTCAAACACTTTATCAAGTAGCAGCAGCGCATATCCCCAGTTTTAAAGGGGGGGGGGGAGGACTGAGGAACAGAGACACAGCATCCTCTCAAATGTCCATTGTTTTGAAGGGAGTCCCTCATTATAGATTTAGATCAACTTCCCCTCTACACAAATTTATTACCCTCTACTCTTTACTTCTAGAGTTATTAACATCAGAAATAATGGTGAAATAGAAGTAATAGTCATTTATGCTAAAGGAAGGAACCCCATGTCATTTAAAGTTTCCTGGACAAAATATTTTACTGTGTCCATTTTGTGCCTCATTTGAGTTTTGTCAGATGGAGAGGTATCAAGCAAAGAGATGATAGAATGCATGTCTCGATCCTGTGCCTCTCCACAGGACTACAACTGCCTCTGTGCAGCATAACTATAGTCAGGCTAGTTACCAGCAATCTCAGCCCATCAGTGTGATTCAAACCTCTTCTGTCAGCCTGAAAAGGTAGTTCATTCTTCATGTCCATTCAATCATTAACCTCTCTGCTGAGACCATTCCTGTGGTGCCAGTTATGATGTAGACCACTATCTATTAGGGACTAGAGCGACACCCCCAGCTCATTTTGATGTAGGCTGTTGTATTGTCATGAGAAGGCAATTACTTTTGCTCTCTACCAACCTTGAAGCTGGATTAACTGGTGACCTAGAGGTAAAAGGCTGTGTATCCCATTTCCAATCCTTTAAACCACCCAGTCATATTTAATGCAGGTTTTAATGTTGATTTATGTTCATTGTCTTGGGGAGAAGACAAATATCCAAATACAATTAAATTAATTTGGAACAGCATATAATAAACAAGTGAGGGTACGCTGCAGCCAGAGACACAAACACAACTTATCCATTTAATTAAAAGCAGCCCTCAATCTCTTCCCCTCCCCTGCCCCCTTTCCTCCTTTTTTCATCTACTTTGATGATGATAACTTGAAACTTTAGGTCCTGATTCTTACTGGTGTAAAGGGGCCTTAATGTAAATCTGGAAGGATGCAGGGGCCTTAGAGTGAGTGTAAAATCTCATTTTAAGGCTCCTTTGCCTTGCCAAAGTGGTGTATAGGGGCTTTAGTATAAATGAGAATCAGGTCCTTGCTATCTACCTTTTTAATTGCATATAGCGCGAGGAAATATGCAGAGCTCCAGAATCCCTCCCAGCTGCTTGCTGTTTAATGCTCTTATCTGACGAAGTGTAAATAGGAGACATAATTAATTACTCTGCAGTTACATGACAAGTCTCATAAAAGTTCCATCCCAGAGGACCCTCTTATTTATCAGATTGTGATGTGAAATTACTTCTGTAATGGATGGAGAATACCCAGAAGATAGGGTGGTTTTGTTTTTTTTTAAATAAAAAAAAAAATTTGTAAACTGTTCCATCCCTAATAGTCATACTTGGCTGAAGGACATACATAAAGAAGTGAGGATTAGTGGCATCAACCTTGTAATTACAACTGGCTGATTGCTTACTGGAAGATACACAAAGCATTTAATTTTTTTCTAATTAAATTTACTCCCTGTAAGAGCAGTCAGATTATTATCTCTGAATTCCTCTTGTATCCCCAGTGAGGATACAGCTTGGGTAGTATGACTGCAAGGCTCCCCCCTAACTTACTGGAGTCCTGACCTGGAGGGCATTTTCTGGGGGCAAAAAGGTACTTTAGTTTCGATATTAATTTCTTCAGATAGCTTCCGTTCTTATAGAAAGATGGCAAGCTTTGCATAGCTAAAGACCAGATTCTGCAATCAGATCTATGTGGGTAGCTCCCTGTGCTGATGTGGAACCCTGACAATTTCACTGAGACCCGACATGGGTCTTTCTATGTGAATCTGATTGCCGGCTGTCTTTCCGGTTCCTGGATTTTGACCCCTCCGTACTTGCTAAATTTTTCTCAAAAGTTCCTTTGTGCATGAAATTTCACATAGGTTTTCCTCTGACTGCACATCTCAAATATGTACTGTGAGGTATAGGCAGAAAAATAATAACCGCAATTTTAAAAAGAGCATTCTAATGCTTCATTTTTTCTCTTTAATTTGTGATGAATAGCTCAAACTGTGCACACTGGAAAGTTCAAGTGTTTCTTAACCAAGATTCTGGCAGAAAATCCTAGTGTGTATTGGTTTCTAAAAGAATAAGTGTAAAATTTATGGATGTTTTTCATTAAGGAGTTTTAAATGTGTAAACATTTAGCTTTAATTTTGATCTTACTCCTACAGTATCTGTGTCAATGAATTTAGGTCATTAAAATCAGACTCTTGATTATACTAGTTCTTAATCTTTGCCAAAGTTCTAGGAGTGACCTGAGCTTTCATTAAATAGGTCTCTGGGTGAAAACATGACTGTATTGAAATCAATGGGAGTTTCCCCTATAGGTCTTTCCTGTGCAAGCAGCCTTTAAAATGTGAACTAATTTCAAAGATGGTTTGGCATAGTTAATTATTTTTCTAACATCTTCTTCCAGCTGATCCGCCTGCCTTGCAATTTCTTACCTCTCCCCCAGGCAACAAAACCACAGTGATCTTGTTTCTAAAAGCTTTTTTTCATGGGCTATGGAAACTCACTGGCAAGCTTATTGAAACATCATTAATATGCTGTAATTTCAAAATGTTAGTCAGGAAATTCATAGTTAAATATCCACAAGCAGTCTCTGTTCTGCCACCAGCCATCCTCTGCCTAACAATACTGAAAACGGAGTGACTGGAATCGCTTCTTTGCTGGAATTATCAATTTGGCTCCGTTTCATCCAGTTCAGCAGCCTCATCTCATAGATACAGATCTGCAATTCATGCCATCCAGACACAACTCACCCTCCAATTCAATTGGCCACTGATGTCTAGAAACATCAACTTCTCATTGGCCTTCTCTCCATGCTGTCTCATGACACATTATGCACCTCTACTCAGTGGATTAGTAAATGTTTTATCCACCCTCCTTACTCTCACAAAAGGCTCTGGATGAGCATCCACGCTTCCTTGGCTTCCAGAAGGCACCAATCTATCTCAATGAAAATGAACTGCTCTCTTACCTCCCACTAGCCTTTGTGGAGACTACAGTCATCTCATTACCAAACAGCAGGCCAGATCTTAAAAAGAAGCAGTATTGGGTTTGGGGCTGTCATAAACAGTTAAGTAAGAGTTAATAGAACAGAAGTACTTCATATCTCTTTTGCCTGGAAAGGGTTAACAAGATCAGTGAGCCTGGCTGTCACCTGACCAGAGGACCAATCGGGGACAGGATACTTTCAAATGTTGAGGGAGGGAAGTTTTTGTGTGTGCTGTTAGTGTTTGGTTGTTCACTCTGGGGGCTCAGAGGGACCAAACGTGCAACCAGGTTTCTCTCCAAGCTCTCCGATACAGGCTCTTATAAGTTCAGAAAAGTGAGTACTAGGTAGATAAAGTGAGTTAGGCTTATGTTTGTTTTCCTTATTTTCAAATTGGTATTTGGCTGAAAGGAGTTCAAATTGTACTTGCATCTGAGGAAGTGGGTATTCACCCACGAAAGCTCATGCTCCAAAACGTCTGTTAGTCTATAAGGTGCCACAGGATCCTTTGCTGCTTTTACAAATTGTACTTGTATACTTAGGCAGGGAGGGTATTCCCAGTGTCTATAGCTGAAAGACCCAGTACCTATTCCATGTTAAATTTACAAAGATAATTTTTACTGTTTTTTCTTTCTTTAATTAAAAGCTTTTCTTGTTTAAGAACCTGATTTGTTTTTTTTTTATTCTGGTGAGACCCCAGGGGATAGGGTCTGGATCCACCAGGGAATTGGTGGAGGGAAGGGGGAGAGAGAGAGTAATCCTAACACAGAGAGAAAATTAACTTCTCTCTCAAGGAGAGTCTGGGAGGGGGGAGAGAGAAGGAGGGGGGAAGGTGGATTTTCCTCTCTGTTTTAAGATTCAAGGAGTTTGAATCACAATGATCTTCCAGGGTAACCCAGGGAGGGGAAGTCTGGGAGAGGCAACGGTGAGGGAAAGAGTTTGCTTTCCTTGTGTTAAGATCCAGAGGGTCTGGGTCTTGGGGGTTCCTGGGCAAGGTTTTAGGGGGACCAGAGTGTACCAGGCACTGGAATTCCTGGTTAGGGGCAGCGCTACAGGTTCTAAGCTGGTAATTGAGCTTATAGGAATTCATGCTGGTACCCCATCTTTTGGACACTAAGGTTCAGAGTGGGGGGTTTATACCATGACAGGGGCAAATAAATTCTGGGAGAATCCCATCAGAGATTCCTTCACATTAGAGATGTGGTTTGTATCTTATCTCCCAGCCTTCTCTGTTAAGGGTCCTGTAGGACATGCAAGAGACTAGGTTCATCCATGTGGAGGCTGTCCCCCCACAGTGGCTTTAGCAGTCAGAATGCTCTTCTTTCCTTGGAAGCATGATTCTATTGGAGCTGTGCTAGCCGGAACTGGAAGCGAGTGGGGTGCATCCCGCGATCAGCCCACTTTGGCCTTCCAGTCACCTCTCTTCCACAGCATAACTCCATGAGCTGTGGAGAGGACACTAGGAGGATCCAGTGGTGTTGCAAAGGCAGCTATGCTTCCCCCCCTCAAATCCTGACCACCTACCTTTCTCCCTGCATGGGGATATTTGCATGTGTGAGACCCTCCTTGTGCAGATTGTTTTGAATGATCTGGCTCCTTGTTAGGAGAGAAGCACTCCAGCAGATACTTTCAGTATTATAGCAGATATGTACAGAAAGCGAGAGACACATCTGGTAGCTACTTGAAAAGGAGAGAGGTAAGTGAAGTAAAAGAAACCTTTTACATAGTAGACATCAGAAAACTAGTCTGATGCAATAACAAGATGTCCAAAGCAAATTGTAGTTGTGATGAGGTTTGTCAGCTCAGCTTATAATGAAATCAGGATGGGGGGGCAGAAGTCAAATGATTTAAGCTCACAGGAGAAAAAAAATGATGAGGCTGAAACAACCGAAGACCCACTTAAATATTACAGAGTAAGAGGAAATAGGAGGTTATCTGCATACCAGTGCATGATCATGGCTGCAGTCTTTAAATAGCTTAAGGAAGTTAAGTACCCAAATCCCACTGAAATTCAATGGGAGATGGCAGTCTGATTTCATTAGATGCTTCTGAAAAAATCTCATGCTATATGAAACTCAGATGCATTGGGCCACGTCCATCCCTTGTGTAACACTGTTGCGTTCAGTGGGCTTTATGTGCCCAGGATTTTGCCCCTAGAGTAATTGTTTTCTCAGGGTTTAAATAGATAACACCAAAGGATGCGTGACGAGGCTTTATTATTATTAAAACTGCATTAATGTGACCCCCAAGAGCACCCCAATACCAGAAGGAAAGGGGGTCCCCAATATATAGCAGCCTCAACTGAACTGATCAGCTGAGTGTGCCCCAACCCATTGTCATCATAATCTGTATCTAAAAGGTGTCATGTGAGGGATCTCTTGTGATCCAGTAACTCTCAGGTCATTAATATTATTGTGTAGTGTATATATGGGTGATCTATGATGTATGTACTGAAATAAGTTTTTAAAATGTGTTTGGCAGGTAGAACTTAAGTTTACCCCCTCCCTATCCCCAAGACTAGAATGTGGTCCTGCCTGCGTGAATGTGTCTGCAATGTAAACGGAGCTAGAGATAGCAATAGAAGTACATTTACATAAAAGGTAAACAAACCATCAAACTAGTGAGTGAGGGGAGATAGCCACCTAACTATCTTGGCATGAGGACAGGAGTGCAAAACTTAACATGGCATCAGCTTCCTGGTGGACACAGCAAGCTGAGCTCCAGGAGGGCTTCCTGACTTTTAAAATTAAGATAAAACTTTTAGGATATAAGAAAAGAGGGAAACACCTTTTGAGAGTCCTTCAGCTGAGGAAACAAAGAAACCCTGAGCTTTGAGCTCTGCCTTGGATCCTGGCTAAAGATGAGGCTGCCATGCTGACTGAGAAACTTTTACAGCTGATGGACTGAGTTGATTTTTAGAACACTTTATGAGCGTCCGAGTCTTCTGTCATTGTATATACATGTACATCTCTCACCCCAGGCATGAACATACCAAAATACCTCATGCTAAAGAAATACTCTGTCTGTATTTCTGACTTCATTGAAATAAAGAAGCATTGGGAATCTTGTGAAGAAAAAGTCATCCTCCTGAAATTTCTACTCTGATTTCTCTTTGAGATACAAATATTAAATGTCTAGAATAGCTTCAGTTTGGATGTGTTTTGTTTTTAAAGTCACTTTAAAAGTAGGGTACCATATGTCCTACTTCGGTCAGGACAGTCCCCTTTTTAAGTTTTGTCATGGATGTCATGAATTTGTTGGCAAAACTGGGCATTTGTTCCATTTGTTCTCACCTGAAAGTTCCTCTGCGTCCCCCAAGGCAAGAGCAAACAGGACGGATGCCCAGTTTTATCAAAAAAGTTGACATCTGTGGTGTTGGCTTGGGCCGGCAATGTTGCCAGGTGGGCCTCAGGCTGGTCCCTGAGCTCTGACTGTCTCTTACCTGATGTCCCATTTTCAGCTTAGAGAAATATAGTCACTCTAGAGCGGATATGATTCCAAATCATAACCCTAGATCTGAACACTTCCAATCTTTGGGGAATGAACTGATCCAGATCAAATTTTGACTGACTTCTTTCATTGTAATGGGCCAATCCAAATTCTTTAGGAGAGTTCAAATACCAGCTTAGAGGCTTGAGTCCGTTGCTATAATAACTTTAAAATGAAGTTGGATACTTCTGCCTAGTTACATTGGTTTGCCTTATTTCAATTTGATAAATTGCCTTCATCTTCTTGAGAAGGTCAAAGATGGGAGGATCAGTATACAATTTTGAAACAATTAATGTGTTTTTTTTTTTGCTAGGAGGCATGGAGCATACATAAACATAACTGTGCACTTTTAATTGTGGTATAAAACAGTGCCAGCTTGAGACTACTTTTGGCCCTCCTCTGAAGTCAGTAAGAGGCTTGTTGGAGCCAGGATGTAAAATTGAGCCCTGTGAATATAGTTGTCTTTTGGTTTACAGGCAGAAGAATGCAAGGTGATTCACTGAACTAACTGGTGCAGTTCTTTGTCTTTGGGTGGCCAAACTTGAAACCACTCTGGGGCCAAATCCTGTTTGTCTTTAAAACTCAAGTAAACCCATTGACACCAATAGGATTACCAAGTGGGTAAAATAAGCAGGATGTGGCAGAGCACAGTAGTGACACTAGGCATTAGCTGACTAAATGATTCTTAGGATCCCAAGCAGCTCAAGGGGGCCCTGATTTAGTATTACCCCCAAAATACCATTCATTTGATTTAACATGGACTCTTTAACAAGTGTATTAGCGTATATTGTTTTGGTGTATTTTTGTTTGTGGAAATAATGCAATTTGTATTTTTAGGGGCTGAGTGAGAAGTAAAGGGGGGAATCCCCAATGGATTAGCTCCACCTCTGGCAGAGTGTGTGCCATACTACTAGCAAATGCCCTGCCCCCTAACCAGGATCCAGGTACCAAACCTGCCTGCAAACTTCATGATCCTTCTTCCAGCTGTTGAACCTGCACAAATTATCCAAACCTGCTTCCCAGCTGCTGAACTATTCGACGCACATGCTTGGCATGTAACCTGGGCCTTCTCCCAATGCCAGTTCTTTCAGAAAAGTCCCATAGTGTTGAATAAAACAAATTTTCTAATGGGTTTTTTTAGAACCACCCTGCACAATTAAATAGAAAACTAGGAGTGAAATCCTGACCTCAGCCCCCATTTCAGTCAATGCGGACAGGATTTCATCCTATATTCCCAAATACTGTAAGATTATTCAAAGTACTTATTAAAAGGGTCTCATTCACTATTAAATCCCTAGGTTTTAAGAGTAATTTCTACAGAGCCCAACTGATTTAATCCCCATTAGATTCTACGGGACTATCCCATTTGAGGAAAGAGAGAAATGACAAGAGAAGTAATGGAGTAAATAGAGGGTAAATCATGGAAGATGGATAACTTCATAGTTTTGCAGGGAAGGGAGGAAGAGCCACACGGGAGTGGGTTGGGGGTTACTCAGTGGATCTCTTCTGCAATAGAAAGGCTTTGGTGGTGGGTGGAGGAAAAATCAGGATCACCGTAAGTGAACTTGCAATGTGTGTGGATGCACTGGGCCGGCCAGAGGTCTTGTGTAGGAGGCTCATAGGTGTTACTGTTATCCCACGGGATGCAGCAGCACCCAGAAAGCCAGTATAGCTATCATCATGCCTGCCCAGCTATGCTATAGGGGAAGATTCCCTCTCCTTCCCTTCCCCCTGCAACATACACACCCTTATGCACCTTTTACAGTGTGTTCAATTTTCTGCTTTTCATACTTTGATAACCATCATATATTCTCTTCCAGGAATAATCGGGTGCACCATTTTCTTTTCCAGCTAACGGGATTTTATGTGCTAAATAAGAGGTTGGGGGTGTCTCCCCTGGCCTTAAGGATCAATGTTATGAGTTTAACAGTTCTATTTTAAGCACTGCCCCACTGGTGAATCCTAATTAGGGAATCTAGTCTGGGGGGAAAAAACAAACTCAAGCATCACTGTAGAGGCCTGATACGCAACCCCCAATTGATTAGCCTGATCCAAAAAAACCGGTTCAGATTATTGGTTTATGAAATTTTTTGGAATTTTTGACTTGTCATCCTGATATGGGATGACACAAATGTAAAAATTTTTCTCTCTCATAGATGGGGAAATTGTTTTCTGGTACAGCTCTGTTCAGTATGATAACAAGGGTGACGGGAGAGTTATTTCTTTCTAAACCTTTCTGGTGATTAGCTTGATGCCTTGAAGCAGTGCAGATTGATAACCCTTTATTTCTATCTTTGCATAGTGTAATTGCAGATGCTGTTCGATGTCGTGTACATGCCCACGTGTGTTTTATTCTGAGACCTTTGGCATAATTTTTTTAGGAGCAGGGGAGTTAAGTGGCAGCAATAACTCAGAATTTCGTTGCTCCTTACCATTTTCGTCACAACTTTGCTGTTATCCAGCCATATATTTTGTGAACATAAGAACAACCATACTGGGTCAGACCAATGGTCCATCTAGCCCAGTGTCCTGTCTTCCCACAGTGGCCAGTGCCAGGAGTGTCGGAGAGACTGAAAAAACACATAATCATCAAGTGGTCCATCTTCTGTTGCCTGTTCCCAGCTTCTTGGCCTTCACAACATCATTGTATAGACCTCTATCATATCCCTTCCACCCTAGTTTTCTCTTTTCCAAGTTAAGAAGTCCCAGTCTTATTAATCTCTTCTTATACAGAAGTTATTCCATCCCCCAATCATTTTTGTTGCCTTTTTCTGTACCTTTTAAACCCCATCATTTTATATGTATCATTGGGATCACGTTTTCCAATTTGCATTACTCTGCATTTGTCAGCATTGAATTTCTTCTGCCATTTTGCTGCCCAGTCACTCAGTTTTGTGAGATCCCTTTGTAACTCTTTGCCGTCTGCTGTGGACTTAACTATCTTGAGTATTTTGTATCATCTGCAAATTTTGCCACCTCACTGTTTACCCCTATTTCTAGATCATTTATGAATATGTTGAGTAGTACTGGTCCCAGTAGAGATCCTTGGGGAACACCACTATTTACTTCTCTCCATTCTGAAAACTGATGATGTTTCCTACCCTGTTTCCTATCTTTAAACCATTTACTGATCCATGAGAGGACCTTCCTTCTTATCCCATGGCAGCTTTGTGTTTACACTTTAAAGGAAAAACCTTTTCCAAGAGCTGTATATTCCCTGTAGTGGGAATCACACTTTGTTTTTCTGCTTCTGGTTTGAGTAATCCTTTAAAAATGTACAGAAATGGCACTCCTGGTCCAGATCAGCTAGTATGAATTGGCACTGCTCCAGCAACTTCAGAGATGCCATGACAATTTACACCAGCTGAAAATCTGGCTCCCAGTGTGCATTTTGGAAAGCAAATCCTCCTTGAAGTCTGATCGCACATGGGCTATAATTGCAGCAAGGGAGATGGTGGAGTGCTTGAGGATTTGATGATGAATCTAATATTTACTAATAAAATGAGTGTTTGCTGTGGCCTGGTATTTTGACTTCCTACTGTGCACTGCTGCTGTTATGATGGTAATTTGCATCTGCTTTAATTTGTTTGTGAAACATATTTACTAATTAATTCTGGTGACTGCAGGCTAGATTGTGGCTTTAAGCCACTGTCCTCAGGAACAGGCTGCAGAGATGCTGGTGATACCTCTCCAGGGAAGGCACTACGATTATTACTAATACTCTCTGCTGTGTTACTTATGGAGCACCCAAAGGCATGTAACAGAATAAATAAAAGGAAAAGGTCACTGGCTCGAACAACGTACATTCCAGGCCTTGATCTGCAGGCATTGACTAATGGGCACAATGTTCACTGTCAGGAGTACCACTGAAGTCAGCAGAACTCTGCACATTAATGAGCACAATGCCCTGTAGCCAGTGCATACAGGTTTAGGCCCTAACTTTATATGTCTCACAATGAGTGAGAATAACAAACAACTGTCTGGGGTGAGGAGGGGAGGAAGCTGGGAGGAGAAAAGACAAACAATAGGATCACGGTGAATGAGTTCAAGCCTTCTGATCGAGGCACAGCCTGTGGACTGTGTGAATCTTGGAGTCGGGTTGCTTGGGAATGCAGCCCAGAGGTGGTGGTAAACTCCATCTAAGGCTAAATACTGGCACAAAAAGGATCAGTTATTCAGCTTTCACTTAAGCTTGTCTTGGATGAAATCCTACACCTGATGAAGTCAGTGGCAGAACTGTTGGCTTCAATGATAAGTTTCACCCCTTGATTCCATTGTGTTCCATTTCTTGTGTGCGCAAATGTAGGTGCGTGTACGTGTAACCCACGGGCAAGAGTATTTTGGCCAACACACCCATCCAGTGCTAAAAGCAAGACTCTAGCTGATGGCTTGTTACAACTCATATCCTCTATGGATTGCTTCGGGGAGGAGGGGCAGAGACTGGGATGAATCTGTAACCCCATTCATCAGTGGGTTTCAAACCTGCATGCACACAAGCTTTGCCTGCTCTACGGCTTTTTGGCAAAAATATACACTGTTGCTGATATCAGTGCAGTTCCATTGGAGATAGCAATGGTGGAAACCTCAGGCTATATCTATACTTAAAATGCTACAGCAGCACTGCACTGTAGTGCTTCAGTGTAGACACTTATGACAGTGGCTGGTGGGATGTTCCCATCGCTGTAGTAAATTCATCTCCATAAGAGTCAGAAGCTTGGTCGACCGAAGAATTCTTCTGTTGACCTAGTGGTATCTGCTCTGAGCGTTAGGTTGGTTTGTCTTCAACTCTCAGGGATGTGGATTTTTCACCTCTCCCCCCCCACACTCCTCTCGCTCCCTCCCTCCCCTCAAGAGACAGCTATGCCAATGTAAATGCTCAGCATAGACTAGCCCCCAGCATACACAAGGCTGAAGAGGCCGTCCGTGTTTAACCCCACAGCTTAGAGAGCTGCTCTATGGAAGGTTAGACAGTTGTGTTAAATACCCACAGGAGACTTGCTGTGCTCAGCTCCTGCTATTGCTACTGCCCCTGGAGCTGCACTGTCATTAACAATGGTGGAAAATCTTTGCTAAGAAAAACCACTTAGCCAAACAGCTTGCTGCTTACAGATGACATGGAAGAAATAGGTTTTTTTGCTTGTTTTTTTAAAGGGATTGGAATGAGGAGAGGGTGTTGACTTGACACTCCATGCATGATCAATGAGCCAAGATTTTCAAAGTGATTTGGGATGCCTCCACTTTTAAGCCATTTTAAAAGTACCTGATTTTCAGGGGTGGGTGCTCAGCATTTTGGTATCTCAGATTGGGCACCCAAAATCACTAGTCACTGACCATTATTTTTCACGGATATTGTTGTAGCTCCCACTATGCATTAAGCTCTGTTGCCTGACCCTTTTCAAAGCCCTGCCTGGAAGGAGCAAAGTGTAAGGGGCAACAATTTGGGGAGCACTAGGAGAATGAGCAGAGAATTGGTGAAGTTTTGACATGGATCCATGTTTCTCAGTCTGGCTCCACTGTTGTTCTGGTGCATTGCTTTTGTTTAAAGTGTTCTATCTATGTTTGCAGTCCTATTACGTATTCTGTGTTCTTTTAACAGAAAAAAATCGAGGAATAAACAGTGGATTAAGAGAGAAGGAAAAATCTCCTTTCTTTACCCATATTTAGTAAACCCCTTTTTAGGGGTGTATATAGGTGTCTAATCACTGGGTCATATTTCATTCACATACTTTTTGCAGCTATTTTCTTTTTCATTACCAGGGCAGAAAAGTTCATCTATTGAGGAGCTAGATAGAAAATAAGGCATCTCAAGTCTGATCTTGCATTCTTTGCACATCCAAATTCTCACTGAAGGCATGGGGTAATGGGGTGCAAAATGAATTCAGGCTGAGGCCCATAGCCAGAACATTGTGAGAATTTAAAAGCCAAGCAGAATAAGTGGATCTCCGCTAAAAAACTGATGGTAAGCATAACTCTCATAGATAATCCAATTAACATGACAGAAGACCCTGAAAACGGTGTCAGAATAAAGGTTCATTTCTTACACATTGTAAACCTTGAATATAATAGTTTACCGAACATCAAAGATGTGCCTAATGTCTAAGCCCGGGATGTTTGCTATCACATCAGTGTCTATACTTTTAAACCTACTGAAGAAATTGCATATCTCAAATGCTTTCTAAAAGAACCCCATCATCCATGACAGGCTGCAGGCACTCAAGGTATCTGTGCTTGATGCAATTCTGCATTCCGTTTGAGTGTTTTTGCTCAATCACCCTGTTTGGAAAGATACTAATGTAGTGTGATAACTGGAGTTAAACCATGATGGAAGGCTTTATCCATCTGAACCAGCTCCCAGGGTGATATAAAATTTTGTAAACAGCAGCAACCGTTTATACACTTATTTGAACCGGACAGAGTAAAAAGGAAAGACATTCTTCTGGAAGTGTTTTCGTCTGATAAAATATTTATGCACAGCCCATTTGATTAGGCCTTTCAAGAGCAGAATTAAGATTTTCTTCTTTGCTGAAACCACATAAAGAAGAAAACATAAATGCATTAGTCTATTTCTCCCCTCCTATCCTTTAGATGTGACATTCATAAATGATAGTCAAATGCAAATTTCCAAAGGTACATTGGGGGGGGGGGTAGGTGGAGAGAGGGAAGGGGAGTAACTTGTGCTTAATGCTGGGACTCAGGGCCTCTGGGTTCAATTCTTCTATCTGCTTCAGACGTCCTAGGTGAACCATTTAATCTTGCTGTGCCTCAGTTCCCCATCTGTAAAAATGGCGCAGAGCAGGTAAATTAGATAAACTACAGATATCCAAGTGAGCAATGGTGCAAAACTTCTAGGAAAAAACCCCTGCTTTCTCCAGGCTTGATCCTGCAACTCTTCAGTCTGTGCAAGGAAAGTCAACACAAATATAGCACGCATGATTAGTGCTGTTGAATCAGGCCTGCAGGAGTGCCAAGAGGGGGGAGTGATCTTTCATTTCAGCTGAAGATTGCATTCATTTAGGGGAGGGAGGGTGGAATTTCCAGTGAGCAAGGTTTGTTTCTGTATGAAATGTCAATACATTCTTTTCAAGCCAGTTGCATACATGTCGTCATTCACGCTCTGTGTCTTTTGTGGGTTTCTGAACAATCCTCCTCCGGTGACCCAATAATAAGTAATTACCTCTCCTACTCACTGTTTAATGATGTTCGTATTTTACATGGAACAGCTGTGCTGCACTTGCTGCTGTTGCTGTAATTAAATATGCCTGCTGGTCTTCACCTCAAAATAGGCCTCATGCTATAGGGTGCTGAGTGCCCCTGGAAAGTTCTAGATGGCTTTCTAAAGGTACCTCTACACTGCAAGTGAAGGTATGATTGCAGATCAGGTAGCCATACCTATGCTGGCTTTAATCTAGCTGGTGCAGGTAACAATAATTGTGAGGATGTAGCAGCATGAACTGGCTGCCCAAGTACAAATCTGCTGTGGATCCTGGGTACATACTTGGATTTCTGGTACATGCATCTGCACTGCTACTGTAATCTATGCTAGATAGATTAAAGCTGGCATGAGTCTGGTTTGCGCTAGTCACGTTTCCATTTGCAGTGTAGATGTACCCTGAAAAATATTCTCTATTTCAACCACCATAAGATATTGGGCTAGATACTAGAATTCAGTGGGTGAAATCTCTGGCCTTTTTGTGCAGGAGGTCAGACAAGGAGATCAACCTTAAATCTATGAACTCCCACCAGTTGGAGGGCACTCAACAACTCACAGAAAGTGTGTCTTGCAGGATTGGATTTAATGACCAATCCACAGGCAATTTTTGAATGTTTTGGTTTGAAAGCAGAGTGTGCACACTGAATACTCATTCATTTTGTTGCAGGTTCTTGATGATGTGTTCTTTTCCAAGTTTGTCGTGTGTGCGCGCGCACGCCCTTTGATATGGATCCCTTAAGTCTTGCTGCTTTTCCCTTATCACACTCTCCATTTATATTCTTCCTGATTGCTATAGAAACAGGGCACAGCATAAGGCCATTTACTTTTTGCACAATTTAGCACACTTGCCAAACAAGATCCCTAAGAGAGGAGAACAAAAAGGAACTGAAATACAATTTTCTCTTTTTGATATCAGAGCCTGCGGTATAGAAATAATTTCTTTTTAATTGACTGGAAGGTCCTTCTCTAGTTTGCATACAGAGGAAGGAAGGTCTGGTAACTAAAACAGTGGATTGAGACTGAGGATCTGAGTTAAATTTATGGCTCTGTAACAATCTTCCCTGTGTGGCCTTCGGCGATTTTGCTTAGGCCAGGTCTGAAAAATTCTATGCCCTGGAGTGTGTAGTTAAGCTGACCTAACCACCTAGAGTACACAGTGCTAGGTCAATGAAATAATTCTTCCATTAACCTAGCTACTACACCTTGGGTAGGTGGGTTAACTGTTACAGTGACGGGAGGGAGTTCTCCTGTGGCTGTGAGTGTCTACACTGAACCTCTACAGTGGCGCAGCTGCAGTGGTTTAAGAGTAGATATAGCCTTAGGGCATGGCTACACTTGCAGATGTAGAGCGCTTTGAGTTAAACCAGCCGTCGGAGAGCGCAGTAGGAAAAGCACTGCAGTCTGGCCACACTAACAGCTGCAAGCGCACTGGCATGGCCACCTTAGCAGCTCTTGCATGGCCACAAAGAGCAGTGCATTGTGGTAGCTATCCCAGCATACATGTGGCTGCAATATGCCTTTCAAATGGGAGGTGGAGTGTAACAGGGAGTGTATTGTGTGTTTGTAGGGGGAGAGAGAGTGGGTTTTTGGGGGCTGAGAGCGTGTCAGCATGCTGTCTTGTAAGTTCAGACAGCAGCAGACCCCCATCTCAGTAATGGTTACTTTTTTGTCTCGGAGCAGATAAGCAGCCGGCTGTCAGAAGTGGCGTTTTCAAAGGGCATATTCTGCAGTGATTCCAAAACAATGACAAGAGTGGCCACTTAACTTGAGGGGATTGTGGGACGTTTCCGGAGGCTGATCAGAGCACAGTAATGCAACACTTCATTCACACTGATTCCTGGGCATTTCAGCTAATGCGCACCAAGTGTTAATATTCTTGCTGAGATGCAGTACCAGGAGCGCTCTAGCCGTGGAGTCAGAGCGCTCTACGTTCCTTGCCAGTGTGCACAGGTAGTGGGCTAGGGCGCCCGGGGCTGCTTTAATATGCTCTAATGCGCAAGTTTAGCCAAGCCCCTTATTCATTTTGTGCCTCCACTTCTTGTCTACTATTTCCTTTTCCCGCCCTTTGTCTGTCTTGTCTACTTGGGAACAGAGACTACTTTTTTACTCTGGCAGTGCAGTGCCTAGCACAGTGGGGCCCTGAGTTTAGTTATGCCATAATAATCTGTATAAAAGGTGACACCACCAGCCAGGGCTGGGTATTTCAGGAGTATGCCAGATGCTAATTTACTACAGCATGATTAGAGTACAGGAGGTCAATACTTAGCTAAGGAGGAATGTTTTTTGCTATTTAAGTGGCCTGTGATACACACCTCTGTCAAAGTTAGAATCAGGACTCACAATTTGTCAGACCACTCTGTTTATTAGCGCAGCGCTCCGCCAATAACATTCAGAATATGTGAGTGGCCATGCAAGGCCCAAACAGTCTTATTTATACAGATAAAAGAGCGGGAATTAGACAAAGGGACAAAGAAAGCAAAACAGGAAAATTCACCTGGGGCACAGCATGCATATCCTATTTCCTTACTAACTGTTATCGATTTAAGGCTAATACTTCACCAATTGCCCTTAAACGGTGCAATTGTTCTATGTTAATGTCTGTATTCCTGACACCTGGATTGCAGCATTCCAACAGTTTTGCTTAAAGGTACAGACAGCATTTCTTTAATCCTTTCTATTCTTACTATATAATTCATTCTACTTTCACACCTCCAAAAGCTGTCTTTAGGCAATATATCAAATAAATCCTAACCATTATGGTTGGTGCTGCTATCATGGCACATCTTGTAGTAGTAAAATTGTGTATTTGACCCCTGTCTGTCATTTGTGCTTATGGCAAAAAGTATGCTGGGATGCAGCTACCTACCGGTTGTCAGGCTTAGAGAAGCAAAGGTGGTGGCCGTTCTTTAAGCAGGCAGAGGTTCAAACCCAGGCCCTTAATAAACAAGCTCTTGACGTTCCAGTGCTCACCATTGCTGCCTAGTCCTAAAGTCCTCTCAACTCTCACCTCTTTGTTACTGGGGAAGATGATCAAGAGCCAATGACTATTCCTGGAGCACTTGGACACACCTTGGGCAAATTCCAACCACCCTCTGGAGTTGAGACAGCATCTGTCATTCATGAATAACCTGCTGGTTTCTGATCTGGTGCAGTTGACCATTAGGATACAGTTGCTTCAGCAACTCAGATTTCATTGATTTCTATGGAATTAGCAGTTAAAGCCTTACTTAGGAGAAGGCAGGCAGTCATGCAGTTGCCAACATCAAATCATTGAGAGGTCTAACACTGTAGCATTTTCTCAAGCACCTGGCCTGTCTGCCCTCTCTGTAGCTGAGCTCCTCATGACAACTTTACTCCACAGAGACATTATCTCCATTTTACAGATGAATAAATAGAGGCAGAGAATTGTAGAATATTATTTTTTTTTAAACTCCATGTGGGTTAGTGTGATGCTGATGGGAGGCTTCAAAGTCTCACAGGGCTGAGCCCACGTCTTCTGAGTGCTTCATCCACTAGTCTCTCCTTCCTGCCTATTTTAGCCACAGGGCATATAAATTCAGGGAGTTACAGAACGGCTTTTAAAAAAAAAACTGAAGTGGGTTGTTAGTGTGATAGTTATGTGTGCTTCTTTTAGGTGGTGGTTGGTTTGTGTTCAGTGAGAGCTACTGCTGCTTCAGGCTAGTCTCCTGTAACGAGGTTTAAGGTGAACAATCTGTGGCTGATAGGGTAAGAACGAGGATTTACATACTCATCAAACTTTCTGTTACAACTGCTGAAATGTACGTTCGCCACATTTGGAGGACGCTGGTGATGTCTCAGAGTGGAAAAGAATAATTGAAATAAAGATGCTCTAAGGGCCTATTTACAGATTCTATTGTCTGGGTTTGGATTTGGACAAGGATTAAAGGTGTGTGGTTGGAACTTGTTAGCTAGCTTGATTTAAATAACACCTTCTGTAGAAGTGACCTTGGAAGTGTTTTTTGCAAAGAGGAAGCTAACACATGGTTGCCTTGTGATGCTGGCAGTCTGGGTGCCAGTTCTTGCCAAGACTGCAGGCGTTAGCTAAGAACTGACAAACTCCTAGCTGGAGACCAGACCAGTTCACTTGCATGATAGTTTTGCTCAAAACGGGTATTAGAATGTATTTAGTGTTTAAACCCTGTTAAATACTTGTAAATTGCTGTGTGCATTAATCTCACTTGTAATGTCTGTATTCCCTACTGTGAGAAAATATGTAAGTTTTGCTTTATAACTTTGCTCTGAACATGTGAATCCAGGCATGGGAATCATCCCCACCCTCACCCATCCAAGAGGACTATCAAAATTTAAGTGGGCCATCCTCAGATGAAAAGCTTTGTTAATTGCCCCATTCACCCATGGAGAATATGTGCAGAAGGCCTCGAACCATTGCTCTGAATCCTGGAAGAGGGAAACAAAAATAGTTGACATGAAGATTTTTCATCTCTTTGCTGTTTGAACTCTGAGGGCCAGAGACCCTGAGGGGCTGCCTCCTGAGTCTGCCCTGAAAGATGCTTTGAATTGACTGACCACTACAACTCTGTCACTTGTACGATTTTTGCATATGTTTGCTTGCTTTAACCCATAAATTCTTATCTCTCTTCACTAGTTAATAAAACTTTAGATAGTTTATTACGGGATTGGCTAGAGGCATTGTCTTTGTAAGTTCTAGGGTATCCATTGAACTGGGCTTAGTGACTTGTCTCTTGAGACTGGAAGGAACCTGAATACTGTATGATTTTGTGTGTGTGTGTGTGTGTGTGTGTGTGTGTGTGTGTGTGTGTGTGTGTGTGTGTGGCCATTTATGACTAAATCCAGTTTTTCTGGGTGGCCAGATGGACTGGAAAGTCTAAGGGGACTGTCTGTGACTCAGTGGTAAGACTGTTACAGTGATCTAGGAATTCACATTTATACTGGCTTGGTAAAATCTAATTATAGATCACACCACCAATTTGAGGTATCTGCCCTGTTTTTGACAGTCAGCCCTGAGAGAGGCACTCATGGTTATGAGCCACTCCAGACAGTGTGACAAGCCTCACCCATTGTAAAATCCTAGTGTAGATTGATTGTAGTTTTACCTCAATTTAGCTATGTAGGGTGAACCCTGGGAGAGAGGCTCATGATGTAACACACCGTTAAAGTCTAGTCTAAACAAAGTTTTACTGACTCAAAACTTTCCTCACGGAACCTCCATGGCAGTGCTATATAACACCCAATGCTATAGACCTGTATAGTTTTTCATTGCATCAAGAAACTACACAAGTAAGGTCTGTGTAATTCGAATGTGTGTGTATTACAGCAGCAATTTTTTTTTTTTAATTTCCAGAAGGTAGGGAAAAGCCATGCAAGTCTTAAAGCTGCATGCCAAAGCGTACACTTATTGATGCCTTTCTTATTAGTGAAAAGCACCTGGGAACAGGGTAAAAATCATGCAGGCTAGAATGTGTATTTCAACAATGTATCTGGCACGTAGATCTGGATAAAAACTTACGACAGAGAGCAGGGATCTTTCTGTGGTGTGTGTTGCCATTTTGTTTAAGGTTCTAAGACATGCTATTTGCTTTGGTATGCAGCGGTCAGACAGGCATGGCTGTGTTTGGGATCCCATTGTGTTGGGTGCTGCACAAACAGAACGGCAAGCTCTGCCTCTGAGGGTTAATCAGGCAAAGATAACACCATTCCTCTCAATCAGCAATATGCCAGCTGCCATTTCACTGAAAATGCAGTAGTGCAGTGATGCAGAGTGGCAGGTCTAAGAAGATCAAGAGCAGAACTCAAACATATGCTAGCAATACTGGAATCAATTTCCATATCTGACCTGTAGGGCAAGAGAAGCTACAAAACAAACCAAATAAATCAAACAAAATCCTTCACTCAGTAATGCAAGCGATTCAACACCTGTTATTTTTAATTTCAGACTCAGAGTTAACATTTTGGCACAGCACTTCATCTAATTCTTTCCTTAAGGGAATCTCAGATTTAAATACACGGGAATTTTTTCATGGATCAATGTGGGTTAGTCCCCTTTTGATCACGGTGTCTGACTGATCTTTGTGTGCAGAGCCACAAACCTTTGATATTCCCAACTCAAATATGCACAGAATTAAAAAAAAAACCTCTCCATTGTAGAAAGTAAATCAGATTATAGTTGACTCCCACAAGATGCAATATTCTTTAATTGCTGCCCAGTAATGCTGAGAGAGGTGACAAATTCTTTCCAAACACTGGAGGATAAAAAAATCAAATCATTCTCCAGTATGATCCCTATGAAAATACTGACTGATTAGTCCCTTCACTTGAAGGAGCATGCAAAGGAATGACCATAAGAAAGTGAGGCATTGTCTACACTACAGAGTTTTGTTGATAAAAGTTATGTCAACGCTCAAAAAGCATTATAATAAAAATCAGTATTACATGTTCATACTCACTCTCTGTCAGCAGAGCACGTCCACAGGGAACACTATCATCGACTGTGTGAGCAAAACACTTTGTGTACCTATCCCACAGTCCAGCTCAACACCGTCTGTTGCTAGATCTTATGGGAAGGCGGAGCAGGTTGCTGTGCATCTTGGGAGCAGGTTCAATGTCCCATTATTCTCTAACTGTCATCAAGACCTCGCAGATGGCAGTGCAGTTAATTACGAAGTTCCTAACTGAAGAAGATTCCCGGTTGCCTGACATGCTGTGTGATATGAATAGGAGCAACTTTCCACAAGTGGGGGTCATTATAGCAGATATCTCACTGCTGAGGGTAAGCAGGGAACCATGGGTACATCACCTGCATGCTTGTGGCTTCTGCCCTGCCCTATACTGCTCGCCTGTGTGCTGCTTTGGTCTCTGCTGTGATTGCTGAATGGCTGGGAATGTTTCCTACAACTGAGGAAGGAACAAAGCAGCTCTGCCAAGGAACCTTCGGTGGAGGACTGCTGAGTACCCCCAGGAAACTTTCCTGAAGATCTCTCTGGAGGATTCCCGTGAGATCTTGGTGTGCATCAACATCTTGTTCTGCTGTGCTGGTTTGCTGCATAGGGAAATGTCCAGCACACAGAAACACAGCCAGCCTTGAACATTTCTATACCCTGAACCCACCTTCTCGCTACATCAACTACAGCCACTTACTAGGCATCGCCTTTCCTGCCTTTTGCTCGCTGGAGAGCAACTGCTGAGACTGGTGGCTAGGCATCTCCGGAGTGGTGAACAGTTCTTGGTTGCCTGCCTGCCCCACCCATAGATTTGTAGAATTTCAGATCAGAATGGACTACTAGATATCTAGACTGATCTTCTGTAAATCCATAAATTTCCCCCAGTTATCCCTGTATTGAGTCCATAACTTGTTTGACTAAAACACACCTTATGGACAGGTCAGGGAGCTCACTCGGGCAGCTTGTGGAGCTGGGTAGGCTGTTATTTTGATATCTATCTTTAGAAACTCTTTGAAATATTAAAAGGTAAGCACTGTGTTTTAAAAACAATCAGTTAAATGCTTGGGGATTCTCTAGTATATACATTTTTTTTTGTTTGTTTTTGGGTCTGGCAAAGTTTTGGAGGGTGTGCGGGGGGGAAGAGGAGGGCATTTCACCAGTAGGATTCACCATGGTTTGTTTTTTTTTAATCCCCTTTTCCTACTGGATCAGACCCTGATTCTGCAAACTGTGAATTTCTCTGAGGTGTTTTGCCCTGGTTGTATTTATATACATCAGAAGAAAATGTCCTTTTCTCCTAGTATCCATTCTCCATCCTTTCCAATGCCCAAGATTTCTTATTTCTCATGGATGTCAACATATTGGTTCCTTAAATCAATGTATTTGCCTCCCTTATTTTGAAGATTGCTTCTGTCAGGCTCCATAGTATGGTCTGGGTGATCTTAACTATGCATTTCCATACTTACTAATGTAAAGAGCACATGTTGTCATCCCCCATCGTCCTACTACTACTTCATAAAAGCACATGCTTAGTTTTTAGCACATGAGCATCCCATTAACCGCAGCTGGATTAATTGGTTGCTTTGGTGGCCAAATGCAGAGGCCTCTACCACTTGAGTGGTGTCGGTGCTGAAAATCTTGGATTCTATCCCTCCCAATGACTGTGATGGTCAGTTGTTGCGCTGTTTGGATTATTTTTTAAGTTTAATCCTCGCAGAATTTCCTGGGTTTGTAATGCTTGTTTTTTTTGCTAACTATACGGTTAATGTAAGGATTTTACTAAGCTATAGTCTCAGCCTTAACTTCAATTTAATAGAGAATTTTTTGTTTGAGAATAGGTTAGACTTTTAAATCCTTATTCATTTCAACTATTGATGTTGTTTTAACTTCAGAGGGCTGAGACAAATGAAAAAAAAATACGTGCCTCTTGCGCCATGATCCTTCAGTAGGCACAGACTAATAGAACTTAATGATATTTTTATAATGATTCTACAGTACTTTCTCATATTAAAGAATCACAGGATGCTTTACAAATTATAAATGTAAAGAACCACTGGAAATACAGCTACCTCTGAAGAGGAGAGCTATAATATAACGGATGGGATGAGGAAAATTTTTTCATCAGGACACTATAGGTAAAGCAATACTTTTTTTTTTTTTTTCGCCTTTTTAAAAAAAAAAAAAAAGTGCCATGAAACCTTATCTGCACAATCATTTGCTATCTTAACATCCTGTCATTTAAGATAATGAAGTACTTCGAGATCTACTGAAGAAAAGCACTGATCTAGGAGCTAGGTATTATTTATTATAATCAGAAACACCCACTCCTCAGTAAACTACCAGAAAATCAGTTTATTAACCTTTGGAAGCATGAAGGACTAAACTGATCCTGATTAAAATTTGAAGTTTCTAGGGTATCTCAGTGGCTTGAGCCTCATGCTTAGGCAGCTAGGACATTTTGCTTTCCTGTATCTGAGATTGCTTGTCCAAGTGGAATTGGATTGTTTCAGTTTGCTAATGTTCTTTTCATTTCAAAAGTAGCAATTTTTTTTGTTTTTAATAAAACCAAAACATAGTGAGAACCTAAATTGGCCCTGATAAAACAAAAAGCCATTGAAAGGATTAAACGAGCTGGGCTCTGATGCAGGGAAAGGATGTAGGCAAAGGAGGGAAATTATTAATATTATTCTTTTGTATTCTGGTCACATCTAGAGGGCCCAACCAAGATCAGAACCCTATTGTGCTAGGCACTATACAAACACATAGTAAGAGAGCAGGCCTTGCCCCCAAAGAACCCAGTCTGAACAGACAAAGAATGGAGGGGAAACATAACTCCCACAGTGTAAAGTCCTAAGGCAGGTGCACTCAACATCTGCCATGTTTGGAATGTTGGTTCTTTCCAGGGCTACAATACAGCTGTGACTTTAGAACTTGTAGGATTGGTCAGCAGTGTAGAAGCTCACAGTGTGCATCCAGCTGGTAGAACTCTATGTAACAAAAGAGTATTGGGCCTGTTCCTATGTATTCCTGGGTTTACCTCCCACAAGATAGCTTAACATTTGACGAGCTACTGACTTCATTTGAGGTCACGTCTGAGAGGCATCCCATAATCCTTCACTCTGCTACATAGAATGTTGCAAAACAAGATTCCAGGAGGATCTGCACAATGACTTTCGAGATGCTTCTGTAACTGAGGTGAACCAGTTGCAAGTGACTAAGCAAATGTGTGTTAATGGAAGACAGAAGACAGTTTATGGCAGCAAACTCTCACCTTCTCTCTCTCTCTCTCTCTCTCTCTCTCTCTCTCTCTCTCTCTCTCTCTCTCTCTCTCTCTCCAGACAATTATTGGTGACCACCTTAGGCCCACTGCCCCTCAGTGCAAGTCCTGGAAACTCCCCTCAGTGTCACGACTCAGAGATTGAGAAATGCTAACACAGTCTGTCTTACTATAGTATAAAATGCAGCAGATAAGAAAGCAGGACAATCGGTGTTGTTGGAAATCCTGAAATTAATTTGCAAATGTGCTGGTTCATGAATTCTTTTAACAGATGTTGGAGGATAGCTGCTATATATTTTGAAAGGAGTTAAACTGGAACCTCAGTTTGTCTTGCTTTAATTGCACAAAAAGATGCTCTGAGAGCGAAAACAAAGAGTGGGAAGATTAAGTGGGACAGTCTGTTTGCAATAAAATGGGAAGCTTCTTTAATTAAATCTGCTCAGATATTGTTAATTTTTTTGTCCATCATCCTACTTCACCATTTAATTTCTGGAGGGAGAGAAGGAAAGTATCATATCTTTAAATGAAAACAATTTGTCTCATTTCTCCTTCTAAGACACATGAATGCTGGTATAGGAGCGCTAGTCCTATTGTAGAATTTCTGGAATAGAAAATATTTAATCATAAAAGATCTTAATCTTATTCAGTCCTTGTTGCCAGGTGAATTTTAGTTATTCACATATGTTAACATATGCTTTGCCCACCATTGAAATGTTGCCACTTCTGGCAATTTAACAGCACACAGCAACACACTAAAAACTGAACAACATGGGGCCAAATCCTGTTCCGTTATTGTAATACAACCCCATTGGCCAAAAAGAAAATCGCTGGAAAATTTGGTTCACAGAACCTATGCAGGGAATTTAAGTAGGCAGAATATCACCCAAATTAATGTGGCTAACTGCACTATTAATGGGATTAATTTCCACACTCCCTAGTGTTTCCTAGTACCTTTGTATTTATATAGCATATTTCATCCGAAAGGGTCTTAAAACACTTTACAGAGTATGATCCAAATTCTGCTCCAACATAGACTCCCAGAGCTCTATTAATAACCATTGGTTTTCGTGGGTGTAACTGGGAACAGATTTTGATGTTGAGATTTAAGTAATTCACAAAGAATAAATCTGATGAATCCTGTTTCTCTCATTGTTTGTGGAATATATGTACATTGCTTATTGCCTTGAATTCATTGTTTTCATGAAATTGGCTGGCTGAATAACTTCATCAAATAATACTTGATCCATGGGGGTTTTGTTAGTTTGTGAGCAGTTCATTGTGTGGATTCAGTACTTGAAACATATAAGGCATGTTGCTTAGCTCTGATAAAGGTACTATGGTGTATTTCCATTCCAGATTGCATAGGCATAACTCTTAAATTCAACTTTCTTCTTCAGATATTTACTTTTAACAAAGTATTCTCTGGGTTCACTTAAAGTTCACTGTTTCTGCAAAAATTTTTGCCAGAAAACTTGCTCACTAGAATATTTGCTGAAAGTAAAGACCAAAGGAGGGCAAACACATACAAAGCAAATGTATTTAAAAAAAAAAAAAATTGCTCAGCTCCTCAAGGATTTTTTTTTTATAGTAGCTGCCCATCTCTAGTGATCATTTAGCCATCACTAAATACAGCCATTTCTGGGTGAACTGTGCTTCCCATTTAGCATCCAAAAACCTCTCTATATAGGCAAGTGATAAACAATAATAAATATTATTTGTACTCAGATATTGCCCATCATGCAAAGTGCTATACAAGTACTTAGTAAGAAGCCATTCTTTCCCGCAAGAGTTTACAATATAAATGAATGAAATAGCCAAAGGGTGGGTGAGGAAATAGAGGCACAGAAGGATGAAGTGACTTACCCAAGATCACACAGAAGATCACTGAGAGTCAAGATATCTGAGTTCTAGGATGAGCTCTGCCACTGAAGTCCAGTCCCTAGCCATTAGACCATACTGTCTATCCTTTCTTCTCTCCACTTCTCCTATCAAAACTAGATAGTGGATTTTTGGTAGGCAGAATGTAACTACCTAAACTGAAATTTGGCCAGAATATTGGAGTTAACACCTCATCAGTTATGAAATGCTGGAACTTAATTTACTGACACATTTTTAATTATAGACATTCAAGGGTCTGCCCCCTTGAGGCAAACTCACCCTTGGTGTGAGCATATAGAACTCAGTTGTGCTGCAATGCAGATTGGCTTGGCCCCTTATAATAACACCTAGCTCTTGTACAGCGCTTTTGATCCATAGCGCGCTCAGTGCTGTACAAAGGTCAGTGTCATCTCCATTTTACAGAGGGGGGGGGGGAAAATAAGGCACCCAGAGAGGGATTGACTTGCCCAAGGTCTCACAGGAAACCAGGGCCGAACCTTGAAGTCCTCACTCTGTTTTACTCATGCTAATTTCCTATTGGCTTTTGTCATAAACAGATAAGTAAGAGTTAATAGAACAGAAGTTCTTCATATCTCTTTTGCCTGTAAAGAGTTAACAAAATCAGTGAGCCTGGCTGTCACCTGACCAGAGGACCAATCGGGGACAGGATACTTTCAAATCTTGAGGCAGGGAAGTTTTGTGCGTGCTGTTAGTTTTTGGTGGTTGTTCTTTCTGGATTCTGAGAGTGACCAGACGTGCAACCAGGTTTCTCTCCAATCTCTTTGATACAGTCTCTTATATGTCCAGAATAGTGAGTACTAGGTAGATAAGGCAAGTTAGGCTTATGCTTGTTTTCTTTATTTGCAAATGTGTATTTGGCTGGAAGGAGTTCAAATGTATATTTAGCTGGAAGGATTTTACTTTGTACTTGTATACTTAGGCTGGGAGGATATTCCCAGTGTCTATAGCTGAAAGACCCTGTAACATATTCCATCTTAAATTTACAAAGATAATTTTTTACTGTTTTTTCTCTCTTTAATTAAAAGGTTTTCTTGTTTAAGAACCTGATTTATTATTTTTTTTAATTCTAGTGTGAAATCCCAGGGGACAGGGTCTGGATTCACCAGGGAATTGTTGGGGAGAAAGGAGGGAAGGGAGAGAGAGAGGTTAATTTCTCTCTGTGTTAGGATTACTCTCTCTCTCAGGGAGAGTCTGGGAGGGGGAGAGAAAAGGAGAGGGTAAGGTGAATTTTCCTCTCTGTTTTAAGATTCAAGGAATTTGAATCACAGTGATCTTCCAGAGTAACCCAGGGAGGGGAACCCTGGGAGAGGCAGCGGTGAGGGAAAGGGTTTACTTTCCTTGTGTTAAGATCCAGAGGGTCTGGGTCTTGGGGGTCCCCGGCAAGGTTTTGGGGGGACCAGAGTGTACCAGGCACTGGAATTCCTGGTTAGTGGCAGCGCTACAGGTTCTAAGCTGGTAATTGAGCTTATAGGAATTCATGCTGGTACCCCATCTTTTGGATGCTAAGGTTCAGAGGTGGGGAATTATACCATGACAGCTTTGGTGAAAATCTTGCCAGAGTAAGAGCTTCACGGTTTTGTCTTTAATTAATGGAATCAATGGAAACTGCTTCACCCTGACATTTGGATTTTTATCTGGACTGTTGAACATTTCCTTCTGTCTGCTGTAGAATGAAATTCTAAACAGATGGATGTGACAGGTTGGATCACAGAAACCCCCTTTGGAACTGCCACCTGATGTGCAGAGATCCTTTGAGCCACTTTTCCCTGGCAGCTTGGGACTTCAGTGCCCTTCCTGGTTTCAGCCACACATGCTAGCCTGCTACGAACACAGACCCAGGTCTGAACAACATCCCCCAAAAGATGCAGGCTTAACTGAAAACAGCTTAAGAAGTGCTCTTGTCTCCAACACCCAGATGCCTAGCTCCCAGTGGGGTCCAAACCCTAAATAAATAAAGCTCATACAGGGTAATCTCATAAATTGTTCGCCCTCTATAACACTGATAGAGAGAGATGCACAGCTGTTTGCCCCGCCCCCCCAGGTATTAATACACACTCTGGGTTAATTAATAAGTAACAAGTGATTTTTATTAAATACAAAAAGTAGGATTTAAGTAGTTCCAAGTAATAACAGACAGAATGAAGTGAATTACCAAGCAAACTAAAATAAAACATGCAAGTAATACAATAAGAAAGTGATTACAGATGGAAATCTCACCCTCAAAGATGTTCCAGTGTTTCTTTTACAGACTAGCCTCCTTCTAGTCTGGGTCTAGCAAGCACTCACACGCCTGTGGTTACTGTCCTCTGTTGCAGTTTCTTTCAGGTAGCCTCTCCACAACCAAAAGATATTTATTGATCCAGCTGAAGACAAATGAAGGGGTCTCCCAGGACTTTACAGAGACTTTATCTTGTGAGTGGGGACCCCCTTCCTCTCTCCTATGCAGAGTCCATCTCCAAGATGGAGTTTTGGAGTCACATGGGTGAGTCACATGTCCATGCATGACTCAGTTTCTTACAAGCCAGGCCACATTCCCAGGAAGCTCAGATGTGGATTGGCATCTCAAAGTTCATTGTTAGCTTAAGTGTTTCTTAACTGGACACTTATTGAGAATAGTCTTTTTCTCAGGAAGCTGACCAACTGCTTCACTGAGCCTACTTAAAATTAAACAAGTACATAGCCAATATTCATAACTTTGAATACAAAAATGATACATGCCTACAAATAGGATGAATATATCCAGTAGACCGTAACTTTTGCAGAGATATGTTACATTGCATATCTCGCATAAAACACATTCCAGTTATGCTTATAAAAATGTAAATATGAGAAATGTCCATAAACATTAAGGGGGGCAACGTGACAGTGGAATTTCCATAACTATCGGCTGAATCAGGTGGAGGAGACTGCTTTCTGACAGGGACAAATTGGAGGGTTTAACTATCACAGTCAATAATGAGCAATTGCAGCTGTTCTCTGTGGAATGGTGTTGAGCTGACAAAGTAATTACACGACAGTACATTAAAAGAAGCAAGTACTGTGTGCTATAATGACTTCAGACTTCTTTTGGCTCTTCCCAACTTTGTCATCCACTAAGGATGGGAGTTGGGAAGGCTGGTGAATATTGGGTGCAAAGAAAAGCATAATTAGAATGGTTATGATGAATTGATGTTTTCCTGTGTTCAAAGCCAAATGTAACATGATGCTGCCACACTCTCCTGAGACACTGTGAGGTACCTAAGAGACTCAACTCTGATGTTGTTAAGCCCTTTTCTATGTGTCTGCACTATAATCTCCCTCTGTTTTTGTCACAACCATGGGACAAACCACCACCACTGTAGACAAGGCTCTTAGTAGGGTTACTGGATAGCAACTGTGGGGAAAAAATGGGATGGGGGTATGAGGTAATAAGGGCCTATATAAGAAAAAGTCCCCAAAAAATGGGACTGTCCCTTTAAAAATGGGACATCTGGTCTCTCTAGCTCTTAGTAGCCCCTCAGCAATTTAAATATGGTGTTGTCTAACCCTGCTTAGTTCATGTCTCCATGGCATGGCGCTTACATACCTGTGGCCACTACACTAGTGCTCCAAACAGTGGGATTGAACTGGTGTGAGCAATAATGGAAAACTAATGTTATTTGTCTGGTGACTAGATCAGCTCCTCATACTGTTTCCAAGAGGATGTGTTGTTGGGGTGAGGGAGTCAGGGGAAGCTGGGAGACTTCAGCATTTTAGCAGGTAGATTTTTATTTTGAGATGTCTTTTTGCTACCCATTTCTCTCTTGGTTTCTGTTAAAGATGAGCTGTTACTGGAACCCAGGATCCAAATACTCCTGAATGCTCCAGTTCTGAACTCCTTTTACTCAAAAATTACCTAAACCAAAGGCCTCTAAACTTTGGAAAAGATTTTGTCTGAACTTGGCATTTCTGCCTCATCTCTAGGTTCTGCATGGCCATACGCACCTGCTTCCCTTTTTGTTTCTATCCCTGCCTCTGAAAAAAGACTAAGCTGACAAGGAGCTTTTTGCACATAGAGGCTGTCTAGGACTGCAGAATTCTAGACTGCTTGAAACTGCTGGCCCCACTGGGAGGGAGAGGGGGGAAGCTGTCTGTATGACCAGCACGTGGACAGTCCAGTTGTGTGAAGATTCATTTGGAAACTCCCATAGTGGGTATGTATTAGAAAAGGAGGACATGGAGAAACAGGGGATTCCTCTGATCTGGCTCCGTCAGGTTCCCCATATTGTCCTGGTAACAGAATCACCGGATGGTGACTGTGAACCTTCAGAAACAGCTTTAAGACAGCACAGTATTGGCGTGCTGTCATGCTGTGATGTGGCTTCTGGAGAAGTGAGAGACTTGGCTCAGAGCCTTATGCCACCATCTCCAAGTTGGCAGCCCTGTTGTAATTCGTCACACAGTTTCTGTGGTCCTTGAGAGCTAAACTTGATGGAGGAATGCAGAATTTGTGGGATTTATGAGCAGAGCTGTTTTTTCACTTTATAACCTGAAAAACTATTAGTTCAACAAATTAAAGATGAGTGAAGCAATCCAGCTGCTCATGGGGTGTAATGCAAAAACACCATTTCACTCTGAAATGTCACAGGATCACCATAATTAGCACCTATATGGACAAACTCAGCAAAGAGCCCAGAGGGGCCTGGAGGCTGAATTGTCCTGTCACTCGACAGATGGAATACCCCACGTCAGAGATGAAGCACATTAGTATGCAGTGGAGAAGGGTGTCCTGAAGTTACATTCACTGTATCTTATGCTTTCAATACATACAGCGCAACTAGATATTAAATGATTTATTTTAGGTTAAGGGAAAAAACACTGGTGAAACACTGAGATCACAGCATGTGTCTCCCCTGTAAATGCCAGGTCAGATCTGCCTCACAAGATGGCAGACAGCAGACTTCTGGAAACTTAAATCATAGCATGCAGAAAACACATTCATAATTCTCCTATTCTGTAGATAAATAGATGGCATCAGGCAACATGGCTGTCAATTTTGCACCGTTCTCCTTCCTTTATCATACAGACACATTCAAGATGTTAAGTTGAGATGGAGTAACAATTGTCAGAGATGCTGCAGCTGATTAAATGGGGAAGAAACTCCCAGTAGGAATCATAGTTCTCATATATTCAGAGCAAAATTCTCATTTCAGATCTGAACTGTTAATCTAGATGTCAACGTTCCACTTTGGTATATGAAAAGCTAGTACTGATTTTTGCCTGTGTATGCAGGGAGAGCAGCCTGTGATAGTGAAGATCCTCTGCTGCCTCATAGAGTGTTTCCCCCCACATACAACAATGCCATTATTTGTTGTGAAAATAATGGCCTAGTCAAACACTCATTTGGCGGTTTCCTTTACACTTCCATAAGCAGTCAAAATGCCATCATTTAGGTTTCATGTTATTAAAGAAAAAACTGAATGAATGAGCTGCTTGCAAAATGAAAATGTATAGAAATATTGTCATGATTTAAATATAAAGAATGAAATGAAAATGTGAAACCTTTTTTATAAGGCCAAATACGCTCTGGAGGGAAAAAAAATTGTAATACTAATTACCATTGTCACACAGACCTTTCTCAAGCACTGACCAGGGAAAGTAATCGCCTCAGGAAAAACGCTGGTGCATCATTAGCAAAAGAAGAGGAGTGGCAAATGTGGATGAGGTAATCTTTTTATCCAAGATCCAAATTATGAGCCGGAGTCTGAAATCCCAGCAGAGGGCAGACGTCCTTTGCAGTAATGAGTGTTCCGTTTGAGTCAGAACTGCCGTCGGGGCTCTAAGAAGGCAGCAGTGAGAACAAGGGAAATCTGCCAGTGCTTCACTATATAAGTTATTAATGCAGCCCTTAATGCTGGACTAAAATGCTTTGATTAAACAAAAAACATGGGAATATTATTTGCTGAGGCTATGGAGGCAGGTGTGTCTGACCAGTTTGGAAAGCTCATACCCTGGGAAAGAGAGCACACGTTTTAAGAACTAATGGGCGCCTTACAATTATAGTTCCTTGGTTATAAGGCAGTGACAAGTATCAGAGGGGGAGCCGTGTTAGTCTGGATCTGTGAAAGCAGCAAAGAATCCTGTGGCACCTTATAGGCTAACAGACGTTTTGGAGCATGAGCTTTCGTGGGTGAATACCCACTTCATCAGATGCATGTGATCCGACGAAGTGGGTATTCACCCGCGAAAACTCATGCTCCAAAACGTCTGTTAGCCTATAAGGTGCCACAGGATTCTTTGCTGCTTTCGCAATGTGTCCTGCTCCTATGCTCGTCCCCTCCCATTTGGAGTGGCAGTCGTGTGGTTGGCAGGGGAATACCTTCCAGACAAGCAGGAACACTGCAGAATGGAGCTCCACTCAGGAGCATCCGTGAATGTAACAGGGGTCCCTTCCATAGTCATTTACTCCTATTGGATGACAAAAAGAATAAAAACATTTCCAAGGCAGGTAACACACAGCAACTGGGAGTACACTTCTCATTGTGGGTAGGCAGATCTAGTCTAACTGCTCACTAAAAAAAGCAGCGTGGCTATGGCTGCATGGGTGACAACTTGGGCTAGCCACCTGAGTACATACCAAGAGGCTCAGGTGAATTTTACTTGGGTAGCCAGCCTGAGTTGTCACCTGTGGTGCTGCGGCCATATGGCTATTTTTCTTGTTAGCTCGAGCAGAGGTAACATGAGCCTGTCTACCCATGCTGGGAAGCACGCTGCCAGCTGCAGTGTACACATACTCGTAAAGGGGAAGATGGGGGAGAATCAGTCCCATGGACGATCGCAAACTTGGCATGGTGATACAGATCCTTCAACTGTAAATTAGTCACCACCTAGCTTGGCAGGATTGAAATCCATTGCTATCACGTTTGTGGGTTCTCTGAAAGGGTATTTTTAATGGATTTATAGAGGACAGATGTCCACAATCTTAAAACCACCACTGTAACAGGCACTCTGCCATCAAAGGCCCCAATTTACCATTGCTCTGCACTTTGCATAGTCATTGATTACACTAATGCAAACTGGGTGTAAAGCACTTCCCACACTCACTTGGTAGCACTTTATACTGGTTTTGCATTCACTTTGCACAGGTGTAAATGATTACATGGTGTTCAAGGGAATGGTGAAACATGTCCATTGTCTGTTTGCATCTCCACACTGAGTTATCTTAACATCCAGCACACACAAATGATTCCTTCAGAACGGTGTAGGTACATTGGCAGGGAGCAGGATGGGGAAACCACCGTGACTGCTGCTGCTGCCCATGGTGGATCTAGAGGGTGTCAGAATCTGGGTTCTCATTGCACCTTAAATTGAAAGCTGTCGCACCTTCACTCATATTCCATTGTCCCTTTCACTGCAAAGAGTTAGGTGCTAGTCAATGTGAGTAAGGGGATCACAATCTGGCCCACTGGGTAGCAGTTCATGAGAAACCTATCTTGCCAAAGCAGTAGAATCTAAGAATTGTACACTCGCTGGATCATTTTTGCTCCTGTACAGTAGCCCATTCCCTGTGACATCTGAGGCCACCCACTGACACAGCAGCGCTCAGCACTTTGCTGTCTTGGACCCTGTAGGAGAAAACTTTTTGCCATCTCAGGTTCAAAAAACAAAATGGCAACCTTTTCACAATGTTTCTGTTAATACTCATAGCTGATGTGCCCCTATCCGACTGATGCTTTACACCCAAGAAGTTGATTATATTTGCATTCCCACAACTTGATTGATGTGGTCATTGGCACTACCTGAGGAGGGCAGGAGGAGATTTAGTTAGCTTTTACTGATGAACTACCTCAAGCCCAGCAGTAGTGAGTACCCCAGGAGAATAATAAAAGTAAGACAGCATTTTTGTTTTTGGCTAGGAGTGAGTAGTTCTTCATAAAGGCAGTGTAGCAATGGACAGCTTCTACTGCATAATAAGAGTAGTGCAGTTAATCATGATAGTCATGGGTAATTATTGGTTACACTAATTGAATCTATTTCCCTATGTTAAGTTCTCCTCACACCTTCTATGGGTCATCTCAATTATCACTTCAAAAGTTTTTTTTTTTCCTCCTGCTGATGATAGCTCATCTCAATTGATTGGACTCTTCCTGTCTGGTATGCATACTTCCACCTTTTCATGTTCTCTGTATGTATAAATATCTTCTGTCTGTGTGTTCCATTCTATGCATCTGAAGAAGTGAGCTGTAGCTCACGAAAGCTCATGCTGAAATAAATTTGTTAGTCTCTAAGGTGCCACAAGTACTCCTTGTTCTTTTTGCGGATACAGACTAACACGGCTGCTACTCTGAAACCGTTAATTATTAATTACTCCACAGAGGGCCTTTCAGACTGCAGCAAACTTGGCAAAGAGAGATTGTTTATAAAAAGCAAACGTTCTTTGCTTGAATCCTTATTTGCTGCTATCTGTTATTAGCAGGGATTCGAGTTTCATTTCCACCAGCACAGATCCCTTGCAGTAACTAACTACAGACCAGTTAGTTTAACTTCTGTGCCAGGGAAGATAATGGAGCAGATAATTAAAGAAATCATCTGCAAACACTTGGAAGGTGATGAGGTGATAGGGAATAGCCAGCATGGATTTGTAAAGAACAAATCGTGTCAAACTAATCTGATAACATTCTTTGATAGGATAACGAGCCTTGTGGATAAGGGAGAAGCGGTGGATGTGATATACCTAGACTTTAGTAAGGCATTTGATACGGTCTCGCATGATGTTCTTATAGATAAACGAGGAAAGTACAATTTAGATGGGACTACTATAAGGTGGATGCATAACTGGCTGGATAACCGTACTCAGAGAGTAGTTATTAATGGCTCCCAATCCTGCTGGAAAGGTATAACAAGTGGGGTTCCGCAGGGGTCTGTTTTGGGACCGGCTCTGTTCAATATCTTCATCAACGATTTAGATGTTGGCATGGAAAGTACGCTTATTAAGTTTGCGGACGTTACCAAACTGAGAGGGATTGCAACTGCTTTGGAGGACAGGGTCAAAATTCAAAATGATCTGGACAAATTGGAGAAATGGTCTGAGGTAAACAGGATGAAGTTCAATAAAGATAAATGCGAAGTGCTCCACTTAGGAAGGAACAATCAGTTTCACACATACAGAATGGGAAGAGACTGTCTAGGAAGGAGTATGGCAGAAAGAGATCTAGGGGTCATAGTAGACCACAAGCTTAATATGAGTCAACAGTGTGATACTGTTGCAAAAAAAGCAAACGTGATTCTGGGATGCATTAACAGGTGTGTTGTAAACAAGACATGAGAAGTCATTCTTCCGCTTTACTCTGCGCTGGTTAGGCCTCAACTGGAGTATTGTGTCCAGTTCTGGGCACCGCATTTCAAGAAAGATGTGGAAAAATTGGAGAGGGTCCAGAGAAGAGCAACAAGAATGATTAAAGGTCTTGAGAACATGACCTATGAAGGAAGGCTGAAGGAATTGGGTTTGTTTAGTTTGGAAAAGAGAAGACTGAGAGGGGACATACTAGCAGTTTTCAGGTATCTAAAAGGGTGTCATCAGGAGGAGGGAGAAAACTTGTTCACCTTAGCCTCCAATGATAGAACAAGAAGCAATGGGCTTAAACTGCAGCAAGGGAGATTTAGGTTGGACATTAGGAAAAAGTTCCTAACTGTCAGGGTAGTTAAACACTGGAATAGATTGCCTAGGGAAGTTGTGGAATCTCCATCTCTGGAGATATTTAAGAGTAGGTTAGATAAATATCTATTAGGGATGGTCTAGACAGTATTTGGTCCTGCCATGAGGGCAGGGGACTGGACTCGATGACCTCTCGAGGTCCCTTCCAATCCTAGAGTCTATGAGTCTATGATGTTCCACTTATAACGAATGAAAACAAATTTGGTCTGGTAATAGTAGCTCTGGAATAACAGAGCCCAGCTGCTGCTGGATCCTAAAACAATAATACCTATTTCTTCACAAAGTACATCTCATCATAGATTCTAGGAGACCGGAAGGGACCTCGAGAGGTCATCGAGTCCAGTCCCCTGCCCTCATGGCAGGACCAAATACTGTCTAGACCATCCCTGATAGACATTTATCTAATCTACTCTTAAATATCTCCAGAGATGGAGATTCCAAAACCTCCCTAGGCAATTTATTCCAGTGTTTAACCAGTGTTTAACCACCCTGAAAGTTAGGAACTTTTTCAGTATATCTAAAAGCAAAGACAGACTGATATCAAAGGTATACAGACTGGATATCTTTCTAAAAGATGTCCCATAGCAAGATATGGGTTTAATGCAGAGACAACTGGATGTGGTTCTTTGGCCTGTGCTATGCCGACCAGACTAGATAATCTGAATGGTTCCTTCCGGCCTTCAAAATCTGTTAATCTAAAAACATTATGGGAAGGAGCAGCTACTGAAAGAGGCTGTTATTAATCAAGGACTGCTGCTAAGCAAAGATACATGGTAGCAGCGTACACAGTAAGAGGAGCAAGACCACAAAATTAAAGGTTCCAGTGGGGAGAAAAATCCCTGTCTAGATTGACCCTATTTTAGCAAAGGCTGCCAGAATTTGAATTACTGGTGGCTTTGAACTGATACTGAGCAGATACATCTTATTTCAGTTAAGATATGATGGTTCTGCAGAATTAAAGCTCACGAAATGGTGAGGAATGTACTTGTAATGTAAAGTAGCTTGGTTTGATGGAGCTGGCAAAGATTGCTTCATCAGTGAGACTTGACAAGGGGCAGGGTTGCTGCAGAATAATCAGGCCTGAGGGACTCCTTTAAGAATAAAGGCATGAGCAGATGTTTTCTATTCCCCATGGGTGTGTTTATCATGGGAGCAGCACCATGGAGTGGTTATTACCAAACAATTGTTAGTGTCGGAAACACCCTCCTTTTACTGATGAGACCACTTAGAAGATTCAGCTCCTGTACAGCAAAGCAGCCCATTTGCTTACTAATACAAGGGACACTGAGCATTTAACACCTTTGCTCTTTATGCTACAGTTGCTTCCTATCTGCTTTCAAGCGTAGTTCAAGATATTGTGCCTGCTTCTCTTAAGTCTTACTTTGGTGAGTTGAAGACTAACTTCACGGAAATCAGTGGAGTGTAAGTGGTATGAAACCTGTGTAAGAGAGGCAGGGCCAGGTCTAGATTTTTTGCAGCACCAAGCTTTAAAAAAAGGGAACCATCTGTGAGAGCACAACTGCTGAAGCAAAACCTCCTGGAATGCTGCCACTGGAATTGTGCCACCTGAAGCACGTGCTTGGTTTGCTGGTGCCTAGAGCTGGTCCTGAAGAGAGTGGAGCATTGGACCCATTGCTTTTTCTCTAGAAAGCCCTTTTTGGTCTGTGTCCTAGGTACTTCAGACTCACTCACTCACTGACTCTGTCTCTCAACCATCCCAGCAGTTGAGAAGAGCTCTCTTGCAAACAAACTGTCCCTAGATTTGGACTTAATAGGACAGGTGGTGATTTCTCTCATTTACAATTTGCTTTTTTCTGGTCTGGCCCGGCCTAGGATTTCTTGGCCATGTTTGCAAACTCAACTGATGTCTCTCATTGCAGGAAAATGTAAAAAGTTCTCTGTTCTAAAAATGGGGAAGGGATGAGGTTCTAAGAACTGCTGTCCATCAAAGCATTTATACTGCTGATATTACTCATGAACGCATGACAATAAAGGAGATACAGGTTATTCACAATCCTCTACCTGCAAATGCATTTGTCTTCTACCTGCCACAACTCTTGCCACCCACATGGAAGCTTTTCCACTGATGTTTCCCATCCTGTTCACTTTCTACCTTGTACTTTGACTTGCCATATTCTTCATCTGTGCTTAGTTGAAGACTTTATGCTTTGTTAGAAACCAATTTCACCACCCATTTTGTAAAACGCCTGTAGTAAAAAAAGTTGCTGAATTGCATGGGGGAGCCTATAGTCCTGGAAGCTTCCCCCTACCCCATGCCCCCCCGAATTGCTCCTCTCCCTCCTCACTCACCCTTATGGCTGGTAAAAGTCGGGGGCATGGCTCCCTGGCCCCTCCATTTCAGCATCTACAAGAATGATTAAATAACAGACCTATATATAGGGCCAATTTTTCCAAAAGCATGGAAATTTGTGTCCTTGGTCCTACATGCATATATGAATATTTTTCAATTTACCATATGCATGAGTGCATTGGGCAACTCATTGCTAAATCACATTGCATGCTGTTTTCCCATGCAAACACAGGTGTTTGTGTGCACAAATAACTTAACAATACAAACTCAGAGGCCAAATTGAGCACAGCAGCTAAGATTGTTCTTATTGGCTTGGTAGACAGACGTGCGCTAGCTCTGCTTGAGCTAGTATGCTAAAAATAGCAGTGTGGCCATATTGGCCTCTTACTGTGCTTTTGCTTTCATTTGCATTAGGATAGTTTGCTTTTGTGCTTTTAATATTGTCTCCTTTAAAACCTGCCAGCTGTCCTGAACAACTTTATCCCTTAGATTTTCTTCCCATGGACCTTACCTTCTGCCACTGCTCTAATCTTGTAGGGTACTTTGACATCTACATTTTTGCTGCCAAGTTCTGTAAGTGCCTAAGTTTCTGCCTCAGGCAGATGCCCCGACACCTATCTTATGTCTATGCCCTAGTGTGCCTAGAATACTGGCTTTTGTGCATCCCACTCTCAGGCGCCAATTTCTCCCCATACATTGTATAGGAATCCCAAGCTTTGTGGATTCCAGTGATTTTTTTTTTTCTTTCCTAGGTGCCTAAAAGTTAGTCATCATAACGCTCGGGATTGCATAAGTGCCTTTCTGGATCTAGGCCATAGCTGTTAAGTGAGGCAGGAATGGTGTAACTACACTGATGGCAGTTGTTTCATCCACATCAGATCAGAGTGACTCTATAAGTTGAAAGTAAAGGGGGCAGGACTCTGAGAACATATTCCCATATGTGCCAGTGCAGTGGTGGCATCAGCCTCTCCCCAGGGGAGGGGGGGGGGGGATGAGGTGGGCTAGACAGAAAATTGGGGTGGGTTGTGCCTTCACTTGTCATGAGGCCCTGCCCCTCTCTGTGGCCCTGCCCTCTGGTCCTCTTAAATTTCAGCCCTGCCTCTTCCCCTCCTCCCTGAGATTCTGTCCCCTTGCCAGAGCTGTGGCTGCTCCTCAGCTCCTAGCTGTCCTTTGACTGCTCACAGCTGGTAACAGCTGCCAGGTGAGGAGACCTGATTTTGGGACCAATGGAGCTCTCAGGGAGCAGTGATCACGGGGAGTGGGGCCAGAGCAGGTCAATCTAGGCAGCTATGGGAAGGTCCGAACCCTCCACCTGCCCTGGGTGGCATGCCCCGGTGGGCAGGGAAGAGGGCTGAGGGCTGCCCTCAGATTCCTCAGTCCCCGCACGGGCTGACTCCTATGCTGCTGTTGGCGGTGGCAGTGCAGCCTTCAGAGCTGGGAGCCAGGCGACCAGCTTCCACTCTCTGCTGTGCCACTGGGCGGCTAGAGAGTGTCAGCTGCAATGGGGTAGTTATAGGGGCTGGGCTAAAGCAAATTTTCAGGTGCCTATAGTCCTGCAAGCTTCCCCCTACCCCATGCCATTCCTGTGCCAGTGACTTGAGCTGTGACCTTGGGCAAGCTAACCAACCTTCCTGTGTCAGTTTACCATTTGTGAAAATGTGTAAGTAGTATAATTCTAAGCTACCTTATAAAGTTAGTGCGAGAGCAAGTTAATATTCGCAGATGAAAGATGCTATAAAAATGCAGAGCATTATGATGTATTTGTTATGGTCCTTCAGGGTTTTGGCCAACAACATGAATTGTTGGCATTTAATTATTGAAACTGTATGTCTATCAGACCTCTTATGGTAAAAAGAGATAAATAATGCAGAGAACTTCAGAGAACCTGGTCAATATTCTCTTGGGGTCTGAACCAAACATGCTAGACACATAGCTCAGGGCTAAAAAAAAACATTCTTGGGAGGGAAGAATTGAATAATTAAACCAAGGAATGCAGTTAGTATTCTGGCTGTTCAAATGAAGTTTATAGCTGTTGCACGCTGCTCTGCAATTTATTTATTATAAATAGCATTAGCCCCAGTATTAGATGTAGCACCTCCTAAATAAATAACATAGAGCGGCCTATAATGATCTCCTCATTGTGTGAACACAGTAATGGTTGAAGGAAGTGTGTCAGCATTCTAAGTGATGTAAGCAATTAAAATATATTTCCTCCTGATATCTTGAGACTTTCAAGGTTTAAAAAACAAACAAGCAAACAAAAACCCACACTATATTCTAGAACCAGTTAATAACTTTTAAAAGCACAATCGAGCATCTTGATTTGAAAAGGAGAGAGGATTTAAATGCTCAATGTGTTTTGTGTGTGTATGTGTATGAAGAAGTTGCGTAAAAAGAAAGTCTATGCAGTAACGTTAATAATATGCTGTACTTATATAGTGCTTTTAATCCAAACCCCTCAAAATGGTTTACAAAAATGTAGTGAATAAATGCCACTGTGAGGTACAGCAGTAGCACAGTGATGTACCCACTGTAGAGGCAGATAAACCGAGGCACTGACGTTAAGTGACAGCTGGTGACAGATAGTAGGTTTCAGTGGAAGAGCAAGGCATATAACCTAGAATTTCTGTCTTCTGCCTGGTGTTCAAACTAGTGTAGTCTGTGTTTCATTCCCCTCCTCTCCCAGAATGAAGCTGTATAACAATGTTCTATAAGAGTTACAGACCAAGGAGTGCATGCAACGGTGATAGTATCATTCGTGAAGTGCTGCTTGGAAGGAGACATACTGAAGGCAATTTAAGGAAATATGCTGCCTCCTGCAATGAGATCTATATTCTCACTTTCACATTCACTTGAATGTTGGCGGTTATAGGAGTAATAGGATGAATATGAACTGCAAATGATGATGATGTTTCAGTAGGTGGCACCGTGAGTCAAGTCTGAACTAATAACACAGCATGGTGCTGCCATGTTTGGACATGCTGGGTGAAATCCTAGCTCCATGGGAGCTATGGCATTGACTTTAATGAGAGCAGGATTCTCCCACCCTTGTCTTATGGAGGAGGCATTAATTAAAGATCCTGACAATTTGTGGCCTGTGGAAGGACTCATGACAACTTTTTTTGCATGATTAGGGACATCCTGGCTAAAATCCGTGTTAGGCCGAATATAATTACCCATTTAAACTCCCTCTCCCATTTCAATAGGAAATAGTATTTGTCTTCATTTCCAGTTCTATGACAAATTATGAGATGATTGAAACACTGCTGGAGGAAAATGTTTCCAGCCACATTGTCCACAGTGCAATTCACAGCATATTGATTAACCAATATCACTCCTACAGTACCTCACCTCTTACTGAGGATCTCTTGTCCAAGTACTGAACAAGGCTGACCCTGCTTAGCTTAGGAGAGATGACAGCCTGAGGTGGTTTGACTAAGACATAGCTAGGGAAAGGGAAAATAGTTTTGCAGGCCAATCTCTGTGCTGTCTGTGGGTGAGGATTAGTAAACACTAGAGATGTGAGTAATTCCTTCAAGCAATCTGGCAACTGTTAGTGAGCTAGCAAATACCACATGTTCACTCTGTGCTGTATGGCTGGCAAGAACAATATTGAGCTGAATGGTGTGGCTCATCCTTCTGCAGAGCATATCACATAGTCTCTCCTGCATGGGTGAGCAGAAAGGAGGAAAGTCCATATATTTTTTACCTCCTTTCTTGGCTGCTCTCTTTTTAGCTGTTCTAAAGGGCCACATCTTTAGCTGGTGTAAATCAGGGTAGCTCTGGCTCATATATGTTTGATGTCTTTGTCTTTTTATGGTTTGAAAATTGGACAGAGTTTTTTGAGATGATTCTTTGTCTGACACCTGCTAAAAAAAAACTCAGGTGATTCTCCTCAAATGGAGTGACTCTGTATTCACTCCAGTCTAACAAAGTAGGACTTGCTTCTCCACTGTATTCTTATGTACATACCATGAAGCTCCAAACTGTGTTGACAGATTTTTAAATTCTGTCTCATGTGTTTGGTTAAAATCTTGCAATTAGGCTCTTCAGAACATTTGTGGTGCCATTTAAATTATCGGCATTTCAAACTGTGATCATGAAAGAGGCATTTAGGAAAATGCCTTCTGTAGCCCTGTTAAGAATGGATTTCATTTTGCTACATTGACACAAGATACTTTGGCATGGTAAAGTCAAGGAATTAAATAAACACTTTTTATGCTGTGGATCAGTGCCCCAGAACAATGAAGACAGAGACCATGCCCAAAAAACCCATCCTAATGTTTAAAAACTGTATGTAAAAATATTTAAAAAATGAGTTCTGGGACAGCTGATGCAATGGAGAGATCCAGACAGGATAGATGCATTTGAATACAGCTTCTTGGCTCCTCACCTTAAAATCAAGCAGAAAATAGAGAAGATGGCAGACTTCTTGTAATTAAAACACTGGACTGGGAAAGCTGGAATGAATTCCAAGCTCTGACACAGACTTGTGGTGTGACCTGGAGTAAGTCACTTACTCTCCCTGTATCTCAGTTTCTCCATCCGTAAATTGGAGATAGAAAGTATTACTTTGTCTAGTTAAGTTGTAGGCTCTCTGTGGCAGGTATTATGTGTTAGCAACAGTGCTAAACTGCTGAATGCTACTCTAATAAACAACTAAAAATGATCTTTTTAGGTTTGCAATAATCTGGGACATGGCAAACAATAGGAAGAAAAGGATGGGTAGATCATAAGTGAAAGCCAAAGTCTTGTGTTAATTTCTCCTTGCCGTTCATATTTGTTGTTTTTAACAATATTTTCAGCAGGACATGAAATCGTGTCTAATATTGATTCCTCTATGGACTGAAACACACAAGTGTCAGCTGTAGTTACATTCTCCTTGCTGCTCCCCATACCCATGCCTTTAATATTGTAAGTAGGTCATTGAAGAACTGGAAGCTGTATTATTCTTTATTCCCTTCTACCCCATGTGGCTGCTGGAATACATTTAATTGCAAAGCAGACATCAAAGCCAAATTAGCCCTGCTCACCTCCAGGAGATAATTAGTGAATCTTTGTATTTGTGCTGGTAGGGTGAACTACAATTAGGGATGTACTAATACCTCAGTATTTGGAGTCTTTACATTCTTTATTTTTAATTGGATTCAAATTCAGTGGTGTGTATCTAGTGGGATGAGGTGTGTGTTACTTTAAGGCTGTATTTGGGATCTGGAAAAACATAATGGAAATAGAGCTTAAAATAGAGGATGGCGAGAGCCGAGGTTTTAATTGTGGGGGGTGGCCTCAAAATGGCCGCTTCACTCAGGTCACATGATTAACTTAAAATCCAACCACTGATTGATTGGAATGCTCTCCTGAGAGTTAAGTCTCACCTCTCACCCCGTCCACCATCATGATCCTGAATATTTTCAGATTGTTTCCGAACAGCAATCAGCTTCTGGAATAGGGTTAATGCTGAGACTAGTCCAGCCTTACATTTTGATATTTTGCATCAGCCTAGGATAGGCTTGTGGTTACAGCCCAGGGTAAGGAGTCAGGAGATCTAAGCTCTAATTCTGCCACAGACACTCTGTGACCTTGGATAATCACTTAACCTCTTGATGCCTAAGTTTTCCTGTCTGTAAAATGAAGATGATGATGATTACCTACCTTACAGGGGTATTGTTAATCTTGATTCATTAATGACTGAGAGACATTCTGGCAAAGAGTGCCATAAAAATCCCAATAAACGAAGTATAACTTCCCACTTTTATCATGATCATTTATGGTAACTGAATAAAAGGTTAATCGGGATTTACTCATCCAAAAAAAATTGTCCCAGTTGTGGATAAGTAGAATTTTATAAAGCTGGACAATTCATTAGAACAGGTGCTCTTTATAATGGTTCATTGGCCATGTATGATGCCAACTAACACTGGAAAGTACATGGTGTTCAGGGGCTATATGTCATACCCTGGTAATCTTAATTATTTTCCATCAATAAATGACAACTGCTGTATATACATATCAGCTCTTAGTCCAAATGACACTTCACTGTGAAGAATAGAATATATAGTTCTGAGCTCCAGAAACATAAGCTACTACTGTATATCCGAAAGGAGAATCCCTTCTGGAAGGTCCTAGTATTTGGGCCTTTTTCACATAGCACCTTCCATCAGAAGATTTCAAAGCACTTTTAAAACATGAATTAATTTAAATTCCAACTGCTCTCTCATTATTCTCCCCATTTGGTCAGTGGAGAAACTGAGTTGTGCAGAGACTCTGACTTGTCCAAATTTCCTGTGGCAAGACAGAATATAATTTCCATCTTCTACCTCTCGGTCCTGTAGCTTAACAAGACAGTCCTTACTCGCATCAGTTTTTTCTTCATATTGTCATCACAACCCTCCAGCCACAAGAAGAGAGTATAATTGGTAACATTTTATACGCAGGTTGGGTATATTCTAGAGTATAGCATTGCACACATCCCAACCAGTACATTTTTCAACAATTCATCTTTGAGGCGGAAAATGGGAAAGGAAGAGAAGTTGGATGCCTTTCAGTATTTCTCAATTTTTAATTCATTTTAGGTCCATTAATTGTTAGAGCTGTAATTGACATGTCCTGGGTTGTAAGGATTTATATTGCTGCTGGAAGCTGAGTTAATGCTTTGAATCAAGATTGATGGGGAATACCTAGCCATACAAGTGACCAAGGACAAGAGGGGAAAATTGGATGTGTAAAAGAAGGGGGGTGGGGAGAGGAAGGCAGGCCTAATACTGAAGGTGATTGGAAACTCTTTGGGAGAGATGTAAGAGAATTCTAAATTGGCAGTTTTGTATCTTAGGACCTGATTTTTCAGAAGTGTTGAGCTCCCATTAGATTCAGCTGGGAGTGCAGGAACTGCAGCTCTTGAAACAACAATCAGGCCCTATTTAACTGTGCTACATTATATTGTATATGTAAGAGACAATTCTCCCTTCAGAGCTGTTCAAGTAATCTAGTCTCTGACATAATGCTTTTCTTGCAACTCAGATTTATGTCAATGGAAGGTAGAGGGAGAACAGAACATCCAATTCTAGATATGCTGTGCAGATCTCAGCAGAAAATTCTATCTAATCTATCTACGCACAGCATAATGTAGCACGCAACAACATAAAAGTGAGTTTAAAACTGTCCACATGAAGTCAAGCATATTTTTAACAGGGGAGGTAATTAACCATTGAAATGACTTGCCTAGGGGTGTTGGGGATTCTCAATCACTTGATGTGTTTAAATGAAGACAGGATCGCTTTCTAAAAGATTTGCTGTAACGCAAACAAATTGAGCTTGATGCAGGGTTGAGATACTGTGGCCTTTGTTAAGTGTCAGAGGGGTAGCCGTGTTAGTCTGGATCTGTAAAAGCAGCAAAGAATCCTGTGGCACCTTATAGACTAACAGACGTGGCCTTTGTTGTTATGCAAGAGGTCAGACTAGTTGATCATAATGGTTACTTCTCGCGTTAAAATCTGTTAAACTGGTTGCATGCTGTTGGTGCTATATAAATACAGTAACTCCCCACTTAACATCCTCTTGGTTAACATTGTTTCGATGTTATGTCCCTGCTCCATTACAGAACATGCTTGTTTAAAGTTGTGCAATGCTCCCCTATTATGTTGTTTGGCTGCCTGCTTTGTCCATGGCTGGCAGCCCCCCATCAGCTCCCCTACGTGCCACCACCAGCACCTCCCGCCCGCCAGCGGACCCGTGGATCAGCGCCTTCCCCTTGCTCCCCCCGCCTCCTGCCTGCAGCAATCAGCTGATTTGCAGCGTTCAGGAGGCAGAGGAGGTGGACGGGAGGCTGCGCACTGTATCCTTGCTCCTCCCCTCAGCACTGATCTGCTGGGTCTGTCGGCAGGTGGGAGGTGCTGGGGGCGGGAGGCAGCATAGGGGAGCTGATGGAGGGTGGGGGAGAAGGGCTGCCAGCCTGTTTAATGCCTGTATTAAATTGCTTGTTTGAAATTGTTTAAAATGTATATAACGCCTTTTGTCTGGCCAAAAAAAACCCCACATTTCCCTGGAACCGAACCTCTTCCTCCCATTTACATTAATTCTTATGGGGAAATTGGATTCGCTTAAAATTGTTTTGCTTAAAGTTGCATTTTTCAGGAACATAACTACAACATTAAGTGAGGAGTTACTGTATTGGTAATTAAAAGGACAGTAAAGACCTACAAGGCGTATATTTCATATACTGTGCGCTGAGTAATAACAGAGAACTGTGTTTCAAAAACTAAATTGAGGGCTCAAGGGAAATATAAAAGAAGCTTTTACATTGAGTGTCTTCTGCAGTAGAAGCACACCAATCATTTTCAAAAGAAATTTCAAAACCTTTTTTTTTATATTTAAAAACCAAAACTTTTCAGATTTTAAAAATCACTTGTACTGTGATGAATGATCCAGTTGTGCTGAACATTTGTAATGTAGATCAGGCATAGAAGTGATTTCTTTCTTTCCTTCCTTCTTTTTCAGTTGGTTTCAACTAAACATTTTGTGAAATGCCTGCATGTATCTAACCTCCTTCCAGCCATTTTATTTTTTAAAAATTCAAACAGCAAAAATACCAAGATGTTCCATTTCCCTTTGGATGGATCCATCTTGGGGTATAAATCTGCATGATGAAAAGTCTCAAGATTTTTAGATATTCCCCTTCAGGGCACTATCCCTGGGGCTATGATCAAAGAATTAGGAATGATGTATTGCCTGCAAAGGATAATTAGAACTGCAAAAAGAATTGCAGAAAAAAAAAATAGGATTCAGAATTAGCATGTATAAAACACATTTTAATAATGTTGATTGTTTCCTTGGTCCTGTTATGTTCAGTCTTGTATATGCTTATAAGTGCAGACATTTTTCCCCCCAGCATGGCCTGAATTATTATTGCTGTATAGCAGCTGATGTTATAGTGGCACACTGTAGCTATAGTGTCATTTTTAGCCCCTATAACTATTAGAAGGAACTGGCAGGTGGTCTGCTAAACTCAGTTTCCAGTCTACTAATTTCAAGTATCGCCTAGTGCAGTGAAGTGCATATGGGGGGACACCAGACCAAGGTATGCAAAATTTGAATTGAAAATGTTACCTATTGATCACAAGTTTAAATACATGCACACCCAAATACAATTCTTTTTCTTCTGTGGCTTTTCCCAGGTCTCTCACAAAACTTAGATATGTGTGCAAGCATAATGTATAAAGGGCAGAGTTTTAGGATTTTGGGAGGGAACCATAGCTTTAAATTCCCTGACTTGTGCATAAAATAGCTCAACCTTAACACTGCATAAATATTTAAGGTGGTTTTTTAAATTCAATTTATATTCCGTTTAGTGACTCAGTTTCTTACTACAGTGATGCACTGGTTGAAAGCAAATTTCCTCCCATCAAGCCCACATAAAATAGAATCAGATTTTTTTTTTTTCCTGAGGACCACTAAGGTTGTAAGGGCTCAGAGGGCATCTTGTGCTCTTGTCTGATTCCCTAGGATCAGACTACTGCTTTAAAGTTCTCATTCTTGAAACCCCACGTTGCAGTTAGCCATCCTCATTTTGTGAGCAGTGAGGACTGAGCAGAGCTTTCTCTGGGGCCATTCATTGTTGTTCCCTAACCTACCAGAGGGATTGCTATTGAGCAACCTGAATCACTTTATTAGGAGCTGAGTGCTCTGTTCTTCCATCAAACAAACTCAGTTTTAATTGTCTCCTTTCCCTTCTCTAATTAAAAGATCTTGGGCTGCAGTTGTACAACTTGGTGGTGCATCCGTCTTCCATAATGGCTACAGAAACATCACATCTGTCCAAAAGAAAGTGAAACTGGTAGAAAAGTGCTCCTCTCAATCCACTAAGGAATATGACCAGAATGCAAAGACCCTAGAAACAGTGATTTATGCTTTACTGTGGTGCAATTCACTTCATTTCGATCTTTCTACTTAGTTGCTATGCAGATTACAGAATGTCGAAAACACCACAATCAGATTTGTTACATGTAGTGGCTTTAATGTTCAAGTTACTGCATTGAATCCCTGCTGCTGAGCATACCGTCAGTTGCAGAACTAATAGCGGATCGTGGGGTGACTTTCTCCCCCATCCCCAGTGGCAGTCTTTAGGTGTATGTATGGTGCTTCCTCTAGTCAACAGGTATGTGAATGATAAACTCTGTGTAAGAGAGAGAGCTAGTGGTATTATTGAGACTAATCCTGAAACCTCTCTGCATGTGGAACTCCCTCTGATATGAATGGAAGTTCCTAGCAGGATTCATATCAAGTGCTTGTGAAACACAGCTATTTTGATGTGGTGGTAGTTTCAGACCCACTTTGTGTTCACTTTAATTGGGTGTAAATGTTTACAAAAGGTGTAAGGCAATGAAGAATCAGGCACATGGAACAGCAACCAGTTCAGATCCAAAACCCCATAGTGTTACTGTTATCACTGTAGGCAGCATGTTGTCTTTTTACACAATGTACAATACATTAACGAGTGTGGCTCAAATAACTAAACTTATATAATACTGAAGACCTAGGTACATATACACAGTGCTGTTCTGGTGGCTTCTGAAACATAGAGAGTGAAGGCCATACGTGGGCTCACAAACTACTTAAAGGGTTATTACCCAATTTCTATACAGTATAGAGAGTGTGACCCGGGGTGCCTAGGGTACTCATCACTGAAAATGCCAAGCTCGGCAGGCTGCAAAAGGGAGAGCAGATTCTCCCAAAACTGGTGGCTAACACTGAAGTTAAACTCACCCACCAGTCACAACATGTGCTTCTGATCTCCACTTTGGTTATCTAAAAGCTGAAAAAAGAAATCATACAGTCCTCTTTATTGCATTGCAGTTCTCTGGCTCCCAATCAGCACTTAGGTCCAGTACAGTGAGAAGTTACTTAAAAACTCAGCTCACAAATACAAAATGTTGTTCTGAACTCAAGGTCAATATCCAGTTCAATATCAGTTTGGATCTTACCCAAAATACCATGCTGCCAGTCGCTCTTTTAGTACCTAAAACTAAAGGTTTATTATAAAAGAAAGAAAAAGGAAGAAAGAAAGAACAAGAAGAGAGTTGTTAAATGTTCAAGTAATCAGATACATACAGAAGACTACAAAGTTTGTATATCAGATTCTTAGTGGTGTTGGTGAGTTTGCTTGCTGCAAAGTCCCAGTGGAACACATCTACAGTTTGGATGGGTCATTCAGTCCTTTGTTCACAGGTTCAGTTTGTAGAAAAGTTACTTCAGAGGTAAGAAGCAGGATTGAAGACAAAACGGAGATGATGCAGCTGCCCTTTATATCCCTTTTGCCATGTGGCTGGTACTTACTGTGTCCCAAGATTCACAGCACATAACATGAGAAAGCCTTAGAGTTCCGTCCAGAGGCATGCCATTACCAGTCCTGCTGACTCATAAGGTATATCCCCTGTCATAACCTAGTCCCAGATTTGGACCTTAGCGTCCAAAATATGGGGGTTAGCATGAAAACCTCCAAGCTTAGTTACCAGCTTGGACCTGGTAAAGCTGCCACCACCCAAAAAATTAGTGTTTTGGGGCACTCTGGTCCCCCCAAAAACCTTCCCTGGGGACCCCGAGACCCAGACCCAAATCCCTTGAGTCTCACAACAAAGGGAAATAAACCTTTTCCCTTCCCCCGTTCAGGTGTTCCTGGAGAGATACACAGAAGCAAGCTCCATGAATCTAAACAGAGGGATTCCACCCTCTCTATTTCCAGTCCTGGAAACAGAAGTATTTCCCTCTTCACCCAGAGGGTATGCAAAGTCAGGCTAGTAAATCTAACACACACAGATTTCCCCCTGACTTCTTCCTCCCACCAATTCCCTGGTGAGCACAGACTCAATTCCCTGGAGTCCCCCACTAAAGAAAAACTCCAACAGGTCTTAAAAAGAAAGCTTTATATAAAAAGAAAGAAAAAGTACATAAAAATGGTCTCTCTGTATTAAGGTGACAAATACAGGGTTAATTGCTTAAAAGAAATATGAATAAACAGCCTTATTCAAAAAGAATACAATTTAAAGCATTCCAGCAACTACACACATGTAACTACAAAAAACAAACCTATCTTTTTGTACTTACAACTGGGAAACAGAAGATTAGAAAGCAGGAAATAGAAAAATCCTTCCCATAGCTGAGAGGGACAGATACAAGACAAAGGACTCAGACACAAACTTCCCTCCACCCAGATTTGAAAAAGTCTTGTTTCCTGATTGGTCCTCTGGTCAGGTGTTTCAGGTTACTTCTTTCCAGGTGAAAGAGACATTAACCCTTAGCTATCTGTTTATGACATCCCCTGTCTCTTTTCAGTGGGTTCATTGTACAGCTGATGACCCTTGATGGGTCAGTGAAAAGAGTTGGCAGTGCTGATGCCAATCTGTCTGGGGTTTCAGCCAGAAACATAGCACAAGTTTTGAAATATAGATATACCTTACATATCTATATCTCACAATACAAAGGTGATACAAACATATAAACAAGATCATCATACTTGGCAAATCATAACATTTTCACAGATACCATACACAGCACATCTGATTAGATCACTTGCAATTTTACAATATTGGTATCAACAATATTGTAAAGTGTCTCCCAGATTCCATACAGCATCAAAGCACAATTTTCAAAAACTCTTACTGGGGTTAGGAGACATGTCCCACAAACTCATACGTGTGCTTCTAAATCCCTTAGGCACATTTGAAAACCTCTCCCATAATATTTGGGGCAAGTACCATAAAATACTCTAGTACGTATTGTCTTCTAAATAAAGGATGTTCAGGAACCTTGCTATGCATATGCTAAGGCCCACATTGGCTATAGTTCTATAACTGCAATAATGTAATTGAATGAATGTTAGCTGAGATGCTGATGCATAAAAATTATGTGATGCTGACAGCTAAATTTCCTAACCCAGAGCAGGACTGTGTGCAATTAACTTGCTGAAGGAATTACATGGACAATTATCTTATATTCGGGGTAATGAGGAAATGCCAACTCACTAAATTGATGTCTTGGAGAGTAAACAGTTATGTTCAGTTCAAACCTCATTTGTATAATAATGAATGATATTCAAACTGCATTTGAAGGACAATGGACATCCTTCAGGTTGTCAGCTAATTTAATATCTCTATTTCTGTAATGTAATACAGCTCCTCTGGATAGGTTGTCAGCAGTAGTGATTGGACCTCAGTATCTAAAACCATAAGAATCTGATAAAACAGATCCATTATCTTTGAGGCAGTAACGGGCTCAAACTTCTATATAATCCAGCCACTAGAGCAGTGGTAGGCCAATGAGAGCTGCAGGAAGCGGCGAGCCATAGAGACATACTGGCTGCTGCTTCCTGCAGCTCCCATTGGCCAGGAACAGTGAACCACAACCACTGGGAGCTACTGGGAGCCGTGCCTGTGGATGGTCAATGTGAGTAAAAGTTTTGCAGCCCTCAGTCAGATTACCCTGATGGGCTGCAAGTTGCCCACCACTGCACTTGAGGATCACAGAGAGTCCTACTGTATATAACCCATGCTTATACACCCCCAGTGGCGAGAGAAGCTCAAGATGTGCTTCCAACGTCCACCGCAGCTCAGATCCCTGTACAAGCCACAACTTGTAACATGACACCCTAAGGCAGATCATCAGTAGTGAGCACTGAACTCCGTTTTTCCCTGATCTGGCATGCCTTTCTTGTGCCCTGATTCACTGCGCTTCTAAATGCGAAAGAAGCTTCTGCCTCTTAAGGAAGGAGGGGACAAGACCATACAAGTGACACTTCTCCTTCTCCTTCTCCTCCTCCTCTATGACCTTCTACCCTCAGACCCGCATTTTCTCTTTCCTCTCCTCTGAAACACAAAGGGCTTGTCTATACCACACAGCAATGTGTATTAGAGGGGTGTGAATTCTAAAGTGCATCAACATGTTGCCTACTAACTGGCCCTTGGAGAACCTGCTGGTGTGCACTAAAAGTTCCCTAGTGCGTATTAATGTAGTACTCTTTGAAACCGGATCCCATTAATGTGCATTAGGGAACTTTCAGTGCATGTCAGCAGGGTCCACTCAGGCCAGTTAGAGAGCAACATGCTAATAAGTACTAGAATTTACACCCCTTTAGTGCGGACCTCAGAGTAGTCCTCATATCATAGACAGTTCATAATTAACTGTCTTCTACTGCGCAATAGTTAGTGTCATTTTTCCAGTGTTAGCAAGCACTTTATACCATCCGTTCTTTTCTTAGCCTTTCATTGATTAACAATTCTCAGCATCTGTGTAATTGGGGCTGTGCAGACTTACAGTAATATGAAAACAGCAGCACTTGCATTTCCTAACACTTTCCTTGGAGCTCTCTTGTGGGTCAGCTGTAGTTATGACTGGCAGATGAACGTTGCTGCATTGCAAAAAGAAGCAGTGTACATCTTTAGAGAGTGTGTGTGCACTGTGGGAAGCCAGACTGGGAATGAATCATTTTAAATACGCCAAATCCAAAATCTTAAACTCAAACCACTGCAAATTTCAACAGAGGGTCAAGTCTGAATTTGCCAATATTTTTGGTTTCAGCTCAGATCTCGAAAAGATCATAGCTGGTGCCAGAGCACAGATTCAATGTTCTTCTGCTTGAATATGTGGAATTCAGTGAACCCATCTGTAATGATCATGTCAGCATAGAGAATGGCTTTGTGGTTAGAGCAGCAGATTTAGCGTTGAACTCAAGCCACAGAATTCTGAGCTAAAGTTTGAATGGACCAAAGTCCCAGGATGTTTGGATCCAGGATATAGGTATCCCATATCAATAGAGGGGCCATTTGTGATGAGAGAAAACTTATGATTTCTAATGATCCCAGCGCTGTTGTTATTGACTCTCTCGGTAGCCTTGGACAAGTTGTTTAACCTCTGTGTATGTTTCCCCACCCTTGAAATATGGTAAATATTACTCCTGGGGGCATTTTGCGCCAAAAAAATACAAATTCTGCACACAATACTTTCATAGGCTTTTTTTTTTTTTTTTTTTTTTTTTGAGATGGGGCAACTGGAACTGCACACAGTATTCAAGGTGGCTATACCACGAGTCATAGACTTTAGGGTCAGAAGGGACCAATGTGATCATCTAGTCTGACCTCCTGCACAAAGCAGGCCACAGAACCCTACCCATCCACTTCTATAACAAACCCCTAACCTATGTCTGCAAATATTATTTGTCAAAATAACACTACATAATCGTGCCAATTTCAGTTATTTTGGTAATATATTTCAAAATACCTGTCAGCAGGTATGTCTATAAACATACAGACCTACACAAAAATTTCTCCAGGAGTAGAGAGTTAATTAAAACCTCTATGACAACCCAGTCCCTGTTTCTTGGCCCCCTCCCAGCCAGAGCCCAGTCAGGGGGCCAGACACCCATAACTGCCCCCCCTGAGTCCAGCTGCAGCCCCCCCCCCAGCCAATACACCTGACCCTCCCTCCGAGCCCAGCCACTGGTCCCCCAGCCCAAACACCCTCTCCCTCCCTCCCAGAGCATAACCGTGCCCCCCACCCCAGCCCAGACACTAGCCCCCCTACCACCCAGGGATCCCGAAGGAGAAACAGCCTGTTGCTGGGTCCCAACCAGGCTTGTGTGGAGTTGCTTGTGTGCCCCTGTCTCCTTCCCTCAGGGCACGTTGGGAACTGGAGCTGCTAGGAACTCTGTATCTCTCCCACTGTGGAGGATAGGAAATTATGCACAAAAACTTTAATTTCTGCGAAAACAATGAGAAGTCCTTGTGGCACCTTAGAGACTTAACAAATGTATTTGGGCATAAGCTTTTGTGGGCTAAAACCCACTTCATCAGATGCATGGAGTGGAAAATACAGTAGGCAGGTATAAATACACAGTACATAAAAAGATGGGAGTTGCCTTACCAAGTGGGGGCTCAGTGTTAATGAGCCAATTCAGTTAATGTGGAAGTGGGCTATTCTCAACAGTAGAATTCCAAGGGAGGAAAAATCACTTTTGTAGTGGTAATGAGGCTAATGTAATCAGGGTGGCCCATTTCAAACAGTTGACAAGAAGGTGTGAGTATCAGTAGGGGCAAATTAGTTTTTGTAGTAACTCTTTTTCTGCAACATTCTGCATTGCGCAATGGTGCAGAATTCCCCCAGGACTAAAATATCTGCCTACTTAGCATAGAATTGGAAGCACTTTGCGGATGATCTTCAAATTCAAACTATCCTTACTATTTAGTAAAGATGCCTTTAGTTAAGAATACCATTAACGCATTTTAACATACTTCATATACACAACAAAATCTCCTGGGTTTATAACCAGTTGTTTTAGGGAATTATTCCAAACTGTATTCCATGAAGATGAAAGCAATGGCTCCATTGAGACAAGCAAACGTAAATCCTAAATATGAGCTTAAATAAAGGGTGGGCAAACTTTTTGGCCTGAGGGCCACATCTGGGTTGGGAAATTGCATACAAGGCCATGAATGTAGGGCTGGGACAGGGGGTTGGATCCGCAGCCAATGGGAGCTTCGGGGGAGGTACCCACAGCTGAGGGCAGCACGCGGAGCCCTCCTCCCTCTGCAGGAGCCCCCTGCAGTCCGAGGGGCTGCAGGGATGTGGTGCCAGCTGCTTCCAGAAGCGGCGCAGGGCTAGGGCAGGCAGGGAGCCTGCCTTAGCCCTGCAGCACCACGGGGGTGGCAATCCTGCTGGCTGGATCCAAAGCCCTGATCGGCCGGATCCAGCCTGTGGGCCATAGTTTGCCTACCCTGTCTTAAATGCTATTCTAAAAATATTTGAGACTTCAGATCATGAACGGGGAAATCCTCCTCTCACAGAAGCATCTGAGTAATTATGGAGTGTGTCTACTACTGCCTTGTGCCCTTAGGGAGGATTCCAGTCTCCTACAGACTTCCCTAGCACAAAATCCATTTAAATGAGTGTGTACTGGAACAAGATTCTGTCTAAAGCTCTGTGAATAATTGATTGGTTTGGTTTGCTGGCTGAACTGAAAAAAAATCATTTTGGAGCTACCCAAACTAAAAATATTTTGGTTTTCTCAGCGAAATAAACAAACAACAAGTTCCAAGTCAAACAAAACGTTGTGTTCAACCTGAGTGAAACGTTGCATATCGATTTTTGGGCAACTTTAATGGCTATTTTATTAAAAACAAAGGAAATTTGGATACAACATTTGCAAACTAAGAGGAGGAGGTGTTGCTGCCACACTGAGTTCTCTCATATCCCAGGTGAGCACCGCAACCACAGCAGGGCAATACGGTATGTAGGGGACACCGGCTATTCAGTGGTTTTGTGAATAGTGCCTAAGTTCCCTTGTGAGTCTAGTTCCCAGTCCCCCAGTGTTTTTAGGCTGCAGTTGGAATTTTTGTTGAATAAACTATTTGTTTGAAAATTTCACCCAGCTCTAGTTATGCCCCTAACAGAATACATATGCAGAGTTGGTGAATTGAATGGAGGCTGAACCATCGTCTCATCCTTATTAAGGGCTCTTCCCCTAAAGAGAGACACATTGACAGGATGCTGCTGCCTCCTTTGCTGAACCAGTTGTATGGTTAAGTGTCAGATTATTAATCAAGCTCTGTCTGCTAGAAGTATATTCCTCTCTTTTTAATAGAGAGGGGAAGGGAGATATAGAACCAATGTATTTATATCAGATTGCACACACAGTGCCTAGTCTTCCATTGCCTTGCATGTTGTGTTTAACACCCACTTCACACAAGTGTAAGTGTAAATACCCAGCAGTAGAGACTAATAACGCACACAATACCCACATATCATTATCCCATATTGTACGCCAAGCTGTATCCAGAGTCTCTCCAATCACATCTGACTAGTCAGTGTTTTGGGAATTTTAATGGAGGGGGAGGAAACCTCCCTCCCACTAAATACTGTATTAGTATATTCATATTTAAATCTCATCCATGAAAGAGGAATGTGTGAAGTTTTGGATCACTCTCTGTGGGTGTGGTTAGCCTTTCAAAATAATATGTAAAGCCCCAAACCTTTCTCCTTCACCAAGGAAATGGACTTGGCACAAGGTGATCCACTGTGACTACATCTCACCATGGCAGGTGCTTCTTATCCTTCTAGGAGCTTCTAAGGTTTCCCATCACCATACAGTTTGAACATTTTGATATTAATGAATTTAACATCTCTAGGAGGTAAAAATTACCATCACCTCTACTTTACAGGTGGGGACCTGAGGCCTAGAGAGCATGTGGCCCTGTGTCCAGGGCCGTCCCTAGGGGGTTGCGGGGCCCAGGGCAGAAGTGATGGATTCATCTTTTCTGTGACCGACTGTGTCAGCCAATTGCACCAGCCCATGGGGTCCCCCAAACCGTGGGGCCTGTAGCAGGGGGACCCATGGTGGAAGTGAGGGATTCGTCTCTTCTGGGACTGACTGTACCAAGCAATCGCACCAGCCCGTTGCAACCACCCAAAGGGCAGGGCCCAGAGCAGTCGCCTTGATTTGCCCTACCCAAGGGATGACTCTGCCTGTGTTCTTGCAATTCTGCAAAGAATTGAACCCTGATCTCCTGGGTCTAAATCCCATAGATTAACTACAAGACCACCCTTCTTTTCTTCATGGTTCTAGTAGTCCCCTTGGGAGCTGAGGCTCCCAATTTGGGATCTCTGCATCCTGCCTTCTCTCTGCATACTATAAGCACCCCGAAAATGCAATGGAGTTGAGATCCAGGTTTTTGACTTTTGGGCTCAAGTCTAGATAAAACTCAGTTTTGGGTGAAGTTTTTTGCATAGTATGAAAAGCACTATGTGGTTTTAAAACAATAGTCCAGGTCCTCAATAGTTATAAATAACAGATGTGTAGTTTACGCCATCTGAAGATTTGCTCCATTTTATTGACAGCTGAGGAGGAATTTCTTACATGACTGTTAAAACTATAATTTTTTTTTCTAAAAACCACATCTGATAACAATGTAGCAATGTTTACATCTTTTAATCTCTTAGTATGTTTCAAGTGTTCCAAGCAATTACAGCACATTTTCAGAAAAGAAGTTGAGTGTGAGGATCTGGGGAGATAAGAATGTAGGTGGAATAATGACTGTAATTCAAACAAGACTTATCACACTTGTAACTTTTTTCCTTTGAGAACTAATTGATTTTACATAAACAAAAATGATAAGGATTTCTCCCTGGTAAGACAGACATCTCTAAGAGGGATTTAATTAAATACATCTCAGGCCATGTCTACACTTACAGTTTTGCAGCGCTGGTAGTTACAGCTGTGTTAGTACAGCTGTGTAGGGCCAGCGCTGCAGAGTGGCCACACTTACAGCAACCAGCGCTGCAGTGTGGCCACATTTACAGCACTTGCAGCGCTGTTGGGAGTGGTGCATTGTGGGCAGCTATCCCACAGAGCACCTCGTCCCATTTCGGTGCTGTGGCTTGTGGGAAGGGGAAGGAAGTGTGAGTGTCTTTCCGCTTCCTGTTCCAACGCCCCGTGGTGCTTTGCTACACATTCCAAGCAGTTTGGCGGCATTGTGATTCTACAGCGCTTTTTCTGCGATTTTTGTTATAAATGGAGCCTGAGCAGCTGACGACCTTATTGATGAATGTTGCCAGCACATCACGCATGGCAGTGGAGCTATTCCTTCAGCTGCAAAGTGACAGTGACAGTGACAGTGAGGAGTCAGATGATGATATTGAATCACCTCACTGTGAAGACAGTAAATTGCTTGTGGCAGTAACAGACGTGCTCAGCTCCGTGGACCGGCGCGTTTGGGCTCGGGAAACCAGCACTCAGTGGTGGGATCACATCGTCCTGCAATCCTGGGATGACAAGCAGTGGCTGCAGAACTTTCGGATGAGAAAAGCCACTTTCATGGCACTGTGTGCTGAGCTCGCCCCTACCTTGCGGCGCAGGGACACGAGATTGAGAGCTGCCCTGCCAGTGGAGAAGCGGGTGGCTATAGCAATCTGGAAGCTGGCAACTCCAGACTGCTTCAGATCGGTGGCGAACCAGTTTGGAGTGGGAAAGTCGACCATTGGAATGGTGCTGATGCAAGTTTGCACAGCCATTAATCGCACTCTGCTAAGAAGAACCGTGACTCTTGGGAACGTGCAGGACATTGTGGATGGCTTTGCAGAAATGGGGTTCCCTAACTGTGGAGGAGCAATAGATGGGACGCATATTCCTATTCTGTCACCACCCCACCTGGCATCAGAGTACGTTAATCGCAAGGGGTATTTCTCCGTGGTTCTGCAAGCGCTTGTGGATCACCGTGGGCGTTTCACTGACATTTACTCAGGATGGCCTGGAAAGGTGCACGATGCGCGCATCTTTAGGAACAGTGCCCTGTTCAGGAGGCTGAGGGCCGGGACTTTTTTCCCAGACCGCAAGATCACAGTAGGGGATGTCGAAATGCCCACTGTGATCCTTGGAGACCCCGCTTACCCCTTAATGCCCTGGCTCATGAAACCATATACAGGGAAGCTTGACAGGAGCAAGGACCGGTTCAACTACAGGCTGAGCCGGTGCAGAATGACTGTGGAGTGTGCTTTTGGCCGTTTGAAAGCCCGCTGGCACTGTCTTTATGGGAAGCTAGATTTGGTGGAAAGCAGCATCACCGCTGTTATATCCGCGTGCTGTACCCTCCATAATATTTGTGAAGGGAAGGGTGAAAGATTCAGTGAGGAATGGACCTCCGAGGTTCAACGCCTAGAGGATGAGTTTGCTCAGCCAGAGAGCAGGGCTAATAGAGAGGCCCAGGAAAGGGCCTCAAGGATTAGGGATGCTTTAAGGGAGCAATTTGATGCTGAGAGCCAGCAGTAATGTTTGATGCATTTGATGTGCTTTGCTTTACCTTGGTTTATAATATTTACCACTTCCAGCAATAATATAACGTAGTGAAAAAGAAAAAAAACCTTTATTCAACATACAGTACATAACAGGCAAGGGGGTTGGGGTGGTGGACTGTACATTCACAGGTTTGAATATGTCCTATTTTGATCACTATTCAATGTCTGCTGCACTTCAGGATTACTATGCTGCAGAATAATGGGAGTGGAGTGAACAGGGTAAGAATTATAGTTATCAGGGCTGGTAGGTGATCGTACAGGTGTTGGGGGCAGCTGGGGATAATAAGGAACTGGCTGCTGGAGAAAGTTGTTTTGTGGAAATACTGAGGAACAAGGAAGAGGGCTTTGGGAGGGCTGTGGGTTACAACGGTACATATTTGTCTGCATGGCTACAAGAGAGTCGAAAGACTCAGTTTGGCGAGCCAGGAGGCTTATCATCTGCTTTGTGGTTTTTTTGGCAGACAATTCCTTTCTCCTGCTTTCTGTTTGCCTCCATTCATGTACACTCTGTCTCCATTCATACATCTTCTCTCTCCATTCCTGTGTCTTCCTACTCTCTCTGTTGTAGTGGCTCATAACAGATTTGATCAATTCCTCTTTTGATTTGATTTTCTAGGATTCCATCTCAAGTTCTGCAGCCTACGTGAGGCCGGTGATCCGGCTGCAGTAGTCAAGGTCACTAGAAAAAAGAGAGATAGAACCATGTAATACACAGAGGCTACGTTGTTTATTATCACACATTGAAGGACTTTTTAGACTTTTGGTAGCATCCTTCTCACATAACACAGAGAGAGCAGGGAAGCTAAGTCATGGCGAGCAATGGGGTGAGTGGTTTTGCCCCGATTTCCCCTTGGGAGTGGGAATTGACCAATGGGTCACTGGGGTTTATCAGCAATGGGTACAGGAGGTAGCTGGTGTCCTGAAGAGGGGACAGTAGTGAACAGGAAGGTGGTGAGCTGCTTGGGCGGGGGGGGGTTGTTCTTTGGTTCACCTTCACGCTGGTGGGGGGGGAAGCACCGCGGTGCTGGATGCCTGCTTGGAGGGGGGGTTGGGAACACCGGAGCGCACCGCGGTGCTGGATGCCTGCTTGGAGGGGGGGTGGAGAACACCGGAGCGCACCGCGGTGCTGGATGCCTGCTTGGAGGGGGGGTGGGGAACACCGGAGCGCACCGCGGTGCTGGATGCCTGCTTGGAGGGGGGGTGGGGAACACCGGAGCACACCGCGGTGCTGGATGCCTGCTTGGAGGGGGGGTGGGGAACACAGGAGCACACCGCGGTGCTGGATGCCTGCTTGGAGGGGGGTGCATAACACCGGAGCACGCCGCGTGGATGCTTACGTGCTGGGAGGGGGGGTTGGGAACACCGGAGCACACCGCGGTGCTGGATGCCTGCTTGAAGGGGGGGGTGGGGAACACAGGAGCACACCGCGGTGCTGGATGCCTGCTTGGAGGGGGTGTGGGGAACACAGGAGCACACCGCGGTGCTGGATGCCTGCTTGGAGGGGGGTGCATAACACCGGAGCACACCGCGTGGATGCTTACGTGCTGGGAGGGGGGGTGGGGAACACTGGAGCACACCGCGTGGCTGGCTACGTGCTGGGACGGGGGGGGGGTTAACAACAGAGCGCCATGGGCTGGGGAACCTCGAACCTGGCGCCCTGCACTCAAGTATCCCTAAACTCTCAACAGGGTTTCCTACTGCCAGACATATCACTGCTGCGTGTTACCTGGGAAGAGAGGGAGGGTCTTCTACAGGAATGTGGATACCACCCTGGCCCCTATGCAGCTTGCCTGTGTGCAGCCATGGTCCTCCCACCCCTCGCTGCACAGTGGATCGGATGAGTTAGCCTGACTGGGACAGGGACCACGGTGGCTCTCCCGATCAACTTGAGAAAGCAACTTGCAAACCCTCTTGCTGCAACTTTTCAAGAGATTACCGAGGCAGATTACAGAGACGTGATAGAGCAAATCAATGGGCTATTCCACGTTTAGGCATGCAGGCAGGCAGCCATAACCAAAACCCTCCTCTCCCAAAACATAAAAATCTACTTACCCTGAGCACGATCCTCAGTTTCTTCCTCACCATCAACTTCCAGCTGCTGCGACTCGCTAGCCTCCTCCTGGCTTGAGAAGAGCTCCTGGCTGCATGTGTACTGGGACTCCGGGGTGTCTCCCTCCACGCCAGTAGCCTCACTGTCGCCGTCCTCTACAACCTCCCCCACTTCTCCCTGCTCTGAACTCTCCATCGTGCTCCTAGGATTGGCAGTGGGGGTCACACCCAAGTATGGCATCCAGCTCCTGGTAAAAACGGCAGGTCATGGGGGCAGCTCCTGAGCGGCGATTTCCCTCACGAGCTTTGCAGTAAGCACTCCTCAGCTCTTTAATTTTGACCCTGCACTGCAACGCGTCCCGTTCATGGCCCCTTCTCATCAAGGACTGCGATATCTGCCCATAGGTATCATAATTTCTCCTTCTGGAGCACAGCTGTGCTTGCACAGCCTCCTCTCCCCAAACACTTATGAGGTCCTGCAGCTCTGCATTGGTCCATGCTGGGGCTCGTTTGGTGCGTGGAGGCATGGTCACTGAGTGATTGATTAATTGCACTCCACACCTGGCTGAGCAAACAGGAAGGGGATTTTTAAAATTCCCGGAGCATTTAAAGGAGGGGTCAGGTGAGCCCAGGGCAGTGGAGTTTGCATGATTACCAGAGAGGCTTCTAAGGTATGCTGGGATACCTGCTTATGCCATGGAGGTCAGTAAAAACGCTGGTGGGTGTCTACACTTGCTGACCAGCGCTGGATCACCAGCGCTGGATCCTCTACACCCGAGGCTCGACCGGGTGTACAGCCAGCGCTGCAACCAGGGAGTTGCAGCGCTGGCCATGCTGTGCAAGTGTGTACACCACCTAAGTTGCAGCGCTGTAACCCCCTCACCAGCGCTGCAACTCTGTAGTATAGACAAGGCCTCAGTTCTTTCTGAGATTTTTAACTGCTTGGCAGAACATCCAAAAGAAAAATGATACCGTCTAGGAAGTAATTATCCAAAGTTGATGTGCTATTTGCCTTCTTTCCTGTTATACTGATCTCTAGCATGGGAGGGGGAAAGGAAGTGGAGGATAGGAAGAAATTGATTCTTAGCAATTTGAGATGTAAGGACGTTTCTAGCACTGTCTCAACTGACTGAGCTGGGATTTGGATGGGTTATGGATGGTTTGACAAGGGCAGGGAACTATTTAATGGCACTTTATTGTGTGAATGACTGGAGGAATATAAGGAGCTTGACATATTGCGGTTTGGCATGCATAGTGAAAACCCTAGTACTGGTCTCAGGACAGAGAAATTATAGGAGCAGTCTAGTGGTGAAATCCTGGGCTTCCTATTTGTATAATAATGCTTAATATTTATACAATGGTTTCGGAGTTTCTGATCATGTCCTCTTTCTCACTGAATCCTTTCTGTGGCAGCACCATGCCCATTTTATCAAGTTCAAGCTTTTCATCCTTCAAGGACCTTAACAGCAGGTCTCTTACCACATCACTGCCTGCTCCTCTTTCTTGCCAACAATGGCAGTCTCAAGCATCTGTTTGCCTGTTGCTCCCACAATTCTCTTTGTGCCGCCTTCCACAACACTTCCTTATGCATAGCACACCCTGCCCAATCTGATCCATGAGACCAACAGCTTCTCCTTCTTCAAATCCCTTTTTCAGACACACAGATTCTATCCAGACACCAGTAAGAAATCTTCCAACTTCTAATGGTAAGTTGAGGGGTTGCTGTGTATATTTGACATATATTTTTTAAAATACATACCCATAACAGATGTATATAAAATTTGTATATGCTTTGATTGCTACCATCTCCCACATCTTTCATATGTTGCTTGTCTTGCCTTTCCTTCTCCCCCCCCCCCAAAAAAAAAAGCTAGGAATTAATGTTTGTGTCTGTTGTAAACCTGACTTCTTGCAATGTGGCCTGCTGCCACTTTCCCTTTGTCAGGTCCTTATCTTCTTGGTGTCAAGGGCTGTCACTGACAATGGACCAGATACTTATCCATTATAAATTGTTGCTGCTCCATTAATTCAATAGAGACGCGCTGATTTGCACCAACTTAGGATCTGGTCCCGTGTGTACGGCACCCAGCACCATGGGGCGTTAATCCTGATTGGGGTCTGGCTGCTTCCTCAATACAATCATAACTAGGAGATATGGTATCCTATGGAGCACGGCTCTGTGGTGCCTCCTTTGGAAGGCATAGAGTTTTGAGGGAGGAGATTGTTGATGAGATATGGGGGAATTAATAGCCCTGTACCCCATCCATGTGGGGAGAATGGCAGGGCCATGTCTGACTTTTTCCACTGTCCCGTAGCGGCAGGCTGTGTGGGCAGCTTAGCCCATTTGAGATAAGACATCCGTTTTTCAGCCTCGTAGCTTTGCTTCACAAGAGAATTCCTATTTTACATGAGATTTGTCCTGTGCAATAGGATTTGGTCCTTAATGTGCAGGCCTCTGGCCTAAGTTAATATCAGGATCCAAAAACCATTGTGTATAAATTTGTGAAACTCAAAAGTATTTTCTAATGTCAGTGGCAATGGTACATCTTTTTTTCTCAATTAAGTGTCAGTTACTGTGTGCACAAAATCCCTTTGCCTTTGATAACACCCTAAGAAAAGATGGGCCTGAAATAATCGTGTATTAGTCTATACATGACCTTCCAATTGGCTTAATCCATTTCAGATGACTCAGGTTCAGTCTCTTGTCCCTTTTGGAAAGCAAAAAGCCTGTCCAATGCTAAGAACAAATGAGAGAGGAGAAGAGAAGGAGGAATTTAATGTAGGGTCATGACTTCCCCCTACTACTCTTCTTCCAACTGGGAATTTAGAATTATAGCATAGTTCGTTCACCAAAAATATTCATTCGTTACTATCTGTGACTATGACAATTTGATGGAGAGGATGGGGAAAGTCTGTGTGCTTTCTGTTCCGGATACTATTATTTGCAGAGCCTGAGCCACAATATTCTTGAATCTTGATCCAAACTTTCCCAAAGTTCAAGGGTGTTTGGATCCAGTATTTTTGCCTGTCACTCTTACAGAGATGGTGTCCAAAACTGAAGTTCAGATCTAGCTCTAAACTTGCCCCAACTGTAGAACTTTTTCAACCAGAGGGTTGATTGAAGCTCATCTGTAGATTTTTTAATAATATTTTGTATTTCTACAATAGAACATCTTTCACTATAGGATTTCAAAGCAACTTACTGATACAAGGTAGTGGAACATCACAGTGCTATTAAATGGATATATTCTTATTGCAACTTGTTTGTTTTTCACTTTGTATCAGTCCTGGAACACAAGTGGTCAAGCAGAACACAGGCCCAACCTCTCTTTAGAGATCTCAGCCAAAACACTAGTTCCTGGTTCCTCCAGGAGCAACTCTGCTTCAAGAATTTACTCTAGCTGGAGAAATTTAGGCAGAGAGCAAACTTCCCTGCTGCTTGCCACAGCTTCCCCATAAAATAACAACATGGCTAAACTAACAATAGTGCAACACATTGCCTAAAGGGTGAATGGTGTTTGGATGCTATGAAGTGAGCTTGTAAAATTCTATGTTACAGTGCCATTCAGTGACTCCTGTTGTGGTATTATTAGTGATGGGAATAAAGTCTTTGAAGGTTTTCCCAATTTATCTGAAGCTCCTTGATTCTAGTAGTAGAGCCTTGAAGGCTCTTGCATGAAACCTTTGGCATTTCCCTTGTCTAGGTGGATCAAGAATACTCTGAGACCTGTCCCACTCATGACACACTGATGCTTCTAGCAGAAATCAAAGTTCATTAGCTCACTGAAGGAAAAAAGGTGATTTTTTAAAAAACATTTTCAGAAAAGTTCAAATCTAATTTTAGGTAAAAAAATTCTTCTAATATATTTTATATTGATCCTGTATGTGCACTCCCTGTCTGTAAATGTATCAAATTGTGGTGGTGCTGAGAACTGTATGTATTTGATTTTAAGGCTGCATCAGAGCTATATTGGGTATTGCTGCCAAACCTGCAGTTGGTGATGGGAAATCAGCTCTCTAGGGACAGGTTGAAATAATAGCATGATGTCTACTGCTCCGAGTCCAGCTTTATTTGGTGTAGAGTGCATGCTGCTTTGCACTGGCAGTCAGATGATGATGAACGTTTTATATTATTATTAATAATTTATATTGTGGTTGTACTTAGAGGTTTCAACCAAGACAGGGTCCACATTGTTCTGGGTACTGTGCAAAGTTGTTTTTTGTTTGTTTGTTTGTTTGTTTGTTTTCCTCAGAACTGTAACGAGTAAGATACGTAAATATGATGGTGGATGCTTCAGCTGTTAGGGCCCTAACCTAGGACTTGGGAGACCTGGATTCAATTCTCTGCTCTGCTATAGACTTCCTCTATGACTCTGGGCAAGTCATTTTGGGCTTGTCTATACGTATGGCTAAATCGGCACTGTTGCAATCAATGCAGCTGTGTTGATTTAGTGGGTCTGGTGAAGACAAGCTGGGAAAGCGCTCTGCCATCGACTTAGCTGGTCTTTACCAGACCCGCTAAATGGACACAGCTGCATTGATTGCAGCAGTGCCGTTTTAGCCATAGGTATAGACAAGCCCTCAGTTCCTCATCTGTAAAATGGGGATTGCCCCTACCTCACAATGTGTTTTGCAAGGATAAATACATTAAAGATTGTGAGGGGCTTAGATTCCACGGGAATGGGAATTTTCAAGTTCTAGTCTTGATTAAATGTGCGTAATTTTTATTTCTTATCTTGTCTCGACAAGAAATAAATTACAAAGATATGCCAGATGTACAAAGATTTGTTCATTGAATTCTGATTTTGCTCCCATTTTCCTTAGTAACAATGAAATATGAAGTGATTTTTTTAACCTGATGCTTGTTAATTGTCACATGTTTTACAAACACATGAAACAAAACAGCTTTGTTGACAACACAAGAACCCTGATCATGGATGACTTGTCTCCTCAGTGCACATTCAGATTTATTGTAGGTTACAAGTTTTACAATATTGCCTCTTCTGTGAAACAGAGAGAAAGGTCTATCTTTTCAATTGAGGTGAAGGAGAGTTACATTGATAGGTCCTGCATATTGAGAGAATAATAAATACCACAAATCAGTATTCGTCACACTGATACTTTGTACATAATGGGACTGTCATCTGCTTCAAGGAATATAGGATACATCATTTCACAAGGATTATGTGTCCTTGAAATGTTTCTCCAATGAATTGAGCACAAATGGCTTCCCATTAATGTCTGGCACACATGTCTCCCCCACATCCATTTAAAAACATTTTTAATGTAGCCAGTGTTAAGTTCTTAAACTACAACTGTGTTTGGGTTCTTGTATTCCTTTTTACATTATTCCAGATGCAGTGGTGCAGTACATAATGTTGTGCTAAAACCGTGTCTGTTTGAAGGTGCTTTTAGTCCGTTCTGCCTTTTCCTTCAGGATTCTAGGCCTGAAGAGTCACTGCTCATATTTAGTGATTTTTCTGGACCAGCAATTCTCTTTTACGAGGACATGGAATATTTCCCCCTTCTCTTGGCATATAAAGATCCAGGACTGATCCAAGAATGCATAGTGATACCAAGAAGAACAACAACAAAGCAGCTTTAGAGCTGGATATATGTTATTTATTTAGATTTATGCAAATAATTAAAAAGTATCTGTCTATGTGCTCTAGGCACCTTGAGGCAACTTAAAACTACGTTACAAAAACACCCTCAGTGTAGTAATACAACTTAATAAAATCCATTGCCAGGAAGCCAGAAGACTTTATAATTCAATTCCCTCTTTTACAATTCATCAGTAACAAGTTGGGTAGTTTATATCAGTCTCCTGAATTAATCCTAGAGGATAAATAAAAAAGCACAATATTGCTTGGAATGAATTATTACTACAGTGAAAAATTGGGCTAATAAGCTTCAGGACCTCAGTTTTATCAGTGCAACAAATGGCTACTGAGTTAACAGGAAGTTAATATTATTGTGCTTGCTTTTGTTTATTATGTGTTCATACTTTAAAGAGAAAAGGTTGGAAGGGCACCCAGAATGGGTTATTGAGCCACTGAAAGCTTCATTTTTTATAAATAGAAAAGATAAACCCTCTTTTGATTCTGCAGGGGAAGAGAAGAGCCAATCTTCCCCTCTCAATTTCCTCTTCTTCTTTCTATCTTCTTCCGCTTCTCTTTCTTGCCAGAGGTAACTAAGTCTCTTCTAACATGGCTGCTACTCTGAAACCTCTCTTCTCTTTATAATAACTGCAATATGTGGGCCTGATCCAAAGCCCATTGACTTCAGTGGCATTGAAACAGCCCCAGTGTTTCAAAACTGAATTGGGAGAGAAGATCTGGGGTACTCCACATGTAAACAGAAATACATGACAATGGGTTAAACAAAGAAGCAGATCTGCAGGGGCATTGCTGGCAGGGGTGTGGGGACAGCAGAGAGAAATATGAGAGGAAGGATGTGTGTGTGGTTGGAGGGGAGGGGAAATAAATCAAAAGTGTGTTTTAAACTTAAAACAAAATCTGCAATCCCCCAAACAAAACATCCTGTCTTAGTTAATTATATGGCCCCCATTACTGTAGTATCTGAGTGCCTCACAATTGTTAATGAATCTATCCTCTCAAGACCCCGTGTGCGGTAGGGAAGTGCTAGTGCCCGATTGTACAAATGAGGAACTGAGGCAGTGAGAGATTAAAGGCCTTTTAAAAATATCTAGCACCAAGTGACTTGCCCTAGGTCACAGAAGACATTTGTGGTGGAACAGGAACTTGAACTTGGGTTTCTTGAGGGCCAAGCTGGTGCTCTAAGTGCTGGACCATCTTTCCTCAAACAAATAACTCCCACCCCTCATGGTACCATTTACTTTTATATCCATTTCTTCTTTTCAGTAAACTTTGAAGGTTTTCTGCTTCAGCGTGGGTGGATGGGGAGAAGCTGAGGCAGTGTCTTGAAAATGAGTACTGGAGTCACTGAGAGCAGAGGAATTTGCATATTAGCAGTATGGTTATTGAGAAATAACCATATTGTGATTATGCAAATCCTTGCATGCTGGTTGGCAAATGGCTGCCAGCCAGCCAGAATAACATGGATGTGTATACTGTATTCAGTTATTGCAAAAGTAGCCAAACAGCGATCACAGAGCTCTTTGCATCGTTAGTCAAGTAAGCACTGTGAAGGAAGCACAGTAAATATGATTATACTTTATTGATGGGAAAACTGAAAGAGAGGTCATGTGACTTATCCAAGGTTGCTTCATGTATTAGTTCATTCTATTCAGAGCAGACAAGAAAATCCTTTGGTGTTCTCCCTGCAGATCTCTCAGGCATGTTTTAAAGCTTAATTCACTAACAGTAGAGTAGAACTGGTCAGGAATTTTTCAACAAAACTATTTTTCATCAGAAAATGCTGATTCATTGAGGGAAAGTGTCAGGTCCAGGATGGAATTTCTGGTCAAAATGACATACCCGAGAATGACATACCCGAGAAAAAACAATAGGCTGGTGGTTAGAGCACTCACCTGGAATAGGGGAGAGCTAGGTTTGAGTCCCTACTCTATCATGCTCCCATATCCAGAGGTGAGTGTCCTTATTGGCTATATTGGGATGTGTCTCTGTGTTTTGAAATTATTTAAAAAAAAATCTTGGTTTCATTCCAATGAGAAATAGGGAAATGTTCAAAAAACTCAAATGTCCACAGCACAGGAAAATATTTCTTGGCTAGCTCTGTTGTAAAGTGCTCCAAGATCTTTGAATGGAAGGCATTGCGTGAATTGAAGGTATTATTAGACATAGCGAGTATTTGACTTCTCTAGAGTCAGCAATCTTTGTGCCCTGTTGAGCCGCTTGAACAAAATAAATGTTTTATGATGCATTTTAAGCAAAACGAAAGAATTTTTGTTTGATTTGAAATTTTGTCATGATTATTTTTGTTTTTCAGTGAAAAAATTTGAACAATGATTTATTTAGAAAAACATTGTTTCGGAAAATGTTTTGGAGGGCACTTGCTCTTATTTTTAATTTTTTGCACAGGAAAAAATATAAAAAATATTTTTAAAAAAGTGAAAAATTTGAATTTTCCCCACTTTCTTTCACCTATTTTTCTTTCTCCCTCCAGTTTGCACTGGAAATATTAAGTTTCTTTGGGAAGAAAATACCACATAGAAGTAAGATAATATCATGGCATGCCTAATAAGTGGGATAGCTCTCTACATACTGTCACGCTGTCTGGAGTGGCTCACAACAGTGAGTGCCCACCTTCAGGGCAGACTGTCAAGAAGCAGGGCAGAGAGCCCAAAGTAGTTGTATGTTCTGTAATTAAGGCTGAGAGTCTGTCACTTTCCGTGATGTCTGCAGTGGCCAGCAGCAGCAATTTGGGTGTGTGAGAGGGAGCTCAGGCTAGGGTCAGGGGGTTGCGAGGTGTGAGGGAGTGCTCATCTCAGTGTGAGGGGGCTCCCCTGCTCCTACTGGCATGGCCCTGCGGCTCCTAGTCAGAGGGGCCAAGAGGCTCTACGTGCTGCCTGGGCCCACAGACTCTGCCCCTGCAGCTCCCATTAGCTGCAGTTCATGGCCAATGAGAGCTGTGCAGCTGGCACTTGTGGTGGGAGCAGCGTGTGAGCCCCCTGGCCCCTCTACCGCCTAGGAGCTGCAGGAACATGTGGAGCCGGGTAGAGAGCCCCTGCCAACTCCACCAACCCCCCCCCCCCAATCACCAGCGGGGTCCTGAGCCACCACCCATGGTGTCCCCGGACTGTTCTCCCCCTCTCTTCCCAGAGCACCCACGGCCCCCGTGCCCAAGTTGTAGTTACGAGTATATAGTAAAAGTCATGTCCAGGTCATGGGCATGAATTGTTGTTTACTGCCCATGACCTGTCCATGACTTTTTTACTAAAAATACCCGTTACTAGAACATAGCATTATCTATAATTAGATTTTGCCCACCTAGTGACAAATGTGAACTCCTGAAGCACTCTAACAGTCTTACCATGGAGTCCCGGACAGTCCCCTTCGGCATTCCAGACTATCTTGGCACCCAGGCAAGCTGGAGTTACTGATAGTTGGTTACTGTACACCAAAGATCACCAAATACTCAGATTGTTTCCAGTCTCAAGTCACTTATCCCAGGTCAGTTTATAGCTTAGATCTGTCACCAAAGATAATGTTTGTAGCCAATCCTGTAATAAACTAAGGATTTATTAACTAAGAAATAGAGAGTTGTTACAAGGTTAAAGCAGACAAATATATACACACAAATGATACAATCTGTGGTTTTAAAAGGTGACAGAGTTATAGTAATCTGTCTGCTCTGAAAGTCTTTTAGGGCTAACCCAGGCTGACCTGGGAATCTCTGCTTCGGTTTCATTGGACTCTCACGGGGCCGGAGCAAAGAGCAAAAAGATGAAACATTTTCTTGTCAGCTATTTTTATTTCCTTCTTCCAGAATTCAAGCTGTTGAGATGAGCCCTTTAGCACGTAGCCTCTTCATGGTGTGAAGGGGCAAGTCTTTGTGTATTGTGATGTCTCACAATAGCCTGTTTAGTTTTGATAGTCCTCCTTGATAGGCAGGAGCCGATCCCTCCTGTCTGAGTTACAGCTTCAGAGCAAACATATTTTACAGTTCCAAAGCAAAATCTTAAATATTACTTTATAGCATGTGATAAAGATTAATATGAGTGATATGAGTGAGATTAATGCATGCAGCAACTTACAAGCATTTCATAAAGACTATAAAATGGACATTGGACTTTCATCTGTGTGTTAGTATGGTTAAACACAGTGTAACAGACTGGTTTCCAGCAACGAATTTGTCAGTGCTCAGCTGAAACCTAAAACCTTGGCAAGAGTTGGCACCTGGTCTGCCAGCATGTCACATATATTAGGCTGAAGTCTGTGAGTACAATAAGCAGCATTGAAACAGTAAGTTTATTTTGTGGTTGACTTTTCTTTATCATCTAATATTTTATAATATATTTTTAAAATTAATAATTATTATTTCCCATAGCAGCACAGCAGGATAAACAGCTAAATGGGTTGAAAAGAAGGGGGAAATGGGTGAACATTTTGTTTTGCTTTTTTCAGTATTTTCAGATTTGAAATGTCAAAAATGTGTAACAGTTTTATCCGCTCTAGAGTTGGTCAGTAAGCCAAAGAAAAATAATTGGCATTTTTTCCCAATTTTGTTTTTAATTTTGAAATGTAATCAGTTTAAAAATTCCAGAAATTTTAACTAGCTGAAGTAACTGTGTACAGAGGGAGGTTTTAAAAAGTGGATTTTATTGAGTAAGTAAACATATTATTAACGCATTTTTAAACTGAGAATATAATTTACTTATGTCTCAAGCATGTTTTAAAGCTTAATTCATTACTGTTTTTAAAGTGCTTCAAGGTCCTTGGATGGGAGACACTAAAGATATCCGAGGCATTATAAGACATAATGCCTGATGGACTATAAAATCTGGCACCTTATGATCAGAATATAGAATATTCGAACCTCTGGCTTCTCTCCTTAGTTCACCCGCTGACTTGCTTTATGATTCCAGACAGATCTAATAGTCTTTTTGGGTGAGACAAAGTGGGTGAGGTAATATCTTTCATTGGGCCAACTTCTGTGGGTGAGAGAGACAAGCTTTAAAGCCAGAAAAGCTCTGTGTGACTCGAAAACTTCTCTCTCACCCACAGAAATTGGCCCAACAAAAGATATTATCTCACCCACCTGATCCCCCTAATATCCTGGGACCCACACAGCTACAACTACACTGCATACAACCTCTTTGGGCCTCAGTTTCCCCAGATGCAAAGTGAATATAATAGCTTCCTCGCAGCAATATTGTTAGAATGTATCATTTGTTGAAATACTCTTCAACATCCTCAAATGCAAAGGGGCTGTGCACATGCAAAGCATTATTATACATATGCAAGTAAATATTGTATCGTCACCTCTATGGTGCCTAGATGTTAGGCTTTTTTTTTTTTCAGAACTTAAGAGCCATCTAATGTGAACTTTTCATCCTCCTGTCTGGATTACATGCAACCCCGATCATTTTATACTTTGTGCAAGTGGGAATTTGCACTCTGTGTCTTCTCAAAGGCAGGGAAAGCAACTAAATTGGAGAAAGGCACTGTAGGGACCACTCAAGCACTGGCAGAGGGATTTGACTAGATGATGTAATAGGTCTTTCCCATGCCAGATCATATTTTCTATTATTCTGATAACAGATCATATGGGAAGAGCTGTTTTAATTAAAACGTAGTTCATCTCAAATCTATGGTGTGTATGTCCACTAGGGATCAGCTAAATTTTAATTACACATGCTCCATAAATAACTAAGAGCTATATATTTGTGCTGGTAGATGGGGTTGGAGTACAGTTTAGTATCGTCTTTCAGGACAGGTGCTCTTTCTGTCATGATTTTATTTACAGAGAGAAGTTCAAAGAATTGTTTGGATTAAAGATAGATTGAAGCCTGGATCTGAACTTCCTGATGTATGTGAATTGGCCCTAGAATAGAGAGAGATGCCCTTCATAAGTTCTCCTCTAGATTTTAACTTCCTCAAAGTTCCTGCTCGTTGGATCCCTAGGTTTGGTTTGTGCCCATCAATTTTTTTTTTTGCCGGGGGCTGTGGGAGGAGTTAAATATTTGGTGTTTTTACTCGGTGTTACCTTTTTTAAAGTATCATCATCTTAACTGAATATAAACACTTCCATTCTCACCTATTTTGATTCAATTAGTTATAGTAAAACAGGGCTTAAATTCAGCTGGAGCTGTCTGGAGCAGAGATCTGGTAAATATTTTCAACCCCCTTGGAGCTTTATGGCATGTTGGTGCGGGAGGTGGGGGGCACCAGGAAATACTCCATAAGAATTTAAGCCCTGAGTAAAAGGGTGAACAGTCTCTAGTAATAGATCTAAAACCCAGCAGACTAGCTTTAGCAAATAGCAGCAAAACATCACACTCTATAGAGAAAACATTGACATTTGCTTAAAAAACAAACATTTCTGCCTCAATTGGTGCAGGGGGAGGAAAGGGGGATGCTGTCTCTTTAATACTGTCCCCCAGAACAAAGAATTTTTTAACCTTATTTATACAATATGATTACCAGCTTCTTATTACTGGTTTCTCAAGACCCAGAATAGTGTGAGTGCCGAGGACACTGTTAATAGAGCAGAATGCCAGAAATTGTGTTAATCTAAATAAAACCTCATAAATTATTGAGAGTCAATGTTTTTGTTGTATTTTCACTCCTTAAAATACTCCTTTTTGCATGGAAAGTCTTTATGGCAAGGGGATTCCATTTCTACAGAGTATTTGTTTAATTAGTATCTGTTTATAACCTGTGAAGAACTGGTGCTCAAAGTGAAAGCACCGATGGCAAGGCCTTCTTGGTTTACCAAATTCCATCCTATTATTCCTGTGTCAATCCTTTGTGACCACCTCAGACAATTCCTGTCTTGTGGTTGATGCTCTTCAAAACTGTGTCCTGTCCTAGAGTGCATTGGACAACATGTAATGACCAGGATGGATTCTTCCAAGGCTCACACGGTGTCTCTGCCTACTCAATTGACAATCTGTAATAGACTGTAATAATCTGTCAAGGAAAAAATTCCAAGGGAAGTCTTGACATGTTGCATCTTCCATAAATGGGGTTGTTTATTGTCTATCAGGCAAATAGAATCCTCTCCAAAAGGAGAAGTTAGCAACTTTCAGGCCTGTCTACTTTAGTTGATTCAAAGTCCTGGTCTAGAACCTGGAGGGGGATCTTTTCCTCGACATGGTCTGGGTCATGCCTACCTTTGCAACTGCCTCTGTCCTTGTACCATATCGTAGTAACAGTTGTGATCATCTGAGGCATTTTTGCTAACACTTCCCACTGTAAGAGCAAAGGGGCAGACAGAAAACGGGGTTTGGTGGCTCTGGAACTATTTGGTGCCACATGGAATGTTCTGAAGAACCTGTGTGTTTTCCCAGTTTGGCTTGTGAGAGAGCGGAAAAATGAGTGAAGTAGAGGTGGGAATGTAGTGGAGCGGGTCAAGTGACTGCAATAGAGGTGGTAGAGGGGCCAGAAAGTTTCCTGAGGGGAGTATTTAAGAAATATTTGAAACTTCAAAATACAAGTAATGTGCCTGAAGCAGTGCTGCTCCACCTCTTTCGAACTGAAATCCCATGTTACAATAGATGGAAAGCTTCATGACTCCTAACCTCCTCTTCCATCTAGCCATAAAAAGGGACTGTGGTGTGACTCCTTCACATCTGTTTGTGGCCCTCAGAGGATGAAACCTCTGTCAATGCTTCTCAAGCTTTTTCTTCTGGCAACCCCCTTTGGGCTAAAAGAAAATTATGATCCCCCCTGTACCAGGAGTGGCACCAGTCTCTTCTCAGTCAGAGGGCTAGACAGAAAATTGGGGGTGGGGGATGTGCTATACTATGCCACTCTTACATCTGAGTAAGGTTTGACTTTTGCACTGGGAGAGTTTGCTGCAGAGGCCGTGGCTATAGCTCCTGAAAGCCCCCACTAGTCCCACCCCTGCTCCCTACTAAGAATTTAAAGGTAGAGGGCTGAAGCCACCAAAGCCATGTCACTGGGGATAGGGCTGAAGCTGGCGGTGGGGTAGGGCTCCAGTGGCTTCAGTCCCAGCCCCGGCTTCAGCCCCAGGTTTCGGGCAGTTTCAGCTCCAGTTCTTTTTTGAATCCAGTTATGCTTCTTGGCTGTCACAACATCCACTTACAGGAAGTTCCATAGGTGCATTGTATGGAAAAAGTATTTCCTCTTGTGTGTATTAAACCGGCGGCCTGTTAATTTCATCAAGTTGTTTGGATTGCGTAAGGGGGTAAATAACACTTGTCTCTTCGCTTTTCCCCCACCATTCATAATTTTATAGATCTCTATCATATCCCCCTCAGTTGTCTCTTTTCTGAGCTGAACAACCCTCATCGTTTTAGACTCTTCTTGTACAGAAGCTGTTCCATACCCTTGATTACCTTTGTTTCCCTTCTCTGAACCTTTTCCAGTTCCACAATATTGTTTTTTTAGATGGGGTGACCAGAACTGGAAACAGTATTCAAGGTGTCATGCATTTTGGATTTATGTAGTGGCACTATGATACTTTCTGTCTTATTTTAAATCACTTTCCTAATAGTTCCTAACATACTGTTTGCTTTTTTGACTGGTGCTGCACAAAGCATGGAAGTTTTCAGAGAACTATCCCTGGTGACTCCAAGACCTCTGTTGGGTTGTAACAGCTAATTTAGAAACTGCCATTGTATATGTAGTTGAGAGTGTTTTTTCCAATGTGCATTACTTTGCACTTATCAGTGTTGAATTTCATTTGCCATTTTGTTGCCCAGTCATCCAGTTTTTTGAGATCCCTCTGTAATTCCTTTTAGTCTGATTTGGATTTAACTATCTTGAATAATTTTGTATTGTCTGCAAGCTCTGCTGTTTCACTGTTCATTCCCTTTTCCAGATCATTAATATATTGAACAGCACTGGTTCCAGTAGAGATCCTTGGAGACCCTACTCTTCATCTCCCTCCATTGTGAAAACTGACCATTATTCCTGCCCTTTGTTACTTATCCATAAGAGGACCTTCCCTCTTATCCCACGGCTGCTTAGTCTGCTTAAGAGCCTTTGGTGTGGAACCTTTTGAAATTCTGAGCATGCTATATTGACGGGATCACCCTTATCTACATGCTTTTTTGACTCCCTCAAAGAATTGTAATTGATTTGTGAGGCATGATTTCCCTTTACAAATGCCGTGTTGACTGCTTCCCCAACAAATTATGTTCATCTATGTGTCTGATAATTCTGTTCTTTACTATAGTTTCTACCAATTTGGCCAGTACTGAAGTTAGGCTGACCGGCCTCTAACTACCAGGATCTCCTCTGAAGCCCTTTTCCAAAATCGGTGTTATATTTGTTACTTTCCAGTCATCTGGCACAGAGACTGTTTTCAGATGTTATTACAGTTAATAGTTCTGCAATTTCACATTTGAGTTCCTTCAGAACTCTTGGATGAATACCATCTGGTCCTGGTGACTTATTACTATTGAATGTATCGGTTTGTTCTAAACCCTCTTCTGTTGACAGAAGGGCATACTAGCTGATCATAGGGATTCACTTTTGGCCTTAAAATATCTATGTATGTAAGTCACTTAAGCCAATATCTTCATAACTGGCCACTCATTTTGGATGCCCCAGTTTTAACTTGTCCAACGTGAGATACCTTGGGCCTGATTTTTTCAGAACTGCTGCATACCCACATCTCTATCTGAAGTTAATGAAACATTTGGCTGATCAGCACTTCTGAAAATCCAGCCCGACATGTCATAGGTTGGATACCCAAAGACTAAGGAGTGCAAAATCAGTGGCCTTTTTCAAACTTTGACCTCTCTGTAACCCTGTTACCCCATATGTAAAGCTTATATTGTCATAGGACAGAGGTCACCAACTGGTCGATCCTAGAGGATCTCCCAGTTGATTGCAATCTCCAGTGGTGTAGTGTGCCTGTCGCTAAGGCAGACTCTTTACTTACCCTGGCCCCATACTGCTCCGGAAAGCGGACAGCACAGCCCCCTGGGTGGGGGGCAGGGGTCTCCCTCTGTGCACTGCTCCTGCCTGCAAGCACTGCTCCCACAGGTCCCATTGGCTGGGAGAGCTGCAGGGGTGGTGCTTGCAGAGAGGGGCGGTGCACAGACCTACGTGCCCCCCACTGTGCCCCAAGGGCTGCAAGGGCATGTTAGCCTCTTCTGGGAGCAGCATGGAGTTGGGATGTTAGAGAGCCTGCCTTAGCCTCGTTGCACCCGCTGCCGACTGGGAGCCACTGGAGGTAAGTGCTGCTCGGTGGGAGGCTGCACCCCAACCCCCATCCCTAACCCCCCCTCCCAGAGCCAGCAATCCAAACCCCCTCCTAAAGCTTTTACCCCAAACCGCCTCCTGAACCCCAACCCCCTGCCCCAGCCTGGTGAAAGTGAGTGAGATTGGGGGAGAGCGAGTGAGCAACAGGGGAGGGGGGGGATGGAATGAGTGGGGTAGGGCTTTGGGGAGGGGGTGGGGCCTCAGGGAAGGGGTGTGGTAGATCCTAGGCTGGCCTTAGATTCAAAAAGTGATATTGGGCATATAGTCATCTGAAAGGAGAACATAGACTTCCAGAATATAGAGCTATGAACTCTGCTGCATACCATTTATTTCCCCATTCCTCTTTGAATAGTCATTTGTGTGATGTCATTATATTTTCTTGCTTTTTTAAATTGGGAACTGGTTGTTGGTTGGAAATTCCGTTGTCATGACTTATCCCTGTGCTGAAAGGGACTGCAGGCAGACACCACAGGGCAGGATTCACTTCCCCCTTTTTCTAAGTCCTTTAGTGCAACACACGCTTGTGATGATAAACTCAGAAGGAAGTTGGAGCTAATCATTTGGTTCAGAATGCACAAGTATTTACCATACTGATGCTGTCAGTCCTAAGAGACACCAGCTTTACATTCTAGTTAAATGGGGCATGTTTATCACTGACAGTGATGCTTAGAAACAATCCTAGTTTTGTCCTCGCCCTTCCTCCCAAAAGCACAAAACCAATATCTGCCAGTAACCACCTTTTCATACAGAGAGAGAACATCACACATTAACCCACTCTTTTAGAAACATTAGAAAATCAGACTGCATATGCAAGAGGGGAGAAAAATGACCTAAGTTTTCACATCAGTTTTTGAGTCCTGTATTCTGATCTATCATCTGTCCCTGCATCTTGAAATCAGAACCTGAGTGTCAGAACCAAAGGTCAGAAATTGTTGAAGAAGGCCATGCAATGCCTATAATGTATAGAGCAGATGTCACACAAAAATGTGCATCATGCAGGATATAGTTTAAAGCATATGGGCACAGGTGTGTGAGGGAGAGTGATTACCTCTTTTACAAACTCACTGGCAGCTGTTTGCTTCAGTGATTGGAATTAATTGTCTGCATCTGAATCTTACCACTGGTAATAGTAGCAACTTACTATGAAGATTTTTATATAGTGTGCTACAGTTATGTTATGATGATTGTATGAGAGTTATGTAGGGGGGTTGACTTGGCTGTCAGATGGGTGGAATTTACTATCAAGTCCAGCTCACCTTGTAATGGGAAAATTTTTAATAAAATGTACTTTGGTGAAGTTAGTATAACACCCATATATATATATCAAAGAATAAAATTGCACCAAATATAAATGACACTTATAAGCATATAATTATATGCTGAGTCTATATACAACTCTGCAATTATATCATTAATTTCCAGCTGTACTTTATTAGCACCACCAGTAATCTAAACTACAATTAATATGAGCATCTATGGTTTAAATTGTAATTGCCTGCCTTAAAACATACAGATTTTCAATGGGGCTTTTTATTTGTTTGTTTCTTTTAAATGTACAGCAAGAAGTTAGGCAAGGGAATTGGGGACGGTGCTGGGATAGGTTCTGATTAGAAATGAGAAAGCTGGAGTATCTTTAGGGATAGCAGAGTTTATCTTACCTACCTAAGTATGGGCCTAAGTTAGGTATATGAGTAGTTCCATTGACTTCAAACCCCATTGACTTCAATGGGATTACTCACCTGCTTCATGTTAGATACATGTTTAAGTGACTTTGCGACTTGATCGGTCTATGAGTACCTATATGGGGAATGAATATTTAATAATGAGCTCTTCAGTCTTGCAGAGAAAGATCTAACACAGTCCAATGGCTGGAGGTTGAAGCTAGATAAATTCAGAAGGGAAATAAATGCAAATTTTTAACAGTGAGGGTAATTAACCATTAGAATAGCTATCCAAGGGTTCTGCTGGATTCTCCATCACTAGCAATTTTAAAATCAAGATTGGTTGTTTTTCTAAAAGATATGCGCTAGTTCAAACAGAAATAAAGGGAAATCTTATGGCCTGTGTTATTCCAGGAGCTCAGATGACACCACAGTCGCCCCTTCTGGGTTTATAATCTATTAATCAGGACCATAATTCCTTATTTAGTCTTAGAATAAAGTTACTCTTTCTGTGATTCTTTGTCAAGTGACAGGCACACCTGTGTTTCATGGAGACCAACTTTATGGACACTTCGTTGATGTCCCATGGGGCTGGGTTAGAGGGGTGTAGTAGAATAATTTCAAATGTTGACAGGGGGAGGATGAAATCCCAAATCCCCCCCCCCCGGTTTTTTGTTGGTGTTGTGGTTGTTGCTTTTTTGTTTGTTTGTTTTTTGTTTTGGCTAGCTCTAAAATGTGATCCATAATCCTGCAATTGAATCCTGTGTGAGTCAGATTGCAGGATTGGGGTTTTAGGCAAAGACCTGTATGGTTAGCCCTATTGACTTCAAAAGGTAAGCATATCAATCCAAATGGAGAAAAGGTAAGCATTTGTAAGTCTTCATGTGTAAGTCTTTGCAGGGTTGGGACCTCAGACTGTAAACTCTTCGGGGCAATGACTGTGCCATCTGCAAAGTGTAACAAACTTTTGCCATCAGATATTAATTCCTAATAATAATTTGTGTGTATCATTTTAAAATCGTAAAGTCACTTTAAAGGATTTTAGGATTAGAGATTGGAACCAAACTGCAAAGATCAAATCAAAATTTAAACTGATGTTTATCCCAGGTTTGGGATAGATTAGGTCCAGATTAGGTCCATTATAGAGAGAGACCAGTGCTGCACTTTGTGTCCAGCTCAAAAGTCTCTCAGCTTTTTCAGGAACAAGTCTCCTATCTGTATGGAGACAGATTAAGGCAATCTGTGGCTCTAGGCTCACCTTGACATAGGGGCCAGTTTGTGATTTCACCCTCACAGCACTGATCCTACATTGTGACCCCTCCCCTTGCTGGAGTGGCAATAGCTGATGGGCCCCTCGCTTCCCATAGATACAGGGGCAGCAACTTGAGCCTTTCCCTCCTTCTGCAACTGCAGCAGCAGTAGAAGCACCACTTCTTTTGAGAGCAGCAGGGGCAACACAGACTTCTTAAGAGGCAGGGGAACTCCCACAGTATTTACCCCAGTAACCTTGGTGTATCATTGTGGGTATGTGGGTGAGCTAGCCCATTGCACTGGTCTCACACAATTCGCTCTTTGAGAGGTGGTAGTGGAGGTGTTCCCCAGAATAGAAGGTCTAGAAGTTAACATCCCATTGTACAGGGTAGTTCACACCTCTCTGAGCTATTGTTTCAGCCTCTCTAAAGACTCAGGGCTTGCAACTGTACTCAGGATCTGAAACCCAGTTTGCCATTTTGTAGGACATCCACTTTCTGTAGTACTTAATGTTGAGGGTTTCAACCTCCGTTCTCTACTATATATAATGTTGCCAACTCTTGCAAATTTATCACCAGTTTTCAGATATTTGGTATTCGTCTTCAAACCCCAGCTCATGGAGTAATTTCATTTTGCAATAACCTTAGCTTTAATTTTTAGAAAAATAAAAGTTTCTAGGCTTCATGATTGTGGAGAAAAGCTTGAAACTGCGAGCCAAAACCCAGAAAGCAAATTATTAATAATAATTAATAATAAAAATGTTTATTTTTGAAAACCTAATGATTCTTAAGCCAATCTTACGATTTTGGGGGGGCCTGACTCCTGATTTTTTGAATGCCTGGGGTTGGCAATACTGCATCTGTAAAAGGGGTGGAGGGGAAGGGAAGAGGAAGGAGAGAGAGAAGTAACCACTGCTGTAAAGATTAATCTTTTCTTCTAATTAATTATAGCAGTAATGTTTCAATTCCTGTACAGAGCAAGTGCTTCTTGCTGACAGCTGGCTTGTGATTAATAAAAGGAAAAGGTTTTTCAGCTGGCAGTGACTTTACAGGCTCATGATATAGGAAAACAAGGTTAAATCGCTCAATTTTTTCTTAACTGCATATGAAAGAAACATTTAAAATGAAATGACTGAACTTAAGAGATGAAAAAGCAGTGACTTGCAAGAGTTCATATTCCCTCATGTCCCAAACTCTAATGAAAGCTTTTGAGATGCAAAGATGAGGCCTGGTCCTGAGAGGTGCTAAGCACGCAGTGCATGCTTAGACAAGACTTTCTGAGAGTGTTTGGTCAGTTCTGTATATCGCAGAAACCTGCCCTCAGCTGCAGATACCTGTCATTTCCCAGCATCAGGCCTACAGTGCCCTGCTTCTGGCCTCTTGACTCTCATGTCCTCACTTGTATTCTTTGCAGCTTTTTCTAAAATCCTTCTTCAACTGGTATCCCCCTTCATCCCTGCCCCTACTCAAAAAAATAAAAGAAACAACAAACAAAAAAACCCACCAACAACCTGCAACCTGTGTGGTGAAAAGGGCAATTCAGGCTGCATATCAGAAATAGTCTTCCCAGGAAAACAGCAGAGTTTCAGGTTTTTGGGACATTGAAAGCTGGACCAGTCATAGCATTAAAAAATATACTGTAGGGAACAATCTTCATTGGCAGCTGGATTTGCTTAATAATCGTGTAGCATTAACTTTGGGCTTTGGGTCAGGTCCTAAAAAGATCGTAAGAATTTTGCAAACTAACCCTCTTGTGGAATGAAATTCTTATCTATCATCCCACTGGAAGCAGGCACAGAAATGCCACAGGGATGAGTGTGGTGTAAATACTTAAATGTGTAGATAAAAGTGAAATTGCTGCTGATACCCTGGATTTTCCTTTAGCATCTCTCTTCTTTAATTGTCTTGTAGAATGCAGCACCTTTCCAAGTTACTGTCCGAGATGACAACTGCATTGTAGTATCGTTGGAGGAGTCTGATGTAGTGAGTTCGTCCTTTGTGTACGTTGTGAAGATAACTGGTGAATCCAAGAACTACTTTTTCCAGTTTGAAGAATTCAACAGCACTTTACCTCCCCCTGTGGTTTTTAATGCCAGTTATCATGGCCTTTATTACATAGTGACTCTGATGGTGGTGAATTCCAATATGGTTTCCAAACCAGTGAGATCGATCACTGTGTTAACCAGTAAGTAGCAACTTATTCAGTTTCTCTCTTTCTTCTTTGTGTGTGTCACTCCAAAGATAATTCTGTGCAGAGGCTGAACTACAGTAAAAAGGACCTGATTGGGTTGTGGGGAGGTCTAGGAGCAAAGGCTCTGAAGTCTTGGGTGGGAGGAAGAGAGCAGCTGTAGAACCTACCTGGGTAGTCTAGCCCATAAAAAAGGCTGGAAAGGGGCACCCCCAGGCTCATCTGGGGTACTCATTCCCTGAGCAGGTGGGCCAGGGAAGCTCCTTTCTAGGATGGGCAGAAGAGAGGAGCCATTTCTAGGACTTCAGCTGTGTATAAGCCAACCCTGAAAACCTGCCTAAATATATTTGATGGAAATTTCTCACCTTTTATGTGTGTATATACATAGTATGATCCAAACTGTGGCCTGTGACCTAAAAAGTGGCAGTCCAGTGAGAGCTGCCTGGCCATGTGGTGTTGGCTCTTCTGCTGTAGCTGTCACATGGATGTTGTTTGGTCATGAATGGGAGGGGCGCTGCTCTGTGCAGTTGTACCTGGGAAGCCACTGTGACAATCCCCCAGGTGGAACATCTCAAAGTTTTTGTAGCATGGAGCACCTGTTAGTAACCCCTCTTTTAAGAGGTTTGTTTGTGTTGACGTTGTTAGGATTCATCTACCAGAAACCGGGCAGGGAGGTCTGATTGCATTTAGTCCAGCCACATCGTGAGAGGTACCAAGGCTTCTCATTGAATGTCAGATGCTGAGGCCTGCAGTCATTCTAACATGGCTTACAAGCATTGAAACCAGTTTGTATCGCTTAAAATTATTTCTTTATCTGAAAGTCCTGTTCTTTTTTTAAAAACTCCAATGGGGAAAAAATAGTTAGCCATTTATGATTAATCAGGTCTTCGATTGTACATCTGGGCATAAGTCTCATTCACAGTCAGGTTTCTGTGATGAGTTGTTACCACGTAAAACCAGACAGCCCTTTTCACTGTTTAAACTGGTCTGATAAAGACCTGGCTGAAGCAAATCAGGAGAAACTCTGGGACTAGGGGGAGTTTTTTTGATACAGAGTACCCTTTGGGGTCATATGATAAGTTGAAATCAATGTATAAATTTGTTTGGTTTCTGGCTCTTCAGGATTGGCCTGGAGTCTCCTGGAATTGCCATCAGTCTCCAAATGACTATTGAAAATGATCCAGGAGATTTTAATAGGATATTTTAAGAAAATGACATTACATCATGGGGGGGATCTCCTGGAATAATTTGTCAGAGTTGACAACCCTACTCTGGAACTTTATGACCCTGTGTAAGTACAGCACTGCCGCTGTCGACAAACAGCATATACAATAATTACAATCTTCCTGAAGTCCATTAAATAAACATTATTTGAGTTGTAATGTCAAGGAAATGCCACTCAATGAGGCAGCGAACCTGTCGAAAAAATAGTATATGCTCATGTAATCAAAGATGCACAAGGAGACTGAGTTAAGGTTCCAGAAGTATTGTGGCATTTCCTAACTTTGAGTTCTTGTTTGCAACCTTAATAATGTCCTTTTGAATGTAATTTTTAAAATGCAATTTTCTAGATTTTGGTTTTAAAGGAAAATTGTAAAAATAAATTTGGTTATGTACATCTGTAATAACTCATCAGCATGCTGCATCTTCATGGTTTGAATCCTGAGCCTTCAGCACTGCAGTACAGACCGCTACTACCTAAGAGACAGGACTGGCTACATTAGCTGCCTGCCAGCAGGAGAAGGCTGTTATTTCCTAATGGAGGATGAACCACTGGGCCCAGATGCAGGGGGCAGTTGAAAGTGGTAGGAGCCCAGCCCAGTTCTTACTCTCAGGAGTTGGGAGAGCTCTTGCTCCATATAGTGCCCCCAAAGGGACTGATGGGCCGCTGGGGCTGCACACTGGGTATAGGCTGTGGTTGTGTAGAGCCTGGGCTAGCTTTCTTTCTCTCCCCCAGGTTGAGAGTGCTCCAGTTCCAAGTGATATCCCCACATGGGGTTGGAGCATTGGCCGATAAGGCTATGTGCTGGATCCTCGAAGAGATACCAGTTCAGCACCCTGTAGCTGCTCTGGCTGTTCCATGGAGTTCCCGGATGCTGCTGTGCAAATAACTGATTTTTCAGTTCATTGGCAATTCTGAAAAATTTGAGGGGAAATGATTTTGGGGTCAATCCAAAATGAAGTTTTTCAAAATTTTCAATGAATTTGGGGGGGGGAGGGGAATGATTTCATGGGGGGAAAAAAAGTCATTTCCATTGCAAGTATTTTATTAACATTAAAAAATAAATTCAATGATGGGAAATTCAAAACAAAAAGATGTTTTCATTCAAAATATCCAAATGATTTGATTTTTTTGGATTATTTTGTGAGGGAGGGGGAAGCATATGGAGTGAAACAATTAAGCAAAAATGATGTGAATTTGCAAACTGTTTCAGTATTGCCAAATCTGCCTTTTTTTGCTTGGGAAACAAATTCAGAAGAATTTTTTTTCCAGTACTATTCCCAGTACAGTGTCTGCTGCTGCTGCTTTGGCAGAGACAAGTCTGAACTTACAAATTTAGTAAAAGATAAACAGAGTTTCCTGGGATGAAGTAAAGACGTATCTGTAACCTAAGGACATTTGCCCTGCTGAAAGTGAAAGGTTTGCTCTAAACAATGCAGGTGTAAGAACTTCTCAAAGAAAAGGTTGCAAGAATCCTTCCTAATGGAAAGCATGGGCCACCTAAGTATATGAGTTGCTACTAGTTCCCCTTATAATATTGTAGCCTTCTCAAGAAGATCTTTTAATTGAGGAGAGGGATGTTATAATGATGGAATTTGGTCAGGAAAAGTCTGATATTCTGGCAACCAGTAAAGTAATTAGGATCAATTCATATTTTTCCATGGGTCATATGTTCTCTGTCTGTTAAATATCATTGGCTTAGTATGACCATGTGGAAAATAGATTTATCTAATCTGTTTTTTTCTATGACTTAAAGAAGTGACATGCTGCTGCCAGGATCTTGGAGCAAATTCATCCTGATGCAACTCCATTGACTTCCGTCAAGTTACACCAGCTACGAACTGGCCCCATGTGTTGGGCTGCCATGAGATAAATCAAACTATGTGGCTGATGATGCATGACTCTTTGAGATAAATGATGTTGACTGTAATTGGTCCCGAAGCTGTCCTTAAACATTTCGCAACAGTTCTTCTGGGCTTACTGATATGTGCAGAAGTGTCTGTGAAGTGGCACCACATACCACTGTCATCTTTCATCCCAATCCTGTGCTAAGGCAACTGAGAGCAGAGTGTGGGGAAGGAGGCTTTTCCCCTCAGGGATCCATAGAAAAGCTCTCTTTCTATTGAGAACTCTCTGCTTTCCAATACAATATTCCTATGAGCTGATTTCCTTCCCCTATTCTAGTTCCTTCTGTGATGATCTTCTCTCAGCAGGTGGACAGAAAAGAAAAAAAAAGTAATCTCTCTTCACAGGGTGAAATCTCACCCCGCTGAAGTCTGACAGAATTTTTGCTGCATTCATCAAAGGCTTCTGTCTAGGAAGAAGAAGATTGTTCAGGGGGAAAAGACATCAAGATATTTTTTTTCTGCCACATAGGGCTGTCATCTTCAACTTGGACCTTCTCTGTGAGATCAAAAGGGGTTTGTTTTCAAAGAGAAAGTAGTTTTGATATCCAACAGTGCTGCTTGCTGCAGTGAAAATGTTGGGATGAATGTCAGAAAGTTTGATGCTAGTAAAAAAGGAACAGTTTGCCAGTTTCACTTGTCGTGAATATGTTCACGTGTCCCTAGTTCAAATGGTTTCAGGACTTTCTCATTACTAGTCAAAATTCCACAGAACATAGAGCTTCTGGTGTCTTTAGCATCATGTATTCATGTATTATTTGGATTCTATAGTCCACATATTTGGAGGCTGTAGCAGGGCCCAGTGATTGCTATACCTGAACTCGCAGCCTTAGATTTAGTGAACTGAGCAGATCAAATCTGTTGCCAATCTACTTTGGATTGTGATTTCATCAGAGAGCAGAACTGTCTACAATCTGCCCTTAGATGGGAGACGTGCAAGACAGAATGTGGTATTGGTGATAAGAAGGTGTCACTCTTCCCACTGATTCAGTAGTGGACCAGTGTTCAATATGATGGTGTTGGACACATTACTGCTGAAGAAGAGGTAAAATTGAAGTCCTGACCACTTATTATGAAAAAAATCCCATGACAGTTTTTACAAGACTAGGGGTGTTAACCTTGGTATCCTGGCCAAATGCCAGCAAGAACAATTGCATTCTGTATATCTAGCCTTAATCTCCCCTTGGAGTCTGAACTCAATAAGGTTAAAAAATAATAGTGATGTGTGATGCTGTGATGCTGTTTAAAGACTGCTCCCTTCTGCTCTTAAAGTGGCTTCTTTTCATTGAAGGGTGAGGTGATTCCTGGATTTATAATGTGTATTGAGTGTTTTGGAATCTGAAAGAAAGCTGCTAGTTAAGGGTACATTTACACTGTGATCACTGTGATCTCAGGTAAGCATCCCCACCCTAGCTGCAGTGTAGCTAGCATGGCTAAAAATAGAAGTGAATTCACAGTGTGAGTATGTATCTAGGATTCTGGGCTGGCTTGTGCAGTCTGTGCCACTACATCTTCTCTGCTATTTTTAGCCATGCTAACTAGATTACTCTAGGGACGGGGGATGCTCTCCTGAGATGTCTTCATGTCTCTGATTGCTCTGTTGACACGTGCTAAATCCCACTTATATAGTAGTTTTGGAAGCAATAAAGAAAGTAATTCTAAAACCAGTGACTAAAACCCTTCACCCATGTCTCACCCTTTTCCAGTCAGGAGACTTGATTTTATTCAGAGTCTAGTGATATTCACTAAGCTTTATTCTGAGACAGCCTTGCTAGGCTGAGTTACATCAGTGCTTGCTAGTTTTTTGACTCTGTATTGATTTGCTTTTTTGTTGTGGGGTTAATCCCATTGAGAGAACAAGCTTTACACATTTAAAGGAGTAGAGAAGGCAGCATGCTGCAAAATTACCATGTGCCTCTCTGTAAAAAAAAAACAACTACTTCTATTTCAACTGGGAAATTAAATCAGGACACATGGTACCATTAAGAACTGCTCTGCTTGATATTTGTTTTGCCCTGTAACTAGAAGATTAGGGTTGTAAAATATCTTAACTTTTCAAAAGCCACAGACTCCTCATGGGAAAACTTTGAAAAAATAGTTTGTATAAAAAGAATTCTGTCCATAGATCTTTTTCTTTTTTTTCCCTCCTCCCTACTGCCCTACAGCTGTACCTTTTGGGGACTGTAATTTTATCAGTTCTTAGAAAGTAATCGGTATTGGAAATGGTTAATACTTGAATGTCAAAGTAGATGCTGCAGGAAATGGCACTATTGATTCAGTAGATGCTATTCTTCCCTCCAAAGCATCATAGAATCTGTGCCGTAGGAGGAGGTTGAGTGCTGTGTCTCAGATGAAATGTAAAACTTTTTTTTGAAGAGTTTTTGGGTTGTGTTAAACACAGAGGCCCCAATTTTGATATATCTCATCTCTAAGCTGTACTAAGCTGGGCCCATAGAATTTGAGGCACCCGAAATTGCTAGTCACACTGGAACATTCCAGTTGGTATCTCTGCTTAAATTCTCTGTACAGTTGCAATGATGTTCTTCACTACCTATCCGAAACCTTAATGTGATGTTGCTGCATACATTAAGTAGCTGCTGTATTTCACCCCAGAGATGGCTGCATTTTACTGAGGAGCTGTTATCCTGATTGGGGCATATAGGCAATAACATGATACAAATAAATAATAATTTACTCCTGCAGAAACTTATGCCTGTTGATAATTTATTTATGTCAGTAGCCCCATTGACTTCAATTGGGACTACCTGTGTGCAAAATGACACCACATGTGAGAACATGTCGGCAGTATGGTGGCCTTACTTTGTAAAAATGCTCTTGGAGTCTTCTCTGTGGAAGGCGGTATATAAATGCCAGACATTGTTAATCTATTTTTGGGTGCAATTGGTAAGGGAGTTAATCCCTGGCCCATTTCTAGGAACCATGTGTAATACTCATCCACTTGAGCATGGCAACCCATAATGAATTCAGAATGTAGGGCATGCAGATTTACGAATATTTAAAAAGAAATTTATTTGGGAAATTTGGTTGGAGGGTGGAGACAATATTCAATGTACAGGTTTTTTTTTCTTCTTGGTTTGAAACAGCCATGTAAAACTTTAATGTGACTGGCACTGATTGAAGGCTTTCTGAAGGATTTAGCATCTGCAATCGGTCTAGGTTTATGAGAAGTAGGTTTGCAACTTCCATTATTCTCACATGCTATTTGCATAATGTAGGTAACAAATTAAATACAAAAGGGCAAGGGAGTCCAGGCGAAATGATGAAGTTGAAAATTTTCAATAGACAGGAAGAGAAATAGGTTGCTATGGGAGCAGCAGATTCTCAGACCTACAGAAGAAACACAATTGTATGTATCCTAAACACAGGCAGGCTATTTAAAGTTCAGGTATGGGCGTAGGTCCTGATTCTACAAACTGCTCTGCACGGGCATAATATGATATGAGCATCTAAAAATGAAAGGACACTGTGTGTGAATACATTTATTAAAGCTTCTTTAAAAGAAACACTGAAATCATCTATGCCCAAGTGTAGGTTTTAGCAGTTCAAACAAAATATTTTTGTGCCACACAGGAGGGCTTACAAATAACACCTCAAAATTTATTATTATTGTATAATTTTAAAAATATGAAATGCAAATAGAATGCATAGGGTGAGAGAGACTGTTCTAAAATATTCCTTTCAATTGTTGGAAGCCCAGGCACTTTGGCATCTTTGTAATACAACTGTTTTAGGTATTTAAGGGTCATTGAAGTAAATTGAAAGATTGGGTGCTGGATTGGGCCCTAAATGCTGAGAGAGCAGGGAAGTGAAACTGACCAGTCACTAATTTCATTCTCCACATGTTGTGATAAATTAAATGCATATGATGAAAAGGAAAATAGTATACATATTCATTAAGCTTTAATAACCTAGAGAGCTGCTAGTAACCCAAGTTATGAGAAATACAAACCAGAACATTGTGTTTATCTATAGAGCTTCCCTGTAATTTCAGAGTGTGAAATTGGCTTAGATTAGGAGACTTGGTGCCAGAGGGAATAGGCTGATGGGAGATGCTCTAAATTCCATGTTTTCACTCACATTACTGTGCTAGCATCTTTCTCAAGCCAAAGAGAGAGGAAGGTAAATGAAACATAACAGCAGGAAAGGCAATCCATAGCATCTTCCACTTAATTCAATCATAGGCTAATTAAATCAAAGCATCAGGAACCAAAATAATTTGAATTCAAAATGAATACGACTTCTACCCTTTATTTGATTTGTCCTAGGAAGAAATAACTGGATAATTCAATCAGTGACTTAGAAAGTTGCCGTAATTATTACAATAATAAGGAAGGCCAAAATCTGAACGAGATAATAGAAGAAAGAGCCCAAGGCAGACCCACGATAGTGAAAGATGACTTGCAGCTAAGAGTTGTACTATTCAGACATTGTTATTGATATTTTAAGCACTACCATGTGTAAGAGCTATTATATGCACCCTGTGGTCATGTGGATAACCAGATCAGCCACTTATTTCAGTTGAAGAGATGGGAATAGACTCAATAGAAAGAAGATAGAAGGCTTCGTATTTTGTGACCTGCTTTTGCTGTTATCTATTTCTGGGCTATTAAATCAGGAGTCCTCAGCAATATTTTTCACGGACTTTGCACATTACAATATGTATTGGTGTTTGAGAGTCCTGGAGATTCATTTTGAATAAGTAGTAGGTATTCAGATGTGTGGATGTTTAGCTGCAATAGGTCAATGCTTTCTGGTGTAGAAAATAGTCTCATTCCGTGGGATTTTGCACTCTATTTTCCAAGAAGACCAGTATTCTCTGATTTCAACTAGGGCACAAATGCCAAACTCAATGCCTTCTTTCTAGAATTTTGTGACTTCTGCTTCCTCTCCCAGCTAAATCAAGACGTCTGAGAGCCTCAAACAAGAAATCATCATATTCTCCCAAACACTGAAAGAAAAATCAGGACAGTCACCTGGAAATCATGCAAGAAATCCAAAACTATTATTAAAAAACAAAAAACAAACAAAAACCTCATGATTTCCGTCCATCCAACACAAAAACAGAAAGTGGGATCAACTAAAACTACTCCATAACCTACAGAATACCACCTCCGGGAGAAACAATGGCACCAGTACTCACTACATGTACACTACATGACACCCAAACATTATCAATTTATCAAGATACCCTTAAGTGGAACTGAATTATCTGTCCTCTCTTTGGGACTGAACTTCTGCTCCACCACTGAACCTGATACTATACTAATATGTGGAGTACTAGAATTCTTCCGCTAGCTCTGCCTCAAAGAATTCTTTTACAGCAATGATGACACCACTCACAATTACCACGTCCCCACCTATAATCATAAGAAAAAAGAGTAATCTGACTGGACACCACAGAGTGGACAAAACCACATTTCTGATCTTTACATTGCTTGCTTCAGGAGAAGAATTGACTGAAATCCTTAACACACATCACATTACATCTACCACAATCTCTCCACCAATGAGAGGACAGCTATGCTACACATTCACTGAAATCTAACCACCAGTTAGTGATTAAACCAGCAGGCAAAGAGGGCACCATCATAGTCCTCAACTGTGATGACTATGTTAACCAGGCCAACTGACAACTCTCTGACATCACCTACTATGAAGAAATCAGAGAAGACCCCATGCCATAATTTACCCAGGAATTTCAGGATAACAAAATTCTTCCCCAAAGAACTCCAAGAAAAACTCCAACAAACTCATCCCCTTCAAGCCCACTCCAAGGACCTTGTACATGATTGCTAAGATACAAGGGAACCTAAGCAGACCCATTGTGTCTGGCCACAGCACTCGATTGAAGGAATATTGGGACTCATAGAAACTATCCTCCAAAACACTCACCATGCAAAGGGCCAGATTCCTCCAGGACACAACTCAATTCCTCCACAAACTCTGCAGCGTTTACAGTCTCCCTCAGAACACCATCCATGTCACTTTCCTATACACCAACATCCCTCACAATGACTGCACAGCTGTCTTCCTCAAATATTCACAAGACCGTGAACAAGCCTCAGATATCCACTGCAAACACATTACCAAACCCATCCATTTCATCCTCACCCATAACAATTTTACATTCAACAACAAACACTTTGTCCAAATCATGGGAAAGTCATGGATACTAGGTTGGCTCCCCAATATGCCAACTTCTTCATGGGCCACCTTGGCTTGTTTTTAATCTGTTTGAACTGGTTTATCTGGCAGAAGGTAGTAATGAGGACAGATGATCTTGTGGTTAAGGTACTATACTGGTATTAGCTCTGCAATCTTTGACTAATCATTTAATACCTCTGTGCCTTAGTAAAATAGAGATTATACTACTTTTCTCCAACCCTTAATCTTTTCTATTTAGATTGTAAGTGCTTTAGAGAAAGGAATATCTCTTACTAGTGTTTTATATCAGGCCTAGCGCAGTGCGGCCCTGATCTCAGTTGTTGGGCCTTCTACGTGCTGCTGTAGTACAAATAATAATTGGTACTGAACATCTGGTGTTTTTCAGTCTGTGTCCAACAAGAACTGGAGAGCTAAAAAGCCTAGATCATAAGTGTAGAAGCAATTACTGAGAACTTTGGGTGTAAAAGCGAATTATTAAAATGGTTGTGTAGAATAACTCTCACTAAAAATGTTGTCTGTTATTTGTATGTCTGCCCAATGGCTAGATATGTGTGGCCAGCTCACACATTATGAAAGCATATTGGAAAGTCTGTCCTAGCTGAGAAATATATATGAGGCTATGGACTGATTTTGCAGGTAATGAAAAAAATAACAAAATTGTGGCTCCAATATTACGAATATTGGACCAGATTCTCATCTGATAGAAACTGACATCATTATTGTGCAGTCACGGTAGTCACATTTACAGTGAACAGTAAGCACAGCACACGTGAGTTATTGGCCAGCAATCTTCCTCTGCAATTAATGGAACTTCGCTGCTTTATGAAAAACAGTTGAGGATCTGGGCCCATTTTTCTTACTTTATAACAAGACTAGACAAAAGAAGGGCCAGTGCTGGAACTTGAAAAGACTAGGATTCAATTCTGTTGTCCACACAGACTTCCTGTGTGATCTTGGGCAAGTCACTTAAACTCTGAGTCAGTTCCCCATCTGTAAAACAGGGATGATAATAAGAGTATTCTGATGATAAACACACTGAAGATCATGAGACACTGAGATACTACGGTGATGGGGGCCATGTAAATACCTAAAATAGACAGACAGAAGCAAGAACATATAAAAATAGGAAGTAATATTTTTTTTAACTCTACAAGATATAAAAGTCTTGTGTTTCCTGCTTTGGCATTGCATTTTGCTGTAGAGATGGAGTGAGCTGAAAAGTTCAGATCCACATCATGCTTATGAATATCCCAAAGTAGAGCAGAGTGAAATTTTCTGACCAAAAATTTTTTCAGTGAAAAATTTAGGTTCAGCAACATAAAAACATTTTGCAATTTGACATTTTCAAAATTATGAACGTTTCATTTCAAAATTTCTGGTTATTTTACTTACAAAAATTTTAAAACATTAAAAAATGCTCAAAATCCTAATGAAACATTTCATTTTGGGTTGCACAAAATGTTTCGTTTGAACCAAAACTGTTTTTTCCAACTTTTTAATTTGCTGAAAACTGAAAGTTTTCATTTTTGGTTTGACTTGAAACAATTGTTTCCAATCTTTTTATGAAATTGCCAGTGAACTGAAAAATCTATTGTTCACCCTACTCTACCCTCAAAGTTTTTTTTTTGTTTTTGTTTGTTTGTTTATAGTCAAGGCCCATCTCTGATCTGAAGACAAGTAATAAAGTGAAATTCAGTCCTATGCAGAGAGCCAGCACACAGACTATGCACCACTTACCTCCTATTTAAGCTTCACTTTGAGGGCTTGAGTTGGACTTCAGTGTTGCACAGGCTTTCTGCTGGCTCCATGTGTAGGGGTGAATTCATCCTCTGAGAAGAATAAGCTTTGCGGATAGTTGTCATAACTTTCCTACTCAGATCTGAACCTTAGAGTTCAGAACATGAGAAGCTAGCATGAAACCTCCAAACTTAATTACCAGCTTGGATCTGATATCACTACCACCAGCCAGAAAAATTCCAGTGTCTGGCTCACTCTGGTCTCCCCAAAACCTTCCCTGGGGAACCCCAAGACTCAGATGCCCCGAGTCTCACCACAAAGGGAAATAACCCACTTCCCTTCCCCCTCTTTACCTCCTCCCAGATTTCCCCGTTCTGGGAACCCTAGGATACTCCCTGCTTCAAGTCCTTGAAACACAAGTACCGAGAGATCAAATCTCTCTCCCCCCTCACCCAGAGGGTATGCAAAGTTAGGCTTAGTAAATCTAACACAAATCTTCCCCTGTCTTCTTCCTCCCACCAATTCCCTGGTGAGCTGCAGACTCAATCCCCTTGAGCCCCCACTAAAAAAAAATCCAAAAAAAAAATCCAACAAGTCTTAAAAAGAAAGCTTTATATAAAAAGAAAGAAAAAGACATAAAATTGGTCTCTGTATCAAGGTGACAATATACAGAGTCAATTGCTTAAAGGAAAAAATGAATAAACAGCCTTATCCAAAAAGAATACAATTTAACACATTCCAGCAACTACACACATGTAAATACAAAAAAACAATATAAACCTATTGTCTTACTATCCTTGTACTTACAACTTGGAAACAGAAGATTAGAAAGCCTGGAGATAGAAAGATCACTCTCAGAGCCGAGAGGGTCACCAAACCAAGACAAAGAACAAAGAACTCACACCCAAAACTTCCCTCCACCCAGATTTTAAAAAGTCTTGTTTCCTGATTGGTTCCCTTTGTTAACCCTTTACGGTAAAAGAACATTAACCCTTAGCTATCTGTTTATGACAATAGTGAATGAGCTGGGGACACATGGACTGAAATTCTGGCCTTAATGAAGTCAATAGTGGGTTTGCTGTTGTCTTCATCAAGGCCAGGATTTCAACCAATGTGTCTAAGAATTTCTATGTCATATGGAAATGGATAATGTGATTTCTTTGGAGGGGGGGTAAAATTAAGTGAAAGCTTCTCTCTCTGTTTTTGTATGCCTAATAATGTTCCTTTCTTCCCCTTTTCTGCTTGTTTCTTTGCATGTCTTTTAGAACCTCTTCCCATAAGCAGCGTTTCTATCTATGACTACAAACCATCTCCAGAAACGGGAGTGTTGTTTGAAATTCAGTATCCAGAGAAGTACAATGTTTTCACCAGAGTAAACATAAGCTATTGGGAAGGCAAAGACTATAGAACAATGTTATACAAAGGTAGGAAGAAGAAAAAAAATATTGAAAACAATGCAAATATGGTTAATCTAAATATCTACCATCTATTGACACTTCATTTATTGCTGTTGAATCTACAGGAAAATAAAAAGGAGTGCCAAGATTTAACATAATTAGAGATTCTAATGATGTTATAACTACTCATTTAAATAGCCTATATGTTATAGAGAGGTAGTAGCCTCTCCATATTTGTGGGGGAGGAGGAGGGATAGCTCAGTGGCTTGAGCATTGGCCTGCTAAACCCAGGGTTGTGAGTTCAATCTTTGAGGAGGGCACCTACGGGTCTGGGGCAAAATCAGTACTTGGTCCTGCCTAGTGAAGGCAGGGGGGTGGACTTGAACCTTCAAGGTCCCTTCCAGTTCCATGAGATAGGTATATCTCCATATATATTAGAGATGGCCACTCATCTTCAATTTTAAGCCCAATTCCCAACCTAGCTCTAAAATCCACAGAGAAAGGAATATTGTCCCCAGTACTGGTACATGAACACTGAGGTTGGATAGAATTTTCCCATCCAAACTGAAGTTAATCAGACAAGGGGTTCCCAATTTATGACACCTCAAAGTAAATGTGTTCACTGGAATCCAAAATGTGTTCTAATCTTTTCTTTTGGTGCTGTTCTGTAGCCAAAAAGTCAGAAAGAAGGAGAGCTACAGTGTAGGTTATAGAACTCATGTGGTGATATAAGGTGAAATTCTGGCCATAGTGATGTCAGTGGCAAAAGCCAGGATTTCAACCCGAGTACCCAAGACCAAAGATTAGTTGATTGAAGAGCTAACTGTAGAAGTTACTAATGTTATGAATTGTAACATTGGAACGAGCTATTGGCTCAGCAAGGCTTAAAATGAGATAACAGGTGACATAAAACAATGGTCCTGCTTCCTACACAAGCAGAGTGTTAATGCCAGTGCTGCAGCTCTAGTAGAACCTCAGAGTGACGAACACCTTGGGACTGGAGATTGTTCGTAATGCTGAACAAAAGGTTATGGTGGTTCTTTCAAAAGTTTACAGCTGAACATTGAGTTAATACAGCTTTGAAACTTTACTATGCAGAAGAAAAATGCTGTTTTCCCTTTATTTTTTAAAATAGTTTACATTTAACATACTCTACTGTATTTGTTTTTTTGGGGAGGGGGCTCTCTGCTGCTGCCTGAGTGTGTTCCAGATGAGGTGTGTGGTTGACTGGTCAGCTCATAACTCTGAGGTTCTACTGTGTATCACAGCTCAGGAAATTATATTCTTCTGAGAGAGCACATAAATGCTTCCTTGGGTGTCAAATGGAAAATTATTCTTCATTTTTCTCTTAACCTGGTGGGCAAGGTTGATGTCTATTCCCATAATCCGTACCACAGCTAGGTCTGTTTCCGTGATAAGTGAATGCTTGGAAGCAACAGCTACAGTTGCTGCAAAACAGTTTCCAATATAAGATTTTTGTCTCCACTCATTCATAAGTTTCTGAAATATTCACCTTTTGGACTGAAATTTTCCAGGCTTAGACTCTCCTCCTAAAGGGGAAATACACCTATGGAAAAGTGCCATCCCAATGAATGTGTCGGTAAAAAGATTTGTTTCATTGAGTTTTCAGCCAGCGTTGCAGAATCATCTGCAATTTACTGAATGTTACCCTGAAAGTATTTTGGGCTGGAAAAACTTAATCATACCTAACATTTCATGGCAATGTGATGACAATGAATCAGAGCATATTCTACCTTCAGTTACGCTAGTTTAAATCTGACGGTATTCCCACTAAATTAGTACTGTCTATAGTATCAGATGCAAATAAGCTTGTTCTGGGAGAATAACCCTGAAAGGTGACAAAAGAATATGGATATATACACAGCCCCCAAAAGGTTAATACTGTAGCTACCTTATTTGCTCAGAATTGCACAATAGCCAGCAGAATTGTCCTAACAAGCAAATGAATTTTATTGGATGCATAATACATAAAATCACTACATGAGAGTTGCCATGCAATGCTGCTCCAAGGGGTTGGTGAAGGAGTGAATTTAGCAGCAGTATTTGTTGACTTCATGGCTGTGCTACTGCTATAAATAAATAAACGCACCCTGGATTTTTATTTAATTATCTGAGGCAGGCAGTAATCAGCCACAAAGTCCCCACTGCCAAATAGCCCTAATTTCCCCCCTTCCCCCATGCATTAATCAGGGGCGGCTCTAGACATTTCGATGCCCCAAGCACGGTGGCATGCCCCGGGGGGGGGGAGGGCACTCTGCTGGTCGCCAGGAGGGCTGCAGGTGACTCCGGTGGTCCACCGGAGTTGCCTGCCGCCCTCCTGGCGCTGGCAGAGTGCCCCCCGCGGCATGCCGCCCCAAGCATGCACTTGGCGTGCTGGGGCCTGGAGCCGCCCCTGTTAATGTTAGAGATTAACCCATATCTCGGCATTACAAACTGGGCCCCTTTCTGCTATGTGTACTATCAAAGTTGTCCACTGACTATCTTATGCTGAACTTGATGCCTTAATTCACTAGAAGACCAGGGAACTCTTGTATGCAGTAGTTACAGGGATTTGGAAGCTTTTTTTTTTCTTTTTCTTTTTATCAGCTGTTCTTCGATATGCTAATATCATGTTGAACAGGGTTGCCAGTTGCAATTATCTTTCCCAGGAAAATTGTTCATGTTCATTTTGCCGGTTTTTGCATCTAAGTACCTTTGACAAACAGGAAAAACACTGCCAAACTCAATTATTGGGATTTTATCACTTAGACTAGGCTAACCTATGTTAAACATCCAAAACACCGCTCGTTTAAAGTGTGCCACCCTGTTATCTGAAAGTGAACATTTGATGTGTGTCAGGTTGTTGGTTTATTTGTTTGTGTGGTTTTTGCCCTTCTACAGATTTCTTTAAAGGTAAAACAGTTTTCAATCACTGGCTGCCAGGAATATGCTACAGCAACATCACATTTCAATTGGTGTCAGAAGCAACATTCAACAAAAGCACGCTAGTGGAATATAGTGGTGTCAGGCATGAACCCAAACAGCACAGAACAGGTGAAGAAAATGTGTGTATATATACTGTTAACAGCATGTCTACATGCAACACTGTGCAAAGGGTAATGTCTCAGTGTTTCCATTATGAACATTTGCTTATAAAAAGTACATACTGCCTAAAACAAGATATTCTAGGCTTTCTCTCCAGGGATAAGAAGCAATTTGCCAGCCGTTACAAATTACCACACAACTCTTTCCACAGCAGAATATATTTATTTAAGGGTAAAGGAATAGAGAGAAAACATATAACAGATAACAAAAGGTTCAGAAATTGGCCATCAATCCTATGGGGCCCTGACAGGCCAAAGTCCTTCCAACCTTTCAGCAAGTGTTGGGGCCCCTACTGGGACCAAAGGTTATGTCCGTTTGCTGGATTAGAAAGAGAAAGCCCTTAGTCTATTTAAACTCAGCCTTTTATACCAAAAGCCCTTTCTTTGTTCCCCTTGGGCCTTTCGTACCTGTTGGAACCAGTATATAACAACCACCCAAGAGGTAGTACTTCTCTGGAGCTGTTTACAATCTCAGAGATTGCAGTAATCGCTCCCCACTGTTTTTCAGTTCCTGGATGAACTGCAGTAATCCTCCCCCCATGAAGGTAAATACAATTCCTAGTCCACAGTGTTACACAGAACATTCATAAATTTAATACAGTACAATCCACAAAGGTACTGAATGTGGTTGCAATCTATTACAGCAGCTATTGTACAAAATGCTCCAGTTAGAAACCCATGCTATGTATCATCTGAAATTTTAAGATCAAGCTTTCCCTTGTTATAAAGTGTTAACTTCATTCTAGATGTTTGCACAAAGCTGGCTGCTAAAATTATGAGGGAAAACCCATATAGTGATCAGGATGACATTTTACATCATGAGTTGCTGTGCGGTGTATTAAGATATTTTTTCAGTATTTTCCTTTCACAGTTCCACAAAAATAGTTTTCCATGCACAAGAGGATTTAAAAGGTGCAATGAAAGAAACGAAGAGCCCAACTTACAAACACACGCTTGATTATTTTTACTCATGTTCTCACATCAGAGCAACTTAGTTGGGCTACTCATGAGTAAATTTATTACAGTGTCCCCACATCTACACTACTACATTCCTGTACACTCTAGCCCTGATTCTTCTCTCCCTTTATGTTAGTTTTACCCACATGGAGTTAGTCTTGGCTTACACCTGTATAAGCAAGAAAAGAATCTTAATAGAAAGAACAACGAATTTCAAAATATTGTGTATTTTCTCTTGCTGCAAACTAGACATGCTAATTTCCATGATGAATTAACTAACCGCTGTAGGGGTATATTAAACATACATACTGTTTTTTTAAAAAATCTTTTCTCTTTTAGTTCCCTACCCTCCTCGAAATATTTCTGTCCAGATTGTACATATGAACAAGAATAACTGGGAGGAACACAGTGGAAATTTCCCAGAAGAATCATTCATGGGACCACAGGATGTAATAGGGCAAGATAAACTTATCCATTTTTCTAATAGCGCAACTGAAATTCCCTCAGCAAACACCTCTTATGCATGGCCTGATTACCACTATAACAGCACTGATTACACAACTACAACCCAACCATACTGGTGGACTAATGAAGCTGATTCATCAGAAAGTGAAGATGAGTTTGTCAATGTAGTTCCCAGTGAATATGAGAACAGCAGTACAGCCAGCATGTCAGGGAAACTTACACCAGAAACTCCATCTTTCCTCCCTGTGCAAATGGTGCTAAGCTGGTTGCCACCAAAACCACCCACAGCATTTGATGGATTTCATATTAACATTGAAAGAGAAGGTAAAGTAAAACCCAGTCTTTTTTTATATCATTCCTAGTGGTGACTTCTTCTCCTCAGAATAATTAGGGGATAGCAAACCTTAAGTATTTTCATTCAGATTTCTTGTGTCTGCAAAACTGGGATGGAGATAAGAGTATGCATTCGTTCTATAATATACGGTGTTTCTTGTTTCTAGTCAGGCTGGAAATACTACAAGAAGATCTCCTCTATCATGTGGGTTCTTCGTGACTAAGATGAAGCAAAGCATCAATTTAATTTCTGACATAGTCTACATATTTTCTGTTGAGGACCTACATTGTCAGGAGAGATTAACGTGATGCTCTAAGAGGTCCTTTCTGTTTCCACCTGCTATGACTTTCTTATTTCATTCAGGACCAGTAGTGAGTGTGGTAACAAGGAGAAATGAAATCTAAACATGGGAACCAGATCTCAGCTACTCTGAGCTCATACTTGTGCAACTCACATACATTTGTAATGAGAGCTAACCAAATATTGTATTAATTAATTCACTTTGATTCACTTTGAGTTCTGGGCAAAAGCTCAGGCTACATTATTATTGCTCACTCCAAGTGCTCAAGAATCATGAGAATTTAAAATTTGGGGTTTTTTATTTGCCTTCTAGGGTTTTGAGCCTTTCTAGTTCACATTTTTAAGCTTTTTTTCTGCCAAAATGAATCCTGCCCTCCTTTCTTTTTAATGAAAGCTGAGATTCTTACAAAATAACATGATCTGAGGGATTATGAAAAACACCAAATATTGCAAGACTCGCAATAAAATCATGAGAATTGGCAAGCCTGTCACTGGCAAAACAGCATTAACATAAATCTGCACTGTGACCAGGCTGTAGTCTCTTATGGAGCTACCAAATCAGGAATAATTTCCATAAGAGACAGGGTTTCTGGGTTAAGGAGTATCCTGGAATACTCTGAAACACCCTTCTATGGCTTTGATCATGGGGAGTGAACTCAGGGGTTTTGAGGAAGCTAGAGTCACATGCCGTTTGGCCAGCTTTTTACTTGCACATATGCACAAAAGACACAACTTGATTTTGGGCCATAGTGAAGAGGTTCTGCCCACTACCTTATTTCACTGTAAGAGTGTTGCCCTGTACGTTAATATTTTTAAATATCTCCTCTTTTAATACTACTGAAGACGCTTTCATGACAATAGGATTCTTGTTGCACAGGAGTTTCACATGTGCATACTGTTTACTCCTTTTGTCGAGTCTAAGTGCTGTATCTGTTGTGAAGTCATAAGTTCCATAGGAGTTGATTATGAGTCTCACAAGCAAAGCATGGGGACTTCAGGTTGGATATGGTGGGAGGGATAGCTTAGTGGTTTGCACATTGGTCTGCTAAGCCAAGGGTTGTGAGTTCAATCTGTGAGGGGGCCATTTAGGGATCTGGGGCAAAAATCTGTCTGGGGATTGGTCCTGCTTTAAGCAGGGGGTTGAACTAGATGATCTCCTGAGGTCTCTTCCAACCCTGATATTCTATGAACACCACAAACAGATGAAATGCTTAAACAACATGGGTCAACTTTTCATGTAAATATCCTTAGGGCTTGTCTACCCAGGAGCTAGCCAAAAATAGCTATTGTGGAATAGCTTTTGGAAGTGGCTTAAGCAGAAAAAGGCACTGAGTGCACAATAAAAGTGTCCGTATGGGCAGTTACTGTGGAATAGCTCTTGTGCTATTAAATTCACATGCTAGCTTATTTTGCAACAGCTTCCCCGTGTGTACAAGTCCTAAGTGATAAAAACTGGGAGTTGGGGGTGGGTGGGGGAGGGAAGGGATCATAGGACTTAATTCTCTTTTTTTACACCAGTTTTACAGTGGTGTAAAGATTACTCCAGTGACTTCATTGTAGTTACTCCAGATCTACACTGGTGTCAGTGACAGCAGAATCAAGCCCATAGAATGTAGAGATTAAAAAGATCTATTGCATCATCCAGCTGTCCCTGCCTGTGGAGAAGTTTCCCTATGGAACCTAAAGTAAAAGAGAGAGAGAGAATATATAGGCTATCTTCAGGCAAAAGTTTCTCTAAATGGAAAGCTGAAAAACATGTTCTGTTGGGTGTTTAGGGGGTTGGTTGGTGGAGTATGGGAGAGGGCCTTCAATGCATCATAAAGCAATAGTGAGGTAACCTGCGCTAGAGATTTTTCATCCACTTCTCCAGATGATTTTTCAACTGGCCCTTTCTGACAGCTAGTTTTCTTAGACTTTCTGCTGTTTGGGGCAGGGAAATTTTTCAGAACAATAAGGAGAGCGAAGAAAAAATAGCAAACTCTTTTCTACCACACTACATTGTTTTTCACTTTCAAGTGTTTCATGGTCACGACAATCTTCCTTAATCATCAGTGTTACTGAATGAAATTTTGACCATGGTCTATTATTACTTTACACCTGTGCGTAGGCCTTGGTCATTAATTATTCTTGGACTGACAGCAAGGGAATAAAACTACCTGCATAAATCCAGACCTCTTCCAACCTTTTCATCCTGCAGCAGAGACAGTATTAGCATAGCCAATACAAATCAGTTCCTCGGTAGTCAGAGCCCTCTCAAATTTCAATTAATTCGCACTTATTTTTCTTCTTCTTCCCTTATTTAGAGAAAACCACAGAATTTTTGACGGTAGGTGAAGATACTCACGAATTTATTGCTGAACTGAAAGAACCAGGGAAATATAAGTTATCTGTGACAACCTTTAGTTCCTCTGGGTCTTGTGAAATTCGGAGAAGTCAATCAGCCAAAACGCTTAGTTTTTACATCAGTAAGTATCTAAATGATGATTTCACCCATACAATGTATCTTTAACAGTATATAAGGTGTGATAAATGAAACACTGAATGAGGTTATTCATCAACCTACAACAGTCCCAACAGAGCCTGGTCTCCATGAATTTTCATATGGCAGGGAACAGGACACATTAAAAACCAGGTAAGCAAACCTGCCCTTATGGGGCTTTATCCTGCAATCTTGCCTGTGTTAAGAATCAAATGTTGGGTAGATATCTGGTAGAGTCATTGCTAGCTATTCAAGAAGGAACTCACATGAACATGGAACTTGAATTTTTTGCAGGCAAAATGAAAAATAGGCCCAACCTGCAAAATTCAGAAGTAGGAAACTATATGATTATTTACTTGTAGGATTCTAGGGGTGAGGGCAACTATAGGTTTTATAAAACAGTGTAATCTATGTGAAATAACACCATATAGCTTAAATCTAGATCACAACTGACAGCTAAGTCAATAAGTGAGATACAGGTAGATTAGCTCAGACTTTCACCCATCTGAGGACCAAGTTCACATTTTCAGACACAAGTGCATGAGTTGCCTGAATAACTCCAACAGGAAAGTGAGACAAACATTGCACAAAATAAAATCAACAGAAAAATGCAGTCTACAGAATCCCATACTGATAAGAAATGTGTGCCTCACCAGCCAGCCTCAACTCTGAGAGAATGGCACCTGCCTAGAGACAGAATACTACAGCTAGATATCCTAGACGCAGTTGGCAGCATTGCCTATAGTTCTGGTCTATAATGCCTAACACTTTCCATTATAATCCCCTGGTTTTAATTGCTTGTAACCTTTCCAAACTTTAACTATGCACACTGAAATTTTCCATGTCAGATGGCTGTCTCGAGCTGCATGTGTTTTTTTTTTCAAAGTTTCAGAAATCCTATCACTGAAAAATGAACAGTTCTTGGCAGGGCCGCTCAGAGGATTCAGGGGGCCTGGGGCAGGGCTGGGTCTTCGGTGGCAGGTCCCTCTGCCAAAGAATGAAGCGGTGGCGGTAGAGCTGCCTAAGTGCCGCCAATCGCGGCTTTTCCCCCCCCACCCCATCACTTGTGGCACTTGTATTCATCGGGTGGCGCCTGCTGCCGAAGTGCTGCCAAAACCCCGGAGAGACTTGTGGGGCCCCTATGGGGCCTGGGGCAAATTGCCCTACTTACCCCCCTCACTCCCCTCCAGTGGGCGGCCTTGGTTCTTGGAGACCACAGAGAGAGAAGAAGAGAGGGACAGCTGATGCAAGAAGGGGTGCCAGAGTACTTCTGCTATGACAATTTCACCACCCTGTGAATTTTTTTCACAGATACCAGCTAGTAATAGCTAGTGTAACAGCAGAGTCATATACTATATTTTAAATTTGATAGCAATAATACAGGACTATACTATCCCATTTCCAACCCTCCTCCTCAAAGTTTGGGATATAAATTAATCTTATTTATTCCTGTTAAATACAATACAATTTATTCCTAATAAATTACAATTCCTTCTAGCCAGAGTTGGTGCTCTCCAGGGAATGTAATATTCAAAAGATGTAATGCATAAGTGGAGCTATACCAGGGATGAATTTGGCTCATTGTGTACAAAGAACATTATCTATATTAAAATGATACAGTAATGTAATAAATGTTTACAGGCTATATGAAATGCAGAAAATGGGTTTTTGTAATTCATAGACTCTAAGGCCAGAAGGACCATTATGATCATCTAATCTGACTTCCTGCATGGCACAAGCCATAGAACTTCTCCAAAATAATTCCTAAAGCAGATGTTTTAACAAAACATCCAATCCTGATTTTGAAATAGGCAGTGATGGAAAATCCACTATGACCCTTGTTAAATTGTTCTAATGGTTAATTACCCTCACCCTTAAAAATTTACTCTGTATTTCCCATTGGAATAGCTTCAACTTCAGCCATTGGACCTTTCTCCACTAGACTGAAGAGCCCATTATTAAATATTTGTTTCTGATGTAGGTTTTTATAGATAATCAAGTCACCTCCTCTTTCTTAAGATAAATTGATCTCCGTGAGTCTGTAAGGTGTGTTTTCTAGTCCTTAAATCAGTCTTGTGGCTCTTCTCTGAACCCTCTCCAATTTTCAGCCTCCTTCTTTAATTATGGGCATCAGAACCGGATGCAGTACTCCAGAAGCAGTCTCAATATAGAGATAAAAGCTCTCAACTTTGACTCAAGATTGCTCTTTTTATGCATCCCAGGATCGCTTTTGCTCTTTTGGCCCCCAGCGTCACACTAGGAGCTCATCTTCAGCTGATTACCCACCATGACCCTCAAATCTTTTTCAGAGTCACTGTTTCCCTGGATAGAGTGCCCTGTCCTGTAAGTATGACCTATATTCTTTGTCCCTGGATGTACACATTTACATTTAACTGTACTGTATTAAAACACACACATATGTGTACATCTAGGAACAAATGCTGCTTTCAGTTTGCTTTGAAAGCCTTTAGGACAGCACAGAGACTTATTAGGTTCTCTTTGGTTGTTCTGTCAAATCCCGAAAGACTCAAGACTCTTAGTATTCTAGGTGGATTTTGTAAACCTTTCTGGTGGCCTGCCAAGACTGAGGTATCCACAGGAAGCAGATGGGGAGAAATTACCCCTTAGTTTATCTGGCTAATTGGGCTTTGTGTGGTGACATATACAGAAGTTGGGGAGTGGAATACACTCCCAAACTGGGGGTAGGGCATGGGAGAGCGCTGCGGTTTCTGCACAGCCACTGTTCATGTTCCTGGGCTTAGAAGAAGAGCTGAAACCTCTACATGTACTCGGTGACCACATAGACATCCTGATGACCCTTCTCCTTTCTGTGCTGATCTACAAATACTGAAATGAATTGGTGGTTTCAGTGCTGTTTGTTGTGTCCTGGGATCTGTAACACAAAATTCCCTGTTGCTATTGGCACTAATGGGCCATCTCAGCAGCAGAGACCAAGAGCTGATTGGGCATGGAGACCAAATAACATTGTAGTATAGCAGTGAATTGTACTGGTGGGACGGTGTGGGGAGCTCTTGCTGCTGTTGTCAGTTCTGTCCCGGGTCTGTCGGTGTAAAGGGCTGTCAATTCAGCACCTTTCGCTACCATGAAATTAACTTCTAACAGCAGAATGTTTTAAAAGACATAAATGCAGGCACTTTAAATACACAGGGTAAAGCCAGGGAATTGGCCTGCCTTATGTGCAGAGGCGGCTCCAGGCACCAGCACTCTAAGCGCGTGCTTGGGGCGGCAAGCCGCGGGGGGTGCTCTGCCGGTCGCCGCGAGGGCGGCAGGCAGAGTGCCTTCGGTCGCTTGCCTGCAGAGGGTCCGCTGGTTCTGTGGCTTCGGTGGACCTCCATGCTTGGGGCAGCAAAATGTCTAGAGCCGCCCCTGCTTATGTGTTCTTCTCCGGGAATGTTTCAGGTCCGACGGGGGAATGGATTGAAGAACTGACAGAAAAGCCCCAGCACGTGAGTGTGACTGTGTTAAGTTCTACCACTGCCTTAATGTCCTGGACGTCTTCGCAAGACAGCAGCAGCAACAACACGATAGTGTCTGTTGTGTCACTGACATGCCAGAAGCAAAAGGAGAGTCAAAGACTTGAAAAGCATTATTGCACTGAGGTAAGGGGCAGAAAATATAGACTCCTCAAATACAGTAAGAAAAATAAATACATTCAGTAAACCTCCTCATAATAGTGCTCGCTGAGCTGTGTAAGAAGCAACGTTTATCCATCAGTCTGCAAGTGATGTTATACACTTATGAACATTATTGTGGCGACAGTCCAAAACACTGCAGTGACACAAGTCTAAGCAGAGATAAGACACCATCCATAAGGCCCTGATTCATTAAAACACTTTAAGCATGTGCTGAAGTCCATTCCTATTCATGAAAGCATTATAGTGTATATTTAACTTTAAGCACATGCATACATTTTTTCTTAAACTGGGGCTAAAGTTTTCATGTAGAATAATATCTAGCTCTAAATGTTCCCAAAGTTGAGGATGATGGGATCTGAGGTTTCAATTCAGGCTTTCGTAGTGACATGTCTGAGTAAAGGGTGCAAGTACAAATAATCCAAACTGCCCGTGTTCTAGCTGCATCCCAGCCAGTACGAATTCAGACTTCTGTGGGTTCAGGTTCACCAGAAGTGGTTTATGACGTGATGACAAAAAACTTTGAGGTAGAATAGAGGAAGAAGTTCTGGTTTGGGTTAATTTAACTTTGTGGTTAGAATGTGGGCCTGAATTACAGCTTCATGAGCACTGCAGAAATGGATTCATAACCATTTATTTGAATAAAAACTGAGAATTTATTTTGCTTTTTAAATTATTTTCATTGAACATTTGCCCACCTCTAACCAGAACACAGCCAGGTTCTCCTGCCTCTATTATTGATGGCCATTTGTTTGAATTCTCTCTGGCAAGCAGAAAGAAGTAAGACCTGGTACAGAGTTCATGCATTCCTTCTCCCGTTGTCTGTAAATAAAAGGTATCCTACCTTCCTAAAGGAGCTCTCTAGATTAACAGTTGCACTACCATCTCCACTGTAATAAAACATTGTTCACGCTGACAGCTGCTTGAACAATTTCATGCTGGCAATACAAATTGTTAGAAATTGTGCTAAGATTGTTGCTGAAAAAACATCTTTCCCCTATTCACTGAAAAGATTCAGTAAAAGATACTTTTCCCAAGGCTGCTCTGAACACTTACTGATTCTTAAGAATATAAGATTTGTCATACTGGATCAGACTGAATCCACCATCTAGACAGCACCCTGCCTCTGGCACTGGCCAGTATCTGATGTTTCTGAGCTGAGGCTTTTATGCTGATACTTCAGTACCAGATGCTTCAAAACGGGGGAGGAGGGGGAATCCATAAGCCCCCCAGCTAATTTGTACAGTACTGTACTTGAGGGCTGGCGGAGGGCAATTCCTTTCTGATCCATGCAATCAACTGACACCCTGACTCTCATGAGGTTAGAATACTATTATAATATTGCCTTTAGCTCTCATGGGTGCAGATGAATTAGATGGGCACAAAGTAATTTCAGATGTTTATTGAAACCACAGTATGTAAACACAGAGTTACACCTGGGAGGAATCTGGTGCTCTAGTCTCATTACCATACAATATACTCACTGTAAATGTCTCCTGGTTGTCATGACTGACCTTGTACTGCAGTAAAAAAGGGTGTTACGTTCTCTGGGTCAAATCGTGAGTGAGCTCAATGGGCTGAGCAGTCACAATTCCCATCTCAGCATTTGACTATCCTGTTCTCACTGAAATGAATCAACATTTTGCCATTGACTTCAGTAGGTTCAGTATTATGTCCTTTGGCCGTTGAAATGCAGCTAGGTGAGTACTATTTCAGCCCTCCTTTTTTCTTTCTTACTCACCAAATGAATACTTTGTATCTTATTTGTTCCCCTTCTGATAGGTGAATTCAAGCAACAGCATCATTGAAAATCTTGTTCCCGGTGCCCAGTACCAGGTTGTGATTTATTTACGTAAAGGCCCATTGGTTGGACCTCCTTCTGATCCTGTTACATTTGCCATTGGTAACCCATGCGTCTACTATTCGAACTGATTTTTTTGTTTTGAACAGCTTACCTTTTAGATCTCTTAGGGTGTTCCTTCACTGGAGCAGGAGGTGTAATTTCTAGTTCAGGTAGACATACCCACACTAGGGCCTGGTCTACACTACGTGTTTAAACCGATTTTAGCAGCGTTAAACCCATTTAACGCTGTACCCATCCACACAACGAGGCCCTTTATATCGATATAAAGGGCTCTTTAAATCGGTTTCTGTACTCCTCCCCAACGAGAGGAGTAGCGCTAAAATCAGTATTGCCATATCAGATTAGGATTAGTGTGGCCGCAAATCGACGGTATTGGCCTCCGGGTGGTATCCCACAGTGCAGCACTGTGACCGCTCTGGACAGCAATCTGAACTCGGATGCACTGGCCAGGTATACAGGAAAAGCCCCGCGAACTTTTGAATTTCATTTCCTGTTTAGCCAGCGTGGAGAGCTCACCAGCACAGGTGACCATGCAGAGCTCACCAGCACAGGTAACAATGCAGTCTTCTGAGAATCGAAAAAGAGCTCCAGCATGGACTGCACGGGAGGTACTGGATCTGATCGCTATATGGGGAGAGGATTCTGTGCTAACAGAACTCCGTTCCAAAAGATGAAATGAAAAAACATTTGAAAAAATTTCCAAGGCTGTGATGGAGAAAGGCCACACCAGGGACTCAGTGCAGTGCAGAGTGAAAGTTAAGGAGCTCAGACAAGCCTACCAGAAAACCAAAGAAGCAAATGGAAGGTCCGGGGCAGGACCAAAAACATGCTGCTTCTACGCTGAGCTGCATGCAATTCTAGGGGGTTCTGCCACAACTACCCCACCCCTGTCCCTGGATTCCGAGGTGGGGGTGGTAATCGCAGCCATGGCTGAGGATTCTGTGAACGGGGAAGATGAGGAGGAGGAAGAGGAGGATGAGCTTGCGGAGAGCACACAGCACTCCATTAGCCCCAACAGCCAGGAGCTTTTTCTCACCCAGACGGAATTAACCTCCCAGCCCTCCCAAGCCACTAGCCCAGACAGTGAAGCCATGGAAGTGACCTCTGGTGAGTGTACCTTTGTAAATATAAAACATGGTTTAAAAGCAAGCGTTTTGTAATGATTGATTTGCCCTGAGGACTTGGGATGCATTCGCGGCCAGTACAGTATTGGAAAAGTTTGTTAACATGTCTGGGGATGGAGTGGAAATGCTCCAAGGACATCTCCATGAAGCTCTCCTGGAGGTACTCCAAAAGCCTTTGCAGAAGGTTTCTGGGCAAGGCAGCCTTATTCTGTCCACCATGGTAGGACACTTGACCACGCCTTGCATGTAGCAAGTAATTGGGTATCATTGCATGACAAAGCCTAGCTGTGTATGGTCCCGGTGATTGCTGGCAGTCAAGCAACATCTGGTCTTTATCTCACTATGTTATCCTCAGGAGAGTGATATCATTCATGGTAACCTGGTTGAAATTCAGGAATTTAATTAAGGGGACAGAGATGGCCATTCCTACTGGGCTGTTTGCCTGTTGCTTAAAAGAAATCCTTCCTTGCCGGTAGCCAAGCAGGGGGAGGGGAGGAGGGGAATAGCACTGAGCTTTTTCCTGTTTGGCTATCAGGGATCTTCCCTGCTACCAGCCACGCGGTTGGGGGGGGCGGGGAAGGGGGGTGATTAGCGGGGATCTTCCATGATACCAGCCATGCGGTGGGGGGAGGGGTAAAGCGATCATCCCACAAAATTGGAGGGGGGGGTGGTTTCTGCTGCTGCATGTTAACAGGAAAGAAGCATCACTGAATGGGATTTGCTTGGTATTTAGGAAAGGAGGGCACTGTGTATATGAGGGCTGCAGAAGCTGAAAGACAATGGCTTACCATGGCCGCATGCAAGCTGAATTCTGATGCCCGGGCCTGCGTCTGTGAGATCTCTAACACCAGAGCCGCAGGCACTCAATATTAAGATGCAAAATATGACCTTGTAGTGAAATCACATGTGCTATGTAAGGTGAATAGTGTTGTTCACTGTGAAAGAGTATAACCATTGTTCTGTAAAATGTATCTTTTAAAATACTTCTCTCCCTTTTTTTCCCTCCCTCATGCAGCTGCAAATTTTACAAGCCTCCCTACTCCATCCCGAAGGCTATCTCAGAGAAGGCGGAGGAAAAAGAAGACGCGAGACGAAATGTTCTCGGAAATCATGGAAGTAACCCGCAATGAAAGAGCTCATCTGAATGAGTGGAAGGACGTGGTATCAAATTACAGGAAAGATGCCAATGAACGTGAGGACAGGAGGGACCAACGTGAGGATAGGAGAGATGCTTGAGATGAGAGGTGGTGGCAGGAAGATCAGAGGTGTAGGCAGGAAGATCAGCGGTGGCGGGATGCAATGCTGGGGCTGCTGCGTGATCAAACTGATATCCTCCGATGTCTGGCAGAGCTTCAGGAAGAGCAGCGGGGTCACAGAGTGCCACTGCAGCCCCTGTGTAACCACCCTCACCACTCACCATGTTCCATGTCTTCCTCACCCAGACGTGTAAGAACGCGTGGGGGGAAGGCTTCGTGCACCCACCCACTCCACCTCTGTGGATAGCCCAACCAAAAGGCTGTCATTACATTGAAATGTTTTTAGTGGCCTTTTCTTCACTCCTATCCTCCTCCCAAACCACACCCAGGACACCTTGTCAGTTCTCTCCCTCTTTTTATAAAGACTTTTTAATAAAGAATACATGATTTTTAAACGATAATGACTTCATTTCCTTAAGCAAGCTGTAATCGAAGGGGGAGGGTGGCTTGCTTACAGGGAATGAGTCAATCAAGAGGGGCGGCCATAAAGGTCTCCCTCTTACTCTCACAGAGATTGTGGAGCACACAGCAAGCTGCAATAACAAAGGGGACATTGGTTTGGCTGAGGTCTGAGCGAGTCAGTAATGTGCACCAGCGCGCCTTTAAATGGCCAAATGCACATTCTACCACCATTCTGCACTTGCTCAGCCTGTAGTTGAACAGCTCCTGACCACTGTCCAGGCTGCCTGTGTATGGCTTCATAAGCCGTGGCATCAAGGGGTAGGCTGGGTCACCCAGGATAACTATAGGCATTTCAACATCCCCAGCTGTTATTTTCTGGTCTGGGAAGAAATTCCCTTGCTGCAGCCGTTTAAACAGAGTAGTGTTCCTGAAGACGCGAGCGTTATGAACCCTTCCTGGCCATCCCACGTGGATGTTGGTGAAACGTCCCTTGTGATCCACCAGTGCTTGCAGCACCGTTGAAAAGTACTCCTTGCGGTTTATGTACTGGGTGCCCTGGTGCTCCGGTGCCAAGATAGGGACATGGGTTCCATCTATCGCCCCCCCCACAGTTAGGGAATCCCATTGCAGTAAAGCCATCCACTATGACCTGCACGTTTCCCAGAGTCGCAACCTTTCATAGCAACAGCTTAATGATTGCTTTGGCTCCTTCCATCACAGCAGTCCCCACAGTAGATTTTCCCACTCCAAATTGATTCCCGACTGACTGGTAGCTGTCTGGTGTTGCAAGCTTCCAGAGGGCTATTGCCACTCGCTTCTCCACTGTGAGGCCTGCTCTCATCTTGGTATTCTGGCATTTCAGGGCAGGGGAAAGCAAGTCACAAAGTTCCATGAAAGTGCCCTTACGCATGCGAAAGTTTTGCAGCCACTGTGAATCGTCCCACACCCGCAAAACTATGCGGTCCCACCAGTTTGTGCTTGTTTCCCGGGCCCAAAATTGACGTTCAGTGGCTAGAACCTGCCCCATTAACAGCAGGATCTCCAAAGCGCAGGGGCCCGTGGTTTGAGAGAATTCTGTGTCCATGTCCTCATCACTCTCGTCGCCGCGCTGCCGTAGCCGCCGCCTTGTCCTCGCCTGTCCTTGCAGGTCCCGGTTCAGCACAGCCTGCACGAGAATATGCGAGGTGTTTACAATGTCCACGATTGCAGTATTGATCTGAGCAGGGTCCATGCTTGCCGTGCTATGGCATCTGTACAGTTCACCCAGGAAAAAAGGCGCGAAACGGTTGTCTGCTGCTTTCACGGAGGGAGAGGTGAGGCTGTACCCAGAACCACCCGCGACAATGATTTTTGCCCCATCAGGCACTGAGATCTCAACCCAGAATTCCAAGGGGCGGGAGAGACTGCGGGAACTATGGGATAGCTATGGGATAGCTATCCACAGTGCAACGCTCCAGAAATCGACGCTAACCTCGGACCATGGACGCACACCGCCGAATTAATGTGCCTAGTGTGGCCGCGTGCACTCGACTTTATACAATCTGTTTTACAAAACCGGTTTATGTAAAATCAGAATAATCCCGTAGTGTAGACATACCCTAGTTCTTGTCAAGCTAGCATGCTGAAAACCGCGGTGTGGCTGCAACTGCACAGGCGACAGGACAGACTAGTCACTCCAGATGAGATTGTACTTAGGCCGGTTAGCCCATCCCACCACCTGTGCACCGGGGTTGCACTGCTATTTTTAGCGTGCTAGCTTGATTCAAGCTAGCACAGGTACATCTACACCAGCTTGAAGTTACACCTTCAGCCTCAGTGCAGACATATTCAGAGCCTGTTCAGAAGTGTAGCATATTTTGCTGGGTATGCTTGCCATGTTGGTGGTTAAAATAGATTATTTTTCATGTGTTGTTTAACTGCATTACGGAGGATGGGAAGAAGTGCAGGAGGTATCTGAAGGTGTCTTTAGTGAAAAGAGTGACAGCCTATTATAGGGTTAGGCTTTCACTCCAACATAGAAGGAGTTATGTCTAAGATTTAGAAATGAGGGGGTTGGAGTTAGGGCCCTATATTTATACTTAGGCACCTAAATAAATACTGTAACTTTTAGAGGTGTGGCGCATCCGTGAGAGTTGGTGTCTTCAGTGGGAGCTGAGAGTAGCTCAGCACCTTGGAAATTAAGCCATTAATTTGTACATGGGTTTAGGAACCTAACTTTAAGCGATCAGGTTTTCTGAGAAAATGCCCTTCAATGTACCACCGTGGCTAAGACACTGGACTCAGATTCAGGAGATCTGGGTTTTTTCCTGGTTCTGTCACTGGCTTATCATATGCCTTGTAAGAGAGCTGGTAACTAGAAATTAGGGCTGCTTGTTTCTTCTCAAAACTGCTATGCACTGTCCTTGATGGAAGGAATAAAGATAAAATGACAAAGTTAACTACACCCATGCATAGCTCCCACACGTGTAAAGTTCTTGCCCAAAGGCCATTTCTAGGTATATTTTCTAATCTGGATTTCATAACAAAATCAGGGGTGTCATGGAATCAAACAACAATGTGTGACACATTCAAACAAGGGCAAATTCATCATTCAAATTCCTATTTGAAAGGTTTGATTTGGTGAAATTATAGGTAGTGGTTAAGGCTGAAGCAAAATTAAGAAAAATAACACTTACAAAAAGTAGTTCTCCTCTTCATCCTCATTGTCATAGTTTCATTAGAAAGATTCTGATATTCTGAGAAGGTGCTGAAAGGATAGATTTATGAGGGAATGGATGATTTTGTGTGCTGTTACATATTTGGGCATTCTGGATTTTATTCTTTGCTCTGGCACCTACACAGAGTGGATTAAACTCTGCAACCTTTACTCATGCTGAGTGATACCTACTTAAGCAGGTAGTCCCATTGAAGTACATATCTGAGTAAGTGCTTTCCAGCATGAATAAAGGTTGCAGAGTCTGGCTGTGTGACATAGTTGTTCAGATCACTCTCTATTTCAATTTCACCAGCTATAAAACAGGGATAATAACACTTGCATTCTGTGTCTTAACTAATGCTTGAAAAGCACTTTTAGGTATTTTCCATGGACGGTTGAATAGACATGAAAGTATTCTTTATTATTGTCTACGCTTTCACAAGTATCATGATTTTTAATGCCTCTGTTTTTGACTACTTACATTGAGATACCTTAATGGATCCTGATTTTCAAAAAAGGGTCTGAGCATCTTCCTTTGAAAATCAGACCTCTTCAAGGCATCTCAAAATGAGCACCCCAAAATGGAAGAACCCAAAATCTGTAATCATTTTTGAAAGTTTTAGGCCTATAAGAGTTGAAGGACCAATGCTACAACTTTTTACTTCTGTATGGAGTCCCACGCAAGCTGTTAGGCATATGCATGGGAGTAATTATTGCCAAAATGGACCAAAAATATGAATAGCAGGTTAAAGGGGAGAGAAAACTAGTTGTGAAAATGTGTGTAGTTGCTAATGACAATGTGAATAACCCCAGTTTCTTGTTTTATAGTACCCACTGGAATAAAGGATTTGATGCTTTACCCTTTGGGACCTACAGCTGTGATTCTCAGTTGGAACAGGCCTTACCTTGGAGTGTTCAGGAAATACGTTGTAGAAATGTTTTACTTCAACCCATCAACGATGACCTCTGAGTGGATGACCTACTACGAAATTGCAGCTACTGTCTCCTTAACTGCATCAGTGGTAAAGTAACCATTACAGATTATCACCCACACCTGCATGTATGGTGCTTGCTCCTGGTAATGTTTCTTTCAGATGTTGCCCACTGACCAGCAGACACACCAGATTCCATTAAACCCTGGATGTTTTCCACATGCGATAGAGAGATTTATCATGATATTAGAGAGAGATTTTCCCCAGGGAATGCCAGAAAATCATGGTAAAGTTAATGAATGTGCAAATTATTTATTGTATATCTAGTAGGGGGATAGTAAATGGATCTTCCCTCCATTGGAGTGTGGATGGGTTCAGTGGCTATATATGGCACTGTAGCCCATGAGTGTTTGGTGTTCCAAGACTTCAGGGCAGATTCCTTCCCAGCCTCAGTCCTTGCAGGACTTCCCTGTGCAAAGTTCATTTGCTAGGGCTGCGTTCAAGGTGAGAGGACTTGACCCAACAGAATTAAAACATTAACCCCTCCCCACTGAATTATCCCCTGCCCCCTCCCACTGTGCACCTCCACAGTTGTGTGGTCAAAAACTTTTGCAACTGTAGCATCTCCATGAGGAAATAGCATAAAGCCCCATTTACATAGCTAGCATTGATAATGTCAGTGAATCATCTGGAATATTTAGTTTTTGAGTTATGTGCATGCCAAAAGAAACTTAAAGGCCCTGAACCTGCAAATGTGCTTAAGCATATATGTCATGGTATAATCTCCCACTCTGAACCTTAGCCTCCAAAAGATGGGGTACCAGCATGAATTCCTCTAAGCTCAATTACCAGCTTAGTACTTGTAGCGCTGCCACCAACCAGGAATTCCAGTGCCTGGTACACTCTGATCCCCACAAAACCTTGCCCGGGGACCCCCAAGACCCAGTCCCTCTGGATCTTAACACAAGGAAAGTAAACCCTTTCCCTCACCGTTGCCTCTCCCAGGCTTCCCCTGGAAGATTATTGTGATTCAAATTCCTTGAATCTTAAAACAGAGAGGAAAATTCACCTTCCCCCCTCCTCCTCTCTTCCCCCCCCCAGACTCTCCCTGAGAGAGAAAGTAATCTTAACACAGAGAGAAAATTACCCTTTCTCTCCCCCTTCCCTCCTTTCTCCCCACCAATTCCCTGGTGAATCCAGACCCAGTCCCCTGGGGTCTCACCAGAATAAAAAAACAATCAGGTTCTTAAACAAGAAAAGCTTTTAATTAAAGAAAGGGAAAAAAAACAGTAAAATTTATCTTTGTAAATTTAAGATGGAATATGTCACAGGGTCTTTCAGCTATAGACACTGGGAATACCCTCCCAGCCCAAGTATACAAGTACAAATTAAAATCCTTTAAGCAAAATACAAATTTGAACTCCTTCCAGCCAAATACACATTTGCAAATAAAGAAAACAAACATAAGCCTAACTCGCCTTATCTACCTAGTACTTACAATTCTGAGCACATAACAGCCTGTATCAGAGAGATTGGAGAGAAACCTGGTTGCACGTCTGGTCGCTCTGAGCCCCCAGAGTGAACAACCAAAAACTAACAGCACACACAAAGACTTCCCTCCCTCAAGATTTGAAAGTATCCTGTCCCCTGATTGGTCCTCTGGTCAGGTGACAGCCAGGCTCACTGAACTTGTTAACCCTTTACAGGCAAAAGAGACATGAAGTACTTCTGTTCTATTAACTCTTAACTATCCGTTTATGACAATATGCATAAAACTTCGCAAGATTGAGGACTTTCAGCAGATGTGTACACTTCATTCCATCCCCTCTTCCCTACACACTTTTCTAGCTGTCAAGTGCGGATGGATAAATTTTGTTAAAATTTTACCTTTGGACTGAGAAAAACAATAGACAATTTCAGCTGAAAAAGAGAATTGCTTAGGAAGTTGAGTTTGAAAGAAAACAAGGATAGCAATAGCTGTTGCTCCTATTGAAAACTATAATCATTTGTGACTCATGCATAACACTATTCATGTAGTCATTGTAGTAACACTGGTTTAACTGGAATTGTAGTAACACTGGTTTAATTGGAATTTAAACCTCCAAATTTAAAATGTAAAACTCTCTAAGGAAATGAGAAAGCAAAATAAACTACTAAATGAGTAATTTGTCATTATCATGATGCAGCAGAATTAGAGTAAAACCCAAGAGATCTTAGAAATAATGACATTTAATATGAAGTTCAAAAGTTAAGATGGTTGACAAGTAATATTGTCCAACGTTGTTTTGCATTCTAGTTGATATTGATAGGAGGTACATGCAGAGATAAGAGGAGTTAGAACTCCTTTATCTCAATTTAAATCTTTGCATGGAAGGATTAGATTTTTATTGGTAAATTGTCGATTTCACCAAACAAAACACACAACAATGAAAAAATATTTCCATCAACGATAATTTAAATTTACCAGTAGGCAAAGTAAGAAGAATGCTACCTAAGAACTTATTGCTTTGATGTAAGGATATTTATTTTGTGTATTTTGATGTGAGATGTTGACAATTGGTGTGTTTTAAAGCTTTAACTTTTTTAATCTCCATCTCTGCTGTCATTCAATAACTCTCTGACTCCCCATGTAATTTCCCACAACTGTGAAAATTTAAATAGTTAAAATTCTAAAAAATGCTTAAAAATAAACATTGGTGTTGTCTGTCAACATTGTAAGAAAATAAAAATTGAATTCTGCCAACCCTGTCACTGTACTGTTGAAATGAAAGTGAACATTTCTTTAAAGATGAACTGCAAAATGTAATAATAAATGTTGAGTCCCATCTCTGACAAGGCTGAATGGCACTATGGTTTAACTACCTTCATAACATTATTTTCAGTCTTTTAAGCCTTTGGCTTTTGGGGGATCACTAGAAATGCCCAACAATGCACCATTATAAGACTGCCCCTGAAGTTCCCTATAACCATTACCATTCCGGCGTCTGTGATATTGCAGAATCGTGTATTCTGGGGCAACACTAACAAACCCTGAAAAAAACATATTGACTTGGCTGAGATAAAAAATGATTTTACGAAAATGTAGTTAAAAATGTTCTGGGTTGAATTCCCCCTTGTCTAGAGTCTGACAGAAAAACAGAATATTTATATTATGAAATTTGAAACAAATCAAAACAAGAAGTTCTTTTTAAAAGTGAAATTTCATTGAAATCAACATGTTCCATGGGAACATGTTGATTTTGCCTAATGACCATTTTCTAACAGGAAACTTCCATCTCAAAACTTTGGACCAGCTCTAGAAAGCAATGAGAGCGTTGGGACATGAGCAAATCCCTGCTCCCACATGTATGTTTGTACACAATATGGTTGCCATGGCTAGGAAGTGGTCTCTGTGCATAGCCCATTGCACAAATTAAAGCCTCGGTCCTGCAAACGCTTATATGAATATCTTTACTCAAGTGAATAGCTTCCTTGTGCTTAATGGTGTACTCACTGGAGTAAGGCCACACACATCCTTAGGGCGAGTACGAGATCAGGGTGTAAATGATTCATGGGAATAGAATGTACGAACGGCAGCTGTCTTGCAACAGGATATGGGCCATGCTATTGTAGCTTTTTTAATGTATCATTGCATTGCTTCCTAGGAGAAAAAGGGGTTAAGAGTAAAATTTCTTTCCAAGCATCTGCCAGAATTTAGCCCTACTTTTTTCTCTCTCTTTGAAAAGAGTTCACAAATCTAAAAGTTCAAAATGGGCTAGATTAGCCCCGGATTTAAGTGGGCTCTGTTCCACTCCAGTCAGCAGCATTGTACACATTGTGGCAGCAGTAAATCTATTCTATAGCAAGTGACAGTCATGTTTTGCATTGACAAAATCTTTACTGAGCAGTGACTTGCCATTTGCTGTCCCTTTACAGAAAATAGCCAATCTATTGCCTGCTTGGTATTACAACTTTCGGGTTACCATGGTGACTTGGGGAGACCCAGAACTGAGCTGCTGTGACAGTTCTACCATCAGCTACATAACAGGTAAGCAGCAGCATGCCAAGTGGTTGATGGAGAAGTGCAAGGGGAAATGTGAGTTCTGAGGAAACTTATATAGGAAGATTATGGTGGTGTTCATCTGTAAATATTTGTGCAGGGGCTTTTTAGAATTTAATTTTAAAGCCTTGTAGGGCAAATTGTGAAGGTTGTTTTGATTCATTACAGACGTCATTTCATTGCTGACCTGCCCCATGAGTTTCGGTGATTCTGCTTATACCTTCATGCACCGTTAGTTTTTCCCACTTTATTATTGAATTCGTGTAGCTCTATTGTGATGAGTGATTGCTGATTGGCTGGAGTTAAGAGAGGGCAAGGGTCAGGAGTTATAAAGACTCAGCTTTGAAAGATTCCATCTATTCTGGGATCTTTGGTTGACAGGGGCCTGCTCTGGCTTTGGAAGACTTAGCATGTGACTGACATTAGCTTAGAAGCCTGGCTTAGACATAAGCGTGCTCAACCTTGAAAGATTTGCGCCACCCTTGAAAGGCTTTGTTCAGCCTAGGGTGACCAGAGGTCCTGATTTTATAGGGACGGTCCTGATTTTTGGGTCTTTTTCTTATATAGACTCCTATTACCCCCCACCCGCTGTCCCGATTTTTCACACTTGCTGTCTGGTTACCCTAGTTCAGCCTGTGGGCTTCCAGGCTAGAGCAGGCCTCTGCCTAAGCCAAAGACCAAGTTTAATCAGGAAACATATCAGAGGACCATACAACTTGCCCATTCAGCCAAGACAAAGGATTGTTCTAACTCTGGATTCCACTTTAGCTGGGAGCTATATTATTATGGACCAGCTAAGGGAGCTTCTGTAAATGTAATGTATTTCAGTTACTATAGGACCTAAAACTAAACAAAGTATATATTTTCCCTATGTTTTTACTGTGCCCAAGTCCTCCTTTTTTATCCCTACCTCATTTCCCTTCATGGTATCTAAGTCTGCACCCCACAGTTCACACACATTAAATTGCTATGTGACACTTATTACAGCATAAATAGTTATGCTGTAGGGTTGTTTATTTTAGTGCAAAATGAGGCTGGCCATGTTTTGTGCTACAATTTTTTCACACTCCCAGTTGGTCTTTGCTGGCAAGTGTTGCCTCTGTTCATTGCAAGGGGATGGGTCCGGGGAGGATAGTTTTGGGGTCAAGGCGCCAGACTGACACTTGGGAGGCTACCTCTATGACCTTGGGCAAGTCACATAGAGCCAGATCCTCAGATGGCTTCGTTGTCTCCCAATGGGTCCTTGACTGTTGTTGATGCCCCTTCACTCCCCACTCAGATACTTGGGGTTCAGTTCTCCAAGATGGTGAGCAACTACTGGAGATGCTGAGCACCATCAACTCCCATTGACAAGGCCATCACCATTTAGGTAACACTTTCAGGGTTGAAGTAAACATATATTGCCTTTGGGAACGCTATGTACCTCCCAGAAATAGGTTTAAAAAGTTGTTCCAGTTTAAAAAAGCTAATGAAATACTGTGGATGGATTTCAACAAGGGTTGTGTAATTTTAGGATGATTAATAATAATAATTATACAAGCTCAGATGGAGTGTTTGCAGACCAACTGTGCAGCAGTACATAAATGTCCAGGTGGATCAAAAATGTATTAAAGGAGGAGAAGGTTGCCTTCCCCAGAGCTTAAGTTAATGACTACTTTTGGAAGCAGGATATGGGAGGGGATGGTCCATTGGTTCATCTATTTCAATATCTTGTTTCCAAAATATTAGAATGGATGGACCAACACTCAATTGAGCTGGATTCTGTTCATGCCTCTGCCACTGACCTGTTCTGTGACAAATCACTTGATCTCTTAGTGCCTCTCTTTTCTGCTCCCACCCTTATTCTGTCTTGTCTAGTTAGATTGTAAGTCTTTCAGTGCAAGGAACATATTGTACTATTCGTGTGTACATGGTAAAGCATGATGAGGCTCTGATATCTGTTATGGCCTCAACATGCCATCACAATACAAATAATTAATAATAAGATACTGTTTCTCTGAAATAAAAATTACATTATGGCAGAAGCAAAATTTGAATTACTTTGGGGGACCTGCAGTACCCTGAGTCAGAACCTGCTACTGTCTCCAACAATGACAAGCATGTGAGTTTGATATTTCTGCTAAAAGGATCAGAAGTGAAATAATGTTGTTTGATACTCATCAGACTTCCACTGTTAACACCTCTAAGTTCAATTTAGCAGAAAAATCAAGCTAATGTGCTCATTTGTCATTTTTTGATGTAGTGGCAGATATTGAAGGTGGGGAGCACAGGGCCATCCATGGTGCCAACTGAAAACTGGGGAAATTGGATTTTTGACCTCCCAAAAATTTTCATGGAAAATGTCTGATTTCCTTTTGGGTGTTTGTCGGAAACCAACTAAATATTTCCTATAGATAATGTTGATGTGGGGGAAAAAAAGCAGTAAGATTTTTTTCAGAAAGAGAAAATAAATTTCTGACCAGCTCTAATTATCTAGCTGCTGTCAAGTGATGCTGTGGTGGGAAATGAGGAAATGGCCTTTTTTCCCCTCCAAAATTTAAAACCACATCAAAATCAACTTTTCACACAATGAGAAGAGAAAGAAAATATGCATTTTCTCCCCATGACAAAAAAATCTCCATTGCCACCTGGATACTGAAAACAAATCCCATTTCCCCTAGCTTCCTGGATGTAAAAAACCCCAAATGATCCCTACCCCAATATCCAAACCTCTGGCTCTCCCAGACAATTTCTGCAGTGTGCAGTCGTGTGACATTTTGAAATCTGCAAAGGATTCTTCAATGAGAATTTAACATTTGGAGAGTAGTGTAAAATACACTGAAAGCAATGCAATAATAAATAAATAGCACCAGGAACACATTACTGATTGGATCAGCCTGACAGAGGACAGTGAAGGGACAAGCACTTCGGGATTTCCTGTGGAGTGGTGTAGTGGAGCCAGAATGCACCAGAACACTGTGTTCTGGAGCTTTTGCAAAGTCATGTTGCATGGAAGACACTATTTTACTCTACAAAATTGCATTCTGACCTCACACATTTAGTGCATGTGAAGTCACACCACGTGGAGGATGCCATTTTGTAGAGCAAAATGATGTCCTCTGCACAGTCTGGAGAGCACCATTGTGTAGACCAAGTGCACATGTGTAACTGATGAGAAAGCAATGAATAATTCTGATCCTGCACAGGATAGACTAGAACCCATTTTCTCCTAGCTGGGCTCAGAGCAGTAAAAATTTGCCACTAAAATCAGTCCATCTATTTTCCACCCGCTCCCGACTGTTCAGGCACTTCTGCTTGGTCTGGAGGTTAGGTGAGGGAGTTGTGGAGATGGTGCTGCAGAGGCAGCTCAGTGAGCACCACTTGTAGGAGATCTAATATAGATAGGCCTGATTTAGCTGTCAGACAAAAATAATCACTGAATCCTGGCTGCACTGAAGTCAATGCCAAAATCCCATCCAGAAACATCTGCTCTTACTTCTTTGCACTCTATTGTCAATGATTTTTTGGGCATATGACTTGTAAAATTAATAGTGACTGTCAGAATCCTGTGAATACTCTTTGATAACATTTCTTACCCATTTTCTGTGTCAGTGTAATGAAGTCACTTTTTAACCATTTGGTTGCTACATAATATACTCAGTCAAGCATGAGGGAAGAAATATGTCTGTCCGTGCCTTTGTTCTGTGCTTCAAGGACAGATTCTAAAGTGCAAGTGCCCTAGTGGGTTCCGGACTCTTCAATATGGTGTTTTCAGAAGATGCAACAAAACTCAGCCTTGGAAGGATTACTACAAATTTTCATGTGCCATTGGGCTGTGTCCAGCTGTCATTGATGACAAGGAAAAACTGTCAGTGCCTTTAGTGGAGAAATGGATCAAGTTTTTATCTAGTAGACATGGACACAATCTGAAACAAATGAATAAACCTCTTGCATACTCTCTCCCTTGAGTTAAATCCTTTTCAAAATCAAGAACTTTCATAGAGTTCATAGATTCAGAGAGTTTAAGGCCAGAAGGAATCATTAGATCATCTTGGCCTGTGATTATCCAGAAGATCAGACATTACATTTCATCTAGTTACTCCTGTATTGAGCCCAATGACTTGTGTTAGGCTAAAGCAGGGGTAGGCAACCTATGGCATGCCTGCCAAAGGCGGCATGTGAGCTGATTTTCAGTGACACTCACACTGCCCGGGTCCTGGCCACCAGTCCGGGGGGCTCTGCATTTTAATTTAATTTTAAATGAAGCTTCTTTTAAAAATTTTAAAAGCCTTATTTACTTTACGTACAACAATAGTTTAATTATATATTATAGACTTATAGAGAGAGACTTTCTAAAAACGTTAAAATGTATTACTGGCATGCAAAACCTTAAATTAGAGTGAATAAATTAAGACTTAGCACACCACTTCTGAAAGGTTGCTGACCCCTGGGCTACAACATATCCTCCAGAAAGGCACCCAGTCTTGACCTGAAGACTGCAAGAAATGGAGAATCCACCATTTCCCTTGGTCATTTGTTCCAATGGTTAATAACCCTCGCTGTTAAAAATGTGTGCCTTATTTCTCATTTCAATTTGTCTGTATTCAGCTTCCAGCCATTGATTCTCATTATGTCTTTCTCCACTAGATTAAAGAGCCCTTTAGTACCCGCTATTTTCTCCCTTATACAATGTAATCGTCAGCCCTCAATGTTCTTTTAGAGAAGCTAAGCAGTTCGAGCTCTTTAAGTCTCTCACTTAATGCATTTCCTCCAGCTCCCACATCATTTTTGTGACTCTTTTCTGTACACTCCTTTTTCAGTTTTTCAACGTCCTTTTTAAATGTATTCCAGAACCAATATTCCAGCATGAGTTTCACCAATGCCATATATAGAGGTAAAATCATTCCCTACTTCCTACTCCCCTGTGTATACAATCAAGAATTGTATTAGTCCTTTTTGTCACAGCATGACACTGGGAACATGTCTTGAGTTTTTTGTACACTGTGGACCCCAGGATCCATTTCAGAGCTATAGCTTTCCAGGATACCCTGTGCTGTAGGTATGTACATGGTAGGTATGGCCTGCATTCATGCTCCTAGATATATAACTTTGCATTTGGCTATATAAAACTTCATTTTGTTTGAGTGGGCCCAGTTTACCAAGCAATCCAGATCACTCTATCTGACTGCCCTGTTTTCATCGTTATTATGCTCTACCAGTATTTGTGTCATCTGCACATTTTGTCAGCAGTGATTGTATATTGACTTCCAAATCATTGATGAATGTGTTGAATGGGGTTGGGCTTAGTACCTATCTCTGCAGAACCCCATTAGAAACTCTCCCATTCAGTGATGATTCCCCATTGACAGCTACATTTGGAAATGTCAGTTAATCCATTTAATGTGTGATTTAATGATACTGTATAGTGCTAATTTTTAATCAGAATGTCATGTGGTACTAAGTCAAATGCCTTTACAAAAGTCTGTGTGTTGTATCTGGGCAGTTACCTTTATCAACCAACCCTGAAATCTCATACAAAAATTGAAATCAAATTTGTTCAACAAGACCTATTTTCCATAAACCATGTTGACTGACATTAATTGTATTCCTATCCTTTAATTCTTAATTAATTTGAATCCCGTGTTATCTTTCCCATTATTTTGCCCAGGATTGATGTCAGGCTAATAGGTCTGTAATTACCCAGTCATCCTGCTTGCTCTTTTTGAATATTGGCACAACATTAGCACTCTTCTGGAATTTCCTTGGTATTCCAAGATTTATTAAAAATTCACATCAGTGGGCCATAGATCTTCTCAGCCAACTCTTTTTAGGACTCGTGGGTGCAAGTTATATGGGTCTGCTGCTTTAAAAATGTTTATTCCTAGTAGATGCAGTTTAATATCCTCCTTAGTTACAAATGAACTAGAAAGCACTTCCTCCTCCTGTGATATGAATACATTATCCTGCTTCTTTCCAAATAAAGAACAGAAATATTTATTGAACAATTTTGCCTTTCCTGTATCCACATTAACAATATTACTTGCTCTCCAGAGTTTGAGCCTGATGTTCTAAAGAAAAAGCCTCACCTTTTCTGCCTTTCCTGCTATTACAACCAAACTTGTGTGCTTCTCTTATTGCCGAGAGGCTAAACCTTGTAGCCTGGAAATCTCAACATACCATTTACACCAAAACACAAAGATAATCACAGGTCTTGGGCCCAGATCCTGCAACAGGCTCCATGCAGACAGTGATGCATCTTTCTGGACCCCAGCTGAAATTAATGCCTGCATGGAGCTCATTGCAGGATTGCTGTTTAAGTGATCTACTGCAGCTGGAATGTGTTTTAAAAAAAAACAACAAAAAAAAACATGACTAGATGACATAGATCTTTCCAGCAACCTCTGGTCTGAAGTCCCCTGTTGGGGAGGACGAGTTGTGAGGCTTCAAGACTGTATATAAGTAAATGCACCACTTATAACCCCCCTCATTCAGTACCCCAGGCACTTGCAGCAACTGTGATACCCTGCTGTATTTACTATATGTGACATTGTGACACCACAAACACTGCAAAGTCGGGAACTAATGAGGTTTTAATGGCACCTGATATCAACAGTGGGATTTAAAAATACAAACAAAAATGTTCATATTAAAATATAAAGCTCTTTATCTAGATGGTGGACAGAATGCACTTTGAAGCTAGTTAGTAATAAATATCACGCTAAAGTGCAACATGTATAGGTCTAAGACGTTGGGCCACCATGTGTTTTGAGTATAGTCGTGTCTGTTCTTATTTGGAAGTTGTCCTTTGTTCCTTCATATGTAGTTTTCATTGCCTCTTTCTTATATGTTTATTTTTTACATATCTTGCTTCTTCATCATTTATAAATCTGTTAACATTTTAAAAGCGCACAAAAAAGGAAACAAATGATCTTGTCCGTGCTGAGAGAGAAATAGAGAATTATTACCATTATTATTCATTTATTTCATTGCAATAATGCACTCGGATTGCTCATTACACAAGTAGAGACAGTTCTTTCCTAGGAAAGCTTGTACTCAAACATAAAAATAGGATGCACTGGGCAATCCAGAGTAGGGGGATGTCTTAATTTTTTTTAAATGCATTCGTTGTGGGCATCATGGAAGAAGTGGGTTTCGAGAGGGACTTGATAGAAGAAGTGCTATAATAAATACTATTAAAATTGCTTAAAATTGTGTTTGCCGCCATCCTAAATTTCCACTTCAAAAGCTTTTGTCCTCCTCTTAGGAGAGTCAAAAGGTCAAATGCAAGATAAAATGTATATGCTCAGCTACATTTGTGACAGCAACAGTGACATCCTGTGGCCACTTAAAAAATAGTCTAGGTTCTGATTCTCCACAGCCTTGTGCCTTGTGTAGGCATTCACACCTATATGAAATGAGTGTAAAAAGCTTTGTATCAGAATGGTAGTGTGTTAAACTCTACCTTTGCATGGGTCTAAATGGCTTTACAAAGTGCAAGAACACAGTTTTTTTTCATCATGTAGTTCCCAAAAAATATATTATGCACACTGAATAATATGCTACTATGTTGTACCCACACCGTGTCACTGAAGTCACTGTGGGCTCAGTTGTGGTTTTAAGGCATCATTGGAGTGCACCTCACTGCCTCTACTCCACTTAATTTCCCCTTAAAGTTTATTTTGAGGACGTAAGTGATGCACAGGCTTTGTGCTGGCCTTTTGCGTGGTGGTGAATTTCATCCTGGGAATAGAGTTGGTCAACATTTTTGTACAGAAAGTTGTCCTGTTGAAAATATGTTGGGGAGGGGGCGCAGTGTTTTTCTAAACTAAAGTTGTTTTTGTTTTGCAGGCAAATGGCAATTTTGATTTAAAAAAAATAATCAGTTTTCCCACAGGAAATTTCAAAGTGAAAACTTCTGTTTCTAATCAATATTTCTTAAACTGAACAGTTTTGTTCTGACTTCAAAGGTGTGTTTTGTTTACAGAAACTGAAATGAAATGACTTTAAGTAGAAAACTAGATTCTACAAGAAAATTTTCACTTATTTTTCACTTAAAATGTCATTTCATTTCAGTTTTTTTAAAGAAGTTGAAAAGTTTTAAGTTTAAACTAAATCTTTAGGTTCATTTTTAAATGTAGAGTTGAAAAAAAGTTTGTGTTTCAAATTGGTTTGAAACTTCCAACATTTTTCAACTGAGAGATTTTGAATTAAGACTTCTTATGTGGAAGCTTTTCAGTTTTCCAACCAACTATACCTGCAAACAATGCAGAGCTAGTGCAATTCTAGGTGTTAGTCTTATTTATACGTGTCTAATTTTTTTTGTTAAGCTCTTTCTCCCAATAAAGTCCCTTTGGCAGTGAGTAGCCAAGGTTAATTTTTGGACTTAATTATATATTAAGTTAGATCTTGTTTGTAGCATCTTTTTCTTATTCTCCCCAGCCCCGGTGTCACCAGAGATCACCTCAGTCGAATATTTCAACAATCTGCTGTATGTCAGTTGGACATATGGAGACGATGGGACCAACTTGTCTCATTCCAGGATGCTGCACTGGATGATCATTGCTGAAGGCAAGAAAAAAATCAAAAAGAGCGTAAGTCTTAATAGGATTTTTAAAGCTTCATGACTGCCCGTTTGTTCTTTCTAATTTTTTTTTTAAAAGTTGTCATGTTCAATACACAAACTTCATATTACAAACTGTGGTCAGGTCAATTAAGCTTCTGCTAATCCTAGTGTGTTAAATGTACCCCTTTGCAGAGAGTCAGTATAAAGGCTGTGCACCCTTTACAACCCTTTTAAGACTTCAAAATAAAGTAGTTCTTGTTTAAAAAAAAAAAAGTTTCCTGTTGTATCAATTTCAGGAGAACTTGTCTGTTCTTCTAAGGGAATTGTGGGAAGGGCATTGGAGGACTATCCACACTTAAATGATTTAGCCTGCATCCTCACTTCAAAGTGGGCAGGTTCCAGCCTGAGTTAAACCAGCGCTGAGACATATCTCAGCTGGATTAGCTAGCCTAGGCTTTCAGCATTTCCAAACCCAAGTCAGAGATGTTTGTATGTGGAGAGTGGTGGTGGTGGTGGAGGAGATTGGCTTTGAACTTGGGTAGGACCCTGGGTTAACTGAGCAGTGAAGACATACCTGAGGTGGGACTTGAATAGTGCATAGACTTTATTTTGGCTCTCGGAACAGGGGTAAATCTCATCCAACATTAATAGATTTGTTTCATGATTTAAAAATAAAATATTTCCCTTCCATTTTTTGCTACCCCAAACCAGAAGCATTGAGATAGATCATGAGAATTAGTAAGTGAAACAACCATTCGGTGTCTGATATGTTGAGGTGCTGAGAACCCAATATACCCATAAAATGAACTGGGAATTGTGGCTGACTAGCACCTTGTATGATCTGCTCTTGCAGATAGAAAGCTAAACCAAGCAGGCTCACTTTAATGTGTACAAAGGAAACCAATAACACCAAATGTGGTAAAATTAAGTGAGAATTTAAAAATGCAACCACAGTTTTAATGATATAAAGTGCTATCAGTAAAATAAGTAATATTTCTTAAAATAAATGAATTATAGGATTTCTGACCTGACATGTTCCTTCAATTTTTAATTACTAGTGACTTAATCCAAAAACATGCCTGTGTTTCCTTTTTAGTTGCAGGCAATATAATTTATATATTCTTTCTCCAGGTGGTTATGATTACACAATTGGTTGAGGAGGGTACTATCATGAGGTTTCTGATGTGCATTGCTTGTAGCTGGAGTAGAAATGCAATGGGAACAACCTTTCTGATGGCATGTCATCAACTCTGCTTCCTGTTTCAGTGGCAACTGGGAAATGGGAGGGGTGCTTGGACATTAAAAATAATAGCGCAATAGTTGTTCACACTCTTTTTGAACCTCAAAGCACATTCAGCTCCAGGTTCAATTTGAATTCTGGGCATGGCTCAAGTCAATTCTCCCTATGGCCTAAGCCTGCAATCCACTCTGTGCAGGTAGACCTATGTGGAGTCTCAGTGAAGTCAGCAGGGTTCCAAATGGGTGCAAGGATCCTCCCATGCAAATCTAGAGGCATGATCTTGGGTCATAGCTGTACAGGCTCATCCATCCCTAACTTTTATATTTTTCCTAGAGATTCGAAACTGATTTTCAAATACCCAAAGTTCCAGGGTGCTCTGATCCATGGTTTGGTTAGAGTTATTCAAAAGTTTGCTATAACTTGCAAAATCCAGATTAAAAAAAGTCCCCTCAAAGTTGTTTTTTTTAAAATCTTTCACTAGCTATGTTTGTTTCAACCAATAAGAAATATACTGTAAAATTTACTTCTATCTGCACTGTGACATTCTATTGAACTTGTGTCTTGCATCCATCAATGTCACTGGGAATTAGAACATACAATAAGTGCAGAGTATGCAGAAGTGATTTATGCTGATGATGAGAATTTTGTCCAGAGTGCATTTAAGTGCTTGATTTATTTCTTCAAATGGGCTCTCTTATTCGTATAATATTTAATACTTGGTGCCAATGATCATTGTAGGTGACACGGAACGTGATGACTGCAGTTCTGAGCCTGCCTCCAGGAGACATCTACAACCTTTCAGTAACTGCTTGTACTGAGAGAGGAAGCAACACCTCCACACCACAGATTGTGAAACTGGGTGAGAATGTGTTTGTTTGCCTGGGTAATTGTCTGTAATTTCCCTCTCTTGTCTATTGGGGCAGATTCAATACTTTCCTCAGCTCAAAGATATAGGCATATACCTCGCTCTTTTGGTTTTAATAAGGGCTGTAATATACTCACCTTGATTGGTACCTTACCCTGAGAGTAGTCCCATTCACTTCAGTGGGACTACTCTCCAAACAAGATTCTACTCAAGGTGATTAGGAGAGGCAGTACCCTAAGAGGCAGTAAGTAGAGCCTATGCAGAACAACATGAGAGAGCACTATTGTCCTATAATTATTTCCCTGCAATTGGTCCAAACACACCCAGACTTTGGAGTGAGAACACAAGCTTTGCAGCTGACCTCTGTTGGTCCAGACCAGAACCCTTCAAACTTTTGAAAAGTTCCCTTCTGGATCTGAACTCTGTGTGGCTTGGACTGATTCCAGGTTCCGCCCCCCCCAAAGATGACAAATATTTTCTCACTTGAAAAAGAGCCACACTGTAATTTTTACAAGAGCAATAAATCCATTGAAATCTTGCATCATTTGCCTGTGTGTCTGTAACACATACATCAAATAAACAAGTAAAATGTGTCTTGGCTGGAGGGACTTCCCAGGACAGTTCATTCTCCCACTGTCCTCCTTTACTACTGATGTTTTAAGGAGTAGGGCGAGGATAAGGTAATGGAGGCTATCTCTGCATCTTCTAATATTGCTACCCTCCTGCTGCTCTGGAAACTGAGTCCCAGAAGTGCCTTGAATGGTAGCTTGTGAAATCTTGGGGTTTGTCTAATTACTGGTGTCGGCACAAATCCCACTATGAAGGTGGGGGAGATAGCGTTGGTAACTTGAGACTGGATTATCCCCCAAGGGTCCGTTCAGAATGGAGCTCTCTATGAACTGAAGTATGAGGCGCAGCCATAGATGGACCTTGTCAATGGCAATAGCAATCCTGCTTAGTTGGATGGGACGCAGGAGAATAACTGTCTGTGCAGAAGGGAGCTTCCTTCCACATAGAGCCCTGAAATGCATTGATGTTGGGGGGCAGTCCAGCCTCCACAATCTGCGATTCCCCCAGGCCTCTCCCACTAGATGGGATGTTTCATTCTGTGGTGTTTTCCTTCTCCACTCCAGTCCTATTCCATAGGCATTTCCACAAAAATGTATGTGTGGGTGTTAATCTGGCTCCTGTAGTTAGGTGTTTTCTGAATGGTATTTGGAAATGCTTGACTCCTTCAAGTAGCATCATTTACATGATTCAGAAAATGGAACATATTATTCATGTTGCACGTCCTTTGACAAAAAGGACTATTATTTCTGGCTTGCTGATGGAAGGGGAAATATTCTGTTAGGTCTGGTTAATATGGAAGATTTTGGGTGTTCTGCCCTAGTTCTTCTGTTTGATATTTTAGAGAAAACACAACAAATACACTTTAGATAAATCACTTCTAGACTCTACCACTCTTTATTTCACACCTTTAGCATTTTAATTTTGCATGAAGAATAGTAAAGGCGGTTTACCTTGGCAAAGGTCAGTCCTACAGTCTCTCCTTGGTGTTTTTGAGGGAGCAGAGAGATCTGGGATTAGAGATCCTGGGAATCTGTTCTAAGTAGTAGACGACTCAGCATTGGGCAGCTGTGATGAACTACTCTTGCCAAATGTGGTGGTATCATATTCTTCCATGCTTCATCTGGGAACTTTCCATTTGCGGAAAAATTAATCCATTTGCTTGGGCCTAGGAAGGATTTATTTCAGATAATGTCCAGATGTGATGTTGTCACAATTTAATATAAGCTATTCTGTGCTAGAAGAAGAGGTAGTTTTGTGCCTAAAGCACAGGACTGAGCCTCAGAAGATCAGACTCTTCTCCAAAATGTCTGAGACACCTTGAGTGGGTCATTTTCAAAAGTAGCCTTTAATTTTGGGTGCCTCACGTTTGGAGTGCCAGACTTTAGACAGGTAGGGTGAAATTCTGTCTCCATCAAACTCAATGGTAAAGCTCTTACAGACTTCAGTTGGACGAGGTTTTCAGTCCTACATCTTGATTATCAGAGGAGCTGAGCTCCCATAATGCCAAATGAAGTCTATGGGACCTGCTCAGCATGCCTGAAAATTGACCCAAAGGTTATGTTTATACTGCTATAAAAAAAAGTGGCGCCATGTCACAGAGCCCAGGTCAGTGACTTGGGCTTGCACGGCTAAAACTGCAGAGTAGACATTTGGGTTCAGACTGAAGCCCGGGCTCAGAAGCCCGGGCTCACAAGTGCTCAGAGGCCAGGCTCCAGCCTGAGCCTGAACATCTGCACTGCTACTTTATAGCCCCACAATCAGCTGCAGGCCAGCTATGTCCATGCTGCGTGTCTTTTATTGTAGTGTAGACATACTCTAAGTGTTTAAAATTAGACACTCAGTACATAGGAGGTGCTCAAAATTAAAGGCTGCTTTTGGTCATTTGTACCTAAGTCTCTGTGTTTCAGGTTCTTCATATGGACCTGAGAATAATACATACTTTACTTCACAGGGGCGTAATGAGGCCTGATTCATTAATGTCTGTACTGCACTCTGCTATTCAGGAGTTCATTAAAAGTCCAAAATATTATTATTCCTTGGATCCCAGGGGCACTAAAATTGAAAGTGCACGCATACACACCCACACATGCACATACACACACACACATGTGCATACACACACACATTCGCGCTCTCTCTCTCACAGGCAGCCTACACAGAAGTCAGCATTTAAAAAAAAAATCCAACAAAGAAACAAAATCCAAGCACAAAACCACTTCCATTTTTATATCGCCTCCTTATCTTGAATGACCCCAAATCACTTTGCACCTCAACGTGCAGTCTGGGCAAGAGTCACTGATACCACTTTATCTGCTCTTGCCCTGTCAAAGCAATACAAAAAAACCCATAGACTTGGAGCATCTGTCTGGCTGCACTGGGTTTATAGATATTTAGGGCCAGATTTTTAAAGGTATTTAGGTGCCTAATTCCCATTGAAATCAATAAGAATTGGGTGCCGAAAATACCTTTTAAAAATCTGGACCTTAGGATCTTGGGAACAGTGCAAAGCAGCTGAGCATACCAATGAATACAGCCCACTGTATATAGGGGATCACTTCCCTCCAACACCGAAACAGCACAGATGGAGAGATGCACGGATTTCCCCATATTTCAAGAGTGATTAGATTTTGGTTCGGTTTGACCCTGCAAGCTGGAACAAATGAAAAGGAAAAGAAAAAAAATTTCATTCAGCAAGGTCTTGTTCTCAAGGGCTCTTGCTTGTAATTAAAAAGTAAAAAGCATATTCAAAAAGTAAACAGAAACACTCCCCAGTCCTTTCTCACAACTGACTGTGAAGGCTAGCCATCCTAAGGACCTTCTCCCCAGGTTGCTACCCAAATAGCCACTCTTAAAACCCTTCCTCTCAGGAAAGAGACTGGGAGATGAGCTGGAGCAAACCCAATGTTCATTATGACCATGTGGTTCTCCTGCACTCTGCGCACGAGCTGCTTATCACAGAGATAGGCACTAGCTGTACAAAGTGTATCTGGTTTTGGTACATCTCCAATTAATGTAGCCAGATTCCCTTTAGTGTTTCTAACCAAACCAACCTGAACCTCAGCTAGTGTATGGGCACTGATGTGTATGTTGAAGCCCCAATTCTCTACTGTGTTGCACTAGATGTGGTCATTTACACTTATGTAAAGTGAACATAAGGCACTGCCAGCATGAAATGGCTGTTTTTACTCTCACTTTGCTATAAGTGATTACACAAAGCAGGGGAGAATTAGGCCCCCAGTTTAAAGATCTTAGGCAGGTCACATGCAGGGGATTTTTCAGAGGGTCTCCTGTGAGTGCTCAGCAGATCACTAACTCTCTGGTTTTGAGCACTCAAAGTTAGATTATTGTTTTTCCAAAGCAGAATGTGGGACATTTCTGTGCTTTGAAAATCTTGTGTGTGTTGGATGCTCTCACTGCCTGGGTGTTCAGGCCTCCACTGGAGGACCACCTGCTGAAACTTTCAAAACCTTGCTGCTGTTTGTGCCTCCCCAAGCTTTGGAAAACATGAAGCCACATGGAGCTGCACCCATTTAAAACCAGTGAAGGATCTAACCTGTTAACTCTCTGTGCCTTAGTCTGTTGTCAGTTTCCATCTATTAAATGAGGATAATACTCCCTGACCTCACAGAAGAGGTGTAAGAAACAACCTGTGAAACCTCTGAGATCCCCTGGCGGAATGTGCATAATTCTATTATACTTATCTCTCCAGACTGCCAGGTAACGAAGACTTAACAGGCATAAAAACTAGGGACCTGACTCTGAGCTCACTTATATTGGGGCAAATGGAGAGTAACTCGTCTGAGGTTAATGGAGTTCCAGCAGTGGCAGTCTTGCCAACTTTCACAATGGTTGATGTGTTTCTTAAAGCCTCAAGCTCCTGCAATCAGGCTATTGCCTGACAATCCCAGCTTTCAGTTTTTTTAAAAGTAAAGTTTCTAGCCCTTATGGCTGCAGAGAAAAGTTTGAAAATGTGACCTCAAAACTTGGCAACATCAGAGAGCAAATAAAAGGAATGTTTTTCATGATTTTTGAAAACTTGGGGTTGGTAATACTGCTTGTGTAAAACTAGTGTGACTGAGAACAGGATCATGCCCTGGGTTTTAAATATTCTTGGGAAAAGGGTATCAACATTTGGACAACTATGCTAAGAAAGGCTTCTAAACTGCTACACACTTTTTCTTTCAATAGTCCACCTTAAAGCTGACACTGTATCTGTTAGTTCCAACCACCAGAGGTCAGGTTTTTATCATTTATTGATGACAATTGCCAAGACCATCCTTGAAATAAAGATAGAAGGGCCTGACTGGAAACCTCAGATCCACACCCCTGTGCCTCCTGAACTTTGAGGAAGTTTGAATGTGGATCCAAATTTGTTTCTATGCTCTGTCTCTGTGGTGAAACTGATGAAAAAACCTGAGATTAGATTCTTTGTTGCCCTGCGCTTTGTTTCATCACCTATACCAGTGCAAAGAGTGTCCAAATCTCATGGCCATTCCGATTTGATAGCATTTTGCACTGGTATAGATGATGACACAGGCTGGAGAACAACAGAGAATCGAGTCCCGAGAATCCAGACTTCCTCAACCTGGGTAAAGTTCTGAAATTTAAGGACTCAGGCCCAGCTCTGTTTTCATGTACTCAGTTTAAGGGCCATGACTAATTTTTAGAGAGAGGCTTGAACAGGAAAATTCAGATCCATATTTCTAACTCCCAAAATGTAAGGGTGTCACGGATTCAAGGTTTTGATTTAACTTGTTATAGAAAACAGGATCAGAAATCAGACTTTGAACTCCATCCTCTCCAGCCTGCCACAGTGTTCAGGGTGCTGCAGATCTAGGTTCAGATCTATCCCTACTTATTTTCTGATTTTCACTGCAGAGGTTCCCCCTTCCCCTCCTACCCTGTACTGATTAGAGTTATAAAATGTACACACATGCACCTGGGACATAGTTTGTGTACTCCTCTTTATTTTCTCATTGTGGGGGAGAGAAGTGCAAGACTGATTAATGTGTGTCACAAAAACATCGCTTCTGTTCTTAACATACCTGGAATGACACTCCTCTTTTGGCACTATTCCATAGCCACCTGGAAGTGGGATGATAAAAAACACCCATTCGGTTGTGCCTCACCAATTAGAGGAGGGAAAAAACATGAAGAAAAATCCCAGAGCCCTTAAGCCCAGCAGGAGTCTAGGCAGGAGAGGGAAGCAATAGCTCATTCCTTCCATTTACTGATGCTGCATCTTCCCCACCCATTCCCAGGGCAGCTTTCATTCTCCCCTCTCCTCTTTGCTGCTTATGTGGCTCTGAGGCCTTGGCTACACTGGCGCTTTACAGCACTGCAACTTTCTCGCTCAGGGGTGTGAAAAGAACACCCCCCTGAGTGCTGCAAGATACAGCGCTGTTAAGCGCCAGTGTAAACAGTGCCGCAGCACTGGGAGCGTGGCTCCCAGCGCTGCAAGCTAATCCCCATGAGGAGGTGGAGTACATGCAGCGCTGGGAGAGCTCTCTCCCAGCGCTGGCGCTGCGACCACACTCACACTTCAAAGTGCTGCCGTGGCAGCGCTTTGAAGTTTCGAGTGTAGCCATACCCTGAGTTGGAAGACAGAGAAATCCGTCCATTAGATTACCTAGAGAGCCAGGTGTACAGACTTCTGAAAGCTATACCAAGATTGAAGATCTGAGGATGGTAAGTTTGGGGGGGAAGAAATACCAACATTCAGTAGCCAGTCTCTGCACTTCATCTCCTCACCAGAACCAACACCCCTATATCACACCAGCAGCTCCCCAACTCTGCAGTTAACTTTCCACCCCATTACAGTATCAACTCTCCTAACACTATTTCTACCCAGGACCCACCATCTGCTCAGCAAGCACACCTCCCAACCAGGCAGCAGCAGCATCAACAAAAAGCCTCTGGTTTCTCATCATGAAGCCAACTCACAATCCTTTGCAGCTGCAAGGGAGTGTGGATATAGTGGACTATAGGATAGTTTTTTGGGGGATGGTGAACTAGGCCAAAGCAGTTTGAGGAGAACTGCTGCTTTCTGGAATCAAGTAGAGGAAGAAAGCATCTTCTGCACAGATCTAAAACACATCCAAATCCTGTGGCTCTGCATGTTCTACTCAGAATGACAGCAGTCAAGATTTTTAGTGCTAATTGACCCACATACTATTTTTTTTTCCTAACAGTTGGGCAACCTTTTTTTTTTCCTCCAAGAACTTATGCAAATGTGTCTATTAATAGAACATTCCCCCAAACACTGTTTGAATGGGGAAGAGAAGTAATTATCCAGCAAGCCAATCAGAGAACTGTTAAATAGAGAAGAAGAACCAAGATGCTTAGCTATCTTCCTGTTTTACATCAGTTGCTTAATAGCTGTGTCAATGTGACAGATTGTTTCTGAAGGAAATGAAAAAATTCAAGAAGGGTATTGTTCATTTCACTGATTCTGTTTGCTGGTTCCCCTTGTTGATTTTTCAAAGACCAAAAGATAAGCTTGGTGAAAGGAGATTCTCTCTCTCCCATCCAGAACCAGCTCCTCCAAAATCACTGTTTGCTGTGAACAAGACCCAGACTTCAGTGACTCTGCTATGGGTGGAGGAAGGAGTGGCGGATTTCTTTGAAGTCTTCTGCCAGCAGGCTGGCTCTGGCCAAGAAACAAAGTTGCAGGTATGTGGCTGCCTCTTTCTCTAGCTCACCTCATCCATTTTGGACCCAGATATTGACAACATGTCCTGAGGGCCTGGTTCTCTGCTGCTTTTCATGGTGTGTAGTCATTTACTCCTATGCAGAATGGATGTAAAACAATATAAAATTGGAATATGGTAGCATCTGACATCCACTTCACATTCAGTCACAGAAGGTGCAAGGCAGTGGAGAATAAAGCTCTTAGAATCTCTGGTAGAATAACCCTTGAAGTACTGCCATATTTAAATCCTCTTTCTGTCTTGCTACCCACAAACATGAAGTTAGGGATTTTAACTGGCAGGGCAGGTTTCCTGTGTCTTGGAGAATAAGCTGGGGACAGTATTCATTGGCTAAAGGGCAATGCGGCTCCAATGAGCTCCACAAAGCCATCTGAACCTAGGGGGTGGGAGGGATATGGATGAAGAGTGAGGAATACACAGCTAGCTGAGAGGCATATAGCCATGCATGTGATGTCCCATTTTTCTGTTCTAGTCTTCATCTATTCTTCAGGCCTGTTACCTGCAGTACTATGAGCTGTGTAGGATCCTCACTCATATACTATGAATTTCTTGAAAAAGATGGCTGCTCCTCATCTATTTTGTTTCTCATAGGCCTTTTCCTTCAAGACACACCCACTCAGCTCCATAAACATGCCCCCTTTTCTCTCTACCTAAATAGACACTAATGTGGCCCCATCTGGTCTCATATTAATTCAGGGGGAAATAGAGATCAAGACAGTGTGAATGCATGTGAGGCTTACTTTCCACACCTGAGACAGCTGGAGCACCTGTTCTGGATCACAGTTCTCTTACTTGAGCACCATAGGATGTCATTTAAAAAACCCACACCTCTTATGCTATTCTAGACACACACTATAACATTGTGTAGGATCAGTCCCATGATTTTATGTAGGGTTTTCCATTGAAACTGTATCCTGAAATTGGAGGTGGGCTGGAACTGAAAAGCCATGTACAAACACATCCTAACTTTGAAATAGTTCACATCCAGATTTGGATCCAAAAATTTTAAAGTGAATAACTTTAAAACATTAACTCATAATTCCAATAACAGAGGCAGAGTAATTCTGAGATAGATGTACAGGAGAAAAGATAGGGTTTTTTCCCAGCTGAGGTGTAGATAAAGAGAGCTGATGACTTTTAGAGACAAAGAGAGACTGTTCTAGATGGCAGGAGATGCAATGGTTCTCATATCGATGGGTGCAAGGAGAAATAGTCAGTGTTTGATAAATGGAGAGAACAAAGAGGGCAGAGTAAAGACCATGGCTAGTATTTTCAAAATAAAAAATTAGGCTTCTAAATCCATATTTAGGCATCTAATTAAGTGGCTTGATTTTCAAACATAGAATCATAGAAATATAGAACTTGAAGGGACCTTGAGAAATCATCAAGTCCAGCCCCCTGCCTTGAGGCTTGTCCAAGTAAACCTAGACCATCCCTGACAGGTATTTGAATGTTGTTAGCCTTTTTGCAGCTGCATCCCATTGTTGACTCATATTTAATTTGTGATCTACAATAACCCCCAGATCATTTTCAGCTGTACTTCTACCTAGTTTGTTGTTCCCCATTTTGTAGCTGTGCATTTGATTTTTCCTTCTTAAATAAAGTATTTTGCATTTTTGTCTTTGCTGAATTTCATCTTGTAGAATTCAGACCAATTCTCCAATTTGTCAAGGTCTTTTGAATTCTAAGCCTGGCCTCTAAAGTGCTTGCAACCCTTCCCAGCTTTGTGTCACGCACAAACTGTATAAGCAAATTTTCTTCTCCATTATCCAAGTCATTCATAAAAATATTGAATAGAACCAGACCCAGGACTGACCTGCAGAAACCCACTATATAAGGCCTCCCTGTTTGATCATGAACCATTAACTACTCTTTCAGTACAGTCTTTCAACTGGTTGTGCACCCACCTTATAGTAATGTCATCTGTATTCCATTTCCTTAGCTCACTTATGGGACTGTCAAAATTCTTGCTAAAATCAAGATTTATCACATCTACTACTTCTACCCTATCCACTAAGTCAGTAATCCTGTCAACATGCTGAGTGTCCAGCAGTTCCACTGACTTAATCAGGAGCCACATGGTGCCTAAATATGGATGTGAAGCCTAACTTTAGGCACTAATTTGAAAAAAAAAATATGCCTATGTCAGTGAGTTAGGATTGAGTCAGTCCAGGTTTGCCATGGGGTTATTAAAGTAGTGAGGGTAGTTCCATCTCCAGGGGTCATCTCTGGTGAGACTCTCAACAAGAGTGCCATTTGTAGTGCTGGTTTGTTGACAAGGTTATCTAGCCGTGGGAATGATCAACTTGTTTCTCATTAATTTCACCAGTTTTTAATGTTTATCCAGCAAAGTCTCTTTCCCAACCCATCTTCAAGTCTTAGGCTAAAAGGTGGGAGGCTCGATTATATTTTTGGTGCCCAGGAGGGGCCTTTTTTGAGAAGCTAGGGAAACCATTGCTGTTAGATGTGATTGAACGTTTTCTGCCATTTTTTTTTTCAGTGAGAGATTGGTTTTGGATGAAAATGAATATTTTCATGAGAAATGATTCCAGAATTTTTATTTTATTTTATTTTTCCATCAGAAAACCAAAAATTCTTCAGGTTTGGGGGTTTCAGTTTTTCAACAGTTGATGTTTTTCCACAGAAAATGTTGATGAAAATATATATATTTTTTCATTTTAATCAAAATTCTGCATGGGGGGGCAACCCCCTCAAAATCTTCCAACCAGCTTCTATTGCCATACCATACCTGCTTTATCTCCTTCAACTAGAAGAGGCAAATTCAGCTCTGTTATGCCATTGCTATCCTGTATGCAGCAGTGTAACTGATCTCAGAATTGTAGTTCAGCAGCGACCCTTGCAAAGATAAAAGGAGCTTATAAATGACCGCAAACCTGCACAGAACTCCCACGCTGTGTTTGTGACCATCAGAGTTTGCTGCATAATGTTTCACCCGTTGTATTCATTAGCCCAGGGCTGTGGATCACAAATACACTCTTAGTTCCCTTTTTAAATTACCGGCTGAAACATCCAATTTATTTTGCCCTATTTTCATATCAATAAACCTCTTCTGATTTTAGCTGAATTGGTAGAAAAAAGGGTTATCAATGAGAGCATAAGTTCTCTGTAGGTCTACACATTTATTTTATGGATTTTCTTTCATTCTATCATCATTTATAAAACACCTTTTATATCATGCATCAAACACAGAAACAGCCATTAAAACTCTGTACGAAGATTTATAACATTTACAAAGAGGTGTAAAAAGCAAGAAAAGCAAGGCTCAGGGGTCTGATAGCTGTATTAAAAAATGCTGCTTATCCCTGGGGCTTTACTATGATCTTCCACTTCAGAAAAGTCACCTGTGGGCAAAGTGCAAAGATACTTGAACTACCCTCCACTGGTGAAGTAGGTACCTCCAAGGAGAGGATGAAGCACATTTGTAAGATGGTGTATGGGGAGCTTGCTGCTACTGTAGCTGCTCTGTGGATAAATGTGACTTTAGCCTTCAGAGTTGTCAGTCTGGATTAGGCTCAAGACCTCCTTACCAATCTACTCCTGGTACTAGCTAAGATTGCCATCCATTTGTCCAGGAGGAGGGAACTTGACAGGGAAGTTTTTTATGGCTGTGGGGCCATTTTTCAGGTCCTTGTGCATGCATCTAGGCACAGTTCCTGTGTGTTGCTCTACTGACTCCCTGGACAAATTGGAAGAGTGGGCACTGTCTGAGGTTCTCTGCTTGGTTTTCCCCCTCTGGATCCTTCATTTGCCCATGAGACCTGCACCTCCATCTCTGTTTTTCATTCTTTGCCATCAATAATCAGTTAAGTTCTGGATTCTGTGGCCCTTCCTGCATCTCAGGAGCAGCTCTTTTCAATGCTTAGGTGGTCCCTGCCCACCATCCCAGCATTTAAATAGGCTGGCTTCTTTTGCCAGATCTCAATTCACTTAGAAAACAAAGGTTGAATGAAAGAGACAAACGACAGTGTATTTTTTTCGTATCTTTAGGAACCTGTTACTGTTTCTTCACATGTAGTGACTATCTCCAGCCTACTGCCTGCCACGTCCTACAATTGCAGTGTGATTACCTTCAGCCACAACAGCCCTAGCGTTCCCACCTTCATAGCTGTCTCTACCATGGGTAAGCCAGACTTTGCCAGTTCCACCTCTCTACACAACTATAATGTTTGCCTCTACGTTCCTTCTGAAGCTTCTTTTCAGGTGTTACTGATATCAGAATTATTTCACTGAAATTTAGCCAGCTCCAGGGTGGAATGGGATGGCAGCTGGTTAAGTGTTAGGTATTGGGTATTGCTGTCACCTCTGTTCACCACTAGGGAGTGCCTTTTTTTAATCGGTAGGGAAACCCCAATTTCTGTGTGTTTTAAAATAATTCTAATTAGATTTTTAGATTGGATTTATTATTCATAGTCCCTTGCTTCCAGTTTGAAGGAAGACTCTGGGATTACCACCCTGATGACACCCGTAGAGGAAATTATCATAGCTATGTCCAGGCAAAGTCTCAGTTACTAGGCTGGGACTGTTCCTCTGTGGTAATGAGAAAAGTTTCTTTCTGCCTTCAGGGAGGAGGTGATCCAGAGACTGAATTGGGAAGAGGTGAGAAGGAAAGGGCAACTGAATGACTTGGAAAGGGCAGAAACTAAAAAGATGTCTCCTGATGGAGCCAAGCCCCTCTAGCATCCTCATGGGTTCTGGGCTCAAATTTACTTGAAGGAAGAATGCCTTTATTGAATCACCATTACCACTTCCTTACAGCTGTGGGTCTCCCATCCAGAATAATCAGGCTCAGTTCTGCTTAGTTAATGAGATCAGACCATAAGTGATTAAAGCATATCGTACAAGTAATGTTATAACCTAAATGTCAAAGTTCAGCATGTAGTACTTAGCTTAAACCCCTGTTCTGTTCTAGGGACTGCTTCTGTAGGCACTCTTACAAGCTTTACTGGGCAAGGATACTCTCTTCTTTGGTGCCATCACAATACAAATAAAAATAATAATGTCCTGTAGAACTAGAAATAAATCTGAAAAAGCTGATGCATACACACCTGTTAAGAATGTTCCTGAGCCTTGATTCTGTCTCTAATTGCAACAAAATATTTTAGGCCAAATTATCTGCTGATGTAATTCAGTTGTCTTCAATTGAGTTACCCCATCAGAGAATTGGGCCCTTTATTTCGGACTCAGATTAGAGACTGTATTGATTATTGCTGGCATATAATGCCACAAATGTTGGAGTGCACTGTGGGACACTTGGATAAATAAGATATCGATTTTATCTACACTTATTCCTTCCTCCTTCCCTACCTCTTTTTTCCCTCCTTTTCACCAACATTCATAAAAGCTTCCTGTGCAGAAGCTTGCAACCATGCCACAACCATGTCATTTCCCTTACTGAATTGTATGGGGTCAGTTACCCTAAACCTGCCCTAACCTCCACTGATAAGATTTCTCACTCCGAAGATTGACTGAGAAGAATATAAAACAATAATATATATAAATATAAAATTATCATGTGTTCTGAAATTAATAACCCAGAGTCATTGTTTGTGTGTAGTTACTGAGATGAATCCCAACATAGTGGTGATCTCTGTGTTAGCCATCCTGAGCATTCTCCTGATTGGACTCTTGCTTGTGACTCTTGTTGTACTCAGGCGGAAACATCTGCAAATGGCCAGGTAGGTCCAGTCTCATTCTAAGTTCAAGAAGCTTTAAAATAATGAGTAAAATATAAGATTGGGTTTTGCTTGTGTGGCACATGGTACCCTCTGTGCTCACTTGGTGTTTGAGATATCAATAAACAATAGGACCTCAAAAGTTTCCCTGTTCGCTGCTGTTTCTTAGGAGTATAACTACTACTTGCTTTATCACATAGCTATTCTTACTGTTGGGTGGAATTATTAGCCTCAACCTCTATCTTAATTTGGAGCTGTGAAAGGTTTGGTAAAATGAAAATTCAAACCATTTTAAGGGCTTATTATCTAAGCAGTCATCTTCTCTTGGGCCATTTGATTGCTCAGATTTACTGAATATTAAATAAAATATGAGATGGTTTTAAGACAGATAAAGATGTATGGTTTATAGAATTTTTAAAATCATCCAGATTATTTTGCAAAATCATTTAAATTGCTGGAAACACAAAATTTGCCATTCCAGATCAGATAACTAATCAATCAAGACCAGTCTCTCTGTTCCCAGTATTTGTTCCTTCAGACAGAAGAAAGGCACCTTTTCCCCTCCCTCCAAGTACTGCTCTTTATAAATGATGCAGTTCCTTCATACACCTGCAGCAGTCATCCTATGTCCTGAAGAATGAGATTTGATTTCTTTTAGCTAGTTTTGTAGCTCACAGTTCACCTTTCTTGTGTGAGTTAATCCTTGACTGGCTAGCTAAACTAGGTGGCTTATCCCCCAGATCCTCTGTATGTAGTTCTGTGACTGGCAAGGTTTGCAGGTCTGAGCCTTGAGAGTCTCTGTTCTCTTATAATCCAGAACCATAATGTGTGTGTGAAATAATACATTTAATTTGAATTTTCCCTTCTAGGTCAGAAAACCAAGTAATATTACTTCAGAGGGTCACTTTAAAAAACTTGCTCACTGATTACACAACAGATGGTTGCATTTCATGTATCAAGTCTTTGCCATATACTCCATGCAAATGAATTTACCACATCACCTAAATTTTCAGAGAACCCCTTTCAATGCATGATTTGTTCCTTTTGCATATAGCTGGTTCTGTGAAAATCTAGATTCTCTTCCCTACTTAAATATCATGCATGCTGCCCAGGGCTTTTTCTTTCTCATTTTCTCTACCACTAGAGGAATTTAACTATATACTTGTATGTAATCATTTTTAAAGCAAACAAGCAAAAATACTCAACATTCAGTTTCTCATTTGATGTTGAGAAGGTCAAAGGTTGGTTTTGTGGTTAAAGCACTGGAATAAAGACTCCAGTCCTGGCTTTGCCACACATTTCCTTTGTGGTATTAGGCAAGTCATTTAAACACTATGCCTCATTTTCCCCATTGGTGGAATGGGGATAATGCTTCCCTACCTCCTAGGGATGATGTAAGGACAAATACAGTATACTCCTGATTATTTGAATTGTGGGGGCGGGACACAGATTTTATTCAGATAATCGAGAGCACAGGAGACATTCAGCAGTGGGATGGCCTCCCCCGCAGCCAGGGTCTTGTTGTCATCCTTGCACTGCTGGCTGCACTGCTGCAGGGGCCAATCGGCAGCAGGGTGATTCATTATCGTCATCCTCTCAGTCCTTGCTGGGGGTCTCTGCTCTATTATTCAAACCTCCACAGTATCCAGATCCCTTCCTTGTCCCCCAGTATGAGAGGCATGCTGCAAGGCGCATGTGTCTCATGCTGGGGGGACATGGAAGGGATTCAGATAATGCAGAGGCTCAGACAACAGGATTTCAGATGAACAGGAGAATACCGCACTTGACAGGTGCTCTGAAACTATGGAGATTGGTGCCATTTACATCCCTAGATAGAAATCCATATTGACAACTTTTTTCTCATCTTATTCTTGAGGCAGAATATTAGGAAGCTTGATCTCAGGAGATGGCCAGCACCCACTACTTCTAAAGGGTCACATCCAGACATGGCTTACGATGGTGCAGATCCAGTGACTTCAGCTGAGCTGTTCCCAGCAAGGTCAGCCCTTGCTTCAGTGGGAGGCCTGGATACACACCACCTCTTAGAATCAGGCTCTTAGTGATCTAGATTATAGATTATTATTAGAGTTGGAAGAGACCTCAGGAGATCATCTAGTCCAACCCCCTGCTCAAAGCAGGACCAATTATCAAATCCCTAAATGGCCCCCTCAAGGATTGAACTCACAACCCTGGGTTTAGCAGGCCAATGCTCAAACCAACTGTATTAGGGCGACACCGTTGACAAAATCAACAAGCATTATGTTTGTTCAGCAATGATAACCTTGAATTCAATGGTCTTCCTGAAACAGGGAGTGTGGGGCTGGAACCTTTGTCAATTTTGCTTCATTGGAGAGAGATGGAAAACTTCCATATAACTGGTGAGTTATATACTGCTACCTTTATGCTTCCCCTCCCCTTATCCTTTTCTCACCATCTACTTTCGTTGGCAAGTCAGACTTTTATGTTCTTATGTTTTTGTTATATGATCACTACCACAATTTAACATAAAACAACGGTAGCTGATTTTTGGTGGTGGTTCATATTTTATTTGGCTGAATGATGGCCCAGGGCCATGTCTTTTGTCAGAAACTATTTTTAGTAGGAAATGAGGATGTACAACATATTCCAACTGCACTAGCTACATTTTTTTCTTTCCCTTACACACATTCTATATATTTCCTAAAGTAACAAAGGGATAGAAGGCTGATCTATAAATCCATTAGCAGCTCTATGGAGATATATTAATGTCGAGCAGTGAGGCTGCTCTTTATAGATCATAAGCTAACAACTCTGTTCACAGAAATACAAGCCGCAGTGCCATTAGTTATTTTTCCTTTGTATTTGAAACAAGGCCAAGCTAGCTCAAATAGCTCTTGCAACTTTGTGCTCAGTGTTGCTGGGGTGTTTGAAAGCAAAACCATCTACAGAAACAGCAGGCATTGATTAGTTATTCCATTCCGTCAATAGTTCCATCACTCCCTGAGAGGTGTTAGAGCAAATAAATCCACCCTATTAGCTTCCATCAAGGCAAAATGGACCCTAGTGATTTCCCTATTGTCTGCTGATGTTTTAATTCCTATTCATGTTCCCGATAGTCCAGTGCTGCTCCTAACTGACTTGTTTACAGTTTTGGGAAGTTATTGTCAGCCACCCAAAAAAACCAAACATGGAAAGCTGGCAAAATACTCTGTTAAAAAATGCCACCAAAATCCATAGGGAAAAGAAACTAAGTGCTTCAGTTTTTCACTCGTGGTTCAGTTTTGTTGAACGTGAAAGGGATTGGAATGAGGAATTCATGAACTTGGAACTGTTTCTATGATCTCACGGGGTGTAGGCTCCCAGCAAGAGTGGGATTAAATGGACTGATACTGCACCAAAACAAGCCTTTTGCTTATAAGTACACAAACTGAACAAACAATCCCAGGAAAGCCTGTCAATACCTAACAGTGCTGCTAATTAACTACATATTAAACAAGCTTCACTTGCTTGTCTAGCTTTAATAGCAGCCAGCCATACTGAGTACCTGCTAATCTCCTTCTCAGCTTCTCTTGTTTGGAGTACGTTAATTGCAGCCCAGGCAGAAGATCGAACACTCTTGTAAATTAAAAATCCACACTGGAATCAATTTACTAAAATAGCAACAGACATTATTCAAAACAGAAAGGGTTTTGAGGGGGAGAATTCATTGTTAAGCTTGCATGAGTTAGTGTGACCATTCCTGTTGCTTGAGTTATCATCTGCATGAATTCTCGAAGATTATATCTGGTTAGTATTTGACCAGTTTAAGGCAATGGGGCCAAATCTTGAGGTCCTCATTTCAGTGGGAGTTTTGCCTACAAAGAAAGATAAGAATTTCAATCAGATTAGGTTGTGGTTTGATGGACACTTTTCCTGTTTGATATCCAAGGATGAAAGGAAACCTCGGCCAGAACTGTTCTGTGTGCCTCTGTAGGCAGATGGGATGAAGACCTGCAAATCTCTGACCCTGGGGATGTGGAAGGGAGGAAGGTTGCCTTGGCAACAACATTCGCTCCTATTTCCAGGCCCGGTGGAAGGCCCTCTGTGAAAATAGAGGCTTGCTTGTGAAGGGACCCACTTTGTCCCCGCTCCAGCCCCACAGAGATTCCTCTCAACTATTAAGGATTAAGGACCTTACCTTATAAACACATAAGCACATGCTTAACTTTAAGCATGTAAGTAGTCTGGATGTCAGTGGTATTGCTCATGTGCTTAGAGTAAATCATGTGCTTAAGTGTTTACATGATTGGTGCTTAAAACACTCTCCCATTCCATGCTTCATAGCTGCCTGGAGGATAGGTTGTATGGGCACCAAGTGAGTTCTGTGCAGCATGTTTCCCTTGCCCCCAGGCAGACTTGTATCTGACAGACCCCCAAAATCTGAAAAAACCTGTATAGATCTTGGGCCCAACAAACTCTCCAGCACCCTTTATTTGCAGCAGCAACAACAACAAAAAGTAGAAACTTCTTGGAGTTTCCACTTCCCTATATGGGGTTTTCCTGTGTAGACTGAATGATTTGGATTTGGGTCACTTACTGCAGATGCATCTTGATTTTCACTCTCTCTCTCTCCTTGGTGCGCACATGCGCACGCTCTTGCTCATGCACACGCGCACACACACATGCACGCCCCATTTGTGCTATCTCCATGTTAGCCAACACCACAGACAAAGGAAGTGTCCACTCTTTGTTCCTCTTTTACAGTAGTTGGGCATAGGTCAGCACTTTTACTTCTGGGAATACCAGACATTCATGATGATAGGTATGGGGTTTGTTACAGGAGTGGGTGGGTGAGATTCTGTGGCCTGCATTGTGCAGGAGGTCAGACTAGATGATCATAATGGTCCCTTCTGACCTTAAGTCTATGAGTCTATGATAAGCAGGGCTGGCTCTAGGCACCAGCCCTCCAAGCATGTGCTAGGGGCGGCACTCCGTCCCCCCACCCCCTTTTTTTTTTTTTTTTGCTTAAGGCCTCATTGCCGGGAGCCGGCCTTGGCACAGCCACTCGCCCGAGCAGGGATCCGCGCCCACTGCCCAGCTCGGTGGCGCCCTGCACAGCCCACTCGAAAACGCGGCACCACCGGGAGTGGCAGCGGCAGCAGGACCCCTCCTCCCTCTGTCCCCTGCTCCTCACACATTCCGGGAGCCCCTCTCACCACCACCGCAGCCCGGGCTTGGCTCCCTCTCCTCACACCGCCGAGCCCGGGCTGCGGCGGCAGTGAGAGGGGCTCCCAGAGTGTGTGAGGAGCCAGGGAGAGAGAGAGGGAGGCGGGGTCCCCTGGAGCCGAGCTCCGGCTGCGGCGGTGGTGAGAAGGGCTTCCAGAGTCAGGCTGCCCAGGCGGGTGGGCCGGGGGGGAGAGTGAGGCAATTTTCCCCAGGCTCCGGGCCCCGCAGGGTATGTCGGAGGCTCCCCGTGCCTCCGTTTTCCTCCATCCCCCGGTGTCTCAGCTGGTAAGGGAGCGGGGCTGTGAGCTGCAGCTGAGCGGTGGGAACTCAGGTCCCTCTGGAGACACCACGCCGCTAGTTATTTTTACATTTCCAAATACATGTTACTATAGTATAGTATTGCAACTTTTTTTTATGGAAGGGGCCCCCCGAAATTACTTTGCCCCAGGCCCCCTGCAACCTCTGGGCAGCCCTGCCCAGAGTGTGTGAGGAGCCGGGGAGGGAGGGAAACGGGATCCCCTAGAGTCAAGCCCTGGCTGCAGTGGCAATGAGAGGGTCTCCTGGAGTTTGTGAGGAGGTGAGCAGCCGGCTGAGCTCGTCGGTGCTGAGCAGGTAGCCCCGCAGCCGGAGATCCTCGCCTTCCTTCCCACTGGGGCTGGGCCAGGGCACCATGAGGCTGAAGAGCAGCAGGTCCAGGGGGCTCTCCAAGTCCTCGGCTGCTAGCATGTCGGGGATGAGGGCGGTGAGCACGAACTGATCCCCCTCGATCACCAGCAACGCCGCGAAGCCCAGAGAGGGGGCTGTGTTCTCCGCACCGCCCCACAGCCGTGCCGCCACCTGGAAGTACTCTCACTCCACACCTCCCAGCAGTTCCACCTGCATGGGGACAGAGTCGCAGCTGGGCCAGGGCTCAGCTGCATTGTGCTGGTAGCAGATCCCACGTTTGTGGAGGAGCCCAGTGCTGGGGCAGCAGGGGGTGTGAGTGGGGGGGCACTTGTGGGCAAGAGGGGGAGCTCTTGTCTGGAGGAGGGCAGCCAAAAATTTTTTTGCTTGGGGCAGCAAAAACCTAGAGCCGGCCATGATGATAAGCCACATCACAAAATTCTTACTCAGTTAAAACTCCCATTGTTTGAATAAGGAGTGCAAAATCTATCAGTTTCAGTCAGAGTTAATGTTTCTAAAGTACTTTGATTATACAGGACCAAGTTCTACTGAGTGCTGTAAAGCCAGAGTAACTCCTGCATTAACTGAGCTTCTTTGGATTTACATCTGTGTAACTCAGAGCAGAATTTGATCCATAAAACACAAATATAAATGTTAAGAGTTATTTTGTATCTAAAACTTATATTTAATGGTAGAGAAATCTGCCTTAAAAATTATCCACAGAAACAACAGAAATAAACTGAGTTTAGCAAAAGAACAAATAAAACTTTGCTGGAAACCTTGGAATAATGTATGGTGACTGTTTAAGGCTTGGTATTGCCTATTAGTGGTATTGCCTTTGCAGTTTCATGGTCATTTGCGGAAATCTGACTCAACAGGACTGAGAAGATATATGGGCCTGGTCCTCTGACACTCGTACACCTCTTCCCACTGAAACCAATGGGGTACTTGCCAGAACAAGTTTTGCAAATTTGAGCTATATAATAGCTATACATAGCTGAAAATGAAATGTAACTCCCTAGAAATATCCTAAATAACATAAACTAGAGCAATATAAATGATGACAAAGTTGTGGGTGGGATTTTAAAAGTACCTGGGTGACTTTAGGCACTGCTGAAAATCCCACCCTGAGTTCACATGGAGCATCTTTACCTGGCACCGTTACATCTGTTAACATTACTTTAAAATATTGGGCTTAAATCTGCACTGCCTTGCACTCTGTGTAGTTACACCTCTACCCCGATATAACACTGTCCTCGAGAGCCAAAAAATCTTACCGCGTTATATCGAACTTACTTTGATCCGCCGGAGCGCACAGCCCTGCCTCCCCTCGATCCCCCTGGAGAGCTGCTTTACTGCATTATATCCGAATTCGTGTTATATCGGGTCATGTTATATCGGGATAGAGGTATATTTGCACTACTGTAAAATGCTCCCATCCCATTGTGTACAGTTTTACACTCCCTTTGAACAAGTATAAATTACTACACAAGCTGCAGGATTATGGAGTACCAGTGCCATGGAAGCTAATAATTTTCACATTTAAAAGAGTAACAGGAAATTTTTATCCTGTTAACTAACCTCTATTATGCAATTGACTACGCTCCTGAGTTTAGTTTGTCTTACTAACTCTCCTCACTTTTTTTCATCTTTATGTATGTTATCTATTAATGCTCACAGGCGTAGAAGTGTATTTGCTTTCCTAACTCTGCTACCCTCATGCCTCTGGACTGATTATCTTTTGGCATTTTATATTAATCCTTGGTAAGTGATTTTACTTGTCTTTTCCCTATGCAATAGCTAAACCATATTAATTTCCCAATACATGAAAAATGTGCTCTTTTGTTTTCAAATGGTTGGAAGATCTTGAAGTTACAGTAATTTTCATGTGCTGAAATATGGACTGGAGAGTGTGTGTGTGTGTGTGTGTGTGTGTGTGTGTGTGTGTGTGTGTGTGTGTGTGTGTGTGTGTGTGTGTGTGTGTGTAAATACTTGCTTCACATTTTGCTTGTTTATGCTCCTACCCATTTTGTTACTTAAAAAGAAAATTTTGTAGTGGTCACTCTTGTGCACTTCATTATTGTCTCTGTGCAACTTTTATGACTTTATTACAAACCCCCTTGTAACTTTTGCTTTATCCACTTGCTGATTGCCTGATGTTGCTTTCTGCTGCCATCTTCTCTTACTAATTACTTGATGTTAGTTCACCTGGGTAAATCCAGAACAACCCATTTGCTTTTAAAGGTGCAATCTTTCTCCACCAAAGTCAATAGGTGTTTTGCTGTTGCGACCAAAACTGGCCTAGAATTTGTACAGCAAATGCTTTGAGCTAGCTATCCCCAATCATAATAAAGGGGTCACACTTTATATTAAGGTTCCATTTATAAAGGATTAATAAATGATTGATGTTTTGACAAGTGGCTAATCAATTGATTTAGATCCAAAGGCTTCTTACAACCCTGGCTTATAGTCATCTCCAACTTCTTTAATTGCTGTATTTATAAACAGCCATAACATGGACCACCCATGTCTATAGCTTGCTTATAAACATACAAAATCATAAATGAAATCTTAATATATGTATGACCAAGAAATTTTTACTTAATGGGTGGGAGTTTGTGCCCCACTAGATCTGAAATCAAAGTGATGCCTCTGCTGTTTGGTACTAAAATCAAGAAAGAGGCTCTCTCGCGCTATTACCAAAATGTTTTACCAGGATGATGGCAATATTCGTGTGGAATGGCAGTGCCCAGTTAAGTTAGTCAGAGGAATATATTATACAAGGATTGTGGAAATGAAATATCATCTCTGATTTTGTTGCCTATTTAAAAGCACTCCTCTAAATTGGGAATGGGTCTAGATAAAGTAAATTTTTTGATTACGAGAGAAAGGGTCCGAGTCTGCTCCTATGGAAGCCAATGGGAGTTTTACTGTTGACTTCTATAAGAGCAGGAGCAAACCCTCCAAAAATCGCTCAGGGCTTTGTACTCCATTGACTTGCCTCTTGAGTTGGGACACTGGAACAATTTGTATAGTGGGGGTACTGAGAGCCATTGAACTAAACTGTAAACCCTGTATATAGAGGAAGCCACTTCAAGCCAGGGGGTGTGGCAGCACCCTCCGCACACCTAGTTCCAGCACCTATGCTTCGTGTGGTTGTTTACACCAGTCCAAAGTGGATGTAACATGCTATCAAATCAGGATGCTAGTATTCTACACCCACGCTGCACTGTGTAAATGACCACACAAGATGTGGCACTAGGGAGAATCAGGCCTTCAGAGTGTTAGATTCGTTTTTACTAAGCCTATATTAAATCTATAATGTAAATGGAATACCAGCATGAAATGAAATCTCTTGTTTCAAGCATCCTTGTTTCACGTGCAGTTTGGTTATGACATTTTGTGAATACTCAGCAGCCACTGCAGTGTAAAGGAACAGAGGACTCTTGAGATTCTGAAAGCTTAATAAATGTTTCTGTTTGTCTCATGAGGTATGGATGTCAATCATCTGTTTTATGTGCCTATTGAAGTCTTCCTTGGAGGAGATTTCTTAGAAGCACTCGCATCATAGGCAGCACTTTAATATTTTTCCTTTTAAATTAATCCTCTATGCCGAGCTTTCAGATTTACCCTAGTCACAAGGGATATCATTTCGATAGCCTGGATAAATTCATTTTAAAGACTTCTTTGGCAAAACTAGCATTAAGGTGTAAAATAAATGTTTCAAGGGTATGGGTATAGTCAAGGTGCACATGTGTCGGTGTCTAAATAGCAAAAAAATATTTCAAGTTAGATAGATAATAGTATATATTGTATTACTTAGTAATTGTTCCACACTAGTGTAGAAATGTTATTGGCATAGCTGTGTTAACTCTGCAGACGCACCATCTGTTATGAATGAAGAGGGATTGTTATAGTACAACAAGAAGGTACTGGCCCAGAGTAGTAGCTGATGATGGAGCTGATCAAAAAACTTCTCTTTAGTGGGAATTATTTGGAAAGAAAACAGGCCGTTTTTGCTTCATTCCGTTTTTTGTTGTTTTATGAAAAAAATCAGAACAGAGTTTTTAGAAACGTGTTCAGAATTTTTTGTTTCATTTCCAGAAAATATGTTTTGACTTTTTGGGGTGTTTTTTCCCTGCCTCTTAGTCTTTTTTATTGCTGTTATTATTATTATTATTATTATTTTAAATTCCCTCCTCCTCCTGTTTATTCCTCTGGAGATAAAAGGAGGGAAAACTTTAATTTATCTTTTTCCAGTTTCCTCTGTATTTTTCCTTGCTATTTCAAAACATTTTTTGGAAATACCAATTTTTTTTAAAAAAATTTAGTTTGTTTTAAAAAATTTAAAAATTCATCAAAATATTTTTCCCTGAATAAATTAGCTTTCCCATTTTTGGATTTAAAAAAAAATCTAATTTCAAGCAATCTTAGCTAGTATCAATTGCTTTAGCCAAGAGTATCTAGAAATCACTTGATTGTGACCATGAAATAAAAAAGTTTTAACCTTATTATAGCAGGACATACTTAAGGGCAGATATCACTAAAGGCCCAGAAAACGTATTTAGCACATCTGATGGTCCTTTTAGGGAGCAGAAATTTGTTCAAGCTGTCTGATTGTCCTAGCAGACATGATCAATATTCTTAGAAACTGTCGGTAAATTAATTCATAATGTACTCATTTGGACATATAATCTCACTGTAACATTGTTCCTGCTGTCAGTGAATTTAAGCTCTTCAGAGGTAAGCAGTAGACAGTGTAGTGAATTAGAGAGACAAGGTGGGTGAGGTCATATCATTTATTGGACCAGCTTCTCTTGGCGAGAGAGACAAGCTTTCAAACTTATGCAGAGCTCTTCTTCAGGTCTTCTTTAGTGTGTGACTCATCACATATTAGAACTGCTTTCAGATAGACGTGAGCCAGGCTTCCTTGTCTGGAACAATACGTAATGTATGATGGTGGTTAGTATACTGCACTTTTTATTTCCCTTTCTTAAGGATTACCTTGCTTAACTCACTCATTTCCTTCTCCTGTTGAAATGTGTGGGATATTTACCATTGCCTTCATTATGGAAGCAGGGGATCATTCCTTATTCTGAGTATGTAGTATATGTGAAATGCCATGTATAGGCTAGAATTTCTTAGTCTCACGTGTGTTTGGAAAGGGGGAAGTAGGTTGCAAGGGGCTTCCAATCCTTGTATACTTGTGAAGGGTCAAGCATAATCTCAGTCCTTGTGTTTCTTTCATCTGTATGGTGGCACTAGCTTTCCTAGAGCAGATAGGACTGGGTGAGGCAGGGACAGAGCTGAAGTGACTGTGATGGAACTTTATGCTGCAATTCATAAAGGGATGTAGCGGGCTAATTTGGAGTGCACTTTTGGAGGGATTATGCCAGGCTCAGGCACAAGGGGTGAAATTTGGGCCCTTTGAAGTCAGTTGCAAAATTCCCATTGACTTCAGCATAATCAGAATTTCATCCAAGGTCTCTGAGTATGGTTGCCTGTGTGCAGTCTCTCCTCCGAAATGCAAGCAGTGCCTTAACGCCAAAGGATGAAATCCATAGGGAGTTTTGCCATTGACTTCAAAGAGATCAACTTTCCACTCTCACTCCTGACCTACATATTAAGGAGTTCATAAAACCTACACATTCAATTCAGGTGGAAACCAGTTCAATTTTGACAGTTTTGGGCTAATTTTTAATCAAGTCCAGATGATGAGTTATACTGAAAAAAGCTGTGTTTGTCTGCCTTACAGGAACAAAAATGGATTAAAGAAGAGGAAGCTGACCAAGTATGTGACTTTTTGATATATAAATTATATTTTTTTAAAAAAATTGATAGTCACGTTAGACTGAACAATAATTTTTATGACTGTAGGAAATATGTTGAAGTTACCGAAATAAATATTCTTCATTCTGGTAAATACCTCCAGAGAGAGATTGTAACAAGATGTCTGGAAGCACATGGCAACAGATAATTACACTAAATCAGTGGGTCTCAAACTGTGGGTCGGGACCCAAAAATGGGTCAGGACCCCATTTGAATGGGGTCGCCAGGGCTGGTTTAGACTTGCTGGGGCTCGAGGCCGAACCGAAGCCTGAGGGATTCAGCCCTGGGCAGTGGGGCTCAGGTTACAGGCCCCCAGGCGGGGACTGAAGCCCTTGGGCTTTGGCTCTGACCCCTTCCCTGCTCAGGGCAGTGGGGCTTGGGCTTTGGCTCCCGCACCTGGGGCAGTGGGAATCAGGCAGACTCAGGCTTCGGTCCACCCTCCTGGGGTCATGTAGTAATTTTTGTTGTCAGACGGGAGGGGGTCGCAATGCAAAGAAGTTTGAGAACCCCTGCGCTAAATCAAGAGTACCCTGTGTTTTGTTTTATCTTCTCAACAGCTGGATTGTAGTAAAAGAGCTCCTGACTGATAGAAAATTAACCACTGGGGAAAAATCAATGATACTAAGTTAGCAATTCCAGCAAGGCCTTTCCTCATTTTAAAATGACAAACCATGAGAAACTGCTATTTCCTTCTTGATATTGGGCTCTGATGGCAGTTGCTGTTGTGTATTAGATTATTAATGTTAAACAAGTAAACAGGAGTAATTATCTGGAGATAGAAGCAATATGCTACCAAGGAACTGTCTTTAAGTAAATGAACGGATTATTGTGTACATGCTTCAATATTTTATAAATTAAAACATGATAATTACGCACGGAAAAGTCTTTGCTTGTATTTCATTATTTAAGGTGTTAAACTAATGACTCATTCTTTAGCCCGAATTCAGGGCCTGATCCTCAGCTGGAGTAAACAGGCATAGCTCCATTAGAGTCAATGAAGCCAGGCCAGTTTATACCAGTTGAAGATCTGGCCCGATATGTCTATGCTCCATTGTCTTCAATGGGCATTGTGCCCACTTATGCTAGAGTAGAATTTGGCTTCTAATGGCAAACACCTGAACTTCTCAAAGCCAGTGGAAAACAATTGTTGCTCTGGGGCTGAAATTTGCATTTTTTACATCATAGACCTTGTCTGACCCAAATTCAGGCCAATGAAACCTATTAATGGCTTGTGTGATTATGGTGCATGTGACATTTAAAAGTGTGTTTACCAGATAGTTCCCCTGTATGAAAGGGATTTTTATGAGTCACTAAGGCAGTTTAAATGAGCTGCCTTTGCTGCTATCCAGGAAGAAGTGTCAATTTATTGTAATTAGAGATGACAAGAACATAAACCCTGGATTTGACCATCTGAACTGTGATGGGATTTAGAATTGGGATCCAAATCTGGCATCCCAGGCTCATTTTTAATTGAAATGGAGATTTCAATCAGAGCTGTAGCTAGAGTGCCCCCTTTAAAATAGCTTGATTGGAAGCATCAGGACTTGGTAGCTCTCCTGACTCTCAATTCTATGTGCCATTGCCAGTGGGCCAAATCCTGCATCCTAAATCTGGCTTCAGTTTGAATTTTGCCTATGAGAATTTTGCCTGAAGATGGACTGCAGAATTTAGCTTAATGATGTGGGTAGATTTAACCTATTAGCAGCAGTTGCCCACATGGCTACAATACAGTATTATGTAATCCCAGGTAAATGATTCATCGGACAGTATGAATCACATTTCAGGTACACAAATTTCAGATTTTTTGCAGGCTCTGTTCCAGGTATAATTACTTAGTAGAATACAGTGCTAAAAATACAGATTAGTGAATTGTTAGTACTCAAAAATAAAACAAATCTATTTAAGAAATTAATTTCTTTTCCATGTGTTTTTGAAAAGCCCTGTGCAGTTGGATGACTTCGATGGCTACATTAAGGATATGGCCAAAGATTCAGATTATAAATTTTCTCTGCAATTTGAGGTATGTATATGGAGGAGACACGTCCTGGCTGCCTCTCCCGAATTGGACGACTTCTTTTGCCAAACTGAAAGAACCAGATGGGTGGTATGATTGTGGCATTTGGACCCACACATCTGTTGTAGCATAGTCCATGTGTCAGCCTAAGTTGACTGCAATGCATTTTTAAAATGAAAAATGGCACTGGTGACAACCAAATCTTCTGAAACAAAGGGACAGCTAACTGGGGACACATGGTCTTGTCTGACTAGTTTCTTTCCCCAGTGCTAAAAATGCAAGATTGTCAAGTGAAGACAAAAGGGAACTAGAAATGCTGGGTGGAATTTTGGATCTGTTGATCATGGTGGCAAAACTCCATTTGACTTGATAGGGTTGGGATTCTACCCACTGTTCTCTCAGGTGGCACACATTGTGTTCATCTCATTTGTGATCATATGTTACAGAATATTTTAGATTGATTATTGTTAATTTAATTGTAACATTTTTCCTTCTGTCATACACAGGAGCTAAAACTGATTGGGCTCGACATACCCCATTTTGCTGCTGACCTTCCCATGAATCGATGTAAAAATCGCTATACAAATATTCTGCCATGTAAGTACAATAGACACAGACTCCTGAGAAGGTCCCTTGGCAGGGAGGGCCGGGGGGCGGAGAAGGGGGTGAAGAGTTTTAATTGTGGAATTGGTGCAGGTTTTCCAGCAGGTAAAAGCTTGTTTTAAAAGCTGTCCATGGCAAGAAATAGTCTCCCTTACTTTTGAAAGGATGAAGCTCTGTGTTTTATATTTGTCATGATTGAAAATATTAGGTCATTCCTACTGCTGAGCAGCCTTCTTCAACTTTTTTTTTTCCTCATGATTTCAGTGAGATCCAAAGAGACCCAACAGTGAAGACTCTTGAAGGCAAGAGCGTGTAGCAGTAATGAAGCTGCATCCATGCAGTGATAACTGGGCATTACTTATTAGTATGGCATGCTGGCCCTCTACAGTTTTGCCTTTGTTATGCTGGAGCGTGTGTAATTGTGTTTCAGGATTTTAAGAGATTATTTAAAACCTCCCACTGTTTGCTCAAGCTGCCCCCGTTCTTTTTTCCCCCTTTTTTTTACAGATGACTTTAGCCGTGTCAGATTAGTTTCAATGAATGAAGAAGAAGGTTCAGACTACATTAATGCCAACTATATTCCTGTAAGTGATAAGACTCAAATCAACCTGAGGCTTAATGTTCTTAGTAGGGAGATATCACACAGGTAGTGAAAACTCCTAGCAGTTTGGTGACTTTAAAATTTTTTTTTTAAAAATTACCATAATGTCACTTATTTTGCCTTCAGTGAACAGCACTTTTCACCAGCCCATAAACCTGTTTTGTGCACATTTTGCCACAGCAACACTGAAATTTGTGTGCATCCTGTTACAGGTGGGAGAAAATTGGCTGGGGACGTGGGTGAAAAGGTTGAACTCTGCACTGCTATTATCAAACAGCTAAAGGTTTTTTCCCAATATTTTACTCTATGTGGAATAAAGGCAGTGAACCATAGATACAGGTACAGTTAAAATGCACAGAGAACATGGAGCTCCCCAGGGCATGGTGTGCAAACATAGCTTCTATTTACACTATCCTGATCTTGCCATTGTTCTGTTCACACCTTCTTCCTTGCACTATGTTAGAGCAGCTGTCTAACAGCTCATAGCAATACTGCTATAGTTTTAGGTCAGCAAGTGAAGAACGTTGTATTCAGCTGTAACTGTACGGGATATGCAGGGAGGCAGAATGTAATTTAGTACATAGAAATTTGGCCAGGATGCTGGGAAAAGCTCCCTATTGTTATGAAAAGTGCTATGGCATCTTTAATGACTACAAATGGTTGGCACATCTGTGTTCTAGTTCTCCACTGAAACAGCATAGTGGCCCATAGCTTCATGCTAAGGACTTGGTTCAGTACTGACTAAACTAGGAAGAGTATTACTGAATCAATATCACCACTTTGTGCATCACTTTGGAAGTCTCCCATCCAAACACTGACAAAGCACTGACTTTATTTAGCTTCCAAGATCTGACAAGATCACAGAACTAAGTGATAAGGCCATGCAGGCTCTTCTTCTTCTTCTTCTTCATATATATATATATATATATAGCGTCCAGATATGTCTCTTCCACTTTTGTCAGTTCCATGTTTATATTTTAGATGTGTTTTAATACTATGCACAAAAACCACTTTCCAATACTTTAGATACAACATGGCTATGTTAGTTTCTGGCTTATTTGGATGATCATTCTCCCACTTGGCACCTCATGGTAGTTTCATCTCAAACCCTAGTGTTCATGGTGATCTGCTTTCCACTATCAACAGAAATGTTCTGCATCAGTTATATACACACCCCATAGGAAGCAAAATGAAATGTATTCTGTACTTATGAATTATTATGAATGTCAAGTGTGAACTGAGTTTTTTAGAGATGGCAAATGCTAAATTAGGCTGTCTGTAGAAAGTGCTTCCAAATCATCAGTATTTTAATTATTTGAATGCTGTGGGCTGATACATCCATAGCCTAATTCATGAAGGAACATACTGTGCTTTGAATGTATCTGTCTTTTTTTCCCCCAACTACTCTGGGAATTAGATAACTTTCTAAACCTAGTTCTTCTGATAATCTCCTCCTGTGTTCACTGTAAACAGGGAGCCAGGGTTGTAGTTAAATCAGCCCCAACACCCAGCAAATATGCCTGATGTTAACTAGCAGCATATTGAAATGGTATCTTGTATTATTTACTAAATTACCCTTTTCTACAATAGTGCCCCAAAAAGTATCTACAAATAAAAGCAGACAGATTAGCAGAGGGATAGGAATGTATGGGTATAATTTCTCCTAAAGGTGCTTTAGGTTTGGTATATGATAAATATATGATAACTTTTAAGAATTATTACTTTTAGAATAATCTATTATTTTAGGTCTAAGATTACCAGGTATTTTACTGATTTGGGTCTTGAGCTTGCAAACACTTATGCATGTGTTCCTTGATTAGAGTTCAGCTGATTAATCCTTTCCTTTCTATTCTATTATTAAATTTAATTCACCACAGGTGAATTAATTTGGGGGAAAGGACAAGATAAGGATATATAACTATTGTACTTGTGAAATCACAGCGTATTAAATTTATTAAAACTTTGTAAAAACAAACAAAAAAAACCCCAGCCCTGATTTAGTTTTCATTTTTTATGCTGTTTATTTTTTTTACTTCACTAACTTTGGACAGTGAATTTACATTGGTCAGTTTTACTTTCTGTCCATACACAGGTTAATTTCCAGGTTCCCTTGTAGTATTTGGGACTCAAAATCTCTTTGGAAATATTTTGTTTAAAAAAAAAATTTCCACTGAATTCAAAACAACAAACCAAAAAACTTGATATAGGCTTCTTCGTGTTAGGAATTATTTTTAAAAAGCTCTTTGAATTTTGAACTTAAACATTCAAAAATGTAACTTTAAAAACATATTGTAAATATACTCCTGAGGAAAATTTATGTTCTGAACGGTCTGTGAAATGAAGTATATTAATAAATTGCTCCTGTCTCTTAGGGCTACAACTCACCCCAGGAATACATTGCAACCCAGGGGCCATTGCCAGAGACAAGGAATGATTTTTGGAAGATGGTTCTCCAGCAAAAATCACAAATCATTGTTATGCTCACTCAGTGTAATGAAAAAAGAAGGGTAGGTTACATAATCCTATGTGCATTTTGCAAGGAAATAAATAATTTCAGTGGTCATTAGGTTCCTTCGCATTATTTTCTAACACAAAACAGCAATATAAGGCAAGCTCTTGAAATCAATAGGAGATCCAGAAGGGAACCCATGGTCACTTATTGTAAGCTCTTCAGTGTAGGAATAGTTCTAGTTGTTTGTAGTGTTAAGAGCACCTAGCACAATGGGGCCCCTATTTGAATTGAGATCTCTCTCGGTGCTACTGTAACACAATAAAGAGTAATGATCATAAATAACAAGTCTAAAGAGCTGGTGCTGAATGGTTCCATGAGTGATGGTAGAGCCATAATAGTTGAATCCAAATATGAACTTCCTGAAGTTCAGCTGTGTTTGGACCTCAGGTTTGGCTTTGGTCCCATCTTTAGTAGGAAGTTACCTGTTGTAAGAGGCTGACAAGATTTTGTCAAGAGTAAAAGATTCTTACATGACTCAAATTAGACTTTAAAATGGCAGCAATAGGGAGTGGATGGCTCAGGGGACTGTTACTGGTTTGAATCCAGGCTGGCGGTGAATGAAAAATTATTACTGTCTGGCTGTTTCTTGACACATCTGAAATAAGTGATGGTCCCAGCTCAGTTCCTAGTCTACAGGTGTGTATCCATGTCACAAAAACTACTAGCATAGTTGCCACCGGTTGTCTCCCTGATTGGGAGTTTCAGCAGAGAGGCAGAGAATTGGCTGGGCATGGTGCCTGAATGTGCTGAGAGCCTTTGAACCAAACTGGGAACCCTGTATATAATGGAATCCACTTCAAGCCAGAGGATGCAGCAGCACCACAAGGACCCCTAGTTCCAGCACCTATGGACTGAAATAGAGTCTTACTCTCCCTTCAGGTCAGCCCATTGTTGGGGCAGCATGGAGGAGCTGCCAGAGCCCATACTGCACCTCTTGTGTGGATGAAGAGAACGCTCATTTCCTAGCGCTGTTGTTCTGGCAGTATTAGGAACGAGAGAACAAAACAATACTAAAATTAAAGATGGCAGCAGTGATCTTTTTCTCTTCATTGAAGCGTGCCTCAAACTATCATATTGTTCTCTGTAAATTAGCATTTGACACAACACACTCTATTGCATGGTTTCAGTGCAGCCATTATATCAGATGTCAATGTAACAGATATTCTTTTATTAAACTGAGATAACCAAATCAACACAGTCTTGGCCATGTTATTTGTAGCATCTACATTTGCTTTCCAGCTATTTTCTTTGTTAGTTCTAGCTATTTGCACAGATAACACGTATATAAATGACATGCAGATGTCAATGGTATTTTAATAATAATAGGTACACTGTCAATGTGAGAGCTGTGTAAAAATGACAAAACATTATTTTTCAAAATGGAATGTGAAATATAATCATCTAATACATGTATATTGCTTATGATCTTGGATATTATAGAATATTAGGGTTGGAAGAGACCTCAGGCAATCATAGAGTCCCACCCCAATTAAATCATCCTAGCCAGGGCTTTGTCAAGCTGAGCCTTAAAAACCTCTAAGGATGGAGATTCCACCACTTTCCTAGGTAACCCATTCCAGTGCTAGGAATTCAACCTAGACCTCTCCCACTGCAACTTGAGACCATTGCTTCTTGTTCTGTCATTTGCCATCACTGAGAACAGCCTAGCTCCATCCTCTTTGGAACCCCCTTTCAGGTAGTTGAAGGCTGCTATGAAATTCCCCCTCACTCTTCTCTTCTGCTGACTAAATAAACCCAGTTCCCTCAGCCTCTCCTCATAAGTCATGTGCCCCAGCCCCCTAATAACTTTCGTTTGCCCTCCACTGGACTCTCTCCAATCTGTCCACATCCTTTCTGTAGCGGGGTGAGGGGGGGGCAAAACTGGATGCAATACTCCAGATTTGGCCTCACCAGTGCCAAACAGAGGGGAATAATCACTTCCCTCAATCTGCTGGCAATGCTTCTACTAATGCAGCCCAATATGCCGTTAGCCTTCGTGGCAACAAGGGCACACAGTTGATTCACATCCAGCTTCTCGTTCACTGTAATACCCAGGTCCTTTTCTGCAGAGCTGCCAGTTAGCCAGTCGGTCCCCAGCCTGTAACAGTGCAAGGGAGTCTTCTGTCCTAAGTGCAGGACCCTGCACTTGTCCTTGTTGAACCTCATCAGATTTCTTTTGGCCCAATCCTCCAATTTGTCTAGATCAGTCTGGACCCTATCCTTACCCTTCAGCATATCTACCTCTCCCCCCAGCTTAGTGTCATCTGCGAACTTGCTGAGTGTGCAATCCATCATCCAGATCATTTAATGAAGATGTTGAACAAAACTAGCCCCAGGATCAACCCCTGGGGCACTCTGCTTGATACTGGCTGCCAGCTAGACATCGAGCCGAGCCCAACAATCTAACCAGCTTTCTATCCAGTTTATAGTCCATTCATCCAATCCATACTTCTTTAACTTGATGGCAAGAATGCTGTGGGAGACAGTATCAAAAACTTTGCTAGAGTCTAGGTATATCTCGTCCACTGCTTTCCCCATATCCACACTGCCAGTTATCTCAACATAGAAGGCAATCGGATTGGTCAGGCATGACTTGTCCTTAGTGAATCCATGTTGACTGTTCTTGATCACCTTCCTCTCCTCTAAGTGCTTCAAAATGGATTCCTTGAGGACCTGCTCCATGATTTTTGGGGGACTGAGGTGAGGCTGACCAGTCTGTAGTTCCCTGGATTCTCCTCCTTCCATTTTTTAAAGATGGACACTATATATTTTCCTTTTCCCAATTGTCCAGGACCTTCCCCAATCGCCACGAGTTTTCAAAGATAATGGCCAATGGCTCTGCAATCACATCAGTCAACTCCCTCAGCACCCTTGGATGTGTTGCATCTGGCCCCATGGACTTGTGCGTGTCCAGCTATTCTAAATAGTCCTTAACTTGTTCTTTCACCACTGAGAGTTGCTCCCCTCTTCCTCATACTGTGCTGCCCAGTGCAGCAGTCTGGGATCTGACTTTGTCTGTGAAAACTGCGGCAAAAAAAACATTGAGTACTTCAGCTTTTTCCACATCATCTGTCACTGGGTTGCCTCCCCCATTCAGTAGGGGTCCCACACTTTCTCTGACCACCTTCTTGTTGCTAACATACCTGAAGAAACCCTTTTTGTTACCCTTCACATTCCTTGCTAGATGCAACTCCAATTGTACTTTGGCCTTCCTGCTTACACCGCTGATTGCGCTAGCAATATTTTTATACTCCTCCCTAATCATTTGTCCAAGTTTGTTACTAGTAAGGAGACATGGGCTGCAGTATGATGATGACACCCAACTCTATGTATCTGTATTGTCTAGTTTGGATGATGCAGTTCAGCGTCTCAGTTGCTGTCTAGTCAAGGTTGGCACATGGATGATAGTGAGCTGGCTGAGGCTCAACCCAGCTAAGATTGAGGCAACGATGGTGGGTTTGGGGAAGCAGCCAGGGGAGATGGCAAGGGTAATATCAGCCCCTTGGATTGAAGGAGTATATCTGTCATTAGTTAAATGTTCACAACTCGGGTTATTTTAGCCCCCCAGCTACTGTTTGATAACCACATCACAGCACTGGCCCAGTCTGTTGTTTCCCATCAGTGTCTGACTAGGACACTATGGCATTTTCTTCTGGCCACAGACCTTGCCACCATTATCCATGCTTTTGTTACCTCAAGATTTGGCTATTGCAATGCTCTCTACATGGGATTACACCTTAAAACGGAGACTGAGGCTGGTGTAGAATGCAGCAGTTCGCTTATTGATCAGGGCATAGTGACAGCAATGTTCCAGGATAGCTAGCTGCCCATTGATCTCTGGGTTGAGTTTAATGTGTCGGTTATGAGCTATGAAGCCATAAATGGGCTGGCACAGGCCAATGGATACTCTTCTCTCCCCATACCATACTGCCGCAGCTGCAGTCAGCATGGACACTTAACTGGATCTTCCTCATTGTAAAATAAAGAGGGTGCCCGGCAGGCTGTTCTCTGTGGGAGCTCTGGGACTCTGGACCTTGCTCTTCTCACTCTCTTGTTCCAAAATAATCCAGATTTGCAAGCTTCATTTTTGTTGAGAGTTTATACACACCGATCTACAACACACACATGCATCAGTGCCAAGCAAAATTCTGCTGTGTTGCTTCCCAAACTTAAGTCTAAATAGATTTTGATTGTACTATCGTTTTTTCTTTTCTTCTAGGTGAAATGTGATCATTACTGGCCTTTTACAGAAGAGCCTGTTGCTTATGGAGACATCACAGTGGAGATGCTTTCTGAGGAGGAGCAAATGGACTGGTCTTATAGGAATTTCAGAATCAGCTATGTAGGTGACAGTGAAAGATGTTTCATTGCTTTTCATTAGAGATCAGCCCATCCTGCAAAACTCGGATCCATCTCACACATTCCAAAATTCAGGGGTGTTCAGACTTGGAGTTTTGGGGCAGTTAGTTAGAGACAGAGGGATCAAGAGCAACATTCATAAATAGATTTTGATTGCAAGCACCTTCAGATTTCAAAGATGTTCTGATCTGGGGTTTTGGTTCAGGCCTTTCTCTTATTTCTATCCATCCTAGGCATCTCCAGGGAGTAAAAGTTGTCTCTCTAGTCTAGATCCTAGTGGACAAATGTTCACATCACAAAAACTGTTCTGCTTGGTACGCTGCTCCTATGGTGTAAAGGAGAACTAATGTTGTCCTATGTGGACATCTGAGGTTTCCCAGGAGGATCCTTACCTAGTGTAAACCTGATGCACAACACCTAGCATAATGGGGCCCTGATCATGACAAATAATTAGTTATGATGATTTGTTTGGAGACCACCTTTCAGCCACTTTCTTTTTGGTCCAGTGCATCAGACAATGGTCTATTTTCAATTATAAACTGTTGAAGGCCTGAAAATAAGAATATAAAAGTTGTTTGTAAAGGAGGCAATTGCACATTATTCGTGGCATTCTTTTGATGCCGTGTCCCTGAAATGCTGTTGAATAAAACAGAATTTAATCCATGACTGGTATTCCATCCCTTGGTGCTGTGGTAATAGAATGCTTTGCTGTATTAACTGCTCTAAGCAGAGGAAGTAGGAGGAGTCTACTGCACATTCCAATCTTTCCAACTCTTGTCCTTTGTTAAGGCAGAAGTACAGCTGGGAATGGGCAAAACAGTTGTCAAAGGTAATGTAATAGAACTGAATCAAACTGCAACCATTCCAGTGCATTCCCATACTTTTTAATTTGGATTAGAAAGGCTGGAAATAGTTCAAGAATGGACTATCAAAACCAGGAAGTATAGAAATTATTTTGAGAGCATCAGATTTCTGAACCAAAAGTGTTCGGATAAGCATCCAGATTTTCAGGTGTCTATGCCAATTTCATCTCTGCCTCCCAACGTTTCGAATGGCACTACTAATTACAGGAATCATTATTTGAACTTATGCAAGAATGGGAGACTGATACAGTGGATGAGAACCAGTGTTGTAGGAATTTACAGCATCAACTCTCTGTCCTGAGTTGTGGGGATAAAAAACTGTCACTTAAGTGCATTTGTCTCAAAGCCAGATCCTTGTTTGTTGAAGTACTGTCCTAGCCTTCTAATACATTTCAGTTAAAGCTGTTAGAAATTTTATGAATGCCAAATATTTTTGTTTAAAAAAGTTTTTGCCCAAAAACCTGTTTTTCTTTGTTTTTTTAATTTTTTTCCAATTAAACCTGAACGTTAAAATTCCCAAGTTTCTGGTCCTTCCAGAAAAATAGGGTGAAAAGAAAGGAGAAACTAAAACTAAAATCCCCAAACCATACAATTTTCGATTATTTTTTAAGTTTTACAAAAAATATTAATTGAAAATATATTTCCTTTTTGAAACTGTGGAGCAAAACTAATGTGAAAATGTTCACATACAATCTTTACCATTTTTGACTAGCTCTAATTTCATTAGTCTGTATTTGTAAATGCATGAGTCAGATTGAACGTGACTGCACAGGTAAAACAAATATGAACATGCTGCTGTTCTGTTTTTTCCCCCTTAGGCTGATGAGGTGCAAGATGTAATGCATTTTAACTACACTGCTTGGCCTGATCATGGTGTCCCCACTACAAATGCTGCAGAGAGCATCTTGCAGTTTGTACAGATGGTCAGACAGCAGTCAGCAAAGAGTAAAGGCCCCATGGTCATACACTGCAGGTGAAGCTTAATTTTCCATTTTCCTTTAATGTGTAACCATTCAAATACATTGAGAAGAACACTGGAGGGAGGGATTTCTTTCTACCTTTCAAGTGCTGAGAATTGTATTTTGTTTGTTTGCTTGTTTTTGTGTCTTATGATAAAATCATGTCCCTGTTCCAGTAAGTCAGAGTTTTGCCATTGACTTTAATGGGACCAGGATTTCATTCTGTGTTCCTAGATGTAAGGAGAGAGTGTGACACATACCATATATTTTTATCATAGTAAAGTATTACAGGTCTGATCCTCAGCTGAGGTAAATTAGCCTCCTGGACATCAGTGGAGTTATGCTATGTTGTTTTATATTATCTGAGGACTTTACCGTACACTTGCATTCCCATGTTTTTGCAATTCAGATGGAAAAATCAAAACAGTTTGTCATGCAGTATGCTGTTTCCCTACAGAGACGTACTCTGTGTAGGTCATTGCTCTCGGATAATTTGGCCTTCAGTACCCAATGCTGGGAGTTAAATCCGTGGGCTGGCAGTAAGCCATATGACACAATATGCAGGTTTTTCTTTTCTTGAGGGCAGCATTTTTATATAGTAACTGTCACCTTTGTTCATCATCAGGCTTCTTGTAAGACACTATTGAGCTCTCTGAAGGAACCTGCTGCATTAATAATTGTACCAAATTGATTCTTGATGTCACTCCATTGTAGTGATATCAGAGATTAATTTGTCCCACAATGTGTAATGGTAAGACTGCTCCTGGTAATGGTGGAGTATTATAGGGTTACATAGTAGAAAGAGGTGTGTAACAGATCAGTTAGTGTGTATAACCTGAATGGAACTCAAAGCTTCATGAAGCTATTAGCCCCATCTCTCTACATCACCCATTCTAAGGCATCTGCTCATGAGCTGTGAAAATGTGTGTATGGATATGCATAGACACAGTTATGTTGCAAACAATGTCAAAAGCCTCCAGCATAGCTTCCTCATTACTGAAGTGGTGTGTGGAACATTCTGTCCTTTGCAGTCACATGGTGTGCCCTAAATAACCGTGGCATTGCTCAGCAAACAGCCTTTTACAATATCACCCTTTCTAGTTCCTCATGAGATTTCCAAAATTCTCACTAGGAAGTTGTGCAATAGCAGAATTTTTCATTTCTAATAGTGTTCAGTCCTGCAGGTCTCCTTATGAGTTGTTCAACAGAAGTTACTAGGTAAACTCACAGTGAGTACAGCTGCAGGACAGAGCCCTAATGCAAAATTGAGACAGACACTGGTAGGCTCAAAGAAGGGACTTATCTACTGCAGTCAATTTCACATCCCTATACTTAACTCCCCTGGTTCATGCATACTTTGCATTGGGAGCGTATGGGGGCTAGCAGTGGTACACTAGACCATTTAGTGTCTGACTTTTCCACTTCAGAGAACTGTGGTTTTGGATAGAATGCTAAAGTGCAGTGTAGGTCTTGCAGCGCATAGATAGAAGTAATGATTTCATTAAATCAGTGGAAAAATGAACCAATGTTTTCTGGATACCTTTGGAGACCATTAAAATTCTTCTCTAACTTTAATGAATGCATGAAATTGATAGTATGTTAATTGATTTATTAAACTGCCTACCACTTAAAATAATAAATGTATGACTCTGTTGGAGTCATAATTTTTATCCTGTCTGCCAAATTCATGAAAATGGATTAATTGATTAATGATAGGACATGTCAAGTTAAATAGATCAAAAAACTGTTGTTGAATTCATGAATTTTTATCCCGTCTCAGTCATATTTGTAAAATCAACCACTTTTATTGGATTAATAAATATCCTACCAGTGTCCCAGATATATGATATTTTATGCATCTGCCTAGTCAATTTATGCATAAAGCCACCCCATGTCCACATAAAACTTTTCTCTGCGGTATGCAAATAATATTTACTAATTTCACATACAGTTGTGTCAAGAATTTGAAAGCAAATGGTTTGGTTTGTAGAATGTTGGATCCACACCTATTTACATCAAACTGTTCTGCACCTTTAAAAATCAGGCCTAATAAAATTAAACTAAGATTTTCACTCTATTAAAAATAAATAAATAGTGTGTGAAACTTTCTCTATCTTTCTCTATTCTCTCCCTCACCCTTCCAAAGTTAGCCTTTTAAATCCATATTGTGGCATTTAAACCAGTTGCCTGATTTTAAAAGGTACTGAGCCCCCAGCAGCTGAACATCTCTTCTGTGGCCCTCAAAACTAGTCAGTGTCACAGTGACCATTTCACAAGAAGTCTGTTGACTTTGCAGAGCTATGAAACTAAACCTTGTGGAACTGCAAGTGTAACTTTGTCAAGCTCATTTGCTGTAGGCACCGTAATGTAGGTCTGTCTGAATTCACAGATACAGCTCAAGTGGTTTTATACCTCTCCTCCTCCTTAGGAAAAATATAAGGGAGAAAGGGAGTTGCAGGTATAAGGGAGAAAGGTGGCCAGTCAAGAAAATGTAAGACCATGAGAGGGGGACCAAATTTACTGCATTTGATTTGGCCCAGAATAACGGCCCAGATAGTTTCAGCTAGGCAGAATTAGTCAATTGCCTATCACAGCTCTTCTGTATAACAATTACAATTTTTAAAAAAAAGGTGAAATAATTGCAAAGCCCTTAGTCCTGTGCATTCTTTATAAGTGAACTGTGAATTATTGCATGGCGCACATTTGAAGGATTAGTCAATTGTGTGAATCCAGTGCAAATTCGACATATTTTCATCAGGATGATTATTTCATAATTCTGAATTACAGCACAATATTTTCTTTCTGGACCCCACAACCACTTATCCCCTCTATTCCCACCTTCCCAAAAGTAGTAACCTGTAATGATGTGTGTGTTACAGTGCTGGCGTGGGACGGACAGGAACATTTATAGCATTGGATCGGCTCTTACAGCACATTCGTGATCATGAGTTTGTAGATATATTAGGGCTGGTGTCTGACATGCGGTCTTATAGGATGTCCATGGTACAGACAGAGGTATGAATTTCATCTTATGTATTATCAGAATTAAATGTATTAAAAATACCATGTTGCACTAACGTAGTATCATAACTATTTTATGCTAGAGTCTATTGAGCTTCTGACACAGTCCTGTAAATAGATAAAATAATTTTTGAGTCTGCTACCTAAACAATCAATACATCAGGGTAGATCAATGTACTTACAATCTGGTTGAAGCCTTCTAAAGCAGACAGGCTAGTCCCACCTTATAGGAAATAGTCTGTGAACAAGCATTAAAATAGAAGTGTGTAAGTTACATAAAATACACCATTTTGAAAAATACTGGCCTTGATCTAGGGTTACAGGACTGGTAGTAGGATCAGACCACCATTCAGGATCCATTCATCTGACTAAGCTGATGATCCAAGAGTTATACAGTGACGATACGAAAATTGGAAAACAAAAACAAAACAAAACGTAGGGCAAGAGGTTTCTTCTCCCCACCTCCCTCTCTGTTTCTTGGCTAATGTTTCTGTTGGAAAATTAAAAGAAAAAAATCAAAATACTTCCATGAAAAAAATCACTATTCCAGAAACAAATAGACCAAAGCTTCAGAACAGAATTATTTCCCCCTCTTCATTCCCAAGAGCATTAATTATAGCTGAAAGTTTTCATTTGCTTTCATTTGCCTGTTGGCTACAAGTCAGTGATCTCCACCCAGTTCCTAGTGGGGAGGAGACCACATCACAATACCACCAGCACAATTGGCAGCCTTCAGAGATATGCACAGGATTTACTGGGTCTGGAGGACGAACTATCCTTAGATATGGGTCACTCCCGATCAAGGTAGATGCAAATTAGCTGTAGTATAAGGGGAGCCTGCAGTGCCATTGCCCATCTTGTTGCTTTTTGTATGTAGAGGACTTCATTCTCTAGAGGAAGCAGCACCTTTGCCCATCACCTGACCTGATGTTATAGGAAAAACTCCGATTTAAGGCCTTAAGGCATGAAAATTATTTGATGGGGAGTTTTTTGTTTGTTTTTAATTCTTGAATTTCACTGAGTTACCGTGTCGTAGAATAGGCTTTTACGTCTGTCCAGTTGAGTGTGGTTCAGAGGAGAGTGATGGGAGAGACCAGAGTGTACCGCTTGATCTCCTCCTTTTTATTTGGGGAGCAGGGAGCTCCTCAGTCCCACACAATCCATTTTGATAGCCTTCCAAGTTTCATGCTGTTGGCCAGCTGGTCTGTTCCCTGCTGCACTGGCATTTTAGCAAAGCAACGCTAGGTTCTCTTTCCTCTCTCTTCCTAATACACATATACACTCACACACACCGACAGAAGGGCTGTGTAATGCCTCAGAAAGCTAGATCAAGATTAAAGTGCTCCAGGAACAGGTGCCCGTGGGCAGGATTAAATACTGGGGAGCAAGTATCTGGCCCATTGACACTGTGAGGGAGACACACCTGTTTCATAGTCTTAGTCAACAAAGCGTGCTCTAATGCATCCTGACAAACAGGAAAATCTTGCCGCACAGGCAAGGTGTCATCCATTTCTGTGTTTGCCAGCCCTGACCTCTTCAGGTTTTTAATTTTTAAATTAGAGTGGAATTTCCTAGTCTTTATAAAGATGTATCCATACAGGCCACTAGGTGTCAGTGTAATTTAAGAGCAGACAGAACGGATCAGTTAGAGCTGTGTGAACCTTTCATTACAAAACTCGAAACCGCACATAGCTCACCTGGTTTCATGTTTCCTTCCAAACTGGAAACTTGGTCATGATTCCGTGAACAGTTTACAAACTGAATGAACCCCAGGTGATCTTAGAGGTGAGTTGAGCCTGAATCAAAACCCAGGATCCCAGGTTAATGGATGTTTGAAATCCAGTTAGATTTGACATCTGAATTTTGAGCTGGCATCATAAGGTATATGTGCACCTGGGGATGAAAAACATATGGTTAGCCTGGGTCAGCTGACTTGGGCACATGGGGCTCAAAAATTGCTGTGTAGACATTCAGGAGCAGGCTGGAGCCCAAGCTCTGGGACTCGTGGAGGGTCAGCTAACCCAGACCAGCCATAGACGTGCTGCAGGGCTTATATCCCTGTGCAGATGTTTCCATATTTGTAAGGAGCTGAACCAAATCCCAGAGTCTGAACAACTTTGGGGAGGAAATATGAAATCCAAACCTCAATTTTGTGGCATAAAGCCATCTCAGACCTCTTAGTCAGTCAGTCTGTGCCAGGTTCTGAGTGAGTGTTCCCTTTCTGCACAAGGTCTGGAGAAGGATTGATGGTTTTTTCAAGTTTTGCTGCCATGTATGTTGGAATGAGATTAATTGATGAGGTTTAGAATTCAAGGTGAAATGCATTATTATTCAGAGGTCCCAATTAAAGATCAAGGCAACATTGTGCTTAATACTGTACACGCATACAATGAAACATGGCCCTTGCCTCACTCTTCTTATAGTGTAAGTAATTTGGTGGTTGATAATCCCAAAGTAATTACATGAATATATAGATAAATAAATACTATGTGAACCCAAACCATCAGTTTTTAGGTGTTTATTGTGATGAGTCACAAGTTATAAATGCACACACATAGAAACCCACCAAGTATGGCTTTTATTTGCCTAAATATAAGGAGTATGATGCCTTAAGATTTAAGGGCATAATATATTTTCAAGAAATAAGAATATAAGGATTTTTTACAGAAGCTCCTCTATATACTAAAATACTTCCAAAATTACACACAGAAGAATTGCTTCACATGCCCCAAAATGCAGCTATGGCCAGGGGAAATGTAGCAGTTATTCAACAGTGCCCTCCAGAGTTATCAGACAGGTTGCAATTGCAGGGGCAATTTAGGATGGTAGAATACAATTACCCAGTTGTAAATTGGCTAGCACCGTGAGGTTAACATAACTATTCTTGCAAACTGTGCCAAGGATCTTGTAATACCTTCAGTTTTCCATTTCCCCAACAAGGCCCCTCTTACCACAGTAGGGCATTACTACCGCAGAGTGGGGAGAGCCACCTACAGAATTGCCAGTGCTGCTGCTTGTATCTGGATTTTCCTTTGATGCCTTCCCCTCAAGTACTGACAATGCTTAGTTTGTGGGATCTGACAAAACAATAGCCAAGAGGGTATGGGGGCTAATAGAGTACAAAGCCAGAAGGGACCACCGTGATAATCTAGTCTGACCTGCTGCATAACACAGGCCTTAGAATTTCCCTGAATTAATTCCTGTTTGAACTAGAGCATCTCATTTAGGGGGGAAAAATCCAATCTTGATTTAAAAATGAGCAGTGATGGAGAAGCCCCACAATCCTTGGTAAATTGTTCCAAAGGTTGATAACGCTCCCTGTTAAAAATGTGTCCCTTATTTACTGTCCAAATTTATCTAGCTTCAACTTCCAGTCCTTGAATCTTGTTATACCTTTGTCTGCTCAATAGAAGAGCCCTCTAGTATTAAATAATAACAGACCTGACCCCTTCCTCACTTATATCTTCATACATTTTATTGCCTTACATACTTCATGATTCCCATTAGGAGACAGCACCATTCTCCAGATGTCATAAATTCAGTCAACAGCACTACAGTCTATTAATTATTCAGTTAATTAAGAAGAGTCAATAATAGTGACACGGGCAGTTCTGATGAGCTTTATGCTTCCACAGGTATTGTATACTCTAATTTCTTGAATGGGGTCGCAGATATACAGCCAACATACTAATAACTACAGATATATTATTTAAGAATCTGCATGCAGACGATTGTTATCAATGTTACTTTATTGACCAGGTTTACCAAGCTATATTAGGAGCAAAAATATATATGTTTGGTCTTTTCTCCCAGGAACAATACATTTTTATTCACCAGTGTGTGCAGTTGATGTGGCTAAAGAAGAAACAGCAATTCTGCATCAGTGATGTCATATATGAGAATGTCAGCAAGTCCTAGTTCAGAATCACAGGTGGTACGTATGACAGCGCCACCCTTCAGTTTATAATCTCAGTTGTCTGGTAGCAACTGATGAAATTAATGTTTTACATCAGGATCTTCATTCTACCTTTTCCCATACTCCCCAGAATTCTACCTTAGGGTTCAAGCTTTCCATGCCTGGTCTCCTGTCCCCTCCCTTCCCCCTGTGCCTCAGTGGTGGTGGGGGTAGTGTGTGCAGAGAATGAGAGGGAAATCCCTTTAGCTGTTTGCGTTAGCATGGAATGATAAATCTCACGTTTCTCAGCATTTTCAGACCTTTTTGGCTCACCAATCTTTTAATTAAAAAAAAAAACCAAAAAAGCTGAATAAAACCCTCTCCCGGCTTTTCACATAAATGGTCCTGATGAGGTTGCTGCACTTTCCTAAGGTTAAAGGGGAAATTTAAAAATCAAAAAGTTATGAGGGGTTGTCATCAGTCACTCACAAGTGTGTGTTCAATCACTTGTCATCTACCAACTGCCAAATTATCATGGCCAACTGAACCCCTTCCCCTCCCTCTAGTTGCCTTATCCCAGCACCCGGGCTGCTGCAGACACGTGGCAGCAAGAGTAAAAGCTCAGGAACTTTGAACCTGCTATGGAAGCAGTCCGAAGTTGCTACCCGCACTAACACTGAGCAACTTAATGGTTAATACAGACATCTTAAGTACATTTTTGAAGTGCAACAGGCAAAACAATTACAAAACCAAAATGTGCCGTCAAACTGCCGCCAGGCAGTATGGCCCCCGGACTCAAAATGTTGGGAGTTCTTTTCCCAGCATTGCCATTGATTCACTTTGCATTTTTAGGTGCATCAGTTAGCAACTGCATGCCTCAGTTTCCCCATCGGTAAAACTGAGTTAATGATACCTTGTAAAGCACGTTGAGCTATATGGCTAGTATGGCTAGCCTGTGCTATGTAAGTGTTTGTTTGATTATACAAGTATCATACAAACTTTGGACCCTGTCTCCCCCTCTACTCCCCAAATCGTTCCTTTTTCTCTCCTTCCATTTCTCCTGTCAGGTCAGCCAGACTCTTGTCCCCAGTGTATTTTTCTTTAAATTGTGTTTCCAACTGAACTGGGGGGTGAGGGGGAGAAGCTGGGATTCTTTTAAACATGCATGCGTACAAATAATTAATAATCCAGGAACAGAAACCATGGCCAATATTATGAAAAGTGACTAGTGATTTTGGGTACCTCTATTTTTAGGTGCCTTACTTGATTTATAAAAGGGAGTTGCTGAACACTCTCTGAAAATCAGGCCCCATTAAGGTTTATCAAGTTTTGCACCCAATATCACTTGTGAGTTTTCAACATATTGCCTGTCCTGGATTTTTGTTCCCTCCCTTCCTATACAGAGCTTTGGGTAAAACTAAAACTAAATAGCAAATGTTGTGTATCATTTTCAAACAGGATCCATTTGCTTTGTTTTCTTCCAGGTGAGACCATGAAGTACACCCATCTTCCCTTGCTTCAGATTTTTTTTATTGTTTGTTTGTTTGTTTGTTTGAACTGCTAGCTGTTTTTCCATGGAAGGCCACTGCTTTGCAGTATATGGACAATAAAAGAAAGATACTTTAAATTTTAGAAGCACTGGGGAGACTTAGCCTTAAAGAGCCTGCAGTGTCTTTTGGACTGTTTAATTTCTGGACATTTTTTAAATACTGGACCAAATTCAACTAAAACAACAGGATGGAAAAGATACTATATGTGCATAAAATACAGTACTCCTGAAAGGTTGGGGGATTTTTGTTTTTGTTTTTTGTTTTAAGTTTTTCTGTGCAGATTGGTGGGCTTAAGGTAAAAAGCAAGTGCAATATTTAACGGCTGAATCTGAATGAAGAAGAGTTTTCTTCATGTTTCACTGGTCTGTGTTTAAGTCCATAAGAGAACAGGCATTGTTAGTATCTAATAATACCTCACTAGTGAATACGAGGCATGTACAAACATGAAGGATTGTGGATTTTGTGAAGAGGAAATGGGATATTGATTTGACTATGTTTACAGCAGCACAGTGGTTCTGTGCTTCAGTGGAGTAGGGAGAATACAGTACCCAGGGAGCTTTAGAAACCCTCCTAAAATCCAAACAGTATAGCTCAAGGCTAGCGTAGAACACCTATATTAGAAAACTTCTGTTGGTCTGGTTCTTGATTGTGCTCCTAATTAAACAGCAGGATTGTTCCTCTGGTTACTCTTTTCAGTAATGCCCCCATCACTTACAATTTTTTTTTAAGATTGAAGCTAATGAAAGCGCAGAAGAGTTTAGAGTACCTTTAGACTCTCTTGCTGTAGCATTTAGCAGTCTATGGTGCCTATACTCTTGAATTTGTTCTTTTTAATTATTATTATTTTCTAAAATATAATAGCCCTGTGTAAAAATGTGAAGCTGATTCATGTTGAGAAAAAAATAGTTGCTGTAATGAATGCAGCATCACCTCTCTGATGAGCTGGGAATTCATGGAGATGTGAAATGAGGGTTTTGGCATGCTAAAGAAATTGTATGGGTTTGTTACCAGGATGTTGTCAAAGCATCGGTATTGATTCCTGCAGGGACTTTGGGGTTGGGTTTTTGTTGTTTGTTTGGGTTTTTTTGCTATCAGTTTTATTTCTAGTCAGCATATTTATGATATGTTATATTCCTTTTGGCTTTGTATAATTCCGGTACATCGTTGTATATTGTGACATGGATGCTTTCAGATTTGATGTTGATGGCATTTTTGTAACCTGTTGCTTTGTGTCACTTCATTGAAAGTTAGAGGCAATGGTACTCCAATGTAAAAAAAAAAAAGTGAACTGAAAGTAAACACGTTGAATTACTTACCTGTGAAAATGACACTGTGAGCAAGGCTGCTGCTTTTCCCACCTGGGATCTCTCTACCCTTGTATCTGTGCACCACAGCTCAGCAACTGTTCAAAGGCCTGAGAATTTAGGACCATCTTTTTGGATGCTATATTGGCATAGATCTGTTCCCCTCTCCAAAAGTAAATTGGGTACTTGTGAAAGGGTTCCAGAGCCACTGAAAGCTACACCCTCTGATCACTGAATGGGTGGCAGCAGCTCTACTTCCCCCCCATATTTCCTACCCATGTCTTTCCGTCCTGTCATGGACGGATCACCTCTATGGGCCAACAAGTTAGTTCCGTCTCCACTTCTGTATCACTTATATGGTGATGCCACTCAGTTAAGAGTTGGAATGTAACCACCATTTTTTTTTAATTGGCCTCTTGCACCAGCATTAAATACCCAGCTTGATAGTCCTGGAGACCGAAATCCTGTCTTCATGGACAGAACTGGTAACTGCTCAGGCTACAACCATGCAAGCTGCTTCTACTGCCCCACCAATGTGCCTCAGCCTTGAGCTGGAGTGCTCACCTCTGTGCCACAAATAACAAGGGTGCCATTTTCTCTAGGATGGCTATTGCACAAAGGCCAGCCAGAAGACAGTCAGTCTCTCTTCACCTGAGCCTAATTCAGAATCATAAAGTAGTACTAAAATCCCCAGAGCCAGGCAGCCCTTGCCACAGTCTGTATTTCTGTATATATTTCAAGCCTTCCTGTCATATCTAAGAATGGCCATACTGGCTCAGACGAAAGTTCCATCTAGCCCAGTATCCTGTTTACCGACAGTGGCCAATGCCAGGTGCCCCAGAGGGAGTGAACCTAACAGGTAATGATCAAGTGATCTCTCTCCTGCCATCCATCTCTACCCTCTGACAAACAGAGGCTTGGGACACCATTCCTTACCCATCCTGGCTAATAGCCATTAATGGACTTAACCTCCATGAATTTATCCAGTTCTCTTTTAAATGCTGTTACAGTCCTAGCCTTCACAACCTTCTGAGGCAAGGAGTTGCACAAGTTCCTTTTATTTGTTTTAAACCTGCTGCCCATTCATTTCATTTGCTGGCCCCTAGTTCTTGTATTATTGGACTAAGTAAATAACTTTTCCTTACCTACTTTCTCCACATCACTCATAATTTTATATACCTCTATCATATTCCGCCCCTTGGTCTCCTCTTTTCCAAACTAAAAAGTCCTAGCCTCTTTAATCTCTCCCCATACGGGCTCCCTTTCCAAACCCCTAATCATTTTAGTTGCCCTTCTCTGAACCACTTCTAGTGCCAGTATATCTCTTTTGAGATGAGACCACATCTGTACGCAGTATTCAAGATGTGGGCGTACCATCAAATTATATAGGGGCAATAATATATTCTCTGTCTTATTCTCTATCCCCTTTTTAATGATTCCTAACATCCTGTTTGCTTTTTTGACTGCCTCCGCACACTGTGTGGACATCTTCAGAGAACTATCCATGATGACTTCAAGATCTTTTTTCTGATTCGTTGTAGCTAAATTAGCCCCCATCATATTGTATGTATGGTTGGGGTTATTTTTTCCAATGTGCATTACTCTACATTCATCCACATTCAATTTCATTTGCCATTTTCTTGCCCAATCACTTAATTTTGTGAGAACTTCTTGAAGTTCTTCACAGTCTGCGTTGATACTAACCTGCTCAAGATAGTTAAGACCATCTGCAGACTTTGCCACCTCACTGTTCACCCCTTTCATCAGATCATTTATGAATAATTTGAATAGGACTGGTTTTAGGACTAACCCTTGGGGAACACTACTAGTTACCCCTCTTCATTCTGAGAATTTACCATTTATTCCTACCCTTTGTTCCCTGTCTTTTTAACCAGTTCTCAATCCATGAAAGGACCTTCCCTTTTATCCCATGACAACTTAATTCATGTAAGAGCCTTTGGTGAGGGACCTTGTCAGAGGCTTTCTGGAAATCTAAGTATACTATGTCCACTGGATTCCTCTTGTCCACATGTTTGTTGACCCCTTCAAAGAACTCTAATAGATAATTAATAGGACATGATTTCCCTTTACCAAAACCATGTTGACTTTTGCCCAACAATTTATGTTCTTCTATGTGTCTGACAACTTTATTCTTTACTATTGGTTCAACTAATTTGCCCGGAACTGACGTTAGACTTACTGGTCTATAATTGTTGGGATCACCTCTACAGCCCTTTTAAAATATTGGCGTTACATTAACTATCTTCCAGTCATTGGGTACAGAAACCGATTTAAAGGACAGGTTCTACACCATAGTTAATAGTTCCACAACTTCACATTAGCATTCTTTTAGAACTCTTGGGTGAATTCCATCTGGTCCTGGTGACTTGTTAATGTTAAGTTTATCAATTAATTCCAAAAACTCCTCTAGTGAGACTTCAATCTGTGACAGTTCCTCAGATTTGTCACCTACAAAAGCTGGCTCAGGTTTGGGAATCTCCCTAACATCCTCAGCCATGAAGACTGAAGCAACGAATACATTTAGTTTATCATCTTTAAGCACTCCTTTTGCATCTCGATCATCCAAGGGTCCCACTGGTTGTTTGGCAGGTTTCCTGCTTCTGCTGTACTCAAAAAACATTTTGTTACCTTTTGAGTTTTTGGCTAGCTGTTCTTCAAACTCCTCTTTGGCTCTTCTTTTTACACTTAGTTTTGCAGTGTTTATGCTCCTTTCTATTTACCTCACTAGGATTTTGACTTTCACTTTTGAAAAGATGCCTTATCATCTCTCACTGCTTCTTTTACATGGTTGTTAAGCCATGGTGGCTGTTTTTCAGTTCTTCTACTGTGTTTCTTAATGTGGGGTATACATTTAAGTTGGGCCTCTATTATGGTGTCTTTTAAAAGCATCTGTGCAGCTTGCAGGGATTTCACTTTAGTCACTGTACCTTTTAATTTGTTTAGCTAACCCCCTCATTTTTGCATAGTTTCCCTTTTTTAAATTAAATGCCACAATGCTGGGCTGTTGAGATCTTCTTCCCACCACAGGGATGTTAAATGTTGTTATATTATTGTCACTATTTCCAAGTGGTCCTGTTATAGTTACCTCTTGGACCAGCTCCTGTGCTCCACTCAGGACTAAATAGAGAGTAAGTTACCTCTCCCCTTGAGGGTTCCTGTACCAGCTGCTTCAAGAAGCAAGCAGTCAAAGTACCAAAATTTTGTCTCTGCATTTCCTCCCAAGGTGACATGTTCCCAGTCAATATGGGAATAATTAGAAATCCCCCACTATTATTTGGTTCTTAATTTTGATAGCCTCTCTAATTTCCCTTAGCATTTCATCATCACTATCACTGTCCTGGTCAGGTGGTCAATAATAGCTCCTTAATGTTATATTCTTATTAGAGTATGAAATTACTATCCATAGAGATTCTATGGAACATGTGGATTCACTTAAGATTTTTACTTCATTTGATTCTACATTTTCTTTCACAAATAGTGCCACTCCCGCACCGCATCACCTGTTCTGTCCTTCGGATATATTTTGTACCCTAGAATGATTGTGTCCCATTGATTGTCCTCAGTCCACCAGGTTTCTGTGGTGCCTATTATATCAATATCCTCCTTTATCACGAGGCACCCTAGTTCACCCATCTTATTTAGACATTTAGCATTTGTGTACACGCACTTTAAAAACTTGTCACTGTTTGTCTGCCCTTTTCTGATGTGTCCGCTTCTTTATGTGAATGTTTCTCATCTGATCTGGCCCTTACGTTATCCTCTGCTCCTGACTATTGATAGAGATTCTCTAGGTTATAGACTCTCCTCTAAGAGAAGTCTCTGTCTGATCCATGTGCTCCTCTGGAGCATGATAGCTTCCCCACATCTCCTAGTGAAGTTCAAACAAACACTCAGTACTTGGCTCTTAGGATTTTCAGTTGCCACATTGGAGATGGGGCTGGCATCAAAGTTTGGATCCAGGTTTGGATTGCAGCTTCCACTCCATCACAAAGTACAGGGGTGTTTGGCACAGCCTATTCGTCCTACTCGACTTTAGAGTAAAGAAGATCTTGTAAACTAGAGTTATGGTCCATGCACTTTTAGAAATAGATCATCAGTGTAGTGGTTTCAGTATACACCTATATACCATACACACTAAGCATAAGCATTGCTTTACAATCAATGGGAGGAAAACAACTGTGGTGATTTCATTCTGTTGGAAGTGTTAAGTTTCAATCAGAGCAGTAATGTGTATAAAGTATCTGTTTTAGGCCTAGCTTATGTGAGGTTGTAGAATAGACTTTGAGTTTGAGGCCAGAGCTGTGTGAGGCTGAATGGCAGAAATAACTGGTCAAATCGAACCTTGTGGCTGTTTTATTCATTTTTTTGCTGTCGCTGTCCATTGCCCACTGATTCTCTAGATTCTCCATTTTGAAACAGAGATTAATTCATTCTAAAGCATCACAGCAAAGATGGATGTTATAACACACCACAGATTGGACAGGATATGACTGTAGACTGCACCCCATAATTAACCAATCACCACCATTTCTGCAAATATACAGGCTCCACACCTGCTTGATTTAAGCAGAGGTTTATATAAAAGCCAAAGAGGTATTTAAAGGTTGACCTGATATTTTCTTTTTGGTAATTAGTACAGGTTAGAAGTGGTCATGATGATCTTCCTACAAGCTGCCTCTCATTTTCATTATGTGCAAGATGGTGGTAGATATTATGGAGGCTTCTGATACCCTGTTCTTCCCTCTAAACCTCAGAAAAGCTGTAATTCCAATGTAGGGTGCTCCATTATCAGGCACTAGGGCCTCACTGAGGTGAATCTGAGAAAAGCCGGTGTTCAGCTACCACAGCCATGTCCAACTTTCTTCCTTGCAGGGTAGACTGCTAAACTCCAGAGATTGCATGAGAACATTTTTAGAAGAGTGCAGAGGGTAGAAGGTTCTTTCCCTCCCTCCAGTGAACAGGACCCTGCCCCAGCCCCAGCTCAAGGGATGGGCCTATTGTGACTTAAGGGCACAGTCACTTCTAGCAGAGTAAAGTGGTGAATATAAAACTTACATTGTTTGAAACAGTCAATTCAAACTTTAGTGTTTATAAAACTCAAAGATAAGCCAAATAAGCTACCAGAAGACTAATAGATTTGGAGGTATCATCTTTCACATAGCTCATTAAATATACAGTTGGTGACAATATAAAGTGCAAAATTGTGATTTTGGTTCAAAACCTTTAACGTGTATCTCATCATGTGTTCAGCTTAATTTTTCAGTCAAAGCAAAACAAATGTGGTTTGGGTTCTTATTGTAAACCAACCCTAGAGCAACTCTCAATTCACTGCAGGTTTGCAAATCTCTCTCAAACGCAGTGTTGTAATGAAAAGTGGTAAATTGTTTGATTTGAGTTTAGATCACTTTAGTACTGCTGTAGAGGATCTATAGTGGCAGTGTTGTACTTCCCATGCACTGCCACCAGGTGTTCTGTACCAGACCTATCTCAGAAGTGCTGTAAATGGATTGGCTGTGTTCCAGAACCAGAGCGGGAGCTATGTTAGCCATACTAAACACGGGCATCACTGAACTAGGTGGTAAAGTACTGTCTAAGCATAAGGGGGCCTAGGAGTGAGAAACAATTCCTTAACCTTGCCACACTACTTAGAGCAGATGAAGTTGCACATGGTCTTAGAAGAAGATGCAATGAATTTCTGCTTAAGACTTAAAAGCCATGGCAAGGGCTGATTTTTGGCTTATGTCCCTTGCGGTGCCCTAGTTTTTAATTAAGAAAGGAACAGCAGGTGCAAAGTTACTAAATTTCAATTCAAATCATCACTGTATATACGACAGACTCATAGTTCAAATAGTTTTGATGAATAGTGCTTAATCTTGTGTTTGACCTCCTTTCCCAAATCAATCAACCCACCTACTCAAATAAGCCTTAACAGTCCCTCCTATGGAAGTTTTAAAGGAGCCTGTGTGAAAACAAGCTCTCATTCACCCAACCTACCATGGTTACTTTACTTTTAGCAGCTTCGCTGTTTCTATGTTGTGCAAATGCTGTAGTAGAGATACAGTCAAGTTCTTTGGGCCCACATTCTAACAGCCATCAGAATTTAAGGAATTGCAGCTTACAAAGAAAAAAAGATAAAACCTGCAACACCACTCATGAGAAATAGCAACACAAGAGCTATAGTCTGCTAATGTTGATATTCTCCTGCTGCAACAGTAGTACAACATAAATGGAGCAACTATTAAAATCATCCAAATTCTATGGATGGGTGAGAAATTAATGAATATAGGGGATCAAATAACATTGAGCACCCATAAGCATGCAAACGCATACTTGATAGCTTAAAGAGATACACATTGGGATTTTCCTCGTGTACTGTACATACACACAACCCTACTTTGTGCACTGCATACATAAACATGCATGCCCCTCGGAAAGGTGGGCCTGATTAGCTCCTCATTCAAACTCAGCAGGCACCAAGCAACTGTTCAATAGCAACCTTGGTAATTTGCCAGACCAATATTTTTTTTATCGACCTGTTATGCTGTTGGCCTTACTCCTGAGCAAAGTCCAGTGCTGCTTGTTTCAATATGGCTATGCATGCAGGCAAGTTGAAAACCAGTCGCTTGTTCACAAACATCCCTCTTAAATGACAATTTGCCTTTGTAAACATGTTCTTTTGTGAGAAACAAATACTTACACCAGTCATGTTTGTTTGTCTTGGCTTCTCTCCTGTCATCTTAAAAGCAGTGAGGCCTCACTCCAGAAAAGTCCTTAAAGCGTGTACCTAAGCCCATCCCTGGTCAGCAAATGAACCTCCTTAACTTTCAAGCATGTGCTTAATTCCTACTGAAAGCAAAGGAAGGCCAGCGCATGCTTCAGTGTTTTCCTGCCTTGAGTTTGTCTAACAAATCAGTGTTTTCAGTGTACACTGCTACTGTGTAGCCTGCATCTATGATTTGCCCCTAAAATTAAAGACTGGAGTCTAAATTCTCCAAAGCACAGTTACAATAAAAACATAAATCTGTTATAAATCACCACTTTTCCTGAGCCAAGGGCTGTTTGTAACATTTCAGTTGAAATACTAGGTAACCTCTTTCACTGTGTGAACACGATGAACTCACTGTGAAGTTTCAAAGTGGTTTTCTTTTGCCTCGCTCTCCCTAGGGCAAAGTGAGTGGACATGACAGTCAGCTGTTAAGTGGGCAAGTCCCCAGAAAACTTTTACATCTTCAGAGTAATTTTAGCAAAAGCAGATAAATGCAATGCAGCTTTCAGTCTGCTATGCAGAGAACACATGGGCACTTTAATTTAGCATAGATAATGCCATACAATTACAGCTTGCAGTTGTGTGGGGATCAGCTATTCAGTTTGCTCATTTCTTGTCCCCTAAACAGCATGTGGATGATTTTTTCCTCAAATATTTCCATAGACGTCATTGTTGTGGCCTCCTTCCAACCTATAAGCAGCCACCATAGTAAAAGGAGGATTATGCAGTTTATTCCTTTCCTCTCCAAGTATGTCTTCAGTGCACTAAAACATGCAGCTGGACCATGTCAGCTCACTTGGGCTATAAAATTGCAGTGTAGATGTTCAGGTTGTGACTGGATCTTGGGTTCTGAGACTGAAGAGGGGAGGGCTCAAGTCTGAAGTCAAACATCGATACTGCAATTGTACAGCCTGCAAGCCAGCTCCTGGTCAGCTGACAGAAGCCAGCTGCAGGTGTTTTACTGTAGTGTAGCCATAGACTCAGCACCCAGAACAGTGTTCCCTCTCTCTCATGGCAGACATTTCCTTTTGACCAAAAGGAAATCAGTCCATAAGTGATCAGATAAACTTGAGGACGGATATGAAACCTAAACGTAAACTTGTGATTGCCATCAATTAGGAGGCTATAACTGTTCTGTGCCATTTTACAGTAGTGAACATTCTTCAGTTTCCAAAGACTGACCTAAAAATTTTACTGCTCTTATCTGCTGGAAGCTTTGTGTTTGATGTAAAATAAGCAAGGGGCAAGAGTATTTTGTCAGTCATTCATTGCCCACAAGAGAACACCTACACTAGGATGACATTTCTTGGACAAAGACCAGGAAACCTGCACTATTGTAGAAGACTAGGGTACCGTCAGTGTGTTGAGTTAAAAACACACAGGGGTTTGTGTTTAGAGATCTGGTCAAGGTGACTCATTGTGCTAAGATTGGTAGTTCTATGCTATAATGCTAAATGACAAAGACTTTGCCTGCATAAAATAGTTTTGTGCAGCCATTCAGGGACATTCCCGCAATACCTTGTGTTCTCCATTCTTGAAGATGACTGCATTTGAGTGACAAGCGTAGACGCTATTTACATTTAATACACACACAGCAAAAGCATTTATAAGGTACTTTGGGATGAATGGCATTATTAGGATGTGGGCTTATGAAGAATGGAGCACTGATTACAAAAATTACATATTTATTTTTCTAGTATGTATATAAAGAACATACTCTAAGCACAAAATCTGGAATGGTTCCTAGCCTCAACTCCCTTTTTGTAACAACAAAGATACAACTGTTTAACATACATCAAACACTGTTTATTGCAGACTTTCAGCTGAATCATGTGAAAAAGGCACTATGAAAATTAATGAAACTAGATGATGAAATCTTTCTAAATGACGTGTCAGTCTTTATACATGTGAAACAATAGAACATTTTGTGACAAAAATTGTGTTTCCAAAAATAACATTTGCTGGAAAGTGTTTTTCCCTGCTTTGGAATCAAGAATATTTCAAAAGATTAAATTTATACATGAATGTTTTTTTTTTTTTTTTTACATACAGAAAATTTGACATTTAGGATCAACACACACAAAAAGAGAGTCTAGATTACATTGTCCTTTTGACTAGTTTAGTTATCAACAAAAATGCAAGTCTATTTAAAAAAAATACTGTGAATACCGTTATGGCTATCAAAAGCAGGTCTGACCACCTTTGTAAGCTGACTTGTGTGTTAATGTTTTCTATTTATTCCTGTGTAATAGTATCGTTCAAAACCAGTGAAACAGAAATAAAATCAAAGTACAGAATATATTCTCTTGCTATCAACAGCTTCATTAGTAATAAAACGCCTTGCACGAAGTACAAGAAAAATTCAGCCTATGTTCCGAAGGCTTGAACTGCTGTTTGCATTCTAAACATTTCGTCTTTGATTGCTGGCATCAAGAACTTTTAAATAAATCTGAACATCCTGCTGTTCAGAGCATGAGACTGAGACAAAAGGAGTGAATCACAGACTACAGCGACAGAGGGAATTTAAACTCTTATATTACTGAAGGCCAAGTATGTTTTACTGCTGGCTCAGCTTCACTGGAATAAATCAAAAGCAGCAACGTGTTTCTGATTATCCACAAAGAGCATGAAATGGTTAATTCCACAAGGCTAAAACTCATGTTTGGGTGTAAGGGTTTTCTCGAGTGCCAAGAATGTCCAGCAGTGGGTGCTTCTGTCAAGTCCAGTTGCATGGTTTCTTTATGGCAACAAGTTATGTCTACAAAATAATAATAAATCAGACATTCCCCTTCATTGCTTCCTAAAACAAAGCTTGATGGAATAATGCCAAGGACAATGGGATTAAAAGGAAAAGACATTCAGTGACTACTTCCCTCATCAAAAGATTCCACTCCTGAATCTGAGGCAGCTGCACTAATTTTTTCTTGTCGTCTTCTCATGATTTCCTGTAGTTCTGAGCTACCATTGTTAGCCTAAAAATGAAAAGGAGAAAACAAGTTAATTTGTGGTTTCAGCAACAGGATAAGGCTTTTCAGTCAAGATTTTAATAAGACAGAGGACTTAACATTAGGTCTCAAATCCACATTTAGACCCTGATATGTAAAGTGGCCCATTCAGGACAGCACTTAAGTGATGTCCTACACAGTGAGGAACTTATCTATATTCTTAAATGCTTTCCTGAAGGAGGGTTGTAGGCTTCTAAATAAGTTCAGCCTGATTTTCAGTACTGCTGAGCATCCTCAGCTCTCACTGATGTCAACAAAAGCTATTCAGTACTCAGGGATGAAACCCTGACCTCAGTGAAGTCAATAGGTGTTTTGCCATTGACTTCGAGGGGCCAGGATTTCATCCTTTTTGCCTAAATTTATTTAGGAGCTTAAGGCCTCAATCCTGCAACCTGTTTAATTTTACATGCACAGTACCACTGAAGTCAATGGCCAACAAGTTTAGGCTTGAAATTAAGAAGAAAGTCTCTAACCATTAGAGGAGTGAATTTCTGAAACAGCCTTATAAGGGGAGCAGTGGGGTCAAAAAACCTAACTGGCTTCAAGACTGAACTTGATACGTTTATGGAGAGGATGGTGTGATGAGACTGCCTACAATGGCATGTAGCCAATCTGCAACTTCTAGCAGCAAATGTCTCCAATGGCCGGTGATGGGACACTAGATGGGGAGGGCTCAGAGTTATTATAGATAATTCTTTCCCAGGTATCTGGCTGATGTGTCTTGCCCGCAAGCTCAGGGTCTAACTGTTCTCCATATTTGGAGTTGGGAAGGCATTTTCCCCCAGGTCAGATTGGCAGAGACCTTGAGGGCTTTTTGCCTTCCTCTGCAGCATGGGGCACGTTTAAACTAGTATAAATGGTGGATTTTCAGTAACTTGATGTTTTTAAATGGTGATTTGAGCACTTTTTGGTAACTCATCCAGAGGTTATGGGTTTATTACAGTAGTGGGTGGGTGAGGTTCTCTGGCCTGCAATGTGCAGATCAGACTAGATCATCATAATGGTCCCTTCAAACCATAAAGTCTATGAATCTATGCATATGTGCAAAGTTGAACACACACAAGTGTCTGCAGGATTGGAACCTAAACAGAAGCCCCACTTTATACAGCAGGTAAAATGCGTAAATAAACATGGATTTAGCACTTATCACAGTGCAGTTACAACTGATCCATGTTATCTAACCAACCCAAATAATGTTGCCTGAGAAGCAATTTCAATGAAGTTAAAAAATTATGTTCTTACCATTCTACATTTATGGAGAAACTAGAGCAAATCTCTGTGTTTCTCTTCTGCGTACAGACCATTTGGTAATTTGAATGAAGTCATTAGCATGCAAGCATACATGCTGGAAACTTCCACATTGTATATTACATTGGATAAGATTAGTAGATTACACAGTTGGATACAAACCCACTATTTATCTAGCTTTGTAACAAAATCACCTTAAGAACTAGGAGAATCTTAACCTTCCTCATCACTGATAGGAAGTCTGCATCATATGAGGCTAGCAACAGTTTCCTTATGCAAAGGATAGGTAAACAATTCTTCAGTTGGTTCTTAATTATAGCTTTTTACAATTTATGCCAAGTTAGTCTGATTACAGGGTATTATCCAATAAGCTATTTTGCATGAGCTAACTGCTGAGCAACATGATGTGCATATTAGAAAAATCAGGCATCATTTTCCACTTGGGTGGGGGGTGGGATGTCTAATTCATCTGTATCTAGGCATGTTCATAGTTCCCATTAAGGGAGATGTGAAAGGGAATCAACTGGAACATGGACCTCAAATGGTCCATTTTGGGGATAATCAGGAAAGTAGACAATGTAAAAGTATAACGTTTTGAACTTCTATACTGCTTTCAACAGAGGAATTAACACAAACATCATCCCTGCAAGGGAGGCAACTGTTATTAATCCCATGTTACAGACAGGGAAACGGAGACCCAGGCAGATGAAGGGCCAAGCAATTTTCAGGTGCACTAAGTTCATTTTGCATTGCATCAGTGGTGAAAACTGAACATAAGCTGTCTGAAGAAACCCCAGGAAAATTCTCTATGCAGAGGAGAATGTCTGACTAGCATAAAGCAGATGGATGCTGCCTACGGTGCCTGGTCCACGACCTCTAGCCATTGCCTTCTCTGCTGGAGTTACACTGCCTGGTGTGGGAAGTGGAGCGAGCAGGGGAGGGCTAGTTTTTGCTGGGCCCGATGCTCTGCATACCTTAAAGCTGACCACTTGAAGTATTTGTTAGCCTGAGGCTGGGCACAAAGACCCAGGGAGCTGTGATCAGCACCCCTTTCTCCACAATGCTTAAGTTTTGTATGGGCACAGTTGAGAGTTGAACTCAAAGTGATTTACCTAACTAAAGTCACTCGAGTCTGTAGCAAAGTCATGAACAAAACCCAGATCTCACAATTCCAGGCACTTTGCTTTGGGCAGAGAGCCATTCTTTTTACAGCATGCTGCTCAAGACCAGCAATTATACTTTCCTTTTTTTAGACTTTTTAAAAAGTTAAAAACAAATAGGAAAAAAAAGTTGATTCAATGTAACAAATTTTGTAAGAAACTATTTATCTCCCTCCAGGGGGAAAAACAATCCAGAACGTCATCTTCCCTTGATTTTCACTCTCTTTAGACCATGTTTATGTAGTGGCTGCAGAAAGCCCTAAAAATGTATGCTTTCTCTTCTACTTTTGAATTCTGGTTTAATTCAAAGGAGAGAATAGAGGTTTTCTCAGCACAGTCAGAGGTGGAGGACTGATCAAAAAATGTTCAGCAGAAGATAAAACAAAACAGACATTTAAATTATTGCACTTAGCATATTATTTTTCCTACAGGTGCAACTACTGAATTACAGTAGCCTAAGTTTGGGGCATTAGTTCACCGCTTAACTGAAGAATTAGCCATTACGCAGAGGTGGATTAAGGCAGGTTCCCTGAATCTGGTGCACAGATTCGGGAGCGCCCCTGCATCACAGAGAGGACCCGGATCAAGGAGCAGTCTTTGGACAAGCCTAGAGAGGAATTTGGGTGGATCCAGACTTAGGCCTGGTCCACACTACGCAGTTAAATCGATTTAAACAGCGTTAAATCGATTTAACACTGTACCCGTCCACACTATAATGCACTTTAAGGGCTCTTAAAATCGATTTCTGTACTCCTCCCCAACGAGAGGAGTAACGCCAAAATCGATATTACTATATCGATTTAGGATTAGTGTGGACGGAAATCAAAGTTATTGGCCTCATCATTTTACAGTAGCTACCCACAGTGCACCGCTCCAGAAATCGACGCTAGCCTCCGACCATGGACGCACACCACCGAATTAATGTGCCCTAGTGTGGACGCATAAAATCGATTTTATAATATCGGTTTTATAAAACCGGTTTTAGTTATTTCGATTTTATACTGTAGTGTAGACGTAGCCTTAGTCCAGCATGGGATGTTATTTGTACCTGCACTGACTTAAGAGAGTCAATTCATCTGATACACAGGTCACAAGTATTAGACACAGGATGCAAAATCTAGAGTACATGGAATCTAATAATCTGTTCTATATATTAGCTAGATCTGTATGGCTAAACTCATAACCCAATGACTATTCAGACATTCATAAAAATGAGTTAGTTGTGCTTACATAATCTATATGTCATGGGTTACATTGGTTTAACAATTTTACATGCCTCTATAAACTTATATTATTTGAACGGCTTCCAGTTTGAGTGATAAAGAAATATGTTATCTTTTAAGAACAAGACAGTTCATTTTTGCTAGCTGGTGTAAAGATAATGTTTCAGAAATGGCCACTGTCATTCATAATTGCAAGCAGACTTGCTTTCTGCAATTTAAGTAAGAACATGCTCTTGGAGGCAGGACCGACATGCACAGAAAAAAACATGCTCCTTCAGTGTGAGCAAAGGAGTGGGGGTTGGATGGGGCGGCAGGGGGCAGTCAGGAGCAGGGGTTCCAGGAGCAGTCAGGGGACGGGAAGCAGGGGTGGTTGGATGAGGTGGAGGTTCGGGGGGGGGGGCGTCAGGAATGAGAGGAGTAGTTGGATGGAGCAGTGGGAGTCCAGGGGCAGTCAGGGGACAGGGAGCAGAGGTGTGTGGATGGGGCAGGGGTCCCAGAGGGGCAGATGGGAGGTGGGGGCCAGGCCATGACCTCCTCCCCTAACCGGCCCTCCACATAATTTACAAAACCCGATGCGGCCCTCAGGCCAAAAAGTTTGCCTGCCCCTGGGTTAAAGCATCACATAGTCCAAAAAAAGACTAATTTTAATTTAATAAATTCAAAGTCAAATGATAAGGTGGAGACTGAATTTTAATTAAGTCTTTCAGAAACCAACAAAAAAGATCAACCGCCTTGTTAAACTTCCAATACCTACGTATTAACATTTGCAGATAATCTTAATAGACAAGCCTTGACCACTCAAATTCCTGCAGAATGAAGAAACAACAGAAACCAAAGGTGAGCGAAAAAAGCTCAGAACACAGAGGGAGAATGAGACTTCTACTAACCTGAGACATGTTTAATTTTCAAATTAACATCCACTGAGCACAAGAATATTTTCCTAGTTATATGCAACAAGACAGACCACATCTGCTCATAGTACATCTCCACAGTTAATTTAATACCCTATAGGACACCACCATGCCCACTGACAGCATCAATTATTAACACGGGGATTCCTTTCAAAATCAGTGTTTAAGTCTCCTGTTTCCTTGACTGCCTCCATCAAGCCAGTATTGTACCCACTTTGTAACAACTGTGAGGTGTGTGGAAGTCTACAGTTGTGTTATTCATATGCCAAGTGTCTGAATCATCTCGTGTAATAAACATGAAACAGTAACTCCTCACTTAAAGTTGTCCTGGTTAACGTCGTTTCGCTGCTGATCAATTAGGGAACATGCTCGCCTAAAGTTGTGCAATGCTCCCTTCTAACATTGTTTGGCAACCGCCTGCTTTGTCCGCTGCTTGCAGAAAGAGCAGCCCCTTGCAACTAGCTGGGGGGTGGTGGGCTTGGAACCAGGGTGGATCAGCAGCCTCCCATCAGCTCCCTGCTCTGCAGTCGCCCAGCAGGCGATCCGTTGAAGGCTATCAATTGCTGGCAGTTCAGCTGTTCCTCCCCCCACTGCTATGTGCTGCTCCTGCCCTCTGCCTTGGAACTGCTCCCCGAGACTCCTGCTTGCTGTGCAGGGGGCAAAGGGGGGCTAATGTCAAGGTGTCCCCCCCCACTCCTGCACCCCGCTTACCCCTTCTCCCAGTAGAGCAGGGAGGGGACACTGATGGAGAGAGACAGAGTGCTTGGGGCAGCAGCTGCTGTCTCAACTTCCTGATCCACTTAAAAAGACAATGCACTTAAGAGTGGGTCAGCTTACTTAAAAGGACAGTGTGCATTTCTCTCTCTCCCCCTCACACACAAGGTGTGTGTCTGTCTCTGTCTGCTATGCTGTCTCTCCTCCCTCATGTTCGTGATGCCTTGTGTGAGAGGCTACATTAACAACAATGTGTTAACCCTTGAGGGCTCAGCCGAGTGCTAGTTCATCATTTAGCAGCAAGGCATTCCCTGGGAAATATCCCTCCCTCTTCCACTCTCTAACTTCACCACCTCAACCAAGCGTCACAATCATCATATCATTTACATTAATTCTTATGGGGAAATTGGATTTGCCTAACATTGTTTCGCTTAAAGTCACATTTTTCAGGAACATAACTACAATGTTAAGAGAGGAGTTACTGTATTTTAAAACTGGGTATGTTTCTTTAGAGGATAATTTCCAAAACATATTGACATTAAAAAAGCCATTGTAAAAATAAATGTGGGTATAATTCATTTTAAGTAACTTATTCCCTCCCATATACATCCAAGTGGTTGAGAGTGGGGGGTTTGTTATATTCCAATAAAAGTACAGAAGCCATAGGCAAAGTAAGTAAAACACAAATACAATAGATGCAAACACAGTGGGCAAGGCATTCTTGCAGTATAATCATTCTGGTTGTGGCCATTTTCAAGTGCTGGACTGAGGGTGGAAGACTAAAATTACATAGAGTAGCAACAGTGCCTACTTGCTGATACTGCCCAGCTAATTTGCCTCAACCCTGAACTGGACAGTTCACCAGTTTCGGGTTTATATTTGGTCTCCATGGCTCATTCTGTTTTTTGCTTCTCTGCTGAGACTCCTTCCCAAAGTGGCAGCATTGGTAGTGGCATGCATGGCTCTGGTGACTGGTAAATGAACATTTCACCTCCAGGTTGCCAGTTCAAACAAGATGATGAAGATAGAGATTGGAAATCATTACTATCCAATGGATGTTTGGTTTCCTATGCCAAGTCAGCTGGTGGTATCAGCTCAGTCCAATCCAAGGGAAACAGGTATCACTGGACTTGATTTTCTAAAGTGCTGAGTACCCACAACTCTAACTGAGATAGGAATGCTTAGCACATCTGAAAACAGAAACACAGCACACAAGACCGCTAAGGACCTCCTGGGTCATCGAATCCAGTCCCCTGCTACTGTAGACAACCCCATCATGTAAACCTGTTCACAAACTTATCAAGCTCCATCTCAAAACTAGTTAGGTTGTTTGACCCCATTACTCTGATTGGAAGGCTCTTCCAGAACTTCACTCCTCTAGTGGTAAGAAACCTTCTTCTAATTTCCCATCTAAATTCATTCATGAGGTCTTCTGTCACAAAAAGCTGTTGTAAATGTCAAGCTTTATAAAGTTACAAATCATGGGGGAGTAGGGGAGGGGAGGGCATGTGTATAAACACACACAAATGAACCCTTATTCACCACCATTATCACATTTCTTAATCTTCAACTGATCCCTTCTAAGAAAGAATACATTCTTGATTATCTATGCAAAATGGCTGGCTATAAGCACACATTACCATCACTACAAAATGCATCCAGTCTGTCTGTCTTTCCAAACACTGTCCCACTAGTTGGTGGAATGTCATTGTGGGGAGAGCAGAGAAAGGAAGAATTTCAGTCTGTAATGGCTGAAGCCTGCTAGAGCAGTGGTTCTCAACCTTCCAGACTACTGTACTCCATTCAGGAGTCTGATTGGTCTTGAGTACTCCCAAATTTCACCTCACTTAAAAACTACATGCGTACAAAATCAGACATAAAAATACAAAAAAGTGTCACAGCGCACTATTACTGAAAAATTGCTTACTTTCTCATTTTTACCACGTAATTATAAAATAAATCAATTAGGATATAAATATTATACTTACATTTCAGTGTATACTATATAGAGCAGTATAAACAAGTTATTGTATGAAATGTTAGTTTGCTCTGACTTTGCTAGTGCTTGTAATGTGGCCTGATGTAAAACTAGGCAAATATCTAGATGAGTTGATGTACCCCCGGAAGACCTCTGTGTACCCACAGGTGTACGCGTACCTCTGGTAGAGAGCCACTGTGCTAGAGGATGGGGAGAAGAGGAAGATGAAGGTAGGAGAGAACAGGAGAGAAGGACAAAATGAGCGATGAAGATCAGAAGGAGGGGGAATCACCTCCGATTTTACAGTGCGAAGAATATAGGAATTGCCATATTGGATCAGACCAGTAGTCCATCTAACCTCTGATAATGGCCAACATTCCAATGCCCCAGAGGAAGACATAAGAAGCCTAACAGTAGGTGTAGGATAATCTGACCCCTGAATATCTCATCCTAACTGCTAATGATTAGAGATGGGAACCCTACCAACCTAAGAATTGCCCATGTTTACCAGCTACCATACGCCATTTTGATGGGAGGGGTTAGACGTACCTCTAATGCAGCTTTCTGTACAGTAATTTGGCTGTAGACTCTAGACCCTTCAGGACAAACAGTCTTTAATTCATCCTTATTGAGAGAGAAAAGCTGAGCGCCTGTCAGCACTCCAAGGCTATTGACAGTCCTAAAAAAGGCATATCAGAGAGTGAACACCATAAAATTTTATAGTTCTGTGAGAAGCATAATAAAAATAAATAAAAATCCACTAGTTGGGAGAGAAACATGAGGCATTTTCTTCTCCAAGTTATCCCCATTAGGATTATTAATTTAAGACAAAAGCTTTACATGCTGAAGTACTCAACATTAATACCGCAAAACTGGTCAAATCCACTTAAATTTTCCTTGACTTTGCAAGGGTCTAAGTGCCCTTACCACCCATTAAAGTGGAACCCTGTAGTATAAAATAAGCACCTTGTAGCGCTCGGCCCATTTTGGGTGAAACGCATTTCTAATTTTGAAATAGGATGGAAGTCAGTCACTGACAGGAGGGTGCAATCTGATCTCCTTTTGTTAGAATCAGTGTATACATGGACAACATTTTTCAAGAGTGACTTGTGGTTCTGGGTGCCTCAATATTTTGGAGGCTCAACTTAAGACACCTTATTAAAGGGGAATGGATTTTCAAAGGGAGTACTCAGCACTTTCTCAAAATCTGGAAAACACCACAAGTTAAACAGTCAAAATCCTAGTCTCTTTTGAAAAATTATAGTTTATTTCCCTTTATACAGTATTCTGAAATTAGAGATTCCCCAAGTTCATCCTCAGACTTACACTGGGCTGAATCCTTTTGACTCCAACCACATTTTCACATCCTCAGCAGAGGAATCATAAGTGATATTAACTACCGGTATGTTTGGTCGTGGCACATGGAACTTTTTCTGGGCAGCACTCCGGCCAATGGTAAGCCTGTGAATAAGTTCATCCTGTACCTCTTCCATCTGAGATTTCCTACCTAAAGAAAGACAAAAAAGATGAACACAACAGGGAATCGATTTTTAAAAGATGCTTTTGGGAAAAAAGCATGTTTGCTCTTAATACCACCACACTCCATTTTTAAAACAAAAAAAGCATTCACTAGAGATGATAAAAAATATTTTTTTCTACTCCATGGAAAATTTTGACAAAAATGAAAAAAAAATTCACTTTTGTTTAATTTTCCACAGAATATTTGGTTTTTTTTCTGCAAAATTTTGAATACTGAAAAATTTCAGACAAAAACCAAAAGAGGGGGTGGGGGAAGACTTTGCAGCTGCAGGGGAGATATCCAGGCTGTAGATGAGAAGGGGCACAAACGTGCAGTAGCTGAACAATAATTCCCATAAGGCACTGTGGCAGCACTTCCAAATCAACACATTTTGGTTTGGGGCATTTAAGTTTCTGACAAGACATTGGCTGTGGGAGACAGACGCATTTTGAGGAAAAACAGTTGAAAAACAATTTAGATGGAATATTTTTGACCATCCCTAGCGTTCATTGCATTCCTTCTGCAAGGTACTGTCACCATTTAAATTCACTTTCTCAATGCATGTTTTGGAGAAGGGGTAGATACAAATTATAAGAGAGAGCAAAACAGCAGTTTGTTTTTATTTTAAACAGTATCACTGCTGAAATTTTAAGGGGTATTTAGTGAACCTTACTAAGATACTGTTGCTTATGGTCATTGGAAATCAGCAAGATATTTACCAAATTCTCTAGAATTTCCACCCAAGAAAATTTTGCTTCTCTGAAGCTTCCACCATTGGCCTCAAGCATACAGCAAGATGAACCATATGTGCACTGGGTCAATTCTGTAATGGAAATTTGTACCTCTCTGGAAGGTTATATGCTTTGGCTGGGAACACTAACTCAGAACACAGCCTCAGAGGAAGGAAGTACTGGAATTATTTTCTAAGGACTGAAGACCTGCCTAATGCTTATGAGCTATCATCTCTGTTGCCCTTTAAGTGACAAATCACTTATTCCGATAGATGCAGAAACTGACAATAAACTGTCCCCAAAATGAAACCGTAGATCTAGTTCATAGTGTAGGTGCAACATTACCTTGTGGTGACAACAACAGCTAATGCAGAGAGGCTTAACTCTGAGGGATTTTCATTGCTGAAGTAATATTTCTGTAGGACACTGAATCCACATCCTTTTGGCCCCATTAGTTAACGGCTAAATTAGTTCTTAGAGCTTTTCTTTAAATAGTCAGTCTGTTCCAGAAGGAAAGGACATAATGGGCCTCAGTGAAGTTAAGTTCAAAGTGCACTACAGATTGTCTCAATAGGTCAAGTGAAAGATGCCCTATTGAACTAGCTCTGCAGACTGAGAAATGTGTTTATTCAGTAAGGTACGTTTTCTGCTTACTGGGAACATGGAAGGGAGAGCTCTCTCAGAGAGCTAAACGTGGACATTAGTACAACTTCACCAGAAATGTTGCTAGGTTTTTTGCCATGCCAGAGAGGGGTAAAAAAGGGAAGAGCTAACAACCCACAAACAGCCAAATCGCTTAAGATCTCATTTTAGTGTCACCTTTTCAGTTTGTAACAGTTACTTGTAAACTAGAGACAATGTAAGTGAAGTTGTATCTTTTATTGGGCCAACTTCTGCTGGCGGAAGGTACAAGCTTTCAAACTACACTGAGCTCTTCTTCAGTTCTGGGGTAAGAAATCAGAGTGTCTGATTTCTAAACTACACTATTAAAGTGCTGGTTTTAGACATATGTAAAACTGCTCAATTATTGGAATTATGTTACTATAAAAAACCCTTCTGATTCGAGGGATACACAGGAAGGGACACAGCAGCTATGTGCTACAAATGCCATTTAAGACACTGTTTTGGGCAGAACTTGAGCTAACAGCCATATAATGCTGGATCCAGCATCATGTTCTAGATAAAGTGCTGTGTTCTAATCTCCTGATATATGGGTTTGAATGGTCTGTAGAGATACCAAAGTTCACTTATGGGCCTGTCTATGCTACAATTTCAAACCATGTTTAGGGGACTCAGCTACAGGGTTGTCTTCAGTTAGATTATGGTTCCTACTTTGTAATGCAAACTTCAAATCCTCAAACTTGCTAATGCCTCAGCAGATCTTCCTAGGGCTTCAGCCTGAGACATGTTAGACCCGGGGCAACATTTTCAAAAGCACATAAGTGACTGAGGCACCTACCAATTTTATATCTTCTCTACAAAACAGACCCAGTGTTGTAACTAGTGTAACATAAATACACTCATAGAAAACCAAGTCCAAACTGAGAGGAAAAAAGGTCTAGGAAACGTCATCGGTAAATGTACATATTCATTAGTTTTCCAGTAGCCAACCACTTCTGTCTCTCTTCCTTGATTACCAGGAAACTCTTGTTAAAGAACTGCCATAATTTCAGGCCATGTGCTCTCAGTCAAGCCAGGAAAATATAAGGAATTAACTCCTTGTTTCTTGTTCTGCAATTTTAACCTCTGCCTCTTGTCAGAGGGCCCTAACTGTTGCTAAATGCTGAAAATATGGATGGCAGCAAGCATGTGCATTAAAAGAAAGGGTAACTTTTCCCAGAATACTAGTGTGGCACTTCACATGCTGAAATACATTGCTGTATATCTGAACACAAAAATACATCAAGACTGATACTAAATTATTTTTTCAAATATATCACAATCATTTTTATAATGTTTTCTATTCAGAAAGTATTCCAAAGGCTTTCCCAAAACAACACATAGGGAATCACATTTTCCCATCACTAACATGCAGCCACCTCTGGGGTTGGAGGTAATAGCTATTGTACAGTTCAGGTCAGGATACAAAGAACAATATATTCAATTGAAATGAAAGAGGACATATATGTAGGCATAATATAATTAGCTGAATTGAAATTTGGCTGCGACAGCAGGGTTACACAAGAGGAAGGATAGCGCAGTTGTTAGGATGCTAATCTAGAACTCAGGGAAGCCTACTTCAGTTCCTGTTTTTGCCACAGATTTTGCCACATGGGCAAACTAGTCTCACTGTCCCTGAGTTCCCTATCTGTAAAATGGGGGGTAACAGCACTTCCCTACCTCACAGGGGTGTTGTGAGGACAAATACTCTAAGGATTGTCAGACGGGCGTCATAAGTATTGAGGTTACATCTATACTTATGGCAGCGTGTAGAGAACAGAGACAGCACACCCAGCTGGCATGGGTATAAACAGCAGTGTAGACAGTGAGACATTACTTAGGTGAGGAGAGTGGCCTACACGACTCTCTACGCACCCAAGCAGTGCTTCTCACGGCTGGGCTGCTATTTTTAGCAGTGTAGTATCCCACTGCCTCCTCGCTGCCAGAGCCCTTCCCCCCACCACAGTGAAAGGCTCCCGTGGTGAGGGGAGGTGGCAGGGGAAGACAGTGAGGAAAGGCTGCTGCTGCTGCTGCCAGAGCCTTTTGTCACTATCTCCCCAGTGCCAGGGCCTTTTCCCTGCTCCCTCCCCACTGCTATAGACCTTCCCCATCGCCACAGCCTTTCACTGCAACTTGCAGCTCCACAACATAGTGACAACTGTGTACACAGCCTGCCTTTCACTGTGGCACATAGCGATGCGTGTAAGTGTAAACGTAGCTTGTGATACATAGACAGTTTAACACCCTTTTGCAGTAAGTGTCATGAGGTCTTTAATGACATGAAGTGACCGTAGCTTTGTCTCTTCAGAAAGACAGTATCTCCACCACTGCTCCTTATCATATTAAAGCATCAGGCTACTACACATTAAGAGGGAGAATCCCCAAACATCACTTCTTGCAGCTACTACTTGAAGTACTTTCCTCAGACGACTTTCCTTCAAGTAGGGAACTGTCCCATCCCCGCTTAGCTTGGGTTATTGGACAGGAGCACTAGGTGATATGGAAAGATGATTTTTTTTAAAGTTATGGTAAAGTCAAATATCAAATGACAAAATGAAAAGTATGTTTTTTAAAATGCTAATATGAATGGAAATGGTGGAAAATCGTTTTTCTGGCTGTTTTGAAGAAACTTACGATCCACAGGAAGTTGTTTGTGTCTCTGGCTGTCACGCATAATGGTACCACCACTCTCACTAGAGGTGCTGCTTTGGCGGCTAATAGTTCCTGGTGCTTTTGGCACAGGAACTGGAATAGGTGCTGGTGCAATAGGAGGAAGAGGGACAGGAACTGGAGCTGGTGTCGGAGGTGGTGATGGAGCAGTAGGACTGGGATCGGGTTGTTTCAGAACATAATCCATCCTTTGTTTCTGAAGAGATGCAAACACATAATTAGCTCTGCACCGTAAAATCCCTCAGTGTTCAAAAGACAAACCTTCTGCAGGAAAGCTCCTACGTACATTACAGTCAGCAATCTCATTTCATCCCAGAAAGGCATGCTACTTGTCAGACATACAGCTGCACTTCCCCGCAAAAAAAAAAAACAACAAAAAAACACAACTTACTTTGGCATCAATATTCTCAGTTATCTGTCTGTCCATCTGTCTTACTATTTAAGAGAAACTCTGATTATCCCAACACCATCACCAACATCTCCTTTTGCTAACGCCACAGTTGGGTAAGAGGGCCAAAGTTATGAGCAGATTCCATCCACATCTGCTTTCAGTTGCCTGGATGGTTTTATATACCAAATTGTACTTCTGTCACATTGGATGTCCATGGCTTCTCTTGCCATGCACTCTTCCATAGAGAACGTTTTAGATAGGTGGCATGGTGTCATCCCAATATTGATTATACAGAACTCATTTCTTTCCTCCAAATATGAAATATGTCAAACTAGTTTTTTAAATCCAAAACTCCAGTTATCTGAAGGTTTTGCGTGGCCTCTGAGACATATGACTATCTGGAGTTTACCTGATTAAACACATGTATGAGAGCTGGGTAAACAAAAATCCTAGGTCCAAACATACCCAAGCCTTAGGAAAGTTTGCTTTTAATCTGCACTTTGCTGTTGACTCCTATGTCTGCAACAGGCCAAGCCAAAACCCCACATCTAGCAGTGATCATTATGACTACCTAGTCTGACTTTCTGCATAAGCATAGGTCATATCTTTCACCAAGTGATTCCTATACCTACCTGGGGCTGGATTTTTTGGTTCACTGGCAATTTGGGGGAGAGAGGGAATCATTTCCAATTTAACCAAAAATTACATTTTACAAAATTGTCAGGAATCCAAAAAAGTTTTTTTTTAAAAAAAAGTTTTGTTTTGGGTCAAATGAAAAGTTTCACTCACTTCAAAATGAAACCTTTTGTTTTGATTCTGAGCATTTTTAATATGTGATAGGTTTTTTATGAACAAAATTTAAAGGAAATTTTTAACTGAAAAGTTGTTTTGAATAAAAAAATCAATAGCTTTAATTTCAAATGTGTCAAACCAAAAGATTTCAAATGTTCAGATTTTGGGGGTGTGTTCTTCCTTGAAACAAACAATTCAGCAAAATTGACACAAATCTGCAAAACATTTTGGTGTCACCAAAGCTCTATTTTTTCACTGAAAAAAAGTTATGGAAGAAAAATTTCACACAGCTGTACATCCACCCCAACAATTTCTGGTTAGTCTATATCTTTCAGAAAGACATCTAAATATCCCTAAACTTTGAGGAAGCGTGGACCCAGATCTGAAGTTTGTGGCTCAACCTGCCTCAGTCTGAACAAGTTTAACTACAGAAAAATGTGCATGTCACATGTTTTCTCTTGAGGCTCACAGGAAAAAAGTATTCACATCACACATTTTTTAGTTTGTGTAGACAAAAACTCTTATCTGTATTTAAACAACTCTGCATTTCTACCATGTTTTCAATTGTGTTATGATTTAAGTCTGTTTCTTTAACACAGTGATGCCTTCGTGGGTGTTTGTTACAATTTTGTCATCAAACTTTAGGGAAGTGTTGTGGTTATTTTCCTGCCTCTTTGTGTTGATCCACCTCCAACAACATACTACATCAACTCTTGCAGCTGTGATGTATTATTTGGCTCAAAAACAATTTTGAAGGGCAATTTCTTTTTCAGAATGTACCAGATTATACTAAACGGTATTTTCCAAAAGGGTTTGCAGGAAAGATACATTTAGATACTCATACAAAATTGGGGTTGCCCCCTTTCTAATGGGACCCTGAAGCCCTGCCCCCTGCTCCACCTCTTCCCCCAAAGCCCCACCTCCTCCCTGCCCTCAGATAAAAACCTGGACATCAGGGATTGTCAGATGGCACCCAGACCCACAAGCCGAAACCTGAATGGTGAAAACTGGATGGGTGGCAATCTTACACAAAATCTACATTGCCATGTCCCCTGCAAATTGTACAGGCTGTACAATGCAATATGCTAGCAATATACTCTGTATAGTTTGCAGGAGCAAAGTATTGACATTTCTAGCAGCACATCTTAATATAAAGTAGTGAGGCCTTCTTTCTTAGTTATGAGAAGTTGTTCTATTTTTAGCGGGCAAAACAAATGAGTAAACTCCCCAGGCCCTAATCCTTCCTGGAGCACATATCTCCATCCCCCCAGGACAGGTGGGTTTATCACAGATTAAGTAGGGAAATCTTAGTGGGAACCATGTGTTAAAATATTAGCACATCAGTGCCTTAACAATATTTGAATATTCGACCTTTCATTAATTTTAACCAGCTGCCCCTATTCGTGAATGCCAAAATGGAGAAATTTAACCCAAAAATATATGGGCTCAGATCTCGAAAGAGCATAAATTGATTTAGCTCCAGCAGAGTTATGCTGATTTACAAAAGCTCAGAATCTGTCCTATTGGTTTCAAACCTAATAGATAAACTGAGAAATGCACTTCTATTTCTCTGTTGCAGTCTCTCATTATTTATAGTGGTCAGTTATTAAATTAACAGATCTTCCTAAATATGTTCCCCATAAAAGATTTTTACTTTGTTTCATGCAATTTTATTGTTTAATATATTACCTTACAATTATTTTGTTTGGTTTGTGCAATCCCATGTGGGAAGCTTACAGGAATTCATATGCGTGACATTTTTTGTGCTATGGCATTTGGGTGTGATGCCAATAATTGCCTTTAAAAATATCATGATGACCACAAAAGTGGAATACCAATATGAAAGAACAAACAGAAAGCTACTACTCAGGTGAAACAAAGTGGCAAATTAATACATCAACAGGTGAGTTAATGAATTTGTTTAAGTACTTCATAAGTACTTCATAAAATGTTTTAACGAAATTCAAAATAATTAAATTCACAGATTTAAAAATGCCAAACTGCTATCCCTACAGTGTGACTCATGTTTTCTTTTAACACGGGAAAAAAGCATTACTGGTTTGATGGCACTGAATGGTGCATTAAAAGGCAAAACATCAACTTTTATCATCACCACAATCAAATCTCAATGCAGAGAATACTGAATACCAGGTGTAACTCTTATTTGACATCCCTGGACACTTTCATTGTCAAATGAGCCATCCCATAAGTACTATGCCCATAGAAGAGACCAACCATCAGTTTCATATTTGGAAAGAAAATATAATCCAACAGGGAAAACCACTCAAGTTCTACATTTATAAGTGGAACTACATAAAACATACTCCAAAATTTGCACAATCATGTGCTAAAGCCAACTGTGTAGTAACACTGAGTTTACTCAATTTTTAAAAAAGTATTTTGAAGACCTCTTCTACTCATTCATCAGGTTATCTTCATCTATCATTATGAAAGCAACAAGTATACACTACTGAATTTTTGAAATGATGCAACCCAAAAGATTCAGCCTACAAAGAGACATTTTAGAAAATCAGTAACATACAATAGCAATTTGTGTTACCTCTGAAAGCTCTCCCAGTAATTGCTGTGAGGAAAATGAAGTAAATTGCATCAAATGAGATTGTTAGCACAATATTGGAACTTTAACCACATCAGCAGTTTTTAAAAAGCAATTAGTGGCATTAATTAGCTTTTGATACCAATGACTGCATACTTTATCAGCTTTCTTATTTTTTTTTCTTTAGAATAGCAGGTGAAAAGTTGGTCACCTAACATACATATATGAAACCAAATGTTAGATGAGTACTAGTCACCATACATCTTTTTTCACACTTCACATCCAAATAAACAAACATTAAAACAGGTGGTAAGAAACCTAAACTGAAATAGACAAAGATTCAGAAACTACATCTAGGGAATACTTACTAATTTTGAACAGTGCACTATTATTCATTTTCATATTAATTCTTAGTTAAACCATTTGGGTATTGCATCAGACCTGCCAGGGCTCTTTAAAAAGGGATATGTTCGAAAAGGATGTGTAACCTAGAAACTGGGGTCAATGGGACTATTCAAATGGTTAAAGTAAACCACATGCGTAAGTACTTTGCTGGATCATGGCCAGAATGCTTAGGACATTGCAGGCTCAAGCCCTAGTTTTCCAGAGAATCTTGAGCCAGATACTCAACTGATACAGACAGCTATATCTCCATTAATTTACATACCCTGAAGATGTGGCCCCACGTATTTCAGAAAAGCTTACTGGCACTGGAATTAGGTTATTTCAGGAAAACTTTGTATTCTACATGAAAAGGAAAGATCTCAAAAAAGGTCTCATCACGGTGGAGGCTACTTTGTCAAGAATCTTGGCTTTGTACCATTTGTTTAATCTTTCCTCAGACACACATTCCAGCACAATAACTTATTTACACAAGCAATGAAGATCCCAACGCCACTTCTTGATCATTGCCAGAACACTAAATATGAAGCATCATATCTTCTATGTATATTTTGGCCATGTTCATCAACAAAACAGAATATATATCATGTTCAAACCATGACATATATATAGCCAAGTTTATGTACAAGCTCACCCCCCAAACACTTAACTTCAGCCTAAGAAGTCAATAGAAATATACAGTCCTCGTGGATCTATAAATTTCACTAAGAAACACCCCTCCTTCTCTATTTATAACACTTTATCACTTATACTGGTCAGTTATTCAAGTAACTAATCTTCCTAAGTATGTTCTCCGTGTAAGATGAAGTGTTAGCACAATTTATGTCACTGCGGCTGCATTGTCAGCTAAGAAAAAAAAAAAAAGATAAAGATGGAAATATAGTCATTTCTCCGGATACTTGAGATACTGCAATTTATTAGTTTGTGTGTCTGTACACATGCACACGCACACACACACAATATCCATTTAAGGCCAAATTTCACATGCAAATGTCTCCCACTGAAGTAGTGGGATCCAGGCATAAAATCAAGACCAGAATTGAGCTCTAACACTGGTTACATTTTTTTGGAAAATATTCCAAAACACATTTCACATATTGCAGGTCAAAATATTGAACTCAGAATAACTTTTCCTTTTTTTTCTGTTGCACACTGCTTTCTTCCAGTATCCTTTCAGTAAGCCTCAGAGGTAATTACACACTTTGTCCTTTGTGTTTCCTTGTTTTTGTGTACTATAAAGAACCTCAACAATGTGTCTCATTTCAAGGTATGGACGTCTGTTAGTCTACAAGGTGTCACAGGACTCTGTGCTGCTTTTGAAGGTACGTAGGTTTACATACCTATAATACACCCAAAGCAGTTCAACTTAAGAGTTAATCATGCGATAAATTCCTATGTTACATCAAAGCATCAGGTTAATTTGCACTCACATCATAAACTTCACAAAGAAACTTCATCTCTTTCTCTTTGCTTTCAGAAAGATGTAATGAAAATTCACCTGAAGCCTTAGTTTAAAATTGGCCTCACTGACTAATGCTGATTCTAGGCAGTAGGGATTCTGATTACATGTCCTTTTCAAAATCCCCTTTCCTCCTTCCAAAAAGATACTCTCCATGGGTCAGACCTATATTTTTGTTATGTAGGTGTACAGCACCTGGCACAGTGGGGCCCTGGCCACCAGTCTGGTTTACCCATAGTTTTTGTACTGATTTAAATATTTTGATGATAGGTGTGATTTTTCTAGTGAAATAATTAAAACAGTATATGTCTCTAATGTTGATTCAACTGTATCAGTAGAAAGGTGCTAACATAATACTGATATAACTTATTCCTCTACATTTATGGGAGTAAGGGATTGTCTGCAATTGGAAATTTACCAGCATAACTATATTAATAGGATTACAACACTATAATATATACTAGTATAACTCCCCATGTGGGCACACTTATTCTGGAATAAGAGCATCTACATGTGGCATCACAGTGGCATAAAGATAAAGGTGTAGTTATGCTGGTAAATTTCCCCATGAAGACTATACCGGTATAGGTTAGCGTTAACATCTATATACTAGTATAACTTTGTTCGCACTCTCGAGTGTTGTATCACTTTAACCTCAAACCAATATAATTTAAGGGGTACAAAAATTATACATAAACCAGCTCTGTGACTGGGGCATCCAAGGGCCACCACAATGCAAATTAATACATTATAAGAGAATAATAAATAGAAAATCAGGCTACCAAAGAAGAGTATTGGCCATGGGACAGAATCAGATTCCTCTCAAACACAGTGACAGAGGGCACAGAACGGTGATATCTTTGTGCCAACATAAGCAGCTGAAGAGAAGCGATGCCAACAGTGCATCTGAAAAAGCCAACTGAGGCAGAAAACAAACTGTCAAAGTGGGAGCCCTGTTTAGTGCAAGCTGATACATTAAACCATAAAGAAACTGACAGTACTTTCAGGGCAGAGAAACTGTCGATAAGGCTTGTATGTAGAGAAGAGAGTCAAGGGAAAAAAAAAAGAGGCAAAGAAAACTGCAAACTGGATGGCAGTGCACACATCTGGATGCAGATAGCTGCATTCTATCAGTGCAGTCAGGGAAAAAGAACAGTACTTGTGGCACCTTAGAGACTAACAAATTTGCTTGAGCATAAGCTTTCGTGGGCTACAGCCCACTTCTTCGGATGTATAGAATGGAACATATATTGAGGAGATATATATACACATACAGAGAGCATGAAAAGGTAGGAGTTGTCTTACCAACTCTGAGAGGCCAATTAAGTAAAAGAAAAAAATTTCTGAAGTGATAATCAAGATAGCCCAGTACAGACAGTTTGATAAGAAGTGTGAAAATACTTACAAGGGGAGATAGATTCAATGTTTGTAATGGCTCAGCCATTCCCAATCCCTATTTAAGCCTAAATTGATTGTATCTAGTTTGCATATCAATTCCAGCTCAGCGGTTTCTCCTTGGAGTCTGTTTTTGAAGCTTTTCTGTTGCAGAATTGCCACCAGCAGGTCTGACATTGAATGACCAGACATTTAAGAATGCTTAAAACTACAATACCCACCTGCTGAAGTGAAAAAAACAGATTGACAGAGCCAGATGAGTACCCAGAAGTCACCTCCTACAAGACAGGCCCAACAAAGAAAATAACAGACCACCACTAGCTGTCACCTTCAGCCCCCAACTAAAACCTCTGCAGCGCATCATCAAAGATCTACAGCCTATCCTGAAAGATGATCCCTCACTCTCACAGATCTTGGGAAAACAGACCTGTCCTCACTTACAGACAACCCCCTAACCTGAAGCAAATACTCACCAGCAACCACACATCACTGAACAAAAACACTAACCCAGGAACCTATCCTTGCAACAAAGCCCGATGCCAACTCTGTCCATATATCTATTCAAGTGACATCATCATAGGACCTTGTCATAAACAGATAGTTAAGGGTTAATAGAACAGGAGTACTTCATGTCTCTTTTGACTGTAAAGGGTTAACAAGTTCAGTGAGCCTGGCTGTCACCTGACCAGAGGACCAATCAGGGGACAGGATACTTTCAAATCTTGAGGGAGGGAAGGCTTTGTGTGCGCTGTTAGAATTTGGTGGCTGTTCTCTCTGGGTTCTGAGAGTGACCAGACGTGCAACCAGGTTTCTCTCCAATCTCCCTGATACAGGTTCTTATAGATTCAAAATAGTAAGTACTAGGTAATAAGGCAAGTTAGGCTTATGTTTGTTTTCTTTATTTGCAAATGTGTATTTGGCTGGAAGGATTTTAATTTGTACTTGTATACTTAGGCTGGGAGGGTATTCCCAGTGTCTATAGCTGAAAGACCCTGTAATATATTCCATCTTAAATTTACAAAGATAATTTTTACTGTTTTTTTCCTTTCTTTAATTAAAAGCTTTTCTTATTTAAGAACCTGATTGTTTTTTTATTCTGGTGAGACCCCAGGGGACTGGGTCTGGATCCACCAGGGAATTGGTGGGGAGAAAGGAGGGAAGGGGGAGAGAGAGGTTATTTTCTCTCTGTGTTAGGATTACTTTCTCTCTCAGGAAGAGTCTGGGAGGGGGAGAGAGAAGGAGGGGGGAAGGTGGATTTTCCTCTCTGTTTTAAGATTCAAGGAGTTTGAATCACAGTGATCTTCCAGGGTAACCCAGGGAGGGGAAGCCTGGGAGAGGCAACAGTGAGGGAAAGGGTTTACTTTCCTTGTGTTAAGATCTAGAGGGACTGGGTCTTGGGGGTCCCCAGGCAAGGTTTTGGGGGGACCGGAGTGTACCAGGCACTGGAATTCCTGGTTGGCAGCAGCGCTACAAGTACTAAGCTGGTAATTGAGCTTAGAGGAATTCATGCTGGTACCCCATCTTTTGGACGCTAAGGTTCAGAGTGGGGAATTATACCATGACAGACCTAATCACATCAGCCACGCCATCAGGGGCTCGTTCACCTGCATATCTACAATGTGAAATATGCCATCATGTGCCAGCAATGCCCTTCTGCCATGTACATTGGCCAAACCGGACAGTCTCTACGCAAAAGAATTAATGGACACAAATCTGACATCAGGAATCCTAACACACAAAAACCAGTAAGAGAACACTAACCTGTCTGGTCATTCAATGACAGACCTGCGGGTGCCAATTCTGCAACAGAAAAGCTTCAAAAACAGACTCCAAGGAGAAACCGCTGAGCTGGAATTGATATGTAAACTAGATACAATCAATTTAGGCTTAAATAGGGATTGGGAATCGCTGAGCCATTACGAACATTGAATCTATCTCCCCTTGTAAGTATTTTCACACTTCTTATCAAACTGTCTGTACTGGGCTATCTTGATTATCACTTCAAAAGTTTTTTTCTTTTACTTAATTGGCCTCTCAGAGTTGGTAAGACAACTCCTACCTTTTCATGCTCTCTGTATGTGTATATATATCTCCTCAATATATGTTCCATTCTATGCATCCAAAGAAGTGGGCTGTAGCCCACGAAAGCTTATGCTCAAGCAAATTTGTTAGTCTCTAAGGTGCCACAAGGACTCCTGTTCTTTTTTGAGGATACAGACTAACACGGCTGCTACTCTGAAGCCTGTCAGGGAAAATATATACTCAGAGAAATGTTTTGCTTTAGGGAGAAATAGTTTGTGATAAAAATCTTGTGTGTACACACATCAACTTCTGTCCCAGGGGATCCATGGGTACTTTATTGAGATGACATATTGTCCAAATACACACACACACATACTCTCCTTCTCCCCATATGTGATTTAAATATATATATATATACACACACACACAGATACAAAATAAAATTGCTTTGCACTCTCAGACTACTAACCACCTCTGAGATGAAACATGGCAGCAGTATAACGGTGCATAGCAGCAATACATCAATATTTAGGGCAGGAAGTGAAGAACACGGCAGACACCTAGAGCTAGAGCGAGAATTTAGGTTGGGCAGTATTGGCCAGGATTGTCAAGATGAATTTCCCACTTCTTGAAAAAAAGTACTAAATGGGAAATGGAAGCACTCTCAGTAATCAGGACACACTTACATAACAGGACATCCCAACAAGAACACTTCTAACAGCAAAGTGTCCCCTTATAGCATAACAGAATAGGATCAGTATCCACTCAGATAGAAAAGTGGCATCTTCACAGTCACTAATAACCCATGTTCTGGCAACAAATTTAATAGAACACCATTTTATTAAGGAATAATATAAAGAGATACTAGCTCAGTTCAAAATGACGACATCTCTTTGGCCACTACCAAATGAGCACCTGGTATGTGTTTCCTTTTGTCACAGTACACTTCACAATCAACAGGGAAGTTAACAGTTGGCAATAGAGAAGTACATGGGTACCTAGAGCAGCTGGCAACAGACATGAATTTGGGGGCACAAATGCTCAGTGTCAGGGGGAACTCACAGAAAGCTATTAAGTCAATAGCTAAACAAAAAATAAGACTTGAAAGAAAGGCTTCATGGTACTTTCCAAGGAATGTAAAAGACATTTGTCCTAACAGAGCTCTACCTTGGTGCTCACATGCAAAAGCAAATAAAAAGATAGGTTCGTTGGTACATTTGCCTTCTCTTGTAAGGAGCCTCAGAATGACTGGTAAGAATTTAAAACATAACAGTTTCTTTAGGAAGTCATTAAGAAAAACACTAGAAAAATGAATGATACGAGTAAGTAACCAGTTTGCTTTAAAAGGTACCTTTGAATAGATACAAACAGCATCTATTCTTCATGGTTAAAAAAAACTCTTCAGGTGAGATCAGGGAGATATAGTATTATACTGATGCACAGTAAGCTTCTAAGTGTTTAGTAGCCTAACCATCTCTGATTCTAATTGTTTAAATGTGTGTTAGGGGGTTCTGAATGGAAAAAAGAACATTAAAATTTGTTCTCGCTGAAACTGTAATATTTGAGGCGATTTAACTAGAATTGTTAAAATGGAATCCAATTTACGAGTTTATAAAGCCAAAAGGTTTGGTAGCATAACTATATCTTCCAGCTAAAGTAAAACTAAGGGCTTGTCTCCACTTCCCAGTGGATCGACAATGCGGTGATCAATCCACCAGTGGTCAATTTAGCAGGTCTAGTGAAGACCCACTAAATTGACCGCGGATCGCTCTCCCGTCAACTCCAGTACTCCACCAGAATGAGAAGAGTAAAGGGAGTCGACGGGAGAGGGTCTCCTGTCAACACAGCGTAGTGTGGACCCCACGGTAAGTTGATCTAAGCTACGACAAGTTCAGTTATGCCACTAAAGTAACTCAAATTGCATAGTTTAGATCAACTTTCCCCCGTAATGTAGGCCTGCCTAAGGCAGATAAGGTTCATTGAGGGACCAGCTAAACCCAAGTAGGTGTGATCGATCCATGGCAGGCAGGGTTTTATTTCCACCACACCAGAGTGTTTGTATATGTGCACATGTTCTTAGATATTGAAACTAGTGGCCAGGATTGTGTCTCAATATATAGGCCAAGTCAGACATACTGCTGTTTTCCACAGGATTGCAATGGTTAGAGAGAAGTACTGAGGGATGAAAAAGGAATGGAGAGGGAAGAGACAGAATTCCCTAATTCAGGGGTCCCCAACATGGTGCCATGGGCGCCATGGCACCCGTGGGGGCATCTAAATGCGCCCGCGTCCTGGCCGGCGGTGGAGCATCCGCCAAAATGCAGCCGAATTTCTGCAGCATTTCGGCAGCGATGCTTCTCGATGACATTGCTTGTCGGTGGCAAGTGACGTCATCGAGAGGTGTCGCTGCTGAAACACTGCAGAAATTTGGCAGCATTTCGGTGGGTGCTCCACCGCCGCCACAGTCCTTCATCTGGCGGGTGCGGACCACTGCCCTAATGCTTTGCTCTGTTTGTTAATGAACAAACTTTGGTTTTAAGAAGAATGTTCTGTCACTGGCTACTGAAGTGCAAGTGACAAAACCCAGTTGGACCTGCTGGGTAATGATGGTTGACATATAGGCTACTGTAGCCTAGAACCCAGTCTAAGAATGGTGTAATTGTGAAATTCCACCCTAAGACAGGTAGGAGCATGAGGCCTGGCACCTGAGGGTGTGCTCTCAGAGACCAAAAATGGGAGAGGGGTGCAGCTAGCTCTATAATCATGACAAATCCCGAATAAGCTCAAACACTCCTACAGCATTTGAATTTTTCTTTGGAGATCTCCCTTTTAATACTGACCAAGCCCAACTCTGTTATGGTTTACTCCTGGGGGAAATTCTGCATCACTGCACATGCACAGAATTCAAGTCCCCTGCATTTTCTGTCTCCTCCCCCACAGAAAATACATTCTGCTGGAGGGAAGCTGCAGTTATGCCTTTAGCCCACCAGGTGCCAGAATATAGGGCAGCCAGCTCATTGGCCAGAGCAGGAAGAGAGGCTGCAGTCCTCATAGCCCCTGCCCCTGGCACCAGGTGAGGAGGCATGCGATATGGGGAGGGAACAGAGTGAGGCACACAGTTCTGCTGGAGGGTCACATACACTGGGCTCAGAAGGGCTGGTGGGGGGCTGAATGGGAGTGGGGGTGCAGGGCCACATAGGGGCAAGGGTAGCTGGGATACATGGGCACAGGGCAGAGGGTGCATAAGGTCAGGGATTTGCAGAGGGGAGGTGCAGGGACACTTGGGGAAAAGAGTAGAGAGGGGGTGCAGGGACATGCAGACGGGCAGATGTGCCTGACTGAATGAGAGAAGCTAGGAGTCAGCCATGGAGTGGTTCCTAACTCCCTAACAATCCCTCTCCTGCAAAAAAACCCTGTTTCATACTTCTCCCACCCACACCCAACAACCCTCCAGGTTCACTCCAGGGCTCCTACCTAGCAATTACTCCTCTCTACCTCAGCTCCTCTGTTACCCCTGACTCCCCCTAGCCATTGCACTGCTTTTGTGGTGTGCAAAACTACGTTTTGTATTGTAGTTTAAATAAATTATTACTCAAAATTCTGTATTAATATGCCTAATAAGGAATCTATTTGACAAAAAACATTTCCTGAATCTTTTTTTGTTGTCTGTATTGTTACAGATATACTTGTTCACAGGTATCTTTGAATTATTTTGGTAATTTATTTCAACTGGTGTGATACTATTGTGTTGTTTTGATAAATAATATATGCAAAATTTTAAATATTGTCCACATAATTTTTAATTTTTTGGCACAGAATTCCCTCTGGAGTAATAACTGCAATATAGGAGAAGTGAAAGCATCTACCTAATATACAGCATATTTTAATTGATTTCTAACTGACAAAGTCTGTTAAGTGCTTTGCAATTCTTCAGAATTGCAAATGGCATAAAAATGTGTAATTGTCAACACTAAATTCCTTGAAGATCCTGGGGGTATTTCCTGTGTCAACCACCAATCTTACACATGTACCTTTGGTAAATTTTATCATTGCTTTATTCTAGATCATTTCTCAAGATATTAAACACCACCATATCTAACAGCAGCCCTTGAGGAATCCCAGTGGCTTTCTGAGTTCAACTGTACAACACAATCAATCAATTAGAGCTGGACACATTTTTTGGCTGAAACTTTTTTTGGGGGGTGAAAAATGAAGATTCAGTAATACTGAAACAGGAGATCACAGTCAACCTGGAAAGGCATATCAAGTATGGTTCCGCAGGGATTGGTCCTGGTCTGGTTCTGTTCAATATCTTCACCAATGATTCAGATAATGCCAAAGAGAGTACACTTATAAAGTTTGAGGACATTACTAAGCTGGGAGGGGTTGGGTGCTTAGGAGGACAAGATTAAAATTCAAAATGATCTGGACAAACTGGAGAAATGGCCTGAAATAGGATGAAATTCCATAAGGACAATGCAAATTATTCCATTTAGGAAGGAACAATTTGTTGTACACATAAAAAATGGGAAATGACTGCCTAGGAAGGAGTACTGCAGAAAGATCTAGGGGCTATAGTAAATCACAAGCTAAATATGGGTCAACAGTGTAACACTATTGAAAAAACAGTGAACTCCATTCTGGGATATATTAGCAGGAATGTTGCAAGCCAAGACAAGTAGTTTTTCTGCTCTACTCCACGTTGATAAGGTCTCAGCTGGAGTATTGTGTCCTATCCCGGGTACCACATTTCAGGAAAGATGTGGACAAATTAGAGAAAGTCCAAAGAAGAGCAACAAAAATGACTGAAGGTCTAGAAAACCTGACCTATGAGGAAAGATTGAAAAAATTGGGTTTGTTTAGTCTGGAGAAGAGAAGATAGACATAATAGTTTTCAAGTACATAAAAATGTGTTACAAGGAGGAGGGTGAAAAATTGTTCTTGCTAACCTCTGAGGATAGGACAAGAAGCAATGGGCTGGAATTGAAGCAAAGGTGATGTAAGTTGGACATTAGGAAAAACCTCCCAACTATAAGGAGGTTAAGGGGGCAGGACTAGATGATCTACTCAGGTCCCTCCCAGTCCTATACATCTATGACTCTATGAAAAAAGTTTTGTGAATTGCATCCATTTTGACAATTGTTCATGTAAAAAAAATTCCAAAACAGTCAAAATGAAAAACCAATTATTTTCTGAAGAAAATATTTTTATTTTTTGGTTCAAAATGACTATTTATTTGAAAATGTAATGTAAATGTATTTAAAATATTAAAACACTCGATGTAATGAAACATTTTGTTCAACCAGAAATTTTATTTAAAAAAAAAAATTCAACTAGCTGAAAATAAAAAAAAAATACATTGGCTTTGGTTAGACCCAAAATAATTTTCCTCATGCCCCCAGTTATTTGGAATTTCCAGTAAAGCAAAAAATGTGTTCTACATATAGCTCTACATTCAATTGCTTCATTGGATTAGAGTAATCTCTAACAATTTGCAAAAAATATGGATAGCCTATATTTGCATATAACTATCTAAGGACCTCTCTCATTCACCACAGCACAGACTTGCAAAGGGTTAAAAAAGAAATGGGCTTGGGGTTAAAGCAGTGGGCTGGAAATCAGGATGTCAAAGTTCAATTCCCAGTTCTTTCACCAAATTCCTTGGTGACATTTGTCAAGTCATTTCAGCTCCTTTGTATAAAATATTCAAAAGGTCCCTGAGTCACTTGGGCACTAATTCCTATTTTCACAAGTGGCTGAGGACCCTAAATCTCATTGAGTCAAATTTTGCCCTCTGTGCCTGAACTCATCTATAAAATGGGTATAATACTCCTCTGCCTCACAGGGCCGTATCCACCATGTCATACAACTTTTTAATCAAATCTCTCAATTTTACTTTTTGAAAAAATAATAAAATGCACAATTATTGTATCTACTATATTTCCACCGGAAATGTTATTACTAAAAGAAGGGAAATGATTAGATTGCATGGCAAATTATGAATATGCATAATGTATTATTTATCTGACATCAGTCAAAATATCTTTGCTGCTCCACAGTAACAAACGCACATTAAATAGCTAAAATCGTAAGAGGCTATGACAACAAGTCACAATAGCATAAAATCCATACACAAGAACCAGTGTGTCACACTGAAAGATCTAAAAGAAAATGTTACTATTTTAGTATTTTGAATGTCTTTGTTTAGTACACCTCTACCCCGATATAACATGACCTGATATAACATGAATTCGGATATAATGTGGTAAAGCAGTACTCCGCTGAGGGTGGGTGGGGGCTGCGTACGCCAGTGGATCAAAGCAAGTTCGATATAATGCGGTTTCACCTATAACGCGGTAAGATTTTTTGGCTCCCGAGGACAGCGTTATATCAGAGTAGAGGTGTAGTTTGAAATTCCACAGTTCATACTAGACTAGAGGGGAGAGCATTCCACAGACCTTGGGCTGCAGAAGTAGACTGGGCTAGTGGCTCGCCTATCTTGTAAGTCTGCTGCATCGATCACCATCTCCAAAGGCACCAAGGACTCACTATCAGGTAACTATCTTGGACCAGTCCATGAAGAGGTTTAAGAGTTCAATCCAAAATTTAACTCAGTGTGTACTGACAGAGGTCACCAGCAGAGCAAACACAGCTGCAGGTAAGCAAAAGGCTCTCTTGCATATATTAAAGTAATTAAGTGCAATCATTAATGCCCTAGTTCAGGGGTGAGCAACCTGTGGCTCCAGAGATGCATATGGCTTTTTGGCTGCCTGTTTGTGGGCAGCTGTTTTCTGAGGGGCTGCAAGGCACAGGCTCTGGCCAGGAGGCGCTTACCACAGCAGGGCTCTGGCCCCATGCCGCTCCTGGAAGCAGCTGGCTGCTGGCATGTCTCCCGGTGCCCCTTGGGAGGAGGGGGGGGCAGCAACCGCAAGCACTGCCCCCATAGTTCCCATTGGCTGGAAATCAATGTGAGGGCAGTGCTGAGGGCAGAGGCAGCGCTCAGAGTTGCCTCCCCGCTCACCAGGGCCACAGAGAGATGTGCTACAGAGATGCTTCCGGGAGCAGCATGGGGCCACAGCATGCAGGCAGGCAGCCTGCCTGCCTGAGCCCTGCAGCGCTGCCAGCTGAGAGCTGCCTGTGGTAAGTGCCTCCCAGCCAGAGCCTGCATCCCGTCCTGTTTATATTCAAATGGCAGAAGTCGCGTTAAAAGTATTGGTGAGTAGCAATAACAGTAATATGTTCAATTATTATTAGTTGATAAATTCTAACTCTACAAGTAGCTTTGTATGTGATGGTCAGAGACAAAACAAAAAAAAATGGCTCTTCTTCTTTGAAGGGTTGCCGACCCCTGCCCTACCTATTCACCTCTCCAAGAGAGGGTTTACATCTGGACAAAAATCATAAGAAAAATGAGTTTGACAGTCTCAGTGGGGCCTTAATGCCTTAGCACCAGGAAGTGGATTTTCCCTGCTGTCACGTTTGCTTTGCAGACCACCAGGGACACATTAAATGAATAGACAAATAAATAACTACATCAAAAATGCCCACAGCATTCGTCACATCTGACAGGCCCCCATGCATGCCAGTGCTAACGCAGAAGTTGTGTTTGAAAGCATGGAGAAGCCTGCTCAGCACTTGGGTGCACTGGAACTGGTTGTACAGAAGCCAGTGCTCACACCATTCACATTCAGAGAAGACAAAAGAAGGTTATGGCGCCAGTCTGGGACTCAGGAGGTCCAGGTTCAATTCCCTGCTCTCCCAAAGACTTCCTGGGGGATCTTTAGGAAGTCACTTAGTCTCTCTGTGCCTCATCTCTCCCTTAGTAAAATGGGGATAATAGCACTTCCATACTTCACAGGCTAAACATATTAAAAACAGTGAGGTGCACAGATGCTATGTTAATATGGGCCATATTAATACCTGACAGAAAAGGCTCAGGAGCACTTAAGTTTATAATCTTCAACAGGAAATAGAAGGTGACATTAGTAACTAGTACCTGGGTTTGTAAAGACCTTCCTCATTCAGGACTATAAATCTAGGCAACAGTTTGTAATGCACTGAATCGCAGGTGATTTTTTAGATAACATTATAAATTATGGTACTGCCAAATGTAATTTGCCTCAGAGACCAAACGTTCGGATGACGACTATTTAGTGATTATTTTAAAATGATCAAACAACAATAATGAGCAAAGTACAGCTTGCAGCTGCCTGGGGAACGTTTTCTTTGTGCATTATTTCCTGTACTGTTGCTTTTTTATTTTTAGTATGTACAGTTGTATACGATTTGGACTTATCTGGCATTGGCCACTGTTGGAAGAGAGGATACTGGGCTAGATGGACCTTCGGTCTGACCTAGTATGGCTGTTCTTATGTTTCAAATATAGGTTCTTTCTTTTGGGTTACATAGCCACCAGCTGCATCGACAAATCAAGCAACAGGCTGAAGATAAGGAACGGAACAATTAGGGTGAATAAAAGAAAATTCCCTGCGAGATCTAGAATAGCTTCATAAGGGAAGTGGTGCATTTGGATTATTTCAAACTGGACAAAGCAGAAGTACAATGAACTGTTGGGAATAATCCACAATGGTAAGGGGGTGGAAGGACTATGGCATTAAAGATCATTATTACACATTTCTAATTTCTATGATTCTGTGAAATTAGTGAAAACACAAACTTCTATTTTTTGATATTGTTTCATTATTTCATGAAATCCTCCAAAATCTGGAGTGAATCATGCAAAACGTTTTAAGAACTTCTACTAAACAATGTCCCGACAAGACCTGCTTAATTTTTTTTGGTAAGTAGCTCCAAAACAAACAAACTGAAAACACATGCACTTGAGTAAGAAAAAAATAAAAAAAAAAAACAAAAAAAAAGATCTTTAAACAGAGTTTGAAAAACACTACACATACATGCTTCATTTCACACAGAAGAAAACAGAATTTATTCAGAGGAAGAGCTCGAATGTTACTGGAAAACAGCTAGTGAGAGGCAAATTTCATAAAAGACCTGATTCACAGTCCAATGAGCTCAATGGAAAGACTCCCATTCACTTATATGGACTACTGATCAGGCCCAAGTTCAAGTAAGTGCTCAAACTTTTGGATACTTATCCAAAAGTACTTTATCTGAACTGACTGGGTTTTCAATACTAGCCAGGAAATATTACGAGACTAATTTCACAAGACATGCTCAGGTATCCCTAGTCAGGCCAGAAATAGCATAGAAGGCTGCACTTTCTTTTGCATGATGTATGTGGACAGCACCTAGCAGCAGAGCCTTGATTAGGACCTCTAGATGCCTCTGCAATACAAACACTGAACAATAATAGAAGAGCATTTCTATTTCGAATTGGAAACTAGAAAGCAGAGGTGCAAGGAAATGAATGATGGGGAACAAGGTTAACCACAAAGTTTCAGTTCAAGTTTGGTTTGCATTTTGGATCAAAGTTTGGTTCAGGGGCAGAGTTGGGAATTCTGCTTTATCTTAACTGGCATGCCCATCTCTAGAACCAACACAGTAGAAAGAAAAAAAACAAGCTCTCAAAAAACATGGTATCTCCAGCTAAATGAGTGCTGTTGGCCTGTTACGACAGTGTAAAAAAATGTATTTGGCTCTTATCCTGCAAAACCTTATTCACATGAGTAATTATATGGATGTAAAGAACCCTTGTAATTTACCATTGCAGTATTGATTGTGCTCTGTGTATATAACAAGCAGATAAAATACTTCAACATACCATTATGTAAAAGAAAAACAAAATTAGGCCAAATGCTTTGAGACAAGCATCAGGGCAAATTTTTCTGTTGGTGCTCTGGGGCTATCGCTGAGAAATGATTGCTCCATAAATTCAATCAGCAAACACATGATTCCATGGCACCCACAGAATCACACAGAGGTCTACACCTATTCACTTATAAATGCCAAAACTGTGAGAATTAGCTATTACAGACTAATAGATATACATACAACACGCAAAAAGGACAGAAACTAAAGGATACACTAAAATTCACTCTCTGAGAGGGAATTAAGTTAACCCTACCTTAAATAATTCAAACTCCTTCTTTGGCATCAACAGCTATCAACATATGAAAGGTATTTGCAATTAAAATAAATGTACAACATACATATTGGGTTACAAATATTTGATGTCTGTCAATCAGAAAACAGAAGCAGAAGATTCAAAGCAAAAGATTTGACCTATTACAAATTCTGTCAATATTATTTTTATTTTAGACTCTATGTAACAAAGAAATAAAATTTAACTTATATAGAGCAATGGGAATTTTGAGGTTGCAATAGAATTTACAGATTTCTGTTACTGTTCCAAGTCCTGCTTTGAACCACCTTACCCTACTCCATCATTAAAACTATAAATGGATTTTTTTCTAAGGAACAAAGGATACCTGTATGGTGTGACTGTATGCAGGTTCAGAATGTCCTAAACCAGGTTCCTGAGGTCGCAGTGGATCCAAGATGTTATTTGGCACAAACCCTGCAAGGCCACTTTTATTTTGAACTTTCCACCATTGTTTTCTGTCATCGAGGATCTGAAAACATTTGAAACAACAATAAGTCAGGTTAAAAGGTTGAATGACATTTATATCAGGCTTGTTTTGAGGCTTGCGCAGCAACACTTAAAGCAAAGCCCCGTCATTGCCAGGATCTGGTCCAGCACCTGTCAATTGTTCAGTCAGATTTAGTTCCTTCCTCATCATATGCCTTTGCTCCCTCCCCACTTTCCATGATCCCCATTTCCTTTTTTATTATATTGATTGCAATCACTGGAGGAAGGGCACAAATTTTCTACTGCCGTTTCTAACTGTGTCTGTCTCAGGTCAACCTGATTCATGACAATAAAAAATTAACCTGTACACCAGATTTTGCTTAGGACAGATCATCACAGAAGTGCACAAACTGTTTGGTGACCTCTACACTGACATAATAAGAACTAATCTAACCAAATCAAATCTTAGATGCATCCCAGTCAACAGACAGGGAGTGGCCCAAACATACTGAACAAACATTATCTGAAATCTTCCCAGTTAGCTGATTCATTAATATAGAAATACATTGTTTACTGCCTCTAAACAGTCCGTGTTTCTAATGCACGTCTGACCAGTAATTATACAAGAAAAATGACATTGAAGGTTTTTTTTTTAATCTTGTCTATAATTGATCTTTAAGATTTAATAGTGGGCAAGTGCATTTTTAATGTAATTCACTTGCTTCCTCCAGTTCACCCACTCTTTCTGAGCTAACTAGAAGACTTTTTTGTCTCCTTTTTGGTTTTATTTGGGGATGTTGTGATTGTATTTATGGAACGTTGGGTGCCGGGTAACTGGGGATTTCTGGTGTGGGAACTTACTGAATTATGCTGCCTTTTAATAATTAAGTTAAGCTTGAGATACATTATCCCTCATGCTCAATTCAGCTAAATAATTATTCTAATCTCCACAGGAGACAATAAATAAGACTTCCTACCAGTACAGAAATCAAATGCTTCCACCACAGTCAATAGTCGAGAACACTTTAGAAATACAAATAATTGATTATAGTGCCAAGACACAGCTCTTATTGATGCCTCAAAGGAATCACTGTAGACCCCCCCCTTTGTATCACCATAATTAATATTTGCATTTAGTGGTTTAACTCAGGATTCAGGTGCTAATGTAGCTGGCACTATACTTACAGGTATAAATACACAGTTCCTCCCCCAAAGATCTTATAGCCTAACTAGTGATCTATAAAGGCAGGAGGGAGATCGACATAAATAAAAAAAGAATATTTGATTAAGTGCAATTTTTTAAAATTATATATTATGAAGTACCAACCATCTCTTTCTGTCCCTCAATAGCTGCAGTTATACTTGAAGCTAGGGGTGTGATTCCCAGCTTGAATGGACACACTCTTGCTAGCTCTAGCTGAGCTCATTTGTGAACAACAGTAGCGTAGCTACGGCAGTACAGGCATCCTCAAGTGGTGGCATGGGCTCACTGTCCTGAGTAACAGTAGGTTTGTATTTGGGTGGCTAGCCCACGCTGCTGCTTGCTGCTGCCCATGCTACTGGGGCTACACCACTATTTGTGAGCTCACACAGGTAGGTCTACTCAAACTGGGAATCACACCCGCCAGCTCCAAGTTTAGAGATAGCCCATAAGGGCTTGGTTTCTTTGAGGCAGTTAGCAGAGGTGGGATGTGGAAGAGGAAAAAAGAGGAGTGATCTTACAGATCAGTTCAGATGGGGCATTCCCCATGTAAGGGGCATAGTGGAAGTAAGCAGAGAGATATGTGTGAGAAGGTGAGACACCCTTAAAGGTGAACGTATGCATTCTAAACTGCTGGCCAAGGATATCAATAACCCAAGGATATCATGACATTTTGGAAAGGTAAACAGTTGGAGAGACAGCATTGCTCCAAGAATAGGGAACTGGGCTAGTAGTCAGAGGACCCAGGTCTGACTCTGCCACTGCTATGCAAGAGCTCAGGCAAGAACTTTATCTCTCTGTGCCTCTGTTTCTCCTTCCTCCCCTCGCCCCCCTTGTTGCCTGGATTGTCTATTTAAATTATAATCTCTCCAAGGGAGAGACTGTCCCTCGCTATGTGTATGAACAATGACTGGAAGGATGAGGGCTCTAGGCTCTCTTGTTATACAAAGATTATTAGTATTAAAACTCATATGGCAGAAGGCTGTGAAATCCCAACCAATTATTAAAGATGAGGTCTATAGCAACAAGTGGTAGGTCAGCATGGAATCCCCATGCATCTTGACTAAGATACAAGGCAAAATAATAGAACTTTCCATATTCCTACAGAAGAATTCAGATGAGCATGTCAGAAGTCATCACCCAAAACCTTCACATTGCCCACAGAGACGATGCCCTCAGTTCTGGGAAGTATTAGAAATTTCATTTCTGTGTACTACATTACCTCTAAAATATCATCCTTCAAGACAGAAAGTTCACTGTGGTTTCTTGCCACAAAGTCATACTTGGATCTGGCATATCTCTTGGGCTGTGCCTTACTGTGTGCTTCATAATTTCTACAAAGCAAACAACCCAACCATTATTCTGCTAGACTTGCAAGAGAAGCAAGCAATTTAAAAAATAAAACATTTAAGCAAGCTGTATCCTGCTAATCTATTTTAGGGCACTTTACTGCCATAGAATTTACCAATGCACAGTACAATCACCCATTACAACATTAAAGAGCCAGCAAAAGACAAAGTATTAACTGAGTTTCATAGACATCAAGAGTTGGTAACAATGGTTAGCTCAGAACTTGCAGTAAGTACTGTAATAATTTAGAGATTAGCAGATGTCATTGCATTAAGATAAATCAAATGCATGCATCAGATTTATAGCTGTATTCCTGTAAAAGATTATACTGGATTTAATTGTCTTGTGTAATAAAGCAAACTGATATATTGGGAAAGGTTTACAATTTGTAGTAATTTACAAAGCATCTTATTTGCTTAAAGAGAGACTGCACTCTCTAGAGTGCATCACAATTTACATTTCAAATCAATTGTTTGTAATGCCTCAGTGACTGCAGACAGAATGAATGATTTTCAGCATTAAATCCAATCAAACTAAATTGCAAATGTCAAAAATTGTCCACCACAGGTAAATTTCCTTATTTGTCCATAAGACTGCACATAAACTAATAGCCCAGAGTCATTACCTCAAGCAAGAATTTAAAATGTCTTATGAGCAGGTAAAGGTAAGATTCATATAAAACTTAGTGGGATGAAGAATACAGAGTACAGCACTCTCGTTTCATGAGGAAAGATCTGTCCAGGTTCCTTTTGGAAAGTGAGCTAGTTGGTTCTCAGCTGTACAACCAAGTCTTTGAGGTCAAAAGCTTCCCCCCCCCAAAAGCATCTAAAAGAAACAAAAGCAATATGCACCTAAAGCAAATGACATGCACATCAAAACCACCGTGTAGAAGAGTTCATGAACTAGTGGATAATGTAAACAGTAAACAAATAATGATTTTGAAATGCTGGACGTAACGTCACACCATGGAGAGGTGAATGAATTTTTGCGGTTGGCGGTTCACTGATTGTAACTACTGATCCCAAGCACATCCTTGAGTACTCCAGTAGTTACCTAGCTATTTTTGGCTGTGGAGAACTGTCTCATTTTACTTGAAGAGCAGAACAAAGGCATAGTCATAATTAGATTGTAAATCTATATATAGGTTTGAAAGAAAAAACAATACACTGAAAGCAATTAGCACATGTGAGGGAGGAAAGGGAAAACATGATATGAACAATGTTCATACCCAAAACCATAATTAAGTCATTACAAAGTCAAAGGAGAGGATAGCAATATCAGTTTTGCCTATTTTGTACTCACTTTTAAACCACTTTATTGGTTTATGCAGTTTCTGATTGCCTTCTTGCCATTTCAATGAATGACTAATACCCTCCTGATGGTCCTTACACATTTTTGTGCTGCCTTTTCAAACTCATCCCACTGTTTGCAGTTTCTAACCCTCGCTCCAATTACTCTCCCAATAGAAAAAAAATCCAGGTGGGATTTTCAAAAGCTTTCAGTACAGCTTTAACTCTGCTCCTGTTGAAACCAGTGGTGAATTTCCTAGAGCAGAGAGAGGCCAGTGAAAATCCCACCTTTCAAATCCAGCACCAGGATCCTCCCAGTCTACTTATGCTTGATTATTCTCTGTGAAACCTGCCCACTGCACATGCACCTTCACTGCTGCTCCACCACATTACCAATTAGATACGATGCTGCATTTTCCGATGTAGGCTGCAACTGGTTGCAAAGCTTTCTCAGATATTATGTTACAAATGTTGGTGCAAAAAATGAGCTTATTTTATTTTAGGAAAGCACAATCAAGCACAAGCAGACTGGGAGGCTCCTGGAGCTGGATTTACACGTATGCTGAAACACCACACAACTTTATTAGAAAGCATATTCACTAGTCCTCCTGTGTCAGAGTGATGATGTAAACCAGGCATCCAAGGTGTCCATTACTGATACACCCTGAGATCAAAAGGCAACTGCCTTCCACCACCCAAGCAGTATGCATCAGTCGCCTCCCGTTACACACCCTAGCCCGTTAGTGAATGGCTCATTCAATTTAAGCGTCCTTCTCCCTTTCTCTCTCTCTCTCTCTCCTTTTTCTTTTTTTTTTAAATTGGCTATTACATGGAACCCTTCTTTGTTAAAGAAGTTTATAGCAGCAGTTTGTGGTCCAGCAGCCAATATCAACTCACCTTCCATTACAAAAACTAACTTTGAAGTGTTGAAAAATTACCAATTTAGCTTCTATCAATAAAAAGCGAGTTAAAAGTGCTTGAGAATATGCAACCTGCAACTGAAATGGGCAGTTTGTTTTCTTCTTCTCCAGGCCACCCTTCTCCCTAACCCCTTCCACTTAAACTCTCACATCTCTCCACAATTGCTTCAACACAATTTTGAAATCAACTAGTTAACACAACAGTTATAAGGACTTTACCAGCCTCCCCCTCTCACCCCTCCCACATAGCTAAGACCTTGTCTACACAGGAAAATGGTATCAAATATATCATATAGTTGTACCAGTACAATCTCTACTGTGTACGCATTTTTATTCTGGAGAAGATTGACTTTTTTCAGTTTAGCTTAAACTTCTTCCCAAGTAACATGAGCTAAACCAAAAATAATGCACTTTTATAGAGGAATGAGTGTCTACATTGGACCAGTATAACTATATTTGTTTAAATTTACACCTTCACTTGTAGCAGTATAACCTTCCCATACAGACACGGCCTAACTGGAGAACCCAACATCACATATCCAAGGTGCTGATTCAGTGGATCTGATCATAATCTACTCAGACAAAGCTGAAGAGATGAGAAGGGAATAGCTCCTTTGTGCAAAAACACTCCCTTACACTGTGCTTGGTCTCCACTTGCTACAATTTCAGAGCTGCATGTGTAATTCCACAACGAGCACAGGGAAAAGAAAGATTTGATTCCTATTCTAAACATGGGTGTTAAGAATCAAAACTAGGGGTGGGGTGGGGGAGCAACAAAAAATTCCAAGGAATGGCAAAGCAATTCTTTGTATTTCCAAACAGAGTAAATGTCATTCTACATTTGGAAACAAACCAGAAATACGTTTTGTTAAGTCCGTGTTAAAAGATCCTGTGTTCTGATTCAGCCTGATAATGCTCAAAATCCCACTTCCATTAATTTATTGCTTTTGACAGAAGCACCCATTTAACAGTGTGTATAAAGAGGACTTTAAATGGGTGCTCGTGCAGAGAGTACTCTAAAGGAGCTTTATATAATCAGCACTAAACAAAGCCAAGCCAAGCACTGTATTACAGGGAGGACTGTCTCCTTTTGGAAATGACGCACACTCTCGACATAGAAATAGAAGAATAAACAGAGACACCTCCACCCTAATAGCGATAAATTGGTACAGTTATCCACAGCTCTATACACGATGTCCATTCAATGTTACCTATCTACATGTCGGCTAACAGTTTGTTTAAAGGCAGCAACAGCTGCCCCCTGGTCCGGCAGAGGCCCTCTTTTGTAAACTGTGTTACTGAATGCATACCCATCAGATGGAGGATAGTCTGGGACACTGGGGTGCTGGAAGACAGAAAACAAAAAGGATTAACGTCATACACAAAGACAGCCATAGTTATTTAACTGATTACAGCAACATCATCTGACACCTGTAAGTTCTCTGTCAGCATTTACATTCCCTTGTTCTCTGGCATTTGTTATTCTGCCATGAAAATTTAATAATTTGTGCATTTTTAATACATGAGCAAAGAAATCAGAAGCACAAGAATAAAAAATTTGCATCCCTAACTCAACCTATTGCATGAATAGTGCAGCTGATATTCTGCATCAAGACTGTTCTTTGGTATAAAATCCACATTATCACTTAAACATCCCTACAGCAGCTGAATTTTATAAACTGTGACTGGATATATCTTAACAAAACAAGCCACATCAGGCTTTAAGCCTTTTTTCTGGTTGTAGACATTCTAACTCAGATAAACTATACACAATGATGAGTATGTATATGGAATAAGAGCTACTCAGTAACATTACCTTATTTTAGGAGTATACAATCTTATTCTCTATGGCCCCAGTTCTGCCACCCTTACATTGAGTAATACCTTGCTCTGTAAGTATCCTAATGAAGTCAGTGGAGCTGTGTAGACAGAAAGTACTATTCAACGAGAGCAGGGGTGGCGGTTTCAGGATTTAAATAAATCATAGTTTAATGTGAATGTGTCAACAGCACATAGAAATATTAAAATCTTTGTTGAAGATTGAAAAGTACATTTAGAGGGCCTAGAAGGCCTTCTTGAATGGCTGCCACTGCATACATGCCAATAACCCACTGTACATGCAATGACAATATTTTTAATGTTGTTAATATAATTATAACACCACCCAGTTCCAAAAAGCAGAGCTATAGGCTAAGGAGTTAATTTCTGGGGATTATTACATGTAGGCAGTTAAAGCCACTTATTCTAGGCCTCCCTTCCTCCCGCTATCATCAAAACATAGGGGAAAATAATACGGCACTGATAAAGTAGCAGAGTCTAGTGAATTGAGAACAGACTTGTGAACCAGGAGCTAGCAAAAATCTGAGCCTGGCTCTGATTGTTACTCGTTGGGTGACTTTGGGCAATTCACATACCCTGTCTGTGCCTCAGTTTTGTGCATCTGATAAATGCCTCACAATACCCCTCTGAAGTATTATCACCACCAAAATTAGAAAACGTCTGGAGTAACAGCAGTATTACAACCTCCTAGAAACACCATACTTGTTTATAGTACGTATGGAAGAAACAACTGTGAAGGAGTAAGTCACCTTAGTTCACACACACAATTATTTGCATTGTGGTGGCCCCCATGAACTCTAATCAAACTGGTTCCCCTCTGTGCTCCATGCTCCATAAAGGCAAAGTAAAACCATCCTTGCCTCCAAAAGCTCACAATCCAAGGAAAAGAGCCTAACAGCACAGCAACAATCAAACAAATCTACAGTGTTTTCATCATAGTTTCTCCTTTGAAATAATTATTGTTGAACTGACTGCACATTCAACCCCATTCAATGGAAAGACAGTGTATACAACTGTATCTTAAAATTCAGGGATGGGAAATATTCTCATTAATCAATCTCTGATCTACGTTGCTAGACACCAAATCAATCTCTAGTTGTAAAGGTAAGGAACCGTAACCATGGGAGCAGCAAGCATATCATTATTTAACACTGGGTAGTATTTCTTTTTGAAAAAGGATGCCCTGTAGGAAGAAAGGGACCCCAGGAGGACGAGGTCTGAGCTGTGTTATGCTGGTACCTGACTGACACTGGATCACAGTGTCAGTGATTGTTAATAGGATCTCTTGTCATGAAAAGGGGGAAATCTCACATACTGCCTCAATTACCAGCTGACTACCTGCTGAAAGTGACATAACATGAATAAAAATGGGTGCACTTCAGGGAGATACCAACAGGAAAATACACATTTTCACCATCATCTCTCATCTGATTTTGCTCTTTGGCTATTGTCAAGTATAACCATACAGCAAAACAGATGACTGGTAATTAAGGCAGCATTTAGGTATCACCTTTTATATTGTCTTTATAATACACACAAATAACATTTTGACCTTCATACATCGTTCATCTGAGGACCCTAAAGCACTTAATATTTATGAAGTCTCACAACACCTCTGTGAGACAGGTATTATGAGAGTGATGCTACCAGTGAGGAAGCCAAGGTATAGCAAGTTTAAATGATTTGCCCTAGACCACACAGTGATTCAGTGGCAGCCAGAAATTGAGGAGTTCAGCCTCAGTGTTGCAAGCTTCTTTATAACAAGTTTATTTCTTTTTTTCTAATCAACCAACCAATTACCAATCAAAACGTCATAGGAGTTTAAAGGAGTGCAATCAACTTAAAAATCACACTTCTATCTGGAATATTTTTTAACTTAATACAACTACAAACGATACCTCTGATGATTATGACTAAAAGATTAGAAGACACAGTTCTCTGTTTTCTCAGGTTGTTTATTTTGCACTTTCACACAGAAAACAAGGAGAGAAAAGCATTAAATTAAAAAAGGAAAGTCTGATTTTAAAACAACAAAAAAAACACCAGAAGGACTCAAGGGCAGTTTAGATATTGGGGAAATAGTCAGGCGGTGTTCAAAATAAGTGAATGGGAAACACGTATGACTTCTTCAGGAGACTGTGTCATTTGGGATACTTCTTATCCTATCTTGTTCATCTCCCTGACTGCTCCCCTGGACATCCATACCTTTATGTATAGGCATCTCTGCCACAAAAACATTTGCCAACCAACAATGTATCAGCATTTCTTAAGAAAGCAGTATTCATTTTAAATATATACAACAGACGTAAGGGCCCCAGAGACAGCAAAAGGATTGATTTAACCTATAAAACCCTAAATGATAACTACATCTTTTTACATACTGGAAAATGCCTTTTCAACAAGCAAAACCAGCCAAAAACTGGGGTTTTTTTTGTTTGTTTTTTTTTAAATTCCCATAAAGAAACCCTGAAAAATTCCAGGAAAATGATGAATACAAACAAATGTTTGTTTTCTTGAAAACTCTTCTTGCAAAATAAAGGACATTTCCCGACCAAATCCCAATTAAACATTGAGGGGCTGATGGTAGGGGACTCTCCCTAAAAGCCCTTTCACTCTGGAGTACATGTCCATCCTTGGTTCCCCAGAGCTCAGATTTGCGAACCTTATGAATGGGCCCATCTGTTTATTAAGAGTTTGAAAGGGAACCAAAGGGATGGGAGTGGGTGTTCATGAGCCTGAATCTTTTAGTGGGCAAATATAGTTATCTTACACACACAGATTACTGTATTACATAATATTGTGTCACTTTGAGAGAGCTATAGGAGTTGAGCACATGTATCTGAGAGAAAAAAGGACTCTTTAGATCCTGGACTCCACTTCCAATTTAAGACTGTAGCAAAAAACTCCATTGAGTTCAATGGAACCATGATAAGACCCTATATTTTAGCCACTGCACGAGCCCAGCTTTTACCTGTTGTACAGGCTAAATCTAGAGCAATGCTACTGACTTCACTGGAGTTATTCCCAACTTACACTGTGACAATGACATTAGAATCTAGCTCCACGTGCTCTTCATTAGCAGCACCACCATTACACAGTGCAACTCTTAAGACGGTATCGTTCATGGAGTGAACAGTTGGTCTGGTCTCCCACCTACTTCACAAAATACTGCAGCAATTAACCTACCTCAGCTGACATTCTTTTCATTTCCTGTTTCCGTTGGTGCTCTGCAACATTTGCCACAGACTCAGCCAACTGATTAAGTTCCTGCTCATTTGGAGCTCCCATGAAACTCAGCAAAGGAGGCTCCCAACCATTTCTGAAGCGTGGAATATAGGGTGGAATAAACTGATCTTTGGGCCAGTCCACTCTGTATAAAGAAGGCAGAGGCATATATCAAGATCTGCACAAGTTATTTTCAATAGTCAATCCTGCAGGTTCTCATGAAATGCTTTGCAATTGTTTACTCATGAGGAACTTCTAATTACAGAGAAGGAAGCATTATTTACTGAGGATATCTATGTTCCCCCTTTACATAGCACAGAGAGACTGTCTCTGCCCCTAGGATCTTCCAACATCAGGCTAGATCATACAAGTTCAGATGCAATGCGAAAGATGGATAGCAGGAGGACCAATCTCAAAGCAGCATGGGATTGGTTTTATCTTTTGAAAACAAAAGTATTACAATACCCTTCTGTCTGGGGAGTTAATATGCATAGGGTTCACAGGAGATGCATGCTTTAAAATGAAATCTGCCAAGCAAACAGAGGCTGACAAGCAACAGGGACTTAGCTAAAACTAGGAAGAAGAAAGCCATAATAGCAATTTCTTTTGTCACACAAAAAATTATTATTAATAATAAAACCCCACACCGACAAGAGTAAATGTAATCACTACTTTTGCAGAACTGAAGTTTGATACAGATTCCTTTTTTTGAAATACCGTATTATTCCTTAGAGATCCACTGACTTTCACCATCTGAATTCACCGTATCTCAAGGAGTTTTTCACGGTGTTCTGTGCCTATGTACTATATATAAAAAACACTGTCTTGCAGTTTGAATTATTGCCTCTTAAAGGAGAAATGGGCCCCAGGAATGCACTTTATAGTTTCCTTTAATGTTTCTCATTATGGGCATTGCTGGAAATGATGAAGGTGACAAATGCTATCAAACCAGTTGCAGGAGCAGCTAGTATTTCACAGGACACTGGCATGTCAATGTTAACTTAGAGCTGATCAGCAGACTCTGGGTTTTTAACGATCATCTTGTTGATTAGTGGCACAGTACAGCTAAGCTGCCCAGCACAGTAGCACAACAGAAACATGGGGCCAGTCCCACCATTATTTCTAAGGTTCAAAGCTTGCCTGCCCTTCATTTACATTCCTGTATTCCTCCCAAACCATCACCGCATATTGCTCTTTGAATTAAATTATTGCCTTTTTTAGGGAACTGGATGGCACAGAGGATTCACAACAGGATAATGAGTTCTATTATTTATGTCACTAGTTCAGTTCCAGCATAGGGTTCTGACCAATCAAAATAATCCCTTTTCCTGAAGTTCCAGTGAAGTCAATGGATCTCTGCAAGGATTGACATGGCTTTGCTGGATCAGGGCCTAGGTCAGTAATGACTGGAAGTTGTTCTTTGGCAGCAAAAGGAGTTTGATTTGCTCAGTCCAGTTCCTATCAAACCAGGAGCAAAACAAAACAAAAAAGCACCATCTCAGCTGGCACCTCTATTAGCAGTCTCAGTAAAAGGGCCAAAGGAAGAATAGGCTTGGAGATTCTTGCCCCTAATGATAGTCCACTTCAAGAAAGCAGGGTACCATGATGAACTTTGCACTACCAAAGCCTGTGCTCTTTCTATTCTGTGGATATTCATCAGCTAATCTGTGGCCTTCAGATTCCAGAGCAGTTAATGCAGCAGTTTTTACCAGTAATAAATTCAGTCTTTTTTAATTACGTAGATTGAGGGTTAGTCATTTGATCTGCTCTCTGAGGGGGTGGATGGACACATTTCTGACGCAAGCCCTAACCCCCTTTTTGATCATCACCATAACCTCAAAGGGCCACAGGCTTAAGAGATACTTGATTCATCCCAGCTTTTTTAGAAGTTCTGTTTGCAAGGCTTTTATGTAAGCCCAAGACCATAAAAGTAATTAGATAAAACTGTTATATTTATATACACTACAGTTCAACAGCAACATGCATGAAAAGGTCACATTTTTTATGAGTCCCTAACCATAAGCACAGCTGAATCTATTATTTCACAATTTAGGATCCCTTAAGGGTAGATCTTCAGTCTTCAGTGCGATTCAATCATTCACTCAATGACACTTTGTAAGAAAAAGATTAAATTTTTTAAGGACTATAAAGATGCTTCAGAGGCATTAAAAATCATTGCAAGTCTCTGCTTTTAATAATCTGTGGGATGTTCAAAGTACAAATTGATTTTTAATTCTATTTATATAATTTTGTTGTAGTTGTTGTTACTAAATGCTGCACTACCCTTGAAATAGATATTTAATTGAATCCAGCTGGTTGATGACCAAATGACGATAGAAGGAGAAAAAAAATGGAAAGGACCATTCAGAAAAAAGGTGGGCAAGAGAATATGTAATTCAGCCCCATCCTTCCAATATCACAGACAGAATAAAATCAATGTTTGTAATTGTCCCCATTCTTCCAACACGTCCTTTCATATTCTTAAAGGGCCCAGTTCAACTCCCATTGAGCTCTATGGGAATCTTTCCACTGACTTTAATTGGAGTTGGATCAGGCTCAAAGCAAGCAAAAATGTAGACTACTAAAGGGGAGTTTGCTTCCTTGGTCAATACAGACTATGATAATAAATCCAAATATATATTCAAAGATCATCTATAAAATCAGCAAAGATATTTTCATACCTGGCTTTGGTCCATGTGTCACCTAATGACATCCATAGTTGTCCTTCCTCATTACTGATAGTGTAACGCAAGAAATCTATGGTATCCTTTGTTAGGAGAGGGCTGAGTACCGTACCAGCGAGCTCTGGACCTCCAGTTGCCTGCACCACCTAAATCAAGTTTTTTTTTTTTAAAGGACTATTTATTCTATTGAGGGGTAACAGAGAATCAGTTCTAATAATAAACCATGTAAAATGTAAAGCAGGAAGAATTCTAGGCACCCACTCTATTGGTGGCTTTTGCCTGATACAAGACCAAAGTCTGATCTACACACAAAGTTATACCATTTAATTAAGAGCTTGCATACAGAAGGCAGTAGTGTACACCTAGAGCACTTTGATGTAGTCCTATTTGATGGGACTACATCAAGTGCATCTGGGAACATTTACTGCACACCATGGGGATTTAAAGAGTGATATGTTGGAGCGCTCTACAATTTACACACCTCTGATTCCCACTATGTACACAAGCTCAACATCTGTATAAAACCACACCTTTTAGTCAAACCAGTTCAATTTTGTGTGCAGACACTCTTACATCTGTTTAAACTGGCTCATATAGTTGAGCTTGTGCCTGTAAATTTACTGACGTAAGCTAAATTTCTATAAACCAGATTTAAACAGATACAGCATACGAGAGATCTCACACAAAAGTTGTACTAGTTTAATTAAACCAATTTAAGTTAAACGAATACAACTTGGATGTGTAGACAAGCTGAAAATGATGATGACTGAAGTGCCCTTCCAGCTCATCTTGTCCAGGGCAGGTCAAAGATTTAATATAGTAAAGGAAAGTTCAGATGTCTGTGTAATGGATCTGTGTAAAAATTCTTTCATGAAGCAATGTAAAGATGATGCCTGGCGTTCCATGAGGGAGCCCAACCATCCATTCAGAATCATCCAAATCAGTAAAGTAATATGATCAGGCTTACAAGGCAACTAGCACCGGAGCCAAGGGGAAAAACGTGAAATAAGGGTCAAGATTGATGACTGGGACACGTTTGGTAAAAAACGAAGAGTAAACAAGGATAGGAATAAATGGGGAACACAGGGAAGAAACAGGGAATGGGGAGAAAAGGGGGTATGAAAAGCAGCAGGAACACAATATAAGTCTGTGGCGAAAGAGCCAATAAACAAAACTACAGAGGAGAAGGGAACTACCTGTTATTAAGGTTACTCAATACATCCCATGATAAGACCCTGTTTTCAGTAGCTTATAACTTTACCAGACTAAGTGTCTGAACTGAAATTTTCCATGCCAGGTATCTGCTTCAGGGCTCATGTAGTGTTTTGTTGTTTTGATTATTTTTTTTGTGGGGAAGGGGAAACTTTCGGCCAAAATGGTTCAGCAGTTTCCAGGAGTAGGGGTAGGGAAATTTGTTTTTCTGCCCATGTCAAAAAAAAAAATTTTTTTTGAGACGCTCTAGCACCCCTGTGCTTTGGAGCAGGAATTTAGAATTTAGCAGAGGAGATGATCTTTGCATCTGGCCTTTTGCTGTTTCTATGAAAATCTACCCATAGTTGGCCAAATTATAAGCCTTTGAAATCTCTCATTTCACACAAGCTCATAAAAATGTCTTAGATTTCAGCAGCTAAACTCTCCAAGCTAAACTATCCTAAGATTTCATGAGCATTCGCCATGCCCCATCCACTCTCAGCTCCTACTGCTGACCAGACTGCACATGCACCATCTCTACAGCATGAATGAATCTGCTTTACGGGGAATCCAAAGGGCTTCCCTACAATTGCTGTTCCCAGCCAGACAAAGACAAGGCACCAAAACTAAGAACGGGGAGCCTGAGCCTACCTCTCTCTGGTGCTCTCCATGACTTCCCTGCTGACACCAGGCAGGACAGAGGAGGAAGCCATCTGATTTAAATGAAGAAGGGATAAGAACCAGACCAGGGGTAAGAGAAAGGAGTAGATAGGAACAAGGAGCTTAGTAAGACTAAGACTGGAGTGGAAGCGGGGGACAGAGGACAGAGTTCGGAGAGATGATGACCATCTGGACAAGGAGACTGGGACTAGAAGCCACTGAGGGCAACAGGGGATGAGATTGGGAGTTAGCTGACAGGGAGGTAACACAGATTGTATGAGGAGTTGGAGAATTGGAGGAGGCTGGACTGATTGGACAGAGAGACTGGGACAAGGAGCCAGGGAGAGGGTGAGGGAAGACAGGAATTGGATTAGGAACCCAGAGAGGAAGACTGGGACTGGGGAGTGAGAAATGGAGAACGGGCCTGGGACAAGGAGCTAGGAAAAGAGTGGGTTGGGTCCAAGTTAGAGAGGACAAACTTATGGTGGCAAAAAGGTCTGTGGCCTCTAGAGAGATCTCCAGAGCCCGGAATAGAACTCAGGTCTCACCATTTCTCTGCTGTCAGCAAATATCTGGGAAACCCACTGGGAAAGTGCATGTCTCATCCTCCTCTAGTGCTGGCCCACAGAGACGATGACAAGTTACTATGGTATCAGTCACTCCATTAGTTGAAGTGACAGAGGTCTGAGCTGTGGATCTTGAAGGTGCCAGTCCTGTTGATGAACTATGTGGGTGTCACTATGATGCAACACGATGGACCTTCTTTTTTTGAGGTTTGATTTTTAAATAACCTGGTATATTACATACAAACACCACATTAAAAGACCATTACTAAGATTGCAAAATCAAACACTCAAAAGTTAGGAAATTCTAGAACTAAGGTTTTTTGTGCCACCTTAATTCAGCCCCTTTGTGCACATGTACTATGATACAATCATTAATTGCATGATCACATACTTCCCCCCTCTCCATTCCCACAGGACCCCTGGCTCACTCAGTGAACATGATGGACCTGCTCCAGGTTGAATCAGGGCTGTGCAGCTCAAGAGGCTGTTGTTTATAGGGCATCTCCCTCGTTTGGCCTGCCCAAAACAAACAGTCACTTACTTAAAGTGGAGGAGCCACTGAGCCCAATAGGCAAATGATTATGAAGGGCAACAAACGAAAAATAAGGCATGAGACTTAGGCTGAATGAGGCAGGGGACTGCAGGAATAGAAATGACAATCTCATGGTTCAGGCAGTTGAATAATACCCTGGAAAACTGGATTCTACCTCTGCCTCTGCTACAGAGTTCCCATGTGATATCACTTAAACCAGACTTTTCACAGGGATCACTCACTGTGCAATCCCCATTTTCTGGGTGCCTGACTTGAGACCCTGGGGTCTGATTTACAGCAGTGCTGAACACTCACAGCTGCAAGTGAAGTGAATGGAAGCTGTGCTTTGAACATATGAACTGCTGCTAAGTAATCTGAAAAAACAGGTCCGAGGTGTCTCAAATTGGACACCTACAATTTGTGACTGCTTTGACATTAACTTCTCTGCATCTCAGCTCTCCATCTAGAAAATATCACATCATTTTGCAGGGGAGTTGTGAAGTGGTTTGTGAAGTACTCAGATACTACAGTGACAAGTACCATAGAAAACCCACAAGGAAATTAGTAAGTCTGACTTCCGAGCAGGTTTTGAATCATGTGCAGTAAATAAGGCCTGGGACCACACACTGAACAACGAGGGGAAAAAAATATTTAATAGCCCCTTACTAAGCGTGCTCCATTTATTCTGTGCAATGACTAAGTCAGAGGTCCTGTGGAAAAAAATAGTATGGGATTAAAGACAGTGTCAGAACACATATGCAAAAGGGATCTGATTTTAGGTTCCATCAGCAAATTTAATTCTGGCATTTCCTAACTTTCGAGTACTTTTCTTTGCAACCTTAATAATATTCTTTTCACATAGTTTTTTGTGTGCAGTGCATGTGCATATGAAGTAAAACTCAACCCACAATCTTCCTTATAAAGCCCAGAGTTTGGAGGCATACAGACCACAAGAAAGGGACATTCCACTGAATATGTAGACTAAACACTTCAACGCTAGGGAATGTTTGAGTACAAGACAGTTATGCTACTGCTAACAAACATTTTATACTTATAAAAAGACTATTGAAAAGCTAACATTATTGTGATTGGTCAATGCAATCTGGACACAAGATGCAAGACAAGCCATTGGGGCTGGATAGTCTTATCGCTACGCTCTTCCTCTACCATCTGAAATTTGGACCCACTTTTGCAATTCCTCTTCTAATACTATTTAGCTTCTTGGGTTTTAGATACAATGCGATGTGTATCTTTGTATTGCCATGATCAAAAGCATTTAACTCTCCTGCAAATACTGTGTATTCCTCACTCTGGTATGTACATATTTAATTCTCCTTCCACTTTGTGTAAATATGAGGTATTAGTTTTGTGTTTCTTTTTTAATGCTAAGAAAAAAAATCAGTAAAGGCAAAATGTAAATATGCCTATGCATACACACACACTTTAGAAAAAGGACAATTTAGCTAAGTGGATATATTTAAAATGAAGGAATGGATATAAACAAAATTAACATCCAGATTTTCTAAATATGTTCTAGTTCTATAACAAGTGTTTTTTCCTCATAACCTGTCATCATTAACAATAAAATTTTATCCTTATATTTTAAAGAGTTCTAGAGCATTTAAACAAAGCAGGTCTGAAGGACACATTGAAGATCAAATCTTACCATATTTAATGGCGTAAACAGAAAATGAACCAATTCGGGTGCACTAGGGTTCTGGATGTGGGACTTTAATTTAGCCTGAGGAGGGGAAAAGAGAAAAAACAAACTGGTAACTTCTATGACAATTGAATAGTACATGGTAGAATCATGCTTTAAGAGAAAGAACCTTAGTTATATTTATTTCTGCATTTATATATAGCATGTCAAAGGTTGCCAAAAATATGGGTCACTTATCCTTTGGGAAGAAGAGATCACACAAGCATCCCATAAATTATAGAGCTGATTAGCACAGTATATCTTACAGTTGACCAAAGATGCTGGTGCAGAGGATTTTATGGTGTCCGTGGGGAAGAGCTGCTGAATGTGGGGGTCAGGAGAAGAAAAGGTTATGTAGGCTTCAACTAAGGCACTGTTATTGTGTTCAGCCTAGTGTTCTCAGACACAAGGGCATGGAGATGGTGGAGACCCACTCCCACTTCCCAACAAAAGTGTCAGTGGTTCACAGATTTTTAAGGCCAGAAGGGGATCACCTAGTCAGAGCTCCTGTATAACACAGGCCATAGAACTTCCCTGAATTAATTCCTGCTTCAAGTCCAACAACTGCAGTTGCAGAGCATGTGATGTAGGGGCAATTTCCCTGTAGCCTTCTCAACCTTTACAAAGGCCTCCTGGAGCACAACCCCCTTTCAGTGGGATTTCATTTCCCTAAGGAGAAATAGAAGAAAGCTGATTGGCTCAGTTACTGGAGGAGGAGGAGGAGGAGGACAGGTTCTCCCAGTGGCACTGCTGTCACAGCCACTGAAGCAAAAAGCCAATAGCTGAAGGGGGGCACACAGGAAATTAAAATTTCCCAGTGATGCTCTGGGGCATATTGAGGAGAAGATGCCAAAACTGGGTACCTGAATGGGTAGCACTGGCTGCCAATGGCTAGTGATGTTTAGGGCAAGAGATGGCCACAGGATGGAGCATTGTGAGAGTAGTGAGGTTTGTAAGAGAAATCTCTCTATGGCCTATTTGACTCATATTGTTTAGTATATTTAACGGTGGTAATGAGCATAGAGAATCTGACAAGCACAACTGAAAAGCTAAATAAAGAGCACAACTGTGGAGGCTGGCAAGCAAACAAGTGAGAGCTGTACATTTTCCTAACAAACCTCTCCAGAAACCAGTTAACACTTTGAATGTAAAAGGGTTAAACTTTATTATTATTGTTACCACTTCGCCAGTCATGTGGCACCGCTGTAAAGTCTCTGCTGCTCGGGGGCAGGGTGTGTGTGTATGTGGGTGTTTTGGAGATTGGGACTGCAGCCCTGCGCAGAAATGAAACCAGTCAAAAAGCCACTGCTTTTAGCCCTGGCCTGAATAGGGGATTTGAAGACAAAATCAATCAAGCACCATCTCTCACGGCTACAGTAAGGCAGGTTGGCCAAAACTGGATGCAATGTGGGATTACGCTAGTAGGACTAATTACTCTGTTGACAGTGCAATTTGAGGCTTGCTGCCTCTAGAGGCGCTGCAACAGCTGAGAGTGACATATAGGGCTAGTCTCACCCAAAAGAAGCATTCCCAACAGTGACACAAACATCTGTGCGCAGTCACTAGCAGCCATGTGCGTGGATGCGTGCTGGGCTGCAGATGTGCAAAGGAGTTGTTAGGTCAAAATTCTCTACTGAGGAGAAGGCCTTGTAGAGAGCCCGAGGGAAAGCATGACAGTGTGGCCACCAGTCCAGGGGGAAGGAGAAAGCTGTCTGGGGTCTATCCCCAAGAGGTGCCTCTGGGGAGCAGAGGTGCCATGAGCACAACAATCTGTTAGTAACCAGAGCAATCGGAGAAACTGGATTTTAAAATAAAAAGGCAAATCTACCTTTCTCCCACACTTCCACCTGCACAATCAGAAACTTCAAAAACATTTCTAGCACAGGAGGTGGCTGGCGATATTTGAAAACACGTGGGTGAAAGTGACACATCAAGGTGCACTCAGAGCCAATTTGTAGCAGCAGGGAAACAGTATGCTGCATCTGACTTCAGACCAGCTAGGAAAAGTCACCCCTGCCTGCCCTGTGGAGCCTCAGCTGCTGGCAGCTACTTACCAGAAGGTTAAAGCCATGCTTGAATTTTTGAAAACAGTCAACAAATTCATCTGGAGGTGGTGGCTTTGCACGAAGAGTGAGAACCCCCTCTAGCGAACAAAATGAAAAAAATATATAGATATTATGGTAATTCAGGACATGTATATTTACTAACATAGGCTAGCTCTGCTGCCTTTTCTCCCATTGACTTCCAGAGAAGGATGGCAATAGGATTTGCTTGCATGAGGAAGGGGAGCAGGACTAGAACCCAATTATTTTTAGATCTCAATGTATGCCCAAACCTAAGCCCAGGAAAACAAAGTGACTTGTCCAATTAAACTGAATGAGTAACAACAAAAAACCAGAACACAATGCAATAAGAGAAACACCACCACATTCACTAGCTACATGAATGACTTAAAGAACAAGGCAATAAAAATACCTGGGGGATAGGAGGGAAAACAACTCTTACCTCCAGGTCCTTTCTTTTTATTCTTTTTGGTTTTCTTTCTCTTTGAAAGTTCAGCAAATGCTTCAGCAGCTTTTTGAAGTTTGGTAACAAAATATTCAATGTCATCCAAAATATGGTTCAGAATTTGCTGCAGAAGAGATGAACAACATTAATGTCTCAGTCTATTCTGTAGCACAGCTAGTCATTTCCTCATTTTGTTGTAAAATTTACAGCATCCTAGCAGCAGTCTCCTATGCTCAACATTAATTCCAGGAAATACTGCCTATGTAGATTCACCCTATGTCTGACAATTACAAATTTCTCAAGCTCTCATTTTGCTCTATTTTCAATAGTTGTGATCCTTAAAAGCTTTCAAAGGTAAGTATTGAGATTATTAAATTTTGCATTTAATTAGCTTGGAGTCACACACTATGTTTCTCCCACGCAGCACATGCAGAAATTTTGTTAAAACATAATTTTCCCTGCGATGCTATTGAGCCATTTTCTAACAGCTGTAATTTCATAGTCTCTGCTAAAACAAAGTATTACAACTATTACTTGCTGAAATGCAGAGTTGCACTTTCTAGTAGATGTGACATTCTTTGATGAATGTGAAAAATTCCTTTCAATGCATAAGAGTACAGATCAAGTGGGGGAAAGGTACATGCCCCAGTTCAGGAAAGCTTAAGCACTTGCTTAGGTCCATCATTATTCAGGGAAGAACATGTCAGTATGCTTAACTTTAGGCATGTGTTTAAGGTATATTGATTTAAAAGGGATTTAAGCACATGCTGAAGTGCTATCCTGAATCAAGATCTTAGTGCACTCACATCTCATACCTACAGTTCAAGTTCTTCACAGGACAGAACTGAATCTGATCTTGATGGCCTTATTTCAGTCCTTTTTTGTGCCCCTTATAAGTCTATCACAGTTTGGCATGACTGGCAAACTCTCACCAAGAACTGTGTTTTGCCTGTGAAAAAAGCTCTTCCTGTTCATGAAGCAACCATCCAACATTTTAAGAGCACTGAACAATACTGCACACAAACTTATATCTTAACTTACAACATCTCTGTCAATCCTGGCTGCCATCATCTCAGCTGTTTCTTCATGCTCATGGAACTGTCTGGGTTTTTCAACTACAGGGGGCGGGGAGAAAAGGTGAGACATACAAAGTAAAGGATATCAGAAACGAAGAGCCAAAGCTCCATATATACTAATCTTACATATGGAACCACCATTCCAGGAGTGCAAGGAAGACTAAAAAGTTCATACCTCTCAATCTGCTGAGGCCCAAATGTGGAACATACAATGTGCAATAAAAACCCCAAAACAAGAGGGTCAAAATATAAAATATATATTTATGCAAGCAACTTAAAATGCTGTGAGATTCCTTTCTTTGGTGCAAAATAACTCTTTCTACAACTTTGATTTCATGAATCCTTCTTTCTGATGTAAATTATCTGCAACACTAAAAAAGGGAGGGGACATCAAATTTGTATGGAGCATAGTTAACTTTGCAATTAAGACAAGTGATGTTCATGAAAATGAGGGACAAATGAAAAGTATGCTAATGTTCCCTTTGAAGAAGCATTTCAATACCTGATTTAAAACACGATCTACCTGAAACTACTGTACTGCACTCAAACTTATGTTTTTTTAAAAAAAACCTTTATGATTCAAAAATGGCATGGAGAGATGAAGAATCTTTGAGGGCAGATTTATTTTGTATTTGTAGAAAATACAAACAGATGACCTGTTTAAGGTTTGTTTTTTCTTTGGGCTTTTTTTTTTTTTTTTTTTTAAATCCAGTCAATATTGTTCCCATTTCTTAAGTGTCCACCACTGTAATAGCTGGGGCTTTAATTTTGTTTTACTGAACACAAGGGGAAACGCCTCAAAATATTGCTTTTAAACAGAATAAAACAGGCTCAAGTTGCAATTGAGTGAGAGTTAATCAACTCAAAGGCTCGTTATTATTATTATTAATTTATATTGCCTTAGCATCTCCAGGGGCCAGTTCGGAACAAAGCCTCATTGAGGTAGGCATCATACAAACACATAACGTATCCAACTCAGCCTCTGCCCTGAAGAATTTACCATCTCAAGTCCTGATCCCACAAATAATTAAACATATGCTTAGCTTTATGCATCTGAGTAGAATTATGTTACTCGTGTGTAGAATTGGGACCAAAGTCAAATGACAAAGTGGAGGATTGCAGACAAGGATATAAAATTGACTAATAAGTGAATAAAAGTGTTGATTATCCTCATTTAGTCACCCTTACTTCACTGTTTTCTGATAGCAATCACAGCTAAGTAGGTCTGGAGGAGGAGGATGGGGATAAGGGATGTGGTCTCAAGCATCAATTCAAGGAGGGCATTCCATATGAAAAGGGCAAAATGGAAAAAGGAATAGGGGCAGTTGTGTGAAACTGACAAATTAGGCAGAAGAGGCTGGCACAGGTGGCGGGGGGGGGAATGATGCGATAAGATGATAGTGCACAAGTAGGGAACGGCAGACTCAGTGATTCTTCTTTCAAAACAGCAAATCTTAATGTTACAGGGAACCATTCTAAGTCTGCATTTTTAAAAATAGTTTCATTAAAGGCTACAGCACTTGAATCTACTTAACTGCGGGGGGTTTCAGTTACAACAATTTAGAAAATATCCACACAAATAGAAAAAAATATATATAACTGTCAGGAACACAATTCAGTAGGAGTCCACTTTACAAAAAACACCAACAAACACCGTTTAACAAAGATAAATTCAAACAAAAGAACAAATTAGCCTTTGCTTGATGTAGCACATAATGCTGTGTGGTGGTATGTGAAAATGTTCTGACCATTACTGCTTTCTGTGGACATTTTAAAGTGCTTTGTGCTGCACAGTTGTACACTTCGTTAATGAATACTTCTGTTCAACAAACAGAAAATGGGATAAAAACCTTCATCAATAATGGATTCTTTTGCTTTCTTTATTTTAATACGAAACCATTAAAAGTAAAAACTCCAAAAATTCAATTTACCCAAAATTATTCTTTAAACATATTCTATTCTACTGAAAGTAGTTGCATTATTTCCAAATTAGCAATAGTTTCATTTTTATCTGATAGAAAGCATGTTTTTCCATTATCGTCAAAAATCTGAAGCCCTACGCAGAAGATATGAATCATAAATATTCATGTTTCTGAAACACACTTTTGTTTGCACTTGTAAAGATGATCAGCGAATTTAGCCACACCATTTGCTCTTAAAAATGAAGAGAAGTGGAGTCCAGTCTCCTAGTCAGCTTATCATAGTAATTAGCTGAGAAGTAAAATAAAATAAAATAAAATAAAATAAAATAAAATAAAATAGTCAGGTTGTTGCCCTGAGAAATTTACCATGCAAGGGTTTGATCTTGCAAATTCCCTATTACTGATCATAGCATCATCAAAGTTCCTTGAGCTATGCTGTGTAGTAACTACTATGCACATCAGCAAGGCCATGCAGCAGTCAGACTTCAGTTAACTTTCATAGACAGTGCCTAGAATACCATGTTCAATTCTGGGTATTTCAATATCACAGAAATGGAGTAAAACAAATTCAGAAAAACAACAAGGAGTCTGATGGCACCTTAAAGACTAAAGACTGTTAGTCTTTAAGGTGTCATTGGACTCCTCCTCGTTTGTGTGGCTACAGACTAACACAGCTACCCCTCTGATCCTTGACACAAATTAAGAAAAGGAAAAGTTGGGGTAAATGAGATAGCTCAGGTTCTGACAGCCAAATCTACTAGACCATCAGATTGTCTCTCTAGGGAAGTGGTAGCTTGGGGCATTTAAAACTAGAGTGAACAAAAGAGTAGAAGAGAGAATAGCCCTGATCTGCCCCATTGGGAATGGAGCAGATGATTCAATTGGTCTTTTCTATTTTTAGCTCAATTACCATAATCTTCACAGAGCTTTTGTTTGTAATTATTCTTTTTATTTGTTGGCAACATGCAAATATGCTGCCCAGAATATTGCCAATCACTCAATTACCAACACCGTCAATTCCCGGCAATACTCACAGTCTCCTTGTTCAGCTGCCCAAGCAGACCAGGCTGCCACTCGACTTCTGACATCCACCTGTGTGACAGTACCTGGGGGAACAGGAGCAGGCGCTTTTGGAGGTGGAGGGATAGAGCTGTCAGCTTTGGAAATCATCCTAAAGAAATATAACAAACCAGAGATGAAGCTTGGAAAAAAATTTTTCTCCCTTCTAATGTGTTATTGGAAAAAGCAAGTGGGCGTACGGAGAAACCTCAGATATGTGACATGTCACTCTTTGTCAGACGTAAAAAGTTAGCAGTACACAGGTCTGTCATTTGTAAGTAAATTGAGCATACACCTCTACTCCGATATGACGCTGTCCTTGGGAGCCAAAAAGTCTTACTGCGCTATAGGTGAAACTTCGTTATCTTGAACTTGGTTTTATCTGCCGGAGCATACAGCCCCACTCTCGTGGCGCGCTGCTTTACCATGTTATATCCGAATTTGTGTTATATCAGGTCATGTTGTATCGGGGTAGAGGCGTACTTGAAAGACTGCTCTGTGATAAACTCTTACTATGAATACTAGGCATCACTAACTCCTTGTGCACTTCACTCCCCCATCCTTAATGCATCCTCTTACCCACTAGAGGAAGTGGCAGCATTCTCCCAAATGAACACAGTTATGTATAACATTGGAGTAGGAGAAGGTGTAAATTCAGACAGTGAGAGAGAAATAAATCAAGCTGTTGTCTCTGATGGTAGGTGTATACTATCCAGAAGATTACCACAAAATAGTAAAGAATAGTACAGTTTGGAAGAGGAGAATGGGGGAGAAAAAGAAAGGATGATTTTAAATTACTTTCTACTAGACTGTTCCTGATACTACCTGGAAGTTTTTTACCTGAGCGTGTCAAGTCTCTTCTTTTGTTTCCCCCCTTTGCTGTCGCTGATTGCACTTTCAATATCTTCATGAATAAAGCTAGCCTGCAGTGACAGAAACAGATGTTACCTGGCTGCCAAACACTTGGAGTTGTTAACTAGGCTAAATAGATAGGATCAAAAATATCCACCTGCTTGTTTTTGAAACACATTTTAGGTCCAGGAACATATGTATCATAAGAATTTTCTTTCAACTTTATTTTCAATACAGTTAGAGAAAGAGAGACATAGTGCTACTGTCTGGATGCTGATACATATATCAGTGTTCTGATATCAAACTGTGTTCTGGTGCGTATGTTTGCAGTGTTGTTGTAGCCGAGTTGGTCCCAGGATATTAGAGACACAAGGTGGAAGAAGTAATATCTATTGGAGCAACTTCTGCTGGTGAAAGGTCAGAGCTGAAGGATTCTGAAGTTCAAAAGTTTGTCTCTCTCACCAACCGAAGTGGGTCTAATAAAAGATATTATCTCACTCAAGTTGTCTTTCTGGTCATTTAAGCTGAAATGTGCCTTAACAGTTGTAATTATTTCAAGTCAACAATTACTGCCAGAGCGAATGATTTCTTCTTTCCTACATGATGATGGTATTATGTTAAGTTTTCTCAAGCATGTTAGTGAAAGGCATTATACAACAAACAAATAGCAACAGCACTAAAGATAAGAAAGAGAATGGTTGAACCCAGGGCGGCTCCAGCATCTACACTGCCTTATGTGGGCCTGAGTCCAACCACTCATATCCCAGAATTCCTAGTACCCAAAATGTAGCCACTCTAGCCCTTTGTCCATAGTGTAGCATGTGAAAACTTGACTGTCCGCTAAAATTGTCTGTCCAGAGGACAAAGGATTGTGGAATACTTTTTGCAGACTCCAAGTACAAGTCCAGTGGGGCTTGAGTCAGGCTCATACTTGCCACCCTAACAGGATCCTGGGACCCTGGATCTGAGCCCTGGGTTATCATGATGTGTGTAGGTAAAAGGGGGGTTAGGCCTGATACTGAGTTTGAACCCTGTGCTTACACTGCAGTGTAGACATACCAATAGGGATTGCAATTAAAAGGTTAGGAAAAAAAATGAGATGGGCAGGGAACATCCTTCAGTATGAACTTCACCACTAATTGAAAACTGAATCTATATAATCTCAGAGCTTGTCTGCACTACAGAGCCTTTGCCGGCTTAGCTATGCTGGCAGAATCCCCCTAGTGGAGATGCCACAAAAACCAACAGAAGTAGATCTGTCAGCATGCCACTGGCCACACAATTAACTCCAGTCATCTTCACATCACTATTGCTGGAACCATTCCAAATGTTTATTTGAATAAACTCCACCATGTGATTAGTGTTATTTTAAAAAAAAGGATACAATATGGTGACTAAAACTACTATGAAATAAAATTTAAAAAGTTCCATGAAATTACTTATCAGAATTTGAAGAAGCAGTGCAAATTATATTACTGCACATATCGAAATTGAGGTGTACGATCTCAGAAATAAAGTCAAGTACTTTTAACAACTTTCTTTACTCTAAAATGTTGCTGACTTATCCTAACTAGAAGCAAACAAGATCTCTCTTCCTCATTGATATATTGGTATAATTGATTTTCCTCCTCACTGTTAATTCACAAAATTACAAAATTCAAGTAATCTGCAAGGGGTCCCTATTATTGCCTTACCTTAACCTCATCGCATTGGAAAAGATGAAGATCTGGCTTGTTTTGGGCTGGTTCTTTGCAAACTAGTGCAAGAATAGAATCATAATTGCACGTGTTCATCACAGCTTGGCAATGTTGAATTGTGCTCAAAGGAAAATTCTCCAGTTCATTCTGCAGAGGGGGAGGGAAAAAATTACAAGTTTCTGGTTACCAAAAATTCAGAGTCCTGATCTCTGAAATGCTGCTGCAATTTCATCCAAACAATAAAAATAATAAAGCGGTAATTAAAATAATATAAAAAACCGTTCAGACACTCTTTTTTCCCCCACCGATTCCCTCCTTCCTTCTGAAAATAAGAATGCCATTTACAGACCCTACCTTTGATTCTAAGTCCACCAGACTGACAGCTTTATCATCCACTTGAAGAATCATATCTTGGGTCCACACTTTGCCCTTGGCATCCAGCAATTTCAGCTTTCTTATTCCATCATCCACTGTTATCATAGCCTCTTTCCGGTCCAAAACAAAAGTGGTCAAGTGCTGATGATCGATACATGCGTAAATAAATGCACACCCATTAAAACTCATTTTCCGAAACCAAATGTCTGTAGTATTTAAACTGTAGTAAAACAGGATGATAAGCCATGCATTTAAAAAAAAAAAAGAGTGCCTTTATACATGACACATCCCATTGATGATAAGCTAGGATTTTTTATTCCATAATGTCACTTAAAGAAATCAACTGACTACTATAACCTACAATTTATTATCCTCTATCATTCTGTTAGTAGTTAAACTACCTTGGATATTTTGACATTTTTCAGGCATCACTATCAGGATTTAAAAAAAACTCTCTCAGAATATTAATTTACCATGCATGACAAGTTGCAGCCTGGCACCTCTGGAAAGTGAAACAGGCAGCAGCACAACAGGAAGCTGACCTATACTTGGTTAATTTGCCTCAACCCTGACCTGGAAGGTCCTCATATTTCTGTTAAAGCTGACAACTAGCATACTAATAGCAACAATATTTTGTTCATTTGTTTCTCATAGATTCACCTTCTAGGTAGATGGGCCACTCATTTCATATACCAGAAAATATTTATTTGGTAGTGTATCACTTTTGTTCACTACCAGCCTGGCATGTATTTTATTCTTCACCAGTGGCTTGTGAATGAAATATTATCTTACTGCCATTGTTCCGGATCCATCCAATTTCCTTGCAGTTATGATTTTGCTACATTTCTTTTCTAACATGTCAACAGTGCATCAAATACACAGAATGGTATACCTATTAACTGTGTAACCAAGACAGTGGATATGGCAGCTGCGTAAGACCAAATAATATTAACACAGAAATGAAAGGGAATTTAAACAACTCAAAAGGCAAAATAAAATTTAGTGAAGAGATTATACTCATTGTTCACATGGCAACACATTCCAAATACATTCAGTAATCTTTATGCCAACAGAGTACCAATGCCTAACTTTAATTTCTAAAGTAGCCAAAACCATACAGAGTCAGAGGCAACATAAGTATTTCTTTGCAAGCAGATTGTGAAGGCGATCTGAGCAATAGAATGTAAGATGATGCTGAGAACCATCAAACGTAACAGTTTACACAGGTTCTGAATTTAAAGCTGAACAATGAGGAACTGTGAATTTACGGCATTGGCAGGATCTAATTTAGTTCCATAACAGTGCTGCTTGGTTACACAACAGAACATCTACTGTCGTATCAGAATACGGCTGTAATATGATGTCTGATATTTTAAATTGTCTTATATGACAAAGGATCAAAAAGTGCTTTAAAAACAATATGCAAGCATCCAGGACTTGCTTCCATAGGCACCGACTCTATGGATGCTCCAAGGTTGGAGCACCCGGGGGAAAAATTAGTAGGTGCAGCACCCACTGACAGCCAAGCTCTCCTCCACTCCCGCCCCACCTCACCCTCCCCACCTGAGTGCGCCGCGTCCCCGCTCTTCTGCCTACCTTCCAGAGTTTCCCATCCAGCCGCCGCCAAACAGCTGTTTGGCAGCATTAGCACGCTACAGGAGGGATGGGGAGGAGCAGGAATGTGGCTCGGTCAGGGAAGGAGGCAGGGAAGAGGTGGTGCTGGGGCAGGGATTTGGGGAAGGAGTTGGAATAGGGCAGGGAGGGGGCAGAGTTGGGGCGGGGATTTTGGGGAAGGAGTTGGAAGAGGCGGGGCAGGGGGTGGGGCCCCATTGAAGGAGTGAAGTGGGGGCAAGGCCGGGGGGGCAGTCAAGCACCCACAGGAAAGAGGGGAAGTTGGCGCCTATGCTTGCTCCCCTGCAAAATTTAAATGGATTTACTCCTGGGGTAGAACAGGACATCAATATACAGTAATTCTGCTCAGCAGTTTAGGACAGGAAGAAAGAGATAAACTTTGCATTGCAAAGTAGGGGGAATTTGGTAGGCAGAACGTAATTAACCATAACAGAATGTAGCCAATCCTGAAGTTAAGACCCCTACTGCTGTGAATAGCAGTCTGAGCTCTCTGATGATAATGATGATACTTTATCAAAGCCTCCGTTTTCCATAACATCCAACATGGAGCTTCAGTGACACAGAGCATCTCAACACTGTGCCTGAGGACTAGAAGGCAACAAGCTCAAGGAAAAAAGCATATCACCTATTGAATTATCAACATCACTTCCTAAGGCACCTAGATTTTGCACAGACACATCCCTTCCCTCTGCCAAATAGTAACTCCAGGCAATCCTGCTTTTCTCATAAAATCTGACACAATTGTAGCCCATTGTGGTCTAGCTGCAGAATCCAAGACATAATCAAATGTATATTATATTAAAAGTGACATTTGCCTGGCAAAACATTTTAGATGATGTATATGTCTTCCAATCTATGGACACTGCTTTGGAGGAAACAAATCATTGCATATTATGTAGAACTGTACTAGAAAGAGTAAACTGGACCTTGCATTTTACCCTAAAAATTGTGTCCGGGCATTTGCTATTTTTCCAATTGGAAATGTCACTCTTACCTCCACATGATACTGTGACGTTTCAGATATGCTGCTGGCACTGTCCCGTGCATAACTCTTCCTTTGCTCTAAAATATAATAATTAAGAGGAGTAATTATTCACCTGCTTCCATGTTGTGCTGAAGCTTATATCTTTTAAAAGGGTCTCAGATACTCCACAATGTTTTTATACAAATGCAGAAAAAGAAAAGCTGTTACTTATCATACTCAAAAGGAAAAGCCTTCACCTCATTGTAGCCCTGAGCATAATATATATCCACATGAATAATACCATGAAAAAAAGCCAGTAGGAGGCAAACAAAATGCTAGACTCAACACAACAACTCAGAATACAGCAGGTTATTGGCATTTTAAGCATTGTTTGAAAATAATGTATTGTAAAGTTTGAATATAAAAACTTTGACTTCCCACTTATGTAACTAGCAAAACTGGCTTGGAGCTTTTCGTATATGTATTAATGTACTCTGAAACAAAGTGTGTCTTGTTATAAATTACTACTCTATAGCTAAAAAGCCCCAGGAATTAGCAGAAAAAAGTCCTAATCAATATCTTAAATATCAGGACTTGAAACTGAATATTGTAGAAATTATTTTAAAAAAAACACACAAATGTGATTTGCCTTTCTTTCTTTCTTCCTTCCTTCCTTTCCAAATATTCAAAATAAATGAATTACTGGTGTAGAAATAGGCTGAGAAAGGACAAATGCCGAAGATGCAGTACAGAACTGCCACACTGAATTACTCTAAAAGAAATATCTTATATTCTTCTGACTGTTACATAACGCTGCAAAATCAGAAATATCATGTTGGGTCTTTTTATGCCAGTGAGTAAAAAATAATACATATTACAATGTCATAAGCAGTGGGATAAAAGCATCTCATCTTAAATTTAATACAAAAATATTCTCAATGTAATATTTGGAATCTTTACTCATAATCACTGAAAGGCCTAATATTTCTTTCCTTTCTCGGGCAAAGCTCCAAATGAAGTTAATAGGACACCTGACAGAATAAGGTTTTCAGGATTTAGTTTCCGGTATTTTTGTTTTTTTTTTTAAATAATCAATGTTTCTGCCTTAAAATGAGATAAATGAGCATTTTGATGAACTGGGTTTCAAGCTGAGAAAAATCGATATGTACAGCGTATATCAATTTCACCATAGAGACAACGTGTGTATTTGTGATAAATGAAGGAGACTATTAACACAATAGCACACAAGAGCTAACTATATCAAAGCACTACTTCAACTACTAAAAAATGAAGGCAGGTTTGGGTTGAATAGTTATTTAAGACCTTAGGGTCTATCAATTATATAGATCTTTTGGGAGGGCTGTACAGCAGAAGAGAATGATACCCATTGGGGTCTTAGACCAATGTAAAACAAAGGGCCTTCCCAAACTGTGTTTCTTTACATTGGTATTTCAAGTCAGGTAGAGAGTGGGTTTAATAACGGAGGACGCCTATGTTGCAAGAAGTGAAGTACACTCAACTTCCATGAATGCAGTGAGATATTGCTTAGCAGGTGATAGTTAGCAGGAGGTACAGGTCCATAGTTTCATCATGTCTGCGCATCTCATAGAAGGCAGTAGTTACAGAGAACTCTTGGTAGCTTGCTGTCTTTCTTCCCAGAAGACCAGTGTTGCTTACTGAAATAGAGCCACCCTGGGGCAATTAACTTACAACAGTTATTCAGTTTGCTTTAGTGAGATTAGTCTGCAGTACAATCAACTAAATACCGGACTACTGTGGATTACCAGAAGATGCATTTAGGATGGTGCACAAGGGCATACTGTAAAAAAATCCCCATCATCTGCTCTAATTTAATTACTTAGAAACACAAATAAAAATGTCCTTGGCATTTAATGCTTTAATTTAACTGTTACTAATATTTTTGCTTTTGCAGCATATTACTTATTTTCAGAATTGTTTAAAAAAAACACACCACCACAAACACGCACCTCAAAAAACACTCAATAAACCATTTCTATTTCATTTGCTACCTTTCTTTTTTTGTTTGGACGATGATCTGAAGTAGTAAAGTCCATCTGTTCCTAACAAAACAAGGGAATTAAAAAGCCATGTCTGGTTTAACCCAACAGCTATAATTATTTCCATCCCAAAGATGACAGGGCAACAGTCTTAACTTACTAGCTGTAAATGAATAATTGGATGTTGTGCAACAGGAAAGAGGACATGTAGAAAAACCACTGCACATTCTTTTTTACTGAAAGTTTGACCTGCTGGGCTTTTTCAAACAGAAGGTTAAATAGATTAACATTTTTGCTTTCATCAAATTAAACCGGGACAAGGAATTTTACACCTGCTGTTAAGTTTGTAAAATTAAAACAATATTAATTAAAAAATATTAAAACATACGCTTCTATGATTCTTATACATTAAAGAAACTCTGGCTTGCATGGTGATTACACTGCATTTCATTTAAGATCATAACAGGCCAACATGCAACTCTTCCAAAAGTTTCCTATGATCTTTAGTGTGCACAACTGCTAAACACCTTAGTCTTAGTGCAGAAGTGGGCAAACTTTTTGGCCTGAGGGCCATATCTGGGTATGTAAATTGTACTGCAGGCCATGAATGATCATGAAATTGGGAGTTGGGATGTGGGAGGGAGTGAGGGCTCCAGCTGAGAGTGAAGCCAGAAATGAGGAGTTCAGGGTGCAGGAGGGGGCTCCGGGCTGGGGCAGGGGGTTGGGGTGTGTGGGGAGGGTGGGGGCTCCAGCTGGGGGTGCGGGCTCTGTGGTGGTGCTGGGGATGAGGTATTTGGGGTGCAGGAAGGTGCTCTGTGCTAGGACCAAGGGGTTCAGAGGATGGGAGGGGGATCAGGGCTGGGGGTTGGAGCACAGGAGGGGGGTCAGGAGTGTAGGCTCTGGGCGGTGCTTAGCTCAAGCAGCTGCCGGAAGCAGTGGCATGTTCCCCGCTCTGGCTCCTACATGGAGGTGCGTCCAGGTGATTCTGCTCACTGCCCCAGCCACAGGTGCTGCCCCTGCAGCTCCCATTGTTCATGGTTCCCGGCCAGTAGGAGCTGCAGGTCTTGCACATGGGGTGGGGACAACATGTGGAGCCCCCTGGCTGCCCCTAAGCGTAGGACCTGGAGTGGCGACATTCCTCTGCTTCTGGGAGCCATGGCACATGTGGAGCGGGGCAAGCCCCGGACCCTGCTCCCCAGCGGGAGCTCAAGGGCCTGATTAAAATGTCTGAAGGGTCGGATGTTGCCCCCAGGCAGTAGTTTGCCCACCCCTGACTTAGTGAAAAGATAGCACCTCCAAAAGCACTTCATGGCAGCAGCAACGAACATGTCCCCATCCAACAGAACAGCATAGCACCTTCGATAGACAAGATGCCACATGAAATGTTTTCAGCCCCAGGAAGGTAATACTTTTACACTGTTATATATATAAAAAAGGTAAGTTGCAACTGGTGTGGGGACACATACTACTCAAAACAGAACAAAAAAAAAGTTGTTTATAAAAATCAGAATTGTCAGCATAGCTCACTAATATCTATATTCATCACTCAACTGTCTTTACTAGCATTACAGATACAGGAGCATTTCCTCACAATTTTTTAGATATCTACATATGTGTGATGTTTGGCAGCATCCGATAGCGATCTCTATCTCAATTACGAAGGGCATTCTGCAGAAAATATTTGGGAGGCCAGTTACCCAGCATAGACTACCTCACATATGATTTTGTATGGCACTAGATAACAGATATAATACACATTCCAGAAGCAAAAGTAGAAAGCTTGAAGTTCTATTACAAGGAGAAATTAAGAATTCTATTGGAGAAGTGCTCTTATAGTATTTTCCATCATGCATTATGTAATCCCAATTTGCTCAAACCTGTTTGGCAAAATCAGACAGATTCTACCAGATCCCAAAGATTTAGGTAACACCAATTGTGGTTAAAAACATCAGAGTGAAACTATCACTGCACTGAGACTTCTCAACCTTTAGAGAAAATATCTGCCAGAAAATATATTGTACACTCAGAGCTGTTCAAAAATTTGGCTTCTAACACATATATATCCCAATTCAGCCTAAATACTGGTAGTCATTTCTGGCAGAATATTTTTTTCAAATACACATTTAAAACTCAATAGTTAGGAAGCTTCACTCCCTTCCCTAACATGGCCAACTCAGCTGCTTATTATCCAGTCTTCCTCAGAGCCAGTTCTCAGGGACTGCCCAGGATGGGTTGACTGAAGAAAAAGCTATAAAGGAGGTTCATGAGCAGATAGAGTCTCCATTCTTGACACAGACATTAGTGTCCAGAATTAACCATTTCCTGAGGTTTTTCTTTTTTGGTAACTTCAGTAGAAAAAATCAATTTCAGCCTATGCTCTCCTAGGGCTTTGCTTGCATTTTAGGGTTCTGCCTGCAAAACCCTTTAATCCTTGACACTAGCTGGCATTTCCCTTCAGAAAGGGCTACACAAATAGCTTTATATTCTGGATTGGAGCTAATGTGCCCTATATGGTCTGGCTTCCAGCATAAATTAGCGTGTCAGGAGAATAGCTCCGTCTCTCCTTGCAGAAACCTCAACTCTGAGAACCTGTCACAACCTAAACTTGACCTTCTCAGTTCCAGGTTATAGCCTTCCAGTATTATCAGACTTTTCCACACAGGGAACATTCTCTTTTGTACTTCCGTCTTAGGGCAATTACTCTCATGCCCTTTATTCTGGGCATCAGAGATCCCTCCTGCTCCAAAGTTACAAAATTCTCTATAAAGGAAATTAAAAAAAAATTAATATATAGTTTAGGGTTGATCAAAACATTTTGTTTCAAGAACAGTCTTGTTATGATGTCAACTTTTTATGTTGTATTATCTTATACAAAAAGTTATTGCAAAACAAAAAACTAAAATGTCTCATTCCAAAAATGTCAAAGTAGAATGTGCCGTCATTGTAGGAACTTCCCTCTCCCGATTTTCCTTTTTAAACAAAATATCCAGTGAAATTTGTAATCCATTTTGATTTCAAGAGAACTGCAGATTTTGACAGAATATTCCTCCAAGATTTCTCCAATCAGATCCTTTTAGGAATTTGATTTCAAAAGCAGGCTTTTATTTTTCAAAATGTTGGCCCAAATCTTCCCTTAACCAAGATCAAGATGATAAATAATGTAGAGGGTTTGTCCCATTAAAAAAAAAAAACCACAAAAAAACAAACACCCCCCCCCTTTTCATTTGCAAGTGTTAGGGATTAATTTTTCAACATGTAATTTTTTAATGGTTTTTCCTATCGTAACCTTCAGACTGGATCACTGCATCACTCTCCTCATAAAGCTACTCTTGAAGCCAGTATGACTGCATGATGTAATAATATGTTTGACTGTAAGATGTATGAATTTTCTGCTATTTGATTAATACAACCCTTTTCTTTTTTTTCATTAACTTACATCTACCATAAATTTCCTGGCTTTCAAATTCAATGTTTGAATATTTCTTTAAGGTGATTCTTTTTAATTATCTAAAACATATCTAAACACAGTAAAAATTATTTATAAAACACCCAAACTAATTCTGCTAGGTATGGACTAGCAGCTTGGTACAAAATAATTTTCTCTTGATGGCATATATCACATTGATAGATGAGCAGGTGAACGAACCCCGGTTGGTCTGGCTGATGTGGTTAGGTCCTATGATGGTGTCCCTTGAATAGATATGTGGACAGAGTGGGCAATGGGGTTTGTTGCACAGATAGGCTCCTGGGTTAGTGTTTTTGTTCAGTGATGTGTGATTGCTGGTGAGTATTTGCTTCAGGTTGGTGGACTGTCTGTAAGTGAGGACTGGCCTGTCTCCCAGGGTCTGAGAGAGTAAGGGATCATCCTTCAGGATAGGTTGTACATCCTTGATCACGCGCTGGAGAGGTTTTAGTTGGGGGCTGTAGGTGATGGCTAGTGCCATTCTGTTACTTTCTTTGTTGGGCCTGTCCTATAGTAGGTGACTTCTGGGTACCCTTCTGGCTCTGTCAATCTGTTTCTTCACTTCAGCAGGTGGGTATTGTAGTCTTAAGAATGCTTGATAGAGATCCTGTAGGTGTTTCTCTCTGTCTGAGGGATTGGAGCATATGTGGTTGTATCTTAGAGCTTGGCTGTAGACAATGGATCGCGTGATGTGGTCTAGATGAAAGCTGGAGGCATGTAGGGTTTCAGTATAGGGTGGTGATGTGACCATTGCTTATTTGCACTGTAGTGTCCAGAAAGTGGATCTCTTGCGTGGACTGGTCCAGGCTGAGGCTGATGCCACAAGAATTTCTAGTTGTTTTTACTTATTGCTCTATTCACTTCTCTACTTCTAATTTGGCTTGGTCCTAATACCACTTCCAGATATTTGGTTAACTGTTACATAAAACTCAGTAGAGCCTTAAATTAAATGTATCTTACTTCTACGAATACACTTTTGGAACTCTTACAGCAGCTCCAAAAGATTGACACCGACATTTCTTAGGCTCAGGCCACACTGTTGTTCTGCCTAAGACTAAACACTTACGATTCGCTGATGTGCTACTGGAATGAAATCCAAATGTGGAAATTAAAGTATCTGATTAATATTCACTAGGATCATTTTGACAGCCATACAGCAACAGTGAAGTATTTGCCATTTGCCTGCCTATTGCAAGATATTTCAATAAGATTTCTCATGGTGACTCTTGACAATGAACTATGGAAGTTGTTGATTTAATGAAAGTTAACACTTTTCCCTTTATGCTTTCACTCTCCATTGTAATCATCTTGTTTCCCAGGTCCAGCTCATCAGTTCCCTCCACGCATGAAGAGAGTTATTAAGGCTCCACAACGGGCACAGCCAGATAGAATTAATACAAGTGTCAAAACCATTGAGTTTATTCTATTTAATCAGATAGTCTTTGTTTTCAAATCATGTTCATATCCAAAACTTGTAGAAACGTAGTTTAGCACCAGTACCACAGGTAATTTAAACAGTTGAAATGCCTAAAACAATAGCTACCAACAATAATTTTTTGATGATGGTAAGAAAAGGAAACAGATTTAAGTCAATCTAATTATGCTCCATGGCTGAAGAAGTCTAATCAAAAGAACAACAGCATGGATCTAAAAATCAAATCACATGGTAAGGTAAAGCCTTTGTACCACTTTACTCATAGTCTGGGCTCTCTGACTGGCTGGGAGATTCACTATTCTAATCTAGACAAGTGTTTATACTGCATTTGTCACCACAGTGTCTGAATGCCTAGCTGAATCCCTGTCTGCTACTATCTTCTCAAATATACATAAGTACACAGATTAAGATGGGACTGTAATTTTTCCTCTGATGAGGACTTGTTTACAGTTATCTGTGCCTTTGAAAACTCCATTAATGTTGCCAGCTCTCTGGAATTTATTGTGATTTCTGCCCCTGCTGCAGACAATCATGTGATGATGGGAAAAAGTATAGCCTCCATACCATGCTGGGGAAGCAAACAAGAAAGAGAGAGGGACTCCTCTACACTCTGGCCTGGAACCCAGAAAAAAGTACATTCAATTGCAAGCTCAAAGACTCAGAGTTATAGTCCCAGCTCACTTACTGACTGCTGTTAATATTTTTGTGCCCTTCACAATTTACTATGAACCAAAGTTTCATTTTTAGGGGGTAGCTATCACTCAGTTTCATGGGTAGACAAGCAAGAGCTTGCACAAGATCCCTTCAGGAGGAGCTATGGACAGAACCCAGGAGTCTAATATAACCATCAAGTCTCAACCACTTTGCCAAACAGTCTTTCAGAAGGAACATGACAAATTAGGTGCTTGTGCCACCCACATTAACCGTGTGGCTCTGTGTCATCCTCTAGTGGCTAGACAACATATGATGTCTATGATTCTTCTATTACTTTCATACTAAGACACATGTTCTTTAGCTCAAGTGGTAAAGGCTCTTTTTTTCTATTTTTACATATAGAGATCCCAGGCTCCATTCCAACAGATGAGCCAGACAGGAGTGATGTTACGTTTACCTATGCTTTCTGTAACCATACAGAAACATTCAGCTCACAGAGTCAGAAACAGAAATCAAGAATCCCAATATCTAATGTTCCACTGCTTAGGAATACTTATTCAGTCCCTTAGGGGAATCTGTGTATGGTGCATATGTCTCTCTCTCCATATGGGCTGGTGCACAGAAAGAATAAAAGCATTGTCCCCCACCCTTCACTTATTTTTCACAGTTTCATAGAATATAAGGCTAGAAGAAACCATTGGATCAGTCTGACCTCCTGTTTACCATGGGCCATCAAATTTCATCCAGATACTCCTATATTATCCCCAAAGACTTTAGTTAGGTCAAAATATTTCAGTTCTCAGGAAACTGTGTGCCACAGGTAGAGAACAGGAGAGACCAAGGTACTACCAATGCCCGAGGCCCCTGTAATGGCAGGGAATTGAAAGGTGAGATATGCCCAGATGTACAGGTGCATTGGGGGGGCAGGAATATTTTCACTAATAGGGCTATTCTATCTGCGCTGCAGCCAGGGAGATAGGCCTGGTGGCAATAAAACAGGGGTTGCAACAACTGTGCACTGCTGGGACTGCACATGCATGTAGGCACACACCAGGAGAGTTACAGGCATGCTAGACAGACCACACAATGGCTAGCAAGCCAAATTTCTCTCAGATATGCAGTGCTGAAGGGACTAGACAGATGCAAAATAGTTTCTGCCCTTTTGGATAAGGGACAGGGCCAAAAGGATTATGCTGATTGGGCCTTTTGGATCAATTATGGTTTGAGAGAGAGAGAGAGAGAGAGAGAGAGATACACACACTTTTTTAACAATTATAAATATAAATATTAAGCCTTTTATCAAATCTGTAGCATGCCTAGCTCTAGGAATCCCTTGACCTGGTTGTGACTTCTTGGAGCTTGTAATTATACAGTCTCATTTAAAAAGCCTTCCAGACTTTGCTTTGCATTAAGTACTGAAAAATATGAAAATTCACAAGCAATTTAATCCCTACCATCTAAGCATCAGCACAATTATAATTACTGCTCTTGAAATATAAAAACACATGGCTTATTGAAGTGTCCTGAAGAAGCTAGAAGTTTTAGACTCCAAAAGGAAGTATGTTTCATTATTAGGCACAGTGCTGAAAGATATGATTAATCAATTTATCGTGCACCATCAACTCAGTTTTGCAAAAGAATGTCATTGTTTTATCATCACTCACTGGCAAAAGCCCAGTGCGTCATCACTATTGGCTCCAAACTGAAGCCACAGAGCTCTTGTGACACCAGAAGCAGTTCCATAGGAGACAGATGGAGAAGCTAACTTTAGAACAATAGATAAGATTAAGATCTCAACAGAAAAGATTAAGAGTTTAAAGTTCATTTCAGAGGCAAAGGTCAGGAATTTTAAAAATGCGTAGGGCATTTTTTCTATGAGTTACCTGACAGCTCTCATCTCGAAGGAGAAAATATATCCTAAGGCAGCTCTCAAGAGAACTGGATGGTCCAGGCAGGAAAGGAGTTGAAAATGAAGAGGTCACTGACACAGAAAAGGCCAAGACAGTAGTAATCAAAAGTTCTTACCATCTGATTGCCATGTAAATGTGAGAGTGATAACATACAAGTGGTCACATCACAATTATCATCTAAAACTCACTTCACAATTGGAACAATTATTAATGGTCTCAGATGAAAGACAAAGACAAAGACAAAAACTAAATAGTCATGGAGACCGAACTACCCTACAGAGGTGGCCACATTTATGGGTATATCTTCACTAAACAGTTAATCTGGGCTCTTACCCAAGTGTTAGCCCCACCTCACCCATCCCCACTATCCACACTGCAAAACCTTTGACACAGTTTGAAGGTAACTTTAAGCCCAGGCTAGTTTACCAGGCTTGGAATATAGGTTAGGTTCGCAATGAGGATGCAGACCAACACCCCCACCCCCGCCACAAAAGTACAGATAGTCTTCCAATGCCTTTCCCACAGTTCCCCCTTGAAAACAGACAAGTTCTCCTTCAATTGACACAACTGACTGGGAAAGAATCCTCGAGTGTCTCAACACGGAGAACCATGGGTTTTGCTCCCAGACACATACAGGCGAGAGCAGAACCAGTGAGGACACAGTAACATGGGCAGGGTTTTGCTGTAGGGATGTTCACACCTGGGCTAAGCTAAGACTCATGCACCAATCACTCAGGCTAACTATGCAGAGAAGACAGTCCTCATATCAAGATTGAGCCAAGTTGGTAAGATAGTCTGAAGAAGCTTCCACTGTCATGCTGGGCCCAATATGTAGTCAATGGGAGGATATTAATTCAGTGAAATTTATGCCAATTACACTTAAAAACCATGTCAAATGTCTTAGATAAAGAGAGATCTCCTCAGTATTTTGTACATGTAAGGAATACTGCAAATGCTAAATATCAGGTCCGCCTAGGAAATATTGTAAATACTGGGATAATGGTATCGAAGGTAACTGTCAATTTTCTCAGAATGACCACTGTAGAGAAACAACTTTTAGGTATTAACATTAGACACAAATCTATCTAGGTACTTCAGGGCTGACATTTTCAATGCATGATAGTTTTAGTACCATTCTCTCAACAAATTTGGAAAAGGCAAGCGCACAATCTCACTGGCTCTCAATGAGATTTAGGCTCCTAAATCACTTCTGAAAATAGGACATTGGCAAGTTTGAAAATTTTGCCCTCCTAGATGACAAAGCTTAAGGAACAGACACATTGCTACTGAGCATGTTCAGGAGAACTCACAACAATTTTTTAGCCTCTCCCTTTATGACATAAAAATAGGTTAGTGAGTGCAAAGAGCTGTGGCTGTTTCTAATAAGGAGACTAGCCAGGAACAAAGGCTGATGCTGGGATAATTACAAAAAGCAACTGAAACAAAAAGAGTAAATCTTCCCCATTGTCCCCCTGTTAAAAATTCCTTAACGTTAAGGAAGGGAGAATGTTGTAGGGACAGTGTTTGAGGACCCCCTAAAAATTTCAAATGGAAGTGAGGACGCTTTTTGAAATTAGACAAAGTCTGGGGACTTCTGGGGTCCATGGACCCCAGGTTGAAAACCACTGTTGTAGACACATGCTGCAGGCAGCTATATTGTACTACAGTTACTAAAAATGTTAAAAATATGATAAGATAAATTACATTGCTTTTAAGAGAGATTTCAGATGCATTTTTTAATTCATGCATTACTACCATTTTTTTCTCCAATTTACACACATTTGGTCCTAGAGCCAGAACATATAAAGCATAAGCAGTTAACAGGGCAAAACTTTTCTCTCAAGATCCTGCTAGAGAGTTGAATCTTCAAATCCATCCACCCCTGGAAACTCCAATTGTAGTTTTGTGATGTTTCTAACGCTGCTGAAAACGAACTGAAATCACCAACTCATTCTGCACAGGCCACCAAATAGCAATTATATGATAACTGTCAACTGATACTAATCTTGGCTGGATTCTAAGATATATAGAAATGAAAGCCTCTCCTGTCCATCACTAACCTCAAATCCACCCACATTGTTCCTATTTTTTTCATAAATGAAAATTCCCATACCTGAAATTATCCTATTGTGTTTGAAATAAAAACTCAGGAAGATACAGCACTTCAAGACAAAGAACAAAAATTCTATATTTGTAGATAATTATGCTGATTCTGCTACACTTCTTAGTTTAAAATGAATGGATGATAATACAGAGCTGGGAAGACAGCCAGAAGAGTAAAGCTGTGTCCTGGTCACATAAAAAATGTTCTATAAAACAAAACTTTGATCAACATTTTTCTTAGTGGGTTTTCTTACTTACTTCCTAATGTTCTAATTATGTGTGATTTGTTTGTCCAGGGAATGCATACAGGATGCAGAAATTCCTGTTTAACAAGGATCACTAAGGAATTTAATATTAAAACAAACAGGAACTGTACTTGAGTTACATTAAAAGCAGCATAAAAATGCAGGACTTGAGAAGGGACCTCAAGGAGTCATCATGACCAGCTCCCTGTACCAACTAAACCTAAACACCTGTCAGGGATTGTCGATCTAACCTGTTGATAAAAAACCTCCAGTGACAGAGATTCCACAGCTCCCCTTGGAAGCCTATTCCAGAACTTAACTACCCTTATAGTTAGAAAGGGTTTCCTAATAACTAACTTAAATCTCTGTAGCTGAAGCTTAAGCCCATTACTACTTGTCCTACCTTTAGTGGACATGAAGAACCATTGATCACTATCCTCTTCATAACAGCCCTTAACATATTTGATAGTTAACAGGTCCCCCCTCAGTTTTCTTTTCTCAAGACTAAACATATCCAGATTTTTTAACCTTTCCTAATAGGTCAGCTTTTCTCAATCATTTTTGTTCCTCTCCTCCAGACTCTCCAGTTTAACCATATCTTTCCTAGAATTGGACTCAATACTCCAGCTGAGGCCTCACCAGTGCCAAGCAAAGCAGGACAATTGCCTCCCATGTCTTACATACAACACTCCTATTGATAACATGTTCACTTTTTTGTAACTGTACCACATTGTTGATGCATATTCAGTTTGTGATCCCAGATTTTTTTCAGTAGTACTACCACTAGCCAGTTATTTCTCAATCTGTAATTGTGCATTTGAGTTTTCATGCTCAACTGTAGTGCTCTGCACCTCTCTTTATTGAACTTCACCTTGCTGATTTCAGACCTATTCTTGAATTTCTCAAGGTCATTTTAAATTCTAATCCTATCTTCCAAAGTGATTGCAACCCCTCCCAGCTTTGTGTCATTCAAATTTTATAAGCACACTGATCACTCCATTATCCAACCATTAATGAAAATATTGAATAGTACCAAATCCACCACTGACCCATGTAGAACCCACTACACACGTCCTTCCAGTCTGACACTGAACCATTGATAACTACTCTTTGAGAACAGTCTTTCAAGCGGTTGTGCACCCTCCTTATACTAATTTCACTTAGATCACATTTCCTTAGTTTGCTTATAGCAACATCACAAGGGCCTATCTCAAAATCCTTACTAAAACTGAGATAAATCACATCTTCAGCTTCCCCCTCATCCACTAGGCCAGTAACCCTGTCAAAGAAGGAAGTTAGGGGTTTGGAATGATTTGTTCTTGACAAATTGATGCTGGCAATTCCTTATAAGTCTATGATCCTCTGTGTGCTTATACACTGATTGTTAAATAATTTGTTCCAGTATCTTTCCAGTTATGGAAGTTAGGCTGAATGGTCCATAAATTCCCGAGGTCCTCTCTGTTCCCCTTTTTAAAGGCATGTACTATGTTTACTCTTCTCCAGTCCTTCGGGACCTCACTCATTCTTCAAGAGCTCTCGAAGATAATTGCTAACTGTGCCAAGATTGCTTCAGCTAGTTCCTTACATACCCTAGGATGAAATTCATCAAGCCCTGCTAACTTGAATACAACTTCATTTCACTTCTTGACTCCTTTTCCTGCTTCCGCTTGTGGGGTTGGAGGTGTCAACATTCTACACCGTCCCTTCCACTTGTTGGCATGGGTTTGTAGGTCTTGGAGTTTCAGTCCCTTTGTCTTCAAACATCCCTTAACAGAGCCTTTCCATCCTATCCTTGGTGTCCTTTTCTTACCAGGCTCTCTTTGCTGGTTGTTGTTCTCCCATTCTTATCAGCCGACTGAAATGTGCACCCTGCAGCCTATCACAGAGTTCATTTTCTCTCTAATTTCCTCCATGCACACACTGTCTATCACTATCCTCACTATATTATTTTCTATTACCTGTATCTTGTTTTCTTTCAACTTTGAAAGACACTCCATTTTCAAACCACAGAGCAGACAGGGATAAACACATGCAGTATGTGCTTTTCCTTCAATTTTGTTACTTAACTGCCAGTCCCACAACACTCCTGTCACATTTTTCACTGCTGCCCAGCCACACTGGATGGTTCTTCTCGACTATCTAGATCTCTCTCCTATGTAAGTGTACTTCCCTAGTGTACACACTTTTTCTTCTGATTCAGCTTCTCGCCTGTAACTTCAATCAACAGCTCTTCTTCCACCTTCCCTACTTCCATTTAACTTCAGTTTTCTTTGAGTTTGTCCTGTGGCAAATTGCCAGCACTATTATGATGGGTCTCGTGCTCTCTCTTCTTTGGGGGGGGGTGTTCAGGGTGCCATTTCTTGCCCCTAAATTGGAATATTAATTGCCCCACTAGTGTCCTAGAGGAGGGGAGTGGAGACGGAGGGACCTGGACTCGCTCTCTACGCCAGGTCCCAGCCCACGGGCCCTGAGGATAATGGTGAACCACTTGAATTGACGGTTCCTTCCCCTGGGCTATTTCCCTCTCCTGCCCTTCAGCTTATGGGGGGCTTCCTGCCCCGCCTCTGCACAAGCCAGGTGCCCCTTACCTAGAGTCTAGGACTTCTTAGCCCACCACAGCACTTCTCCAAACTGTCCTCTGCTTCAACACCAATTCTTTCTGCTCCAACTCCTCCAAACTGTTCTCTGCTCCAACACCAATCCTTTCTGCTCCTACTCCCACACTGTTTGATTGAAGCATGGGTTTTTATCATGTGACTGACTGCACGTGCTCTAATTGGCTTCAGATGCTCTAATTGGCGTCAGGTGCTCTAGTTAATCTATAGCAAACTTTCTTCCCCTTACAGGGAGTAAGGCTCCCTTCTAACCCTCTCCTGCTGCTCTCTGGCCATGCTGTATCACATATCCCCCCCCTCCCCCGCTCAACACCATCAGGTTGGGCTACGTGGGACAAGAGATAGTGTTGTGGCGATAGGCCATCAGCGTTGCCATGTTGGCTTCCAGCCCTATGCTGTACCCGGAAATGGAAGGACTGCAGAGATAGGAACCACCTCATCACTCTTCCGTTCTTCTCCTTGTTTCTGTGCATCCACTGGAGCGGGGCATGGTCTGTCACGAGGGTAAACTGCCGCCCCAGCAGATAGTAGCGGAGAGCCTCCATAGCCCATTTTACCGTCAGACATTCCTTTTCAATGACAGTGTACTTTTGTTCTCTGGGGAGGAGTTTCTGGCCGAGGTACAAGATTGAGTGTTCCTCCTCCCTTACCATCTGGGGAAGGACGGCTCCTAGCCCTACCTCCGAGGCATCTGTTTGTAGGATGAATTCCTTCTCGAATTCTGGGGCTATAAGTACTGGATGGCAGCACAGGGCTGTCCTTAAATCTGAAAATGCTTCTTCTGTCTTATCAGTCCACTTTATTATCTTGGGGCCCCAAACTTTTATCAGATCCGTCAACGGCCCTGCTCTTGTGGCAAAATGAGGGATGAATCTCCAATAGTATCCTACTATCCCTAGAAATGCACTGACTTGTTTTTTGCAGACTGGTCGAGGCCAACCTTGTATTGCCTCCTCTTTGTTCCATTGGGGTTTCACCAAACCTCTACTTACTACATACCCGAGGTATCTGGCCTCAGGTAGTCCTATCACGCACTTGAGAGGATTAGCAGTGAGGCTGGCCTTCCACAGGGCGTCTAGCACGGCTTCTGCTTTTCCTAGGTGCATTTCCCAGCCAGGGCTATGGATGACTGTCGTCTAGATAGGCGGCGGCATACTTGGCATGGGGTCGCTGTAACTTATCCATTAGTCATTGGAATGTTGCAGGGGCCCCATGGAGTCCGAAAGGGAGGACAGTGCATTGAAACAGGCCATCGGGTGTAGAGAAAGCAGTCTTTTCCTTGGCATTCTTGGCCGGGGAATTTGCCAATATCCTTTGGTCAGATCCAGAGTGGTTAGGTATTGGGCCTTGCCTAACTGATCAACTAGCTCGTCAATGCGTGGTATCGGATAGGCATCAAATCGGGATACTTCATTCAATTTCCAGAAGTCGTTGCAAAACCTCAGGGTGCCATGAGGCTTGGGGACTAGGACGAAAGGGCTGGACCACTGACTAGGATTCTTCAATAACCCCAAGTTCCAGCATCTTCTTCACTTCCGTCCTAATTTCTTCCCTTTTAGCTTCCGGTATTCAGTACGGTTTAATCACCACCCTTACTCCGGGGCTGGTGACAATATGATGTTGGACCAGTATCATACGACCCAGTTGTGTACAGAACATGTCCTGGTTCTGGTGGATCATCTCAATGACCTCTGTTCGTTGTTCTGGGGTTAATTCAGGAGATATCTTTACCTGCCCCTGTGGGTCGTCTGTCTGGGGTGGAGCTCCTCGAATGACCAGACACGTCTCTCGGTCACACCAGGGCTTCAGTAAGTTGACGTGGTAGATTTGCTCTGGCTTTCGGCGGTCTGGTTGTCTGACCTTATAGTCCACCTCCCCAATGGCTTCCACTATCTCATATGGTCCATGCCAGCTGGCTAGTAGTTCGCTTTCTGCTGTTGGCACTAGCACCATCACCCGGTCCCCCGGCTGAAATCTCCGTACTTTCGCCCGACGGTTGTAATATGTCCGCTGGGCCTCTTGCGCTTTTTCCAAATGTTCTCGTACTATAGGGGTTACTCAAGTTATTCGCTCTCTCATCTGTGGCACGTGCTCAATGACATTCTTTCCTGGGTTGGGTTGTTCTTCCCAATATTCCTTGGCGATATCTAATATCCCGCATGGGTGGCTTCCATATAGTAGTTCAAAGGGAGAGAAACCAGTGGACACCTGGGGGACTTCCCGTATAGCAAACATTAGAGACAGTAGAAGGGTATCCCAGTCTTTACCCATCTTGTGCTACCACCTTCTGGATCATACTTTTAAGGGTATGATTAAACCACTCGACCAGTCTATCTATCTGTTTGTGGATGGTAGACTGAGGTCCATATGGCCTGGATGTGGAGTGCGGCACATAAGTCCTTCATTAATTTTGACATGAAAGAGTTTTCTTGGTTTGTCAAGATCTCCTTAGGGATGCCCACTGGCAACAACCTGTAGTAGTTCTTTTGCTATTGCCTTGGATGTGGGGTTTCTTAAAGGAATGGCTTCTAGATATCACGTGGCACAGTCAATGATGACTAGTACATTTCCGTGGCCCCGTGCCGATCTTTCCAGTGGGCCCAGTATGTCCACGGCTATCCTCTCGAAACGGACTTCAATAATAGGCAAAGGTATTAATGGAGCCCACAAGTAAGGTTGGGGGCTATGCAACTGGCATTCAGGGCAGGAGGCACAATAGCACTGGACTTCTGCGCGTATCCCTGGCCAATAAAACCTTAGGACTCTATCCAGTGTCTTGTCTACTCCTAGATGTCCCCCAAATAGATGACTGTGAGCTAACTCTAATACTTCCCTTGTGTGTTTCTGTGAGACTAAGAGTTGCTCAACTTCTTCCCCTCGTATTTGCTCTATCCTGTACAAGAGATCGCGTTTGAGCACATAATATGGCCTTGGGCCTTTGATCTTTCCTTCCACAGGTACGTCATTTACTTCCACTATCTCCTCCCTCACATTCGCATATAGCGGATCATTGGCCTGGTCCTGATTGAAATTCTCACATGCAGTACCGATCTGACCTAATTCTAGGGGGCTTATTTCTACTCTTCCCCCTGGGTTGCTCCTACTTGGGCTAGGAACAGCCTCCAAGTCCTCCCTGGCCTGAATTATCTCCTGGCCTCCTGAACGGGTTCGCCTACCCACAAGGGAAGTTTTTTGATTCTCTGCCAGAATCCTGGTCCCTAATCTTTTATCTGCCCTTCTTTCCTGCCTAGACTTTCACAGTTTCCCAGGGGATGAGAATAACTCTGGAGCAAATTAGGCAAACATTAGGATGAGGCTATCTGTAGGTGCCTCCGTCTCAGCCCAGGGGTTGCTACCCTCTCCTGGCTTTATTGAGGTAAGTAAGCTCTCAAACCCGGGGAAGTCCCTACCGATTAAGACAGAGTAGGGGAGCTTGGGGACCACCCTTGCAGTCACCCTGCTAGTATTCCCCTGGATCTCAATCCATACCAGGATTGTGGGGTAGAAATTCACGGTGACATGAAAAGACGGTTACTCACCTTTGTAACTGTTGTTCTTCGAGATGTGTTGCTCATATCCATTCCAGTTAGGTGTACGCGCCGCGCGTGCACATTCGTCGGAAAACTTTTACCCTAGCAACTCAGTGGGCCGGCAGGTCGCCCCCTAGAGTGGCGCCACCATGGCGCTCAATATATACCTCTGCCGGCCCACCCGCTCCTCAGTTCCTTCTTGCCGGCTACTCCGACAGTGGGGAAGGAGGGCGGGTGTGGAATGGATATGAGCAACACATCTCGAAGAACAACAGTTACAAAGGTGAGTAACCGTCTTTTCTTCTTCGAGTGATTGCTCATATCCATTCCAGTTAGGTGAATCCCAAGCCTTACGTAGGCGGTGGGGTCGGAGTGAAATGTGGCAGAATGAAAACTGCTGAGCCAGAGGCTACAGCATCTCTTGACTGTTGAACCAGGGCATACTGCGAAGCAAAGGTATGGACCGAGGACCAATGGAGCTTCGCGACAGATCTCGTGGGTAGGTACACGAGCCAGCAAGGCGGCAGACGAAGCCTGAGCCCTGGTAGAATGCATGGTGATGTGGCTTGGTGAAATATGAGCCAAATCATAACAAGTGGGGATGTCCGCCATCACCCAAGATGAGATCCTCTGAGAGGAAAACAAGCAAGCCCTTCCTTTGGCCCGCTACCGCGACAGAGCCGGGGCACCTTAGGAGATGGGTCTGTCAGCACAATATAAATGCGAGCCCTCCACAGATGCCCAAGGAGTGCAATGGTTATGCCCATTGCGTTGAGCTGTGGGTAACATGAAAGGCCGAAACCCCTTAGGGAGGAGACGTAACAGCTACGAGGAAAGTTGTCGTGCAGGACAGGCATAGCAGAGGGCCAGTCGTGAACGGCTCGACTGAGGGAGACCTAAGTCTGGTTAAAACGAGGCTGAGCTCCCAGGTCGGGGCTGGGCGGTGCACCCGAGGGTGCGAGCGCTCCAAGCCCTTGAGGGACCTCGAACCCATAGATCGTGAGAACAGGGAACGGTCACCTTAGCCTGCTGGGAGGTAGAGAGGCTGCTAAGTGTATCCTCAGCAATGATACCGTCAGGCCCTGCCGCTGAAGGCCAGAGGCAGGCCAAATAGAGGGGATCGAGACCTCAGCAGGAGCAAGATCGAGCGTATTGCAGCCGTAGAAGAAACACTTCCACCTGGCCCTGACCGTTGACCAGGTGGAAGGCTGCCCGTCACCCCGACTCAGGTACGCAGCAGCCACACCGTGAGGTAAACCAGCTGCAGGACCGAGCGACAAAGCCCGTTGTCGCCCTGAGTGATGAGGTCTGGGTGGGGTGGAAGGGTAATTAGGTCTGTTACTGACAGGCCGAGCAACATGGTAAATCAGTGCTGCCTGGACCACTCTGGAGTGATCATGACGATGCACGCTCTGCCCCTGCGGAGTTTGAGCAGGACCTAGCGGGAAGGCATAATGCAATTGGCCTCTCCACGGCATCAGGAATGCGTCCAAGATCGATCCTGCGGAGAGACCTCGGAAGGAGCAGAACATCTGACATTTCCTGCTCTCGCAGTGAGCGAACAGGTCTGTGTGAGGAAACATCTCAACTTCCGGAAAGCCGAACGCCTCACATGGGGCAGAGTGATCGCTCGTAAGAGCAGAAAGACTTGCTGAGGCAAAGCGTTAAGACGTTCCGAACGCCTGGGAGAAAGGACGTCGCCAGCTCCATCGAATGGGCCATGCAAAAGACCCGGAAATGGATGGCCTCCTGACAAAAAAGGGGGGGGGGCAATGTCCCTCCCCGGATACTCATGAAGCACATGGCCGTTGTGTTGGCCGTAAACACCGAGATACAACGGCCTCGCAGCTGCCGCCGGAACCCCTGGCACGCCAGGCGGACTACTCTCATTTTTGGGGCATTGATGTGGAATGCCAGCTCCCAAGAAGACCAAAGGCCTTAAGCCCGGGGGTGACCATGAGCACTCGAGCAGAGAGATGACGCGTCCGTCGTCCGGGCAGTGAGGGCTGGGGCGGATGAAACCGCATCCCTGCCCACATCAGGGAGGGAGGTAGCCACCACTCTAGGGAGTCTATGGTGTTCGAGGGAACGGTGACCACCATGACCATTGGCTCCCTGTCCGGGCGGTACGCCGAGGTGGGCCGGACTTGGCGAGGACGGAGGCGGAACGTGGCGTGTTTGGATACAAACTTGCGGGCAACCATGGACCCAGGAGACTGAGACAAGAACAAGTCGAGGTCGTTGGGAAAGCCCTTCGACCTCCTATGATTGTTGCCATCGCCTAAAACCGCAGGTGTGATAAGCAGGCTCCAGCTGGGTAGGAGACCAGGATAGCCCCTTGGAAGCCCAACCTCTGCGTGGGAACCAGAGTGGATTGCTCTATAGGAACCATCAGGCCTTGGCCTGTGAATAAGACCGTGACGATGTCCACGCACTGAGCGGTTTGTGTCTCAGAGTCTCCTCGGATAAGCGAATCGATGGTAGGCGGCGACTATGGCCGTAAGCCAGGAGAGTGACCGTTGGCTATAAAGCGGAGGTACCTCCTGTGCGGAGGGAAGATGGCGTCACGAAAGTACGCGTCCCTCATATCCAGGGCGGCATAGTAGCCCCCAGGAGGTAAGGATGGAATAATGGTTCCCAGGGATACCATGCAGAACTTCAACCTCATTCTAAACCGGTTGAGTCCGTGCAGGACCAGGAAGGTCTGACCTGTGCCCGCGTGGGGGACTAGGGCATAACGGGAGTAAAACCCCTGGCCCCTTTCGCCTGCCGAAGGGGGACAGGGCTGGAGCAAATTAAAGGTGATACACTGTCCCCAGGTACACCTTGGAAGGTTCGTCTCCGGTCCCAGTGGTAATTACGAGGGACCTTGACCTTGGCTCTTTAGGGGGCCTGACGTTCGTCCGGGACCACCTTGGCCTTGCCGTTAGCCAAAGTTCTGCCTCTGGCTAGGCACAGAGTATGGCGGCTGGGGCCAGAAAGGCCTGCGTTTAATCGCCGGCGTATGCATGCTTAGAGAGCGCATTAGGAGCCCATTGACCACCAGGCTTCGCAGCCTGGGGCTGTCCCTGCCACGACGAGGCCTTTACCAACAAAGGGTAAATCCTGAATGGCAAACTGCAGCTCCCGTCGGAGGTTTGAAACCTGAAGCCATGCACCTCATGGCGACGCCCAAGGCCAGAGTCCTGGCCGCAGTGTCTGCTGCGTCCAACGAGGCCTGGAGGGACGCTCCGGGAACCTCCTTTCCTCTGTCCTCCGAGACGGCAGCGGACTCCTGGCGGGAGGTCTGAAGGAAAAACTCCTTCACCCCGGTGCTATAAGTATTGCAGCTAAGCAAGGCTTGTTGCTTTGCTACCTAGAACTGTAGGGCCTCTACAGAGTACCCTGGCGGCCAAGCAAGCCCATGCGCCAAGCCTCTTTCGGCATTGGGGCGGGCGCCCGCTGGCCATCATGTCAGGATCATGGTCCTGAGCATAGAACCTGCGCATATGGAATGACACAGATGCGTGTGCGGACTGCCACGGAGGTACTAAAGAAGGCACAGGCAGAGTCTCTGACTCACTCGGACCTTGCCCAACTCGGCACCGGGGACCGGCACCGGGAGGCGTACCGGTACCTGGAACGAGATCCAGACCCGCAACCAGAACGGTGCCGGGAGGTCAACCGAGATCTCGAGGCTCGGGGAGAGACTACAGGAGTCAAGGTATCCGCCGCGGCGCCGGGAGTCGGAACGGTGCCGACAGCGGGTCGGCGAACGGAATACCGGGCGGTGCAGCGAGTGTGACCAGTACCGATGAGGAAACAGCATCGGGACTGCCGATGGTGCCGGGCGTGTCGACAGAACCTGGAGTGCCTGCGGGACCGTAATCATGAACGGTGCCGCTCTGCTGTGCTGACAGAGGACGGTCACCTGAAGAGACTGTATCAGGCAGCATCGACTCTGTCATGGCAATGAAATTCCTCGCCGTCGGTAACGTCTCCGGCGTGGAGGGAACAGCAGGCTCAACCACAGCGCATAGTGGGGAGCTGTCAGGCATCGGATTCGACGGCCCTTGTGGGACCGGGGTTGACGGTACCGAGGTTCGGTGCCGGGCGATCCGAGTTAGATAAGCTGGCTGGCTGCGGTGCCGTCGGCACGGAAGCAGCAGGAGCAATAAGCTCAACCACGGCGCGTGCCGGGGAGCCGTCAGGCACCGGATTCGATAGCCCTTGTGGGACCGGAATCGACGGTGCCGACATTGTCGGTGCCTCAGAGGCGTCGGTGCTGGGCAATCCGACCGAGACTAGCCCTCTGGCTGCGATGCAGGTTGCACGGAAGCAGGAGCAGGGCTCTCAACCACGGCGCTTGCCGGGGAGCCCTCAGGCCCTGGATCCTAACGGCCCTCGTGGGACCGGGACCGACGGTGCCGACGTCATCGGTGCCGCAGCAGACGTCGGTGCCGGGCGATCCGACTCAGAGGAGCCCTCTGGCTGCGGTGCCGTTGGCACGGAAGCAGCATGAGCAGTAACTCAACCACGGCGCGTGCCGGGGAGCCGTCAGGCACCGGATCCTAACGGCCCTCGTAGGACTGGGATCGGCGGTGCCGACGCCATCGGTGCCGCAGCAGGCGTCGGTGCCGGGCGATCTGACTCAGACGAGCTCTCTGGCTGCGGTGCCGCTGGCACGGAAGCAGCAGGAGCAGTAGCTCAACCACGGCGCGTGCCGGGGAGCCGTCAGGCACCGGATTCTACGGCCCTTACGGGACCGGGATTGACGGTGCCGACGTCGTCGATGCCTCAGCAGGTGTCGGTGCCGGGCGATCCGACCTAGACGGGCTCACTGGCTGCAGTGCCGCTGGCACGGAAGCAGCGGGAGCAGTAGCTCAACCACGGCGCGTGCCGGGGAGCCGTCAGGCACCGGATTCTACGGCCCTTACGGGACCGGGATCGACGGTGCCGACGTCGTCGATGCCTCAGCAGGTGTTGGTGCCGGGCGATCCGACCTAGACGGGCTCACTGGCTGCAGTGCCGCTGGCACGGAAGCAGCAGGAGCAGGAGCTCAACCACGGCGCGTGCCGGGGAGCCGTCAGGCACCGGATTCCACGGCCCTCGTGGGACCGGGATCGACGGTGCCGACGTCATCGGTGCCGGGTGATCCGTCTTAGATGAGCTCTCTGGCTGCGGTGCCGTTGGCACGGAAGCAGCAGGAGCAGTAAGCTCTACCACGGCGCGTGCCGGGGAGCTGCCAGGCACCGGATTCCGTGGCCCTGGGGGACTGGAAACGACGGTGTCGACGTCATCGGTGCCTCTGCAGGTGTCGGTGCCAGGTAATCCAACTTAGACGAGCTCCCTGGCTGCGATGCAGATGGCACGGAAGCAGCAGGAGCAGGGGGTCTCAACCACGGCGCGTGCCGGGGAGCCATCAGGCACCAGCAGGAATCGTAGGCTCTCTCGACCTCGGAAGAAGGGAGCGGTGCCGAGCCGATATCGGTGCCGGCGACGGCCGGTGCCGAAAGGCCTTGGTAGTATCGGCGGGGTCCGGTGCCAAGGAGGCGCTACTGCCCGCCGCTTGATCATCGCTCGGCGCCCCAGGTGGAGGGGTAAGTGAAAATCCCACACCGTTTTGTTCTCGGCTTAAAAGCCTTGCAAATGGGGCACTTAGCTGTCAAGTGTGATTCCCTGAGGCACTTGAAACAGGAGTCGTGTGGATCTCCCTTCGACCGCGGCTTCTGGCACGCCGGCCCATTCGAAAAACCGGTGAGCCCCGCATGGGCTCCGGGACCGGGTTCATGGAAGGGGCTACTTCCCGAACCCCGCTAACTAAACTAACCATGTTAGCAAAGAAAACGTATAACTATACAAATATATAAATAAAAGGGTTATAACTGCGTAACTATATACGAGAAATACGAGTAGCTAGGGAAGTGGAGGTCAGCTAAGCCGCGCTCCACTGTTCCAACGACCGACACGGGCAGTAAGAAGGAACTGAGGAGCGGGTGGGCCGGCAGAGGTATATATCGAGCGCCATGGTGGCGCCACTCTAGGGGGCGACCTGCCGGCCCACTGAGTTGCTAGGGTAAAAGTTTTCCGACGAATGTGCACGCGCGGCGCGTACACCTAACTGGAATGGATATGAGCAATCACTCGAAGAAGAACGCATGTTACCCCTGTGTTTTTGGCCCGGGTTAATTGGTCTCGCCCCACCAACTTTCCAGAGACCAGCGTGACAGCACTCCCAGAATCTATTAATGCTATGATCTTAATACCATCCACTTTTATTGATCTTGTATACCGATGAGGGGTCATTGTGACCCCTACCAGGCCGATTAAGCTACATTGCTCCCCGTAATTCCCCAGATTACACTGCATAGGTTCTTCCCTGTTGGGGCATTGGGCTGCTATATGCCCCAATTCCTCACACTGATAACACCGCCCCCTTATTTCGGTTGTCACCCTCTGCCTGGGGCTATTTGGCCAGTCCTCCACCTCTCTTCCTAAACCCCCAGGTCCCTTCTTGGCCTCGGGCCATTCCTTGGTGTCTTTCCTCCCTGTTACAGTTCTCTTGTAGTTCTCGACAGTCCGGGACCTTGGGTTTGGGGTTGGCTTCCTGGATTCCCGTGTCTCCCCGCCTGGAGTCTGGAACAGTTCACAGGCTGCCAGCTATCTTTCCACGAGGGAGACTAACTCATCATAGGTGGAGGGGTCATTCTGGCCAGCCCAAGCATGGAAGCCTGGTGGTAGCCCCCTCATATACCAGTCCACTACCAGGACTTTCACCATCTTCTCAGAGCTGAGGGCCTCAGGGCACAGCCATTTCCGGGTCAGGTGGATCAAGTCAAACAATTGTGATCAGGGTGTCTTATCCTCTGTATACTGCCACTCATGGAACCTCTGGGCTCGCAATGCCGTCGTTACTCCGGATCTGCCTTCAGCTGGGGGCAATCTGCTGGAGTCTCTGCGGCCATATCGTAGTAGACCTTCTGGGCCTCCCCACACAAGAATGGGGTGAGGATACCAGACCACTGATCTCGGGGCCAGGCCTCCCACAGGGCTGCACTTTCAAAAGCCAGGAGGTATGCCTCCACATCATCCTCCCGTGTTATTTTCTGTAGGCAATGGCTGGCCCGTATGGTCCGGGTCCCTTCACAGTTGCGTTTCAGTTCCATAAGGGCCTTCATCTGGTTCACCAGGTCTTTCAGCAGGGCCCGATCCTGGGCAGCCTGACTCATCAACAGATTATTAGTCTCCTGTTGCATCCGAGTCGCCTCCTTTTGGGCAGTTGCTTGCACCCGGGTAGCCTCCTGCTGGGCCATGGCGGCTTGTATTAGGGCCTTGACCACGTTGTCCCTCTTAAGGATGGGAGAGTTTTGGCTAACCCTGGTTTAAGTCCCCAGCGCGCAAATCTCACTTCTGGACACCACGTGTGGCAAATTGCCAGTACTATTATGATGGGTCTCGTGCTTTCTTCTTCGGGGGTGGTTCAGGGCACCATTTCTTGCCCCTAAATTGGAATATTAATTGCCCCACTAGTGTCCTAGAGGAGAGGAGTGGAGAGGGAGGGACCTGGGCCCGCCCTCTACTCCAGGTCCCAGCCCATGGGCCCTGAGGATAGTGGTGAACCACTTGAATTGACGGTTCCTTCCCCTGGGCTACTTCCCTCTCCTGCCCTTCAGCTTGTGGAGGGCTTCCTGCCCTTCCTCTGCACAATCCAGGTGCCCCTTACCTAGGGTCTAGGACTTCTTAGCCCATCGCAGCATTTTTCCAAACTGTCCTCTGCTTCAACACCAACTCTTTCTGCTCCTAATCCCACACTGTCTGATTGAAGCATGGGTTTTTACCATGTGACTTACTGCAGGTGCTCTAATTGGCTTCAGATGCTCTTATTGGCGTCAGGTGCTCTAGTTAATCTATAGCAAACTTTCTTCCCCTTACAGGGAATAAGACTCTCTTCTAACCCTCTCCTGCTGCCCTCTGGCCATGCTGTGTCACAGTCCTCAAACACAGATACATACTCCGATATCATATTGACCAAAGTCTCCTTCCTGTCAACTTAGGTAAATATTCTTTAGATTGTTCTTTCACTATTTTCGCTTGCATTCCTTTCCCCTTGTTAACATTGTGTTGAGTATCTGGTCACCATTAACCTTTTTAGTGAAGGTTGACAAAAAACATGTATTAAATACCTTAGCCTTTTTGATGCCACCAGTTATCTCTCCTTCCATACTGAATAGAGGACCTGCACGTCCTTTCTCCTACATGCCTAATGTACTTAAATAACCTCCTCTTATTTCCTTTTATGTCAGTTGCTAGGTGTAACTCATTTGTGCCTTAGCCTTTCTGATTTTGTCCCTGCATGCTTTTACTATTTTTTGTTCTCTTCCTTCATGATTTGTCCATGTTTCTATTCTTTGCAGGATTCCTTTTGGATTTTCAGGTCATTAAAGAGCTCTGCTGGAGCCATATTGTCCTCCTCCTCTCTTTCCTTCACAACGTAACAGTTTGCTGTTCTACCTTTAATACTGTTTTATTGAAGCTCTCCTGAATTTCTTTATCCCTTAGATTTTCTTCCCTTGGAGCTTACCTGTAAGTTCTCTGAGTTTGTTGACGTTTGTTCTGGAAATCCATTGTCCTTATTCTGTTGTTCTGACTCCTTTCTTTCCTTAGAATTATGGAATTTATCATCATTTCATGATGATTTTCACTCAAATTGCCTTCCACATACAGACTCACTAGCAATTCCTCTCTATTGGTCAAAGCCAGGTCTGAAATGGCTGTCCGCTGGTTCTTTCTAAAACAAAAAGTTGTCCATAATATATTCCAAGAACTTGTTGGAAAATTTTTATTCTGCTGCATTATTTTCTCAACAGATATCAGGGTAGTTAAAGTCCCCCATGGACTACCAGAGCTTGTGTTTTGGATATTTTTGTTGTTTGTTCTAGAAATGCCATATCTTCCTCCTCTCTTCCTAATCTGGTCGTCTGTAGTAGACTCCTACCATGAGGTCACCTCTATTTTTCCCCCTTTTATCTTTACCCAGAAACTTTCAACTGGTCTGCCTCAAACCTCGTTCTGGACATCAAAACAAGTTAAGAGACACTTGTTTTAATTTTTACACAACGTTGAGATCATTGTACCTCTGCTCAACATTTAAATAGTACATTTAATTCTACATTTAGAACATAACAGGCAAAAAGTCCCTTGTTAAGGTGACATATGAGAGAGGAACATGAAACAATCAAACTATCCATCTGCCTATGGAGGATAGAGGGAGATGTGATGGCCCTGCCATGATCTAATCCTGGGGTAAGAAAAGAGCCTAAGTATTTTGTCAAGTATTAGAGGGGTAGCCATGTTAGTCTGGATCTGTAAAAGCAGCAGAGAGTCCTATGGCACCTTATAGACTAACAGACGTATTGGAGCACGGAGCTTTCATGGGTGAATATCCACTTCGTCGGGTATTTAAAATCTTATGCTTACACTAGTACATGAAACAGCATCTGAACTGATTCTGGGCAATGGAATTGTGTTTAACCTATAGACATGAGACAGGAATAACTATAAATAGCTCCTTCTCCATTTACCTGGTAGCCAACACTCTAACATTTTATAGGGAAAATGTTTCTATGATTCATGTGTAGAAACAGAGAGCTGGAAGAAAATCCTATATTATCAATACCATAGGGCCTCTTTTCAGGGCTAAGTTAAACAGCATGCAATAAAGATTTTTCTTTCTCTGTACATATTACCAAGCAATTGAATAGTGTCTCTCAGAAAAACTATATCCCTAAATATTTTTCAGAATTGCTGAAAACTAGTTATGTAGCTAGTATGTTTTGATTTTACCTTCCTGAAAGAGTAATAGGAAATTCAAAGGGCTAGGGCAAGACTTCACAGCCTGAAATCCAAACAGTGAGGTCAGTTGTAGACAACCACCTGCACACCACCCTTAGCACATAAGGAGAACTATAGACAAATTGTGTATACCACCACCAAGTTAAGGGGGCACTTAGATACAAAAGTGATAGTCACCTTGGAAATATGTAAGCAGCATGGCATAGCACGGCATGACAGGTACCCAGGTATAGCACGGAGTTGTCATAGCTCTTTAGAAAGGTAGAAAATATTCCTAGCTTTTTGTATAAAGAAACCAATCCTGGCTGGTCTTTGACTTTTCTGTTACCCCATGGGGTCAAAGATGGAAATGACCAGCTTGCTATGGAAGGACGTGTCTACACAGCATTGCCTACAAATATTTTCTATTCTCACACACTGTGGGTTTGACAATGGAGATGGATAACAGTGGTCATGTGATAAAGCCTGAAAGAGATCTTTCCAAGTTAATAAGAAAGCACTCAGTTAAAAGCTGTTCATTTTTTCATTCCACTCTTGGTTATGCTTCCTCAAGTCTCCATACTGATTTACCATTGATCCATTTATTAACAAAGAATAAACTTCTTTAAGCAGAACACAGCTGTCAAACATTCAGCACCAGTGCCTTACAGAACAATGTAAAAGGTATAAGCAATCCTAGATCATTATTAGCAGCTGTAAAAATTCATCTCTTTTTTCTTGAAAGAAAACATTTATTCAGGGTAGGCAATGCCAGTGCCCTGAAATATATACTGCTTTAGGGATCAGGCAGTTCTTGGCAGAGAGTTTTCTACTTAACGTACAGATGGGGAAAAAAACAAGACACAGAAAGACTAGTTGACTTGTTCAAAGTTACAAAACTCAGGAAATAGAATCCCAGGGTCCAGACACCCAGTCCCCAACCCTAACCACTAAACCATAATCCAAAGGAGGCAGATGTTGAGCCTGGGAACCTTAACAGTTTCTTTATATACCCCATGGTAGTTAGTTCCAATAAATAGTAATAACACTTTTCTTCAGCATCTTCCATCCAAAGAATAGAAAGACCTTTCCAAGCAATAACCAATTATTCCTACCACCACCTCGGAAAAGCAGATCCATATTCTTTCCTTTTTGCACACATTTATAGCACAGCTGGGAATAGGCTCCAGATCTCCTGATTCCCTCTCATGTGTCTGGGTCACAAGACTATTCTTCAACTCATTATTGCAATAAATACTATAAGAATGGTGACGTGTTAAAGGTAAGCAGTTAGAAGCCTACTTTATATTAAGAACAAAACTTATTCTTTAGCACAGTTAGTTTTAACTCAGATATTTATTTGAAATTTGTATATATTTTTGCAACACTTAAAAAGTTACTGTTTAAATGACAGATTCAGTATCCATTAAGCAAGGCTTACCATAAATAGCCTTTGCACTTGCTTTCGAACTTTGTTCCCTCTCTGCTTGAGCAAACGTTGGCGAACCATACCCACTAGAAGAAAAGGTGTGTGGTTAGTCTATTGGTATCTTTTGCTGAAAGAATCTGAGCTTTGTAAACATTTTCAAATACATATACCACATATGTATACCACAGTACTTCCTGCAGGGGCAATAAGAATGAACACCCCACCTCATGTACATACACAACTACACATGAGCTACTTAGACTGTAAGCTCTTGGGGGCAAGGATCATCTTTTTGTTCTGTGCTGGTACAGTGCCTAGCACAACGGGGTCCTGGTCCGTGACTGGGGCTCCTAGGTACTACCACAACACAAATAATAAAATAGATTCATAATTTCATAGATTTGAAGGCCAGAAAGGACCACTTTGATCAGATAGTCTGTCTTCCTGCGTTACACAGGTCATAGAACTTCCCCCAAACAATTTCTGTTTGCACTAGAGCACATCTTTCAGAAAAACCATGATAAATACCAGATTTTTTTTTTTATTTTGGTGGGATTTTACCTTTTCTGCTATGCTTAACTTACTACTGCTTCTGTCTTATAAAAGAGATGGGGGGGAGGAGGGAGGAGAATATCTGACTGCCCAAGGCTAAAAGGAAAGGGCAAGCAATGTCCTCACTATGTAAAAACAAGAACAAATTATATGTGGCCTCAATTTAAAGAAGGAACAACATTGGAAGTATTGATAATGTAAATTCCATCTCCATAGAAACACAGGCTGTCTTGTCCTAGCTTAGATAAGACTATGCTAGTGGTATATCACGTCTGATACTCTGCAATATTCTATGTCTCAGAAAAAGGCAGATGGCAGCCAATAACCATCAACCAATAACACAGAACATTAATGGTACAGTACTGCCATAGGGAAAAATTATTTTCTGACCCATGTAAAGATCAGTTTAGGCTTTGAAAAATGAGATTAACTAACGCTTGGGTTCAGCATCGACCTAACCATTTCACTTTCCAGACAAAGTAGTATGACAGCTTTAAGAAAATAAATATCTTATTGCCACTATGACGTATCTCCATATTGCAGATAGCCTGAAGAGATTATTCAACAATACAGATTTAAACTTATAATCACCAATACTAATCAAAAAATGATATAGATAGATGTCATTTGTCACTTTGATTATGTAGTACAGAAACTGAAACTTCCCTTACAGAAACTCGGCATTCTTTTCAGGAGACAAATTAAAAAAAAACTTTTCAAGATTTTGACTACTACTACTCTCAACATCTGAAACTTAAATACAAAGGAAAAAATATAAAACTTTTTTTGGGGGTGTGCAGCTGGCAGGTAACAGAGTAAGGGAAGAGACTTACTTTATTTGAGAAGAGTAATTTCCATATACACTAGGAGAGGTATTTGAAATATGTCCGTTCATTCTGGTCTTCACTCACTCAGGGGAACAATCTAGAGAAGAAAAAACAAAATATGAAACTAATGTATTGTACAATACATAGGTTTGTTATAGATGTAAAAAACACGTGGAAAAATATGGTATATTTCAAATTAGGGAGGAAAAGGAACCAATAAGTTAGATTATTATTTGCAGTGGCAGAGCACCTTGGGCTGCCAGTCATGGACCAGGACCCCTTTGTGCTAGGCACTGTCCAAGCATAGAACAGTGTAGGTAAATTATCAGCCTTTATTTTGATTTAATATTCTTTTGTAAAGACGTCTCAAATAAAGGAAAGTAGTTGACAAAAACAGTGATATTTAAACTTAAAGATTCTACTACTCATTCTAAAAGGCTAACAGGCTTAGTCAATATACCTCATTTCAAACCAAAAAAAACCTGAATTGATTTTTTAAAGTTAATAGCTATGTTGTTCTATTTATAAAATGTATCAGCTAAATAGCTACATCGCTTCTACTTAGAATTAAAGAATATCATCATCTAAGGAGACGTTTAAAAACTGTGGGTTTTAAAATCCATTGGAGGGAACATTCTGAAAGTTTAAATTTAAAGGGAGTTAGGTAAAACACAGTGGTTTGTGTCTGAGATAATTCTAAGCAGTAGGCCTACACTGGCTGGAAGGCTGTAGACCCCTTTAATTTGGGTATGCCTTCACTAGCTTGGCAGCGCTTTAACTTGGCTGTGTAGTCGCGGCACCGGTGTTGGACGAGAGCTCTCTCAGGGCTGTAAAAAACCCACCCCCATGAGGGGAGTAGCTCCCAACGCTGGTGCACTGTCTACACTGGCGCTTTACAGCATTGAAACTTGCAGCAGTTGGGGGGGGGGGTGTTCTTTCACATCCTTGAGTGAGAACATTTCAGCACCGTTAAGTGGCAGTGTAAACAAGGCCTTAAATGTATCCTTTCAAAGTAAAAATAGACTAAAATAACACTGGATTTCATGATCCTATAAAGACAGAGAAATCATCATACAAAGTATTAAGAAGGATATTCTACCATTTACACATGGAGGATTTATATTAATTCGAAAACTTTCAATGTATCAATGGATAGGTGGGAAAAACAGACCTCTTGGTCTTCGGGAAATAGCCAAAACAAGTACTGATTATGCAAATGCTACTAAAAGGGAACAGACAGCTACTTAGGAATATGGGAATTGCCATACCAATACTGAACATATGGCTCCATCTATATCAGTATCTTGTATTTGAAAGTTAATGTTTTAGAAGAAGGCAAAAACCCATTTCCACAGTAAGCATAATTTGTTTTACTATACCATATGGAAAATTACTTCCAAGTACGCCTTGCAATCAGATTATACCTTGAAGCACTAAGGATTGCTAATCCTTATTTTTTTATATAGTTAGTGTAACTGCTCCTGATATTTTATTCAGACAAATGTCTAAACCTTTACTGACACTTCATATGAAATTTTCCTTAATATTCTGAAGCATTGAGTTCCGTAGATTAGTTATATATTACGTAAAAAGAACTCGCTTCTATCCATTTTAGATTTGCTGCCTTTCATTTTTAATTGTTCTCTCCTTGTTTTGTGAGGTAAAGGAAGCAACTGACTGACCTACACGACTCATTCGTTTGTATCTGCATAGCATCTTCCTATTACTCTTCTTTCTATGCAAAACAAATTTTATTTAGACCAAATTGGATCAAATTCTGATCTCAGCTACACCTGTGAAAACTCATTTCATTCAATGGATTGCATCAACTGGTCCTTACTCTTTTTAATCTCTCCCTATATGAAATCCCAATGTAACTGTAGCAACTTTCATCATCATTCTCAGATAATTTGCTGTCTCTGCTAGATCCTGTTTGAAATGAGGCTATCAAAGCAAAACACAGTATTGAACATTAGAACAGACCATTACATATAATCAGATAAAAGAAAAACAGTCTCTCTCTCATTTTCTCAGTATTTTGTCATATAGTTTAAAGTAAACACTGTTTTTCCTCTTTTAAAACCTTGAGCAGTGTTCCTCACTGAGATGTTCACATCTAGAACATTTTCCTGTAAATGTACAATTCAGACCCCAACAGTGTGTTTCATCGTTTTAAATTGTTCTTTCTAGAGTGCATTACCGTGCACCTGTCTATAATTAATTTTACTTGCTATATTGGAGTGTCATATAATTAATTGGTAATTAAAACCTTAAAGGATCTCAAAATCATCTCTATACTTGACTCAGGTAAAACAGTGTGGGCGCTCAGCAAAATTTAGTACTATGCGATTTACTCTTTTTTTCCTCAGATCAATAAACAGACTGAACACTACTACATTTAGTACAGATCCCTAGGACATGCTACTGTTAACCCCTTTCCACACTGGGAATTAGCCATTTATTCTTTCACACTGCTTCCCATCTCTTAGCCATTGGTCTGGCCCTTTCCTCTGTATTTAAGTGTTCTATTTGCAATAAACTTTTAAAGGCTCCCCTCCAAACCCAATCTAAAGCAAGACCAATTCCTCATTTTGGGGATCTTTAGGTTCACTTAAAAAGTCATCTGTATAACATTGCAGTCCTCTGGGATATTGAGGATTGCATTTAATGAGAAATGGCTTAGTTTTACTAATTCAGCAACTATATTAATCTTCAGATTCTTCAGAGATTTCTGATGAATATTGCTTTATACTGATAACACTGGTCTACAATTCTTGAGAAGTCGTCTGCTTCAGAGATAAAATGTGATATTTATTATGTATTTTGATGTGCTGAATTCAAATATGACAAAACAACTGATTGGCTACTGTTTCTAAGATATTTAAGTTTTTACATTTTATGTCTATGTATATTGTGTAGATAGTAGAGTTTTAATCAAAAATTGTAAACCTAGGTCTTTTCATGTGTTTATGGTTGCTTTACATGATAATATTTCACCTGTTCTGTTTATGTCACACTTTAAAAATCAGCAAAAGGGTTATAGAAATAAAATTTATTATGAAACAAAAGGCAAAAAACTATTATGTACATAGTTCAGTCCTATTCAGTGTCTACTCGGCGCTTCTTGGCTTGTCTCTTGTATTCATTAAATGGAGCATCTCTTGTCACTGTCCAGCAATAGTCTGCAAGCATTGATGGGCTCCATTTGCCCTGATAGCCTGCCAGGAGATTCCACTGCTGTAGTCGGGAGCCCAACAGCTCTGCCTTAATCTTGGGTAGTTCCAAATCCCTGACAAGGTCATTCAGTTCACCTTGTGTTAGGAGGTGTGGTTCAGAGGAGGAGGATGGGAGAAAATGTGGGTCCTGTGACATTGATGGTTCAGGACCAGAAGTTTCATCCTTTTCCTCGTCTGACTCAAGTGAGAATGATTCTGGTGCATCAGGAACCGGCAGTCCTTCTCCGTGGGGTACTGGGCGTATAGCTGATGGAATGTTTGGATAATGCACAGTCCACTTTGTCTTCTTTGACACACCTTTCCCAACTGGAGGCACCATGCAGAAGTAACAATTGCTGGTATGATCTGTTGGCTCTCTCCAAATCATTGGCACTGCAAAAGGCATAGATTTCCTTTTTCTGTTCAACCACTGGCGACGATTTCTTGCACAAGTCTTGCAGCATATGTGTGGGGCCCACCTCTTGTCCTGATCTCCAATTTTGCAGCCAAAAGAAAGGGGATAGGCTTTCTTAACCAGAGTGGTTATACTGTGCTTTTGTGATGCAAAAGTCACTTCGCCACAAACATAGCAGAAGTTATCTGCACTGTTCACACAAGTACGAGGCATCTCTGCTCACTTTGGCTAAACAGAAATGTGTCCCTTTGCAAAATCAAACACTGACAAATAAGAGAGCACCACACTGTATGATTTCTAGAGCTGATCTAGGGCAATTTGTTCAGCAGAGTGATGTAAGCTTCGTTATGATTGCATCATCCAAGACTTCTAGGAATAACATGATGCAATTCATATCATGTATGACGCAATATCAGCTTCAGATTGCAGCATTCATTGTTTTGCCTAAAAAGCAAGTACTGTCCAAACCTAGTCATAGAATTATTCATAGATCCAGTCAAAGATGTATTTTAGTCATTTCTGGTTTAAAATTGAGATCCCTTCCCTTTATAACTCACTTATCCTCCGCCATTCCCAAGTCAAGGGTTGTATATATACTGACCCAATAGCATATCTCGAAAACTAGAGCCAATCAACAATTTTAAGCATCATTTTCGCTCTCAGTGACCCAGAATTAGTAAAGTTGGACTACATTTATTTCAGAAGCATTTTGGCTGTAGAGCAGTGTAACCTCTACTTACTAAAATGAGGGGGAAGAAATGAATATTTTCAGTAAAAGCAAAATCATATATAAGGACTACTATAAGGACACTATAAATTTAGCATCACAGATGACAAATGAAGTCAAAGCTGGAACAGGAGTAATTGCTTTAACACATTTACAACAAAAACAGAGCAGATTAAGTTAGTACAGACGAAAATAAACATTTTGGCTAAACATTTGTCTAACTTGCCTACTGTTTAAACTTTTAAAAACTTTATATTTAAACAAATTTAAAACTGAATGGTGGTGAAAAATCTAGTCAGAACTGATCCTCTGAAAGCCATTACTAACCCAGAATTTTCAGTTAGATGTACCACTAGGAAAAATATTGAAGAAAATGACTTTTTTTTAAAATGTTCCTCAATTACTGGATTTTAAACAATTTGCAAGATTACAAATACCACAAGTTATTCAGTAGTTTTGAATGAGAGGTGATTACTAGTTACACATTATTTTATCTTCCCTTTGCAACTTTCTGATATTAAAACTTTATATGCTTTTGAAATTAAATGGAGAATACTTTGGAAACCATCATTATAAATATGTACTAAAGACCCATTTCACTCCTTCAACCAAGATAGTTCAGGAGCTAAACCAAAACAAAGCTAAACCACTTAGGAGTATGTTTTATCTGACACATAAAAAACACCTCAACCTCAATATAAAGCTACCCAATATAACATGAATTTGGATATAACGTGGTAAAGCTGCACTGGTGGGGAGGAGACGACGGCGGCGGCAGCACAGGGTTGAGTACTTTGGTGGAGCAAAGCAAGTTTGATATAGCACAGTTTCACCTATAACAGTAAGATTTTTTTGGCTCCCGAGGACAGAGTTATATTGAGGTAGAGGTGTAGTACCAAAAAGTTGCTATTGATTACCAAAACTATATTTTTTTAATTTGCTTTTTAAGCTCAATGTTCTAAAATAACATAGTAAATTTGATAAACATTTTTTAAAAGAAAAATCTAGTGGTTTCAAAAATAGTTTTTAAAAAACAACACTTATTTCAGAGTACCTGCAAAATGCAGAGAGGAAATTTTTAAAAAAATGCAGCATATAAGCACTAAACACTTTACTATAACAAGTAGTGCATTAGCTTGTTAATATTCACTTATGAAGTTGTCTCAGCTATTTTTTTTTAAATTCTAAATGCTCGTTCAGTCTCTGAAAACTAGTTCTATAGTAAGTCAAGTAGTAAACATTAAGCCACTGAGATCCCAGAATCTAATAATAGCTCTACTTCCTGTTTAATTTTTCCTCTCACCTCAGCTCAACAGGTCTCACTCAAATAAGTTGGTGTTACTGACTTTAGATAATTTAAAGATAAACATCCTTAAAAAATAACTGTGATCCCTGCTTCTAAAGAGATTTTAAATAACAGCAATTTACTTATGAAAGCATCTTCTTTTTTTGTATCTTTATTTCTGTTTGAAGGAATTATTTCATTTTCCTACCCCTCTGAGAAAGGCGCATTGCAAGGAATAAAACACTAACTAGAAGTCAAGTGATACTATAGTTTTAAAAACAGAAAATTAATACAATTTTAAAATAAACAAACAAAATGTTACCTCGAACAGAGTTTTCTACTCTGACAAGGGAAAAGTGGCAGAGACTGCATGAAGTCCATTGGGGACTTGGCTTTTGTTATCAGTTTCACATGGAAGGCACCCAGATAGTACAGCAATGGGCAGCAGTATAAAAACTGTTACACACAGTTTGTCTCCCATTTAATTATTGTAGATAGAGGTGTGATTTTAACTGAAAAACAGAGTACAACTGTAGCATGGAAAAAACTCTACCAGTACAAAAGTGCCTTACACTGGCATAGTTTATTCTGCCAACTTTACAGGAATAAGCCCACACCATCTAATTGCATTTGAACAGGCTGGGGGAGGATGTTGTACCGCTTTCACCACACCGGTATAGTGAAAGCAGTACAATGTGTGCAATGTAAACAATGAAAGACAGATAGATACATGGATAGATGTTTTGCCAACCATAATGAAATTATGATGCCATTTGATTTGCTATATATACAGGCTAGATATTGTATGACCATCATATGACATCAAAGAGTTTTATGTAGTAACTAAGTCTATGAACTTACCATAAAATCAAGGTCATAAAGGGCACTGATCTTTTTCAAAATGTAGTTACAGTGGGCGTCAGATTCAAGAGACAGAGTTCTCTTCTACTCGCTATGTGACCACGAACGAATCACTTAGCCTCATTATGCTCCATCAGTAACCTGAGAGTAATACTCATCCCTCTTTATGAAGTGTCTTGAGATCTGCCGATGAGAAGGGCTTTATAAGTGCAATGTATTAGTATTAATATCAAGAATACTTCACCCTAGTAGTAATTAAAAGGGAGAAGAAAAAGCAAAGATATTATAGGAAGACAGATAACAGGAAACATTAAAGGTATGTCTACAATACCTGCCGGATCGGTGGGTAGTGATCGATCTATTGGGAATTGATTTATCGTGTCTAGTGTAGATGTGATAAATCAAACCCCAATTGCTCTGCCATCGACTCCTGTACTCTACTGCAGCGAGAGGTGGAAGCGGAGTTGACAGGGGAGTGGTGGCAGTCGACCTCGCGCTGTGAGGACTCGAGATAAGTTGATCTATGATACATCAACTACAGCTACGCTATCCTCGTATCTCAAGTCGCCCCCAGTGTAGACTAGGCCTAAGTGCAGTCACTCAAAATCTGCACCAAGCTGAAAGGGAACTATGTGTTGAGCACAGGACATCTGCCAACTAAAGAATATTTTACTCAAGGGGTTTGGATCAATGTTGTCTAATTAGAAACAGAAAAATTCAAGATGGAGACTGTAGAGTTTTCAATTGAGGAAGAAAGAGTAACACTAAATAATTCATCTTCAGATTTCTTAGTGGTACTAGGGTTATGGGCAGCTGCTGCACTCTAAAACAGATTAAAGCCTCCCCACAGAGATCATTGTTAAGAAAGAAAAAAGGTCATGCTTGCAAGATAATACTAGCTAAAACAAATATTTCAGAAATGGTCTGCCTTTGATCTGCTAGACTGGAAGAGGGAATTCTCCAGCTGTACGATTATTAAAAAAAAGTCTCTAACAATTAGAGAATGAATATCTTGAGAATGGCCAATCATCGAGACTCTAAGTCATAGGACAGCTATGAAATGTCATTGAATATCTTGGAGAAAATTACCTCTGGTGACATCATATGGCATAATGATCTTCAGGAGCATAAACACTGCCAAATTAAGTGCAAGAGTGTAATAAGAAAAGCCAAAGAGGAGTTTGAAGAACAGCTAGTCAAAAACTCCAAAGGTAATAAAATGTTTTTTAAGTACATCAGAAGCAAGAAGCCTGCTAAACAACAAGTTGGGCCCGTTGATGATCAAAATACAAAAGGAGCGCTTAAAGACAATAAAGTCATTGCGGAGAAACTAAATGGATTCTTTGCTTCAGTCTTCACAGCTGAGGATGTTAGGGAGATTCCCAAACCTGAGCTAGCTTTTGTAGGTGACAAATCTGAGGAACTGTCACAGATGGAAGCGTCACTAGAGATGGTTTTGGAATTAATTGATAAACTCAACATTAACAAGTCACCAGGACCAGATGGAGTTCACCCAAGAGTTCTAAAAGAACTCAAATGTGAAGTTGCGGAACTATTAACCAAGGTTTGTAACCTGTCCTTTAAATCGGCTTCGGTACCCAATGACTAGAAGTTAGCTAATGTAACGCCAATATTTACAAAGGGCTCTAGAGGTGATCCTGGCAATTACAAACCGATAAGTTTAACGTTGGTACCGGGCAAATTAGTCGAAACAATAGTAAAGAATAAAGTTGTCAGACACATAGAAAAACAAACTGTTGAGCAATAGTCAACATGGTTTCTGTAAAGGGAAATCGTGTCTTACTAATCTATTAGAGTTCTTTGAAGGGGTCAACAAACATGTGGACAACGGGGATCCAGTGGACATAGTGTACTTAGATTTCCAGAAAGCCTTTGACAAGGTCCCTCACCAAAGACTCTTACGTAAATTAAGCTGTTGTGGGATAAAAGGCAAGGTCCTTTCATGGATTGAGAACTGGTTAAAAGACAGGGAACAAAGGGTAGGAATAAATGGTAAATTCTCAGAATGGAGAGAGGTAACTAATGGTGTTCCCCAAGGGTCAGTCCTAGGACCAATCCTATTCAATTTATTCACAAATGATCTGGAGAAAGGGGTAAACAGTGACGTGGCAAAATTTGCAGATGATACTGATCTCACAAAACTAAGTGATTGGGCAACAAAATGGCAAATGAAATTTAATGTGGATAAATGCAAAGTAATGCACATTGGAAAAAATAACCCCAACTAAACATAAAATATGATGGAGGCTAATTTAGCTACAACGAGTAAGGAAAAAGATCTTGGAGTCATCGTGAATAATTCTCTGAAGATATCCATGCAGTGTGCAGAGGCTGTCAAAAAAGCAAACAGGATGTTAGGAATCATTAAAAAAGGGATAGAGAATAAGACTGAGAATATATTATTGCCCTTATATAAATCCATGGTACGCCCACATCTTGAATACTGTGTACAGATGTGGTCTCCTCACCTCAAAAAGGATATTCTAGCACTAGAAAAGGCTCAGAAAAGGGCAACTGAAAAGATTAGGGGTTTGGAGAGGTTCCCATATGAGGAAGGATTAAAAAGGTTAGGCCTCTTCAGCTTGGAAAAGAGGATACTAAGGGGGGGATATGATAGAGGTATATAAAATCATGAGTGATGTTGAGAAAGTGGATAAGGAAAAAGTTATTTACTTATTCTCATAATACAAGAACTAGAGGTCACCAAATGAAATTAATAGGCAGCAGGTTTAAAACAAATAAAAGGAAGTTCTTCTTCACGCAGCGCATAGTCAACTTGTGGAACTCCTTACCTGAGGAGGTTGTGAAGGCTAGGACTATAATAGTGTTTAAAAGAGAACTAGATAAATTCATGGTGGTGAAGTCCATAAATGGCTATTAGCCAAGATGGGTAAAGAATGGTGTCCCTAGCCTCTGTTTGTCAGAGGATGGAGATGGATGGCAGGAGAGTGATCACTTGATCATTGCCTGTTAGGTTCACTCCCTCTGGGTCACCTGGCATTGGCCACTGTCGGTAGACAGATACTGGGCTAGATGGACCTTTGGTCTGACCCAGTACGGCCATTCTTATGTTAAGTGGCACATAGTGTAGAAAAGGTTTACATCAGGTCGCTAAGTCACATATAGAGAATTTACAGTGCAAGATAGTTAGACATGCCCAAGAGAAAATTCCTAGTGCCTCATTATGAAATAAATTATCCATGTCTGATAAATCCTATATTACTATTATTAAATGATTTATACACTTGTTTTATTTGTTAAGTTAAAACATGGCTTCATAAATGAACATACACACTGCAAAGCCATTGAAAATTAATATTGTCAGAACAATCCAGGGTTCTGTATGCTTTTCATCTTAACCAAATTCGCCCATGTTACTCTTCCCTGCCCCCCTGCCCCAACCACTCTTGATTTTCTATTAAGTCTCCACATCAGCAAAACACCCCTATTAATCAAAGGACATGATTAAATTTAACATGTGCTAATTCCTGTTGACTTAGGCGCTTTGATTAATAAAAATAAGCTTAAGAACATGCTTATGTATTTTACAGAACTGGAGTCTAAATACTATGTTGACACTACATTAGAACTATGTTAGTAACACCCTTATTCAGAGCATGACTTCTTCCCAAAGGGCCTAATGTTGAAAGCTGCTGAGTGCTCTCAACTCTCACTGAAGCTCGACAACCTCCAGAAAAGGACACTTTGAAAAGTTCAATTTTTTTAAAAAGCCTTAGTATACTTAGTTTGTGGGTTAAGGTAAGTGCCTTCGTTTTTCTGAGATAATTCATCCAGGCAGTGAAAATGTATCTTGAAATACATAATGCCGGTATTTACCCTTTACAAAGGACTTGTCTACTACTAGCAAGGATCAATGACTGAACATAAAAAGTAGGGCAGCAACGTGGCTTCTTAAAGTCATCACCGATCAAAAGCCAATTCCTCATTCTGGTTACTTTTCTTTTCTCTTCTCTCATCCGCAATTATTTCCAGCACTCCCAAACAATCAAGGGAGCCTTGCTCTTTTGCTGATTTTCTCTTTGCTGGTTATAAATACATAGTTATTTCTATACTCCTCAGATATGTCACTATGATGTTACCGTCACAGTAAAAAGCTGTGCAGCCATCAACTCTTGCAAAGTCCAAAAATAAACACAAAAGGCATATATTCTGAATTAAATACTCCCATCCAACAACATTGGATTGATAAAAAGCAACAGCTTATCAACATTGCTGAGGTTTTCCAAATAGCGACAGGGGAAGGAAGGTTACAGAGTGTGTGGGAGCAGGGAGAGAGGAGGCTAAGAACGGGTGAGACAGTGATAATTTATTTCTTGAACAGTAGATACTCAATAACAAAAAACACAAACTCGATGTCAGCACATACCCCAAAAGACGAGGATTGTTCCGCAGCCTGATAGTTGGCAGAGTGCAATCATCATACCACAAATAAAAACCAGTACAATAGTACAATGCAACATTTATGTGAGTAGCATACCAAAAACTCTTGTATCATTGTCAAAGAGAGCCATTCATATTTTTTCCTTTCAGATGGGTTTAAAATCTTAGAGAATAAAGCAAAATAAGATTAATCTGTTACAGCATAACTAACCATGGATTCAATAAAACTGTATTTAGTGTCTCTAATATTGTTTTTGCTGATTTTATCATAGCATTTCTGTACCAAGCTTCTGGAATTTTTTTTTAAACTAACTTGCTACATTGTACGTCCCCTCTTATTTTTCCTAGTCTCTTTAATTTTCCCTTCCATATATGGTTCTTTCCTCCCTACATCCCAGGGCATGTCCAGACTACCTACCAGATCAGCGGGCAGTGATCAATCTAACCGGGATCGATATATCGCGTCTCATTTACATGCGATATATCGATCCCCGAACATGCTCCCGTTGACTCCAGAACTCCACCAGGGTCAGCGGCAGATGCGGAGTCGATGGGGAAGCCGTGGCCATTGATTCCATGTCGTGAGGATGTGAGGTAAGTCAAAATAAGATACGTCGACTTCAGCTACACTATTCCCGTAGCTGAAGTTGTGTATCTTACATTGACCCCCGCCCCCAAGTGTAGACCAGGCCCCACAGTCACTCCCTCTCACTAATTTTTTTTCCCCACACTTATTTTTAAATGCTCCTCCCCCTCGCCCATGCAAAAAAACCCACCCCAACAAAAACAATTGTCCTTTCACGTCTCTAACCTATTCTCCTTTATGCTGCTACATCTTTCCACCTTCATTTGTTTCTTTTCAATATCTTCCTACTTTCACTACTCTCTTTTCTATTGTTGAATGGACTCCAACATCTGTCAGGTGACATGACTGTCTGGGAACTCTACCTGCTAGTGTTACAGGTTATAGCTAAGACCACTGTCAATGAAAGTTCACAGGAAAAATTATTTTCTCTTTTTTCCATTTGTTTCCTTTGTGCTTTTGAAAACACTTTGCATAGGCATTTTCAGTTTCCTCTACTTTTGCGTATCTTTCACAGTCTACACACACACACAAAAATGTTTATTTTATGTTTATGAGTGCAGAAATTCTATAAAAAACACTGCAGAGTCTACTCCTGAGGGAATTCTGCTCCAAAAAATAAAAAATTCTTCGCCAAAAAAATTAAAAATTGTCTGCTCAATATTTTAAAATTCTGCAAATGTTATTTGTCAATAAATAAATGTGGCTCTAGCATGGCAGTGGGGAGCACAGGTCACTGGCTGCATTGAGGTGGGATATCACCCTGAAGCTCCCAGCTTTCCTGGTACAGGAACTTAGCAGTGAGGCTGCACCTGACCCTGGCACAGTGCAAGGGCTGGTCCTGCCCCAGAAATACCCTGGGCCCCTGCCCCTCTGTGCCAGGTGCACCAGGTCTGGGTGGGCACGCTCAGTCCAGCAGGATCCAAGTGTGGAGGGGCTTAGTTTGGGGGGATCCAGATATGGTGAGAGAAGTTTCTGTGTGGGGCAATCTGGGTGCAGACGCCTCAGGAGGAGATCTGGATGTACAGGGGCTCGTTGGGGTGTTCTGGGTGCTGGGACAATGGGACTCTGCAGGGGATGCAGGTGAAGGTGGTTGGGGCTCAGCAGGGGGTGTCTGGGTGTTGGGGTCCAGGTGATGGGGAAGTAGGGCTTAATGGGAGAAGGTGCAGTTGGTTGGGGATCAATGGGGTGGGGGGCTTGTGGGGGGGGCTTATCAAAGGGGTCCAGGTATAGGGGCTAGAGCTTGTCAGGGTGATGGTTTGATGGGCCTACTTAATGGGGGAGCCCCAAATTGCAGCTGAGGGGACGCCACATGCTGGGCTCCTGCTTCCCTCTATGATTCCCCTATCCCCTTTTTTCCTCCATCCCCCTTCCCTCATTCCCTTCCTCATCCTCTCACCCCCCTTCCCTCCCCCCCCAACCCTCTTACCCAGCCCCACTGTGGGCACTCACTGTTGCACAGAAAACAGGAAGGCTCCCAGCACACCGAAGGGGAGAACAACTGGCACTAGGACCCAGAAGGCAATGGTCAGGCAGCCTCCTTCTGCTGGGCAGATTTGAGCTTGCAGAAATTGGGGGGTGGGGGGACAGTGGTACATAAACCCATGTGCCCCCTCATGCCTCACCTCTGTTTGTGGGGGGTGAAATCCTAACTGCACCCATGGTCCTTTTTCACCCACCACCACCACCCCGTGCAGTTTCCCTTTGCTTCCCTACCATTTTCTGCAAGGAAGCACAGGAATTCTGTGAGGGGGCCCGTTTTCTGCAGGCAGCAGTCATGCAGAATCTTCCCAGGAGTAAGAATCATACCGTAAGTAGTCTAAATAATCCTCTCTCAGAAGAGGCATTCTGGACTTTCAAACGTTCAAAAAGGCAGATACAATCACTTGCAAAAGGAAGAGTTCTGTCTGCATTTTAAATCCCCAAACCCACAATTCATCTGTAAATACAGGCTACAAAAATCTGCTTTTAGCTTGAACAGGACAAACCAGCTAAGAATTAATCCAATGTGTAAAGTACATTTGTAAAAATAATCAAGATCATCAGAATATCGGCTTCTCAAGTGTCAGAACTCAGATTTGCTTTGCCACTCTTCTTTAAACATAAATCGCTTCATAGAAGAGACTTTATCTGGACTATTTTAAATGCATTTCGAAAGATATCAGCCTCAGCTGACAAACCATGAGAAAGGTTTTGATTCAGAGTGTCACAACTTGAAATGAAATATTTTGTTTCAATGTTCCAACAGAAAACCTAAAACTTTCACCAAAATCAAAATTGTCCTTCAAATTTTTTTTATTTTGCAGTAAATACATATCCTATTGAAAAAAAACTTTTGATGAAAAATTCCTAACCTCCTGTCTAGTTGGAAGACAGATTATTAATTGGGGGAAAGGGAGAGAAATATATTGTTCAAAAGGAAACTTATATCACTGACCCTTAACATTGGTCCCAGTCTTACATTCAGATCTATTCACTGCTGCACCTGTGCAGAGCCCTATTGAAGATGATACTCTATATGCAGGCACAGTAACCCACTTGGATGGAAGTCACTACAGGATTGGGGCCACAATTTGTAACTACATTCAGAGCACAGTGTTACAACTGGGCTAAGGAACTATTGTGGACAGGGCATGTGACACAAGAGAGCACATTAGAATGCCAGGGCTGCCTAGGGGTGGGGGAGGGGGGGCAAGTGAGGCAATCTGCCCCAGGCCACGGGCCTCATGGGGCCCCCACAGGAGTTTTTTTTGAGGCCCCTAGAGGGGGGTCCTTCACTCGCTCCAGGGGTCCCGGAAAACTCTTGCAGGGCCCAGGCTCCCAGAGTTTCTTCTACTCCGGGTCTTCGGTGGCAATTCGGCAGCGGTGGGGTCCTTCCGTTCCAGTACCCGCCGCCGAAGTGCCCCAAAGACCCATGGTGGGGGGTCCTTCCACCCTGGGACCCGCCGAAGTAGTGCTGGGTCTTCGGCAGCAATTTGGCGGCAAGGGCCCGCCGCCGCCAAAGACCCCATGCCCCCTGAATCCTCTGGGTGGCCCTGTAGAATGCTATGTGTAAGTGTTAAAGCAATAGTAAAGCCATTGTTAATTAAAGAGTAAACTGCCTTGCCTGAAACACAAGTGAGGGTTAATTACCCTGAAGTTCTGCATAGTTATGCAAAGCCTCAGTGAAGAATCACACAGGTGTGAAATAGGTATCCTGGATCAATGCAGCAGAGAAAAATTAAATATTTTGTTTCAATGTTCCCAACAGAAAACCTAAAACTTTCACCAAAATCAAAATTGTCCTTCAAAATTCTGTCCCAAGGACAGAAGAGAAAAGGGGAAAAGATTATCCATTGTTCAAAGATATGAACTCTATAATTCCATGTGCAGAGAAATGGATCACAATTAGCTTTGCCTTTAAACATAAAATCTCAGTTAAATGCAACTTTTACATGATTTGGAACCATCAACTTAACTTGTGAACACAAACTAGCCTAGTACAGAGAGACTCTATGATCTTATTCCTTTTGTTTTCCCTGTCTCCTATTGCTTATTGCAATCATTTGTTGCATCTTTTCTTAAACTAGACTGTAAACTCCTTGGGGCAGGGGCTGTGACCTCTTATGAGTTTTTGTAGCATCCAGCATAGTGCAACCCCAGTCCTGACTGGGGCCCTTAGATGATGCTTCAATACAAATATCAGTAAATAGTTGGGTTTTATTTATATTGCAACAAAACCATGGCCACTGAGCTCTTCAGAGTTGTCACTATACTGCCAAGGATGGAGCTTCTCAGATGTATAAGCTTCTATCACTTCAGCTAAAAGGAAAATCTCTGTTAGTAGTCAGCAGTATAGGACCTATGACTACTGATGAGTTCTGATTCTATCTGATAAATGTCAATAGTACACATACATAGTATTAGCACATTACCAACACAAGCACCATTCATGTTGTGGCAGATTGCACTGTCTATAGAAAAGTCTGCTGAAGAACAAAACCAAAGCTATAAGATCCTTGTTGCTCTGAGAGAGTCCATCAATCAAGAAAAGGGTGGTGGCTAAGGTGAACAATACTGTTGGTTTCAACAGGAAGCTTTATAAAAAGAGAGCACGGCTGTGGAAAGAACCCGGTTACTGTCCAGAGAATAAAAATGTTGGACTTTACGTTAGCAACCACTGGCAGTACTGCTATAACACAGAAGCCCCAAAATGCATGTCAGGCGAAGTTTCCCCAGAAAGATCAAGAGTTTTTGCAGAGGGAAGGAAAAATGTCTCACGTTACTATATGAGGGGTAAAGAACTACTTAACTGAGACCAAGTTTAAAATACAATAATAGCAGCTTATTGTTTTTATAAATGCAGTCATCTGCAACTAATTAGCCTTGTGTTTGCCAACTTTATGGACTCTAACATTTGCATTTAATAGAGGAGGTGGAGCTTTGCTTTCATATTATTATTACTTCAGATAAAACATTGAAAATCAGCTCATAATTTACAAGTGATAAACCAGTGATCTGACTTTAAAAATATGATTATGTTAAAAGATATTATTAGACATGGGCAGCCAGCCATCATGATGCCTATAGATCCAGGCAGAACCCAATGAGAGAAGGACCATCAAACTGCAGAATTCCTTCCCAGATGTGTGTCTGTCTTGAGTAATAGCCCTTGGGCACAGTTCCTGCTATACAGATATGTACCTGCTATAAAAGTACTAAACCAAAATCGTGGATCCAAACAGAAAATGGAAATTCCTCGCCCATGCAAAATTTCATGCTTTTTTTTTGGGGGGGGGGGGGGGGGGGAGAATTATCCCAAACCAGGATGAAGAGTCAAACTTTTTGTCCTATGAAATTTTTTTGGGAAAGAATTTCCAGAAAAATTCCATTCCAGAAGAACCAAAATGGAATTTTTTGGCTTCCTGGCTGTCCACCCAGAAGGCTCTTGTCAATTTCATTTTCTGCCAATTGCTAAGAGCCTGACTGCTGGAAAGGCCGAGAGAACTGGCTGCTCTGCATCCCTCTCCCATCTTCATCTCCCAACTATGGGAACTGGAGAGTAGGGGGTTGTCAGCCTCTCTGGCCCTGGAGCTAGGGGATTTTCTGTCTGAAAATTCCTGACCAGCTCCAAACTGCAGTTATTTTTTTAAATAACAGAGTTGCAAACAGACTGAACAAGGCTGATTGCTAAAAGGTTTGTATTTCTGAGATATTTTTTCATTGAAAAGCTTGTGAAAGGTGTTAGACGTTCTTCTTTTTCAAATGAACAGCTGTGGCAGATTCCCACCCAATCACACCAACATGTTCCTACCCCAATCAGGAAGAACCACTTTATAGGAAAGCGAATGAGGATCAGTCCATGTCCTTTAAATCCTGGTCTCTCTGCAGACACTGCCACAGAGTGCCAGTAAGTGCTGAACATGACAGTTATTTTATAACGGGGACAGCTGTGTTCTGTGAACTAGACTTGGAGTCACCACATCATTTTATGTAAAAACAACTTTCAAACTAACCCAATCTATTACAGTTTTCTCTTCAGTATATGAACATTAGCAAGGCAAATCTCTCAGCTGTCATCTGTCGATGCTGGAGATACAATTTTGCTCTTAGTCTGGCTAGAATGAGGATTTTGAGGTCGGGTTTGGTAGTTTATTAATAGAGCCAAGCGTTCAAAGGCTTTTTTTAAAAAATGCAGAACAGTTTTCAAGCTAGCTTCAGGGAGTCTGTAATGAGTAGTGAGGCAGCTCCAGCAGGGAATGATGCCAGAGAGAGCACGTACACAGAAATAAATATACTGGTGGAAAATACCCAGTGGAGGAATGGAGACGGTGAGCCACAGGCAAAAGGGGGTGGGGGGTTGAGTAAACAAGCTGAGCGAAGCCATCACTGCAGAACAGAACTACATTCACCGTGGGATCATCTACACTGGCAAATTATACGAAGCAGTAGAGCTGATCAGGAATTATTCCCAGGGCATTTACGTGAGATACGAGACACCCCCACGTGCAGGTTGCTGCTGTGCCTGATTCAGAGAAAGGACTTGAACCTGGGTTTCTCCCCCAGCCAGAATGCCGGAACCACCAAGCCATTGGCTATTCTGAGGTGCAAACACAGAGCAGAAGAGTAAAAACAGTGCAAGCACAATGCCCGTTGTAGGACAATAGCATGACTGATTAATTTGTGCAAGCTAGTTTATCAGCACTTCTTACTTACACTGGCACCGCAAGCACAACGTGAGTCAGCCTGGTTTGCAGCATGGCATAAATGGTATAAAGCATGGCTTTTAAAGTAGTTGCAGAAAAGCTGATCTTAGGAGTGCTGGAGGCTAATAACTTTATCCAGCATAGATAAGGCCAACAGTGTCACCTACTCTCACAACAAAACTACACAATGTCTAGTGTTTTTAAGCATGGTTTAAAAGTGCTTCAGGCTAAAACATTTCTATCGTACTTCAGTCATATCCACAACAGAAGGCTAAAAAGTATTAAAACCCTTAGCCTGGAGCATGTGTAGAGTGGGTCTATGGAAATTGCGATGATTAACAGAATGTTAAACTAAGCTGCCCAAAATCACCATTCACCTGACAAGCCATGGTCCAAAACTGTTGTCCTGTAAATAGGGTGATCTCTGAACATCCATTGTAAGAAAGTCTGATTGGGGCCTAACAGACTACGGGTATGTTTACACAGCTGACGTTAAAGCTCTGCCTTAGGCCATGGCTACACTGGCACTTTACAGCGCTGCAACTTTCGCGCTCAGGGGTGTGAAAAAACACCCCCTGAGTGCTGCAAAATACAGCGCTGTAAAGCCTCAGTGTAATCAGTGCTGCAGTGCTGGGAGCACAGCTCCCAGCGCTGCAAGCTACACCCGTAAGGGATGTGGTTTATGTGCAGCGCTGGGAGAGCTCTCTCCCAGCGCTGGTGCTCCCACTACACTCACACTTCAAAGCGCTGCCGCGGCAGCGCTTTGAAATTTCCAGTGTAGCCATACCCTCAGTGAGGGGAAAAGCTACCAGCACTGTAGCACCATCTACACTGCCACTTTACAGCACTGAAACTTGCATTGCTCAGGGGGGTGTTTTTTCACACACACACCCCCGCCCCGAGTGAACAATGTTTCAGCGCTGTAAGTGGCAGTGTAGACAAGGCCTTAGAGAGGAAAACTGGTGTTGTGGTTATGACACTGGACTAGGGGCTTGTCTACGTTACAGATTCTACAGTGGCACAGCTATGGAGCTGTAGCACCATAGTGGAGATGCTTTTCTGTCACTGTAGTTATTCCACTCCCTCAAGAGTCAGTAGCTCTTGGGAGGGAAGACTTCTTCCATCAACCTAGCAGTGTCTATACTGGGGCTTAAGTCAGCTTAACTACATCTCTCAAGAGTGAGTTTTTTACGCCTGAGTGACATAGCTAGGCCAACCTAGATAGAACAGGCCTCAGATTCAAATACATATACCAAATACTTCTATGTCTGTATTCCTGCTATTCTTTGGCAGTTGTAAAATGCTGGAATGATCCAGTCACAGTGCATTGTTTCTTCATTGTTGGTGGCTCTACTGTTCCAGCCTATTGTTTTCGTTTCTTTTCAGTTTGTTTTGCACTTTCCATGTGTTCTACAATTGTCTGCCTTCGAATGCAATCTACAGCCTTGCTGCATACAGTACAAAACAGCACATCATCATCATCAATGTGAAATCGGTCCTTGCCAAACTCAGTGACATGGTCTTTAGCGGTGATTTTTACATTTTTTGGCATCTTTTCATAACTTTAATTACTCACATCTGGATGCTGAAGTGAAATTTGAGGTGCATTAAAACATGTAACCTCTATATGCTGGAAGCATTTTAGTCCAGTATGTTTCGCTATGTAAATGTAAAGCGCATTCAAAAATCAAGCACGGGGGGGAGGGGCGGGGGAGGTTGTGCACACGGAATAAGTGACACTGGTACTTTCAGTAACATTTAGTTAATATATGTTATTTTTCCACAAAATGTAAACTAAAGATTCTCTCTAAAAATGAAAATTCTGCATTTTTCCATGGCAAACGGATTTCCAGGATCGCTGGTGATGAGGAAGACACAGAAGTTCAAGCACAATAACTGGATGCTGACGGGCATCATAAAAAAAAAAATGTCAACTTGTTGCTGGTGTTCACGTCACAACTCCATACTGTGGATTGCTGTTTCTGAACCCAAGAAACAAGCACTGAGTAGTGGGATCATACTGTAACAGAGGTTTGGGATGATAAGTAGTAGCTACAGAACTTCCAGATGCGAAAGGCCACATTTCTGGATCTCTGTTCTGAGCTTGTCCCAGACCTCCATCCAGGGCCGGCTCCAGGGTTTTTGCTGCCACAAGCAGGAAAAAGAAAAAAGGTGAGCCGCGATCGCGATCTGCAGCTCTACCACTGCCACTTCAGTCTTCAGCGGCAATTTGGCGGCTGGGAGTAAGGGACCTGCCGCCAAATTGCTGGACATGCCTCCCCTCATCACTGGCCGCCCCAAGCAGCTGCTTGCTGGGCTGGTGCCTGGAGCCAGCCCTGCCTCCATCATAGGAACACAAAATGAAAGCAACACATACAATGGAAAAGTAAGTGCTCACCACACTTTGGAAGCTTGCAACACTGAATTGCTATCAGTCAGTGGAAAATCAGTTTGGAGTTGGGTAGCAACAGCTCCCACTGTGGATTTCCTGCTGAACCTGAACAGCCCAAAAAAGGGCTATTAGAAGAGCTAACCATGGAGACCATTTTCACAGTCAGTCACAGTGGCGTTGCCTGATGCTTTTATGAAATTGTGTCTGCCACGTGTACTTAGATTAAATACAGGTGGAACTGTGCCTCCAACTTTGAATTCCATAATGCGTGGTGTAAAATAATAAATTCTCTGAGTTTCCAACAACACAGCTTTATTGTGTGCAAAACAAACAGGCAACAAAACAGAAGTGTAAACACACATACAAATAAAAGTTGTTGGTTTTTTAACCATAATGGAGCGAACTAGGCTTTAAAATCCCAAGTAAAAATAGAAGTAAACAGTGAACATTTATGTCCATGTATCTAAACTGTAGTAGGTTGTGGATACATATATGCTGACCTGTGGTTGGAGTATGTGTAGCTGTTGTTCTACTTGTTGTCCCTCAGCATGGAGTGGTAGAGGTAAGGATGTATACCATTTTACTACATGGTATGTTGGAGGTATAGGGAGCAGCGACAATGGACTTCTCCAAGGATAAAAGGTTGATGAGTCCAGAGCCTTTAGGTATGTAGGACAATAACGCTTTGCAACAACTGAGTTTGTTGCTTGAGAAAATCAATCATGTCCTGGTGCATTCCCCAATGGGTATCTCAGTCCTTTTGCCTCTCCTGCAGCAGTCACATACTATTCTTGGTTCATCTCCACGGTCACATTCACATGGCCCATCCAAAACTTGTGTTCATGGTTCGAGCCTGGAAAGGACTGGATGATCTTACAGACGATATCCTCCATCTTCTTTTTCCTCCTGACCTGAGTCAAGCATTCAGCACGAAAGGATGGTGCACCCCTCACGACCACTGTATCAGAAGTTGCTAATAAAACACAAACAGATACATCATTAGATTTACAGTCACAATAGAAAGGGAAAGATAAGTCTCAAAACTCCCTTACATTATTCCCATTGAAGCATCTCATTGCAGCAGTGCTCTGCAGCTTCTACCTTGGTGAATAGATCCTAGTGTGGAGATGGATGTTCTGTAGCAAGGCTAGTCACCCCTACTGGAGTATGGGCATTGGGAAAGCACAGTAAATGTTGGCACTATTTTCACAAGGAATGGTGATTTTGACTGGCATCTCACTCCTGGGGATGACAAAGGCACAGAGAATCCAGCTGCCACTGGATCCCAAAGCCACCTGTGCCCATATACTGCTGGCCTGTTTACTGAAATGGTGCCAGCCGTACTCAGCACAGCATGGCATGGGAAAGTCTCCTACTGCCATGCGTAAAAGTTTGACTGAAATCTCCCAAGAGGATAAAAGGGACCATCCCTATTCAGATAAACAAAGTAAACAAGGCAAAGATATAAAAAGCAACTCTCTCTCTGTTTGTTCTACTTCTAAACAAGCACAGGACATTAATTACACAATCTTCTTCAGATCAGTCTGTCATACAACGCTTTCTGAATGTATTCCCTAAACCTTTTATTTTCTGACATTAATCGGTAAAGCTATCAAAAGTCAATACCTTTGCTCTTTTAACGGAAGGGATGGGTGCCACTTTTCAGTGGGGAAGAGGGAGTTAAGGTTGAGAAAGGGAGAGAGGAGGTTTGAAGGGAAAGGAAAATATTATAAGCTAAATTAAGGAATAATGTATGTATACACTTACCCAGGCTCCCTTCCCCTTCTAACCAGCAGGCTCATCTGCACTTGCCTGGTGAGATTGGCTAGAGTCTCTCGCAGAGTTTCCAATGGTTCCTGGCTCGAGGCATGGTTTGCGTCCCCCACTGAGTCTCTTTCCTCCTCCTCCCTGTTCACAGCAGGGGTCTCTGCTTCAGGCTCCTCCAAAATGCCCAAAGTCATCTGTAGGGTGCTGCTGGGGTCACTGCCAAACATAGTATGCAGCTCACTGTAAAGATGGCAGAGCTGCAGGGCAGCACCTTTTCTCATCCTCCCTTGCTTTCACACTGCACTGCTGGTCATCCCTGTTGCAGCATCCCCTGTACAATCTGCATACAGGTGTCAATATTTCTATGGCTGTTCTGCAGCTCTGCTTGCACAGCCTCTTCCTTCCAGTGGCCCAGGAAATCCAACTTCTTGCCTGCTCCAGGCAGGAGAATATCTAGTAGTTTTGGGTGTGCATGGAGCTAGCACAGTCGAATGCACACAACAAAAGTGAGCTAATAGGAGCGTTCACCAAAGTGTGCAAACAAGAGAGGGCATTTCAAAAACACACTGGAGTTTTCAAGGGGGGGCGGGGGAAGAGATGGTTTCGGTGACCCTGGGCAGTGAAATTCAAAATTATGACTGGAGCGGTGGCTATCACAAGGATAGGGGCATTACAGGACAGTGGTTGGAGGACTTTCAGGGTTGACACAGCTAATGCATTCCCACTGCACTGACCTAAGTAGGTTGATTGTGGTTCTGCTCAGGGAGATGGTGTTACTGCATCACTGTTACAGGGTGCTTATGTCAGAGGGAGACAAATTGTGGTGTAGGCACATGCCCAACTAGGTCAACACAACTCAGCTTACATTGACCTCAGTTTTGCTATTTAGATGACAAGCTAATTGTACAGCAACTAACACAAGCGGACCACATATTCATTTGTGGCCTCTAGGTGCTATGATAATACAATTAACACATACACTTATTAAACATTACTTGGTTAATGCCTCTGGGCCTAAGGAGACAGGACCAGACCAAAGAATCTGGGAAGTAGCAAAGTCCTCCAAAGGTGTCACCTCAGGGTAGATGGCCAAAAGTAAGGATGAAAATGGCAAACAAAAGTACAAAAAGAAAAAAGAGCTGGTAGATCAGACAGATAATGCAGGATGCTATAAAAAGCAAAGGATGTCACTTCCCATCCTGCTCAGGTTTCAATTCTCTTTTGGATAACAGAGTTGGGGGTTGGAACTCTGGCCTACGTCTGCCTCCAGAATTTCTCTCGTTGTCCTTCTAAAACAGGGGTGGGCAAACTTTTTGGCCCGAGGGCCACATCTGGGTATGGAAATTGCATGGCGAGCCATGAATGCTCACGAAATTGGGGGTTGGGAAGTGGGAAGGAGCGAGGGCTCCGTCTGGGGGTGCGGGCTCTGGGGTGGGGAAAGAAATGAGGAGTTCGGAGTGCAGGAGGGGACTCTGGGGTGAGGATTGGAGTGCGGGGGGGAGGGGTGCGGCTCTGGCTAGAGGTGCAGGCTCTGAGGTGGGGATGAGGGGTGGGGGTGTAGAAGAGTGCTCCAGGCTGGGACCGAGGGATTCAGAGGGCAAGAGGGGCTTGGGGCGCAGGCTCTGTGTAGCGGTTACCTCAAGCACCTCCTAGAAGTAGCAACACGTCCCCTCTCTGGCTGCTACACAGAGGGGCAGCCAAGCCGTTCAGCGTGCTGCCTGGTCCACAGACACCACCCCTGCAGCTTCCATTGACTGCAATTCCTGGCCAATGTGAGCTGCGGAGGTGGCGCTTAGGGCGGGGGCAGCATGCGGAGTCCCCTGGCTGCCCCTACATGTAGGAGCCAAAGGGAGGACATGCCACTGTTTCCAGGAGCCACATGGAACCACAGCACGCATGGAGTGGGGCAAGCTCTGGACCCCGCTCCCTGGTGGGAGCTCAAGGGCTGGATCTGCACACCCAGTTCTGAAAATTAAAATTAAAACTAAAAACCAAATTAGAGGAAGTTTGCTAATCAGCCAGCCAGCTTTTCTTCCTTTCTTTGAGACCATTTCCTTTAGTCCCTCCACTTAGCTTCATCACAACCAGTCATTTAAGATGAGATTCCCAATTTCACAGTACAGGTATTTTAGCATTTTTAAGCTTCACATATTTACATTTTTTGGTTGTAAAAAAAGTCTTTAATGTAAGAAGCTTCTTTAAAATGAGACATTTCAGATGCTGCAAAAGGATTCCTTTTTAAACAAAAAAAACTTTATTTTGCTTTTAGCTTAAAGAATGAATCTTTTCTATACCCTAAAATGACTCACTATCATTGCTCCACCTACACTGTAACAACTACTGCAGAAGAAAATCTCATTGTCCTGTTTCTGGATAGAAGTAGTTTTCTATCACAGTTTAAACCTGGTTGGTTTTTTTTGGTAGAGTTGACAGAATCAAACTGTTTTAAACATAGACCCAGAGCCGGCCTGCAAAGTCAACGGCTGTGGCGTGACTTGGGAACACTATTCAGCTATGGTTTGGTAGTCTACAGAAAGAGGCTCAACCGTGTTGGCCATTAGTATGTTGCAACCAGTTCCAAAGTATAGATGGGACCTAAGAATAATATTTGTTTTTCCACTAACAGTCTCATGCTCCTTTCTGCTTTAACTTTCTGACTGTGATTAGGTCTAATTCTTAATCATCTGGCTGTCTACAACAACTTCAACGTTGTATTAACATTTGCTCTCTAGACTACACAGCCAGCCACTGTGACAGTGACATTCTAGTTACTTTGGATTTGTACACGTATCTTCTGCATAATAACCCACTGCTCTGAAAAGCAGGTTTCATGGCTGGTCCCTGCTTACACTCACATTCTGGCTACATTAAAGGAACTGGTGCTACTTCAGATCCACCTGGTCTTTCATATGGTGGCAAACAGCACTAGCCACAAAGGGTATGTCTACACAGCAGGTGGGAGAGTGCGCTTCCCAGCGTGGGTAGACAGACATGCACTAGTTCTGCTTGAAGTAGCCCACTGAAAATAGCAGTGTGAACGCAGCAGCATGGGCAGTGGCTTGGGCTAGCCACCTGAGCACAAACCTGCCTGATTCCTGGGTATGTATTTGAGTGGATAGCCTGAGCTGCTGCAGCCACACTACTATTTTTATCACACTAGCTCGAGCGAGCATCTCTCTGTCTACCTTCCTAGATATGGTATAATCATACCCTAAGATAAAGGGCTAAATCTAGGGTGAATTGATTTAAATCAAAGCAATTGAAATCATGATTTAAAATCAGCAAGCAGGAAACTTTGACTTAAATCTACTTTAAATGTGTTTTGCATTTGCACTTTTCAACTCCCAGTTGGTTTATTAACTTTGAATCAACTAGTCACTGAACTGAGCTAGTTGAATAAACTACAATGCAGAAAAACAAAGAAACAAACCATTCTCACTGCACCTGCAAAAGAGGATAGTGGTCTCAAAAGCTGATTCAGCACTTTAACAAACTCTGGTTTCAGGTGCTTAGTCAATCACTTCCACCAGTCACTGGTGATTTCATTTTCTTTAAAACTCAGCAGCAAACATGAACTGCTTAAATTTTAATAAATAAATTTAGGTCTTAACATACAAGTTGTCCATTTCAAATGTATTTTTAAATAGGTTGATATTTTTAATTTAAACCTGTGTTTCACTTAAATTAAAAAATGTGATTCTGTTTAAAGGCATTGATTTTTACCCACTCTGGCTGAATCCCACTAATATAGCATGCTAGTTACCTCTGAGAATCAATTTCTAAACTAATAGTAGGGATGGAGTCTGATCTCAAACATGGCAGTGCAGATCATTATCCACAAAAAACTGGGGGCATATTCTCTATACATTACTCTCTCCATCACCCATAGGAACCAGGTCATATACGGGCATTGGGAATGGAACCCAGATCCCCTATACAGGCACTAAGCACAAATACCAAATGATGAGAGAAAGGAGAACCTCAATCTTCACCTGCAATAAAGGAGTTAACGCTCAGTATTTTGATACAAGATGTATAATTTCATTTCCCCATAAGCTACAAAGAAATGTTTACGTAGAGCTTGATTCAACAGGATATGTTCCGTGTAACTAGGGGGAAACAAAACTAAAAGGTTATAAAGGCACCTCCCAACAAGGCTGAAACTAGGAGTGCTGACCTGAGAAGGCAAGCTCAGAATGACATTTGACATGAGCCAGAAAACCTTTCTACTTTAATGTTCACATAAAAAAAAATTATTAAACAAGGTAACTGGTAGCTCATGTCTCTTTATTTATTCATTGGCAAAGAATGTCAACAAATAAATGGAGATGAGCTACCAGGAACCTTGTTTAATATTAAACCTGCCTGATTAGAAAATGCTGCTTATTCTTGTTTCACCTGGACCAAATGACATGCAAATAAAGCAGAAAACATAAAATAGGTAGACAATCTGAAAGTACTTGTGACTTCAACTGTTACAGTGATTTATAAACCAAAAGAAGCTTTTCTGTATTAAAATAGAAAAATGTTTATTTTTTTTCCACGAGGAAATTCAAAATCAATTTTTTTGTTTTGTTTTGGCTTTGCCAAAGCAAAATGAAGTGAAAGTCTAAATCTGAAACAGGAAACTTGTTTCATTTCAAATTTCATAAAAAAACATTTAATCAAAATTCAATTTTCATGAAATATTTCCAATTTCCAACAAACCTGCATTTTCTGGCAAAAAAAGTTTTTTGATCAAATATGTCTCAACCCTTCTAGTCCTGAGGATTAGTTAATTTTTATAAACTCTTCCATAATGAAAACAGGTGATTTTTTTCCTCCATTGCCAGATAAAAACAGCCATACCTTAGTGCAAGGCACTTCCTGAAGATCAGTGATGGATAGCAGTCCCTTAGCTATGTCTACACTAGGAGCGCTTTACTGGTTAGGAATACTATACCAGCAAAGCACTCCTACCATGGACATAGCTGTGCTTTGCACTATGATATCTAAACCACTGGCCACAAACAAAACAAGCTATAGCAGAACCTCAGAGTTACAAAGACCTCGGAAATGGAGGGTGTTCCTAACTCTGAAATGTTTGTAACTCTGAACAAAATGTTATGGTGGTTCTTTCAAAACCTTACAACTGAACATTGATGTAATGCAGTGTGAAACTTTACTATGCTGCTTTCCCTTTATTTTTTTAGTTTACATTTAACACAGTATAATGTTTGCCTCTTCTCTCTCAGCTGCTACTGCCTGATTGCATACTTCCAGTTCCAAATGAGGTGTATGGTTGACTGGTCAGTTTGTAACTCTGGTGTTCCTAACTCTGAGGTTCTACTGCATATTGGCAAGAGTTCAGTTTTACTGGTATAATTGTCTCTACACTAGAGGCTTCTGCCAGCACAGCTGTGTTGATCAGAAATTACCCCTCTTCCTACTCCTGATTGACATAGCTACATCAGCAGAAGTTTGTAGTGTAGACACAGCCTCAGCACTCAGTTGCTTCCAGCTTATCACTCACTCCCAGAAAGTCTCTGTACTTTGATGGTTATTGCTTATACTGACTTGCTGTATTCAATAAAATATATGCAGTTTGCTAAAGCAACTTCTTAGTAAAGGAACCCCAGACACATTCCTGGCATAGCTTCACCTAATCAACAGAATGATAGCAGGGATTAATAGGGCCATAAATTCAGCATGTAGCAACATTCCCTATAAATTATGCAAGGAACACACACACACACAGGTAATTTAAGTCTTTCCTGCCTCCCAATCAGGGTGGTGCATTATAGGGATATGCAATGAACAATGTAGCATGTTGACTTAAACAGTACAATGAAATCAACACATCTGAGACATGGTTCTTTCTCGAACATGTGGCTTTTACCTGCTTGTTTGAATTCTGAGTAGCTTCATTTGAAAACCAAAGCAACAACTTCAGGGACACCTTCCCCTCACCTGAAGTTAAAAGGCAGACGTGTGAGATAATATGTAGTAAAAGGACAGAACTTGGGCACAAGCTACTAAATGCTCAGCATGTTTGGAAATCAGGGAACTCAGGAATTATGGGGAGATGTCAGCCACTGTGAAAGTAAAGTGCCTGAAACCACTATGACTTCTTGCTAAAAGCAGCTAAGTACTTACATTGACTCAAGAGCTGGACTTTGGTCAAGATTTTAGGTGACCACTGATATTTTTGAGAGTATAGTGTGCACATGCTAAAGATTAATATGCAGCCATATTAGTACCCTAGACAACTATGCAATTATGACCTTAAAAATTAAACACAAATATACTGATCAGCCTTCAGTGAGCCTAGGATTACACTGCATGTACGCTGATTATAATCAAAAGGACAAGGATATGAAAAAAACTTAGGACACTAATGTCACAGTTGCAATATTGGAATGGACTTTATTACTGATGGCTACAAACATATAGATACATGATCAGGGAGACTGAACGGTAAGGAGTTACATAAATGGTTTAGATGGGTTTCATGGTTTCAAATCCCTGTATATCTCCTTACACTTGTTGTTTTAAAATAGTAATCTTATGGACCAAATCGTGCTCACCTGTACTCCTATAAATCTCTCACTGAAGGCAATAATAAAGGAAATATGATTTGATCCTTTAAAGGTTTTCAGAGTTTTTCCTTGTTAATATAGTGAGGAAAAATGTAAATATGTTTGTCTTTTCCCCACCTTTGGCAATATTCGTTTTAGAAATTAAGGCCCACAGTTGTAAAAATAGTCTCTAATTTTCAATGGCCAACTTCAGACAATTAAAGGTTAAGTGTTATAGAGGTGGTGACCACCCATGAGGATATTTTCAGGATCTTTAAGACTCATACCCATACGTGTCTACAGTTGGGTATCCAACAATCAAAAGCACACAAAAGTAGAAGCCACTTTTGAAAATAAGGTTCTAATATCTAATTATAATCCAAAATTTCTGTTCAACTTCAGGTCTTCCAAATGTGTTAAATTAAAATTTGCCGTATTTAATGGGATAACTGTCTGAAATTGCTCTCTTTGGTCACCAAGGCAAATTTCAAGACAAAAGCTCAAATGTTTCTGAATTAAAAAAAGAACAGCTGATTTGGAAAAAAATTCAATGAACACTTTCTTTAATTGGCATTTTCTGATTCATTTGATTTCAACAAAATTTCTGACAGAACTCTGCCTGATTTCCTAGCAGATCGACAGCCTCATGAACTGCTGGGATGCCCGGATTTTCCAGGCTCCTGACTCCTCAGCGGCCTGCTTGGGAGCCCAACACTCCGGGGTAGCCCAACTGGAGGACTGCCCCAGAGCCAAGACTCCCATTAGAGCTGGGTGAAGAATGGTAATTCCATCCTGTGGAATTTTTGGGTTTTGTTCCAAACTGAAACTAACACAGTTTTCAAAAACTCTCTCTTCTGCACAACAAAATGACTGTTCTCCACAAAGCTCTTATAAAAAAGGATTTTTAAATATACAGCCAACCCTGACTAGTTGGAGGATTCTTCTCTTAGAGAAGACAACTGAAAGTTTTGCATGGATATAGGGAGTCCACACAAATCAGAGTGTCAAATCAGGGTCTAAATCAGATAAGATCTTCTTATGCAGCTAATGAAATAAAAAATACTATATGCATTACACAATGCTTCCATCTCCCAACCAATTACTAAGTTTCAAACTAGAATTCCAAGGCGCCTGTTTACACAATGATGTCCAAGGAGGACAGTTTTCCTTTCCCGAGCAGGCACATTAGATAAAAATTAAACTCATACACTGCTTCAAATAAAGAAATATTTGTCCCACACACAATTGCTATTCAAAGGTCTTGTTTTAATAGCATTTAAAAAAAATAGCTGTGCCCTTGATAATTTGTTCACATATGCCAATAAAAGCACATTGGATTAATGCCAGCATTCACCCAGCAGCACTTTAAATAAGTATTTAAACAGTTTTGAAATCCTGAAAAAAAATTAGCACTATTTTTTCTGCTAATCTTTTTATCCCTGCTTCATCTTCTCCTATGAGGATGGCCTGTTTTCACTTAGAAAGTCTTTGGCTAGACTGAAGAGCAATGTACACAGTGAAAGACAGGAACAATGACTGAAAGCTGGGTTTTTAAATGGTCCATTTTTTACTAGCTTCTTATTAAAAGTTAAGAACAGACTACATTTGCACTTATGAGCCATTTGCAGTGTTGCCAACTCATGATCTTATGAATTTTGCAATATTCCACATTCTTCTAATAGCCCGAGCTCCTGACGTAATTACATTACATTTTTTTTTTTTAAATAAAGTAAGTTCTAACCCTCATGGTTTCAGAGAAAAAATTGTGACCCAGCTGCACCCTGGAGACTCAGAAACCAGGAGGCCAACAAAAAAAGCACAACGTTTATTTTTAAATATAATAATTTTAAGAGAATTGTGATTTTTTGGACCTGACTCATGATTTTTGAGAACTGGGGGTTGGCTATACTGAACTTGATGCCATTGGACGGGCAGGTGGCTAAAACTTTGACCCCAAACCAATGCTGGCATCTCTGATAAATGCATACAAAAAAGTAAACATAAAAGCTATGTTAAAAAAACATGCAGGTTAAACACACAAAATTCCTTATCTGCGGTACTAACAACTTCTGATTTTTGAAACCTAAGAATTTTTTTTTAATTATATTTGCTTTTCACCATTTATACTGCTTACTTTTGGCTTCCACCCAATTATTGTTTACTTTCACGCAGCCTGGATGATGTGCTAGTTTCACTTCTGGTTATAGTCACTTTCATTTGCATATTCCCAGGTATCACCAATATGTACCAATCCTTGCCTTGTAAGCACTGCACAGGAATGCTTTTTTTTTTTAAATCATTTTTTAAAAGTTCTAATTCACAGTTTAAAGATATTATGGAAACATTGATGAACATTAAGCTTTGTGAAACCTTTATAATTTTCAAAATCTGAATTTTAGTCCTAACTGCCTATATTATTATTATTTACATTACAGTAGCCCCAACCACAAGTAGAGGCCCTGTCATAAACAGATAGTTAAGGGTTAATGTCTCTTTTACCTGTAAAGGGTTAAGAAGCTCAATAAACCTCGCTGACACCTGACCAGAGGACCAATAAGGGGACAAGATACTTTCAAATCTTGGTGGAGGGAAGTCTTTGTTTGTGCTCTGTTTTGGGGGGTTGTTCGGTCCTGGGACAAAGAGGGACCAGACGTAAATCCAAGCTCTCCCAATCTTTCTGAATCAGTCTTTCATGCTTCAAAATTGTAAGTAACAGCCAGGCAAGGCAGATTAGTTTTATTTTTGTTTTCTCAACTTGTAAATGTCCTTTTTTGCTGAGAGGATATTACCTCTGTTTGCTGTAACTTTGAATCTAAGGCTAGAGGGGGTTCCTCTGGGCTATATGAATCTGAGTACCCTGTAAAGTATTTTTCCATCCTGATTTTATAGAGATGATTTTTTTTACTTTTCTTTCTTTAATTAAAAGCTTTTTAAGAACCTGATTGATTTTTCCTTGTTTTAAGGTCCAAGGGGATTGGATCTGGACTCACCAGGGATTGGTGGGGGGAAAGGAGGAGGGATGGTTAATTTCTCCATGTTTTAAGATCCAAGGGGTTTGGATCTGTGTTCACCAGAGAATTGGTGAGGCCTCTCAAGGCTGCCCAGGGAGGGGAAGGTTTTGTGGGGGGGACAAGAAGTGATCCAGACACTGAAATTTCTGGATGGTGGCAGAGTTACCAGATCTAAGCTAGTAATTAAGCTTAGAAGTGTCCATGCAGGTCCCCACATTTGTACCCTAAAGTTCAGAGTGGGGAAGGAACCTTGACAGGCCCCATTGTGCTAGGCACAATACATACACATAGTAGGAGATAGTATCAGAGGGGTAGTCGTGTTAGTCTGGATCTGTAAAAGCAGCAAAGAATCCTGAGGCACCTTATAGACTAACAGACGTTTTGGAGCACCCACGAAAGCTCATGCTCCAAAAAGTCTGGATTCTTTGCTGCTTTCATAGTAGGAGATAGTCACTATCCCAAACTGCTTACAGTCCAAGACCCCAACTCAGAAAAGCACTTTAAAAATGCATTTTCTTGAACTGGGGCCAAAATAGAGAAGACAAAGAACAAGAGAATGGAAGTAGTATCCCCATTTTACAGATGGCTAGTGAGGCACAGAGAAATTAACCGGACTTGCCTACATTACCCGCTGGATCGATGGGCAGCGATCGATCCAGCTGGGGTCAATTTATTGCATCTAGTCTAGACCTGATAAATCAACCGCCAAGAGCTCTCCCATCAACTCCAGTAGTCCACCAGGGCGAGAGGTGCAGGTGGAGTCGATGGGAGAGCATCAGCCATCAACTTACCATAGTGAAGACACCGCAGTAAGTAGATCCAAGTATGTCAACTCCAGCTATATTATTCATGTAGCTGAAGTTGTGTAACTTAGATCGATCCCTCCCCCGCCCCCAGTGTAGACCAGGCCTTGCTCAGGGTCACACAGGCAGTCTGTGGCCGTTAGGAGCTGAATCCAGATCTCTTAAGTTGCAGTTCAGTAACTTAACCATCCTTCCACACCCAATGCTTGGCACGTTCCTTTTAGGTAAGATGTTTTGGGAAAGGGGGATGCAGAAAAGGTTAAATCAGTGGCTCAAATTTTTTTTTTTACTGGCGACCCCTTTCACATAGCAAGTCTCTGAATGCAACCCCCCTCATAAATTGCAAACTTTTTTTATATATTTAACATCATTATAAATGCTGGAGGCAAAGCAGGGTTTGGGGTGGAGGTTGACAGCTTGTAACCCGCTACGTAATAACCTCATGACCCCCTCAAAGGTCCTGACCTCCAGTTTGAGAACCCCTGGATTAAATTAATTTTGGTAAGATCCATACAGACACCTTAATCATAACTTGATAAAGCAGCACTAGATTAAAAGGGAATTTAGAGGACATTCTTCTCTAGGTAACATTTTAAATCTAGCTAAACTGGAGACCTAAAATACATTTGTTCCCCTCCATGGCATCCTCTTTTCCGAATAGTCCAATGTTTCAAAAAACTAGTGTGCAGCAGGTCCATGTGTGCATTTAGCAAAATAAATAGCTGCAGAAACATTGAGCAGATGCTGCAGTGCAGACACTTAGCTGTTCAGGAAATATCGCTTATCTAAAAATAAAAAAAAATAAAAAGATAACTATAGGTTTCACAAAATCAGTGTTAAAAATGGGGTTATAAAAATATCTTGTTCCTCAATCCACCTTCACAGAGAACAGTTTTGCTTACATATACAGCCAAATTCCAAACCCTTGCTCCTTTCATAAATTTATCATCCCTATCAGCACTACAATAGATTTAAAGGAGGAGGTCCCAAGTGAGCCCTCTCAAATGTTTTCCCAGTTAAGCAGTCCAAACAAAGCAGATGTCAACCTTAATTTTTTTCCCCCAAGGAGCCTGCCACACAAGTTGGAGTAACTGCAATTTTTTTCGTTATCTTTATATTGTCTTTCATTATCTCAATATTTTTCTAAACCTTGTCCTCTTGCTTTTTCAACTGTACGTAACCTCTTCTCCTTCCTTATATTGGTTTTTTTTCCCTCCTGCTTTATTTTTTTCCCTCAGCCTTTTCCTTTACTTATGCATATTTATGACAGGCCTTCTCCACAACGTGCAGTTAAAGTAGATTGTATCGATCTTTAAAAGAAGATTCTTCCACTCCTTTCTTACATGCTTTGGTGAGCAGTGAAACAGTTAATGCTGATATTTAAATTATCATGACTGGGAAGTGAATGAGCACTCACTGAAATGAATACAGCACTTCAGCACTATTGTCTCAGCTTTTCTGCACACTCAGGTAGACATCACTGCATTGGCTACATTTCAGTCACATTTTGAAGGTTTTCTTCACAGTCAAAATCACTGGAGACTGAGTTTCTTTTTTGTTTCTTAATAAAAGCAGAAACTCTAGGGAAACAACTGAGACCCGTCTGTGTCTCTCAGCTAATTTTCAGCATCCCACACCTCAGAAAATATTGGCCATGGGATCATAATCTTCTGTTTGGATCTATGGGCTTGTCTTCATTTCAGCAATTAGCGCAAGTGAGAATGCGAAACATCACTGGAGCTCCACAGAGTGAATTTGATTAGCAGCTGACCAGTTGTGCTAACTTGAGTTGGAGCTGCATCCCCACTGCATTACTAGCTCAAGTGTCAGAGGCCTTCAAGCTTCAACCCACACCCCCTGATGCCCAGCCAGCTCAAGTAAATTTAAAGCACTATCATAATCGAGCTAGACAGAGGTGTGTGTATGCACATGACAGTCGAGTTAGGGGCAACACACCAACTCTGCCTCAAGCTAACACTGCACCAAAGACAAGCCCTATATTACATTCATCTCACAATTAAGGCCTAACAAGCTACTTCCATCCACGTGAAAGGTTTTTTTTTTCTGCTTGTTCATTTTTATACAAATTTAAAAGCACAGAGGATAGTTGATGCTTGACTCCCATTATAAAATCAGTAATAGCTTGGCACCTAGCCTGTGAAACTCTCTCTCTCTGAAATGACACCTGAATACACTTATTCTCTCTGGCAGCGCTGAGTTTCTCTGCAACGGCCACAGGATCAGTAAGATCAGAGCAGTGGTTAGTCACACACAAATCAACCAGCTTTCCCTGAAGTAGCAGCTGTTCCAGCCCTGGTCAAACAGTCAGCACCAAGAGAATGCTAATGTGTTCAAGAGGTACAGTGTTCTTACTGAAGAATTACCTCACCCCAACAATGAGATTTTAAATGTGCCCCTTTCCTTCAGACAAGTGGTGACAAATGGAGAAGATTATCTCCTGAACTCTGTAGGAAACCAGTGGCTCAGAAGCAATTAATTAGGAGGTTACAGTAGGAGGGATAAATAGAGAGGTTACTGAATCATATGGAGCCATGAATAACAGGGTCAATTACCTTCTTATTCTGAGGGGTCGGGCACAATTAGTATCTAGACCAGCAGGCCAAGAAAACCGCCTCCATTTCCTTTATTAAAGAGAACATAACACGGTTGGAGTCCAGAACAACAAAGGCAGTAAAACTATTTGTCAACAAAATTTGCATGCTTTAGTTTGATTCAGATTTATGATTCGAAGTGTAGATAATCGCAGCTGCTGCCAATGACTCAGATGAGATTGAGAAGAGATACATGTGGTTGCTTCCTCTAACAGAAAGAAAAAACTGAATCAGTTCAGACAAGCCAAATATCATAGAAATTAGAAGTGGAGAAGCCATTTTAGGCCACCTAGCTCATCCCCTCTTCTGGTCCATGAGCTTTGTCTGCTCTACAAACTTCCACTGCTGGAACTCTAGTCCTAAGAAGCTACAGGTGCAAATAATCAATGTGCAAACAAGGCAGGAGAAAGTATTTTCTGCTGTAACCTGGAGAAATGTGTTGTTGACAGCAGCTACACTTGACAATTTAATCTCAGTTTCTACTCATATACACAGCAATTCTTGCACTGATTTGTTGTCTTTAAGTATTTTTGTATGTCCTAAGAGGTTTTTACAGCAGGAAAAGGCGGTGTTTCCTATTAACTTTGGTTTATTGAATTAAAATGCCTTGCATCCACACAATTCTTTTTTTTAATTAACTGGCCCCTGCTATTCCCCATCCCCATATTCCTAAACTGAAGGGACCATAAATGCACTCCAAATTCAAGACGACATAAGGCTAAAGCGAGGAATACTTACCTTTGACCAAGATTTTCACAAGTGACTAATGAATTGGGGTTCCTATCAATTCTTGGGTGCCAAACTTAAGACACCTTAAACAGGCCTGATTTTGAGAAAGCACTGAGCACTCACCCTCTAGAAATCAAGCTCTTTTAAGGTTGGCTCTCAGAAACTGGCCCTTAAAACCCTCAATTAACAGAACACAACACTGGATTTATTTATTTCGTTTTCTGAAAGTGCTTTCAGAGAGCTTGGTGATAGAACCCTCCCCTAGAATCTGTGCACTTTTTCAGGTTCCTAGCGCAACCCCGGGCATGCCCAGCACAAATCTCCATTTGGAATGTGGAAATTCCAAGAGGTGTTCAGACTCTGTACAATCTTGATTAATCCTGGCAGCTTTCCCTGCGGGCCCAATTGCTTTGTGAGCAGCAGTCTGTTGTTTCATTTACTTCTCTCAAGGTTTTAATATTTTGCTTTTCAGACAACTGTTCCTCAATTTGTAACTGCTATTTTCTTCTTCTCTGGCATTTGCTTACATCATAGGTCAAATCAAGTTAGCCAGAACCATGACAAAGGCAAGTTCTAACATGATTTCCCTGATGTGTATACACAGGAATGAGCCATGTTATAAACCAGCTTACAAAACCATGACGTTACTCATTTCTGTCCTGGCTAGATAATACAACAGGACCTTGATTCCACAGAACTTTTGGACAAATCCTCAGTGGGTGTCAATTGTCACAGCTCATAAGAACATAAGAATGGCTGTATTGGGTCAGACCAAGGGTCCATCTAGCTCAGTGTCCCATCATCCAACAGTGGCCCATGTCAGGTGCTTCAGAGGGAATGAACAGAACAGGGCAATTATCGAGGGATCCATCCATCAGCCAGCCTCAGCTTCTGGCAGTCAGAGGTTTAGGGACACTCACAGCATGGGGTTGCATCTCTAACCATCATAGCTAATGGCCATTGACAGACCTATCCTCCATGAACTTATCTAATTCTTTTTTGAACCCACATTATAATGTTGGCCTTCCCAGCATCCCCTGCCTATTAATTTCATTGGGTGGTTCTCGTGTTATGTGAAGGGGTAATACTTCCCTATTCACTTTCTCCACATCATTCATGATTTTATAGACCTCTATTATATCCCCACTTGGTTTTCTAAGCTGAATGGTCCTAGCCTTTTAAATCTTTCTTTACATGGAAGCTGTTCCATACCCCTAATCATTTTTCTTGCCCTTTTTTGTACTTTTTCCAGTGCTAATATATCTGTACACAGTATTCAAGGTGTGGATGTACCATTGATTTATATAGTGACATTGTGATATTTTCTGTCTTATCTCTCTCTTGCCTATTGGTACCTAACATTGTTTGCTTTTTTGACTGCTGCTGCACATTGAGCTGATGTTTTCAGAGAACTATCCGCATTGACTCCAAGATGTGCATCTTGAGTGTAACAATTAATTTTGGACCCCATCAATTTAGATATATAGTTGGGTTTATGTTTTCCAATGTGCATTACTTTACTTATCAACAATGAATTTCATCTGCTTTTGTAAATCTTCACAGTCAGCTTTGTATTTAACTATCTTGAGTGATTTTGTATTGCCTATAAAATTTGCTGCCTCATCCCCTTTTCCAGATCACTTGTAACTATGTTGAACAGCAAAGGTCCCAGTACAGATCCTCGGGGGACCCTGCTATTTACCTCTCTCCATTATGAAAACGGACCATTTATTCCTACTCCTTGTTTCCTATCTTTTACCAAGCATGATCCATGAGAGGACCTTCCCTCTTATCCCTTCACTGCTTACGAGCCTTTGCAGTGGGACCTTGTCAAAAGTTCTCTGAAAGTCCACATACACTATATCAACTGGATCACCTTTATCCACATGTTTGTTGACTCCCTCAATGAATTCTAATAGATTGGTGAGGTATGACTTGACTTTATAAAAGCTGTGTTGACTCTTCCCAAACATATTGTGTTCATCTAATAATTCTGTTTACTACAGTTTCAACCAATATTCCTGGCACTGAAGTTAGACTGACTAGCCTGTACTTGCCAGGATTGCCTCTGGAGATGTTGGTATTCATTCAGGAGTTCTGAAGGAACTCAAATATGAAATTGCATCTGGTCTTGGTGACTTATTACTGTTTAAATTATCAATTTGTTCCAAAACCTCCTCCATTGTCACCTCAGTCTGGGACTGCTCCTCAGATTTGTCACCTAAAAATAATGGTTTAGGTGTGGGAATCTCCCTCACATCTGCAGTGAAGACTCATGTTTAAAGGATGCCTTTTCATCTCTGCCTCTTCTACTCTGCGGTTGAGCCATGGTGGCATTTTTGGTCTTTTTTTTTTAAATAAAAGTTCAACGGAGTTATGAAAACTGACATCTTCTGATGGTCTAATCCTAATGTTTTAAAATAGGTCAGAACTAGGCTTTGGAGATGTATCATTAATTAGAACTCTGCCCCAGTGTGTCAACCAAATTCACATCCGTGCTATGCTCCTTATTATATACTTTCTTCATAAAGTGTATTATGTGGCATTATATCAAATGCACTGGAGTAACCCAATTACTGTAGATTACATTCCCTTTGTCTGGTAAACCAATAATTCATTTCAGCTTTCTAACCATTTTAAATTAGATCTACTATAACTATACAGCAGCAGGGAAGTTATGGTGACTTGCTTTTTAAAGAGGAGATATGCTGCACATCTTGTGCTTGGAATAAATAAAATATAATGTCATAATTTATACTTAACAAATATGATACTACTCCTATTCAGCATTCTTCCAATATTCTACTTGCTGTGATTTAGTGTACTCTAAAGGAGGAGACGGAGAGATCCAAAACAGAAAACAAGCCACCAAAGATATAAAGCTGGTGCCAAAGTGACCACAAATAATTTTCCATAAACCCTTCAAGCACACACAAGGAATGGAAGAAATCTCTCACCTGTCAAGTTGACTCACGTTACTGGCTTAGATCTAAGAAGGCTGGTACAGTCAAAAAATGGTAGTTATGCATTTTTCCCAGGACAGAGCACTGCACAGGATGAAGATAACACACTTCTTTCCACAACTCTAGGTTTGCCTGTTCTTACTTTTTGCAGAAGGAAGAGGTCCCACAACACCTTGTGCATTTGGAAGATTTTCAAGGCATGAGTGGTATTTCAGTAACTTCCAAGAAGAACAGTGTATTTTAGGGTACTTTGTTATGAACTGTGAAAGACACTACCTGATGAAGACACCTTTGGGCTGCAAGTGAAGGGCTGGTTGGACAAAGGAGTGCAGGGATCAGATCAGACCAAGAGTAAGGGGCATGACTGGATGAAAAGGTATTTTGAAAGGTATGGGGCTTGTATTTTACATTTGTCTGTAACAGTGAGGGGGAGAGAAAATTTCTCACAAGTGTATGCAAATTTTTGCCTTCCTCATCTTTGTAACCTCAGAGTTTCCCCGTCGTCTATTCTTGTTTTTTCTTTCATTTTGTCCTCCGACAAATCAGGAATGTGAAAAATCAACTCAATTTCTCTCCCATTTCCCACTTCCTGAATTTCTGTCACTCATTTTTAACATGAACATAAACAGGTAACAAGGTTATTTTTAATATTGGAAATATAAGGCTCTAAATATCAATTCATAAACAAAAATATATCTATTATAAAATGGTAAAGTGAAGCAATGCCTATTAGACAATAATGAGAATGTTATGGAATTTCCTAGAAGGGGAAGGGAGTGGCTGGAGCCCTGCTGATAGAGTCAGCCTGGCTAGTGGGTGGAATCAATTTGATGTTAAAGAAAAGGAAGTGTTAACTACTAGCTGGGCTTGGTTTGCTAGAAATGTAGAAGCTTCTGGAAGACAAGCATAACATCTGATAATGCAGTTCTACATAACATCAGCTAGACTGCCTTATTTTTCAGCCCTCACAGGACTGAGTTCAGGTTAATCCCCTTCTAGCTGCAGTCATGATAAAATCTGTTGGTCCATATTGCAAATGGCCAAATAGTACTTAGGGGTAAATTCCAGCCACACACATGAGCAAATGGTCCCTATCCAGCTCTGAATGAAATGGCTGGAATCTAGAGAGATCCTCCCAAAGTAAGAATCTGCCTTGCAGTAGCAGGGCTTTAAAAAGACACCATCCTTATGATCACTCACTGAAGTTGAAGCCCTAAGAAAAGGGGCATCTATAGGGGGACAGTAGGTAGGGAGCAGGGTACTCATGTTAAATGACAAATCTGATCCACAAAAGAAGAACCCTGCTGAGAAGAATTTACTCCCAACAAAGAAGAGTTCAGCTGGTTTCTCTTGTTACACCATCTCAGCTCTTCACTCTCACAACCAGCCTAAATAATAAGAGTGGATCATTGGACCCATATGCATTAAAAGAGTCCACCCTCTCCCTCACTAGTAATAACACTTCAAAAATGAGAAAACAGGATGGTGGGATAGACAAGGGAAAGTAATGAAGACACCAGTGCATGCAAGAAGTCCCAGAGGCCAGCACAGACTGGTTATCACCTCTCTGAGTGATGCACTCTTCACAGCTACAAGTAGAGCTTCCTCTAAAGCAGCAGTGAGCACAATACTGGGGCCCATGCTTGCTTTAACTGAAGAGGGCACTACAACCAGTGGAGCAACTTCAGCACTGCATACATACACATCACTGGGACTAGATAAACAAAGAGGAGAGAAACAAGGGATGAACAGAAGGACATGGAAACAAGAAGGAGAAAGACAACTAGAGGAAGAGACGAACACAGGGAGAAGAGACAAGGCAGGAAAGAGGAAAAGTGAATTAGTAGAAGGGTTTTTCACATTATTTCCCTCTATCTGCCACAGATCTCGCTTATCTCTCATCCATTGGAGAGGCTGCCTCAGGAGGAACAATTCAGTCAGCAAACAGAAGCAAAAGGGACTAAGGATTGAGTCAAAAATTAAAAAAAAAAATTAGTGAGCAGATCTCTTCAGTGCACATATGGGAATGCTGCTGCAGCACTGCATCTGAAAAGCAGTGACTCCGAAAAGATCTGGGGGTCATGGTGGATAATGAGCTCAACATGAGCTCCCAGTGTGATGCTGTGGCCAAAAGCTACAAGCAAAAAAAATTTAATGTGATCCTGGGATGCATAAAGAGGGGAATCTCAAGCAGGAGTCGAGAGGTTATTTTACCCCTGTATTTGGCACTGGTGTGACTGGTGTGTCCAGTTCTGGTGCCCACAATTCAAGAAGGACGTTGATAAATTGGAGAGGGTTCAGAGAAGAGCCTCAAGAATGATTAAAGGATTAAAAAACATGCCTTCTAGTTACAGAGCTCAGTCTACTTATCTTAACAAAGAGAAGGTCATGGGGTAACTTGATTACAATCTATAAGTATCTACATGGGAGACAAATATTTAGTAAGGAGCTCTTCAGTTTAGCAGAGAAGGGTATAACACGATTCAATGCCTGGAAGTTGAAGGTAGATAAATTCAGACTGGAAATAAGGTGTAAATTTTTGACAGTGAGGGTAATTAACCACTGGAACAATTTACCAAGGGTTGTGGTGGATTTCTCCTTCACCAACAACTTTATAATCAAGATTAGATTTAGGAATTATTTTGGCTGGCCTGTGTTCCATGGGAGGGCAAAGCAGATGATCACAACAGTCCCTTCTGATTTTGAAAGCTATGAATCTATTGGCAAAGCAGAATTTATTTATTCACAAGTCTAAGGATAAAGGAGGAGCAAATGTGAAGCAGTGCTGGTTTTGGTGCGTTATATGCACTAATGTTAATAGAAATCTTTATATCGCACGCTTAACAAAAAATATGCTCAAGCAAGCATAGTACATTGAGGCACATTGGAATAAAAAGAGTAAATTTCCCTTCATCGAAGAATATGCTTAACCAATATAGTGATGGGAGCTATAGAAAACCCTAAGATAAACAGACCGAATGTAAAATTCTGTACTTTTCAAAAACTGAATTTATCCATAGATATTAAGGTTTTTACAAAAGTTAAAAATTGTTTCAACATGAATGTACATAATGAGGCACCAAAGATACACACCAACAGCACTGAGATACACTTATTCTGAACAAGAGCATCTTGAGGACCTGATCATATCCCTCCCTAAAGGGAAAACTAGTATTTAATTTTCCAATGCTTGTTTATTCTCCCCATCATGCTATGGAAAAGCTGACCAATCATTAACCTAGCTATTGTTGCTCACCCCTTTTATTTTTTACCTGTCTGAACTCTTCAACATCATGAGAATCTGAGCACCCAGGCACACCAAGATAAAACTCAGAGGAGAAATACAGCGTGCACGCATCAGTGTGGTCAGCTGGCCATTTCCACCATGAGTCAGACTTGTCTCTAAATACCATGATAAATAATTTCTTTCACCCCAGTATGCTGTCACTATTCAGTAAATCCCACATCACATTACTTGAATATTAACATTTACAGACTATTCTACATCTCCCACAATATTAGTTTTGTCTGTTTTAACACATCTACAGCGTAATAGGAGATTTAGGAGAGTTAATGCTCACTCCTGGATTATTCTGTCTTACTGGAAAAGGCTCTGAGAGTTCATTCTTTTCTCCTTTCCCCAGTACTTCTAGTGCTGGGGTTCTCACCCTTTTGTCTTTCTGATTCCCTTCCCCTTCCCCTAAATATGCTATAAAAAACTCCATGGCCCACTTGTGTCACAACTGTTTTTCTGCATATAAGAGCCAGGACCAGCATTAGGGGGCAGCAAGCAGGGCAATTGCCAAGGACCCCATGCCACAGAGGGCCTCATGAAGCTATTGCTCAGGCTTCAGCTTCAACCCCAGATGGCTGGGCTTGGGGCCCTGGGCTTCAGCCCCATGCAGCAGTGCTTTGGCTTTCTGCCCAGGGCCCCAGCAAGTCTAATGCCAGCCCTGATTGGCAGCCCCCCTGAAACCTGCCTGTGACTCCCCCAAGGGGCCCCAGACTCCTGGTTGAGAGCCACTATACTAGTATATCTGTCATACCTACCAAACGGACCTTTTTAGCGTGAGGTGGAAGAAATGGATATTCCAGTTCCTATAATTATGTTAGACAAGGGAGTAAATTAGAAGCCTACATGTTATGTAGATTATACATTTTCAGAGAAGGCAGAGGAAAACCGCAGAACTCAGTAGCAGCCTCTCAACATTCAATTTGTAATTCAGAATTGAGACGTGTTTGTTTTGTATTTTGCTCCTAGATTTAACTGATATTTGTCTTTTAAACTACACACAGCACCTGCTGTGCAATACAATGAAAGAAAGTGCATATTATATACATATTTTTTAAAATAAAAAAAGGCAAGAGACTCTCTGGGGAGGGAATCAATTAGAGGTTAACCATCTTGAATGTGTAAACAACAACTGCCTAGGTTCACCCAGGCTACTGCAGCAAGTATACAGGGAGGAAGTTTAATTATTTATTGTCCATTCCAAAGAAAAGCTAGATTCCAAGGTCATCTATTGTGAAGTGTGAAAATAAAACATTAGCTTACAGTTTTATAACATGCTTGCCAGCACTTATAAATAGGAGCTGTAAAGTGGGTGGGTGGGGTGAGGGAGAATGAGAAATGCACTTTTAAATAATACACAGGACTAAGGGTGGATTTTAGGCAAGCTAGAGAAGTAAAAAGGATAAACATTTTTGCTCTTAAAAAAAAAAAGGATGTCTTTGCTAAATAGTTATACTTGGCATTCATGTGGCCTGGCAAGAGATTAACAGCATAATCAGCCTCCTTGCTGAGCCTCAAAATGAGAATTTATCAGGAAGATGTCAACAGCTTTGGAATAAACCATTAAACTAGAATTTTTCACAAGCTGGAATCCTAGCCAAGGCTTCTCTACAGGAGAGAAATTTAGGGTGCTAACCCTTTGCACATCTATAATGCACCTCTCATCCACACCTAAAAATGATGCCAACAGCACACAGGTGACCACACAACCATTTGGATTAAGCTTACTTTAAGTTTACTAGCTGCCACATATGCAGTCCTTCACCATACCAGGCTCCGCTGTTGCAATGCTAGCATGGGTGAGGACTGCTGGCGTAATAGCCCCCGTGTGCAAACAGTCTACTTGTTACCATCCCACAATGGGTGTTGGAATTGGAAACTGAACTGAAATTCTTACTTTTAGTATATTCCAAGGGTTGAGCTGGGCACTGTTATAATTATCTGTACCATTGCTTCATTTTTATTGAAGTGGCCACTGCAGCGGACAACCCCACACAGATTTGGGGGAGGAGTGGCAGGCAAACAGGACCCAAAGTGAGAGAAATAGCTTTTCCGGGATCTCAGATCTGTCAGCTATGTCAGACAGGACCCATTCCTGGACATGCAAAGAGACATCAATTACAACACACGATCGTGAATGCAATGGTGCAATACAGCATAAGTGTGGTTGCAGGGGAAAAAATGCAACCACAGCAGCACCACTGCAATCTCACCAGGTGCAGTGACCTATGATTCAAATTGTTAATGTACACAGAGTAGTCTACGCTTTCAAGAGTCATTAGTGATTTGAAGGGTCCTCAGTCTTTGAAGTGTCTCAAGTTGGGCTGCTAAACGGGCCTGATTTTTAGAAACAAGCAAGTACCTGCCCTGTGAGAAATAACAGGTCTCAAATTGGGCACAACAAAATTTAGACACATAAATCACTAGTCATTTGGAAAATTTTGGCCAGCCATCATGTCAGTTCAGCTATCAGGTACACCAAACATTTTGGTCATTTCTGATTTTTAACCTTTGGGATCCGAGTTCCAAAAGCACTTCATTTATTCATGAAGAATTTATTATTTTGTTCATTTATTTCTGAAGAAAAATGCAATACAACTTACTGGGAGCTAGATTAATGTTCTTTTCACAACAAAAAGCCTTCTGTAGCAAAAGCATTTTAATAGAATAGTCATCACCCTAGGCAGACAGTGCCTTATTTATGGCCTGTAAGGATAAGAGTAACAAAACGAATCCATGGTTACAAGGAGGACAAAAATTATGCAGTCCAGTAATGTAACCAGTTTAGAGTAAAACTGATACACACATACGTATCATTGTGACGTATAGTTCTTTAGATAGGTTTTGCTGGTTTTGCCAGTGAATGCAAGAGATTAACTATATTGTTACTGCATTGTTTTGGAATGAAAGTCAACCACCACAAGCAAAGTATTAAGGTGGCTAAAGTTCTAGGGATTTCTTAATCCCTACTTATACCTTTATTTTTTCACATGGTATTTTGTGCCCTTCGCGGTGAATATTTTTTCCCCAATGGCCTCGATTAAAAAAATGAAAACTGCATTATGCCAGCCAAGAGATCTAGCAAGCAGAAAATTTTAAAGAATTTCAAATTAGAATTATGTGAAACAAAAATTCTTTCCACACACACACTGCCCTGGTCTCTACAGTAATTCACTATGGTTAGCAATGTTTGTATCCAGTAATATGACTTTAACACTTCCCCCCCACCATTACCATCATCATCATCAAGGTATATCGCAAAACAATGTAGCCTCCTTGCAGATCCAATACCACTCCCCACAGCTATACACAAAATCTCTTCAGCCATTTACTGACCATGGGTAACATGGCCTATGCTTTCAAAGGTTCATGTCAATTGAGCCTCATTCGAGTACCAGCTTGGATGGAGGCCACTAATATAAAAACAGTGGGCTGTCATGGGTAGGGCTACCACCAGCTTTGCTCTCCTGATAGCTGCCTTTGCCAGCAAAGCTCCTATGGTTGCTGACTGCATACCATGCTCTCTCATAGGTTTGTTTCACTAGCTGTAAATGACTCATCAGTGACTCCTCAAACCAGGACTCTCAGCCAGTGAGGTCCAGTTGGTTCACTAATTCGGTATGCCTAGGGCAGGCTCCAGTTCAGGACAATCTCTCCATTCGGAACAGCACTGAAGCATATGCTCAAGTGTTTTCCTGAACTGGGGCCTTAATCATTCGTGCTTCAATAGCAGCAAAACAGCTGCCTGCACTGCAAACAAAATCAGTTCCCTAATCTACACTACAACAGAAAATGAACATTTAATACTTAGGCACACATAAAAGGTACATATTTGTAAAGCTCCATATACACAACAAAATGTTTAAGTGCAGTGCACTGATATCATGCCAAGTGTAATATAACATGAATTAGCTTTGCCTGTTTGGACTGGACCTTGAAGTGTTAAACCATGTTAAGGAACTGTACCCAGAGCCCATGGGCTAAGGCACGCTTTAACCCTGTCATACCACAATTCAATGTCAACTCACCCAAGCAGGAACAAGCATGCTTGAAATGGTCAGTCAGTCTAGAATTACAAGCGGGCGCTAAGGTGAGAACATACAAACCCATGGAAGACAGGGCCTAGGACAAGAAAAGCATGCTTTGCTGCTCAAGCTGTGTCTACACTTTTGCAAGCAGTAGCAACCTTGAGAGTGACAGCAAGGTCAAGCCGGAAGGGTATATTAAGTGGGATGTTGCAGGAATTGGTCCAGTTCAATATCTTCATCAATGATTTAGATAATAGCATAGAGAGTACAAGTTCGTGGATGATGCCAAGCTGGGAGGGGTTACAAGTGCTTTGGAGGACAGAATTAAAATTCAAAATGATCTGGACAAACTGGAGAAATGGTCTGAAGTAAATAGGATGAAATTCAATAAGGAGAAATGCAAAGTACTCCACTTAGGAAAGAACAATCAATTGCACACATGCCAAATGGGAAATGGCTGCCTAGGAAGGAGTACTGTGGAAAGAGATCTGGGGGTCATAATGGATCACAAACTGAATACGAATCAATGGCGTAACACTACTGCAAAAAAAAAAAAAAAAAAAAAAAAAAAAAAAAAAAAAAAAAAAGCGCAAATATTCAGAGTTGTATTAGCAAGAATGTTGTAAGTAAGACACAAGCAGTAATTCTTCCAATCTATTCTGGGCTGATAAGGCCTCAACTGGAGTATTGTGTCCTGTTCTGGGTGCCACATTTCACGAAAGATGTGGACAAATTGGAGAAAGTCCAAAGAAGAGCAACAAAAATAATTAAAGACCTAGAAATATGACTTATGAGGGAAGATTGAAAAAATTGGCTGTGTTTAGTCTGGAGAAGAGAAGACAGACAGGACATGAAAACAGTTTTCAAGTACATAAAAGGTTGTTATAAAGAGGAGGGAGAAAAATTGTTCTCGTTAACCTCTTGAGGATAGGACAAGAAGCAAATGGGCTTAAACTGCAGCAAGGGAGGTTTAGGTTGGATATTACGAAAAACTTCCTGTCAGGGTGGGTAAACACTGGAATAAATTGCCTAGTGATGTTGTGGAATATCCATCACTGCAGGTTTTATAAGAGCAGGTTAGATAAACACCCATCAGGGAAGGTCTAGATCAGCAGTTCTCAACCAGGTGTCTGGGGCCCCCAGGGGACTGTGAACATGTTTCAGGGGGTCCGCCAAGCAGGGCTGGCATTAGACTCACTCAGGCCCAGGGCAGAAAGCTGAAGCCCCGCAATACAGGGCTGATGCCTGGGACCCTGAGCCCCGCCACCCAGGTCTGACCCTGAAGCCTGAGCACCTTACTTTCGCAGGGCTCCCTGTGGTGTGGGGCTCTGGGCAGTTGCCCTGCCTGCTACTCCCTAACGCTGGCTTTTATACGCAGAAAAACAGTTGTGGTGGCAAAGGTGGACCATGGAGTTTTTACACCATGTTGGAGAGGCCTCAGAAAGAAAAAGGTTGAGAACCCCTGGTCTATACACCATGTTGGAGAGGCCTCAGAAAGAAAAAGGTTGAGAACCCCTGGTCTATAATACTCAGTCCTGCCTTAAGTGCAGGGGACTGAACTAGGAGATCTCTCGAGCGCCCTTCCAGTCCTATGATTCTATACAGGAACACTCCCCCTCTCCCCCATTTAGATAGTCTTAGGAATTTTGGTAATTGTATTTATCAATATAATTTTACATGCAGTCCTGCATAATAGTTTTTAATCTCTAATCTCTTTTCTAAAGGGAAAAACAAAAATACCTGTTTTCTTCTTTTTTTTTTTTTTAAAAGGACAGGAAAAGTAAAATAAGTTACAAACAGTAGAAATTAATTAATCTTTTATAAAATGAGAAATTTAACAAAGAAACTAATTTTTCTCATAAGGTTTAAGACATTCTAGAACATGTATAAGCAAATGAACATTTGTTTACTCTAAAATGTTACATTGTTATATTCCAGAGGAGCAATGTATTCCTCAGGTCTGTATAATCTTTTATATGAGAGAGTGTTCACTGCTTAGATGTAGGACAATGCACCAGCCATGCCAAGCTTGTGTGACTTTATGAAATTCAGAGAAACTCTTTTTTGCATGGAATGGGGCTCTCTTTTCATGATAAAAGAACAGAACCAACCAGTTTCTGAAAGGTCAGGTAAATATCGCTGTAAGAGCAAGACACATTTACACATGTCAATATATTCTATTCTTTATTACTATGAATATGTCACCCCTGTAACATGTCAGGAAGGCAGATAGGGAAGGGACTGAATAGAAGCAATCATTCATCTAGAAATAGCAAGCTAGTTAGTGGTTCTCAAGCATTTCACATTGTGAACACTACATAAATTAGAGACTGTCTGATAGGAAATTTCCTATCAGCCTTTCCAATTTCAGTCCTTTTCCTGGGGAAACTATAGAGCTCTGTCACCTTTAAATAGTAACAATTTATTAGGCCTGTATTAAGGAGACAAAATTTAAATCAGCTCATTTAAAAAAATCAATGAATGCAGCTGAATATTTACACCTTGCATGTACGACTTCACATTTCTTAATACAGTCTCAAACTCTCTAGGGGCACAAACGTGTTTGTATAGCGCCAAACAATGGGGCCCTAATCCCCAGGGCCGCTGGACACTAGTGCAATTGAAATCATTCCTACTTCTCTCATATCTCAAGGTCAACTATTTATGGTACAGTTCCACCCTCCAATTTTAGCACCCTTTAGCAATTTTGGCCACAGTTGAATTCAAAGCAAAGAAACTCCTGATTACAAAACAAATGTAATGGGCACAGAAGATAGAGAGAGGAGCTGGGGGGGAGGGGGGTTATTTAGTTTAACTTGTCAAAAAAGCCCCTGAAAACCCTAACAGACTCTAGCCAGCAGGAAGTTTCATTGCTTGAAGACAGATATTTCACCTTTGTGACAAAAGCAGCTCCAGGTGCCAACAGATGATCTGTGGCCCTTGAGCCAGTTTGAGAACACTACAGTAGTCAGTGCTGTTGGTTAAAGGGAAACTTTATAGGCTGTTGGGTCTAAAGTTTGAACAACCTTTCTTGTATGTCTTTTCCTCACAAATGAGTTTTTAAGTATCTTTCATTGTTTATGGGTGTTTTTCCAAGGAAACCACAATGCTCCAAGAGTACAGGCCGAAGTTCTACTCTGATAAATAGATATATAAAATAGCACCGTCGCACTCGGATCAGCTCCCTGTTGATACTCAAGAGCAGATGCTGATTTTAGCGACACAAATAAGACTGTACTACATATTTACTTGTTAGCAGAGCAGTACCAACACAGCTACAATTCTATTCTCTCTTGTATAAACAGAACTGCTCTCATTTCCATTTCCTTGTACAATCTATTAGTTACAGCTGTGCAACCCAATGCAAAGTAATGGGATGTAAAGGTGTCATGAGAGCACGATTAAATCAGCAGAAGCTTTACGATTTGTGATGATGCCCAAAACAAAGAGAGCCCCGCATGACTCTCAGATGCCTAGGCGGAGTCTGCAGTTACATGGAAGCTGAGCATACTTGATCTGGAACCATCAAGACACAAATATGGAACCTCAAAATGCCTTTTCCACATAACTACTTTTCAAAGTAGTTCCACAGTTTAAGTCTGTTTTTTTTTCCCTAGAAGAGAATAAACCCAGGGAAGCAGTTCAAAGGAAAAACCTCACAGTAACAAGCCAACACACATGAGTTGGAAGAAAAGATCTGGTAAACAGTTTTCAGTGCCAAACTTCTAAGGTGTTCTAAGCTCTGAAAAACACATTGACACTATCTTAATAGAAAGAGGGGCCTGGCAAAAGTATGACATCATGTAATATTAACCAAATGTTGGGACTTACTTTATTTAAAGTACTGGTTAGTTAATGATCCCAAAAGGAATTGGCAATAAAAGCTTGTGGTATTATAACTGGCATCTGTTAGTATTTTTTCAGTGACATACATAGGAAACATTAGAAAGGGTAGACTGAACTTGAAAATGAGGAATTCATATTTGGAAGTGTATTATGACCCTTAATAATAGGAATACATTATTGGGTTTGATGTCCAGCCTTGGAGAAAGAGCAGGTAGGGAAGTTCAAAGAAAGGAACCCATAGTGGCAGAAGTCTACTGAAGAATTTAGAGGTTTGATAACTACATTTTCCTGGATTCAAAAAACAAAACCAAAAGCTATCACTGGCAGTAGATTTGGTGCACATGAAATGTTCTGGCTTGACAGTGCTGATGACTGAAGTCTTCTATTTATCCACAAACAGGAAGCGCATCCCCCATATTTATTTCCTAATGTGCCTGAATCTTCCTTGCCACCTTGGTTAAGGGCATGTGTTATCCCATGCCAGCTCTCTATTCCCTCAGGGAGTCCTCCAGCCATAAGCGTGTCAAGAGCTGAGATTTATAACAAAACTAAGTCTTTAAGTTGAGGCTGTCTTTTACATCATATGGTTACATTAAAAAGCATAATAATTTTTATTTACCTCCACAGTTCACTTTTAAGAATTCAGTCTCCATGTCTATTAATACTTGACCTCTCTTCCAAAAACTACTAGAAAGAGTTCTAAATTAGCATGAAAAGTGATGTGCCCTAATGAGGTGACAAATGCATTTCATGTTAAGCCACCGAATAGCCAGTCAAAAACCAACAGCATGGACACTAGAAATGCAAGGCCCTGTGTTGTTACCATCTTCAGAGCTATCCATTCTCTCTGTAGTCCAGCTTTTTATGAAGCAATTGACTTCAAACTAAATATTTTCCCTGCCTACGTGATGGCAGTGTTTGAACATGAGGGCAGGTTAGAAAAACACTCGAGTCTTGTCTAGACTTCAAATGTTTGGTGGCATAGCTATGCTAGTAGAGGTCCTTAAGGTAGAGGCAGTGTATGCTGACAGAATGAGTATCTCCCTGATCATTAGGCAAGCCAAAAGAAGCAGTCTTTTGTCAGCATAGTTGCATCTACACCAGGGTTTTTGTGGATGTGATTTTTTTCCACACTTCCCGCAAACATAACTATGCTCAATAATGTATACTAAGCGTCATTTTCAGTGTTGACACATTTTAATTTTTAGGTCAAATATTTAAAAATGCTGCTTTGTTAATTGCTAATAAAAGTTTCATTCAGTTGCTGTTCTGTCAAGTTTGTGACTTTGTATGGATTTTGGGAGTTGAAACTTAGTTAAATGCCTACAACGGATTAAGTGTCATTCTGTATAACATCCCACAGAAGGCTAGAGAGAGGTGACATGGTAACAGACAGGTGAATAAGTGCACTATGTGATCATTTATATTTTCAGATGCCTCTCCATTTTATCACATGGATATCACTTACATACATGTACATATTTTGTGTCTCTGTGCACACATTTTATATATATTCATATAAAACATACAGTTATATTCATTTGGTCTGACTACAATTAGCACTTGATCAAAATAAGTCATGTTCACTGAATTACACACCAGGAGGAAAATGTATTACAGTTCATTGTATGGTTGAAATGCAAGAAAACAGCTATCATCTACTATTTGCAAATATTTAAAAACAAAACAACGCAAAAATGCACATTATGAGCTTTGGATCTGATCCTATGTGCCTAGACAGCAGGGAGAGTAACACTTCTTTGACATTAGCTGTTACATTACATCATCTTTCTGAAACATTGTCACCTGGTTTATTTTGCCCCTCCTGTGCTCTGAGCAGTTACATTAAATGCATCCACAGGAGGCATATTCTTATTTCACTGCTTCTCTCACAGATAAAGCCTTCCCAGGCTCAGGGTATGGCTACACTTGAAATTTCAAAGCGCTGCCGCAGCAGCACTTTGAAGTGTGAGTGTGGTCAGAGCACCAGCTCTGGGAGAGAGATCTCCCAGCGCTGCATGTAAATCACATCCTCTACAGGTGAGGCTTTACAGCGCTGTATCTTGCAGTGCTCAGGGGGGTGTTTTTTCACACCCCTGAGAGCGAAAATTGCAGTGCTGTAAAGTGCCAGTGTAGCCAAGGCCTCAGTTCATGTGCTCTCAGCCTGAAGGCATGTGTTAGACTAGTTAGGAGAAAACATCCCTCAAAATCCTAGAGGGGCAAGCAGTAGCATATTGTTTATTTCCATTAATGTGCAAAGTAACACCAAAAACATTTTGCCAGTTCTCCCAGCACAAGGGGAATAAGTAGCACTAAGCTTTCTGTCTCTGTATCAGCATACATTGTGACTCAATTTTTCTTTATCATTGTCCTTGTTTTGGGTTAAAGATTTTAACTTCTTGAAGGATGCTACATCATCAGTTGCTACTCCAAGGCAACACAATTACATGTTGCTTGTATGTTATCTATCCTTGTTTGTCTGGCTGCCTTAGCTAATTAGATTGTAAATTCTTTCAAGTGCATGCCATCTTTTATTCTCTGTTTGTATGGCACTGAGCACAAGGGAGCCCTGATCTTGATTGGGAGCTACACTATTAGCATGTAAATACATTTGTCACATTGAGCACCCCTGTATTCCCACCAGACACACTATTGTAATAATCTTTGTACAAAATATGCCTGCTGAGGTATCAATTGAAAGCTACTAACTCATTGGTCATTCATATTCTTGTGTGATATATGTACGTGACGGGTATAAAGAGTTATATACATACACTGGAATTATGACTGAAGTGTGTGTAAACCAGGTATGTCGGGGGAGCTGTTAAACAGGGCTGTCCTAAACAAAGCAATGTGTGTTTACCTCAATTTACATATAAGCAGTAAACAGCACCATCAAGATAGCAGGAGGAGTAGATGGCAGGAAACAGAATAATTTGCATTACAGCAAACACAAGTGGATGAAGAAAGAGCATGGAGCTTCCTTCACCACCAGCCTCCATGTTGCCTTCTTCACAGCTTGAATAAACTTTACTTTGAGGGGTAACCCTTAGAAGAATCCACTTCAAAGGTTGATTAGCCTATAAAGACTAATTGGGAGGGACTGGACCTCAAGTGATAGGGAATTGAATCAATTGATTGTATATAATATTACTGTGTTATAGAAGTGTATAGCGTATTAACACTTCATGAGGAAATATGGATATTTAATGATATGTGGCCAAAGAGGGAGAAACAGGTTCCTTCCCAGAAAGGCAAGAAGGCAGCTATTTACTTGTCTCCTGGGTCATTGGCTTGCAACCTGTGGTCTGTGGACCTCTGGGGGTCCGCAGACTATGTCAGATTTCTAAAGGGGTCCAAACCTCTGTTTGAAATTTTACAGGTCCACAAATAATTAAAAAAAAAAAAAAGTTGAAAACCATTGTCCTCTGTAAATTAAAAGCATAGTGGAATCAAATCAATGGAAGCCCCATTTACAATACAAGGTATGGGAAGGTAGAGAAGAACAGCATTAGGCCACCCTGCCTCTTGAAACAAAATTATTGAATTTTGGAAGATATAAGCAAAGACAGAAGCCATCTTTGGCATCCATCACTAGACAGACACAAGGGACCAGAGCTCTTGCAAGCTGAGATGGGTCCCTCTATTAAGTGGGGACTGAAGTCGCTGGAAACTGAATACAGGGCAGAAACCTACTTAGGCAAACATTGTACCTTGCTAGATTAACTTTTAGAGACTTTTGGATACACATTTTCACTTTTATTTGCTTGCAACCATTTCTAACTTTCTCTCTTATGCTTGAGCTCACTTCAGATCCTATCTTCTTTTGTTAAACTTGTTTTACTATTAATATGAACCAACAGTGCTATGTTTAAATTAAAGTTACTGTTAACTCCAGTTAGTGTGGTAAGCTGGTGTGTTTTGTGTCTTTAGAGGAACAAGCGAACCTTAGTTCTTCCCTGAACTGTCCAGGAGAAGGCTGGCCTTTACAGATCACATGGTTTGGGGAAAATTTGGGATTGTGAGTGGTTATAACTAATGGTGGAAGCCAAAGCAGGGCTGTAGACAGGCTGCTGGGGTCAGAGCTGCTGAACTAGGGCTGTCTAAGCACACAGTCACTCAAGGTGTGATCCTCCTGCTTTTAGGCTGGTTGGGAGCATCCCAGGTTGGGAGCTACATCAGCAAAGCACTAAGAGGCATGCAGGGTTGCAGGGCAAGTGATGACATAACCCCTCACTAGTCTGAATTGCACCCACCCCCAAACTGAGAAAACATTAAAACACTGCAACAAGCCAGACAATGCAAAAACCTATCTTCAAGCCCAATGCACCACTTTGCCAGTATGTCAGAAATAGTGTATATACAAAAGTCTTCACTTTTATTCTAACATAATCCTTGGATCACACAAGTTCTCAGCCAGCTGTCCGCACAAGCAGCTCCCTATCCTACGTTCACCCTCAGGCTTTTTTCTTCCCTCTCAGCCCTTCCTACTCCTTGAACATTTTTTAAAAAAAATTAGTGTGTGAAGGGGTTAAATTTGAGAAAATAAGCAACTAAATCTAAAGGCAGAATAAAAGGTTGTCTGTCACCTTTATTTCATATTTCCAGATCCTACTGTGCTTAGTATCTCAGATTTCAAATGTGGTCCCACTTTAGAAAATGACTGAAAATCTATCCTTTTGGGATTCCATGTTCTGTATCTCAATGGTTTTCATGACAGACGTGATAAAGTCATAATCAAAAAGATGTTTTTTCCCCACTTAACTGCCAGCCCTACACACTCAGCGTGGTCTCAGATTGAAGCTAGGTTGTAATATTCCACTTTGGGGTGGAAAAGGAGGCAATCCTGGGAAAAAGAAGTGAGGACTTTATCCATCAGGTGGGGTCTTGATATAGCAAAACTAGTGCTTACTTTGTAGCAAAAGATGTTACGGGGCTTAAGCAATTAGGTGTCGAGGCTATGAACTGCCAAGCCTAGAGGTGCCAGGGCTCGGCCATGGCGCAAATTAAGCACTGAGCAAAACTCCACTAAGTTCATCACACAGGATTTTCTGCACTGTAAATTTGACTGATTGCTTGCTTTATAAAAATCTATTTAGGACCTTCTGTTTAGAATCATGACCTTTTTCAGCCACTAACCCAAAGGTTTTAGAGTTTGTCATTTTGCCAAAATAGCAGTCACCAACATATGCACACTCCCTTCAATGTTCACGACAACTTCATTAGCAAAAGTATTTTTAAAATCACAAAAAATTCTTCTTCTTCCATTGCACATGCACATAGATCTGTTACTATAGAAGGATTTTGGTTTAAAATATTATATATAAATAAATAAGAGCCTCATTTGTATCCATCTTTATAAACCATACGTCTGTTGCCTAGAGCTTTTCAAACATATTTGCTTAACATAAAAGAATGACAAAGGCTTTGAAAATACGTTTAAAAACAGATGCATCAAATTTGGAGTTTTAACAGCCCTTAACAGTCCAGGCACAAAAACGTTAAATACAACAACTGCTAAACCAACTCCCGATGTTTGGACAGCTGTCTGAAATAGAAGGTTACCAGCTTGCTCACCTGTGTGTGCTTAAAGTAGTTGAAAATGGTGACTACTTCTTCCTCCTCCCTTCAGCTAAATAAAAATAATTACCTGTTTTATCTGTGTTGTCTCCTCACTTAATCATGGAAATGAATAGCCAGTCTGATTATTTCTTGTAATTATGTCCCACACAAATGCCATTAATATGCAGAAATGGTTGAGAATATAGTGTTCCTTGAAACACAGTGGTAGTAAGTTAACCTTTAAAGAAAATGCTAGAAACTTTGGGAATCTGAAGATTTTTCCTCCCTGCAAAGGGGCGGGGGAGGAGGGGAAAGAGGTGGAGTATGGTGCTTTTTTTATTTGATTCTTTAAATTCTACCGAGGCACTTACACGATTCCCAACACTGTACTACCTGAGGGCCTCACACCATTAATTAATTTAAAAACAGATCACCACTGTGACAAAAGGGAAATAAGTCTGTGTTACCGATGGCAATATAGGAGTCTTAAGAGGCAAAAAACTGACATATCTAAGGTCAAACAGAAAATCTGTAATATAGATGGGAACTCAACCCAGATCTGACATGTACCTGTCCAGTGCTTTAACCACAGACCATTCTTGAAAACCTAAGATGATTTAGAATAAAAGGTGTGCTGATTCAGGTTTGGCCTACCATGTTCTTCATGAGAAGACAGCTGATGACTGGGCTGCTCACTAGGTTAAAAAGCAAACAAATTTTATTTTAAAATCTGTTTTCTCAAGCCTTCTTTATATAAAAAGCTTCTATATCACCCACCCCACCACTTTGTTAAAAAGCAGCAAACCTACTTTTCCCCATTCTCCTTCAGGTCACATTTAACTCAGTCCTTTTCACTCTGCTCACAACTCTCTGGCACATTCTCACTATCTGTACTATGAATGCATGGGTAAAAGCCTGCCATGCTGAAGCAAAGCACTGTATTTCATGAATACAGTATTAAAAAAATATCCTCCTTGGCTGTGACTAGGAGAGTCGGAAGAGGTGAGTGGAAAGCAGGGACTGTTGGGATGTAGGCTTTTAACTGGAATGGGAGGGCAGACATCATCCTCTCAGGGGGACTGGTAAAAAGTTGCAAAGCTTTTCAGGGCCGCCCAAAGGATTCAGGGGGCCTGGAGTCTTCGGCAGTGGGGGGCCCCTACCGCCAAATTGCCGCCGAAGAGCCAGAACTTTGGCGGCAGGTCCCAGGGTGGAAGGACACCCCACCGTGGTTCTTTGGGGGACTTCGGCGGTGGGTCCCAGAGCGGAAGGACCCCCCATCGCCGAAGACCAGGAGCGGAAGAAACTCCAGGGGCCTGGGCCCCGCGAGAGTTTTCCGGGACCCTCAGAGCAAGTGAAGGACCCCGCACCAGGGGCCCCAAAAAACTCTCGTGGAGGTGCCTGCGGGGCCTGGGGCCTGAGGCAAATTGTCCCATTTGCTCCCCCCGGGCGGCCCTGAAGCTTTGGCTGGAACAGGAGTGGTCTTTTTGAGAGGATCTAGTTCTGCTCTTCAATAGAGAGAGTGACTTTAAGGTCTGCTCTGTGGCTGAGATTGGTGGAAAGCAGAGGTCTGCTGAAGCTGTCATATAAATACAGATGAAGTCTTGCAGCAGAGATCGGTCTTTATCGAGTACCCAGCCTGTACCCTCTGCAGTAATCAGCCATGGAACAGGTTCCAACAGGTAAAACTTGTAAGCTACACGGACCCTAGCAACAAAAGTTACGGCAGCACCAGACACTTCATCTACAACCTGCAAGATCTCGCACACAAATTATAACATAGGAAGACAATTAACTAAAAAAAATAGGGTTAGCAATGAAGTGCTAAACAAGGGGGAAGATTCAAATGACTTTCAATTGGAGTTGGCACCAAACTGCCATGTATGTCTTTAAAAGCTTTATAGTTTCTGATGTGGACCAAAGTGAAAATGAAAATAGAAGTTTAATCAAGACTTTGAGAGGACAAAATAAAAGAAATCCATATAAACAAAAATGGCTTTTCTGATTTATCTGATGAACCACAAATAATTCTCTTCTGGACTAAGGCCAAGCACGCAGAATTTCGACACAAAGGAATAGGGTTTTTTCCCCTATTTTACCGGAGACGGGCATTGGATATAGGGAGGAAAGCAGATAGGGCAGAAAATGAGGAGGGAGTGCAAAAAAGTCAAAGATAGGGTGAAAAATCAGTCTCAGAACTGAAATGATCATCCTCAACTAGGGAGTCACTTCCACAATGATCATGGTGCAGCTGTTCCAGCTTTGATTGATTGTGTAACTTTTCTTTATTGAATTTTAAAATTCACGTCCCAGGCACTCAGCGCTGTGTTTGGGAATTCTTTGGTATTGAGTTTTTAAATACAAAAAAGTAAGGCAGTCATTTGCACAGACCATAGTTTTATTGACCTTGAGGCATTTTTTAAATATCCATATTATCCCCTCAAAGTGATTTTTAATATCTTTTTAAATCTATCAAAAAGATACATTATTCTGTTTGTGAATTAATAATTTTACTTTCTAATGTAGAAAACTGAAAGAATTTGAAACTAGTTCAAATGTTGTAGGGTAAAATCTTAGAGCACTGAAGTGAAACAGAATTTGAGCTGTTGTAATACAGCTGGAGATGCCAAGAACAAAAAGGCTACAGAACAGATTCTTTCAGCATTTTGAAAATCATTAACGCCCACTTGCAGAATTTAATCAGAAAAATATATTCTTCTAGTCCACTCAATTTCAAGCCAAAATCATGGATTTGCTGGGTGTTTTGCACATTTTATATTAATATTGTCAAGGCTGTTTTCATCGAGAACTCAGATTCATCATAGTGTGTCACTCCATGACATCTCATGCTGGCCAAGAATCCAAATCTGTAAATGTTCTCTAAATGTCACATTAAAAAAGAAAAAAAATGAGTCATTTTACAGTAAAAGGTTCTCCAATGTCCCACAGACTATTAAAACAGGAAGTGCCACATACAGCTGACTACGATACAAACATGTCCTATTCACTTGCCTCTTGTACAGTTCAAATCAGGCTTTGAATGAACAGCTTAAGCAGAAATGCACTGAAACTGAGCTACAGTATTAATTATTGGAGTTGGCTGTAGAGTGAAAAAAATAATTTGTCAAAAGTTTTGCAAATACTAGGGCTTCAACATGGCTGGACAGTATTGCACAACATTAGCATTCAGAGAACTTTCAAAACAGTTTGACCAAATACATATGGTTCTTGCTGAACACGTAGTCGATCCACTATTTGCATAACTAATTCTGAAGGTCAAATACCAACATGCAATCTTATGTTGACTGATATTTGTTTGCTTATGATATTTGAATATGTTGAATACGAAAAAGTCATAAGATGACTAGGTCATAAATGCATTGCAAAGCCACAAAAAGTCAAAAAAATGCACCGATTTGTATCTGGCAAAATAAAATTATTTTTAAATTAGCATTGTCACTTAAACAAGGCTAATACACTAATTTACTTCAGTAATGCAGACATTGCTTAGACAGTTATTAATGAGTTCTGAAAGACTGACAAAGACAAATTATCTCTGAAACCACAACAAGCATTTTTTCCTCAAACCTTATTTCAGTCCTGATCCAGGTGGTGGTTTTCTTCAGCAGCGCAGAGTCTTCCTTCAGTCTAATTGTGTAAACAGAAATCGATGGTCGGCAGCTTGATGGAAATAAAAATCCATGAGTACTTCCTAACTAAAAATTATAAAGGCTTCTTATATGGAATACTGCTCAGCAAAGCTCAGTCCAGCAGACAAGCCTAGAGGAATAACTGTTCAACCCTTTTAAAAAATCTTAGCTACAAATGACTAAGGGCAAAAATGCCATGATTATAAATGGGTGGGAACTGGAAGATCAGAGTACAAAGCATTCTATACATTCCGCAAGGAGTTTCGTTATCTCACTATATGCCAGGAATAGAATCAACAGGGTGTCATAGTTTTACCTTGGACTTTGGTTTGTTACATTGCTGAAGAAGGTGCTTATAAATGTCCTAAGTAATAATGAACTCAAATGACTAAAAAGTTACAAGAGAATCACTAATGACTACGGAGAATTAAGACAAATATTAGTCTTAATTATCTAGATCGACTAAATTGTTGTCCCTACTCCTGGGGCAGATACATCCGCTTGGTCCCCATGGGATGTGCAATTGTCTTCCTCCCACTTCCAACTCCATGACAGCGAGTAGGCAGGCAGCCATCAACAATCAGCTGATCCTTGGGCTGCTGCCCACTTCTGACTCATTTTTCTGTTGCATGTGGCCTCTGACAATGGGGCCTGGCTCCTAACAAATAAGTGACCAATGTATTGTTTTGGCAAGGTGGTAACTTTCTGGTAAACTGTTTGGATGAGATTAACTAATTCTAAATGTGTACTAAATTATTTCGGGCTCAAATCTATGTTGTTTTTCTGTTTAATAGAGGATACACTAATAAAGTCGTCTGAGCTCAAATTAAGAGAAGTTATAATGACTGACAGAGAGGGCATTTCCTGGATACTAATGACTGGCTGGGTTAAGGGCCTCAGGCAAAGTCAACAAGGCTCTTTAATGCAGCAATTAAACACCAGGAAATTCCTGACCTGAAGGTCATTGTTGCCATTACCATGGACACGGGAGAAGGAAAATACATGCACAGCTCCTCAGGAATTTTCCTAGACTGGCCACAACTATTTACCAATACCAGCTTAGAGCAGGAGATGGCCCAGTGGAGGGAGTACTTGCAAAGTGACTCATTTTGGGGATGGGAAGTCCTCTCCCCCAGCCACATATCTGGGACACCTTCATTCCACCCAGGCCCAACCACTTAGGCATATCAGTGCATAGGCAAATTCCTCACTGCTCTTGGACTGAGATTTCAAGACTTTCACTAGATCAGGGTTGGGCAAACTATGGTCTGCAGGACCATCCTGCGCGGCCCCTGAGCTCCTGGCCCAGGAGGCTAGCCCCCAGCCCTTCCCCTGCTGTCCCCCCTCCCCCACAGCCTCAGCTCGCTCACTCCGCCGCCAGCACAATGCGTTGGGCAGCGGGGCTGAGAGCACCTGGGGCAGCACAGCGACAGAGCCCGGCCTGACCCGGTGCTCTGTGCTGCATGGCAGCGGTGGCATGGCCCAGCTCCAGCCAGGCAGCGTGGCTGTAGCGCCACCAGCACTGGTGCTCCAGGCAGTGTGGTAAAGGGGCAGGGAGCGGGGGGGGGGGCAGGGGGTTTGGATAGAGGGTAGGGGAGTTCAGGGTGGTGGTCATGGTGAGGGTGGAGAAACAGGGGGTTGAATGGGGGCAGGGGTCCTGGGGGCAGTCAGGAAGGAGGGGGGGGTTGATGGGGCAGCAGGGGGCAGGGGTGGTTGGATGGGGCAGGGGAGTGTCAGGAATGAGAGGAGGGGTTGGACTGGGGCAGTGGCAGCCCGGGGGCAGTCAGGGGACAGGGAGCGAGGGCGGGTGGATGGAGCAAGGGTCCCAGAGGGGCCGTCAGGGAACAGGGTGGTTGGATGAGGCAGGAGTCCTGGGGGCGGGGGGGCAGGGCAGATAGGAGGTGGGAGCCAGGCCACAACCCCCTCCCCTATCTGGCCCTTCATACAATTTACGAAGCTCGATGCAGCCCTCAGGCCAAAAAGTTTGCCTGCTCCTGCACTAGATAGACAAGGTGGGTGAGGAAATAACTTTTACTGGCCCAACTTCTGTTGGTGAGAAAGAGAAACTTTCGAGCCTCATGAAGCTCTTCTTGACTCTCTCACCAAGTTGGGCCAATAAAAGATATTACTTCACCCACCTTGTCTCTCTAATATCCTGGGATCGACAGAGCTACAACAACATCACTGCCTACAAGACTTTCACTGGCAGCTGAACTTATATCAGAGAACCAAACTATAGAGTGGCATTCAGCAGCAGTGTACATGCCTGGCAGGAGTGGCACCTTACTCTGTGCTCTAGAGTTGGGGGTTCCTTTACAAAAGCCAATAAGACTCCCTGCCATAGCCTCTGGGCCTCATGCTCTTCCACAGCTGCATGCTTCCTCAGACCAGCCACATGCTCCTCCCTTGTCCTGGCTGTTCACTCTCCTCTCTCATTTTGCAATGGGAAAGGCACAGAGCTTGTGCAGCAAACTCACACTTCAAGGTACAGCTCTTTATTTGTGATTTGCACTAGCTGTAGCATCTCACTTTGTGATGAAAGGAAAGATGTTCACAGACAGCTGAGAGCAGGAAAAGCCACCCACAGCTGACACAGCTGGAAAGAGGATCTTTCATAGGCACTGGGCAGGGACAAGAGACAGGATCTCTGCTACAAGCCCATTCTGATGGACACTAATGACCCATGGAACCTCTCCAACCAGAAGGCTGCATCCAATGATGTCACACTTCCCTTCAATGAGTATACCTTTCCTTTGGGTCCCCTCCTGTGAGTCCCAACAAGCTATGGCTTGCTTAAAAAGCCAGGCAGGATTGTAAATCTAATACGGTAGAATATTTTCCCCTTGATTTTTTTTCCTAAGTCAAGCATGTCCTTTACTGGCTATTGATGAGTTACTTGGTTTCCAATACTGGTCTTTACCTAGCAGTTAATGATGGCTACAGAAATCAGTGGGAAAGCAGAACTTTAATATGCATGTTCTGTTAGCCTAGCATAGAAAAGAAGCAAGAAAAATGCTATATATTTCTAGATCAAGTGAGCCATGGATATTTAAATTTGCTTTCAATGACACACAAAAGTTCCCAAATAGATGTCAAAAAACAACGTGTGGTACTTGGTTCTATGCATGATACAGTATAATGATTCTTATCAAAGCAGAGAATAGTGTCTTACATATTGAAGGGTGAAATATATAGGATATTGGGCAAGATTTTCAAAACTGACAAGTGATTCTGAATGCTTCGGCTTTTGGTTCCCAACTTGAGACAACTTAATAAAGTCTGATTTTCAGAGGTTGAGTGGCTCAGCACTTTCTGAAAATCAGGCTCCTTTAAGGTATCTCAAGTTGGGCATCCAAAGTCACTAGTCATGTTTGAAAATCTTGGTCACTACCGCCCTGCCCCTCAAGCATACAGACCAATGGTGTAGCTAGGAGGGGAGCGGCTGCTCCCCCTGAGCACATTCCCCAAAAGTGGCGCCTCTTTAACTCACTCACAAAAAAAAAAAAATGCACCACCCACTGTGGAGCAGTCTTCGGCAGCAGGACCTTCAGTGGCGGATCCTTCAATGCCACCGAAGACACCCGGAGCTAGTGAAGGGCCCACTGCCAAAATGCCGCTGAAGCCCTGCGGAGCGAATGAAGGTCCCGCCACCGAAGACACAGGTGAGATGATATAAAGCTTAATTTTAAATGGCTAGGAAATCCCTGAACGGAAGGCACTATAGAAATAGTGTGTGTACATAACTCATAATGTCAGAACAAGTATTACAACTTGATTGATCATAAATAAATCTACTAGAAAGCGTGGTTTAGGCAAACACCAACTGAAACTAATACATTTTATCTAAGCAAGATTTAAAAAAAAAAAAAGCTTCCATTCATGTATATCAGTGTCTCCTTGGAAGTCTATGTTTTGCTTCTAATCTTTACCATATGACTACAGATATTAGAGGCTTTGTATTCCACTGTTTTTGGGACTAAATCCAAAAACTGATACAGGAAATTGGCAAGATGAAGTATGTGAACAGCCAAGATCAACCTATATTTGGTCAATAAACAAATATAAGTTTATAAGCATGGTAGATTAGATTTTGTTGGAGTTACTTCTCCAGCTTGAAAATTTCAGTGATAATCATGCTTTCATCAGCTCATAGTAATCAGATTCTGCAGTTTTAAAAAGGCATTGGCAGTATTAATTCTTTAAACTCTTACAAAAGCTTATTTTACAACACAGGGTATTGCTAATAAACTCTATGGTCAATGGGTCACAAAGTCAACATTCTAATGCTAACCAATACTCACTCACTCTCTCTCCCTATTTATACATACATGCATACACACACATATATAAAATAAAAATAACTACATATTTTGATCTGCAATTATTTCAATAATTAGTTTAAAACTCTTAAAAACAGCAAACAAATTAGTTATCAGAGCTCAAATTCAGGTCTATTAAAAGAAAACATTTTAATGTAAAAGCCTCTGACTCATGTTCAAAACCCCACTCCTCTAGATGACACAACCTTATGTCAAAAAGGGTGGGATCCCCTGTCTGAGTTTACATATTGGATGAAATTCCTCACTTACTTTTTCAAGGGCGGTAACCAAGATTTCCTTTACTTGCTGAATAAGTAAACATTTACTTTGCTTCTGAGCAGTCCGTATTCAGTTACAGCAGTGTTTAAAAAAAAAAACAGTATAATGTATATAACTGAAAAATCAGCAATGAACACTGATAGGCAGATTAGCCGTGCAAGCTTACCTCAGTGAGAATGATTTAGAATTAAGAGAAGTCATTAAATATATGGAATGCAAAGAATGTTTTTCCCCCCATGCCACAGTGCAAATATCCAGAGACCAGAGACCAAATACAGTCTTTTGACAGGAGGATTTAACTACACAGCTCCTATAGAGCTGAATGGGAATTGTAGGTGCGAAATTTCCCACTCAGCTTTGAAAATCTCAACCTATGTTTTTTGGAGGACAGTTGATTTACACACACACACACATCCACCACTAAATATTGTATGAAAAACACAGTAATGCCTCAACCCCTCCCAAGTACTCTGCCAAAAGAGTCAAACAGAGTCTCTCTTTCAAGCATCAAGTGCTTTACAGAATTACACACCATTTATATACAGTTACTATCTATATACTGCACAGGGTTCATTTCATTTTATCCATCTCTGAATAATACCCACACTCTGTGTGATGCCATCAGCCATTGTTACAGCACCAGCAACATTACACATCAGTTTAGGGTAAGAAGTGAAGGATACTGTATCCATTTGAGGCAACAGGAATTTCGACAGAATGCAATTACATAAAGTCAGAATTTCACCAGGAAATCACAGCTAGTGCTGTTAGCCAAAAACGTCCTTGCCAAGTTTTAGGTACCTTACTTGTGAAAATGGTCACTAATCAGTGTCAGAATTACAAGGGAAAAGAGAATCTTAGTATACACAGGTTTCATTTTTTAAAATTTGTCTTCACATTAGATTGTTCCTGGCCCAAGCTTTCAGACTTTTACTTGTCAAATTCCCAACTAGTACAATCACAATATAAAGGAGTTCAAGCTAGAGAAACGGAGGAGCTCAGAGGCTGTTTAAATGGACTCAGAAGCTTTTTACCCCTCCTGAAAATTGCTGGGGTAAGCACAGTTCAGGTTATTACCTGTTAAAAACACTCATCTGATTTAAAAATTTTAGAACTCTTCCTGGTAGTTATTCATAATCTGCTATGGCTTAAAAGGACCAAATGTATTGGTTTGAAAGCTAATCACTCTTTTGTTTTAAAAGTCAAAATTAGTTTCAGGCACTGCACTTGCCCCTGAATCTCGCTGCTGATATTAACAGTTTAACAACCAAATACTTTCTAACTACAAAGAGAGGAAACTGATCAATTGACTATACAGAGGAAAACAGTGAATTTGCTTATACAAACAGAAATCATGCAGTGCACAAAGATGAAAAAAATGAGAGGGATAAATTTTCTCTATAATCACTTTCATTTATAGAAATTTAGGTATTTCCTGTAACAATAGGTCAAACATTTTCAGACAGAAACATGATTTTTAAGTTGATGATCCCCTTTGCACATGAGTGTTTTTTTCCCCACCAAAACAACATTCAAGCCAGATCCAATGACTGCATTGAGAAATATTTTCCCCCTAACTAATTTGCTCCATTAAACAAGAGACTAGCATTTAAACTGAGATGTTTTTTAAGTGCTCACATACCAGAAAGATCATAACCTTTTTTATACTCTAGCTAAATGACAATATTAGCCATAAAGATACCTCAGGTTTTTTCCCTTAAAGCAGAAACAAATTAGCATACATTACCTGAAGAAAATGCGGAAGGCTTTCACAACATTACACTGAGACTAAAAAACTGAATAGTCCTATGACAGCATAAACTACAATAAAAATATATATTCTGATAGCAATGTAGGATGTGTCCTACTGGAGCAGATCACTGGTCTATTTACTCTTGTATCCTCTTTTTGTCAGTGGCCAATACTTATTGATACTGAGAAAGCCGGAAATGCTCAACCCTCTAACACATTATGTGGCCAGCTGAGTTAAGATTTTATTATAGTGAGGGGGAAAAATTCCTTCCTAACTCCTGCAGGCAATTAGCAGGAACAACTGAAGCATGAGAGTTGATAGCCTTTGTATTTTTAAAACAATCTAGCTATGACACTTGCAAGCATTGTATATCTGGAATCTGTATTTCTTGGTCACATCTCTGCCATTACCCTGAACTTCCCCTTTCCTATGTGGCATTAACACCACGTAGTTCACAATTCAAAACAAGTCACCTGCTGGATTTCCCCTTCTTACATCAATTTCTAGTTTAACTACTCAATCCTTAGGCCTCGTCCACACTACGCAGTTAAACCGATTTTAACAGCGTTAAATCGATTTAACGCTGTACCCGTCCACACTACAATGCACTTTATATCGATTTAAAGGGCTCTTTAAATCGATTTCTGTACTCCTCCCCGATGAGAGGAGTAACGCGAAAATCGATATTAACATATCGATTTAGGGTTAGCGTGGCCACAAATCGAAGTTATTGGCCTCCGGGCGGTATTCCACAGTGCACCACTGGCCGCTCTGGACAGGAATCTGAACTCTAATGCACTGGCCAGGTATACAGGAAAAGCCCCGCGAACTTTTGAATTGCATTTCCCGTTTGGTCAGCGTGGAGCTCTCATCAGCACAGGTAACAATGCAGTCTCCTGAGAATAGAAAAAGGGCACCAGCGTGGACCGCACGGGAGGTACTGGATCTGATCGCTATATGGGGAGAGGATTCAGTGCTAATAGAACTGCGTTCCAAAAGACAAAATGAAAAAACTTTTGAAAAAATTTCCAGGACCATGATAGAGAGACGCCACAGCAGGGACTCAGTGCAGTGCAGAGTGAAAGTGAAGGAGCTCAGACAAGCCTACCAGAAAACCAAAGCAGCAAAGGGAAGATCAGGGTCAGGGCCAAAAACATGCCGCTTCCACGCTGAGCTGCATGCAATTTTAGGGGGCTGCGCCACCACTACTCCCCCTTGTCCATGGATTCCGAGGTGAGGGTTATAATCTAAACCATGGATGAGGATTCAGAGGGGGAAGATGAGGAGGAGGAAGAGCTTGCAGAGAGCACACAGCACTCCATTCTCCCCAGCAGCCAGGAGCTTTTTGTGACACAGACGGAATTATCCTCCCAGCCCTCCCAAGCCACTAGCCCAGACAGTGAAGCCATGGAAGCGACCTCTGGTGAGTGTACCTTTGTAAATATAAAACATGGTTTAAAAGCAAGCGTTTTTTAATGATTGATTTGCCATGAGGGCTTGGGATGCATTCGCTGCTAGTAAAGTTACTGGAAAAGTTTGTTTAACATGTCTGGGGATGGAGTGGAAATCCTCCAGGGACATCTCCATGAAGTGCTCCTGGAGGTACTCCAAAAGCCTTTGCAGAAGGTTTCTGGGCAAGGCAGCCTTGTTCCGTCCACCATGGTAGGACACTTTATCACGCCATGCATGTAGCAAGTAATCGGGTATCATTGCATGACAAAGCATAGCTGCGTATGGTCCCAGTGATTGCTGACATTCGAGAAACATCTGTTCTTTATCTCGTTCTGTTATCCTCAGCAGAGTGATATCGTTCATGGTAACCTGGTTGAAATTAAGGAATTTAAGTAAGGGGACAGAGAGATGGGGGAGGGGAGGAAGGATAGTGCTGAGCTTTTTAGCATTTGGCCAGCAGGTATCTTCCCAGCTACCAGCCACGCGGTGGGGGGGGGGAAGAGGGGAGAAAGGTGGGTGATTAGCAGTGATCTTCCATGATACCAGCCATGCCGGGGGGGGAGGGGTAAAGCAATTCTAGAGAATTGGATTGGGGAGGGGAGGGGTTGGCATCTGCTGCTCCTTGTTAACAGGAAAGAAGCAGCAAGGGAGAAGCTGTTGCCTTACCATGACCGCATGCAAGCTGAATTGTGATGCCCGGACCTGCGTCTGTGTTGATCTGTAACACCAGAGCCGCAGGCACTCAATTTAAAAGGTTTCCAAATGCGACCTTGTAGTGAAATCACAGGTGCTATGTAAGGTGAATAGTGTGAAAGAGTATAACCATTGTTCTGTAAAATGTATCTTTTTAAATCCTTCTCTCCCTATTTTCCCCCACTCATGCAGCTGCACCTTTTTCAAGCCTCCCTACTCCATCATGAAGGTTAGCTCAGATAAGGCAGAGGAAGAAGAGGACGCAAGATGAAATGTTCTCAGAAATCATGGAAGTAACCCACAATGAAAGAGCTCATCTGAGGGAGTGGAAGGACATGGTAGCAAAGTACAGGAAAGATGCCAGTGAACGTGAGGACAGGAGGGACCAACATGAGGACAGGAGGGACGCTCGAGATGAGAGGTGTAGGCAGGAAGATCAGCAGTGGCGGGATGCAACGCTGGAGCTGCTGCGTGATCAAACTGACATCCTCCGACGTCTGGTGGATCTTCAGGAGGAGCAGCGGGGTCACAGAGTGCCGCTGCAGCCCATGTTTAACCACTCTCAGTACTCACCATGTTCCATTTCTTCCTCACCTAGACGTGTAAGAACGCGTGGGGGAAGGCTTTGTGCACCAGCCCACTCCACCCCCGTGGACAGTCCAACCAAAAGGCTGTCATTACACTGAAATGCGCTTAATGGCCTTTTCCTTCCCTCCTATCCTCCTCCCAAACCATTCCCAGGATACCTTGTTAATTCTCTTCCTCTTTTTATAATTACATGCTTTTTAAACAAAGGGGGAGGATGGGTTGCTTACAGGGAATGACTTTTAATAAAGAATACATGCTTTTTAAACTATAGTGACTTTATTTCCTTAAGCAAACTGTAATCGAAGGGGGAGGGTGGGTTGCTTACAGGAGGAGTCAATAACGCGGGGGAGGTTCATAAAGGGGAAACAAACAGCAGTCACACCGTACCCTGGCCCGTGATGAAACTCGTTTTCAAGGCTTCTCTGATGCACACCGCTTCCTGGTGAGCTCTTCTAATCGCCCTGGTGTCTGGCTGCGCATAATCAGCGGCCAGGTGATTTGCCTCAGCCTCCCACCCCGCCATAAAGGTCTCCCCCTTACTTTCACAGAGATTGTGGAGCACACAGCAAGCAGCAATAACAAAGGGGACATTGGTTTGGCTGAGGTCTAAGCGAGTGAGTAACGTGCGCCAGCGGGCTTTTAAACAGCCAAATGCACATTCTACCACCATCCGGCAGTTGCTCAGCCTGTAGTTGAACAGCTCCTGACCACTGTCCAGGTTGCCTGTGTATGGCTTCATGAGCCATGGCATCAAGGGGTAGGCTGGGTCCCCCAGGATAAGGACAGGCATTTCAACATCCCCAACTGTTATTTTCTGGTCCGGGAAGTAAGTCCCTTGCTGCAGCCATTTAAACAGAACAGTGCTTCTGAAGACGCGAGCGTCATGAACCCATCCTGGCCATCCCACGTGGATGTTGGTGAAACGTCCCTTGTGATCCACCAGTGCTTGCAGCACCGTTGAAAAGTACCCCTTGAGGTTTATGTACTGGGTGCCCTGGTGCTCCGGTGCCAAGTTAGGGATATGGGTTCCATCTATCGCCCCTCTACAGTTAGGGAATCCCATTGCAGCAAAGCCATCCACTATGACCTGCACGTTTCCCAGAGTCACAATCTTTCATAGCAGCAGCTTAATGATTGCTTTGGCTACTTGCAACACAGCAGACCCCACAGTAGATTTTCCCACTCCAAATTGATTCCCGACTGACCGGTAGCTGTCTGGCCTTGCAAGCTTCCAGAGGGCTATTGCCACTCGCTTCTCCACTGTGAGGGCTGCTCTCATCTTGGTATTATGGCGTTTCAGGGCAGGGGAAAGCAAGTCACAAAGTTCAAAAGAAGTGCTCTTACGCATGCGAAAGTTTCGCAGCCACTGCGAATCGTCCCACACCTGCAAAACTATGCGGTCCCACCAGTCTGTGCTTGTTTCCTGGGCCCAAAATCGGCGTTCAATGGGTAGAACCTCCCCCATTACCAGCAGGAGCTCCAAAGCGCAGGGGCCCGCGGTTAGGGAGAAATCAGTGTCCATGTCCTCATCACTCTCGTCGCCGTGCTGCCGTAGCTGCCTCCTCCTCGCCTGCCTTTGCAGTTCATGGCTCACCATAGACTGCACGAGAATGCACGAGGTGTTTACAACGTCCACGATTGCGCTATTGATCTGAGCAGGGTCCATGCTTGCTGTGCTATCGTGTTTGCTTTCAGTTCATCCAGGAAAAAAAGCGCGAAATGGTTGTCTGCTGTTTTCAAGAAGGGAGGGGTGAGGCTGTACCCAGAACCACCCGCGACAATGATTTTTGCCCCATCAGGCACTGGGATCTCAACCCAGAATTCCAAGGGGCAGGGGAGACTGCGGGAACTATAGGATAGCTACAGAATAGCTACCCACAGTGCAACGCTCCGGAAATCGATGCTAGCCTTGGACCATGGACGCACACTGCCGAATTAATGTACCTCCTGTGGCCGCACGCAGTCGACTTTATAATATCTGTTTTATAAAACCGTTTTATGTTAATTCGAAATTACCCTGTAGTGTAGATGTAGCCTTAGATGGATCAGATCCAAAATGAATAGGAGTCCTGCAAAGCACCTTGTCACCCCTATAACTGAAGTGGGTATTCACTCACGAAAGCTCATGCTCCAATACTTCTGTTAGTCTATAAAGGTGCCACGGGACTCTTTGTCGCTTTTTACAGATCCAGACTAACACAGCTACCCCTTTGATACTTGACCCTATAACTGAGTAGCCCTACTCAGGTCAGTGGGGCTACTACACATGTGCACCAAATTAAGAACATCCTTAAAGCTGACTGACAAATCCAGAGTCAACAAGAGCCAAAATCTCTACATCAAATAATAGTTCTTCAATATTATGGACCAGATCCCTGACTCCAGCTGGAACTACATTTGGCACAGAATTCAGGGTGCAGGTTTGGTCTTTGATCTAAACTTACAACTGCCCCTCAGCTGTTCTAAGTTACATCCGCAGAAATAGTGACCATTCTACTGGCTGGGGAGTACTGGAATATGACATGCTATGGCCATGCCCCACACTGTCCCGCCAGCTATGCTGGCTCTATGCTAACTGAAGAGTCTCTATTTCTAGAACATCCCTAGATGCCTTTATAAGGCAGCTATCCAGCTACTTTACACTGCCTAGGCAGAGCAACAAGCGGATGTGGGACCTGGGCCTATATTTATTAAATGCACATATGCAGACAATTATGAAAGTGGCTATGCGCGAGGTAGTTTTTTGGAAGATAGGGTTAGCTGATATTCTCCTAAATGCTACATGTAAGCAGACTTGCACAGAAACATTAAAGTTGAGGAAGACCATAATGTGTCCATCATTTTGGTCTCTTAACTATTTCTGGAAAAAATGGTCTTTGTTTGTTTTTAAATAAAAGTGTCCGAAGAAGCCCTTTACAACACTCCTTTTAAAAAAAATCCTGAATGTTATGAATACGGACTAAGCATTTATAACAGAGATCAACCTGCTATGCAGGATTTCAAAATAAATACAGCACTGTATTTATTTTCAAAATTGCACTGAAGGATTTTTCAAAAATACAGCACTGAAGGAACTTTCCTCTCCAAAAATGATAGCAAAAAGTTTCAGATTCTGCTATAAAAGTTATAATATAAATTGAGTTAATATAATACTCTAATGATCCCATCAGAATCTGAACTAAGAAATAGTACTAATTATTGACAGACTACAGCAACACCATTTGCGGCCCATTATACTTTTATTCAAAAGACCATTACAATATAGGTTTAAACTCTCCTTCAGGAAATCCTGTGATTAACAGAAATTACATGACTCTTCAATTAAAGCAGATTGCATGTTATTGGTTCACAGTTTTTTGTATCTTCAGGAACAAGACATCACAGCATGCCTCTAAAGTGCACTTTACTATGATGTATTAGAAATACAATCTATAATTTTAGACTTTCACATATCAAGCATCCAAAGGATCTTTAAAGGAGCAGTTTCTTGAACTTCAGAATGGTTGCAGTTCAACTATCATGGGTCCCTTTTGTAAAATGTGATGACAGGGGTAGGTAATCATTGGAATTTTCCTCATTTACGTAGATAAGTTAATTTTTCTTTTTAAATCCATTGAGGAAAAATTACCTCAGTTCAGCCTAAAAGTGAACTTACATCAACACCTTATGAAAATACTCAGCACCGGAAACAGGTCATTTTAAAAACTTTGTTTAATATATAAATATGATAATTGCTAATACTGTAATTTGGATTGCAAAAGCCAATAATATATTGTAAGATCAAAGGGAATTTTACAAACCATAATTAATCCATCTCAACAACCCTCTAAGTTTGGTAAAATGAGAATGGTCTCAGAGTGCAGGTTCACGCAATGGATCAGTAGCAGCAGAGATGGACAGACTCCAGGAATCCTGACTCTTTCCCTGTCCCATAGTCCGTAAGTTACACAATGCTGCCTAAAGAATGGTTTTTTTAAAATCTCAGTTACAAGACCTAAGACAATTCACATTTTAAAATAAGGTATGTTTAAATATAAAGGTTGCATACAATGTTTTTAACCTTAATAATGTTTGTCGTGTGTTTGGGGATATTTTAACAATTTTAGCTATTGCTAATTAGTAAAGCATTTTCTGAATAAGCAACATATTACATGAATACATTAATTTAGTCTCTTCGTAGTCAACATTATTTCTTAAGTATGATAACGTGCTTGGCACTGTATAAATCCTTGTCCTAAGGAGCATAGAATCTAACCAAGGGAGACAAATGCTCTGGGAAGAGCTGGATGAAAATCTCTCAACAGAACGGATTACAAGGGTGCGCACTGCAGCACACACACATACTTTGTTGACTCCCTTTTTACAGGCATGTTGCTATTTTGATTCAACTGTCCAAAAATTAAACCATTTACTCTTCCTAAGAGACAATATTTAAACTGCCCTGGCACGTAGCTCTGATGCAGCATTAGCCTTGCTCGATAAGGAAAACAGTTTTTACCACTATTCTGTCACCCCACATGTGCACTGAGAAAGGATTTCCAAAAGTGACAAATGCACATCATCTCTACACAGCTGAGTCAATGAGTGTCCAAAAGGAACATAGATCAGACAAGACAGCCAGTGTTTCATTCATAACCCTGTTTGTCAGAGATACTGTCTCTCCAAATGGGTGTTTGACAGCGCCCCTGCTGAGTGACTTTGGCATGGTGTGTCTCTTCATATTGATTTTTCAAAATTGCAGAAGAATGTCTAACTAGGCCACAGCAGCACATTCTCTCAACCTCCTAATGTGGAAATTCTACCATACAACCAACTCCTAACCTGGAGGAGGGGGAGGAAATTTTTGTGCCTCAATGGTGCCATGAGGATCCTTCCCACATGTTCCCCTCCATGCTAGAAGATCCATGCACATAATGCAGTGTCGCCTTCTTTCAAACAAGAAGGTTTGGATGTGAAGCTGCTCCTTAAAAATTAAAGAGTTCATTTAGGACCTATTCCTGCAATCCTACCCTGCTGGTTAAGGAAGAAGAATTCAAAGCCCATCTGGAAAACTAACACACACTTATCCCTTAATAAATTAGGCTGTGTACTAGTGAAAAATTACCATGCATCTGCAACTAATTTACAGATTCAGTACTTATAATCCAGATATTTAAGTAAGCATTAAAACGCATGCCAGATTTTAACAACTGTATTTTAACCTCATTAAAATATTTTGATTAAAACAGCATCAAACCAAAGTCAGTTGTAAAACAATCCAACCCAACTGCAAAAATCTCTTATTAAGTACCAACATGGAGGTAAAATATTTTTTTTTAAATGTATCAATTTCTCTCTGATGGCCATTAGTTCTGGACACACAAGCCAAAAAATCAATCAATATTGGACACTGAGAACATGATTTCACCCCTCTAAATGGGAGCATATTAATATGGATCTTATAAAAATTCAGCTGAATTTTTGCTAGATACACAGCAAAAATATATGCCAATATATGTAAGCTCAGAGTTGCTGCTCTTTACGTAATTAAAAAAAGCTCTAATATGTGCAAATTACAGACACTTCAATTTCAAATACTGGTTTGATTGTACTAGTTCACCTGGCATAAAAGACAACAGTACACAAAACTAATTTCCCCCCTGCAATGTTTCTTTTTGTCTCCAGTGGATTTAGTGTTCATGAGCGATACCAAATTGACAGCCTGGGATGCAGCTCCACTAGGAAAATTAGTATCCATCTTTCAGCAATGGTGTAGCTGCCCCTTAGATTGGAAGTGTTAGTGGAGAAATGGCTCAGGTGATTTTACCTCCTCCTCTTGGAAACCCGCTCAGGTTTTCATTACAAAATGCCACACAAAAAAAAAGCAGCTTGAGAACCCTATATACACTAGAGCTAAGATCACTGCTTAAAAATGAGGTACTGATTTTCCTAGCATGGACAAGACTATGCAACAGGATAGGCTACGCTCATATCCTGTGATCCCACTCAGCCTTGTATGCCTCTTGTTTGCTCACACTCCTATGTGATTTATTAATAGTACCACTACCATCCCAATCCATGCAACAGCTCTATCCACAACGTTCTTCAGATGTCAGCCCATTCTCCCAGGAGAGAGCACTCACCCTCCTAAGATCCCTTTTCCCTCAGTTCTGTTAGCATTTCCCACTCTGCACTTCCTTCCAGTGCTTTTTAACTCCCCCTCTCAGCTGATGGGACAATTAGCTCCTTAGCACTACCAGTCCAGTGTCAGATTAGGTAATTAAGTACTCCATTCCTTAGTAAAGTCTTCTCTGGGGGGAAATAATCAGAGGTCATTATAGACGAAAACATATTTTCCTTTCACTGCCAGACTGGGCCCCTCGGAGATACCTATGCTAGCAGAGGTCTGCACCTGCACAATGCTCTATATAGGATTGGGCCCCTGGTTAGGAATTGAACTATCAACCTAGAAATAAAAGGGCTTTCTATTCCATTATCAATATGTGAAGAATTCTGTACACAAGGGAGCATTTAAGGATTGTTTGCATGTTCAAAACCAGCTATATTTTAAGTGAAATTCTGAAAGTAAATTATTTTTGCTCTCCCCCTCATAAAACCTGATTGTTGTACAGAAGCTCTCCTGTCAAAAGGATCATATGATTTTTGGCACACATACACTACAGCACATGCACGGCCCTCCTACCAAGGCCTTGGGCATAGCATTACTTCGTCAGTTGGACAGATCCACAATTGACTTTCAACAGGCTTGGACACAATTTTCTTTCTAAAATCCATTATACCATCCAACAAGTAAAAGGTTAGCCCTTTTACATAAAAGTATTTGTGCAAGGCACTTACTGCAGTCATTGTGGGCTATGCGCGTTTGGCCGTTTGTTTTAAACAAGGTTGCCTCAAATAAAATTGGCCTCCGCAGAAACATTTCATTCCCCTGACAGTTCTGAATGAAAACAAGAAATGGCTTGTGTGTCTTGGGGCAGAAAAGAAGCCACATCTCTTCTAGCATCCTTATTTAAGTAACTCAATTTTACTGCTTTAGCTTAGTCTCTGAAGAATATAATCTGATTTATGAAACCACAGCCACACAACTTTAAAGAGCTGGTAATGTGAGATCACTTAAGGGACAAGATGAAAGACAAGTAGAGAGCACCATCCGTTGTCTCTAAAAAGTTACTTTGCTTTGTGTCATGAGTTGCTACTACAACCCATGTACCGGGGCTTATAGAAGATAAATACAACCATATTGGGGGAAACAGATTTAGCACAGCTGTTCCCTGACACAGTTAAAGCAAAACTCAATTTTGTACCAACAATGAGACAGTAAGAGCATCCTTGAGCCATGCTCAAGCACATCAGGATTTCCTTTGCCCTGCAAAAATGGAATAATATTTTAACCGTGCCACCTGTAGTGTAACCAGGGGTCTTGGCAGTCAAACTTGTAGTGCTAAAGGGCCATTAGCATGTGGGTTTAATTTGAAACATGATTGTGAACCGCTATTGCCAATCACAACACACTTCAAAAGTGATCTTGTTCATCGTGAAATATAGTTCAAAGTGATGAACTTCAAATAAACAAATGCATTTAAAACTGGGTAAAGTTAGCCCTTGAAACAGTTCCAATAAGTAAGGGATCCAAATACTGTAGCAATTTTTTTTTAAATCCCATTCTACATACGTACTGCATTGTTTCCTAAAAAAACCAGAGGGAGCTGGCACAGGTGTGAGGTGAAGAGCTCTCTGAGATCCTCTAGAATGCCTATTTTTCCTACTTTTCATCATCCCCTCCTTCGAAGGTCCTGTTACTGCAGCAACCTTCTAACTTAGCCAAATGTCTCTCCCTCTCATAAGTACTCATAGACTCTAGGACAGGAAGGGACCTCGAGAGGTCATCGAGTCCAGTCCCCTGCCCTCATGGCAGGACCAAATACTGTCTAGACCATCCCTAATAGACATTTATCTAACCTACTCTTAAATATCTCCAGAGATGGAGATTCCACAACTTCCCTAGGCAATCTATTCCAGTGTTTAACTACCCTGACAGTTAGGAACTTTTTCCTAATGTCCAACCTAAATCTCCCTTGCTGCAGTTTAAACCCATTGCTTCTTGTTCTATCATTGGAGGCTAAGGTGAACAAGTTTTCTCCCTCCTCCTGATGACACCCTTTTAGATACCTGAAAACTGCTATCATGTCCCCTCTCAGTCTTCTCTTTTCCAAACTAAACAAACCCAATTCCTTCAGCCTTCCTTCATAGGTCATGTTCTCAAGACCTTTAATCATTCTTGTTGCTCTTCTCTGGACCCTCTCCAATTTCTCCACATCTTTCTTGAAATGCGGTGCCCAGAACTGGACACAATACTCCAGTTGAGGCCTAACCAGTGCAGAGTAAAGCGGAAGAATGACTTCTCGTGTCTTGTTTACAACACACCTGTTAATGCATCCCAGAATCACGTTTGCTTTTTTTGCAAAAGTATCACACTGTTGACTCATATTAAGCTTGTGGTCTACTATGACCCCTAGATCTCTTTCTGCCATACTCCTTCCTAGACAGTCTCTTCCCATTCTGTATGTGTGAAACTGATTGTTCCTTCCTGATACTGATATGGTCCCCATGATCCTAGTATCTGAGTGACTCACAATCTGTAAAATATTTATCCTCCCGACACCCCTGCATGGTAGAGGAGTACTATTAGCCTCAGGTTTCAGAAGAGAGCCTGAGGCACAGAGATGTTAAGTGACTTGCTTGAAATTCTGCAGTAGAGAAAGGACTTGAACCCAGGTCCTGCCAAGTCCTAGAGTAATACCTAACCACTCAACCATCATTCCACGCATTATAGGCACTGTTTTTTTCCCTGAAATACTTCCTTCTGGCATCACTGGTGCAACTCTACTGATGGTAGGAACAGTGGGAACTCATGAAGAAAAGTTCCAGGTGGCTGCCACTGTGGACTATCCAATGCCTTTTAATATTTGACCTTGGCTATTGGGGTACGGTCTCTTTAAATATGATGGTTTAATATTCAAGGGTTTTCTTGTGGGAAAAGTCTAGGTCTTCCGAGTGGCGTGATGGAGATTCATGGTCGCGTTGTTTATATAGGAGCAGCACTATTTCTCTTTTCTTGCCCTATGAAAAATATTAAAAACAAAAAAAACAAACAAAAAACTTCTAAGCATTACATCTGAAAATATCTTACCCAGTAGCAATGTTCAAACGTTTAAAAACATCACAAGCAATTTTCTAAGAGGAGAGTCACTATTCAGAATTTATATTTTTACTTGGTCGTCAAGCAATTTGTACCTTAGAACCATATTTGTATCAGTAAAAAACTAGCACTGTTAACATAACTCTGTAGCATTCTGAGAATACTTTGAAATGTGTAAGATCCATGCAATGTACATTTCTGCCTCTGGTGTACCTGCATTGATAATGCAACTTCTACAGCAGATTTCCATATTTTAAGTTTAGAATATATGTGTGTGTATTTTTTGTGTATTACAAAAACACTGATTTGTAATATTTGTTCACAGGTGGAATTTAAAAGTAAACAGATCCGTTTCCTGAATTTTTCCCTCCCAACATAACAAATTTATACTTTGAAATGTTAAGCAAGCTTCATTTAAAATAAATAAATAAATAAATAAATAAAAATAAGGATGATGTTTGCCTTTCCCTTGAAGGACACCTTTGTTGCTTCCTTTCACTATCTATTTTCCTTCACAAAGTTCAAGTAATGATGCAAAATTAGTATCCACGGTGCAAACAAGCTACAAA